>NC_051054.1:15198398-16398398 GCF_904848185.1 Acanthopagrus latus | reverse complement strand
TGGTTAAGTTTAAACAGCTCTCCTGTAGGCGAAGATTTCCCCCCCAAAAAGTCTCTGATAAACCAACTGTATGAAATCTTCCCAGCACGGACGAAGCTGCAGCAGTTGGTGAAGAAAGTCAAAACTCTGGCAAGTTTAAAGACAGATATTTGTTACCAGGCGCCCAGACAGAACCAAATGTTCCTTGTTTTCTGGATGTGAAAGTAGCCAGTTATGTTCTAGTAAATCATTGGCTGTGTATCTGTCAGCTTTTGTAAAATTCTTTCCGGCCCCCGAGGGGAGAAATGCAGTTGGAGATGGAATGCGTCGACATTGGTGGCATTAAACTCTTCTGCTAACACCACACATCTTGGGGCAGCAGCCGATGTGGATTTCACTATAGGAATATTTCCAAATATTATAGCCCGACTGACCTTTCCCTCCAGCTACTCCATGGGGGAATACAGTAAGTATCCCTAGGTACGTGTAGAAATCTGTTCCCACTGGATCGTCCCTGGGGGGTCTCCTACCATCAGTTGCGGTTGTAATACTTCCAATGTAAGTCTGCCCAAAGGTGTCTTTAATGTAGTGGGTGCTTATTTCATCTCAACACTCTCAATACCCAATCCTCCTGAAGTCCTGAGCTTCTTATCATGTCTCAAACACAGCTGCTCCCTCTGTAGATATACACAGCTCATTCTAAGGTAATGAAAAACACAGTGATTCTTAATTTCAGGTGATTATACGCTACTTTAAACATAGTCCTAAATATTATATTCCATTTCTGCCAGTAGATCCTCCCGAACCTCCATAAATTCTATGCACTGCACTTTAACACATGCATTTATAACATGTGTCTCCCTGTGTGCTGGTTAGTGAGCACTGTTTGATCTGTCCCCAGCCAATAAACATGGAGTGGAATTAAAAATGTACAGGCGTGAGCACTTGGCTCGAAGTCGGCAACAAAAGGGGAGACCGCCCACAGCGCTCCATTGCGAAAAGTGCATTATTGAACCACTGAAACATAATGATGAGGTGTGAAGGTGTAGGGCAGAAGTCGGACGTATTTGTAACGCGTGGATGGGTGAAAGCTGGTGTGGTAAGTGAGGACATGAGAGAACCACATGCTCTTTTTAGATATTTCGGAAAATGTTTCCTTTTGTCTGCTGTTTAGCTCTTCCTTGAAGTTTTCTTTTCTTGGCCTGAACCACCCCAGCTGAGATGAATACCTTGAAATGTTCAGACTGAATCGCTTGTCTTGTCCTCTCCCTTTTTTGTAGTGTTTGTTTCAAACTTTGAGGTCTGTTTGATTGTCCAGTATTATGCAGTCATAACCATATAAAATCACCTGAAACTGAGATTTTTTTTTTTTTTGTTACCTTAAAAGTACCCAGAGGGAGACGGTCCTCTTCTAAGGAGTCTGCTGTGCTAATGTTAGGATATTATCACAATAGTGAACATGGGTTATAATGGGCACACAAGGCTAATCAGGCTCCTGGGAGCCTATTCAAGCACAGGCACAGGTGTTAATTTCAAGTTCCTTAGGAAGCAGCCGGAAATTATAGGAGGTCATATCGAAAAAGATCATAATAGACAAAAGAAAAAAGACAGTAGTGAAAGTAAGTAAAGTAAAAGAATTTAGGGTTTCAGAGTAAGGGTTATGGTTAGATATGAGCATGCTAGCATCGTTATGTGGAGCTATTGAGCACTGAGCTTGACGAATGGCTTTCCTTCTGTAAGTACAGTATATGTTCAAAGAGCAGTTATGTAGGTAGACTCTTGCACTCTATGTACACCTGGAATGGGTTTATATCCAGATACATTATCCACATCTGGTATTTTCAGTGCATTCTCTATATCCTCATTGTGAACGGATCTCTGTCCTCCGGAGCAAAACTTGCTTAACTGATGGGACGTGGTGTCAAACTAGACCCAGACTCCCTTAAAAAATTAAAAAATTCTTGCTTCTTCTGTTTACTTCATTATTTGTCTCCTCTCGTAAATGCAGCGAATGTTACAAATCAAGTCATTACTTTCTCTGTATGAAGTATTGTGCCAGTTTTTTCGCAGTGTGTTGTGGCGTTGACAAGTAGACTACTCTTTTACTAGATAAATATACGCCTTATAATGAATGCAATGTGCACAGTTCCCATTTCTCATTAATTTCCTGCCCTTATCGCTCTCCTTTTTCACACAGTTTGTTGAATAATGCATCCTTTTGGTGCTTTTGGAGGCTTTTCACTTTCGGCCTTCTCACTTGATCGCTCTCTCAATTTATGTGAGCTAAAAACAAATACTTGTATCATTGTCATGTTTTGTACAGATCCCAGTATGTCGCATGGATTGCATCTTTGCCGGCCTTGGATCTGAACACAGCGCGAGCCGGACTATCTTTTGATGTGGTTGGCCATATCCGATCACATTCCAGTCACAGTGTGTTACACCTTGCACTAAATTCATTTCTCATTATCCAGATAGCCTGTCCGGATGTACGTCTCAAGTTAATGCCAGGTGCAAATGGGGTGTTAATCCTGTTGTTAGCTGTTGGACACTGAGACTAGATGTTTTGGATACTTGGACTCAGAGTTAGTCTCAGAAAAAGCATCAGCTTTTGCTGTGAGAAACACTATCAGAATCAAAACATAAGTTGGACACTGGCTCACATCATCAGATCCTTCACACCTTCCCATGCATGACTGCTTTTCCTTTTCCTTTCATCGCCGTGTGTCTGTTTACCCTTCTGCGCAAACGTCTGATCGCACGAAGTGTCAGTAAATAAACAAGATGGAGACGAGACGAAAAAAACACAATGCCTCGTGTGGGGGCGTTTAAGCATGAATAGAGGAAGACGGGAGGAGAAGAGTCGTTAGTGGGCGTGCAGGTGGGTGTTGAATCTGGACGAGTAAGAACATTTGCGTTCTCCCCTGCAAGGTGGGAAGAGGAGACAGGGAGGGAAAAAAAAAAGAAAAGAAAACAGCACCTGCTCCAACACACACAGCATACCCATGCAATCTTGTGAGAGGAAATGAGGGTCTGCAGGCTGGTGGGTGGGATTACCACTGATTGAACCTTTAAGAGCTCGCTAACTCTCACTTCCATCCCCCTGCTCTATATCCTTTCTGTCCTCTCTCTCTCTGTCTCAGCCGTCTCTCTGTGCTATATCCTTTCCATCCTCTCTCTTTCTTTCTCTCTCTCTCTCTCTCTTTCTCTCTCTCTCTCTCTCTCTCTCTCTCTCTCTCTCTCTCTCTCTCTCTCTCTCTCTGTCTCACTGCCTAGCTCGCTCCATTTCTTAACATAATGGCAGCGACTTATATTTCTTAGTGGAAGAGGTCCTGCGTATAGATAGAGCTGCAGAGTTAATCAATGAAATGCACTGCTGTTCTGCAGGAGCGTCGGCCGAGGCCTGGCCAGCCTTACTAACCCACACACACACACACACACACACACACACACACACACACACACACACACACACACATACTGTGTATTTCACACTCCCTGTGGGCTCCCACAGTGTCAAAGATCAAAACGCTGAAAGCCAAGGCAGGCACACACAGCTAATATGCCAATGCCAATCCCTCAATGAGATTCATGTGAGACATGTCACCTATGTTATTTATTGGCACATTTAAAGTACCAAAGCAGCACCGGCGTGTAAGGAGTACCCACCTAGAAAAACCCCAGGTCATATATACAATATGTAAATACCTTTTCCCCGAGTGTTCGAGGCAAGACGAACTTCTGTCATCGTGAAAACTTTAAATATGAATCTTCACACTTGAGCTGTGAAGTTTCACACTAACCTTGGCTCATAATCTCAAAGGGCTGTGCCATAAAATGTGCCGCTGAGCAGAACACTTTATTTAGGAGCAACAGAATCATCAAACCCTCCCTGAATGATTGGTGGCAGAAAGTGACCAAGTACATTTACATTTACGTGGGTGCAATCTCCCTTTAGATCGCTAACTTGATTTCATTGAATTAAAGAGAAAACAGAGAACTTTTCAGATTCTCTGTGGAATTACTATTGGTGCAGCTGTTGCAAAACCAGCCTGGTTACTGTCCCTAAATCGACATGGTTTTGAACTCTCCAGGGTCCTGGTGATAAGTGAAAACACATACAGTATCTTCATGTGCAACAGACTCAAAACCGGAGTGAGTTAAAGCTTGTGCTCTTAAAGCTCTTGTTTTTCACTCGGCATGATTCTTCTTTTTTTTTCTTTTTCCCAGAGTAGAATTTCCACAGTTATTATAGTTGTTTCACTGTCATTTGTGGACAATGACCGTGGAAAAACAATGCCCCTTTCTGTTTCGGTTGCGCAACGATATTTGCGTTTCCTTTTGTGCTGTAATTTGTGATTCGCATAGAAAAAAGCAAGACTTATAGAGAACCAATCTATACTCAGTGGCTCCCTTATTCTGCAGCCATTACACTGTCTAACCCGCTTTTAAGATTCGAGAACAAATCCAAAGAAAGGAAAACGGATTTGTGCATTACAACGTGTTTTTTCTTCTTTCCCCTCTTCTCTCATCTCAACTATGTCTGGTGTTCCTTTATTTAAACATTTAGATGAAGTAGATCCAACTAGCTCCAAGTCCAACACTAATATGTTGCTTGTGTTGATGTAGTTTTACTTAAGTAGAACTTTCTCTGCAGGACTTTTACTTGTGGTGGAACGTTTTTACATTGCTTGGTCGATACACTAACTCAAGTGAAGGATCGGAGCCCTTCTTCCACCGCTGTGCACACGGCGGTGGGCTCGTTGATGCGTGCTCGCCGGAATCCCGCATCTTCCCTCCGCGAGCGCTTTAGCTTAAGGTGCATGTCCGTGTCGAACGAGCGTCCACATTTCAGCTCCACTAAGCATGCTGGGAAGGCGCGTGTGTTTTTTCGCAGCAGTCGATACGGGCGCGCCGCTGCCCAGCCTGTTTCTTTATCTTCACAGGGGAGACACCCCACAATCTATCCAGTTTATCAGCGAACCCAAATTAAACAAATCTCGCCACAGCTTGCGCCTGTCCTCCGGCGTTCCGTTCATTAATTAGACGTCTAAAAATATCAAACCCCTCCAAGACTTAATTAACCCGTCGACTCCATTTGGTAGCTGGTGCGTGCCTGTCTTTTGAGGGGAGATGAATGACTTTTATCGGTGTGTGTGTGTGAATGTCTGCGTATGTGTTAGGATGGAGGGTAAGCTTATGCATTCTTAAATGCGGCATGTCTGCGTCCTATCCTGCATGGGTTTGTTTGGTTTTTTTGTGTGTGTGCGAGTCCTTTGCGGAGGAGCATCTTTCTGTGCTTTCTTTTTTGTCTTAATCTGCCATTACCTTTTTCTCATGATGTAACACCACCTCCTCACAGTGAAATTTCCCGCCCGAGCTTCACAGTCGTAGCGGACGCACCATAATCCCATCAATCATGCTAACGCCACAACACAGATGAAACGTACGAGTCGGAGGCTGCCTTGACCCAGCATGCCCTGTGATTAACAAAGAGTGGGCTGGAATAAAGCCATAATTGTTCAATTATTCGAGACGTTTTGATGTGATGTGACACTTGTTAGAGCCATAATCGCGGGTGGGCGTGCGTAGGTGCCAGAGGTTAAGGGAATTAGTGTCACAGGGATGTCGTTTTCTTTCAGGATGTAAACGAACGGATACCTGCAGGGCTGCTGATGGATTTCTGTGTCCCATAGAAGCGACACGTCTGTATAGTTTGCAATTGCGAACAGTTTCTGCTGGGAAATTCTAGCTTTTCATGCACTCTCATATACCAGAATTGGAGGTTTTGTCAGGTTTATGCAGATATGGACCCAAATGCAAGAAAAACAAACGGGCAGGCAAGTAAAGGAAGGGGGAAAAAAACGGGCTTCGGCGCTGATATGCAAAATCCAAGTAACATAAGGGGAGGCAATAAAAAGGCACAGGAAAATACCCACGTAGTACAAAAACAAAGGACAAACCAGAAAACCAAGAGGATCAAATAAGGAACGCAGGGAGCACAGAAGACGCATGGACGAAAACACATGATGCAACATATGAGGGAACAACACAGGCTTCAGTACATCTAAACTAACGGGGGAGCGAGGTGCAGGTGGAGAAACACTGGGAACAGGGCAGGGCTAATAAGGCTGATGTGAGATGTGGGGGGGCACAGGGGGCACAGGAGGGAAACAGAACCGTGGGAACACAGGCGAGAAGGAAGTAAAAAGTAACTGCAAAATAAAACATGAAATAATAGCTCACCAAAAACCATTTCTGTTTTTATTGCTTCAGGAACAATAATTGCATTTCAATTGTTATTTTCAAATGGATGACATTTGCATCAAAAAATGATTAGAGTCATGTCATGTCATTTGACGCATTAGCGACATTTAGATGCAGCCTATCTCTTCCTGACATTTGCTGCAACCAGTCAGCTGCCACCCAGTTTATTATGAACCTGTGAGCAGTGAGTTAGTCACTGGTTGGCAGAAGAAAGTTTAGAAAAAAAAAAAAAGAAAGAAAGAAAAGTGTTATCAGTATAATCACATAGTTATGCTGTGTTTCATCATTAAAGTCCTTTCCCATGTGTGGTTCTGGCCCGGTGTCGCTGCAAAGGCACAGAAATATGGACCCAAGTCAGATTTAACTTAATGAAATCCAGAGCCGGGGCAGATTGGCACCGCGCCGAGGCCGATCCGGCTGGCAGGATGTTAAAGTGACGGATGGATTCGGCATCAGAGAAGCCTTCAACTTCCACGCGGGATTTAATGATTACTGACAGTGTCATATTTTATGAGTGCAGATCATTGACCATGGAAATGCGTGTCCAGCTAAAGCTCCTGACCATCGCACGCAGTCAGCAGAGTGCGACGAGATAAATCTAATAAGGAGAACGGGGGAATAGAGAGACGAGAGAGGCTTGCGCTCGCTGAGGGTCCCTGCGCTGCTGCGTTGTGTCCTCGGCGTTTGTTTGGGGGGAGAGGATGGGACCCTGACTCAGCCGCGACTGTTGCTGTCACAGTAATTGAACTCTGTTGTGCCATTTTAACGAAAGCGAGAAAACGGGAGAGCGCCGTGAGTCAGACGAAGGAGATGAACGATCGGTGTTGTGTGTAATGAGCTTGCGGGAAAACTCATCATCGGTTCATAACATGAGTGGGTGAAGTTAGCCTGGCAGATTTTAATAAAGTACAGAAACCATCAGGATCATCTAATTACATTTCTGCGTGTTGTTTAATGGCAAATACCTTCATAAAGGCTGTTTTCAGTTCACGACAATTGAGAAATTAATTTTGCGGCTCACAAAAGTTGTATTATTACAGCTATTATACCAGTAACTCTGCTTGAAAGAGATTCTCGTAACACAATCCGGCATAAAAGACGAATGTCAAAGTGCATTAACCTGCCTGCGAGATGCTCCTTTCGTCTTCCCACTTGCTCCGCATTCAGGGTGTGACATATTCGCTCTATATGTAGTGCAGACAGGCATCAAGAGCGACTCCGAGGCCCTTTTCTCACTCTGAATGGGATAATGGCGATGCTGACGTCTGGATACTCAATTATCTGGTGGAAGTGGAAGACTTTTTTTTTTTTTTACATGCAAAAAAACCCACCCTGTTTTGTTTTGATGGCAGGCTTCCACACGCAGACGGCTGCCATTGTATGTTTTCAAGCTTTCTTTTGCCAGTAATTATGATAGCGGGCCAGCCAAGATTAAAGCAGCGTTTCAGTCAAGGTTTTTTCAGCAGTTTTGTAAACTGGCCAACCCACAGAAACGCTGAAACACCAAGCAGCTGTGGAAGCTGTGTGAAGGTTTTAATGTGCGTCGAGTCATCATGAAAATGGTCTTGTGTAACTCAATTGATGGAACTAACTGTGCGTGAGGTAGGGGGTTCGATTCAAGCGCCTATCAAGTGGCGCATTGCTTCATCACTGGGAAATGTTATAACAGTCCCTTTTTATGTTTTTTTTTTAATGCATCATTTAGATTTACATGGTCCTCTAGAAGTAAAGATATATTACAAGTACTTTTATGAAATATTCAAGGACTTGGTTGGAACGTAATGCTTTTGATGATTCAGTCTTGCAATGAAATAAATCTATGGCACACAGTATTATTCAAAGTTTACATCAAATGTTTACATCAAAGTGGATGAGAAAACACATGGAAAGGTGTCACTTATCACAAAGAATGATTATCCAACTCTACACATCCTCCTAGATCTTTTAGGCTTTTTAGCTCTTATAGCCAGTTGTCTCGGTGACAGTCTGCAGCTTTCCTTCCTTTCCTAAAGGCTTTCCTTTATTGTCAGTTGAAGACGCAGTGAGACACTGACTTTTCAGTGTTTTCAAATGACTTGTTCAGTCTTAAATACACACTCGATGGCTACTTACATGATATTGCAGTAAAAACAAAAACCTTGGCCAAAAGTAACTGAAGCAAAGAGGACAGGATAACAGTAGTCATATTTTCATGTCAGTATGTTTTACTATTTATTCATTTGACTGTTTATCCTCCCCATGTCACACAGGTGCCCCAGGATGACTGGGGGGGTTACCCCGGCGATGGAAAGGATGACGAGATCCCTTGTCGTCGGATGCGGAGCAGCAGCTACGTCAAAGCCATGGGGGACGAGGAGAGCGGAGAGTCGGATTCGAGCCCCAAGACGTCGCCTCAGAAGTCGGTGCGACCTGACGCCCTGGTCAAGGCCATCATCAGACCCAGGGACCTGCTGGACTCGCAGAGGTACAGCACATGCAACTTAAAGATTTTTTTTTTTCTTTTGTTTCATCTCATGCTCTTTTTGTTTTGTTTTGTTTTGTTTTTTTAACTTTTATATCCCTGTCCACCTTAACAATTCTCAGTGTCACTGTGTGCCTTGAAATCATAAAGAAAACATATGTAGTATATATTTTTTGATGGTATCATCTGTCAGTTTTTGTTCTTGAACAGTCTCAGTCGACATTTGTGCAGTCCACTGGTCTTAGTGTCCTCCAGTTGGGATCCCCCTGGTACCCACTGAGATTTTCTATATTACCACTGTGAGAGCAAAACATCTATGAACATGTATTGGCATTCAGTAAATTAATCTCCCAGTGTGTTGTGATATAATTCTGTCAGCTTCTCATGTAGTAGAAAATGTACAGAAATATCACATATTCAAAGAAGCTTCAAATCCTAAAAAAAAAACAAAAACAAAAAAAAAAACAAGATCTGGTGGGATGGACTCAATTCAGTGCGCATCTTCTTATTATTAGGCATGTGTTTGTGTTTTAAGATTACATTTTAATAGTGCACCTGTCTCACCTTAGTATCTTTTATGTTTTGAGCCCCAACATACTTGTTATTTACCTGCTTGCTTTGCTACGCTCCCTCTAGCAGTGCTCATGCCCCACCACTACATCAGTGTCAAACACTTGATAGCCGAACCCTGTACTCATTAAAAATCCCTTTTCAGGTGTTTATATCAGTGACTTCGACTGTAAGAAAGTGTTCTGTGCGTTCTTCTGGGATGCGTCCCAATAAATAGCGAGGAAACGGGGGCCTTTTGTTTTTTTCTGTGACTCGGCGGCGGACGAAGACGCTCGTAAGAGGATTACACGATGAGACGAGCCGGAGACAATGTCACAGGAAAATAGACACAAGAAACTATGTTATGGAGCAGTACAAGTGGAGTCATTGTGATTACAGCATTAACAAATCCGTTAGATTAGGATGAAATTAGATTATAGAGTCATCGCACCAAATAAAGAGTAGCTTTATTCCTCGTAATGTTTGGAACTGAGCGACCATTCAGAGACAGATTTTTCCCTCAAGGTATCTGCTCGGTTGTGTTATCATAAACATTAAAATTAAGATTAACTTCCTTCCCTGCTATTTA
The DNA here is from genome assembly GCF_904848185.1 of Acanthopagrus latus. NCBI lineage: Eukaryota > Metazoa > Chordata > Actinopteri > Spariformes > Sparidae > Acanthopagrus > Acanthopagrus latus. The sequence goes on along the minus strand of NC_051054.1, from coordinate 16,388,553 downwards.
TGTGTGCGGAGCCAATTACAATACAGCCGTGATACACTGAAGGGGTTGCAACAGGTCAGACGTGAATTTCCTTTTCAGTGCTGCAGTTTCTTGTGTGATGGACGTCTTGATACTTGCCTCTGTCATCTTCCTGCCTCACCTTCTGTTGCGCCTCACATCATATTTCCACCTGCCATTTGTTGTTGTTCACCAAGGTTGTTAAAAAGATGTCTTTGTTCAGTAGTTTATGTTAAGTTGTTTTTTTCAGTAATGAACTCGTAAGTGAAACTTTTCAAAATATTGCTTGTCGTCTTATTTGCCTCCCTGTTATTGTGCTTTCAAAGTGTACCGTTACAGTGCTTGAGAAAGCTGATTACTGCATCATGCGTGCCATCTTTTCCACAGTCTTTTTTTTTTTTTTTTTTTTAAGGTGCATAACATGAGAGCAAATCCACTGTTGTTCCTCCTTCAAAGGGACCCGGTCCTTTTTCGTTCGCAGCAGAAAGTGAAGACAGTAATTACAGCCCTGAAATTCACAATCTTTTCTATTTATCATTTTAACAAATATCCCAGGCTTTTCATCTGCCTTTGCCCCGCTTCATGAGCCGTGCGTATTGAGTGCATTTACCAGTCAAGGTTTGAGCTCAGCGAGGAAGTTCCCATCAAAGGCTTTATCCTACAGAAGACCTGGTTGTACTGTACGTTCTCATTTTCAAATAATTTCATGCAGTCTCTCCCTTTATTTTTCATTTCTGTGTGAGAAAAACCTTCAAAGCACACTCTGTCTGACCCTCAGAGGCTCTGTTTGAGTGAATCAAAGTCTGTGCCAGAAACCTCAGCAAGGTAAGAGGGGACTGATTACTGGTAGTTCTATGACCAAAGACGAAGACACATTTCTTGTCGGCCCTGCTTCAGTGATGACAGATTAAATCACCTTTTTTGTGCCTGATCACTTAAAATCAGTGTGCTCTAGCACGATGACACTCGTCTGGTTCTGCCACAACACATTCACCATAGACTGGAACTGATGTCATTATGTGGATGGAGCCAAACCTGGAGAAATATCAAAAAGCTTTGTTGGCCCAAGTGACAGTGGTGAAAGCCGGACAGATCACCTGAATAAATGATAGCCAAGTGCATTCACCACAGAAGGGAAAGTTATTATATTTATTTTGCAACTTCTCATTTATTTAGGTTGAGTTTTCTATGTGTCCTTTATTCACAACGCTAAGTTTATCCTCTCTCTAGGTTTAGGCGCACTAACGGCTTGGTTAGGGTTCAGGAAGCATCGTGGTTTGGCTTAAAATACCTGTTTTGGTCGCCACGCTCAGGGACGGAGATGGTTCGACTTCCTGTGTAAAAATAGCCGGTTTTAGTCGGCACAAAAATGGACGGAAATGTCTCCAGGTGTCCTAAAAAATATCTATCTAGTGGTGTGACTCAATCCCTGGTCACTCGTTTGACAGCCTTATTGGCTTGTGATGACGCCACCACCCACCCCACCATCTCCAGCTGTGACAGGTGGCTAGTGAGCACATAATGTGAGCGTGATAGGCCACGTTTGGCACACACGTGAACCTTGTCAACCTCTGTGGTTTGCGGAAACTTTTAACTGCTAACAGAACATCCTTTCAAATGGGCTGTGAGGGCAGTTGGGGCTTAAATAACCTTCTGTCGTCACGGGAAAGATCCTGCTGAAAGTTGATAAAAGCCTGTGGAAGCAATAATCCATCAGCATCAGGCATTGAATTATCTCCGAATTCAACATTTAAGTAGGTATTTGGGCTACAGATTTGAGGAAATACATGGAATTGGGAAAACTGCAAGAATATAATAACAAAGGAGGATTATACAGGCGCTGTAGGGGGTTGATTGCCAGAATTGTTTCGAGATGATATTCACACAGCTACGTTTGAGGATGCTGTTTCTCCGTCTGTTGGAGCGCAATGTGAGCACATCCCATTACTTTTCCCCTGCACGCGGTGTCTGTCGCCCGTTTTTCGTTTGCTGGACTGCGCTGGAAAAACTGTTTATGGTCCCGTGTCTGTTTTGCTTCTGGCCCGCGCGAACCCGAAGGCAAACCATCCGACACAAACTGAAAGACATTATGCAAAGACGACCTTGTGCCTGACCTCAGCGCAGAGTGCGGCCTGTGACAGACGCATAACTGCGCTGCGTAATGTCAGACAGTCACAGTAAGAGGCAGTGATGCACATGCTGACTAACAGGGACGGTCCCCTCGCTTTTATTGTCATATCCTCCTCTCACTCTTCACACCGCCGACCCCGCGCTTATTGCCATTCAGCAGAGGTTTTTAAATTGCTACTCTCTCGCACAGAACAGCTCTTTTCCCCTGGAAGCTCAGAAACCGCAGCGGGCAACACCCACAGAACACCACTCACAGGCATCGCCACTGTCAAGATGACCCTGATGACGGCCACGTACGAGAGGACATGCAAACGGAATTGAAAAAAAACAATTTTTCCGGCCGTGTTTGTGACATCTCCCTGCAGGATGACGAGAGCAGGAGGAAGGGGAGCAGAGACATTCGGCTTTTACCGTCATGCTTACATAATTAGCCAGATTTTCACCCCCGAGGATAGATAATGATGACTCCAGTGCTATTGATTGTGATTAGGCAGAAACATAATGATATCTGTCATGGAGGATGCCATCATTGGCCTTTTTAACAGCTCTATCAGGGTACGAAGTAATGTATGAGGCAGCCATAGTGAGGTATGCTCCTTTCTCCACATCTTGCAAAGATTCCCCTGACTATCCATTTTGAATAGCTGTAAACAGTGAATGATTTATGAGGATGCAACAGCAGGAAGGGCTATCAGTTGCAGTTATTGTACTCCAAGGCCCCTCTGAATAATGGCTCTCTCAGTGGTTAGACCCAGAGTCTGCAGGGCTCTGCTGAAAAGACTGTGTTGACCACCGGGGCTCAGGCTGTGTGGCCGGCCTGAGTCCATTGATGAAAGCAGCACCATTGTGGATATTTACGGAGTCCTGACCTCACTCTAAGAAGGCCTTAATGTGGTACCTTTCCTCTCAGATTTAAAAAGAGGTGCATTTTTTGCTTATTGCATTAATGTGAGACTGCTTTGGTGTAGCAGTTTACCAATAAATCAGCCGAGTCAATGCATCGCTAAACACAGATATAAATTGATATTGCTGTATGTGTTGACCAATTGCAGTACGGAGTTGAAGGTGTAAAAGGTGTGTGTTAGGTAAATCAGAAGCAGTGTTTCCATTACATAGTGAGTACTGACACGTGTTTTAACTATAAAATGTCCTAACCCTTACTGTGATACAAACATGTTGGTCACAGCTCTTTATTAAAGCTCATTTAAGAGATAAGATCACGTTTTGTCGAACTCCATGTAGAAAATGTAGAATTACAGCAACATAAGAGGAGCACTGGTGAGGTTGAGTGGAAAAGGACACATAAAACTTGTCTTTGATTGTTTTTTATTACTTTTAATTTATTTCAATTTTCATAGTATTTTTTATTACAAACAATAATATAAGCTTAACAGTTTAAATGAAAATTTGGATATACGACTAATACACATGAATTGATAATTCAGAATATCTGGGTAGTTGTTATTTCCTTCTTCCTCTTTAATGACAGCATGCACTCGACCTGGCATGGACTCCACAAGTTCTTACAAAACCTTATGATCATCCTATCTGAGCATGATTGAATGAACAATATTGCGCTGGAAACAAATAATAGCACTTTAGTTCCTCCTCTCGTACTTTTTGACCCTACAGTATGTGTACAGATAATAAAAATATCAGGTCTAGTCCACACATACATGGGTATTTTTGGGAATGGGCTTTCAAAACAAAAACAAACTCCTTCCAGACAGGCATGTAAGCTTTATTTTAGAAATGATTTTTGCCCATACACTGGGTGTAAACAGGAAACAGATTGCATACTCTGTGGTTGGTTGCTTTGTTACAGAAAACACTATGTACTATTTTTACTTGTACTGACTCTTCAGTCTTACCCACTTGCTTACTTTTACTTTCTGTTGCATCTATTAGCCATGTTACAGACACCTGGGCTGATGCAAAGGCAATTTTACTAAAACAGAACATAAGTGATGAGGCGGGGAAATGTGATAGCTTTTCACATTGCCTCCTGGGTAATGGCAGTTTAATTTTAATATGATCAACAGCCGTTTTTGGCTTTGGATTATCAATGTCTGTTTGTGTCGTAAACTAAAAAAAACAATATCCAATCTGTCAATTTTCAAACTCAAATACTCCCCAATATTGCAAACAGTGCATTGGCAAGACTTACCAACTGTACGTCAACCCTACCAGTGTCCATACATGTTATGTGCAAAGCCTGCAGTTTTCTGATCATCCAGATCAAAGTGGCATAGTGGATAGACAAGATGCTGAGTGAACATTCATGTTTATACTTTTGTGTTTTTGTAGATTAGAGTATTTTTCTAAGTGCAGTATCAGCTTCCAAGTCACAGCCAGAAGTGACAATTTTAACACAGTCATGTTTGCAAACAAGGCTGCTCTGTGATCATTTCATAACAAGGATACCAAAGGGACAGAAAACCGACTGGAGGGGGATCCAGCTTTTGTGCAAAAATTGGAAACACTCAGTGTCGCTGACAACAATTGTTCTACACTCCAACATTTTAAATCCCGACAAAAAGATATTCTTGACTTTTGTATCGACCTGAAGAGGATTCAATTTGGACAGCATTTAGATAAAAGTCCCATCCAGTGCCACTTTAAATGTGTCCCTCATCATTTGCACAGATTTGTGCCTATTCTCTTTTTTTTTTTTTTTTTTTTTTCATATTCTTGGCTCCATCCCGCTGTGATCCATATCTGCCTCTGTTACAAGTCCGCACATGAGAGGCGCCACTGATGCGGAGTGCCACCTGACATGAGAGCTCTCATACTATTATGCTTCATTGGGCTTGTTGGGATGGAATTGGATTGGATTCAAGACAGACATGCCATTGGTTGGGTATCCTCCTTGCTCTTGTACCAATCTGATGTCCCGCGGGGGCATTCAGATGGGCCAAACGCAAATTTGACAGCAGCGGCTCCCCGAAGCAAATCTCGTTAAAGTGAGAACAGGCTGTCAGGTTGTGTCACCTCCCTCCATCTTTCCCTCTTTTGCGCTCTCCATCGCTCTTGTGGTTGACAGGAGCGCCTCTTTGTTCATCTCACCAATAAAGAATACATCATAGTCATGGGCCCACTGAGCCAGTGCGGCCTGTGCACTAGACAGAAAGTTAGATGTCAATGATTGTTTTAATTAATAACCATTTAGAACCCCCAGTCACCCTTCTATTACGACTTCACCCTAGGGTCCTGCACATCCTGTGTGCTCAAGAGGCGACAGCTATGATTAATTGAATATGAATCAGCTTTTTGTGGCGTAGTAGGACCTGCCAAAGATGTTTAAAGAATGCATTAATGATGATGGGACCTGAAAGACATGTTGCAGATTTGACTGTTAGCCATTAGCATAATGAGTCACTGAATCAATCAGTTACGGTATGTCACATATGATAGCAGGTTGCACACACATACTCTGATGAATACCAATAATTAAGCTCCACTTTCGGCAGCTCACCGTCTTCTTAAAAGACGGTGGCCTGGTGTCTGAACACCACAAGCCAATCAATCCCATCCATTTCTGGCAGTTCATAAAATAAATCACATTTGTTTGCCCCTCATCCATGATTAGCTTCTTGAAGCACCATAATTAATCAGCGTTAACGCTGGCAGAGCATTCAATAGTTCCTGATTCAACATAATGTAATTACTCATTCAGATAGCATTGGGTGTATGAGCGTTTTCCCTCAGATCTCAAGGTCAGAGCAGAATTCCAATGCATTGATCTGTGGCAGCGCAGGACGTGTTATGCATAGTTAGTCCGCTTTTCTGTTGGTGAGACTTCTCAGCACTGTTTTGCCTCTACTGTGAATGGAACACATATCATAAAAACATAGTGTGTATATATATATATATATATATATATATATATATATATATATATATATATATATATATATATATATATATATATATATATATATATATATATATATATATATATATATATAATACTTTTCATATAATTCTGTTTGTAGGGTTCCTCTTATTTACCAACCCATTAGGAACTATTGGGATGAAATCATTATTTGTCACAGGCCTTTGCAGTACATTATGCATGTCAAGGAAGTAAACATTATCTGACATCATCCACATTCTGGACTGGACATATATCTGACCCAGAATGATACTGGCACAGTCTATTAAATCGTAATCAGAATTCACAATGCAAATTGTGATCTTTTTCTCATTTCACCAGAGGTCAGTCACACAACCGATGTGCACCGAAATTACAAGTTTGTACAAAACAATGGTGTAAGTAGGCCTGCATTAAATAGGAGAGGTCCCATACCAGAGATAGTCTCTCTGTCTGCAGGTCATGTGTGATTGGCATTAGATGGAAGGGCAAGTATAAAATGCTTTAAATGGGTTGCCAAATATACTCGGTCCCACACAAGTAAAGTAAATGTTAGAGAAACATAGATATACATTTGATAGCTTACATGTATTAGGACACAGTCCAGCTTTAATGTGCCCTGCAGGCAACTCTTATGCTCACTGCAGGCAACCAGGCGCCCCCGGGCACCCTGCTGGCATCCCCTGCTCTAGACTATAGCCAGACCTGAAAAAGCCTTTGATACACAACACTGCATGGAGAATGTTTGTTTTTAGCACAAGTTCCCCATCTGCCATTACCTTGCTTGTCTTCAGGCTATGGCCTTATGGCCGAACACAGTGTTAGAACCAATCAGCATCCTATGAGAAACATCTGGCAGCTATGTGCGTGGTTTAGATGTGTTGCCCCACGACAGAAGCGACCACTCCTTTGAAATGACAATGGCAGCTAGTCACAAGCTTAGTGTAGATGCTGCTAAAGTATCAGTTAGATCAGAACTGGGGAGATATTTAATAACTTGATCTCTATGAATCACCTTAAAAGTACGTTGAGGATGCCTTCAATGCTGTCAGTGCATGGCTGTTTTCAAGTTTGTTTTACATTAATCCTTCCTGAGAAGTCTTCTCATGCAGCAATCTTTTTTGATTCTTTAGTATTGTCCTTGTCCTTGTTCCTGTACTATTCAATCAAATGCCTCACTTTGAACCTTTCTTCTCAGAAATTAGCACGACACGACAGCTTTTGTCACGGCTGGGAAGAGTACTTTCGCTGTCAGAGTGAATGACAGGAAATGTGAGATTCTCATCTTCCCTTGCCTTTATATTGGCCAACAATGGAAGTGCATTAGCACCAATCAGAGACATTAAAGGGAAATTTGCTCTGGCATGATTTGATTAAGGGCCAACACATTCTCAAAACAGCCTCCCTTCACTCAAGTGACGATAAAAGACATCTCTAAAGGCAGGGATGGATGAAGTATGCCTCTGTATTGCCTCAGCCACTGCACTTATATCTGATTTTGTCAGCTAAAAAGCCCCACTAAGTTTCATTGCTCAGGAAAGGGATGTTAGGTAGGGTATTTTTTGTTTTTTTTATTCTCATTTGGTTCAATTAACCAAATCTAATTAGCCGCACAGGGAAAGAATGTGTGCTATGATGTAGTGTAATTGTTTTTTCTGTGCGGCATTTCATCGTCAAGTGCTTTATCTATGATTTTTCCTCAGTGCCGGTGTGTGTGTGTGTGTGTGTGTGTGTGTGTGTGTGTGTGTGTGTGTGTGTGTGTGTGTGTGCGCGCGCGCGCGCGTGTGTGTGTGTGTGTGCAACAAAACTCATAAGACCTTCCTCATCATTACGTCGTTTCATTTATAAGCCTTTGCCTTGACAAGGCCATGCTGTCTGCCAACCAAATGTAACATCTTCCCGCTTCTATCATCAGCTCGGGGGCCATGCTGGTCATCTTGTATCACCCTAATGTTTGCAGCACTTTGGTGAAAACTAACCAAGCAAACATTCAGTTCACCATACTGTGAAAAAAAATTGCCATACGGAGCCATTTCTATTGGACTTGTGCCTTGTGACGTCACATCCAGCCAACTCCCACTTGTGGGACTCAGTAACTCTGTTTTCTTTTCTACCCACAGCTCTTACCGCCTGGATAAAATCAACAGTGACATGCGTAACTACATCACCAATTTTGCTGCAGACTTGAGGTGAATACAGGCTCAGCTCCTCCCCCTCCCCTTTCCTCTCTGTTGCTGCCATGTTGCAGTGGTCAGACATCGCAGCCAGCTGGCTCGCTGCCCTGCTGACATACCCAATATGGACGCCTCACAGTGCATACGCTCAAGACCAGTCAATGAGTGGTCACCTGGGGCAATCTGGCAAAAGCATAAGGCACTATTAATCACAATATAGATATGATTTGATTCACTGTTTACACCAGGACTGTGGTATATATATTTGTTTCTGCAATACTGAAAATGATCTAATTTGAGACGCTGTCCCATTTCTGGCTTTTTTGCTTTTAAAACTTCATGCACACTTGATCGCGGGATGTGTCTGCAGTACAGTGTTTAGAAGGTTGACATTATTTTGCAAATACACACAGCTTTGCTACAGCGTGACAAGACGGATTGGGCGACTTTTAATCACACTGGCATTTTCCCCGCTGCCAAACACCGGCGTTTATCTCTATAAAAAGCCCAGAAACTGCTTACTCATCCCTGGCTGTCATTAGAAATAGATCTGGCAGAAGGAGCATCATTTTGGTATTCTAATGTGACTCACATAGTAGTCTTTAGTTTACTTCAAGCACCTTTCTTCTCCTGTGTTTTTCTCTCAGTCTCTCCAGCAGATTTCAAAGCAGACTTGGCTTTCTGAACGTCTCTCTCTCGCACTGCTGGGGAAGCACATTTAATTGACCTGGCTGACACCGGGGTGCTCTCTGAAGTGCTTGCTCACTAACTAGCTCCTGATTTGCATTTCCCTCATTTCCAAGCATTGATTGGATGTTTCAGCAGAACAGAAATCGAACCGCCTTTTTAAGGACACTGGTGAACACATCGGCGTAGTGGAGGAGAGACAATGTCATAACCAGTCTTCCTCTCCAGTTCAACTTTCCCAGAGGAGGCCAACTGCTCTTAATGACACCTAATTGTTCTTGTCATCATGTCACACCTGTAGCCACTAGTCAAACTGTGTGTTTATTAGTTAAATTGCGTTAATTGACTTGCTGAAGAAATGATCGCCATGGCTGTGGTCTCACTCCCTGCCTGCTTCTCTTTCTCTTTCTCCGTTCAGTCAGAGCTACCACTTGCAAGCCCACAGGGACATGCACCCAAGCATTGCCCTGGATCCTTCCGCCAACTACAACTCTCCCAAGTTTCGCTCCAGGAACCAGAGCTATATGCGGGCCGTCAGCACCCTCAGTCAGGCTAGCTGTGTTAGCCAAGTGAGCCAGGTGAGTCTGCATTATTGGGGGACATTTAGGGTTAACCATCATTAATAAATGGTGCGTTTTTAGATAATAATTTAGTTATTATTGTGCAGTATGTCATAACATTGGTTAAATGTGCAATATGTAATAATGTTAGTTAAAAACATTAAAAATGTACTAAAAAGATTTGCAACAGGCTGTAAAGAAATACATTTTCAAGGTATAAAATGACTGTATGTACTTCGTTGAGATATCCACTAAAGTTAGCATGCTAACCAGCTGCCTCCATCCCGTTCCCCCCTCCTGTGCTAGCAGTGTAAACACCAACACCATCCCTGGTCACCAGGCTTCCAGTCAAGACCACTTGATGCTCGGCTAAATGAGCTAACGAGCTAATAGCAGCTCTAGATAGCAGCAGTTATCTCTCTTGATGTGTTGCCCCCTCTTTGTTTGGAGTAAGAGTTCAGTAGGTGACTAATTATTACATGTCGAACATTTGATAGTTGTATTACCTTGCAACAAATAATGAAATGCTTTATAAACCATTGATTAAGCAACCATACAAAGGTCTATATACTTAGTAGATAATCAATAACTTATGTATATAATACTTTACAATTGCTTAATAAATGTTTTATAAAGCATTTCATTGTTAGTTGACAATAAAGCAAACAATCTCCACTCAGTAAACAACCATTCCTAACAAGTCAGTTTCAAAGACTTTACAAGGTAGATCATAGACATGTGTAACAGGACACAGAAGTAGTTCTTGTCAACATCAATGACCAGTCTATCAAACTGTTTATGACCTTGATTTCACAGTGTGAAACTTTAAAAGTGCTTTACTTTGTATATTGTATATTTCAGATATATATATTTCTTTATTATGCTATTGGCATTCTGTGGACAGCAAAGGAAGAATTTCATTGCATAATTGAGAATATGTTTCTTTACTGTGTACATGACAATAAACACAATGACTCTTGAATCTTGGATTTCATGAAAATATACTTATAAAAACAAATTTTTCACTGATCTCTCTGCCTATTGAAATATGAACGTTCACTTGCTTGTAACAGCAGGTCTTATTCTCATTTTAAGGGCAATTGACAGGGAAAACAATTTCAGGTTTAACAGCTGACTAATTTATTTCTCCACATGAAAAAAAGAAATAACCTCACATGCTTAATAGTGCTTATGACTTTTGTTTTTCGCAGGTGAGTGAAACAGAAATAAATGGCCAGTTTGAATCAGTGTGTGAGTCGGTCTTCAGTGAGGTGGAATCACAGGCCATGGAGGCCTTGGACCTGCCTGGCTGCTTCCGCACACGGAGTCACAGCTACCTGCGAGCCATCCAGGCTGGCTACTCCCAAGACGATGACTGCATCCCCCCCATGGCCTCCACTGTTACCTCCACCATCAGGTCGACCACAGGTAAGGGCAATTAATAAAATCAATTTGCACAATGCGATGTGTGACATCCTCGATGGTGGTATTTTTGTTTGTACCTACAAATTGACACCAAAAGCTTACATTTGGCATTAGAGTGTGTTAATGGATGGATATAGAACAGTTAGTGCAAACTGGTTGTGCTGTCCAACAGCTTCATATCTTTGCATGAATCACTCTTGTATGTTTCCATTGTTTTTGATGGACGTATGATTACTGTAGTGACCACTTGTGAGCTGTGTTAGTTCATCCCACTGTATTTTGGATACAGTGCTTCGTCTGCTCATCCATTGGATGCATCAGAGAGTAAAGCTATGAACCCTATTGAAAACCACAAATAGAAATTGTATGAAGTAAAAATCGGGTCAGAATAAGGACATGACTGCTTTTTCCAGTATTCCAGTTTGGAAATGTGACGTTCTTTATGGTGCCACACGGTGACACTTGTGACCGTACTCACAGCTTAAATGCGAACGGGGCAAAGGGATTGTGAAATTTCCATATGCAAAACATGCATTGTTTACTTGTAACCCCAGTTACAACTTCACACACATTGTCTACCTCACAGAAATTGTTTTGTCGCATTGCAAAGCTCATCTCACGAGATGAGATCACATTACAGATTTGCACAGTAGATGTTGAGCCCTGGATGATCAATCCTGGTAACTGAACTGTCACACTGGTTAGTCACATATATCACATATGCAAAGTTTATTTACAATAAATCTAAACCCTACTCAGCTGACACATGCATTTCTTTCTGATACTGAGCCTTGATTATAAATTGTAAGCTGCTGGTGGTTTGAACAATTCCCATGATTGCTGGATTCACAGAGGAAATGATACACCCTTGTACAGATGAAGAATGTGGGAAGAAAAGAAGAAAAGTGTCCGGAAGAGAAGTATGAGTGGATTCCAAATCACAGTAGATTCATGAACTAACAATATCTGTTGGACTATAATAGGGAGAGTTAGAGGTGTGGCCATCTGGAGATGTGCTTATGAGAATTTCTTCATACGTACAGTATAAATGTCTGCTTACACTGCTTTCTCAGTAAACTAAAATCTCTTTGCATTCTTAGGATACAGAGTTTGGTATGTGATGGATTTTTCCACTATTTTGGACATGGGGCAATTGGTGCTTCAAAACAATCTGTCATACTGGACCTCACATTTTCAATAGGGTTCATACTATACTTCCTGATTGATGAGAAATGGTTTGGAAGCTTCGCTCATCTTTGCCTCTTTTCATTGCACAAAGTACACATTTCTTTACCTCAACTGGAAGCAGAAAAGCATGCAAGGATTGTTCTTACACCTCATTTATTAGAAATTTTGTCCATTCTCTGTGATGTGTTCCGGGAGATAAGAGTTTTGGCTTTGTGCATTGAAAAGATGTCAAGAATGCATGCTACAAATTAAAGTTGAGAAGGCAGTGTAAGCCATTTAAGGAGATGAGTCAAAATGGGACAACTTTCCCAGTGTTACACTGGCTTTCAACACTGTACTGTATAGGCATATCAAGGATTAAATTAAAATTCTCTTAAAATTCTAGAATATAAAGTTCTCAGTACAGATGGTACTCAGATGGTATACAGAAGAGTGAATTTGGGCAAAAATCCTAGGGATGGCACTTGGTTGCTGTAGCTTTCTCCTTTATCTTATTTTGACTCATGGCATTCAGTGCATGATTTGATGTTACTGCTTTGTAGCAATAAAAAGCGCATTCTCTCCAGCTGCTCACACCTGTGGCCATATTACAGATACATATTTACATTTGTCTTCCAGACAGAAATTATGTGCAGGAAGACTCTTGTTTACCCGACCAGGCCAGTGAGCATGAGGATTTGGCAGACACGGTCCCTTTGGCTCATGATGATCTGGGCTGCCCCATCAGAAGAGACAGGCTATACCAAGATAACATGGGGGCTAAAGCCAAACCACTGTCTGGACCTCCTGTTTCTCCAAGCCTCTTCAGATCCCCCAGATCTAGTGGCCCAGAACGACCATCACCAAAAGCCATCCAGGCCAGTATCAAAGAGTCAGCTACGTTAGCTGCAGCTATCAGCATGCAGTGGAAGGAAGAGGTCTCCGCCATGCGTCGAGAGCTTGCTGATCTACGGAGGGACCTCTGTAAAGAGCTTCGTGCTTTCAACAGTAATTTCAACACTTTCACGCAGCATTATAACACCTGGTCTCCCCAAGGTGGCAACATGGCTGCTGGAGGTGATATAGGTTTAGGCAGAGGAGCAGGGACAGGATCAAGGTCAGGGACAGGGGTAGGGGTAGGGGCAGGAGTAGGAGTAGGAGTAGGGGTAGGAGGACTTGGAAGCGCTACGACAGAAAGAGGCACAGGGGGAGCTAGGGAGAAGAAACCCCAGGTATCAAAAGTTTCTGTAGGGACCCAGGCCAGAAGCAAAGTCCTGGTCCGGCAAAGCACTGCAGATGCAGCTGTCAATTGTCCAGAGGAGAAGGAGGAAATGAAAGGAGCCCGCCGAAGTCTGCCAAAACAGCTCTCAATGGACCCAAGCATTCTTGCCTGTCCACAGTCAATGTATGTGGAGAGTGCCATACCACTTTCTTTGGATCCAATACTTCCGAGCTCTGTTAAAACAGTTGAACAAGAGACATTTCACTTGACTGCTGTGCCCTCTACAACAGAACCAGATCCAGAACCAGAGCTACCAGATCACGCAGTTGTGAGTTCTGCGGATGTGGTTGTGATTGAGTCAGTATCCACTCCTGGTACAGTGCCAGTTTCTTCAGAGGTCGCCCTTGCGAATCCTCAGGGTTCAGTGACAGTGGAAAAAGAAATGCTAATCAATCCACAGCTAATACATGTAGACCCAGCTAATGAGTCCCATGTAGACACTGAACCATTTCACCCTGTTGACATGAAATCTCCAGACTCTGAACTAATTGAAAGAGATAAGATACAGCTACCATACCCAGTACCTGTAGTTACTGTGTCCCCTCCAGAGGAACATGACTATGATGTCATGTCAGATTCAGAGTCTCCAGATCCTGTCACTGTGGACAAACCAGATCCAGTGTCTCAAGACCATAATACTGTGTCATTGCCATATTCTTTAATAGACGAACCCAATCCTGCAGATCCAATGGAATTTGAGCCAAAACCATCAGATTTACCCATGGTGCCCTCATCTGACCCCACTGGTCAAGGCCACGTCACAGTCTATGATGCACCCACACTAGATCTTGATACTGTTACACCATGTATTGTAGAGACTGACACTGGATGTCCATCTATTGTGGTGTCAGAGTACCTTGACACAGACTCTCCTGCAAGTCCAGCTGACAGTGACACAAATCCAGAGCCCATCATAACCCTTCCAGAGTATCTTTCCGACCCTTTCCCAGAGCAAATTACATCAGTCTCAACCTTTGGTTCCACTTCTGGAGAAACTCAATTAATCACTGACCCAGAGTCCCAAGACTCAGAGTGGCCGCCACTTCCTGAACCCCTTGATAACACCCCTATATACCATGCTGATCTGGTCCACTTTGACTTGGTCATGCTGACTTCATTAGATCAAGATGATCTTGACTCAGTGTTCATGGACCCTGAGCCAGAGCCATTTGACCTGAGTGTTGACTCCCCATCTTTTGCAGAGGATTTAGATCCACCTGCCTACCATTCAGATTGTCCAAGTTCACCCATGTCACCTATGCCCACTGTTGACACTGTGCTGTGCCTCTTGGATCCTTTGCAATCAGCAGAATCTGTCTGTTTGGATCCAGCTGTGGAATATCGCTTAGCTCAAATGCCTCAGGATGTAACCTCAGAATTACATAAAGTCCCATTTCCACAAATCACTGTCACAATATCACCTGCTAGTTCAATATCTCCCGATACATCACTGGAAATGGATTTTGGACCTACAAGTCCAGTCCCAGATCCTCTTCCACCTGACACAGATGGACCCTCAAGTCCTGTCCCAGATCCTCTTCCACCTGACACAGATGGACCCTCAAGTCCTGTCCCAGATCCTCTTCCACCTGACACATATGGACCCTCAAGTCCTGTCCCAGATCCTCTTCCACCTGACACAGATGAACCTTCAAGTCCTGGTCCAGATCCTCTTCCACCCAACACAGATGAACCTTCAAGTCCAGTCCCAGACCCTCTTCCACCTGATACAGATGACTCTTCAAGTCCAGTCCCAGATCTCTTTCTACATAATACCGATGCACCTTTAAGTCCAGGCCCAGATCGTCTTCCACCTGAGACAGATGGATCTTCAAGTCCAGTCCTAGATCCTTTTCCACCTGATACAGATCCATCACCACCAGATCCTGAAGATGACCCCTTAGTAGACCTGCCACATATGGAGCCAGATGAAATGATTGTAGAAACACTGGAGTGTATGACTATTTCCCAGGAGCATGGGAATCTTATGGAAGTAGAGACCCCAGGTAGCCTGGAAAGGTCCCCAAGCGAGCAGGCCTTCCTGTGGAACAGGTGGCAGAGGAGGGAGAGACGCGAATCATTGCACAGGAGTGCCAGTGTGGAACTCTGGAGCGGGAGATACGAGTACAACAGTGCAGAAATCACATATGTATCACTCACTCTGTGAGCTCATACTTCATTCTCAGCAGACAAAATGTAGCTCAAAGTATATTTATAGTTCATGGTTTGTAGCTGCCAGTGCACTGTAGAGCAGCGTGCTAATTGAAATGTCATGTGATCATTGGCATTCAAAGCCAGGACTTCCTCATACACAACCCTTCAGTAATATTCCAGGAAAAAAACTGCATTCGTAGCAGCAAAAAACATACTTGGATACTAGGATTGCATCATACTGCAAGAATGTGATGAACCCTAGTGGTGACAATGTGAACAATCATGCTTCAAAAACATTTACAATATAAACTTTTCAAAGGCTGTTGTCACCACTGATGTGAAATATCTTCCAGAACAGTAGTGCTTGTTTCAGTGTTTAATCATTGGATACACTAATGAATGTTCTTGTTCAGTCAGTGTATTTCATCAGACTCGATGACACATCTAATTCAAGGGAGTCTTTCGGAGCTCTGTTATAGACTACGGACAAGATGGCCTAATCTATACAAGGTCACGACAATCCGAGCAGGGATGATGGGAACTTTCCTTTCCTTGACTTACTGTATTTTGATCTCTCTCTTAATTGTCACTCTGGAGTGGAGTGAAGTACATCTTGCCAGTTATCATATAACTATAAGGACATACTGTTTACTATGTGAGCTGTTGGATGGACAGTTACAAAGCAAAAGAAAATTACACTGTGGAATGACATTTGCACAATCCTTGATGAAGCTGGAATACTGTACTGTTATTTTGTTCGGAAGTTAACTGATATCATTCACACTCATGCGCAATTATAATCACAAACCAGTACAGTTATGGTATGTAGCCTCATGTTACTCACATGCACACACACATTGTCAAACATACAGCACATATACACATCATGCTGGACAAAGTTTAAGGGTAGAATTATTTCACAAATATATAATAAATCATGATTAGATTTGTCTGTAATATCAGGCCTTGTTGAGAGGTCACATTGTATTTTTTACTGTAAAATATCATCTTAACTCTCAGGAATCAAAGACTGAGAATGTAATACAACTGGGACATAAGTGTAATGAATATGTTGAATTGCGTTTCTTCCTGAAAAGAGGTGTACATCTTGTGGCTATTTTTTTAATGTGTGTGAAACTGAATGACGACAGTTATGTTGTAACGGTGCATGACAGGTGGCCTCAATATTTTGTGCATTTCATATACAGTGCCTCATTGTAAGTATTTGGTTCTATTCATAGATTCATTTTTTTGATATTCAGTGCCATGAATCGAGCCTACATACCACAAAAGACGCAGAATTCTGTTACCAGCAAAGAACAGCTAAAAAGCCAGGCAAATCACAAGATATATCTGTGCTATCTGTCCAATTAATGAGCTCCATATGAAATCGCCCACTGAAGTCTGTGCTCTAATAAAGTGCGCTGGAACAAAAAGACTCTCTCAGCTGAACATCAGTGAGGTGCCAGGAAAGATTTTTTTTTCTTTCTTCTTTTTTTCCCTGTGTGTTGTTTTGAATTGAATATGTGCAGGACGCTGAAAGTAAGTTTGCTCAATTGACTGAATCTGACATGTTTTCAAAGGGTCTGAAAGTTAATTAGGTTGTATTGTTGTATTCATTTTGCTCATTTCACTGGCATAAAACGCATCACCCGTTTCCTCCCTGGACGCCTCACATGTTTAACTTTGAATTAACAAAATTATGATCTAAAAGTAGCACATCATTTAACCTGTTCTGCAGTGATGGTATGTTTATTCATTAGATAAAAATTTGCAGATAAACTGATTCAGGATTCAGTCATGCATTGAAAGCTATTGGCATATATTAAGAGGGTGTGATGCTGGTGAGTAGTTATGAAATGTCTGCTTAATTGAAGGTACACTTTGCAGAGAGAACTAGATCTGCTAGCTGACCTTGTGTTTAATAGAACACAAAATTTACGCTTGTCTTCTTAAAAAGCTGTACAAGTAAGCCAGTAACCTCAATGGCATGCATGCAATAGCGGCAAATGGCTGTACGGCAGATTTTGTAGTTGTTGAAATTGCTTTCTGTATGCGTCTATTTTCTTTTATTGTGAACGCCATACAGCTCAAGGCCAGTTTAATAGGGTAGTAACCTTTGCAGAGACATTCTCCAATTACAAGGTTAGGCAACGTCAGTACCACATTTAGGATCATAATTTGTCACTTCATGAGCACTTGCCACAAACATTACATGAGAAAAACAAATCTCAATTAAGCCCACAATGACCGGCTGTATTTGCTGTTATCAGTGTTTAACAGAACCCGTTTTTTAGTAAATGGAAAGAGAAAAATGATTTGCAAAAATCTGAAAATAAAGGCTGAGAAAGGGGTGCAGCGTTTAATATGGTTTTTGAATTGTGTTTTGAATAGAAGATAATAAAAAGAGATCGTAAACTACACACTTTATCATAAACCACAAAGGCTGATATGAATAAGAACATAGCATTTAATTTGATCTTAAGTAATGTCTCTATTTCAAGCAAAACTGCAACTGTCCTTCAGTACACACTACTGTTAAATTTCAGAGTTGCACTAGACCTTGATGGGATTCAGCTTTCATTTCATCAAAACTGGTTGCTGTAATGACTTTCTGGAATCTCTTTGCTACAGTTGGTCATGGACCAAGAGTGTAGCCATTTCAGTTGAGTGGTAAAAATCATGATGGGTGCAGGGTCATGAAGCCGGGTCAGATGATGCACACAGGTCACTGTGTCTGTCTGAAAGTGGTTTATAATGAACATTAGTGATGTATAATTCTAGTGCGCATTCAAAGATGAAAAGAAAAAAAGGGGAACAACAAACAGCATTGGTTAAGAAACAGTATTTGTCTGAAAGCCTAGAGCACCCTGCTCACAATTACCTCAGTCAGTCTCTGATCAAGGTCTCTCCTGAAACATGGACTTTCTAGTCACTCATTTTTAGGAAATGTCCTTTATTTAGATTTTTCCAAAAGGACTGATTTGGTCATCTGATCTTCATAGTCTGCAGTTGCACCCTGGATCCAGTGTGCATATGCATTGTGTATTGTAAATAGATTGCACTGTGTTAGGGCAGCAATGCCCACTTTTCTGAATATCCACCCCACTCCCTTGTTTTCAGGGATCCAGTTCTGCCTCCCCTCCACCTGCACTATTGATCGGACTCCCCAGCAAACCCCAGGTAAACCTGCCACCTGGGGAATCCTCCATTGCTCCATTTCACTGTTAGGGATATTATTTTAAGGGAACATGTGTTGTCCTGTGGCAAGTCACTGTTAAAGGAAAAGTTCACCTGCAAATGAAAATTCTGTTATTGTCTACTCACGCCTATGTGGATGGAGAGTTGGGTGAAGTTTGGTAGTCCGCAAGACATTTATGGAGCTTAACAGCAAAACAGCGTTGCAGCATTCCCCTAAACAACTGAAGCTGATGGGGAATATGAAATATACAACCAAAAAATAACAGAAAAGGGCTCCATACAG
Organism: Acanthopagrus latus; assembly: GCF_904848185.1. Lineage (NCBI taxonomy): Eukaryota > Metazoa > Chordata > Actinopteri > Spariformes > Sparidae > Acanthopagrus > Acanthopagrus latus. Next base: position 16,369,619 of record NC_051054.1, on the reverse strand, counting down.
CTCCATACAAGATTTCAACTTTAAAGAGGGTGTAAATAACGTCTTTTCAAATGAATTTGACGTCTGTATTAATGCATATTTACCAATGGTCACTGTCCTCCCCTTACGTTCTTTTACCACATATATATTTTAGGTTTCATTGTTTCATTGTTCATTGTTTGCCTCTGTAGCAGCCGGATTGACTGGAGGACGCAGTTGCTCGGCTACACCTGCTCTGCACCTCTACTCTAAACCATCCTCCTTTGTTCAGCAGAGACTGTAGTCATGACAGAGCTCAATTGTTAAAAGTGCTCTCTACGCTGCCGCTTGACATATTTATGATGGCGTTGTTTTCTGAAACCTGCCTTCCAACATCTCTCCCCGAAAGTCTGCAGTATCACAGAAGTGCGCACACACATGCACACACACACGCACCACCCCTAGGATGTTTCTAATATTAGCCTCGGCTGTGCATTTTAGCGATCTGTCTGGTCGACAAGAGGCTGATTTGTTTCCATGAAGGGTGAGGTTAAGGCTACAGTGACATGCATCTAACTGGTGACATGCAGATGCTATTCAGTGTGCCGCCAGGAGCAACAGCAGGGGAGTGTCTCAATAAGTGACTGCAGCAGCAGTGAGAAATGGCCTCGGCAGTGTGACTTAACAGCAGTCCAACATCTGAGGCGTTATGGCCGAGCAAAGGAACGTCCTTGATCCACAGATGAAGAGAGACTTGCACTGAAATGATGCATGCTGCGGCGAGGATGTTTTTGTTTGTCGCTTTTCTGTCTTAGTGATTTATCGCAATGCTCGGGACAACTTTAAACTTTTGCATCCCATCCATCCAGGTTCGGTAAAATAACTTTGATCGTTGCCTCGCCCTGGCTGGTTTTTCTTATCTATTTTTGGCTGTTTTTTGTATTCACTTCTTTGTTGTTTTCCGTCTGCAAATACTTGTGACAGTGCCAATAATGGAGTTAGCCATCCATCTTCCGCTCTCTCCCTCCCTCCGGATCATTTACATATCCTTAAAAGCCTGCCGCAAAACAAACTGCTGCATTTCCTTTACAGTGATAAATCCAATCGGGAAGAAAGACTCTTAACGACGTGTCACTCAACTCCCCCCCACCACCACCCACAACCACACCCCACCCCCATGTTAGCATACAAGCCAGCCCTGATAGATAGAGAGGTCCTAACAGAGATGGAGTGGTTGAATCACTGCCTTTGTGTCTCACGTTAATCAGCCTCACTGGCACATGGGTAGTTGTTTGTACTCGTGTGTGTGTGTGTGTGTGTGTGTGTGTGTGTGTGTGTGTGTGTGTGTGTGTGTGTGTGTGTGTGTTTGTGTTTGTGTCTGTGGGTTTGACAGAATGAGAGACAGAGAGATAGATTAAAGGGAGTCCTCACACTGAATACATTCAAACTGCCTTTAGAGATACCTCATTGACCTCCTTCGGGGCTCAGACACACCAAACATCAGTGGACCACCACTGACAGCCGACTAGGTTGGAAACAGCACACCACTGTCCCATACACGCACAACAGAGTTGGAGATGTTATAATGTTTTGGGTTTTTACAAGCAGAATTTTTTTTTTTTTTTGAAAAAATCTGCACGGCTGTCATCGCAGTTCGGCAGCTGCAGAGTCTGTGTGGGCCTGCCCTGCTGAAGTAAACTAAAATCAAAATCTCGATTCAAACACATGGCCCCAGTAATGCACCTTAGCTGATATTGTACTCTAGTGGTGCAAAAAGGGATTGCCAACTCCAAACACACCACCACAGTGAACACACAGTAAGCCTTGGAGTCTGGATGGCACGGTTGTTCGCCCAGCATCGGTTCAACCACGTCAGTACTTTGCAGCCCGGCGTGGTGTAATACTGTGATGGTCAGTTAAATATGTCAGACTGATGAGCTTCAAGCAGTGACTGAGTGAGTGAGTGAGTGAGAGAGCGAGCGAGCGAACGAGCGCTGGCTTCGTTCACTTCAGATGAAATCTAAATGCTGAGTAACACCGCCACCGCCAAGATGGGAGCAAGAATTATGACTCCCCTTTGCACGACTGGCTGGCTAATAATGGCTCTATTTTGGTCCTCCTGCTGAATCATGCCCCCTGAATGGGTCATCTCTTTCCTCCCTTGATCTCTCCTCACTCCCTGATTTATCCTGCTCTCTATCACACACACACATTCACACGAACCCCCCCCGACTCTCATCCTCTGTTTCTGCCAGCACGGATCCGCTCCCCTCCTGTTCCCTCTTTTCCCTCTTTTCTCTTGTCCCCATCTTCCTTGCTTCACACTAATGCGTCTCCTCATCCATGAGAAGTTCATTTTGTGAATGGACAGCAGCATGAGTCATTAGGCCCTCAGAGCAGAACGCTCTTCATAGACCAGACGAATCTTGCTATTTATAAACACAGCCAAAATAAGGGGTGAGAAAGAGGCCAAAAGGTGTTTTGAGCGGGTTCGAGGTGACATTGTGAGTTCTATTCTTGCCGTGAACAATGCTCTTTCTTAAAATCTTGTCCCCTTGTCCTAGACAACCATGCCCATGTTCTGCAATTTTTCTTGCTCGGGCTGCAACGCAATTAGGATGAAACGCTATTAATTCTCCGCCACAACTTTTGGGAGCCTGCATTGGGGGGGCGGTAGCAGCTCATTAGAACTCAAAATAGATCCGATGTTGGTCTCATAAGGACTCCCCTAATTGCTCCGTGTGATGTAAGCATTTGTAAGACCGAAGCAGAAACACTGAGCCCAACGCGGTGCGCCTCTTTGTCAAGAAAATGATAACCCATATCTTAACCTGCAGCGTGACTCAGTGTTTCTTCTCTCTTTCTTCTGCTCCTGGCTCCGAGGTACCTGGCACCCTCTCCGCTTTGATCAGAACACACTAAACACAGCTTCGGATGTTTCAGGCGGTGACTGCACTGAGTGAGCTTCTCTGTCAAAGCCTAGCTCGAGAAATAAAGACACGTCGAAGCGTAGAAGGCGTCCATGACCCGCTCCTCAGTCCATCTCTCTGTGTGGATTAAGTCCATATTCTCATTTGCACTTGAAAGAAAGTAATCCCCCTCTTTCTGTCATGAAATGGACAGAATAAGAAGATGAGAGCTGTCAGGCTGCACCTCCTCGTCAGGGTCTTACACACACACACACACGAGTTCTGTTGATTACTGCTCGGGTTTTTTCCACCATCGTCCATGTCTGAGAACGGTCTTGTGACACGAAGGCTTTGATGTTCTCTGTTACTCTATCGAATTTTTCGGTATTTAAAAAAAAAAAAAATGCATTCATAACCTTTTAAATGGTGCCTGAGCTTTCAAGCATTCTCTCCCTTATCGGAGCACTGAAAGTGAACAAAAGAGGAGGGAAAGGTTTCTGCACTGGTAAAGAGGCGAACACGCCTCCCGGACAAAACGCGCTCACTCAGCCAGCAGTTTAGATCGATCGCATCGGCAACAATAGCAAACTGCAAACACTGGAAAAGAACAGCTCACAAAGTTTGTCATGACTTCACCTGTTTCGCAAGCAGCTACTTTTTTTTTTTTTTACCAAGCTGTAAAACAAATGGTGATGCTGCCTAATGTCCCATCATAATCAACTTGATGTATTAAGGGTTATGAGGTCATTAATTGATAAAAGAAAGGTAATTAGATTATATTAATTGCTTAAACTTTAGAAAAGACTTGCTATAATCAGCTTGTTGTGATGTAACGGCTATACGCTGAGGTCTACACTTATTCACATACTATGGACCATGTTAAAGGGAAATACATATTTTACATTTTAGACCAATCAAACACTTATACAAGGAAAAATACAATCAGAAATCCCGAGGCTATTGTTGTAGATGATTGCTGTTTAAAAGAAGAAAAAAAAATCAGGTGATATTTTATGGATATAACCTGACATATCTTAAACCTCAGTGCCACAAGTTCCATTATTGCCTATATCAATTAAAAACACATCAGTGAACTAGACCTTTGCACCGTGTTGTGTCATGTTCCATCCGTTACCATGAACATAGGTGCTGTAATTCATTTTGAGTTGATCGCACAAACACTTTTTTTTTCTGCTTTAAAAAATGCTAACCATGGATCCAAATGTTTATTAATTCACTGCTAGAAATAGTCCCCCCCACCCCAAATTCACAATGTACTCCTGTTTTAGTGACGTATGCTAAAAACTAGAATGCACAGCATTATTGATAGACCAGCTGAAGAGGTGACAGGAAGCAGGATGAGAGAGAGGGGGAGTGACATGCAGCAAAGGGCCCCGGGCCAGGAGTCAAACCAGGGTCCACTGCAGCCAGAACAAAGCCTCTGTACATGGGATGCCTGCTCTACCAACTGAGCTAAACAGCACCCTTAAGGAAGTTAATCATATACAAAAATAAAGAAAAACAGACTAGCACATTGTTTGTTTTGGGCTTCATTAATTACTCTATAGAATATGACCTGATCCTCGCAGGCGTGCATGTGGTGGGAGGCCACTGGGAATGGGCTATGCCGTCAATGTCATTTTAACCTTAACTTCATAGAATCTTTTAATCATGATGTCAAATCGTTGACTGCAAAAGTTATGGACACTGCCTCTGGATCCAAAAACATGAAGCCAATGCAGAAGTGCCTTAAACATGCGTTCTTTCTGGTACCCAGCAGCGGATGACTCCACTGGTTTCAAAGAAAGGATTGTTCTATGTGAGCTTATTTCTCACTTGATTTGTTATCTCAGTAAACAGTTTGTTAATGAATTCATTCTCTCAATTGCTAGTTTAAACTCAAAGCATGATGTTCATTTTGTATAATATGGTCGCCAACAAGGGACTTTTGGAGTTCTCGCTGAGTTTTCTCTTGACAAAATGTCTTTCTGTTGAGCTTTATTGTCGGTGAAATAAGATTTAAGCACAAAAAAATGTAAATGTATTATGCAAATTATACTTATAAAGTACATAGTATCATAATGTTAATGCAGAGTTCAGATATTTGCATACAAATAATTATGTTTTTTCCACTTTTTCCAGCCATCACCTACACACCCAACTACAAGAAGACCCCTCCACCAGTTCCACCCCGCACAACCTCCAAACCCCTCATCTCCATCACAGCCCAGAGCAGCACCGAGTCCACCCAGGACGCCTACCACGAGGGGAGGCACCCTCGTGGTGGGATGTGGGCCCCCGACGGCCTCAGCCTGGGGCTGAGCCCAGGCAGGGCCCTCTACAACTCCACGGACAGCCTGGACAGCACCAAGGCAGTGACCATAGCCATGGAGGCGGCCGGTGTCATGGCTGGAAAAAGACACCCTTCCACGGACAGCCACAGCTCGGTGCTCACCTGCGACAAGGCCATCCTGGTGTCCAAGGCCGAGGAGTACTTGAAGACCCCTCGGTCCTCCATAGGGATACAGGTTAGTCTTGTCTCACACGAAATCGTAGCCGTAAAAAGTACAAACATTCGTACAACTCGCATATTCAACACAGAAACAGTGCTGTCTTTGAAGCAGCTAAAAATAGCGAGAGTGAGTCATCTTACTGCACTCCATCAATTAAGATTCAACTCATGCTGGAGCAGGTTTTAGTGAATGGTAGTACACTCCACGGTTCGTTCACTCCCTCTCTACATACTGTATCTATATCTCCCTATCTATTTCTCTCCAATCTCTTCTCTCTCCCTCTCTCCTTTCCTCGCTCTTTTCTCTCCTTTTCTCTTCATCTCCACCTCAGACTCTCTGTGATCATATCTTGTATTTGTCTGCCTCAGTCTCTGACACTAGCTGACGTCCGGTTGTTGTTGATCTCGAGCGGCTGTCTAAAGGTTGCGGGTCTGCTGCAGAAAAAAGAACGAGGACTGTGTAAAAAGCGCGCACCATCACCGCCGAGCCATTTATAGTATTTTATCAAAGCAGAAAATCAGACTCAATTTGTGGGTTTGAGAGGTTGAAAGTTGGTATTTTCTCTTGCTATGTACACAAGGAGCAGACATTTTACCTCCCTGTGCTCTTTTCATTAGCATCATTTCCACTCATCCACATTTACTTTCTTCCATTAATCCCCCCCCACCCCCCCGTATACTTTCATGCCATTTACTCAATTTTTATTCTCTTTCCCACACAAAAATCCATAAAATCACACTCTCACTCTCTTGTCTGCTGACGGTCCAATTTACTAAGTCCAGGGTGGAGTTGAACTTGAGAAACTTCTCACATATTTGAAGGGGGGGAAGCAGAACACTTCATTATTCTCATTCTATTCTGGAGGCTGTTGGGTGATGTTAAAGAATCTTAAGTCAAGTATAGCTTAAAGGGGAATTGCTGTGTATTTTCAGGTGATTTAAAGAAAAAACCTTTGGTTAGAGATTGACTATCAGATGTTGCCATCAGGGAGTCAGCCGGTGACTGATGATGTTCCCTTCAAAGTTGAGTTTGAGTTGAGTTTATCACATCCAGATTTAGAGAATATCCGGCAACAGGTTTTTTCCCGGAAACAGGGGCAATTAAAAAGAGCCTCAAACACATTAGTTCTAGCAGCCCCACTAGCCTTCACGTGTTGTGTATACCTGGCGTGTCTGTGGAACAGAGTAATGTCTTTGTAAAATCACTACATGGAGCATTACTATTACTTTAGATATCTACATTGTATGTCTTATGGTGAATATTTTAATGGGCCCCCCTATAGATTGCTGCAGGGATCAGGTGTTTTTGCAGGCTAACCTGAAAGTTAGCATCGTCCGGGTTTTCTTGACAAAAAGGCTATGGAAATGTTTGAATTTGATTTTGGATTATTGCAGGAAATTAGCCCTGTTGCAAACACAAGTTCATGATAGATGTTTTGTTCCACAAGATGATCTTCACAAATGAATGCCACTTTTGATTTTTTCAAGTTTAAATGCGATCACCAGAAGCCATAGGCTATGAATGAAGTACTTTGCAATCACATGGTTTCAAAACCACCCCCACTAAGTGTCTTACTACACTGTACTGTACACACTTTACCATAAATTGATCAGTTAGAATTAGAGTAGTTTGTAACTGAACTCCCCCTGTTGGGACAGACTCGTGAGTAAATGAGTCCCTGTGTTCAGCATGATGACGTGAAATTATCCAGATAACCTCTGTAGTCCCGTTTAGCCACTGGTTAGCAACAAAGACATTTAAATGCTTTAGAATTTAATTGTGGGTTAGGAACTGACACATTTTATTCTATTTTATTTCCAATCATGGAAATATCTTTAGCTTGTTTTAACCACATAGAACTACCTCATTTCAAGCATTTTAAAGAAAAATGCGTATGACAGGACTCGCAAAAATGCTAACATATTTCCGGGCATTACTGCTACTAAGTTTGATTGAATTGCACTTGCGCTTCACCCCTCCATCCCAGGCTGTTAAAGTGATTTGTTCGTTGGGTCATCACATGTTTTGCCTGTCTTCAGAAGAGATCTGATTAGCTGTACTTAAACCAGCTTCAAGTCACCGTTACCTGGTTATGAAACAGTCTCAATCTGGTTTTGATACCTCTGTAACACCCACCTAAGTAAACAAGACCGCCATCGAAAAGATTGGTTATCTCTATGTAGATATTCTTAATGCCTGTTACCAGGTCGGATTCAGACTTACACGGGTCAGACGAGCCTTAAAATTGTCCGAGTGCTACAAATAGATACATTACCTCATCATTATGCATCTTGCAGAGACAGCAAAGTGAAAGTTCCTTGCAGTTGCTCTAAACGGAGCCTCTCTCTTATTTATTAAAATAATAAATGATAAAAGCAGCAAAAAAAAGAATATGCATTACTCAAATTGAATGTGCAAAAAAAAACTAAAATGAAAACTAAGATACATATGAAGAAAGTCTATTGTCTCAGCTGCTTGTACAGCAGGGCCTGTTGAAGTACAGCCTGCATCGGAGCCACCATCAATAATCACAGATACCTGTAATGCCAGCCTTGTTTCAAATGATGAATATGTGTTTGCAGAAAAAAATCATTTGAATGTAAATGCAGGTTCCAGAGTAATTTCCTGCCTCATGTAAACACGCCGATTCACTCTCTCATGTACAAAACACAGGAAATTAATGGAACCAGGTTACTGTGAAACCTGCATTCACATCCAAGCGATTGCATTTGCTCCCCGATGTTTTACACACACACACACACACACACACACACACACACACACACCATACTTACAGTCGCTGTTTCCAGTGAGTTAGGGGTCAGAGCCGGTTATCCGGGGATGATCCGTGGGAGACCCTAACCACTCTGATGAGCGCTAATTTTAAAAAGGCACGGCCGCGACATGAAAATCTCATTGTCATGCCTCACCAAACTTCATGGTGGGCGACGCTGAATCAGGGGCGCCATCTTTCCGGATCAGCATGCATGCAGCTCGGATTTAGCTCATTCATTACCAACAGTACGGGAATACAGATCAAATCGAGTGTGGAGGAGATAAGTGTTGAGCAGAAAGAGCAGGGTACTGTTAGTCCTAACTGTTCAGAGGAAGTGATGGTGACTCTACAGAAGGAGTCGCCGGGGAACAAGGACATTTATTCAAACGTATGTGTGTGTCTGTGCCTGAGTGAGAGCGACAGAGGATTAAAGCAGCTTTCCAAGTCTGTGACCTCCTTTGGCAGGTGCAGTAAAGGTCTACATGGACAGAAACGCACAAGAGGGACACAAATGTCCTGTCCTGGCAACCAGAAGTGGGAGGTACAAATACTCCGTTATAGTACTTCAGGTGTCTGTGTTTATTTTTCTGACAGCTTTTTACTTTTACTCTCTACATTTTAACATGAATACTGGAATCAGAAGCAGGTTTATGGCCAACTAGGTTTTCACATACAAGGTATTTTCCGTACAAGTAGGTTGACAAAAAATTATAAATGAATAGAAAACGCAAGCACTGCAAGTAGATATTAACAGAAAAAGACAAAACTGACAACAGAATATGAAAATATTTTTTTAAAGAAAGGTACACAGAAGGATTTAATTGAGTATCATATTGGGAAATAAAATGGCATTGTAAAAATGTACTTGAAAACGTGAAATAAAATAACTGAAATGATCAACAGAATATAATGAGACTGTATTGTGTTGCAGAGATATTTACAGAAGTAAGCATGCTGACCAGCTAACCCTGGCCCATCCCTGTCCAAAGCTGTTGTGCTAACGGTGTAAACACCAACACTCAGAGCTCCCAGTCCAGTTACACTTAGCTTATTCTGAAAATATGCTCACCTCTATTTGATTTAAGTATGACTACAACAGCTGGCCATTTCTTACATATTGCCCCTTTAATTATCTGGGCTAAATTCCAGAGGAAGTGTCTACAAGATTACAATTGAATATTTTCTAATTAACATTCTGATTCGGATTAGATATTAGTCTGAGTTTAGTTTTCAGAAGAATATCCTTTGGAGATACAACAAACAAAAATTATTACATTTCAAAGCCAATAAATATAAACCAAATAACTCAAAAATGTTTAAAATCCTGGCTCATACTGCCTTCGGGCAGTGTACATAGAAGTCAACCGCTGCATTTACAGGCAAGCCAAACTGTCACTAGCCAGTTACTTAATAGCCACCATTTGAGTTGATTGCCTGCTGCAACTCATGACTGTCATGAGATGATGACAATAATGTCTTGGGGCTTTGCAAAATATTGATTTATCAATATTGCAGACAGCTTCAGTTGCACGGACATCATATCACAAGGCCAATCAGTCTGCGGCACCTACTGCTAGCAGCATAATCACCCTGCCCCTGTATCGATTCGCCATTTCCTTTTCCGACCCTCTATCTTCCAAGAGGTCAACGCATCTTTAATCTTTGATCTTTGACCGTGTCCTGACTTCCTGTTGTGCTCAAGGACGACTTTTATTGTCGCCTAAGATAACCTTTCGCTCCCCTAAAGCTGAGACATGTTTGTTTCCTAAAGTGCTGATTGATTTTTTTTCTCTTTTTTTTTTTACAAAACAAGTTTTAATTGGAGCCATAATGAGGCTGCATAAAGTGGAAGTCAAAGCTTTTAACCTTAAACACAGTCAGTGGCTGCAAAAAGTCACCAGGTGGTGTTTGTGTGCTTCAGATGAAAGGCGCAGCAGTTCAACTTTCTCGCTGATGCTCGCAGTTTCCACACCTGTGCCGAAGTTGTGACGGTGATTGCCGACGTAGTGTGTGTATCTATACTGTGTGTGTGTGTGTGTGTGTGTGTGTGTGTGCGCACCAGCGTATCTCTACATACGTACGCCTAAACATCTCCCAGGTGGGTAAGCCTGTTGGACATAAATCTCCCAGCCTCCTGGACGTTTTGTCTTTCTCCTGTCCTCATCCATCAGAGACATGAAACTCATTCTCTTTTCATGAGATGGACTTTGCTCTGCTTCTAACACAAAGTAATGGAGGTCACCTCAGCGGGCTGCTCCACACTCACTCCCTCCTCGCTAACAGCTTCTCCCAAACGGCCTGACAGGATAGAAAAATGGCTCTCCACAAATGTCACTACCTGGCTTCAATACTGACCGCTCCACACCAAAGGCAGGGTTGACATTTACTCACAGCAGAGGCACGCCTTATTTTGAGCCCCCGCCTTCGACTTAGTCATGATACTACATTGAGCTGAGGATTTATGAATGTCATACACTCCAAAGGCTTCATATGGACATTTCAGAATTGCTCACAGAATCATTTTTGATGGAAAAGGCAGGGATCTTACATCTTCTAGCAGCTCTTTGAAGCTGTAGGCACAGCAGAGTTACATACTCACAACAATAGTGCCAACATGCTGATGTGAAGCAGGTGTTCACCATCTTAGTTTGTCGTGTTCGCATGCTAACGTTTGCCAATCACCACCAGGGGAATGTCATTAGTTTTGCAGGTATTTGGTCATAAACCAAAGTGTTGCACAACAACCATAAGTCTCTCTCCATATGCAGCAACTCTGTACCGTCAAGGTTCTGATTTGCAGACCATTTCTGGTATAGTCACAAAGAAAAAAGTCTCAGTGGGCACTAAAGAAGAAGCACTTAAATGACAAAAAAAAGACAAAGAAAGGCTTAAGACAGCAAAAAAAAAGGAAAAGATTGTGACAGTAAGCCAACAGGAAATTGTGAACGCTAGACAAAGAGAGCTGCAAGAGCAAAGAAATTAAACTAGAAAGAGATGAGCAATTGGTGACACGAGGAGTAAGTGACAGATAGAAGAGTGCAGCAAAAAAAAAGAAAAAAATGGTGAGCGCTGACAGGGTTTCCATAAAGACAGTAAAACATGGGGCTCCGGGGAGCGGTGCAGGCGACGATAAAGAGTCTCGGAGCCTGGGAGGCTGGATCAGGATCGCAGCCATGCCGGGGCAGACTGAATCATCATCTGTCATCCCTCCTTCACGTCCCATAATATCCGCTAATGTTGTTAATCGGTCACTGTGTAACTATGGGCACACAGCTTTAAATATAGCCCTAACAAAGATCTATTCCTAGCACCTAACTTTCAGGTTTTGAGCATATTTAGATATTAATAAATATATCAATGAAAATAAAATAATAAATATGTCTTCATTTTTTATTGGAGGCAGTGCATGAAAGTCATGCTCATGGTCAACTGATGAAGTCCAATATTCACTCTTCTTTTATCTTTTGTTTAATGTTAGCCAACCTCTGGCTGTTCAGCTGCTAAATGCTCCAACCAGCTAGTTGCTAAATGTGGCTGTCTCATGTTTGCTGCAGGGCAGGCTGAGTACAGTTTGAGCATAAGACAGCTTTATCTGTCTGTGTCCAGAATAGATACTGATTAGAGCAGTGGAAGTGAACCACAACAGTAAGCCTGCGTGATGAAAAATCAAAACAAGGAGCTGAAAGATGCTGAAATGCATCATAGATCTGAGGGGAACTTCACAGTCAGTTCTGTGTGCGTTTATTATTACAAGTCAGTATGAGTTTTACACGTGGCCAATTCCTGCATACTATATATTATTATATTATTTTAAACCCATGTTAGGTACAACTTATTATAAGAAAAAGTGTAGTTGCTTCCTTCCTGCTTCCTTTTTTGCTTCATATACTGTATATTTGATGTGATAAATCATTTGATTTACAAATCCTGGTACTCAGGTAATATTTGAGGTTTTCACCACCTGTACCATTTAAAAAGCGAAATCAGTATTACAAATATCACATTCCAGTCAACCGTGAATATTTATGGTTTAACTGTTTAAACACATAATGTAGTGCGCAATATAACACACAGGACACCTTCCTTCATTTTTCATATTCATTTCCATAGAAACCAGAAACCCTCCGCAGGAAACCTCTCCAGTCTTGTTGCCTTTGCTCCCCTCATAAATCTTACAATGTTTACTTTCTGACAGGCCATGTACCGTTAAGGTGCTCCGTCCAGTCCCAAACCAATAAACCCAGAAGCACTGGGGAACGGTAGCTCACATAATGAGAAGCACTTTTGGTTTGTATCATTTCCTCGCATTAGGTGGAAGCAGCCACGGACTCTGAATCTGAAAGCAAAGGCTTGCGGGAGTACCACTCCGTTGGGATCCAGGTGGAGGACAACAAGAAAGGGTGAGATAATGGTTCTGGGATTTTTAGCTCATTTAAAAAAGCCTCTATCTTTGATGTCGGCTCTCACTTTAATGAACAATAGTCCCATTGTCTCTGCCCTTATCTAACACTGTGGCCTGTGTGTATAAGTGTGTGCATTAATCTGCGTCTTTCTACCTCAGACAGGCCAGGTTCAAACGCTCGAACAGTGTGACTGCGGCTGTGCAGGCTGACATGGAGTTGGACTTCCCCATCATGGAGGACAAGGGCCTGCAGTTCGGCGGGGGCTTCCAGCGTCACTCGGAGCCCAGCACGCCAACCCAGTACGGGGCGGTGCGGACCGTACGCACCCAGGGGCTCTTCAGCTACCGCGACGATTACCGTACCCCTGCTGAACCACCCAGCCCCAGGGAGACTAACAGTGAGGCCACATGGCAGCTGGAGCCTCCCTCTCCTAGGGATAGCACGGCCACGTCTGGCGAGTCGGGCAGGGCGTCCCCCTCCCTGAGGAGGGACGGGAGCTGGTTCATGCAGCTGCTGCACACAGAGACCAAGAGGATTGAGGGCTGGTGTAAGGAGATGGAGGCAGAAGCTGAGGAGAATGACCTGTCAGAGGAAAGTGAGTGTTTTCCGGCTGAGAGCTTCATACATGACTGAACTGAGGTTGCTTTGAAAGATTGATTGATTTTATTGAATGCGCTGTATTGACTGCATGGCACTGCACCGTGTGTGTTGTACTTGATATGCTGTCTCTGCGTTTCAGTTCTAGGCAAAATCCGAAGTGCGGTAGGAAGCGCTCAGCTGCTCATGTCTCAGAAGTTCCAGCAATTCTACTGGCTGTGTCAGCAAAATCTGGTAAGAAACCTATCAAAGTGTGTGTGTGTGTGTGTGTGTGTGTGTGTGTGTGTGTGTGTGTGTGTCTTCTAAGTTTTTTCAAAACTTATTTGTCTTCTGTCGTCCATGCTAACGCTAGCTTATTCTAGTAGTAGTGTGGTCAAAATGACAGACATCTAGGGTCTTTTTTTTCTGATACTGAAAGCCCTTTCACACTCGACAAAAAAGCCACTAACATGCACTTAAATGTAGCTCTTGTCTTCAGTGAGAAAGGGAACAATCAAGATTAATTCCTGGATCAGATGACTCTGTAGTAGTCAAAGGTATTTATCTGCTCTAGTCTTGTGTGATGACATCATGACTCCTACATGAACATGCTAATTTTTACCACTTTTCCAGCAAAATTCCACAACACATGTTGAAGTTCCTGACTTTAGCGCATACATAGTTTTCTACGTGTCTCTGTGAAAGCAACGCTTCAACATTGTTCTGTTGGCGTTACGTTTGAAATAAAGACTCAAGTCAAAGTTATAAAAAGTATTTAAAGATCTTGAAAGTCAAAAGATCAAACTCCACACCTACAGAAGCTTCTCTCTCCCAGAGAGGACACTGCTCCCCAAACGCCTCGTCGGTAGTCTCGCTTTAATTCCGTGACTTCGTGACATCACACTACATCGCTGTCACACATTTGCATAATTTGTGCCTAACTGCTAGTTTGGCACATAAGAATGGATTTAGCGCTGCTGCTTTGCTGTTGTTAGCGGTGCTGCCACAGACATGTGTGAGTTGACCAATCAGGGGAGATTGGGTATCAAGTCGCAGGGGCCCTTAAGAAGACTGGAGATAAAACTGTGTTTCAGACGGAGAGGGCATACAGTGCTGCAGCAGTATGAGAAAGCTGATTCTGAGCCCAAAAGCATGTAAACCAATTCTAGCAGAAACCCAAAATAAAATCATGAACCTGAAAATGAGCACAATATGTCTCCTTTAAAAAAAAACCTATCTATACTCTCTTATTGTGGTCTAAAAATATATCACTTTATCATCCTCTACACATAGTAGCAACAAAATAGACAACCATCACATTTACATAATTACCCACAATCACTGATAATGAGTATTTATGCAGCTCCTAATAATTTGCCTCTGATTACTCATGAGTGGTAAAGTTTACAGCTAAAATAAAAGGGTGGAATAAAGTTAAAAGAAAATACTAAAGCTGAGAGAAACAAACATATAATTGTATTTGTCATCAAAAAGTCTGATGCCAACACAGAAGTCACATATTGGTCAAATTCAGATTTTTAGCCCATTAGTAAGCTCCAGATCAGATTTCAAATGTTGAGAGTTGCACTTTTTATCTGGGTGCTTAACTCAGAAAAATGAGTATGCTGCAGCTGCGTAAGAGTCCAAAAACACAGGCTGTGCTGTGCTGTGCTGTGCTGTGTGTTCCTTAATCCTTTATATGTCCTCACAACCTTTGTTTTCCAACCTTCAGTGCACACTTAACGCATTAACCGCCACTAACAAACTGAATCAAAGCTCCCCGAATATCATCGATTGTTGAAAGCTACAACGCTGAGAATCAATAACCATCCGGCACATTTGTATGTGACCTGAACATTTTTGAAATGAGCAACACATGAGCGTGGATGAGAGCGCCTTAGAGTGAGCCAGCTTTGCCCTGAGAGGAGAGGAGCCGAGCCGGGGGTTGAAACAGACTGAACATCCAGACCTACCAGCCACTCTATTGCTCATCCAGAGCAGGAACACACACGGGGTCAGGGATTTCTTCCCCGCATTTTTCTTGCACTGTTCACAACTCGTTTTATTGATCGGAGCCAAGTACCCAATATTTCAAATGAAGTCGACGCAGAGTTATGAGAGATAGTGTTGTTGTTTGTGCAATGTGCTGCAGAAACTGCTCATTCAGGCGGAGTGGGAGTAACGCAGAGATCAGACGCAGCGAACCAGCCTTTTAGACCAAGTGGAGAATAACTTTGTGCCACTGAAGGACGCCGTGTTGTGCAAGTTTACTTCAAGACAGAATGTGTAGGAAGTCTGTATTCAATTTGTCAACAAGACAACTAGCTCTTTTGATGAGCTGTGTGCTGACATTATCCCAAAATGTTTCCAACAATGTTTAAACACAGAGCATGCGTGTGGAACAATTGTCACTTCATACGGTTTCATTTAGTTAATAAATGTACACATTAGAACCTTAAATGATGTCTAATTGTGTAATCAGCCTGCTCCTCTCTACTTCACGGATCAACCATCATAGAGCTTGACTCAAAATTGCTCTAAAAGAGAGACAAACAACGTGCAACGGAGCAACTCTCTGGGAGGAGCTCCGGGATTAAAAAACACACACTGACACAGCCGAAGCTTAAAACTCACTGACTCCTCCTAAATCTGCCGGCTCTGGATATCTGAAAGCCTTAAGACTTCTGAGACAGTTTGCAGAACATCACAAGTTCAGGGGTCAGAATAAAGCTGATGGGATGCTGAGGCACTCCCTCGGTAATTACAGATAACAGACGCGCGCTCCGTTCCTCGTCTACCTAACACGATTGGTTCTTGCGATATTTGAGGTGAGTAATTTAGGAAGATTCTTTCGCCGTACAAAAGAGAATTATACTAATCCAATAATACTATACAAATATCAAAGCAAAACTTAGACACCCCGTTGGAATATTATGTAAATTTAGAGGATTTGAGTCATGCCAGATGAGATTTTAGCCATGAAGTAAAATAAAAGTTACCGTAAACTATATTCTCTGTATCACTCACACAGTTTCATACACTGATGCAAATTTGGCTAAAGCCATCTGACGCCCTGGAGACTAAAGGATCGGCTTTCCTTCGCTTTTCGAGCGTGTTTATTAGTGTTGCCGTAACATTCTGCTTTTATAGGCTCATGAATGTTCAGCGTCAGAATGAACCATGTCTTTGCAGGATATCTTGGTTAAAAAGAGCACAGTATGGCAGGACATAACGCTCCTCCATAACGCAGAAAGAACAACTGGCAGCAAAACTGTGTGAATACATAAAATAATGTAATGATTCACCCATGATTGTAGCATGTAGAGTACCAGGCACTGCTGTCATATTGAAAAAAAAAACAGACAGACCATCAGACAGAAGCAGCCATCAACAGCTACCTAATGGAAATGTCTTGAATGTTTTGAAGTTTTGGAGTGTGGGTATGGGAACGTCTCGGGGTTTTTTGCGCTGACACGTGCTATCACACAATGTGTTGTCGACGTAGTTCTCTTCAAATTTCACAAATCGGGGATCTGTTATGGTTTAGGTTGCCGATTTCTGGCGGCTTGAGACAGACTGGAAGACAGTGAAGCCTAATCTGAAGCAGTAGGTCGATTTAAACCTGCAGTGTAGAAACTAGGATCTGTGACACTCAAACCCTTTGCCATGTTGGTTCACACAAAGCCCAGACAAATCTCCCTTTTTGGCAGTAAACAGAGAGTTGTTTCTTTAATCTGGATTCTGTTGTGACTTCACTGCGCTGGGAGGAGGAACTGAGCGACTAGGAGCTTGCCAGAGTTCCTGGCGTCACAAGCACGTCGACAGGGTTTGTGTATTTCTCTCAGTGCCAGAGGGGGGAGACAGAAGTTCGACAGTGCCGGTTGAATCTCTGCAAAGAACTGGCTTGAGACGAAATGAAAAAAAAAAACAAAAAAAAAAAACAGTCAGGATGAATGTACTCACCAACACCCAGAGCATCCATGCTGTTCGTAAACAACATGAGCCATAGCTGGATCCATAAATGTAATGTTGAAGTTCTGCAAGCCCTGAATGTGCGTGATATTGAAGCAGTTGGAGCATTTAACACATTTTCACCACAGTGACCGCGAGGTCTGAAGGGTTTTTAAAATATTCATCTGGAACATATGAACTGCTCTATAATTAACAGATTTCTTTGTTTCACTTTGTGAATTTTTATTTAACTCATTCTTGCGTTCAGCATTGCCAATTTCCCTCCTCCGTACAGAAAGCAAACCCATAACCTTGATATTATTTGTGCCATATTGTATAAAAAGCTCCTTAATAAGGAGACAGCATCATGGACGGCAGTCTGTCAGCTGCAATCTGGAATGGACAAAGACTGAATAATAATGACACATTTAGTTCGAGATTATTACCATGAATCAACATGTTTTGTCGTGTTGCTGCTGCACACAATATAGACGGAAATATCTGGGTCTTAACATTTGGCATAACCTCCAAAACTCAATTATTAACATAAAGTATTTGCGCAGAGTTTCATGACTCATTAACCTGTGGCCACTGCAGGCCAGTCGCGGAGACAATGAGGCGACCCTCAATGTGATGTTTCTTTCATGTCAGGAATTGTGTGATGAAAGAGAACCGAGCCGGCAGAAGCAGTTTATTATCTCTGAGCTCGTTCATGGAAATAAGGCCGAATTGGTCTCATCACAAGTTGTTATCCCTCCTTTCAACCAAAAATGAGACCGGTGTTCATGTTTGGAGTCTCAAAGGACATCTAGTGGATCCTTACTAACCCATAACAGTGCTTATTATCTGGCATGCTGCAGACATTGACATTAACTTTGCTGTAACTCCTCTTGCCTGCGCCCCTCGCAGGATCCCAGTGCCATGCCGCGGCCCACCTCTCAGGACCTGGCTGGGTTCTGGGACCTGCTGCAGCTCTCCATTGACGATGTCACCATGAAGTTTGACCAGCTGCAGCAGATCAAGAACAACAACTGGAGGCCTGTAGACAGCCCAGAGAAGAAGGTAAATGGACTGTCTTGGTACTGATCCCAGATGGGCATAAGAAATAACTGTGTTCTTAGTTTAAGGTATTTTGTGGATGGATTTTGATAAAACCAAAAACCAACCAACTGTGCAAATTTGTACAAACACCCCTTAATTATTCTCTCTTCTTCCCAAAGCCACCAGCTCCCGTACCAAAGAAGACTGTTCGACAGAAGAGTATGATAACGAGGGAGAAATCCCTGGACCTCCCAGACAGGCACCGGCAGGAGGCCCGTCGGCGGCTCATGGCCGCCAAGCGGGCAGCCTCGTTCCGGCAGAACTCAGCCTCGGAGCGAGCAGACAGCATCGAGATCTATATTCCCGAGGCTCAGACTAGACTTTGAGAACATAGGGTCCGGGGGCTGAAACGTCTCCCCGTTCCTACATTCAAACAACTTTAAAAACTAGCCTTTTTTCTAGACTGCTACTCTCTCCTACTCTTCCTTTATCCATCCGTTGTCTGATCTCGATAGCCATCCTCAGTGCCCATCGCCAACACCATTGGTCTGTAGGATGTGCCGAGCCTCTTCTCCCATTGCCAGAATAAGTGTTAGCAGAAATGTATGTATGACATGGGTGGGTCTGGTTTCTCCTTGGTTTGCTGGTAATCATGACACCCAGCCTACGAGCTCCCTCATCCAAACGTCCTGGATGGGTTACGTCTGTAGTTTTTCAGCATTTGCAAAGTGCCATTTAAAAAGTGCAGCTTTGAAAACCTACCAGCAACCAGGCCTTTGAGCTAAAACGAGTAAATGAGAAAAATTATATTTATTTGAAGTTGTTCAAAAATGATCAAAGTTAGTAACCCTTCAGTATTTTTCAATAATTTAAGGTTACATTATGATTATACTTTTTGTTCGTCTGGTCTTTTTTGGGGTAAATGTTAATTACAAGCTAAGTATCACGAAATCGTTGTAAGTTCAAAACCTTTGAAAAGTGCCAATGCTTGAAATACCTCAACTATGTGCATGTGGCACTGATCATCCATCCAAGGTTATTCAGGCAGCCCTTATAAGCTCTGGACTGGTCAGTGTTGAAAGAAAAAAAATGCAGCTTTCTACCCAATCTGGTTGTAGTCAAACATTTTTCTTGGTCTGGATTGGTGGAAGAATGACATCTGTCAGCTCATTAACATGCACATTTTCAAACATATTTCCTATATATCTCATGCTCTCTGTTGCCAACTTTCAAATATTGACATTTACTTGAAGCAGACAACATGCAAGTCTCGTGCCATCATTTTCATTATGTCAATGCAGTAGAAGAAAAAAAAAAACTCTGAAGGTTTGTGTAACTCCTTAGATCAAAATGTGTAGACAAATGCACTTATGCACTTATTACAATTCTCTCTATTTCCAAGGGAAATGTACATACCCAAGTTCACAATAGTACTGTTGTATTTTTGAATTGTGAGCGGGAAGAATATTCATCGTGTATATTTATTTTCCTTTCATGTCCACTGCTTGCCTGCCCTCTCAACTGCTCTTGGCAAATTTGTTGCAAACATAACGCCAGCTTGATCACACATACGAAATCACTCTGCTGCGTTTTCATCCGATACTTCTCTCAGGCCCTTTCAAGTAGCGCCCTCAGCTGTAGTTAATGAGGAGTGATAGAAAAAAAACTGCCAAGACTAAAGAAAAAAAACAAAAATATCTGCATGCTAGTTTCTTTAATCCAAGAAGTAGTTATCTTCATATTTCTTGAAAAGTTCTGTGTTGCTGAAAGTCTCCTGAAGCAGTATCATAACTGCATTCACTCCCTCAAGGAAAGGCTAGGAAGTAATGAAATAGAAATTGGGTCAAAGACATTCCGGGGAGGTGCAAGCACCAAGTAACTAAAACTTTGCAAGTCTCCAGTTGAAAGGAAATACACGAGGAAGCAGGTTTTAACTGTCTGTGGCGGTGAGGACCGGTTTGTGATATTTTGTCACAACATCATGTAGCTCATGTAGCTCAATGTTGTCATTCGCCTCTGATTCCCATGACTATGTAGAGATGTGCCGATTGCACCAGCTTTTCGTATCTCCAAATGTAGCTTTTAGGCTACTTATAACTCAAGTGTTTAATACTAAGTGGAGATTTACACATAAACAAAGTAAAATAGGTTGACCACACAAACAAATTCTATAGATTAGTTGTTAGAAATTATGTATACTTACTGTAAGCTAGCTGAGACAGAGCGAACATTAGCTTGCTAATATTTAAAAAAAGAAAAACACAACACACCACAAACTAAGCTGCACAGCTGTGGGCCAGGCTATGCTAATGACATGCTGGCTAAATGACCTAATGTGTATGCTAAATTAGGTTAGCATAATCACTAGGCGTTATGAATATGGACGACTCTGAAACACATAAGGTTATTACTTATAAATGCTTACTAGACATTATTAGAAAAACTATTTTGAAACAAGCTAGTACCCTTAGAAAATTCAGGGAGCACTTTATGCTAGCCTACACACCAATTTAGCAGCTGGACTAAGGGATTAACGTATAGCTGGTGCAACCAAATCACGGTACTTTGCTACCCTGTGTGACATTAATGTGAAAAACGAAATATGGAACCTTGTTTAAAGGTTCAATATGCAAGAATTTTATCAACAGAGTGTAAAGAAATAACAATGTTGACATCATGTCAAAGATCACTATTGTGCTACAGAGATATCTACTGACACACAAGTTACATCCGGTGATATCCTGGGCCCTGTCTGAGTGTAAAGTTGACAAATTATTACATATTGCTCCTTTAAGAGTCCTCAGTGGTCACAGAGTTATTTTCACAGATCACAGTTATAAATAAACTCCCTATAAAGGTGAACTCATCTTTGAGAAAAGCTCAAATTCTTGCTGCTCTACATAATCAAACTCTGGTGCCAGTAACATGAACATCATCCTCATTTAATTTCCAATGTAATACTCAAGTCACCGACCCAAAGACTGAAGTCTATCGGTAAAAAAAATTTTGGATAATCAACCGACTAAATGGTGCTGTTTTTTATCTGATAAATACAGTACTAGACCAGCAATCAATGCAACGCGCTGTCAGCTGATCGATACAAAAATCTATTTTTATGACTTAGAAATTTTTGGTTGAGCGACTGTGCCAGTGTTCGTTATGGGTAGGATCGGGGAGATTTAGCATATCGCACTCATGTCCATTCCTCCGTATTCGAATAGTTTGTGTGCGTATGTGCGTTCATTGAAATGTGTGCGTCGACCGTGTTTTCGAAAGCGACATGCTAACATGTTTGGAGAAGAGAGGTTGAATCTGCGGTCAGTGTGGCTTTGTTTCCCTCTTACTACCCAACTGTGGCCTGACCTGCATCTCTCTCTCTCTCTCACACACACACTTACACACACACACACACACACACAGGCTTTCCCTGTGTCATCAGCACTCTGAAACATATTTTTAGATAGTACAGCAATCCAATCAAAAATGTTTAACCATATGCATCTTTGTGAAGTTTATTAACACGCCTTATCTCCAAGTATAGAAAGATATAAAACACAAAATACATGAGGCATAGTTTATTTAGTCCAACAAAAGTAACCAGAGTCTGTATTTCAAACATGCAGTGTGATACTTCAGTCACAGGCTTGGCTTTCAATAGCCCTTGGGTGAGCATTAGATGACAGCGTGTTTTAAAACACAGCCATCTATAATTCTGCTGTTTTTTGGATTTTTTTTTCCACTGCAGAGGCAGGGACCTTTAAGAGTATGACAGTGGGTTTCTGGAAAGCGTCTGGGTGTGTGATGCCAGGCAGTTGGCAGAGCAGAGACGTTCCCCTGCTGTCGCCACAGTGGCAGGCAGACGAGAGAGACAGACTCGGCCTGACATATGCTGGCTTAGAGGAGACGAGAGCTCCGCGCTGAGCCCCAAACTGCTGGTGTTGTACGCTGTTGTGTAGCTGGAAGGCTGTTCTGTGAGCATCGCGAGGGCGCTGCGCTGGGTATTTTTCAGGCTGCCTTTGACTAAGCAAAGCAGCTTATGTAAGATTCCGGGGTCCTTGGTGAGATCAAGCAAACAGCCTCCAAGGCCCTTCAAAAGCCGGTGTTGATAAATGTATTGCCGAACAGTGGCCTGTACTGTAGAACTCAAGCATCAGAAATGCACGGATTTCTATCAGCCTGTGCTTGAAGTTTCACTGAAGGCCGTCACTGGAAACAACAGAAGAAGTTTCTCCCTTATGCAAATTAAAAACTGAAAGTGAATCCACCGCCTCGGTTCAGTTTGAGGCATATCTCTTGTTCCTCCACGAGGCCTTCGCATCATTGCAATGAGGTTTTTCTTCATAAAGCTTGAATGAGCCATTTCAAATAGGTAAAGTGGAATCAATCTCAGAAGTCACGAGGGACTGGAAAAAGATGTGTTAGAGGTGAGAACTGGGCTTCCAGAAATCACACACTCACACAGAAATCACTCAGACACTTTCTAAACTATGAACAAACTCTTTCTGCTATAATGGCTGGGTCAAGTTTGTCTCCTGGTGAAAATCGTTTTCCAGCCATCTTTTTAAGACCCCTTTTCACTCCTTTTTTTCCCCCTTGTTCAACACACTCTTAAGCGAACTGCTGCGAGGGGAGTGATCTTGTATTTCCGTGATAAAGCAAAGGTTGTTTTATGTTGGACCGCTTTGGTTGACTTGCATTGTGCACATGTGATCCCGTGAGCGTCCGATGATCCCCTCGCCGTGGGTGACCATTCAGTGAAGAAAAAAGACTTTAACAGCTAGCCACCCACCAAAACCTTGTGCAAACCTGAGGGCAGGAAATTGCACTGGTGTCACATTAAATGTCATGAGGGCAGCAATTAACTCCAAGTGCCATCTTTTTTGACTTATCCAGCATACTGTAAAACCATTACTCCACAACAGCCACATGTCCTCCATCCGCCTCATGCGAGCAAACCATTTCTGACCACAGCGAAAAACCTTTTCCCAGTCGCATAGTCTTTCATTTCAGCTCGCGTCTCCACGTCTGTGGCCTCACACCTGGTGCGACTGTCGAACCGCTTTTAACTCTAGAAACCCACGATGTGAAATATTTCAAGGGGGCTTTTTTTTTGTAACCATGCCGTGGAAAGAGCGTCACTATGAGACGGACTGATACAACACTTCCTTGAACTTGGAATGTGAAAACCACTCTATAATTACTAGATAAAATGAAAAAGGTAGTTGTTTAGCTAAAGACTATTTTCATCTCTTGTATATCATATCTATAGTGAGGATGAATATAATGCCAAATATTCATTATTTGTAAAGAAATATATATAGATATATAAATATATAATATATGCTTCATTGAAACATGACTATTTTCTGCATTTACTCATGTTCTGTTACCATTTTTACTTTGTTATGGTTCTTTTATAAGCTGATATGATGGCATGCGAAATACTGATTCTGAATGTAGGCTTATTTATTAATTTATTTTGTTAAAAGTTATGACACTGTCCCACTGATATGTTATGTATTTATTTAAGTCGAATCACATATGCATTTCTCAATGTGTTACTCCAGTGCAAGTTCCCTTGTATATCAAGTTATTTTTGTATCATTTGAGTAGTTTGCAAAGACATATATGCATTTTTTCCATCCTTCTTTCCTAGCCGAGCTATTGAAAGATTTTGCCTCTTTGAGTAGTTTGGTCATTGCTGAGATCATCCAGTGTAAATAATTCTGCAATTAAATTTTTGGAGAAAAAGTTTGGAAATGTTTGTCTGTGTGGTGCTTGTCTACTCTGACTCAAATCCAGCCATATACTTAGTAATGCACTCTTGGTACTGTGCCATGATAGTATTGTGTCATTATCAGTGACATTGCATGAACTGGTGTAAAAAGACAAGATTTTTACTCCATATGTTCACACACAGAACTACATTATACAACCATCTGGTGCTTGCCCTAAAAAGAACAAATTCCCTGCCGATGGGGTTTTCGCTCACAGGAGGAAATCTCAATGAATTTGTCAAAGTGTTCTCGACATTTCATATGTTTTATATCAGTATGCAGGCCACTCACCAAAATAGCACCGAGATAAAGATCAAGGGGAGCACTGAATCATCTGTCAAGGAAAATGGTGCATATACCATTTAATGTTCTTGGTTAAATGACCCCTTAAAACCAAATATAATATTTGAATAACCACTTCTGGTCATGCATATATTAGATATTATATCCTCCAGATTAAAACAATGTTGTTGGATTATTTTATTATTTATGAATAAGACGGTTCATTAAGAAGAGGATGCACTACAGTCTGCCCTCAGAATTCTTACAGAATGAGAAGTGAAAATACAGCCTGAGGGGCAACATGTTTGGGTCAGAGAGCAATATGTGTGAGGACAAACGGTGGGTTAAGAATACATGCATTGTAATGTCAATCTCATCAAGGCCCGTGACAAAACAACAGCAGGTTTCATGCACTGCAGCCTTTTGATTTCACTGGCCGCACTGCCATTCTCCTACTGTCATTAAATACCTCTGATATTCCTTAATGACCCCGCACACTGGTGTTTTTAATTATTCTGGCTGGTGAGACCTCTCGGCATGTTTTAGATGGGCAGAGCTCGCCTCAGAATTGCATGAGGTCATCAAACACAATGCACTAATGAGAGTGATAAAGGGGCAATTTCTAAGAAAAACTAGAGGCTGACTGCACACTGACATTTTCAAGCTCCCCAAAGTTTTTATCAATGCAACATTTAACCTCTGAGGTCTTTGTGAGGCAAATAAAGTCTAATTTGTCCCTCTCCACAAAATTCAGAAGAGTCAGGAAAATGTCAGACGTCTAATGGTAGGTCGAAAAAAGTCTCACCCACCACTTATTCCTATTCTTTTGATTTAACACCTGCTTGGTTGAAATGTTGTTGTAGTTAATAAGTTATTTTTTTCGGTCGGCAGCCATTCATTAACAAGGCTGAGGTAATTTCTATTAAAAAATTTACAGAACTCAGCTTAAACCACCTCACCGCTCTCACAAAATCTCAGATATACAAAGCAAGCTCACCCCCTGTTGGACAATGTGAAAAATGCCATGGGTTGTTAAAGTAAGGATGTCTCAGTTGGATTTCTCAGTATTTTCACCAAACATTTAATCAGATGTATTGCGGCGACGCTTATGACATGATTTTTCTCTGAGTAGCTCATCAAGGACAGCAGCATCTCTCTGCCACGTCTTTAGGACTTTTTTTTACTGATCCTCCAACTGGTTCCTTCCATCAGCTCGGACTTGTGGGGTAGTCACCATCACATCTGTGAGTGGTGTGTTCACTCTGATGTAGGAAAGATAAAGTAACCATAACAATCCTCCAGTAATTGGTGTTGTGCAATATGAAATTGTTGTGACTGACAGAGTTGCATAACTGATTTTATTGGATGGCATATGAAGCCATTGTGCAGTTGCCAAGGCAGTGCATTTAGTTAAATCCCAATCCCTTACACAGCACAGCAAGAAGAGCCGGGTTCTACCTGACCTCCCTCCTTTGTGTGTGGAGTCTGCATGTCCTTGCATCTCTGTGGGCTTCTTCCACCAGCTTTGTGGTTGTCTGTCATCATCTTCCCAGGGTGCAACTTGCTTTCCGCCCAGTGCATGCAAGGGTATGATACACTCTCTCCTGCACAACTCTGCACATCATGGTTGTGTTTTTGCACAAACTGTAAAAATGCTAAATATTGTTACCATAATGTAACAGAAAAATACTTCTAAACTAGCATTCCCTTCATGTCTATTGAAACGTGCCCCCTTGTGGCAAAACAGCCACGTTAACATGTATGATGCTACTAACGAGGCCAGATTTTGCATTTAGACTGAATTTAAATGTAATCTTTGTTTTGTATTTATTGCATTTACTCCTTTATGGTGCAAGAAAAATCACACTGACAAACAATGTAGGAAGTGACCAATGAGAAGGCGCGCTACTGCAGGTCACATTTTCTTTGACCAATGGGATGTCCTAAAGTTTGAAGTGGGTGTTACTTCCTGTTTGGAAGTCATATGACCAAATTGAAGTCGGGTGATGTGAATTTTCCTGTCGTAGCCTGCTGTATCCACACCGGGCACATCGTGTTCAGTAGAGACACCTCTGTACGGTATGTATGAAGAGGATGTTCGATAGTCTGCGCTGAGTAATAACACCGCTTTAGTTAGACTTGTAAGTGTTTTGATATCCGGCCCCACCTTTTGTTGCCGTCGTTGCTTGTTTGGGTGCTAACTTGGGGGCTAATACTTGACTCTGACTCAACATGTTTTATTGACAAGGACTTCAAGTTCAGTTTAAATGGATAAAACGTCATTTTTGTTGTCGTCTTGAAATGGTTTGCTTGTTTTCACCGAGTTTCCACTGTAAAAGTTAACTCATAACTGTTTGAAGTCCGGACTCAGTGTTCATGACAGCCGCATGTGTTGACAAAAGTCTATTTTAAGTTGACATAGAGTGACTTACTTACAGAGTTTTAAGTGTATTGTAATGCAGCCTTGGCACCCCTGTTTTTTGTTAAAGCCATAGTAATGTTTTATTTTTTGATCGAATGCTGTCGTTTCTTCAGCAGCTTCCGTACATCATGCCTCTACCAGCCCCTGCTCCCAGTCCCATCTGCAGCTGATCCTCTCTCCCAACACCATGGATCCTGAGCAGCAAGCCAGCCCTCTCCCCCAGCCCAGTGCAGAGTACTTCTCATGGGACTACCGCCTCCAGCTTATCGGCCTGGGCTTTGCCTTCTATACAGCAGTATTCCTTCTCTCCCACCTCGTCTCTGTAGCTCTCTCACACACCTACAACTCCCTGTTAGCTAAGGAGAAGGTTTTCTGGAACCTCGCCGCGACCCGGGCAGCATTTGGGATCCAGAGCACCGTAGCCGGTCTCCGGACCCTGACCGAGGACTCTGCGTTGGCCAGAGACAGAGTGAGGGGACAAGAGGACTGGTCGTGGTTCAATGTCCTCACAGCCACAGGTTTCTTCGTGTTTGAGAATGTGGCTCTTCACGGCTCCAGTGTGGCATTCCGGTCATTTGACCTCCCACTGGCTACACACCATTTCTTCGCCCTGGCGGGATATGTAGGGACGGTGGTGTGGGATACGCTGGGCCACTTCCTGCCGATGGTGACGCTGCTGCTGGAGATGAGCACGCCGTTCACCTGCATATCCTGGATGTTACTGAAGGTACGGGGCATTTGTGTTGAGTAAAACTGCCTCTCATCGCTTTTGTCCACACACATCTTACACATGGTTTCTTTTATTGATCACGTTTTGGCAATACATGCATTCTCTGAGTATGCAAAGAGCTCAAAGACCTTGTAGTTGAATCCTGTGCAGCTGGTTGACCATAGACATCACTGCAAGTGTCACCAGGTTTCACTTCCTCTGTGATCTTTATCACCTGATGATTGTCAACAGAACAAGATTGCGTTCTTAGAAAGAGGAAGTTCTATAAATAAAGATCGAGCCAATAAGCTAAAGTTTCTCTGCTCCTCCAACACACAGATGTTAGAAGCATGCAAAAATGATGGAGTTCTAAACATAAAAAAGGCAAGAAATTTGTGTTTCAATACTCAGCATCATCTCGTTCGTCTGTCTCCTCCCTACAGGCCGGCTGGGCACGCACCCTGTTCTGGAGAGCCAACCAGTGGGTGATGATCCACGCGTTCCACTGTCGCATGGTGCTCACCTACTACATGTGGTGGGTGGCTTTGACCAACTGGGGAGAGCTCTGCACCCACGTAGCCCTACCCCAGCTGGTGCTCTTCTTCACTGGCCTGGCTCTGCTCACGCTTATTATTAACCCCATCTGGACACACAAGAAGACCATGCAGCTGCTTAACCCTGTGGACTGGAACTTTGGCAACAAGTCGGCACCTGCAAATGGTGCAACACAGGGTCAGTCTGAGGTTTCTGTCAAACCTCATGCCAGCTAATGGGCACCAGGGAGATCATTTACTATCTGAATGGTACCATATGTTTTCCTATTTTATTTTTTAATGGATGAGTGAAGTCATGTTGAGAGTGATGACAGTAAGATGGGTGTTTTTAAGGTTTTACTTTTTTTTAAACACTCTTTTAAGTGAATTTTGCTATTCAGAAAGCTGTAACTGTCTGGTATGATTTTGATGAAAATGCCACATCTTGTCTTTCCTCAGGCTTGACTTTTTAGGCAGTTTTCCTGTTGGTCTGTTCTAGAGGAAGAATATTAATGAATGAGATAAAAAAAATTCAGTCCTTATCTACTAACCCCAATGCTGATGGAAAGTAGGATGAACTTCCGTAGTCCGCAAAAACGGCCATTAAATTGCTTCAAACGGTTGTTTTACACATTTGAAAACAAATCCCCATTGACTTCAGTTGTTTAGGAGAATGCTGCGATGCTGTTTTTCTGTGAAGTTCATGAAATGTTTTGTTGACTACCAAAATTCACCTGACTTCCCATCAGTATGGAGGTGAGAAGATAATCACTGATTTTTTTATTTTTGTGTGAACTTATCCTTTCATTTTCCATCTGGTCAGTTTATCCTTTAACATGCAGGTGTGGTTGTGTAGGGCATTGGAATGAGGCCCTGCTTGTTTACATCACCTCCAGGTCACTGAGTTGTAAAATATCCACTTTATGAGTCATGATTAGTTGTTTATTGACTTTAGGAACAATACATGAGATGGCATCTCTTAGGAGAGAAGGTCAAAGGCACAAACTTACGAAAATGTTGTTTATCGGGAAAATCAAATCATGGAGTAAAAATTTAAATGAAATACAACGAAATGTAAAAACATCTGCAGTATTTAAAGCTTCGCATGCCTTAATGTTTGAGGCGATGTTGCGCTATACACATCTTTGTCTACCCACAGCTGCTTTTGGTCAGTTGCTACTAACAGTGTAGTTCATCTATCTGGCGACATGTTGTGTGCTTGGGGATAAGATATGAGGGAGACGGGAGCGCTAAGGCTCTTTCTCAGTAGTCATCAAACGGCCCAGTAGTCTTTTTCTTGAACAGCTCTGTTGTTGTTTTTACTGCAGACTCAGTTGTTCAGAACTGATTAGGGAGCACAGGCAGTAAAATTGGTTTAAGTTGAAAGAATGAGGTTCTATAGGGTGGTAGTTGGCGCTATTAAATTACCAGGTTTACAATTAGATCTGTCTGTTTGTGAGTCATATTGGTGTTTTCAGACTGTGAATGCTCTTTCAGTCAAGAGAGAAATATTTATCGTGGTCGTTAAAGAAAAGGCCTTCAACAGAATCTTCTGTGTTGCTGGACAATAGCTCAGGACCGGTCCACTCCACAAAGGCCCCTTTGTCTAAACATGGAGATATAATGTGGCCCAACTAAAGCAGTGTTGTAGAAGAACAACCATTTGACGTTTTGATCATGAAGATGTTTTGTTATAATCAGTCATACAGCTTCAATGAAGTATTAATACTGGTAATATCACATCAAGATTAATCTCAATAAGATTTTTGTTTGGTGATTTTACACAATGGCCTCATTGTACTGGGAATCTTTGCTTTGTGTGTTCGGTTTGTCCCTTGTCAAGTTTGTGGCATAAGTTTGTGTACTCTTGTCACTCGGCTGCAAACTTTCACTTCCCTTCAGATACAGTTCCTCACTTTTCTCAGTGTGGTGGCTGTATCAGCATTGCTACTGTAGCTTATATGTAGTTTTTTAATCTCCATTAGTATTAATCTGTGTTTAAGAAAATGCCAAACACCTTGAGTTGGGCTTGAAGGCTGGAGCAAAGTTACCCAGCAAAGTCTAACTCAGTGGTCTTTGAACATGTAAAAAAAGCTTCTATCTTACTGTCTGGTGTTTTTCACAACAGGCTAATTAAAAGTGCTATGTGAGTAACTGTCGAGTTAAATCCAGAAACCTCTCAAGTCTGACTGGTGGGCCGGTGCAGGAAGAAATGTACTTTGTTTTACTTAACAGTGTTTCACACATAGCTGTAATCTGCCTCATTGAACAGGCATCAGGATGACTAAGATGAAGCTTCACTGTGTACTATTTTTGTGTACACCTACACAGCCTTAATAACTGAATGGACTTTAATATGTTTGAAAGAAATTTCTGTATTGTATCTGAAAGTATTTTCATCATTTTTAATATGTAAACTATAACTGCACTTCTGATGTTCTTATTTCTTTACTAAAAAAAAAAAACATTAATATCAGGCCATGTTTGATTTTCAATTTTGCATTTAATTTGTCATGACGGCATAACATTAACATTATGGGCCGGAGGGTTCCCTCTAAGTTCAACACCATATGCCAGACTATTCAACAACCTATTTGTGTTAGGAAATGCTTTTATTTGAGCTACAAAATAAAATATTTTCTCACATACAGTACTGTGTCTCATGGTTTGCTTGTACTTTGGATTCATTAAGACTGTGCAATGGAGTATCTTGCCTGTAGATGGCAGAATAAGAGTAATTATCTCTTCAGCATGTGTCCCTGTTTTTTTTTTTTCCCACATTTCACCAGACATCCATGATTTTGTTAGTCCAGTCCAAATCTGATTGTCCCTATTAGATTTATAGAGTGTGTTTGATGGGTTTATTCATGAAGCAGACGAATCCATTTAAAATGAAGAGCTGTTTGCTTCTCTGATGGTATTTTAAATAAAGCCAACTAATGTGAAAACAGAAAAAGGACATTATTACCTGCTTCAAAGATTACTTTTGTAATACATTTGGAGTGTGTAAGTCCTTAAATCTCTTAAAACTGCTATGAGGGGCGTTTGTTTTAACTACGTGTGCCTTTTAGCTATAGTGTGACTTACGTTTGCTCAAAAACAGACCAGCAGGAACAAAAGCATAGACGTTTTGAATCATCTGTGCATGTGAGCAGATCAGTTGACGTTACTGGCTGTTAATTGTTACACTCAATAAAGTGTGACAGTGGGAAACCGACATTTCCCAGAATCGCTCTGGAGTTCTATTTCCCAGTTAGAAAGAATGCTGCAGAAATGTTTTCGTATGTTGCCAGCATTGCAGTCTACTTAGTTAGACAAAACTTCATTCCAACATCAGCTCCAGACAGCTGTGTCCAGGGGAGCCACCTCACACGTCACGTGGGTCGTTCGGAACTCCTCTGCGCGACCCGAGCCGATCCTACCGGAGAAGACGTGGGAAGCCTGACTGACGTCGCCTACGGCCAATCGCGGCCCTCCCCAAGTCCGCTCGACGGCCAATCAGCTGCTCGGAGGAGGGGGAAAGGGCTTTTCATGGATGGAGTCGGCTCGCATCGAAAAGGGAGTTGAGTTAAAAGAAGGACACTGAGCGAAACCTGGATGTGTTTTGATGTGTTTAAAGTTGTGTCGAAGTCAGAAATGACTCATGTTTAACATTGGCACGGCGTAGCACTGAAGGGACACGGCTATTCTTCTGGGAAAAAGTCAGAAAATGGTGAGTTGAGGACATTTTTCTGAGTTTCTGACAAAGTTTCAAACATAACTTACATTCTTGTTTTGCAAATATGTAGGTCCAGGTGAGCAGAGCGACACACTGGGCTCGATATTAGGTTAAAAAAGGGAAATGTAAAGTGATTATTTTGTGTGTTACAGTGAGTCAAGGGTGTTTTTGCTTTCTAAGACAGTGTACGGGGAGATGGCTATAACGTGGCGCCTCAGCTAACACTGTTGCCAACACTTAACTCAACTATCTGCTTTTAAAGGACAGTCGCTGCTTTCACGAGCATCCATGTTAATTAATGCGTCGTAATCTCGAAATGTACTCTACTAAGAACTTGAAACTTTTTGTTTTACCGCGTTTTTTCTTTTAAATATTACATTTCAATCGAACAGGTTACTAAAATTTCCTCAAACTCAGGCTGTGTCCTGTACATTTTCTCAACGCTGTCTCAGTTGAGCAGCATCATGCTTTCTTGAACCCTCCGTCCCTCTCCAAGGATGCAGTTGCAGGTGCAAGATTGCCATTCGCCTTCATAAAACTGAGAAAGAATTGGGGGGAAGCACGTCAACTTTGCCACCTTGATATTACCCAACTGATGCAAAATGCAGACCTAGAAATTTTGAGAATCCCTGCACTCCTGACGCTCACCTAAAAAGAATAACAAGAGTCCTCTTGAGCTGCAGCAGTCAGCCCAACTACAAATTCAAGTAGTCATGCATAGCATTCCTCAGTGAAAGCACTGCACAGCTTCAGTCAACTGGATGATCTGCCTAAACAGGTATTAAAACCATGATTTAATTAGACTGTTTTCCTTACTAGTAGCCTGTCTGCACAGCCAACGACAAGTGCTTTCAGGAGTCATTTAGGCTTGTAACTAAGCCTCCTGAAATTGGTTTAAACACAATGAGGGCTTTGATCTTCATCTGTATTGTCTGGTGTGGTGCATGTCCAGTTCACTCAGCCAGTACATGGTGAGACGGAGCAGTGAGAGGATCACACACACGTATGTACACAAAAATCTCCTCTGGTAATTTGTTTAGCAAATACTCAGGGTGGCCTGGCTGCAAATACAGACGCTTAATACCTCCCCCCGCTGTAAAAAACAACAACAACAACAACAACAACACAGAGCGAATGCTGCACAAGGAGCACAGGTCATTTTTTTCCTTGCTCAAATTCACTGCAGTTTCCCTATGTAGGTACTCATGTGGGTGATGTAGACACAGAGTCTTTCTTCTTCAAACCACAGCTGCTTTCCCAGTGGATGTTTTCACCTTTGGGACAAAACTATCGGTGTTTTGAGGAAAGGCATGTAGGTAGTCAGTGCTAATGCTATTTTTTATGTACACAGTAGATGCTTAGGGACTTGGGAGACAGTATTTTAGCATCATATCAATCCCTTTCATCAGCATGAAAAGATGGAGCATGGCCAACAGAACACAGATGCAGTTCAGCCAGGAATTGCTAATTGCTAAAGCAATTGTGACGAGGCAGTTACCTCAACTTTTCCATTAGCAGCTCATGGAAATGCCTCCGGTTTACCATGACTAAGCTCAGGGTGTCTGAGTACGCAGTGGTTGAGCAGAGGAGCATACCATTCATTTTTTAGAAAGTCAGTTATGGATTCACTGTCCACCCACCAGCCCACTGAGGATCCACTGAAATAAGACATGGATTAGCAACATAGTTCAGCAACAGCTGGGATAGAAAGGCCACTGCTCCCCTGCAGGTGGATGTGTGAAATTGCTTGCATACCACACACTTGTGAAGCATATGGGAACATGTGTCAGAAAGATTTAGTGCATCATAGGATGGACCTCTCCGTGCAGTGTTTACTGTTTTTAGAGCTCTTATTTGACAGTAGACTTTATAGAGAGAGTAAATCATGGGAGAGGGGTAAAGTGGGTTAAGACGTGTCACAACTCCTCAGCCAGAATTGAACCATAGACATTTTAGTGTCATTGTACATGGTAGGCATAAAAGACAACCAAATTGACTATAGTTGGATTTACACCAAACTGTCTGGATAGTACCCGTGAAACCCGTACCTACATGTATTCAAACTCTACATTGGCGTTGTGTTTCCACTGCAAACAATTTTTTTAGATTTAGGAAGGGTACTCAGCAGATGGGAATAGACTGTCAACCATGTAAGTAGTGTTACATCATATTTAACAAGCCTAGAAAATGAAGGAAACAGGGTTGTACAATTAATCAAAACATCATATCATAATGAATGAATCATGTTGCAATCACCATACCAGTCAAAATGAATGCATTAATATTAATTTACCATATCATGCAGCCTTTAAAGGAACACAAAAACACAATGGAGGCCATCAATGTTTGTCGCTGTTTATTAGCTGTGTTTCTAGAGTCTCAGTGGTAGTCAATGGAATATTTAGAAATGGTCCATTTGTGTCCATTGCACTTGAAGTTGACAGTTCTAATGAACAAACAACACACTGCGCTTTTTCTAGCTCCATCTTGTAAGTTCTGGGCTAAGTTAGTTTAGTGTGCCTGGTACCTCAACAGTTATGAAAAATGTGATGGACTCGTTCTGTTCGTAGTCCACAACTTTTGCCAATGGAAATGCCAAGTTAACTGTTTTACTGTAATGTGCAATGAACTGACCTGAATTGCGGATGACGACACTGCATAGCAATTCCAAGGATGAGTTAAGTCAGGGGTCAATGGCAATCTCTGTCTCAAAACGGGTCTCCACCCTTCAAAAGTCAGTGCGGTGATCAGTACTCTGATGATCAAGGGTTTTGTGGTTTTTCCTGTGGTCATTTATTGTTATCAGACTGAGTATCTCTATTCATATTCAAATGAATTCAGAGCCCGTCAACAAAAGCTCTTTGAAGCAGCTGCTTATCCACTGCTCACCACACGCTGGATTGTGTTCTGCTGGTGACATGTAGGGCTCTCAAAGCTTTGGTGTGGCTGACTGGGAGGGTGGAGATCAGTTAGGAGTGACAGCCAAGACTGTGGTTGCCTCTGTTTTCAAACGGACACCACGGTTAAAATATTTTACAGCCCGAGTCTTTCATTTTGTCCAGTGATTCCCAGGCTCAGAGGGCAATGTCAGTATTTTGTCTTTTTTACTGAAAGCAGAATCCAGCTCCAAGTTAAAACAAATGTAATAAAAAAAGCATCATGGCTAAAATGGAAAAGAATGTCTGTATAAATACTGCTTTTATGGGAGGGATCTCACTCAATTTTTATTGGGTTACTATAGTGTTTTGTGATGCATTGTGAAGGTTAAACTACATGCTTTATTATTATGGACGACACCATGCAGTAATGAGTCACTTGCAATAGCGATAGCAGTGACTCATTGACCACATTCGGCTTGAAATGTGGCTTTAGAACTTGTTCCCCCTCACATGTCCAAACACTTCAAATAAAAGTATTGCAGCCCTGCAGGCCTGATTATTGAAGTGTATTCCCTGTTATCCACACCCTGTGGGCCCATGATTATATCCGATGGGTAATACCAGACTATTTTCTCTTCTTTTAGTTGAGTTGATTGTTCAGTGTGTTGAGAGTAGGTTATGGTTGCACTTAATGGGGGATTGAGTGGGGGCATATACGCTTTAGTCGAATACAGGGAAAAAAAATAGATTTAATTATGAGGAAGACAGCTTACTTAGCTGTGATTTATTTTGATGTCTGTATCTTGGTATGTTTTTTGTTCAGCCTTTGCTAATCAGCAAAGTAAGCAGGTTTCCTTTTCAGGAGTCAAGATTTCTCACTTCTTTATGTCAGCAATGCCGTACCTGTTTGTAAGCTTCTCCACCCCTTTTGAGGTCTTGGTGGGTGGTGAAGTGTGGTGTGCTGTCAAGGCTGGTTGGCCCAGATACCATGATACTGTGAAGGTTCTGGGATTGATCTTCACTGAGCCACAGAGCATTCAATTTGGGATTCAGGGACCAGGCTGCCCTTATTTCTGGCAGAGTAGACAACCTGTTGATATCATATGCTGTAGTTACATTTGTATTCACAGTTCTAGTAAACCAAAGCAGTTGTTTTTTTATGTTGATTAACTTAGTTGTTTAGCCATTTATAATTAAATGTTAGTGAAACTTTTCTTCTCTTATCAGAAAAAACCATCAGTACAATGCATTTGTAGCAATACTACTATGTTTTTGGGTAATCCATCCTCCCCGCCCAATTCTTGTAGGCGCAATTTCTCAAAAATGCAGTTCTTGAAATACTGCACAAAACAC
The DNA here is from genome assembly GCF_904848185.1 of Acanthopagrus latus. Lineage (NCBI taxonomy): Eukaryota > Metazoa > Chordata > Actinopteri > Spariformes > Sparidae > Acanthopagrus > Acanthopagrus latus. The sequence goes on along the minus strand of NC_051054.1, from coordinate 16,333,819 downwards.
CCACTTTGACGTGAGGGTGAACTGATAGATATGGCGGTCAAAGGCCTCTGTAACCTCACAAAACACATTTTTGAAATGATTTGATACCTAAATCATCAAAGATCATCACAATATTCTGCAAAAGATGTTCTGGCCAATTATTTAACCCCATAGCTCAGGAACAGCAACCTGACTGGGGCACGGTGGCATACATCTGCAAGGTGGTGATTGTAGTTAGTATGCTGCAGCCCGCTGTCCTATCCTCCCCTGAACTTTCCTGCAAATACATCACAGTACTTTGTTAAACCCATCCGTCCACTCTTTGTAGGCCGGGGATGTGCTGTTTTTGGTCGAAGCCTGATTACTGTAATCCTGGCAGAGGGGGAAGATTGGGACATGCTGCTCAATAAAACATTCAGACAAAGAACTGCAAAGCCAAAGACAGACGCTCACAGCAGACTCCAAGTCTCTTTCTCCCACACCAGCCGCTCCTCCAGGCTTTTGTTTATGACTTTCTGACGGTGTGTGGAATGCCACTTATAATTAAGTGCGCTTCAGAAAACTGCACAAGAGGATGAAAAACCCCTTGCAATACCAGGGTGTTTGACATAGACCACAACATTTTTGCCACGAGTGATTGGTAAGGGGTTTGGGGCAGGGCAGATCTGGAGAATTTGAATAAGGTTATTGCTTTTTAAAATCTTGTTCAGAAAGTATGGGGAGGACGTTTTTAATTAAAAGTGTGAAGGGAAGTCTATTTTTTTTCCAGCTACCATATGAAAGTGTCTGTTTTTGTCTTCCATCATCCTTTGATCTATTAAAATGATGTGCAGTTTTGCATCATTGTGTATTCACAGAAAGGTCAGCATGTGTTCCCGCTTGGCCCATTCTTAATTCAAAAAGTTTATATAGTATTAATGAAGTAACCAAATGAAGTGTTAATTTTACTGTAGTCTCATTTTAAAATAAAGGAATCTGCAAGAACTTGCATTTGACAATTCAAGTGCCATCCTATACACAGCTGTAGAATTTCCTTCATGAGTAAACATCAGCGGCAATTTGTCCTCCACTCTGGATTATGTTGACAATGTGGTCTGTACATATTGTCATTGTCTGTTCTTTAACATGGGTTGTTAGGAACACACAGGTGAGCAAATTGTCTGCATCACAGCAGCAGACCAGATGACTGTTTTCCTGTCGGCAGAACACAACTCTGCTCCGATGAAGGCATGTAATGACATGCTCAGCTGGGTCTGTCATCAACTATATGGCTGGATTTACTTCCCTGGTGTCTTCTGCTCTGCATTCAATTGCTGCTCTCAGATCCGATGGAAATACAGTACATTTTCAATAGACACTAAGCTATGATGAATAATTTCTTCCTAGAGGTTTTTAAGATGGACCTACTGACCTGCCTGCTGTGTTGCACCATGTAAGTGTTTAACTTCACAATGCTGCAGTATAGACAGGTTGCTGACAGATGCTGCAGATGTAGGGAGTGCTTAAGTTGACTTGGTCATCTCTATGGTATGAGCCAGGTGCTTGTATGGTGCACACCTCATTTGAAGTCTCTCCTCGCCACACACCAGACCAGGAAGGATATCATTTGTGGAAAGGTGCATTTAGTTTTCTTCAAGAAGCAGGTGAAATAAAAGAGTAGGAAGCAGGAGTGAAAAAGACTGTCTTTGCTTGTTGACATAATGTGCAACAAAGCAATCAAGAACAGCCACTCTGTTGTCTAAATGCATGTAACAAATGAAAAAAATGAGAGAGAGACGTTTTCCCCCTCTGGTCAAAAATGTAGGTTACTCCTTGGTCCTACAGTTGAATGTTTGAGTTTCACTGTGTAGACTGACGTAAGTGCAAAGTTTGACTCTCGAAAGCTGTTTTCACAGTCATTTCTGAAAGCGTAAAAAAAGAAAATTGGATTTAAAAAAAAGGGGCCTACAAGCATGATTTGTGACAACACAAACACAGACGCGTATGCTGAATATTGAATATCTAAGTGAATTTTAAATCCTCCGATATAGACAGATGCAATTTAAATTATTTTAAGATGATATATCTTTCTATGGAAATGAAACGATATCAGAAAAGACATTATAAGTCAAAGGGGGATTTATATAGATCTTAAAACTTTGAAAAGCAAATAGATTTTGTTTTTACTTCGATCATGTGATTTGTCTCTTCTGTGCCTCTGTGTCAAGAAGAGCACACCTGAATATTTTACTTCTCCACTCCCTTCCTTCCTTCCTCTTCCACCCCTCAAGGCTGCTGTTAGGGTTAGGCTGTGAGTCGTCGCTCCAAAATCTTCCAGTCACTATACAACAATGTGTGTCATGTAACTACCTGTTTCGTACACGGTGTTTCTCTGACTGTGCAGTACAACCTAGAGAAGGCCTCACCGTCAGTCATACTGTATTGCATTGTAGCTTCCACTGTCAGTCTCTTTGGATTCTTCTCTATTGTGTTGGCTATTTCTCCTCAGGCTGTGCAAACTCTACCTGCCTGTTAGTGCCAGCATTATCTGTCAGCCGCACTGTATTCAGCAGACAGTGGCCCTGTGTGTTCACATCTACTGTTCTGGCCTTGTGCCCAGTGGATAGGGTGGAGGACAAAGCAGCAGAGGATTTCACATTATTTGTAGACAAAACATGCTTTGAGACGTAGAATGAGTTATCCTTTGCATCTTGTTTGCTGCAACACTGTGGTGCACTCTTGTATTAGTCAGCGGTACACTAGTTGTGTGCTTTTGTTGTGGCTTGTATAAAAGTACAGAGATTGCATGTATATAATATTGAGCATACATACCACAACAATGGCTGCTTTATGCCACAGCATGATGTCATGAATCTGTCATCTGGTCTTGTGGCTGCGAGCACGCTGAAGAGGCCTAGCTGGAAATAGCACCAGTTTTGGTTGTTGTTTTTTTTGTTTTTTTCCCGAGAGGAGGCCTTTGACAGAAACTGTCACCTCTGGATACAAATTGTACATCTGCAAACAAAGGCTGTGCTGCTGAGGAATGCAATGTCTCTCCTGCCCATGCAGGTCCAAAGGCCTGTCCTGCCTCAGCATGCTAATGCCATCACCCTGGGCTAAAATGTGCGGTTGCTATTAAGTCGAAACATCACATTGACCTCTGCACCCTAAATGCTTATACATACTGTAGTGGTTTTTACTTCAAGTCATGTCAAGAGTCAAGTCTATGAGTAGATTATAACTATCTGGGGAAACCTATAGAGGAATGATAACATTCTTGGATTTTAAGTGAAAGTATCTTCCACTGCTTGGGGCTAAATGTAACCTTTCTGATAATCAAGCATGAGAATAGATTTTTCAAGGGCTTGAGTAAAAGTGCTTTTAAATGGTACAAGTAGTGGTTGCCTTCAGCTGTGTTGTCTGATCTGCATTTGATTGTATTTGATCTCTTATCTTAAAGTGTGCAAAAGTATCTACTTGAGGGAAACCGGTTGATTTAAGTCCTCTTTAGATTTGCTCAGTTTGATAAGGCCACAGCTGAGTAAACTAATCGAGGGACTAAACAGCGCATGTTTACTGTTTACTCACTCACTCAGTTAGAATTACCAAAATAAATGAGAGTAAAACTGAACATGAACCTGATCTGAACAGCTTTTGTTTTAGCTACAGAAACCCCCAACATCCTTCTTTTACAATGGTTACTCCACAGGGCATGGCCTATCGATTAGAATGGTGGGAAAGCCTATTTGTACCCATGACATTACACACACCCACAATTAGCATATGATAGTGCTGTGTACACTGCAACACGTGGTCGTGTCAACAGTCCCCAGGAGCACCATAAGAGCTTCTTTTGTTTTCATTCACTCATTCATTTGTCTGAATTAGCGTTGGTTCAGATTCTGATGTTGACACAAAACGTACCAGACCGTGACCACAACACAGCCGAGCGTCTCTGCTGACAAAGTGCTGCTGTGATTGAGTACCAGGGAACAACAAGTGTGCTTGGGCTTTCGGGGAGTGACTGGTTAACATATGCTGATTTATAAGTGCCTAACTTGTTATGCAAGGAAACATTCTTCTGTCCTAAACACATTTGGGAATACCATTTATATAAACCCGCCTATTTTGCCATTTTTATGATGTTTGTCTTTTTTCCTTAGGAATGTGTGTCGGCGTAGTTGATCCCCCTTCATGCTGCTGACTGAAGAGCTTCTGCAGGAGAAGAGCAGCAAGCATGGACGTGGAAGACTTTCCTCCCCCACCTCCTGAACGTAAAGTCAACAAAGCTTTGTCACTCACACGTGTTATGCACTTTGGCCTTAACCACATAGAGCAATTTGCGAACTAGAAGAGGACAAAGCTGTTTGATATGGGCCGGTTAGCTCAGTTGGTTAGAGCGTGGTGCTAATAACGCCAAGGTCGCGGGTTCGATCCCCGTACGGGCCATAGCTTTTGAACTGAGATTTATGGAACAGAATAAGTCAAAGTTGGTTTCAGTATGCAGCTTCCAGTTGACTCTCAACATGTCGACAAAGAGCTGCTACCTTGCTCCAGACATAACTATGGTCGCATCTCTTTTGGCAGTCTGTTTTTAGAGAAAGATTACAGTGTGAGACCAGTAGTGTCACCTGCTAGCTTCTGTAGGTCATCTCGTGGCCAGATCACTTCCTGGAGGGCTGGTGGCAAAGCTGTACTGTCCGAGTAAACAACACAGATTCCTCTCCTGCACAGTGCAGTGTGTGGGCAGAGGAACGAGGGAGTAAGGAGGGTAAAATGTGCTGCACCGCTGTGAATACCAGACAATGTGCCTCAGTATCAGGCTGAATACTGCTGCAGCAGCACGCACGCACACACATACAGACACACACAAACACATAGCCTCCGGGGATAGACACAGGCCAGAGAAATGCTTCGTCTCCAGCTGGCCGGTCACTTGCTTTGTTGCCAGGGCAATGCTGGAGCGGATTGCAACTCGGTGACTCATTTGAGCAGATCATTATGTAGCAGAGTGGAGATGTGGCCCACAGAACAGAATCCATATTGTAATTATGAATTGACAATGAACAGCTCAGCCACGTATGTGTGGCAGCGTGCACACACACTTGCATGTATACTTCTCAATGATTTGGTACTGGACACAGGGGGAGGGAAATGAGAGAATCCTCCAAAGTGAAGATATCTGTCTATTTCTAGTTTAGGGTTAGGGTTTAGAAGGGGGGTGCTAGAGGAGGGGTCATCAACTTCATTCGTCTAAGCAGAAACTGTGGGGGATGGATCCAAATAAAAAAAGAAATTTACATCTAATAAGCTTGTTACTGTTTAATATTTGTCATGTTTTTACTAAATGTATGTTCTTTCATCAGCCTTTAACAGTGGGAACAGACTCTTAAGAAACATGGGAAATCTATTATGATGATTGATCCTTAGCTAGAAATCACTCAGGCCTCTACCAAAGAGGCAGTCAGAGTTCAATTCCAAAACCCCAGCTCAGCTACCAGTGAATGAGTCCTTATCTTAACAAAAAAAACCCCTCCCCTTTGGGATCTCAGGAAGTACAACAAAACACTAGCGTTGAAACTCAATTTAACAATGTATAAGAGACCCTTCTTGTGTCTTTTAGATAAGCCAAGTCAACTCTGGAGTTACTTCCTGACTTCCAGTTCACTGTCAGCTGAAGGGAAGGGCAAGCTTGGGCGCCGGGCAGTTTGATGGTTGGTCCACAGAGTAGAGAGGAAAGAGTTAGAGAATTATCTGATTCTGTAGAATGAGTGAATGAATTTGGAACTTTTTGTTATTTTGCGTTAAGAAAGCAAATCAAAGAGCACTGTTGAGACAGACTGTACCTCTTGTAATAGTACATCAGACTGGCGCATTCATCATTCATTCATTAATAAATATTCTGTCGGCCAGATTGGAAGCTTTGGTGAGCCTAATGTTGCCCATAGGCAACCAGTTGACAACCACCAGGCTAGAAGATCCTCATGTGGTTATGTGTGTGTATGTGTGTACAGATATGTGTGCTTGCACTGCAAAGTAAGGTCAGCATTGAACACAGTCTGTATAATAAAGCTGCAGGCATGCATACCGAGACAGCCAACTTTTATTGGCCTCATCTACACACGGTTGCAGATGTTTTATTGAATGGTCAGTTGTGACTTGTCATCTGGCCAAGTTCAATCAGATCAGGTCCAGGTCTATTCTGGCACAGTCAACTGTTTCACATTAGCACAACAGAGAGTGAGCCTGGGTGCATGTAAGGGCAGTTCATGGGAAATTTAAAGAGTTTACATTTATGTGAGATTGAGGTTAAAATGCCGAAACCCGGGATCGAACCAGGGACCTTTAGATCTTCAGTCTAACGCTCTCCCAACTGAGCTATTTCGGCTGATTGATCAGTTATAGCCAGAGGTTAAGTCGTGCAAACTTTGAATTCTCTGTTTTCTGGACTGCCTCTGACTATTAGCTAGCTGTGCCTTATCTCTGTGTCCCACACCATTCATTATAGCACAGATGGAAAAAGACAGATAGCATCTCTGTTTCCAGGTTTGCTCTTTACACCTCTCTTCTCGTGAAGTGAAGTCAGATGGACATGGGGTCACAAAGGTGACCTGGAACATTAGTCACAGACGATTCCCTTATGCACTGACTACAGGGTAGAACGACTACCTGTCAGTGCCTGAGGGAATTGTTCTAGTGATTTAGGGCTGTGTATATTGCTGTGAGGGACTTCAAAGTTAGTGGGTAGGCCACGGGGAGTTTCTTTTAGTTAAGATTTACTTGGTCACTATCAGTGGACTGCAGAGGCCTGAAGGCATAACACAGCATGTTGCAACAGTAACAGAGGTTATTTTGATGGTAACAGTGTGAAAAGAATAACTTTGTTATTAGCATTTATTTCAGACATTGATAAATCAGTCAATGAAGATTGTTCTTTTCTGATTAGAATGTCCTCCCCAAAACTACATACTGCATCTTTAAATTGACTGAGTCTTGTTTGAAACCCATTGGAAATGGTAAGGATACAGATATTGATTGGTGTCAAGAAGTAAAGGTGTAGCTGAGGTGTTAGGATAGGATTTTGGAGAATTTACAGATTTTCGTGCAGGGCGAAGAGTTGGCTAGTGGAAGGGAGAGTTCAAAATGCCGAAACCCGGGATCGAACCAGGGACCTTTAGATCTTCAGTCTAACGCTCTCCCAACTGAGCTATTTCGGCACATTAGAAGGGGTCATCTGATCAAGTTCAGCGGGAAATTAACTAATCAAAACCTGGAATTTTCTGTTTTCTTTGGGAACACAGTCAGGATATGAGAGCAAGACTGTACGCTAATACAGTCATGATGTGACTACTGATCACAGTGCTCACAAAGAATTTGTGGTATGCTTCCGAGTAAAACTTTGACAAAGATAGAATATCATTCTGAGAGATAAAGGAGATCTGTCTATAGGAAAATCAGGGTAGAATGTAGGGAGTGGGAGTTCCTTCCATCCAGACTCTGTGGTTTTTGCCTCAGTTTATCCTTCTGTGAACCCTTTTTAAATGATTGCCTAATATTTTCCACAACATTGAATTCAGTTTGAATTTTTGAATGGTTGTCTTTCACTGCTCCAGTGAATGAAACCTAACACTGTCTTTACTCATTCAGCTCTGAGAGCCAAAACATGAAGCGAGGTGATGAAAGTTGAGCCCCTGCATTCCTAATCCTTTTACTCTCTCATGCTCTTAATTGAGCTTCAGTGATTCAGGCCTACAGTTGAGAAATAATGCAAAACTCAGGCTGCACTAGTCACTGAAGGGAGTCACAGCTCTCCTTCCTGCTGGCCTAATTGCAGTGTGGAAACTGGAAAGACATTTGTTGTTCCCTTCCTGTCTGCTGCCAAGTGAGCACTCTGAAGTGAACGTGACGCCTTTGAATGGTAACTATAATGTGTAGCTCTGCCCTAGTTTGTTTTTGCTATAAAGTAGAGCAGTTTATATGCTGTTTTGGTGCAGAACCTTGATGTAAAAAATTCTGTAAGAAAACATACTGCTTCAGAAGACCCCACCCTTAATTATAAGTCTACATGTGGCTCAGCCCTTTAACTTTAGAAGCCCAAGGACTAAAACTGCCACCCACAGTGTATCTGTTAACGTTCTGTAAAGAAGTCTTTGACTGACATGATGTGATTACTGAGTTAAAATCCTACATAAATTTCATTTATGTTTTGCCAAATCCCCCAAAGCATACAGTGTGGTATGATGACTGCCAGTCATCCCAGAGCCCTACTTCTCTATTGCTGTAGACAAACAGATAACAATCTTTCAATGTTTGTATTAGTTTGTAAAGAATGTTACATATTAGTGCTCTGTGTGTAGTTCCCATCCACAAGACTATGCATTGCAATTGTCTAACATTCCCGGCCCATTGTTGAGTCTTTGAATCTTTGAATATATTTCATCTGTTTGAGTTGGGTTGGGTGATCTAACTCGTCTCTGAGACCATAAGTTGTGCTAGCTGTGTATTGCTGGATATTGTACATTTTCTGGAAATTCAAGTGAGATACAGTTTATGGATGCAATAATAAGAGGGCAACATATGTTTTTCTAGTGAATTAAATACCTGACAAATATATCAATTTTGCCTCCAATGTCCTTATATGACCACATATATAAAAGGGACAAGAAGTCAAAAGTTGACAAATCTTTATTGTCTCATGGTATATATTACATATGTTATGTCACCCAGCACTCTACTTCTCTGAAACCTTTTTCTGTCTCCAGTATTGGCAGACAGCGTCCCCTTTGCAGATGAAGATGAGGGGGAGGCCTTTGACTTTGACGACAGTGGTGACGACGTCCCTGAGGCTGATCACCTACCTCCCGCACCTTCAGCTCCTCTAGCCTCTAGCAGCACAGATCAGTGCCGGGACAAGTTGGTGGCCAGTCACCCTGAGGGCAGAATCCCCATGCTGAGCCCACCAGCCCCTTCCAGCACACCTGACACAGCTCCATCATCAGCAGGCACTGAAGTTGCCACGAGCAGATCCTCCGCAGCAGGTGGAGCGGCAGCAGAAGGAGACTGGACATCTGCTGTTGAGGGCACTGATGACAAGGAGACAGATTTACCGCCACCTCCCCCTCCTGTTGACGATGACACAGAGACAGATCCTGGAAGAACAGGTCTGCAACCAAAACGTGTTTACATTTTATTGGAGGCTCCAGGGGACTGAGTGTATTTGAACCCTTTTTAGCCTCTCCTTGAGGCAGAAATGTCTTTGCTCTACAGCCGGAAATTAGTTGAGCACAAACAATGCGATGTCTATTTTCTAACAGCAGTCAAAAAGTCTCCACATTCTCCTGTCATGTTTGTGTACATTATCTGGCTCTAATCCAGCCCCTTCAACTCAGGCTGAAGTGAAGCAGTAAAGAGGAGCAGTCTGTCTCTCTCATGACACCTTGTATCTCTGACTGCCTGGTGCAGGAGGTTGTCTGGCTTTTATCACTGAAAACCACGACAGCAGCAGCAGGCAGGGCCAGGCTCTACTTATTCTCACTCACTCACTGATAGAGAGACATCAACAGTGTACACATTTTTCAGATGTTTCCCTAACAAACATGCATAGTTTGTGTAATTATGTGCACCTTGTATTGTTATCGTCACAAGAAACCTCACATTAAAAGCATATTGTCTTTACTGCGTTAGCAATACAATGTCAACTCTTACCTTAACTCTATAACCTACAATTGCTTGAATATAATAATTCTGAAAGACCAAATGGTCTTTGGATGTGTGTCCTTACTCATAAAACTTAAAACTTAAAAAGACTTAAAAAACTGAAATCAGCTGTCACACATATAACATAGCAGATCTTCTCATAACAGGGCTTTGCACCACCTGTGCAGATTAGTTTGTAGAACAAACAAACCACAGATGTGGGAGGGCACTGGTGGTTCACACATGATCCATACAAGCAAGTGTCGTAGTGTGAATGCCTTTAACTGTCAAGGTTGACTTGATGAGCAAAATTCTGTAATTTATGAAAGTGGTATGTAGTAGTAGTTCCAGAAGTTATTAAATATTAGAGATGTTTACACCCAGCCTGTGGGTCTGTGTCTGTAGTGAGTATGATTAGAATAACAAAATTAAAAATGAGTGTTTTATTACAAATAAGTACTGTTCCAAAATCATATTGCTGGCACTGCATAGTTTTGATGCATCTTGTGATGACTCTCCCCTCCCTCCACAGGCAGGGAGGGCCAGGATGCATCCATCGACAACCCTCACCCTCCACCGGCCGTCCCCAGGACCTCCTCCCAGGGCAAAGTCAACCCCTACTCTGTGATTGACATCACTCCTCTCCAGCTGCAGCAGCTTGAGCAGCAACATGGCCCCTCCTCTTCAGCCTCCTCACCAACAGAGCCAAAGGAACAAGCAGGAGAAACGCAGGATACCCACACCAGCCCTGTTGGCATCACCTCAGGATATGCTGTCCCAGTGCCCTGTGGCTATGCAACCCCCTCCGGTGTACCACTCATCACACCAGCTTACACCACACCCGTCATCATCCGACACCTCTCCGTGGATGAGGATGGTAAAGTAGAGCCTGCAGCAGTGGGGAATTAAAAAAAAAAACTTTCTAAATAATGACTCATTAGATAATTATGTGGTAGAACAGATATACACCAATGTTTATTTTAAGATATCTACAACAAGTGAAACCTCTCTGCATATCAAGGCCATGATTATTATTATTTTATTATTATTCTTTTCTCTTGAGAGAAATTCTTCTTCTCAGGCCTGGAGATACAAGGCCATGACACGTAACTGCTGTCTCAGCTTCTTCTATCCTGTCCTTTCTTCTTTCTCTTGTTTTTCCTAAAGCCTTGCCACAAGGAAGTAGGGACTAAATTTAGCTCAGCCCAACAATCTGTGTGTTGGCTGTGAGGATTTTCCGGTTTCCCTAAAATCTAGCAGCAGCTGAGTTTAAGCCTGTGGCCTGGCATGCTGAGGAGTCTGATTACACTGTAATTATCTTGCAAAGGTTACACCAGATTGAAATACTTAGATGTTTTAGTAAGAGAGTTTTTAAAGTCGGATGTGTACAAAGAAGTTGTGTTGTCTTCATTTAAGAAATCTGGTGGCCATGTTCTATAATACATAACAAAGACATTTTGCTACAGTCATCACTTGTACCAATGCATGTTCATGATAAAACATGTCTTATCGTGGACTTTAAAACCAGGCACATATGTCAAGGGAAATGTCTGGATGTGCCTTTCTAAGAAAATGCCACCTCAACTAAATCAAAGGAGATTTGGAATCATCAGTGACACCTGGTGGCAAATAAAAAAAGTTGCAACAGAGGATCTAAGTTTTCAAATGGATTTATATTTTGTTTTATCTGTTTTTAAACAAATCAGTATATGTTAGGGTTTACCATTTTAGAGCCCATGCTTTTTAGTACTCTACAAAAGTACACTTTGCTCGAAATTATATTAAATCTTTTGTACATGAAGCACGAGAACTGTGCGACCTAAAAACAGGGCAGGTTGAACAGCTGCAGTGGTGTTGCAGAGTTTTGTGTAATCTTTCTCTCTCTTCTCCCTCAGTCACTGTGGTTGGGACTGGCAGCACCTCTGTGGACAGGTATGTGGTACCTACACAACTGGAGCATGTCTGTACTGATCCTTTGTCTGGAACACGTAGGGCTATATCATAAGAGAAGTATGCAAAGTATACTCCCCACTTACAGTATAGCTATAGTTATAATATAGGACTGCCACTCTCATGTCTGTGGTAATACATAGAATAACATCATCTTATTAATACAGAACACTCTACAAGTATTTTCTGACATACATACAAAATATATACTTGTTTGTAGGGTTTTAATGTGTTTGTTTGCATGTTTACTCAAGTGTTTTCAGTGAAGAGTACCCACCTATTACAGAAGAGGATGCTTTGGCTAAATGGGCGTCAGATCCTGCCAACACTGCATGGATGGAAAGTAAGGAATGATATCCACCACAGATGTGTATTTAGTTGAGATGCATGTGTAATTTCCATGGAAAGAGTACTGCTGTTGTTGGTTTGATATCTCTGTAATTGCCTCAGCACACACAGCGCATGCCCTCTGGGTGCTGTTGTGTTTTTTTGGACTCCGCTGAATTTCCAGACACTTCCTTCCCCGTTCTTTTGAGGAAGCGGCCCCTTGTGTGTGCGCTGTTCTCTTAGATCCCCCACACATTACATCCTGTTTGTTGTGTGAACAACGTAAGCACGTATGTGTTGAGAGAAATCATGCTTTGATTATTTTCTGCATTTGCCTCAGATCCAGATGAGGTGATTTATGATGATGTGCCCAGAGAGAACTCTGACTCCAACACAGGTATGTGATATCTATTCATTATTCCAATATTTATGTATTCAGCATTTCCCTAAGCCTGTCCATGCCGCTCACTTTCACTTCTGTAGTTTTTATTTTGTGTGCGTTTGTTTTTTTTAAATTTGGATTATTCATTCAGGCTGTTTCTTGAAAATATTATGCTGATTTTGAGTGTTCTCATTTGCAATCCAAGAGAATAGCCTCTCTGTCAATATAACTTTTTGTTATGCTGTGATTTGATTAGAAATGGTTTCATTTCTTGCTGAGTGTTTTTTTTCTTAGGAACACTTTCTAAATTGTAAAATAACCACATTCTGGTTCAGTATAAGCTTTAACAAGAACGTGTTTGTTTAAGACAATTTGATTTGAGTGCAGAATAATGTTATTGTGATAATCGGCATGTACTCTTCCATACAGATCCAGATGAGATGATCTATGATGACGTGGAATTTGGTGAGGAGGGGGGCTGCAACAGCTCCCTTGACAATGGCTGGAGCTCGAGTGAGTTTGAAAGCTATGACGAGGCCAGTGACGGGGAAGGGCGGCCAGAGAACGGCCTGCCCCACGCTTTCATGAGAGGAAAGCCACCCCAGAGGAAAACCCATGTGTGTATAAGAATCATCCTCCCATTTCTCTGTCAGCCAATAATCAAGTCTTTTGTAACAGTATACTGTTAATCTGTAGGTGGATGGAGGACAGCAGTGTATGAAGTGCTTTTACTGTGATTTTACTGAACCTTCGGTCAGAGTATTGACAGATCAAGACAGATCTAATATTGTATAGTCCGCTTAATTTGCTTCTTCAGTCATGAGAGAGATCTTTCTGGCTTTCAGTTAGCTTTCTTCACTCTGTAATGTTTTGGCTTGTGGTTTTGAGAATTCAACTTCACTTTGGTTTCAGTGTGCCATGGTCAGAATATAATGATTGCTTTAGGCAAAAAAATGCAATATTCCCTAGAAAGACTGCTTCAGCAATTAATTGATTAACCAATTAGTCGATCAAAGAAAAAATAATTGCCAACTAGTCTGATAACCAATCAATTGTTTCAGTTATTTTTTCAAACAAGAATGTGAAGTTTTAATTTACTAGTCCCAGCTTCTTATATATGCGTATTGCTGTTGGTTGGACAAAAGAAGCAATTTGAAGACAGCCCCTTGGAAATTGAGATGACCATTTTTTCACAATTGTATTGATGATTAAACAATTGATCAGTAATGGAAATAATTGTTAATTGCAGTCCTACTTATAAATAATTGGATGAAACTACTCCCAATAATTGGTTAGTTATTTTATTTTTGTATTATATATTTTATTTTGTACATTCTATGTGGCAAGTTGTATGGATTTATGAATCCATAGTGTTGATTTTTTAATACAAAGAAAGAAAATCGAAAACAAACAGCTGCAGCAATAAAAACTAAATTGTGTAGTTTGAGGCAACTTAAAAAAACTATGACTGTTATAATGAGTATGTTACCAGGGAATTATTTCAGTGGCTCCCCAAAATGAGAAACAATTCCCCAGAACATCAGAGCAAGAAAAGCCATACACTCTTGAAAAATCAGTGTCTTCCCCGATCCACAGTTGAAATGGGTTAAGTAGATAGAAATGTAGTCAGCAGTCGAGTAACACACCTATGAAGGTTGAGGTGACCTTGCTGTGGATTTAAGGTGCAAGTTTAGTCCAAAACCATAACCAGTAACACCTGCTTTGCTTTTGTTTAGCTCTCTCAAGATCTGACACGCTTGAAAGAACACTATGAGAAAAAGATGAAAGATCTAATGGCAAATACAGTGGGAACGGTAGAGCTGCAGCAGCTAAAACAGAAACACGAGTATAAGGTAAACTACCTGAGGCTCACCTTGCCTGTCTGTGCTAGACAAAGTAGTCCCAAACCTTCACTCTCAGTCTAGTTAACCACTCTGGACGTTTCTCACTGACTCGGTACCCTCATCCTGCTCTGATGTGAATGACTTGTGGTGGTGATGGCACTGGTGATGGGTTTGCATTGAGTTCATTTACTTCCCTGTCTGCTGCACTGACATGTTTCTATGTTTATGCAATGGAGGCTGTGAAGCTGAGGATATATTCTTGAATACATTCTACAGTAAACTGAGACACCAGCAATTCAATTTGGTTTTTGTTTTGTTTTTTCGACATACCAGTCAGGTACATGTTGAAAAAATGCCTGTTGAGTACAGGCTGGACGCTTGGCCTGCAGTATTGCTGCCTGTAGCATATTCCAGAACCGCTCTTCCAACAACTTCATACTCGACACTGTACCTCCCTAGGTCCTGAACACCTGAAATGGCATTACTCCATCCCCTAGCAGTGCTATTTACCTATTTGGGACAAGGCTGTTTGCTGGAATAAAATTGTGAATTGTGAAAGTGCCATCAGTTGAAATGCTTGCTGCCCAAGACACAATTAAGGATGGGCATTTCAAGCAAAAATAGTGTTCAATTTAGTGGTGAATTTGAGATTGATTGGCTGCTGTCATGGCCAACAGCAAGCTATTCTGGCCAGGCTATTTCTAGGAACATATTTCTGGTCTTTTTTTTTTTCATATGTTATTGAATGTATTGTCTCAAGCGACAAACAGCGAGCTGTAACCAGGATGCTGTTCTGAAGTGTAACATTGAAATGGGGTCCACTCTCAATTTATTACCCAGTGTGTAGCTACTTCTGGTGGTAGTAATACACAACTAACAAATATGCCACATAGAGCTCAAGAATTTGCTCTCGTCGTTGCTCTTCCTTGCGTTTTCATCAATATAAAGTCAATCAGCTGAACAGTTATCAAGAAAAACTGAAAGACAGACAGACTCTTTATATAAGGCAGTTAACAACTATTAATTTAAGCTGCTTTTAAAGGAGCTGAAAGTTGAAGCATATCATAACTAAAAACAGTTACAGTAGTAAGTAAATCAGTCATTACGTTATCAAAGCACTGCGTTACTTTTAGCTGATGTCCCAGTTACTGTGTCATTCTCTGGTCACATTCCCTCTCCTGTATTACAGGATCTGCCGTTTGTCTTCACACCTATACTAACATTGCTCCTATCCTGCTTAGCTCAGTTCAGTAGCTTTTTAACCATAGGTTTAGACAAAGAAACCTAACTTCACCTTGGATCAAAATTCTCAACTGTGAAATAATAATGACTTCGTGGTACTTTTGCCAAACAGTTAATTGTGTATTTTGTCCCCTCAAAGATGCAAAAGCTGGTGAAGGCAGCCAAGGAAGGGACCAAAGATGGACTAGAGAAAACCAAAGCTGCAGTGAAAAAGGGACGGTCTTTCATCAAGACCAAGTCATTCTGTCAGGGTACGTAATCCTTAAAGGACAGTTTTCCTCCATAAACAGCATTACACACTCCCCTTGCCTCTTGTGTTTATATTAAGTTGGAAATAATGTGAAAGTTTCAGTAGAGATCCAGCACAGCAATGCTATCCCTTCAGCATGATTGCATTGTGTTTTACAGTCTTTTTTTGCTCTCTCTTCTTAATCTTTTAGAGAGGAAGTCAGCCTGTTTTGAGGATGAAGAGTCTGAGCTTTTCATTGAGGTGGACTGTTTCAATGTTGAGCCAGTGCTGTGTCCAGCACCAGAGGGTCTTTCACAGCAACAGGTAATGATCATTGTATCCCAATTTATGTAACATTTTACTGCGTTTTTTTTTTTTTTTTGTCAAAGAAAACAGAGTAAAAATTGTTTGTTGTATCTCCCTATAGCTGGTGAGAAGATGTATACTGGGATCTATACTGGAGAGCGAGAAGAACTATCTTGATGCACTAAAAAGGATATTAGAGGTATGCAAATACAACTGCAGTGATGGCAAGTCTTCTATGAAGTGTTTGTTATTACAGTTCACTTTGTCTGCTTCATCAGCAATATGAGAAGCCCCTGTCCCAGATTGAGCCGAGGCTGCTGAGCGACAGGAAACTGAAGATGACCTTCTATCGTGTGCGTGAGATTTTGCAGTCCCACTTCCTGTTCCAGATCGCCCTGGCAAGCCGAGTGGCCGAGTGGGACAGTCTGGAGATGATCGGGGATGTCTTTGTAGCATCGGTAAGATGGAGCTGTAATTTATAGCCTTCTCACAAGAACTGCACCAATATATTGAACATAAACAGGCTACATTAGCTGTGGTAGCCCCGAATTCCCAGAATCCAACTATTTTGGAATTAGTTTGACATTTATGCAGCACAGCCAAGCTGCTTTTTTTCTTACCATCTTTCTACATGTCAAAGACACTCACTACCATACAGACATAAAAAGCTGCTCTTTGTCCTCTTATAGTATGTACTCCACCCTCCCCTTGTCTGTAGCTAGTTGGCAGCTCACTGGCAAGGACTGTCAAAACAAAGGAACTCATCTCCCAAAGTCTTGCTCACGACACCATTTCCTTGTTTTTGTCCAAAAATCAACCTCTGGCAGGACATCAGAGCAGCAGTGAGAACTATATGAGACACATCTGAAATCTGCTCACTGCCCTCTCTCACCTCACAATTCTCATTCCACCTTAAAACAACAGGTCTTGCATGCTAAGAGCTTATTTAGGAAAATGGGTTTTCCCTATTCCGTAGTGTATACACGTTAAATCTGTAGACAATATTTAAAGTTGTTTCTTTGTTATTATTGTTATTATTTTATGGCTTTTTTGTTTTGTGTTTGTTTTTCTAAAATTGCTCTTTTCAGCGCAGTGCAGTCCATTAGAAACTCAAAAATATTAGATTTTTCAATATACAGTTGACACATTTTAGGTCACACTACAGTACAGTTGTGTTGCATATCTACATTGAATATTCAGAGTCTATGCTCCTGTGGATTAGGTTTGAAGGGCAGAAACCTCTTCTTTAAAGATTAGTGGCAGTGATGTGTATGAGATAGCAGGACCCAGAGCGAGCTTGATGATCGTCTAAAGCATGAACAAGGGATGTGTGTGATGTGTGACTGAAAACCTACTCCTACGCAGAGCTGCCTATTCGCCTATACATCAAAGCTCTGCCCCAAGTGCCTTGTACCTGAACCAAATCCAGACACAGTTGTTTTGATTTATTATTATAATAAACATATAGATCTTGGTACTCAGATGCCAGATATGATTAAAAAATTCTACTGAGATGTCTTTAAGGAAGTCTGGAAAAGTATGGAATTTTGAAATGGAAAATATGGCAAGTGATGAGAAAGCATTGAACGCAAAAAAAAAAAAGCAATTAAAGAAGATTAAAACATTTGCACATTTTGGTGGTCAAACAACAGCTCAAATTTGAAATCTCCAAATTTCTTGTGTGAATAAATGTTCCTGTAGTTATACTGCAGCTATGCTATTTTTTCGCCTTCTGAATAAAACAACAAAATACTGCTCTTGTCTCTGCCCACCACAAAAAGACAAATACGATTTTTCTGATCCGTCACAACTATCTGCAGAATGATATGTCTTCTAAAACTGTTACAATCAAATGATGCAGTATGTTGCTGAAAGTGATAAATGTGTTAACAATATGCCTGTCTCTTAACAGTTTTCAAAGTCCATGGTGCTGGATGCCTACAGTGAGTATGTGAACAACTTCAGCACAGCAATGGCAGTGGTAAGGAAGACGTGCGCCTCCAAACCTGGCTTCCTGGAATTCCTCAAGGTATGAGAGAATTGCACTCTGCTGTGCCATGGGTATTGTTCATATATTGGGATCAATTTTCCTAAGAAGACATGCATATTTCTTCACAGTTGCGTCACTTTTATTCTTGGGTGTTTCAAGAGAAAAAGCTTTTGGGTACTGGTTTTAAGCAGTCAAGTAAAATGATTGCTGTTTTGCTGCTTGCTTGGTGGATTTCACATCACATACAAGGCATGTAAAATAATTTTCTCACAAACATGCACAATGAATATTCTCAACCATATTCGAATTTGCATGGGAAATACAACTCTGCGCCATGCCAGCAGAATTATTGGTCGTACTCCTCTACCAATTGCACGATTTTCAAGTCTTTGGACTGGTTCCTCAGTATACAGCAGTAACCTATCTTCTCACCAACAGCATCGCCAGGAGACCAGCAGTGACCGAATGACTTTATATGGCCTAATGATGAAACCTATCCAGAGATTCCCTCAGTTCATTCTGCTCCTTCAGGTATAATGAAAAACTATTTCAGCTCCTTTACAATAAATGCAAAATACAGACAGCAGACAGTGTTGTATGTACATTCGCCAGCAGAGGGAGTACCATACAGGCATATCAAGGCACTCTGTGCTTATCTTGAGGGGACTCCCGGGAACACTCCAAGGGGAAATCGTTTCCTCTGATCTTTTTTAATCCTACACTGGCATAATTGCTGTTTCTGCGTCTTATGCAGGAAATCACTGACACAATAAGGGACACTGGGTTGATACATTTTTGAGTAAAAAACATGTGTAACAGCAGCTATTCAAAATAGCTTCAGTGTTTATGACACCAGGAATTGTAATTTTCTTTTAATTCTGGTATTAGATCCTTACCATGTTATAGTAATGTTATGCAAACCAAATGCTGTAATGAAGTGTTGATCACTGAAAGTAGGTTAGAAGTAGATAAAAGTGCTGCAGACTCTGGCTTCAGATGCATTCACTTTTTAATTTGATGACATTCAGCCCCTTTGAAGTAGGCCCGAGGGCCAAAACGTCATCAAGTTGAAAGAAAAACGAGAGCCAGACTTTCTATTAAATCCTCATAAGTTATAAGGATGTGTGTGACATTAATATGGAAAAATGGACGAGTGGGAGAGAGCGCGCTTTCCCCAAATGGCGACGGATGCAGTTTTGCAGATTTGGGGATAGTTGTGCTGTTGCAAGATTATTTTTTATTCCATCAATGAAATGATTTAAAATCACTGTGAGATTGGTCCCGATTGTGGCCAATTAACAAATGTTCAATGTATGACTTTGATGTGCATCCTTATCAGGACATGCTGAAGAACACACCAGTGGGTCACGCAGACCGTCTGCCCCTGCAGATGGCCCTGACTGAACTGGAGACGCTGGCAGAGAAGCTCAACGAAAAGAAGAGGGAAGCCGACCAGCGCTGCGAGATCCGTCACATTGCAAAGGCCATGAATGAACGCTACCTCAACAAGGTCTGTGCCCACCCTATGTGTGTGCTGGCATGCATGTTTGTAGTTTGAATTGTGCAGTATGATGCTTGTGCCATTGGATGGTGTATTGGAGTCTAGTTTTGTCTGGTCAGTAATGTGTGTAATTAAATCTGGGAATCCTTCTTAGAATGTCTTAATTCAATTTTTGAATTATTGAATTTGATCTTGTGAGGTTTTAATTGGCACAAACATTATGATCTAATCCTTACATAAAACCTTTGCATGGTACCATACATACAACTTACCTTTATACTTAATTTAATGCTCTACTAAGGAAAATGTGATCTGTACAAAATTAAGGCTTAATTTAGTTAAAAAATTATCTTAAAAAGGCCATAACAAGCATTGAAGTGTCTGACACCCTGTATATGCTGACTAAGAAAGCATTCAGATTTGATGATGTACTCATCTCTCATGGTGCAAATATTTGGCTGATGTTTGATTCTTTCAGCATATGCTGTGGCATTCTCTCTGTCCCAGTGTGGGCGGCCATCAGGCACTTCAGCCTCACATTTTCTCAAGTATTCTCTTGCCTGAATAGCATCTTTTTTGCGCATGTGCACAAACACCAGCTATCACCAAGTTGTAATTATTTGTCTATCTGCAGCCACCCACTCTGGCATCCGTGTAGGAACATGTGTTTACAAGATACCCTACACGGGTCACAGGATTTTTGTTCCTCAAAGCTTTTGTTGGCAGCCATAAAATATATACTGTTACCCAAAATGGATGGTTCAACAGTAAATAGTGACAGGAAACGGCAGAAGACGAGCAACAGTTAGTTAAGTGTTCCTTCTCTGAGCTTGGTATTGTTTGCTAAAATGCCTAAATCAGAGATCCAAATTCCTGCTGTCTGTTCACTATCACTGTGACTTATCATCCATTAGCTTCTGAGTAATGGCAGCCGTTACCTGATCCGCTCAGACGACATGGTGGAGACGGTCTACAATGAGCGTGGTGAAATCATCAAAACCAAGGAGCGACGCCTCTTCCTGCTCAATGATGTTCTCATGTGTGCCACGCCCAATATCCGGTAGGAGCGACCACAGACCAGACCTGATCTTAATCTCCCCTTTAATTTGTGCCTTCTCCTGTCTTTGGGTGCAATAACCTGTAATCTTTTAACAATTTGACAAATTTAGAAAGTAATTGTTCTGTGTATATTTTGTCTATCTATATCTTTGTTTGTATAATTCACACTGCGTACTGTAAGGGGAATGCTAAATGCAACAAGGATTTCCTGCCAGTAAAAGTCTGTCCTAAAGTGAACTAAGCTGAAATTAAACTTAAAGTGTAAAGAAGGATGGTAGGGACTGTATTTATCTGATGTACTTGGGCTGACTTTCGACCACGCTTAGCCTCTGGGTTTGAACCCATATGTGCCCACTGTGGCTTGTTATTGAGCCAAGATTGATGGAGAGCCCCATTCCTGAGCTTCTTAGCCCTTATACTATAATTGTAACATGTTGGTCACCACGCACCGCCTTTAGGAAAAATGCACTGACTGAGTGACATTTACAAACATTCAGAGGCCTCCTCCACGGACACTCCCTTCACCTTTTCTTGTACTCCTATGTCTTTTTTTACACAGTCCATCTATTCAAACAAGATGCTAAAATCATGAACCAGAGCCAGTTTGTCACATAACCTGTATGTCCTCCTGCTGTGTCCAGATGTCAGGATGGCAGTGGGAGTGGCAGCGGCAATGCCCCACTCGACCAGAAGTTCCTCCTGAAGTGGAGCGTGCCTTTGAGCTTCGTGGAGGTGCTCGAGTTTGGGTCCAGCGAGGACATGGCCGACAGCAGCCACTACCCAACGCCTCATTCTGGGGAGAAGGTGGTCATCAACGCTAAGCCAAGTATGAACCACAGTGTCATTTATTTACATTTACAGTGTCAGTTCTGTTATTCTGTCTGCCTACGAGGCTGTTTAAGGTCTGGAAAAAAAGGTAAAAGAGTTCTACTAGAGGAGAGGAGTAATTGTAGTTATGAGCCAATGACCTGATCAGTTGGTTGCTTGTGTTTGATGACAAATCTCTCAGTAGGGCTGGAACTGACGATTATTTTCATTTTTATTCATTTTTATTATTACTCAATTAATCGTTTAGTTTAGTTGTAAAAGTTTGATCAGTGACGTCCTCAAAGGTCCTCATTTTACTGTCATAGAGGACTAAATGAACCAGAATATGTTCACCTTTAAGAAGCTAGAATGAGAGAATGTTTTCTTTCCCCTTTAAAAAATTACTCAACCTAATGAAACTGTTGATGATTAATTTGATTGTTGACAACTGATCGATTCTTATGATCTGATCAAACAAATCAAGTGGAAGCCTTCAGCCACTTTAATAACTCATCATACATAGTTGTGTACTGCATTGCAAATACAAAGAATAACTAGATAGTGGTTTCCTGCTTGACATTTCCAGACATTTCTAAAATGGTGTCAGCCTTGCACCAACCATCCAGCCTCTGAGCGTATTTTTTTTTTTCCTTCGACAATCCTCTGGTCTGCTGGCTGCCCAGTCCAATGATTTCAGTCTTTCCACTGGGTTCTCCCTGTCACACACAGCTGCTCAGCCACTTTAAACGGCCGAGATCAGACAAACTAGAAGCGTATTTAGGGTCTATGTTTTTGTGGTCACAGCGTTGCAGTTTTAATTCTATGATCTCTTTTTGTGTGTCCGTGTTTGTGCCGAGGTAATGGTAGTGCACGTTGCCTGGCTGGTGAGTGCTTTGATTCCGTATTATCTCTGGTGTGTCAAAGGTCATATGTATTCAAGCTGAGGTCAGAGGCTCTCTCTTTCAGTTGCCACTAGTAGTGGGTTGGAATCACTGCCAGTGAAACAGACACTGCACACTATAGCTCTCTCTCTCTTAGCCTCAGTCTCTCCCTCAAATCTAATGCCTATAATACGGTTTCATAACACCCAGTCTGCTGCAGCCAGGTGTCACAGTGTCACATTTATATTTCATAAATCCCTTGTGTGTTGTAGCATACAGTATACCTACCATGTTTAATTACAGGATACATTTCAAACCCTGTGTGCATGGTGTAAGAATAACAACTGCCAGTGAAATTAAGTAGGACAATCCTCATGTTATTGCATTAGTCCCCCTGCTGTTTGAGGTTGTTATGCTGATTAGAGCATGTGAAGTAGATAGTGGTGGCGGTTTGAGGGAGAGGGTGAGGGTGTCTAACAATCATTATTACTTCACTGCCTTCTCATTGATATGCAACTGAAAAGACAATGGATACATCAGATGCATTACACACATTATTTTCACTGGAACACACATAAGATGACGTTCATACAGATTACATTCAACTCAAAGGCATGTTTCAAGTGCTTAGATAATGACTGTGTGACATGCTTGCTTCGATACATTACGTTACATTGCAAGCTTGGTTACATGTATGTCTTACTTCCAAGCTTAAATAAAAATGTAATAAACGTGACAGAATCACACCAGTCGGAACGCTTGTCAACATTGACATTTCGACCCATGATCAGTCTTATCTACATTATTACATACATACTCAGTAGTCATCGGTTGGACCACACCCATATTCGAACTTAGCCTTTATTGTGATGACTATAAACTTGTGAAGTTTCGTCACTACAGGGCCAGGGCTGTAAAGTGTGAGAAGGCCACCATTCTGTTTTTGGCCCCCTTGATTGGACTATGCCCATCTTCAAACTCCACATGCCTAGAAAGTTTTATGACTGTATCTTCTGCACAATTGTGATAATATAACAATGACAAAATCTGTCCACAGATGGACAAACAGGCATATGAACACCTGGCAAAATATGAAAATACTGAAAATATGGCCTGATCTCCTGATCTTTTCACTATCAATTGTCTTTTTATTTGCTGATCAATCAGGCAGCAGTAAACTCTACATTTGTACAGCTTTCAACCTGGAACATGGTATGAATTTATCCTTTTGATAACAGCATTTGAGCCTCCCACCCTGAGCCTAGCATCAGGGGAAAATGTCTGCCTCATTTTGGGCCATTGCACCCATCTCCTGCCAGGCCACCTGTCTCCCTCTGACACCTCACTGAGCTATGTGAAAAAGTCCAGGAACTGAGTGCACATAACAGATGGCACAGACAGACCTGAGTCACATCTGCTCTGGCTGTGGGGGTTTTCTTGAGATGCAACTGACAGACAGGTTCACAGCCTCAGCTTAACCTGATGTGATGATACAAGTGTTTGTGCGCTCTCGTTAAAGGCCCGAGGAAGGCCATATGGGTCTCATTTTATTGCTTTGTTCTTGCAAAGAGCAGTTTCTTTTTTTGTTGGATGGTATGGACTTTGATTTTAAGATCATGTGATTTCACCACAATGAAGTGTTTTTTTATGTAAACCTGACCATTCCCTTAATATGATTGAAATACTGTATTAGTCGAATTAGTCAACTTGCTGGCTGTCATTTGGTTACCTCCCTTTAATTTAGTTACTCTCTGACCAACTTCAGCTCAGTGTGTGCACGGACAAATGTGTGCATGTGTCCAGGAACTTTAATAAGTGGAAACAATTGTTTCTCGGTCCACTGTGTTCAGCCAAAAGCCACTCGATGACCAGCCTGCTAGCAGGCAATGAAAAGACTCTCCAGAGTATGATGTCACCTCTTTGCACGTCTCTCTGCTTTGTTCATCTTTTCTCTGCTCTACATAGAAATCGAATCACGGTGCACATTTTTTAAGTTGTGTTTTTTTCTGCCCCTTGCATACAGTATGTTATTTGTCAATATATTGTTTATTTTTAGGGCGTGTGTAATTGCTGCGATGACTGGCGTGATTCCTGTGATGTTTCCAGGCCTGTTTTTGTTAGAAAACTTGTGGCATTTGGCACTCTCACAAAGAGCCATTCAGAAAGTTGGACCTGAGCTGAAATGGGTTACACAGTGCCCGTTCTGTCTGTGGGAACGATCAATTGACTGATGGTACAATTCCTTTCTTCCACTCAGATTATAAACAGCAAAAGATGCTATAGATTTTTGATTTATAGATTTATTTGATGACTTTTCAGCTTTCCTCTTGTGCACATTACTTTAAAAAGGAAGAAGGGAGAAATATGCTGCAAGGCTAGCACGGATCACACACAGACCACAGGGTTTGTTATTAACAGACAGTGGAATGAAGGATTTAGACTCAAACTGCATGCCTGTTTGATTCCAGCTGAAATCATGTACGGGGATATTGCAAAAATGTAGTTTTGTTATTAACCAGTGATGCCAGTATTAGGTGTAATCTTAACATAGCACTCCATTATATAATGCTGGTTATAAATGAACTGTTGTTGTTGCACTTTCTCCTTGCACGACACACCACAGAGGAAGAACGAGTGATTTATTCAGCATTTCTGCCCTGACCTCAATTCAACCCCCTGTGTATCAGCCAGCCAGACAGATGAGCCATGAAAACTGCATACAGATCCATTACAGAAGGCAGATTGCTGAACAAAAAACACAAACAGAAGCGCACGAACAATCAATTTCTCATTTGATGGTTTAACTCAATAATTATAACCTTTGGATGTACTGTAGGGTGGCTACAGTTTGATCCAGTGACATGAATAAAATTTGATAGCAGGTCAGTGACCATGAAAACATTGATGAAATCCCAAACCCATGTACATGACTGTAGGCCCGCTGTGTTCTGTGTGTAGGGCAGCTCATGCGTGCGTACAGACGACAAATAATTTCTCAGTATGCAAGCAGCCTCCTGTTTACAAACTCCGAGGGAGACTTTTCAGGGTAATCCTCCTAGAGACCACCTACAAATGTGAATTTTGGCGATGAACAAACAGGGGTAAAGTTTCCCCCGAATGCTCAGTCAGCTGACCTTCAGGAGAGGACTGGACCAGGTTGCCATGGAGCTGGAGCACCAGACAAACTCTGTGACTATTGTAGAAGACGAGGAGGAGGAGGAGGAGGAGTAAGGGCAGGGGGAAGAGAGAGTAGAATGGCAGTAGAAAAGCAAACAAAGTCATTTTGGTGCCAGAGACCCTGGTTCAGTTTAACTCTTTGTTCACATATATGCACTCTTAACGGCCAATGTAGTGTGTGCTAAAATGTTTTCAGTTAGGTTTTAATTGGAGGCCCGCGCACCACTGCTAACTGAACCATTTGATTAAATGACCTCGATAACTTTTCGGTTGACAATTTCGATCAGCGAACATTCACTCCTCCTCTGATCTATTCGTCATGATTATCTTTAGGATTTTGTGTGTGACTGTGTGAGTGTGTGTGTGTGTGGGGGGGGGGCAGAGGGCAGACCTTTGATGAGCTTTGCTGTGTGCACACAAAGCAAGCTGTTGTTGCATTTTGATACTGAAGAGCAGCACAGTAACCGCTCTCGTCACATTACATGGGATCATCGGGGCTTGATATTATGAGCTCAAGTGCAAAAAAAGACAGGCAAATACCTAACAGCACAGCTATTGCAGAACACATGCAGGAGGTACAAGTGTAAAGGGCAGATATGTATGATACGTGCTGTTGGGCTTGCACAAAAAGCCAATATGTGTGTGTCCTCTGAAGGCTAACGCTGAGTACTTGTGAACAAGCAAGCCCACTGGTGAGAATGGCTGCCAAGTTTGCAGAGCTGTCAGCGCTCCCTGTGGGAAACTGACTGATTGGCCTTTATTGATCTTTGTCTTTTTTTGTCCAGTTTAACTGCTTCTCTCATCACAGTGGCCTCTAACCAGTCTATCAGCCTTTAAGGGCTCAGCTCAGTCAGTTTTGCATTATTTAATTCTTTCCAGCTCACATGAGGACACTGATTTTTTAAATGGGGTTGTATTCACTGCTATCTATTAGCCGAAAGTAGAACTATAACTCACCCTTTAACAAGAAGTAGTCTCAGCAGTAAGTTTGGCTTCATATCAAGTGCAAGATGTTTGGGGTTTCAAAAGTTGTTTATTTGAATAAAAACACTGTGTCATTTTAAATATATTTCTTTTTGTGTGTTTCCATGCAGACAAGCTGTACATGGGCCCTGGTCAATTGTACCAAGATCTGCAGAACCTGATCCATGACCTTAGCTTGGTCAACCAGATTTCCGGCATGATCAGCAGCCTCAAAGGCAACTACCAGGTACAGTATGATTGCTAAATAGAAGCACTGAGTTAAAGTCACATTAGCTGAACTCAGTACATGTCTTGTCTTCAGTGTCCTTTGGGGGAATTTTGATTAAATGCATAGTATGTAATTTCTACTGCTAGAGGTCATATGACACAGATTGATGATATTGTGAAGTACCTAGACATCATGGGAGTAGTTGTCTTCATGTAAAAAAAACAAAACAAAACACTGTTGCCGATTAATATCTACCTGACATGACTCTGGCAGAAATGCTCACAGATGAGGTAATGTATTTAAAAATGTTATGCATAGTCACTTTTCTCTGTCCTCCTTCCTCATGCTTTGATATATCATCTGGTTCTTCCCCACAAGTTATAGCAATAAGCGACCAAATGAAATGTACCCTTACCTTGAATTATATTACAGATGTCTCCAGGTTTAAACATTGAAATTCCAAAATGTTACATATTATATTATCGAAGTGCATTTAAAAAATACATTTTATCATATTTATTCCAGATAAGTATCATTTATTCATGTCTGAGAGTGAATCAGTTTAAAAAAGACGAGACGTAGGCCATCACAATTCATGAATCATGAAACTATTTTGTGACTTTGACTTAATATGAGTTCTTTGAATAGTAAATACTGTCTAGTGATATTCTTGGAAGCTTGACAGAAGCTGACATAGACAAATGTTCCTCCACTCTACCTCAGGGCTTAAAATCACATTCATTACATTTCCCCTTAGATGTCCATAAGGGCTGGGCTGTTATATAGACATGTAATGTTTGAGCTGTGGAATGTGCCAGCGTGGGCAATTTGTCTCATGGAGACTAGGAGTCTCTTAAGTCTTGATTTGCACCATTCAAGCCTGCCATATTATGTGGCCACACACACACACACACACACACACACACACACACACACACACACACACACAAGCCTGTCTGTGCTGCTGGGATGAAGGTTTAGTTTGCAGAGCGCAGCATGAGTGTGTGAGGCTGTGTTTGTGCTGTGCTGGTAGGTCTGTCAGAAGCAGAGTGGGAAGCAGAGTAACAGAGAAGCTCTCAGAGAGACATGTGTCCCAGAGATGGAGGGAGGGATGGAGAGATTGTTTGAAGAAAATAAAGATGTAGGACTGAGATGTGTGAGCTGTCCACTGCCAGGCATGTTAGGGTTAGACACAACATTCCATCAAATAAATGATCCTGACAGGATTTTAGTTATTCTTACATTTTTGAACCATGTACTAAAATGTCAGATATCCATGTCAAAAAAATGACACTTACATTTGGAGTCTATAAGAGCATGTCAGTAAAATAGATCTAAAAATGTAGTGTAACCTTGTCAGGATGTTAAGTTCGATGAGAGACTACCCTTATATTGTCGCTGAGGCAGCATTTTATTGTATTAGGAGTAGAGGTGGGGCAAAATATCAATGCAGCAATGTATCATACCGCTTCCTCTTTCTATATTATTTTCAGTACACTGATGTCAAATATTGATATTTTTACAAAAGAAAATATGCAGGCATTCTAAATGGATATCCCGTGACTTACCAGACTCACTACTTCGTGACTCCTGGGGGTGTAATGTTTAATTGAAAAGATCTGAGTGAGCCATTGTTATATCCTTTCCTCAAACATGTGAACTCAAGAAGCATCCAGCATTAATGTCACACATGGACATGGACAAGTTGCAGTCAATGTGTGTGACAAAGAGGCACTCAGCTGAGACTCTAGTCACTATTTATACACTGTGTCATCTCAATTCATGTCAGATATTGTCAAACTGAGACCACAATGCAGTGAATAGATACATATTAATCCTCCACTTTGCCTTTTAGGGATATTTTTATATTCCTGTTCGTCAGATTCCTTGCTATTTTGTTAGATATCAATTACTGCAAAATTGCTGTATTGTGATACTCTAATTGTGAATTGTATCATATCATAATCCTCACTCTGTGATTATCACATTCCAGTCTAATACTAACGAGTTTAATACAAAAGCACAATCTGCAGCTTTTACTCGTGAAGTAAATGTTGATTGCACAATGTAACAGCTATAGAATAATGACACCATTAGCATTAAATTGCTTTCACCATGCAGTTTTGGATGCACTGAGCACAAGTAATTCATGTTCATTTTCACAGCTGCTTGGCATTCTTAAACAAAATAGATTTATGTGTAAATGATCTCTTTCTCCTCCATCTTTGTTTCTCTTTATTTTTTCCTCTGCCTGTCCTTCCATTTCACTTGTGTACAGAATGTAAACCCTACAGTGGCCCAGGACTGGGTATCAGGTCTCCAGAGACTGATACTGAAGAAGGAGGAGGAGATCAGGGCTGCTGACCGGTGTAGGATCCAACTCCAGCTGCCTGGCAAACAAGACAAGTTTGTGTTTTACACACATATATGCACTCCTCTGTAGCTATGATCGGTCTTGCATACGGGCCGCAACATTTTAATGGTCTCTAGTCCTTTCACCCCACCCTTATCCTGTTTATCCCCGGGTTGTCTCCATCCTTTTTCACCCAGCTTTCTCCGTCTATCTTCCTAGCCACCCTGTACAGCTTTAGGAGAGAGTATTATTTGTATAAGCAAGTTTCTCCACCAACTCTAATCTGAGGCATGAATCTCAGGGGATCTCAGGGGAGGAAATGTGCATCAGGGTTTGCAACCAAGGGCTACTCATTACTGCAGCTGTTGCAGAGTCCAAATGCCCATGTCACACATTTACACACACTATTACAGTCTGCACGTGGTCTCCCAAGGGTGCATTTTGTTTGGTGTCTGTTGTGTCTCTCTCTCTGTGGTCAGTGGAAAAGATGTGCTTCAGCGGGAACCACTACAGTACAGATGCAGCGATGGGTGGCATGAGCTTAAAATGCTACCACACACACACACACACACACAAAACCGATGGTAAAAACTGTCCCCCCTCTCTCTCTCTCTCTCTCTCTCTCTCTCTCTCTCTCTCTCTCTCTCTCTCTCTCTCTCACTTCCTCGCTCCATCCCTCGTCCCTGCTGCACTGAGCTGGTGCGATAATCCACGGGTATGTTTGGAAACACAGCTGTGCCTCTCTCATTCCTCCCCTGATCCCTCAGTCGCAAAACACACAAAACACAACACTTCTCTCCAGGAGTCAGTGACAGGAGACATGCATTTCAGACACACACATTAACAAAAACACACACACAATGTCTACATGAGCTGGTAGAAGCATTAATTGACATTGACTTCTATTGAATTTCCGTCCCAGGCTGTCTGGTTAGTCAGCATTGAATAGGCAGACAGATGCGCCCCCTCGGCTGAGATACAACCCAGATAGACTTTTCATTTGACCTGATTGAGTATTTAAGTGTAAAAAATGCTTATCAGTGGGCTGGTATGTATGTAAGTATATTCAGACATTAAGATGTGGGCTTGGAAAAAGGTTGATGCAAATTCAAGACTTAAGACTGCCAAAGTGTTGACACATCTTGAATTGTATTAATCATTCAGTGCATTATAGATGTATTTAATGACTTTTGAACAGTAAAATATCAACTTTGAACTATTCTTAACTTTAAGGTGTCGATTTTTTTGTAATGAACAGAGATGATAAAAATAGAATTGATAAACGACTAAAAGGTAACGCCTTCACACCAACTAAAATCAGGTCAAGTTAAACATTTTGTCACAAAATATCTCCTGCAATATACATGTAACTGTTTTAAAGGTTTTTATATGTTCTTGTAACTTTCCTCTTTTCAATTGCAGGTCTGGTAAACCCACTTACTTCAGTGCAGTGTTCAACACTCTCAGCCCAGCCATAAAACAGTCATGGATCAGTAACTTGCAGATGGCGAAGCTGGCTCTAGGTACAGCACTCTGCGTGGCTATACACTTTGATTGTTTTTCTTGCTCTTCAGTCTGATTCTTATGGATGTTCAAATTACTGTCAGCAGGCTAGTTGTCGTTGGGTTAACTATGTATTCTGTCCAAAACGTATGAATTTGCACCAAAGCATGTTTCCGGGGTGATTATTTTACACCGATAACTTCTGGTTTTCAAAACAATTCCTCCATACTGTACACTATTGTATTAAGTGCTATTTGTGTGTGTGTGTTTTACATCAGAGGAGGACAACCTGCAGGGCTGGTTCTTTGCAGAGGATGATGGGAATCAGATCAAAAAGCAGAAGCACCCTCTCTTACTTCGACAAATGCCTGTGGTCATGTCAAAACTACAGGAATTCAAGGTGAGACAGTTTCCTTTGATTTAAGCCTCTGAACCGACAGCATTGAATGTGTCTTCTGTGGCCGGTTAGCTCAGTTGGTTAGAGCGTGGTGCTAATAACGCCAAGGTCGCGGGTTCGATCCCCGTACGGGCCATGAGGTTTTTGTAGCGAGTTTGTGAACAGATTATGTCATATGGCAAGCTAAACAGGTGGGTATGTAAGAAATGCATTCTTTGTAAATGATTTGTCCTCATGTCTTGTGTGTGTGTCTCACTCTCCCCTGTATGGAACATGAAACTGTGTTCCTCCAGCACTGATTACCCCATGTGGCTGCTTAGTTCAGTTGGCACACTGGGGGGAAAAAAGCTCAAAAATGTGTATGTGGGGCCAGTTAGCTCAGCTGATCAAAGCTTGGTGCCAATGGTGCCAATAATGCCAAAGTCGAGAATACCTGTCCATTGCATATATTATGGCACTGACATTTTGCCAGTGGCCATGTGTCATTTGTTGTACCAAACCCTCACAGTCGCAGGGCCCTGACAAACCCAACCCACATCATAGAACTCATGGCTACGACGGTCAGCTGTTGCCTTGCTTGTGTCTCAAAAAAGCTGCTTTTGAACACACCACCAACACTACAGATGGGAGCCATCTACTTTGGATGTTCTGCATCAGATACAATAACTCTCCATACCAACAGGTGGCTGTAGCCTGTATTCATCATTCAAAAAGGGAATGTAAGCATGCGACATCTCTCAGTGAAAAAAATAAAATAAATTCACTATCAGTCTTGTTTGTTTTAGTTCGGTTGTGTGTGACTGTCAGGCTTAAAGTCAGGATGTTATCACAACAGAAAAATGCAAATCCTAGCCAACAAAGTGTAATGATTCTCTATGTAAATGTTTTCTTTGGCCTGAAATGACTAGATTATGTTTACATATGTTTGAATTGTTTCAGACTGGATTTGGCCATGTGTCCATGTTGTCTTTTTATTTGAAAGGGTGTCTGAGTTTGGATGAAGCAATCATACACTAACTGGCCTCTCACTGTAGGGTAAAGGTTATCAGTATACATGTTGTCATAAATGTACTGTCTGAACGCTTTTATGTCACTCTGTCCTAAAGTTTACATTCTTTGGTGTATGTCATTGAAATGCAGTATGTGATAAGTTGGCCGGTTAGCTCAGTTGGTTAGAGCGTGGTGCTAATAACGCCAAGGTCGCGGGTTCGATCCCCGTACGGGCCACAGAATTTTGAATAAGACACTGAAGCCCCCTTCCCACATGTAACTGCTGCATGAAACTTATCCTGACATAAGTCAGAAGACTTTGACCAGCATGTTCCATTTTACAAACTCAAGCCTTTCTTCCTCTTCTGTGGCAGGTTGAATGTGCTGTTCACAACCCAGAGCCCCACATCAACATAGAGAGCACAGCAGACACACCCGTCGTGGGCCATGGCTGCGTCTGGGTGAGACGTTTCTCTTTAATTGTTCAGTAAAGAATCACTGTGTTTTTTTTACATTTCAACAAATACACAAAATAAGAGTTTATTCTGAAATGTTTAGTTGTCCCCGCGACCCTGCAGAGGATTAAGCGGCGTACATATAATGTGTACAGATGATGGATGGATGGATGGATGTTTAGTTGTTACTGCTAGTCTATAGTAATGTGGCTCCCTTTAGCTCAGAGCAGGTGTAAGAACACATTAGCAGGCCTTAATTCTGAAATCAGATTCTTGGACTTAAGGTTTTAGTTAAGTGTGTTAAATGGCTTTAACAAGTGTTTATTGGCAAATGGTCTCACAGCCCTCTTATTTTAAGCAGCTAACACTATTTAAGCTAAACCACTTCTCTGTCAGTGGGTCTGACTCTTATTTTTGGCACAGAGCTGCTGTTTTTAACTGTAATGTGTCAGCAGAGCAGATGGTAAATTCTTGCTGTGTTTTTATTAAAATGTTTAATGCCCTCCTGAGAAAGACGATCAGGGTTTGAAAATGATCGCCTCAGTTCTTAAATTTTTCTGAAAATAAACAATAACTGTTCTAAGGATGGTAATCGCTGCAAATGCAGTGTTTTCGACCATCATGGTCTGTTAAAGCTATAAACATCACTCTAGCTGGTTATTTTTGCGGTGAGGTAATGTATAAACTGTTAGTGAAAGTGAACTGAAATATAAATAAAGATGTTTTTAAATGGTGGTTGTTGTTAACATAATTTAATCTATGTGGAGCTTAGAGTTGTTCTCATATGTTTCTGCCTTTAAATTGGTCTGTAAAAACATAGATTTGATTAAATGTATATAATTTAACACTGGACTGTTGAGGGACATTTTTGTTTTCTTATAGGTTTGCAGTATTAAGTGCTTTCTCAGCCAGAAATCTTTTTAAGTATTGATATCAGTACATCTAAATAATGTTTAATAAGTATCCCTGATACAAAGTGTTTCTTTATCTTTGTCCAGGTTGCAAGTTGCACAAACCAGATGGGCCAGATATCCATCGTGGCCATGCAGAACTCTAGCCCTAAGGTGACTGAGTGTTTCAATGTAGAGTCCCGTATCCTCTGCATGGCCTACGTCCCTGCAGAGCAACCCCTGGAGAATGGCGAGAAACTCCCCGTAAACGACCATGTCCACGCAGCGAAGGCTAGTGATTCCCCCAGTGTCTGTCTGGGCATGGAGGAGGGCAGGTACAGCACAGATTGTACAGAAAAAAAGCGTGTCTGCTGGTCTTAGATATCTTAAAATGTCTAATGGCTATAATAATATCTAGTGTATTTAAAATATTTTTATATTTAATAAATGCATCATAAAAACATCCCATTTTTGAACTGTCAGTTTACAGGTTAGAAGTCAGCCATCATACATTTTAGTTGTTTTAGTTACAAAATAGGTATGAGGTATGAGGTATAGGTATGAATGAAAAACGTTTGCAAACACTATAATATGTCCTACAAACACACAGATCGAGCTGTATATCAAAGACACACACTTAATGATAATGTTTGGTTCTAATTTTCACTCCTGTCCTGTGTAGCATCATTGTATACAAGAGCAGCCAGCGGTCTAAGAAAGTACGTCTGCAGCATTTCTTCACCCCAGACAAGTCCACCGTCACCAGCCTGGTCTATATGAAACACTGTCTGTACGCTGGCCTCGTCAGCGGCTCTGTGGCAATCTACTCCAGATCACAAGGTGAGTGTTTCAGAAGGGGAGGGAACTTGTGAATTTCTGTATCTCTTCTGTTATAGTCTCAGAATTCTGCCTTTGTAATGTTTGTTGATACTCCTAAATAGCTATAATTGGGACCAGTCAATCGCTGTTATTGTGGGAAACAGAAAAGCATTCATGGAGTTAATTAGATTTGGTGTTAAAACTGTGTGGAGCGACAGTGTTTATTTAAATATTTAGTCTGCACTGACTTTTCTAACCTCAACCATAATTGGCTGAGTACATAAATAACAGCTCTGTTGCTAACTTGGTAATTTTGTTGTTAGATTTAGCAACTTTTAACACAACTTTTTTGCTGACACAATTGACCAAAAGCAACAAGCACCATGTCTGAGGTTTCCAGTAACAGGCAGAAAATGTAATGTGCTACAATTCTGAAGAGTTTGGTGCTAAATTGGCACTACTAAGCATTTGGCAGCACTGAATGAAAGGGATGATTCTAGGTAGGACATACGCTGAGATGTTGTTTTGTGGTGCATCCCTCCAAATGCTATTTTCTCTCTCTGAGTCACAGTGTAGCCATTAGTGTGTAAGTCAGAGGCTCACTGTGTAGCCCAGTGTAAGGGGGTCTCCCTCTGCTCTGCATCGTGGTTCTGTTTCTGTTGGCTCAGTTGTCTTGGAATAGCCAGTCTGTTAGTGGTGACCTATTTAATGTCTTCCCTCTCAGACGAGCACAGACACATCAGAGGAGAGGATCTGGGTTGCACTCTTCCCACAGTCTTTCACAGTTTTCTGTGTTTTGTTCTGTCTCTTATTGGCTTTCTTAGCGGTGCACAACAGAGGGTCTCTGAGGTTCCTCCTCTCTGTGCTGCTGTGTTTTTCTCCGTCTTTTTTCTGCTTTCTCCTTGTGTCATATAAAGAGCGGGTAAAGATAAGTATATATTTCAAAACACAGGGAAACTGTATCTTAGCCATGAAACTGTAATTCTTGGCTGTCAAATATAACTAGTGGTATCATTATCCTGTGACTCTACCATTGCTGGAGGCATATTTTATTAACCTCATTCACATATATTGTTTCCTCTCCATGCACTCATATGACCCAAATTAGATTTCCAACATCTCTACGGAAGTGCTTTAAAGTTTTGAGTCAAATCAGTTCCATTATTAATTAAAGCTCAAAGAGAGATTCACAAATCTATTTCAGGGTTTGTATATAAATGACTATCTAGGTCACAAATCTACATGTAGAAAATAAAGTTTCTCAGATGTATTTCTAATGTGCACACTCATATGTATTGTTTTGTCCAAACACAGAGAAATCTTGAAGTCATCGAACATGACAAAAAAAAAAAAACCATGAACAAAACTTTAAAACACTACAGTGTCCATGAATGCTTCTACCTGAGTCACATAGGTAGATTTTCCTCACCAATAGGGTAGCGCAGGAATGAGTCTTAAAACACAGACATAGGTTAGCATTTTTGCACTTCCATTTCTCTGATATGTTGTTCAAACGGGCTTTGAGTTAGGTGCCTGAAATAAGGTCTACTGTTAACACAATGCAATGCAAACGTCATTTTCTCGTTATGTTCTACGACATGAAATACATCAGTGAATACCCCATGTGTGAGTTCTTGAGTGTTTACATGTCTTTAAAAAGGCAGTCATAGAGAGACTCACTTACTTCTGGCCATTACTTCAAAAATCATATAAGGGATGTTCATTTGTGAAGAATATCTTCCTGAACAAAATATGTAAGTATCATAAACTTTATTTTCTGGAATAATTAAAAATCACATGGAGGGAACTGGAGCGATGCTCACTTCCAGGATAGCTGCTGCTCTCTACGATGGTTGTTTATCAGTGAAGACAACAACATCCATGATCCAACACTACACACTATCTTGTTTTGATTTAGGGAACCCTAGCACCATGAATGGCTTACTGTGCATTTAAATAAATGTATAGTACGTGTAGTATACCTATTTAAAGGTATGTTCATTAAAAACACATTTGGATTATGTTACATTTAAAATCAAATGTATATAAAAATATTAATGTGGGGAGATTCATTTTTATATGATGGCCAAACTACATTTGTGAAACCATTCTGTGTGCATTCATTGATAATGAGACTGATCCATATTAAAGTGTCCCTACTAAATTTCCAGCTTTGTCACTCTATTAAGTCAGTCTGTTGGGCTTATACCTGCTAGAGACAGAAACAGAGACAGAAAAAATATGGATGATAGCCCAAGGACAAAAACACAGGAGGGAAACTATTCTCGCTCATTCCACCGCTGAGCTACAGTTTGCCCAGAGGAAACATGATGTATGTATGCAACCGCTCAGGAATGTTTATTAAACTACTCATTATCTCCTTAGTTTTGATGCACACGCCACCCCTTTTTTCTTCACACACCACTTACGAGACACTGAATGTTCCAACAGCTTCAGTTGCTGCTTTTCATCACCACCGGTGTGTCAAATGAATTTGCAGAAGGAAACCATGTCCCCAGATCCACAGAGTCTGACTTGACTGATTTCTTCCCATCAACAGTTCTGTCACTGTCACTGGAACATGATGCCTAACTAAAATGATGACTCATCCAGCATGGTTTTGTAGGGAAACTGTTCCCCGCATCCCCGTTGTAATGCTGCTCAAGTACTTTGTCACCGTGAAAGGCTCTGCCTGTACTCCATTAGCATTTAAAGTAGACCCATTGCAGAGAAGAAAGCATGCAGAACTAGGAGAAATGATCAGCTTATGTTCTCTGATGTTAAACTGACAGCTGATCAAAGGGGACCCTTACAGTGAATAGTGACGAGATGTCAAAAACAACTAAACAGATGGGAATATTGCATGAATTGTGCAAGAGAACGCCATCCTGCTTTAGATACAAGGGAGTCTGAAGCTGGCCAGTCAGCCTCATTCTGCCATGCTTGCTATTTCCTTTGTGACTGAGTATGTGAGAGACGGGGAAAGAGGGAGTCAATGATTCGGCAAAGGTCGCACGTCATAGCCAGACAGTCTGAACATAAACTCTGTTCTCCTTTACCGGTCACCCTGTGTCATCCACTTCTTCCTTTTGAGAGCAATGTGCAATATTTTCTCGGCAAAAGAAGAAAAATTATTGGCTTGTTTGATCTGTGTTTACTGTCTGGTTTGTGTGCTACTGTTGTGGCACACACACCGTGTTTGTTGCAGCTGACACTGACGTGAAGGAATTCTACAGCTAAAGAAGTAAGACATGTGGGCAGACTTACATAAGACTGCAAGTTGGCACTCCTGTTATTTTTTTCTTCTCCCTTGCTCGTGTTCTCTTTATTTTTCTCTTTTTTTAACCATGTGCATTCACCTTCACAGTATAATTATTACAATAATATACACAGGGCATTGCTGGAATGCTAATCCCACCTTTAGTGGGAGATTACACTCACTTCCACTGTGATTACTGTACCTCTGGAAGAACATCTCTCCCTGCATGGCACCTCTGCCTTCAATAGCTGCCTTTGTGCCTTCTCTTAATAAACACTGTTGGTGAGGCCTCATTCACTTCCTGGCCTAGATTAGCAGGGGGAATGTGGTATCTGGAGGAAATGAAGTTTGTAATCAACACAGGGCTCTTTTAGCTAAAAGTACATACCATTTTGACTGATGCACATTCCTGCTTTTGTCTAAATCAAATACGGATTCTCTCTCTGTCCAACAAACCTACATTTCCTCTCATTTAGTGATTGAAATCTAAACTAGTGAATAAAATGGTAGCAGAAATGTAATGTGTTACTGCAAGGGGTGTTTCATTGCAGCAGAGCTGGCACTGTAGGTGCCCCGGCACATGTAGAACAGAGTGTGTGGGAGGTGTGTGTGGGATAGAGCTGGGCTCTGACTAATGCCTCGCAGCCCATCTATATTCATAGTGAAGGCTGTGAAAACCATCAATGGCCACTCCAGCAACATTAGCAGACTTATAAATGCAGATGGCCTTTTCAGACGACATTTATAAAGACGAAGTGACTATTACCCCGTCTTCCATCTAAAGTGTAAACCATCCCACTTTAACTACATTACATGGAGAAAAAAAGCAAAGGAGAATGCAATTTTCCAGATAGATGAGATGAACAATGCTGAACTATATGGTTAGTTGTGGCTTATTTTTCATCACATTGCAGCTTTTATTAGTTTTTTTAACTGAATATATACATTTCCTTTGCTTGCATATAAAGTGAACTTATTCATATGGTAAATGTTCTCATGTATTTGAATATTAATATTTCAGTGCTGTGCTTGTTGTCACAGATGGTTTGTGGAGTAATGAAAAGCCCAAGGTCCTGAAGCTAGGAGTCCTCCCCGTCAAGGCCATGCTGGCTGTGGAGGATCACCTCTGGGCTTCGTCTGGTGGACAAGTCTTCATCATCAGCACCCACACACACTGTATAGAGGTACGTAACCTAAGTCTGATGCTCTTGGGCTACTACTACATACCGTGTCTACAGTACATCATAAAAGCAGCAGAGGAGAAGAGATAAGAGTCCAGTCTATTTTCAGTGAGGATTATTTTTCAGGTTATTTCCGAAGACGCAACTTTACATTAAAGTATAAAGAAAGTCCAGTAGATAATGGTGTCTTTTTTCCCTTCCTGGGGTTTCTTCTCTCCATATCCTGAAATATGTATGGTATTCTCCTATGTGTGTGTTCTGGCCTGGTAAAGGGAATGGAAGCACCTGCCTTGGGTCCAGGAATAGTAACCTTCCTCTGACATGCACTCACTCAATAATCTGTTTAGCCTCATTAAG
The DNA here is from genome assembly GCF_904848185.1 of Acanthopagrus latus. Taxonomy (NCBI): domain Eukaryota; kingdom Metazoa; phylum Chordata; class Actinopteri; order Spariformes; family Sparidae; genus Acanthopagrus; species Acanthopagrus latus. The sequence continues at coordinate 16,295,074 of NC_051054.1, read as the reverse complement.
CTCATTATGTCGGACCACCTGCCTGTCTCGCTCTCTTTTCCTCACTGAAGACTTACAGTTAGTCCAGAGTGGTGACTATAACGGAAGCAGTTGCAAGAGACTGAGGGCGGAGCGGAAGAAATTTGATATTAAAATAAGTGCGTTATAAATTCTTAATCAGAGGCAGATCAAATATTAATTACAGTGGTTAGAATGTGTGAAAAAACAGAAATGCAGCATTACATGTGCATTTGAATCTCCTTCATCGCCACGTTTTATCAGAACCCTTGCACTGTCTGACACAGTTGTGAATGGACTCTCCTTAACCAAATATAACTCCACCTACATGTAGAGCAATGTGTGCAGAGATTATGTAACCGATGGTGATGGAAAAAGCCCAGTTTATTGGTCTCCATGCACAGAGAATTCAAATATACACTCCGCACATTTCAAACTATTCCTTTTCACACTAATGAAAGAGAAGAAGAGTTAAAGGAAATGATTTATAAAGTTGATTTCTTTAATGATTTGGTAAATGTGCTTCCTGCGCTGACATTATGTTTTGAAATATTGACATCGCCACATAATAAACATCCTTGGTGAGTTTGGCCACAAAAAAAATATTGTTTTATATTCTGTATTTTCTATTGTAGAAACCTGATTCTTTTGCTTCCATTTGGATGCTAAAACATAATCACAGAGTCCCAGACCTAACAACCACTAACAATGCATGGGCTGATGTAGTCTAAACAGACTGACACAGACTTTCTGTGGGGTGATTGGTGTTAAAAGCTTTTCAGACATATTTTTAGTTTGTAGTCACGCACATCCAACAATAGGGAGTCAAAGATTCACTACATAGTGGTGTCAACTTTAGCTTCAGGTTGAAGTGTCACAAATAACAATAATGAGTCCTGTTTGTGCATTACTAAAAAAGCTTATTTTCTTAGCATCATATTCAGGTATGGATCTCACCGCAACTAACTAAATTCATAAACTCTTCAGACTGTTGTAGGTCATGGTGCTTGTAACAGTTTCTACAGGTCAAAGCTTTTCAGAATGTTTGAAAATTTAAATTTATACATGTATATCAACTCCATGCTCCTGAAGTGAATTTGAATAATTTTGATGTGTACAGCCTTATTGACAGAAAATAAATTGCATAATCTGTCATGCGTCCTCCTTTGAGAAAACCCACGATGGAGAAATTTTATATGTTTTTGGTTTTATCACGGTGCCTCTTATCTTGGCTCTAACAGAACATTGTCTGTCTTCATAAATGGAAAAGTTATTTCCATGCAGCCATTCAAATCACTTGGTTTTTAAACCATATTTGCATAGAGCAGTAACATCAGAGTCAGGCTCATTAAGATGAACACACATCTTTTTGAATGATCCACCAAACAAACATTCACCATGGAAAGTGCTGTGATACCATCAATTTGCATGCTAGATGGCTAATTACTTGCTGTAATCAGGTGCTAATCAGCTGCAGAACATTGTAGATTATCATTTTATGTATCATGTAAGCTGACTTGCAAATTTGACTTTGGTCTGTTAGGATGCTGATGTGGTCCTTAGTCCCTTAATCCAGTGAGGACCTCACCTCTTCATTATTTTTTTGATTCAGAGGACTCATTCGCTCATACTCGTACACTTGCTTTTCTGATTTAATCCACCTACACTGAAAAAGTCATCAGAAGTCTTACATTTCCCTTGGTGAGATATGTAATACACTCACTCTTAATAAGTATATTGTTACTGTGGCAATAGACATCCTCCCCCAGGCTGGATTTATTACAAATTCACAATAGCCTGTCGATAATGCTTGTGTTCTGTCCCCTCCCTCCAGAGGCAGCTGGAGGCCCACCAGGAGGAGGGCATGGTGGTGTCCCACATGGTGGTGGCTGGTGTGGGCATCTGGATTGCCTTCAGCTCTGGTTCCACTCTGCGCCTTTTCCACACAGAGACCCTGGAGCACCTGCAGGACATTAACATTGCTACACCTGTCCACAACACACTGCCCGGTAAGACAAATGTTACTTTGAGTTCTATACTGATTGAATATCATGATATCAGGGTCAAATATAATGCCAGTAACATAATGCCCATGTTTGTAGTTCAAATATTCAGTTGCTTTTTTATACTGTTTTCCTTTTGGCCTTTCCTTTTGGATCTCAACACTGCATTTTCATGGGACAAGTAAAATCTGGTCAGGCTCTTCTCATTCCATTTCCAAAGTAGCCAGAAGGATGAAGTCATGGAGTTTCAAAATGTCAAATGAAACACACACACACACACACACACAGCAGCTATTCTTGCAGGTGGTTCAAAAATGGTTATCGTTAATTGTAGACAGTTACTTATGATAAAACATAATGAACTGTAGTATTCAGATGTTTTTGTCATGTTGGAGAAGACCTTCAGCATTGTGGTTTAACTTTCAGTCATGGTGATTCTGTGCTTTTACCACCTTTACTGCATCACCAACCACCGCCACCTTCAGTTCTCTTCGCCTGCCCTTGAGACTCAATCAGTAATGTGATCAGACTGTACTAGTCTGAAACCTTCCAGAGAGTGTCAAGCTGTCTGACAAAGTGCAGCACAGCATATTTGTTCTTTTTTTTTGACATCTGATCGTGTGATCACATAATCAAATATACGTATTCAAATACAGCCCTGTGCATGTGGACTGTGATGTACGTACCATGACCTCATGCTTTCTTAAGCGCTGTCTTACTTGGTGCCTTGTCTGTAATTAGCTGACATCAGTGTAGGTGCTCATCCAGACAGATGTTGTTATGGCAGGTCCTCTTTCAGAGTCTCCTTTAGTCTAAACAGTGAATCAGGAGCCTCTCATTTTATCTCTCGTCACAGTGTTGCAAGAACACTTTTGACCCCGGGAAAGCGTTTTTTTTAAAGCAACTTAGTCTGGGAAAGGAAGACCCAGACAAAATTTAAACACTTGTTAAAACAAATAACGGGACATCTTTTTGATAACTTGACAACATGAATTATGATATCTCATTGAAATATATAACATATCTGCAGCAGAGCTTGTACAGTTTGGAATAAAATAACATTTCTCAGCTATCTGAAGCATTAACGGTACCAAAGATCAAGAGCTTTGGTGGATTAATAAATCAAATTCCACTTAAAAAGCAGATATAACACTTTCTCCACTGATAAATAAGCTTCATTGATCAGAGTGTGAGATGACATGACCTGCACAAATAGCAAAGCTCTGGGAAAATGAGAAATCTTGTCTTGTCTTGTCAACTTGAAATGTGTTGATACAATACAGATTAAACATAAGCAACAATGTAGGAGTCTCTCAAGGTTATTTCTTCCCTTCAACAGATCTCATATAGCCGCAGTAATTCTCATGAGAACAGTGGTTTGTCCCTGCGTTGAAGAGCAATTTACTTTACTGACATCATTCCACTGTAATGTCTCACCTTTGATCTCTGCAAGGCGCTGCAGATGTAAACAGATGTAAACCCATCATTTGCAGGTTGCAATCTCTGCAGAACAGTGTCAGAGATGAGGCAGCGATTTCATATCAGATGAGTTTAAATATACAGAGCAAATATTTATTTTGGCGGCTCAGAATACCTTGATAACCTATGCTTATAGCAGAATAACTTGCCATATTTGTAATAATTAAAGGAGTGTATTGCATTCTACTGTAACACTGTTTAGAGCTCTTGCTTATTGAGCACTGACGTTAGTTTTGTTACTATGGAAATTGTTGTCATCACAGTAGGTGATTTTATATTTAGTCTGTGGCAGTTGGTTGGGAAACAGTTTCCTGCCATGTGTGTTTAAGCTGACCGGTTGTCGCCGAGGATGTTCAGGTCAAATGAAATGTACTGTCAGTGACAGTCGTCCAAAACTCATCAGAGCGGCCTGCTGCTTCGGATCTTGTAATCTGCCATGTTACATCAGCTTGACCCAAAAACCAACAGCCTAAAAAGAATGATTTCCTTTTTTTTTTTTTTTGAGGGAATATTTCTTGTGTTGATTTGAAGTGGGGACTTGTATGGTCCAATAGCCATTGCTTTTTGTCTCTACCTCCGTCATGCTGAGCAATGCAGACGGCTGTGTACTGGCGTGCGTTTCCTGAAGGATTCTCTGTCACGTCGTCTTGAACTTTCACATAAACTTGAAAAATGTTTTGATGTTTAAATGAGCTTTCAGTCCATGTTGAGTTGTGTGACTATGTCTGATGTTTAATCTGCATGCATGTCCCAGTCTGCAGTTAACAACTGGCCTGCAGTTACTCTGCACTATCTCATCTTCAGCATCATTAGCAGTGCAGATATTAAGCCCAGCTCTGCCAAGAATGTGTGCACATTTAGTCTTCAGAGGGACTTTTTTATTTTCTTTGTTACTGCTACAAGTAACATTCAGAAAAGGCATCAGAAGTATTTAGCTATAGAGGTGACAATGTGTTCAGAAATCAGCGTTTGCTAAACAGCGGTTGCCAGATTACATGTAATTAGATTTAAGGAGCTGGTTTTAAATGTCACTTAGCTGTTGAAGTGGCTATGAGGCTTACAAACAAGCTGCAACCGAGAGCCATCCACTCGAGGCTTTTCATACAACTAATTCAATGAGGCATTGCAGAGAAATATGAAACAGTTGAAAAAAAAACATTTTCATCTAAAAATGTAAGACATGACCGGCTGCTCATTTCAAACTGTGGGAGAATCCCACTCTGATGCCCATTGTTTAGAGTAACAAGAGGAAGGGTTTATGTCAGACAGATGTGAATGATAAAAGCAAGCCTGCGTTGGGACCTCACTGCCCATACTGGCTAATGGGATCCATGCAACCGCAGAGGAAGCGGGTTCTGGGACGGACCACCACAGAATGGAAGCTTTCATCCTCTAGGCCTCGCCATTAAGAGCTCACTTCCTCTGATAACAGTATAGGGTGCCTGGACTGTCAGTCCGCATGGAAATCACACGATTTTCATACTGTGTGATTTGGGTATTTTGATGAAACGGTTGCCTGAAGTCCACCTGTCCGCTTCTCTTTCTGTGCTCCGTTGTGATCTGTGCTTTTTCCAGAAGGCTCCACAGCGGTGTTTATCACTGGTGGCTGCTGCTGTGGAGTGGACTGAGACCAAAAAAATGTGCTGTTTCTGCACAAACTCTGATGTAATTGGAACTGCCAGCCAAACTGTTTGGATAGGAGGGGGACTGCATGCAATCGATGCATTACAGGCAAACAGTGACAGGTCTTTGATCTGCAGTGCTGTGATCACATTGAGCTACGATAATATCAGCTTATCAGAAAGTGACAAGAAGTAACACTGTTCTGATTTCTGTATTTCCTTTTACAGGAATTCATTATCATGATGGAGGGATATTACATTACAGACCCTGTCCGTTGTCTGCAGAACAGACAATCACGTTCACAATGAGGGGAGTGGGGCGTTGTCTTCAGTCTGAAAGCCTTTATAAATGGTGCAGTGTTGAAATGCAGGAGGTGCTCTAGGTGGTTTATCCTTCTCATGTTGGTGCATGTTGGAGCAATTCTGCTAACTCCCGTCATTACAGACAGGAGTTCCTTATCCAAGCGTTAAACAGACAGCGGGCTAATAAGCTGTAATAGCAGTAATTTTCACTATAACTCATTGGTAGTGTTTGTTAAAGGATCCTATGCAGCTCATGTTTTAGAGTAATTGAGGGGTATAAGTCGTTGAACTTATTTCTCATGGTATTCCCAAGTCTTAATCACAGTATATACTGTACTCTAAACATGCCTCTGTGTTAGACATCTTAAGAAATAGAGATAAGCATTGGCTCTCTTGGATGGTGGATTTGTGTATTCAACCCTTTTCATCTCTTTTCGGAGGTAAAGTAAGACAAGGAATCCACATTATTTTTGGGGAGTAATAAAATACTGCAATTGAAGAAAAGGTGAGCCAACTTATTATTGTAAGTGCAAATAATGTTAAAAAATAAATTATGAAGGAGAGGGTGATAAAAAGTTCTCAAGGCCTTTAAAAATCACCAGTCCTTCATCAAAGCAGACTAGCCCGTGATGATTTCTCAGAGGATGGTGGCTGGCTGGCTGGCTGCTGCGCCGAGGGTTAGTCTGCCTTTGTCTGCCACTCCGTGACCTAAATAGGCAGCCACGCGAGGCCTGATGGGAGACAAACATCGGGGGGGTCGGTAAATAACACCTCCAGCTCCTCTTTGTTTGTTCGCCACCATTGTTGATCACATCCCAACATGGAAAAGACACTTATGACTGAGTGAACGTTGACTCTCCAGGACACACAAGGAGTGAGGTGGGATAGGACTGGATATTCACATACTGTAGCTGCAGTGTGAAGTAACTCCAGTTAAAACTTGTCTGAACTTCTCCTTGGTAACATGCAAGATTAAGTTATGATTCATCTTGAACAGTGAGGTGTACAGTGTATGGTCATTTCAAGATATGTGCGTGACACTTTGAGTGTGTGAGATTAACTTTGTGGCTCACCTACTAAAAGCTGATCATGTTTAGCTTTTTTAATGGTATTCTATAGATGGCAATGTTGTCCACCACTTTGGTCCAAACAATAACTATTGGATAGATTTCTTTGAAATTTTATTCAGACTTGGGCTCCAACTAACATTATTTTGATAGTCAATTAATTATTTGAATTTCTCGATGAATAAATTAGTTGTTTGGTCTATGCAATGTCAGAAAATGGTGAAAAGATGTCAATCAAGACTCACATTTCCTGTTTTGTCCAAAACCCAAAGATACTCAGTTTACTGTCATAGAGGAGCAAGAAAGTAGTCACATTTACAGAAAGGAGTTGAAATCAGAGAATTTAGACTCTTTTTCTTCAAAAATCACTCAAATTACTAACCCCATTAATTGGCAATTATTTTAATACTTGTGAACTAGTCGATTAATTGTTCCAGTTCTAACACAAACATTCATCATCCCCAGAGGATGAACCCTCTGATTTTGCTGATCCCTGAAATTTGCTCTATCGCCTTAAATGTATTCACGTGTGTTAACGTGATAAAACAAAATAAACATCATACCTGCTAAACATCAGCATGCTAACTTCTCATGATGCCATACTAGCATCAGCATTATCACCAAAACCCTTCTACATATTACATCCTCACAGTCGCTAACATGACTTTTAGTCTAGTTCTAACTTCGCTAAAAATGTTGGGTCCACAAAATTTAGAGCGAAGGCGCACTCACTCACATTGTGCTGATCCGAGTTATTTCTAGGCCGATGTAGTGTATTATTGTAATGTTTGGGATTTGCGCCTCCCTCCTGCTGTTGGTTGTCAGGACTAAGTGCAGATCAAAGTGGAGCTCTGGTGTAGGATCAGGGCCAGAGCTGGGCCATGTTGACGTTCACTCTGGGTTTATTTTAGTTCACCCTCTGGGTGGGGAACTCCAAATATTATGAAAGGAGGAAGTTGAGCAAGGCCCCCAACCAGCAGTATGTGTGTTTCTGCTAACTCTGGGCCCTCATTAGAAGCACATGTGGGCAGAACTCGGGGCCCAGTCTTCAACTGTACCTGCCTGCCTATCTGGCATGATTCCTGGAAGTGTGGCAGTATGGCGTGTGTGTGCCCCATGCAAGGGGTCAGCCTTAGTGAGGGGGGTCAGGCTGGGAGACTGGCAGTAATTTTTCCTAAAGCCCAAGAGGATTACTTGGAGGGAGGAAATTCAAGTCAAGCTGTTACAGCAGTAATGACTCATGACAGTCTCGCCTCCCACATAGCAGCACTCAAAAGGCTGTTTTTTTCAAAACCCCAGATTCTTATTACCATCATAAAAAATGATGATAAAGATGTCTGACTAGGTACTGCTTGTTGCACATCTTTTTCCTGACAAAGCTCCCGTGTGGGGATGGTCTGCAACGAGTGCCAAATTCCACATAATAAGTAACCTAACACAGCTAGCCTGACTTTATTGCATCCTTACTGAAAGGTGCTGTTAACTTCAACAATCTGGGCTTTCACAGTGCAGAGAGGAATCGCAGTGATTCTTCTGACCAGGATGGAAGGGAAAAGGTCAGATCAGATTGTCCCGTTGTAACTGCCTCAGAGGCAGAGCTCCTTGCTTAATTACAGCATTACGCTTCACTCATTCGGTTACATAACACTTTTGTGTTTGTTTGTTTGAGTCAAAGTGGACCATAATGGGGCATTTTTCCGTGTTCAGACACTTGAAAAGAGCTGCTTTTATCCAGGCTCCTCTTTTTCGTTGCCCTGGAGACAAATAACCGTTGTTGCTGCAGAAATGCCCCCACTCATGAAATACATCACCGCCCCCTCCCTCCGATGTTCTTTTTCTGATTTTACAGGATACACAAGTGTGCATGAGCTCAGTGAATTTGTGTAAGCTATAACAAGTCATGCTTGACACCGTTAATCACTCAGGGTGGAAGAATATGTTTGCCAAGAAGCATTCATCTGCTGTTTCTCTCAGTATTTCAGACTAAATTGAATGTAGGTGAGATTAAACCCGTGTTATGCTTTTTTGTGTTTTTTTAATCCATAGGTAACCAGAGAGTGTCAGTGAGCAGTCTGCTGGTCTGTCACGGTCTGCTGCTGGTAGGGACCAACCTGGGGGTGACTGTGGCCCTCTCAGTCCCCAGACTGCAGGGGATCCCCAAGGTCACAGGTAACACTGAGACATTACTGTATCACTATTTAAATGAAAAGGTAAAAGTAACAAATACAAATAAGAGATGATTAAAAGTCTTTCAATAGTATTGAAAGTATTGAAAGTAAAAGTACATTTAGATGTATGCAAACTGGAGAATTATCATTATTTATTTGGCAATTGAAACATTTTTAAGTGTTATATACAGTATTTATATCCTCAGATGTACAATTAGGTGTGTGAAACATTTCGATGATCATTAAAGTGTCTGTTCTTGCTCTCAGGTCGAGGTATGGTTTCCTTACACGCTCATAACGGACCAGTCAAGTTCCTCACGGTGGCTGCTGCAGTCTGTAACCGGCCCTCTGGCCCGCCATCCTCCACCCCTCCCACCTCAGTCCAGTCAACAGAGACAGATGAGGGGGAGAACCCCCAGCCCCCATCAGATTCAGCCCCGTCTCCCCCACAGGGTCGGGGTGTGTGGTTGGGAGAGGCGGGCTGCACCACCATGGCTCTCCAGGACTCCCTGTCATCATCATGCGGCTCCCTAGCTCCATCCCAGGGCTCCCTGGAGCACGGGCCCGAGGACGGGGCCCTTTACGACGTGCTCCATGACCCAGCACATCACCAGAAGGGCCGGCGGACCAGCAAGGTGGATGTCAGCTCTTTGTTGGTGGTGTCTGGCGGTCTGGGCCACCGCAGGGTGAACAAAAAGACCAAACAGTCTCGCCATGAGGACACCACCTCTACCATCATGGTCTGGCAGATACCTTTGCTCAACATGTGACAACAACAGCACGTTGGTAGGGTGGACACAGCCAAATACAAGAAAATGTACTGTCTTACTTGTAAAAGGATTCTAACCTTTATTCTCTGTCTCTTTTCAGGTTAAAACAAAAGAGGGAAGTCTGGTGTAATACTTCAATCAAATCAACGACATGTCTTATGAAGCCAGAAGTGCATTAAGGATAATCCACAGTGTTGCAATGATGTTTCTAATGATGTCTCCTCCCATTAAAAAAACAGAGACAGGATCAATATAACCACTCAATCATGATGCTTAGCGACGCAAACTGCACCCTCAAGACCAGTCAAAGGATATACTGGGCCTGTTAAGGATGTACTTGTTTGAAAACACTGAAAGGTCTCTAATGTTGCTGTCTGATGAAGTCGGTTGTTCTGTAACGTGGCTAATACTTAACTCTCCAGTGTTTGTGCCATGCCAGTTGGCTGTATAGGACTGCAGTATTTAATCAGTATTGAAACAAGAAGTGAGAAGATAGGAAAAGATGGGGGGTTTTTGAATCTGTTACATGAAACTTTTATTTAGATTGCTTGGACCTTAGGTCAGCTGTCAAGGCCAGAGTTGTAAATATGGAGTAAGACAACTCAGGATTTCATGTGTGTGAGTTTTATGGTTAGAGATGGTTTCTGCGTTTATATGGAATCCTTTTAATATTGGACCAGCTTGTCTGGTGCTACTGCCATTCTATAGAGGAAATGGATTAAAAAGGTGATATATTGATGACTGAATTAGTTTTGGGAAGGCCTTGATGAGAATCCCTGGCTGGCCAGGTTTCTGTTCATAAAGGGATGAGCGAATTGTTATGAAGAGGAGAGCCCCCCCCCCCCACATCTCTGTGTTACACATAAGAATATTTAAAAAAAGACAAACAGCTTTATACTTTTGTGTCATTTTGTATGTACTTCTGTTATATGTATTAACATTCATAAACTGTTTCAACGCTGTGTTCTTCGTTTCAGCTTAATTTTTCAAAGACGCATGCATTTCTGTGAGGTTTAGCGACCATTTAAAAAGCATTAATAATAATGTATCCCACAGAACTTTTAATAGTCCCTCTCCCTGAAGCTATTAGATTTGAAGCATATTTAAGACATGTAAGAGGAAAAAAAGTGTCAGTGTGCCTATTTTTCCTTTGACTCAAGCAAACCTTGTACTCCACTCTGCCTGCCGTCAGTTCATGCTGGGACTAGCAATGTGCCTGAGGGGCCACAGGAACTGATCCTGATACAGCTCTTCCGGGATTTCAATGCTCATTTCTCCCACTGCCGAACAGAGAGGGTCAAGACTCGCTCTCTTTTGTAACGCCCACATCCACTGTTGCACAACCGTTACTGGTTCTAACAAAAATAGACAGGATGATTTCAGGTTGTTCCCATGCTACAATCCACAGCGCCACAGGCTTATCCCAAATATTACCCGATCTGATGCTGACTTGAAAGATAATATTTAACTTCTCCGACTGAATACTGGCTTGTGTTATTAACTAAACATGGCGACGCCTCCTTCGCCCTGTTTGAACCGAGTAACCCAGTTATCAGTTTGTCTTGTTGGGCGTTGCCACTGGTCGCATATCAAGACAGCTCTGCAACTGGAAGTCATTTGTTTTCCCTCTGACCCTGAGGTTTCCATGGCGACAGCTCACTTTGTGTATCAGTGCTGAGCGAGGCTTTGTTCTCGGAATATCTGACATTAAAACCTCCCAGCTGAATGGCCTCTAATCTCACGGGGCTGATAGCTGTGTGATGCCCTTGCGGTGGCTCCCCCTCTATTTTTGCCTCTGAAGGCCAGTTGTTAAAGACACGCGTTCCCCTCGGTGGAGAGGTTATGGTCCCTGGATAAGAATGTCTGCTACTGCTCCTGCTGCTGCTGTTGCCCTGCGAGGCCGCACTATTTCTAATCAGGCCTTTTGAGCTTATTTGCCTCTGCGCCTCTTTTATCACTGTAGTAACACTTCCAGTTCCAAGGTTACACATCGCAGTGGCTTTGCATGTTGCACACAACTATGCAACATGCTGCATCTCCACTGGTTCGGGCTTTAACTCTCGGAGGAGTTATTTAAAGAAGGTTTCCAAAAGGAAAGTGTGACTCATATTTCCAGAGCATTGTTGAGCCTCACTATCAATTTATTTGAGAGAGCGATCGTGTCAGTTCGGCAGACATTGTGATAAACCGTCCCGTCCACAAACAGGTGGACTAATGGAACATTTATAGATTTTTTTTGGATAGCGTAATATAAAATCCCCATGGGGGCTCAGACAATCTGGTATTTCATTTGACTTTAAAGGCGCACTTTGGAGTTTTTGGCTGAGTCGGCAGAAAGATTTATTTACAAAGAGAAACTGTCCACAGAAGAAAACTTAGCTCATGCAGCCGCGTTTGAAACTGTGGGGAAATTGTCGGGCCTGTTGCAATGTTGTTTACCAACAAATCGCTGGCCGTCATTTCATTTGGCGCGTCCAAATATTTGAAGGTGCACCACGTAGTTTTGGGGAAGAGAATTTCAAATCTGAGAAGAAAGATCTTTTGTCACCCAAACAAGTTGAATAAGCAAACTCTTTGCTTTCATGACCGAATAAACAAACCGACCTTAAAGGACAACAAAACTTCACACTGTTTTAGTTTGCTGTATTTGGCGGACCCTGCCACCTTTCGAACTTGAGATTGTGAGCTGGGGAGCTTATTTTCCTCTGAGAACAGCTTGTTTATTCACTTATGGAAACAATAAACCCTAAACCTAAGTACATAGTGCCCCTTTTAATGTTGATTCAAGATGGCATGAAATATCTACAAAATAAAAATAAATGTGTGTTGCAAAGATGTTTTGTTGAATAATTGTAGGATCTGCAAAAGTAAAAAAAACAACAAAACAAAACAAAACCTCTAATGAATCCGAATGATGCTCCTACAGTATTCACCATTATCATTGTAATACTCTAATAGAAATTGTATCTTAAAGACTTGATTGATATACATTTTCCTGATTAAAATGAGTTAAAAATGAGGGTGATTTCCTATATACTCCACCCCCTGACCCTCCCCTCCCTCCCATCCTGGTACCCAGGCCGGGGATGATGCGTGGAGGAATGTGGCATCTCCGGGATGCGTCCAACGCGCGCACAACAGATGGAGCCTCGTGCTCCTGCTGTGGAGTGTAGGGTTAACACCGCCTGGAGGAGGCGTGGTTTCGATCAATGATGACCGCCTCACTGTAGTCAACTGTAAAAACGACAACACACAAAAAAAAAACACAGTCACGGGCAGGTCCGAGCGTCTCCTCCTCTCTCTCTCTCTCTCTCTCTCTCTCTCTCTGCCCTGCTGTCCACGCGGGACAGTCCCGCTCTCCTGGACCAGAACATTTTAAAGACGCGGATCGTGCGCAGCAGCAGGAGCAGCAGGAGCAGCAGGAGCTCTCCCCACCACCACCACCTCCACCGGAGGAAATTACTTTGCGAGAGGCTGATCTTGAAGGAGGCGCGACCTGAGATGACTGCGTGATCGTGCCTGCGCGGTGACTGTGTCGGTGCAGGAGCGGAGGAAAACAACAGTTGCGCGGGTTCGATGGGGGAACAAGGTGAACGGGTGGCGGCGAAGACGCGGCTGGAATTGTCGGTGAAGTGAATCCGTCCGGGCTGCCTCGGCGGGATTGCGACTGTCTTACGTAACTGGGCTCTGTGGAGGGACGGGCAGGGGAACTGCTGGTGCCGTTTAATCACAGGTAGGTCACTTCACACCGCCACTGGACACAGATCAACATGCGCGGCTTTCTAATTTGACTGAAATCAGACGTGCGTTAAAACATTTTTTTTTAAAAATCCTTCTATTCCTCCTCGATCTGACTGGCTGACCGACGCTGTTCTCTCAGCGCTCGCCCGGCGTTAGGCGCCTGTCACACTGTAGATTACAATACATACGCCCTTTTCCAGTCTATTAGAGATTAATTCCTCCATCAGTGCAACACCATTTGCGCATGCGCTCTGAATGTGTCCAGATTAACACAAATAATGGACAGGCAGGGTGATTATTGTAGTAGGTCAGGCAGTTTACAGCCTCAAGAAGCCCGCATGTTGGGCTAAGCTGTGGATGCTGCGCACCAGAAGTCAGTGCCGCTGCAGTTGACGACACGTCCGTAGCCTTCAGGAGTGTATTACACAGAGTAGTTGGCAGCGGCACCTCAGAGTAATTCTTTCCTCTAGATTTCACAGTTTTCTAGCCGTTTGTTATTAGAGAAAGGGCGCCCCTTAGAGAACATAGAAGTCTTTGCAGCTCCGAGGCTCATTTCCCCTTCTCTTCTCCTTGTAGGTGAAAGGAGAGCAGCACCATCAGTGTGTCCATCCACCCAGCATGGTCGCCGAAGACGCCCTCTCCCATCCCCAGTGAGAGCGTCAAGATGGACGAGGGCCACAGGCAGGGAGGAGGGACCATCACCGTGGAGGCTGATGTCATCCTCCACGCCGTGAACCCCGACCTCGTCACGCCTTCTGACGAAGACGGGAGCTTATGTCCGGGTTTCGTCCAAGGATTCCTGCAGGACAAGCAGGAGTTCAGCCCCTCTCCGGTGTTTGAGAAGGAGTACCTGCTGGACGGAAGACTGATGGAGAACAACCACATCGACCACCAGAAAGGTAACGGCTCGTGCATACCAAGAACTGACAAGTTTCACCTCTCCAATGACAAAGGAGCTCCCGATCCTCCTCCCCACGCCGACACCGCCGTGTCCAATCACATTTCCGGCGCGCAACAGAATTTTGCAAGCAGTGGGATCCACAATGGCGCCAGGGCTAAAATGTCTTACAGTGCAGATTCCTCGGGCCAAGCCAAACAGGAAACTGATTGGTCAGTCCTGAAATCGAACCTCGAGCGCAGGGACAGCAGCCAGGAAGCTGAAAATGCACAGTCCAGAAAAGAGCCGGATTTAGTCATCGAAGTTGGCGGGCAGACGCTCAAAGCTCACAAGTCTGTCCTGGCAGAGAAGAGTGACTATTTCAAAGCACGTCTGTCACGAGACATCCTCAAAGTGAAGGGCATGAGTTACAAGACGCTGTCTACACTGGTAGACTATGTTTACACCTCCCGAATGAATGTTTGCAAGGACAATGTCGTCGATGTGATCACGGGGGCGAAAATCCTCCAGATCCCCTGTGCCGTCCAGGCGGCCATGGACTCCATGTCTGCACAGATCTCTGCAGAGAACTGCTACGAGATTCTCACCATCGCCAAAAAGCAGCGGCTGAGTGAACTGAAGGAGACCGCCTACGGATTCATGAGCGACAACTTCCTCCAGGTCCTCAAAGACCCCTCTGTGTACGGTCGCCTGACCGGATCTGAGAGGGATCTGATCCTGAAGAAGAGAATGGACGGGAAGAAGACTCTGATGGTGGCAGAGACAAACGATGTGTTCGACCGCGTCGGGAGTCGGCCGCCGAGCCGCTGCGGCAGCCGGCCGCAGAGCCCGCTGTCGGTTGGATCTCTGGAGGATAATCATATGATATACTGCTTTAATGAAACAGCAAATGACTGGAGACCTTTGACTTCAATTCCTGAAGACTTGAACACTAAAGGGTGCGGGATCTGCACCATGTATAACTACCTGTTTGTGGCCGGGGGGATAAAGGGCTACGGAGACAAGGGCAAGGTCTCAGACAAGGTCTTCTGTTACAACCCCATAACCAACAGCTGGGCTGAGGTGCGACCTCTCATTCAAGCTCGTGCCCAGCTGAAGCTTGTCTCTATGGATGGCCACCTGTATGCCATTGGAGGAGAATGTTTGTTCACAGTGGAAAAATACGACCCCCGCATGGACCGCTGGACCACGATAGCCCCTTTGCCCAAGGGAGCCTTTGCAGTGGCCCACGAAGCAACAACCTGCAGCGGAGAACTTTACGTTTCGGGAGGCTCTCTCTTCTACCGCCTCCTGAAGTACGACCCCAAGAGGGATGAGTGGCAGGAGTGCCCCTACAACAACAGCAGGAAGAAGTCCACCGACATGGTGGCTTTGAAAAGCTTCATCTACCGCTTTGACGTCAACCGCGAGCAGGGGATCACCGTCTTCAAGTACAACACCATCGTGAAAATGTGGCACGACTGCGCATCACAGAGGCTCGGAAGCCATTTACCCTTCAGGTGTGCCGTCATCGGGAACTGCATCTACTGTGTGAACAAAAGCCAGACTCTTCAGTTCGTAGTGGAGGAGGAGAGCGCCTACTTTGTCGAGGAGCCGCTGAGGGCACCTCTGGAGGCGAAAGGCATCCTTTTCCCTTTTGTTCTCACTTTGCCTGACAAGCCTGAAAAAGTTACATAGTGTGTGTGTGTATGATCCAGAGTAACGCAATAAATGTGTCATAGCAAAACTGGAAATAGCAGAAGACCTTATATACACTCTTCAGTGTCAGCTTTCTATCTCAGTGTCTCATTGCCTGCTTGCGATGGAATGTGTGTATTTGCATGGCAAATCAATGTGTCTGCAGGGTGAAGCCTTAAAAGGAAAATGTTTTTTTTTTTTTTTTTAGTGTGGAATGAATGAATGCAACAGTGTTGGTACCCAAAGTAGATCATGACATGATGACAGTGACTGTAGGTTATTTTTTTGTGTATTTCCTGTGTTCAGTTTGGTTTGGTGCACTTTTGTAGTTTGAATAGATATTATATTATAGAACAATAGAACTTATATAGTAGACTGGTGACTTTGGTAACAAAAACAAGTGTTCTGTTGAAAAGTTGTGTGGAAACGAAAGAAAGGAAGAAGTTGTCGTGCGCTCTATGGACGATGCAACACAGGTTCTATGCAAATGAGACTGTAAACAGGTGTGTCTGCTGTAATGCTGTGCTATTTAACAGTCACTATGATTGGAATCCAACTATATTTCGTTTGTGATTAGTTGATACATTCAGTCAAGAAAATGTCAGATAATTGTGAAAAAAAACAGCCCCAAACACACAAAGCAACATAATTTTTAAAATATGTTTTAAAGGAAAGCCTGAAAATATCCTATTTGAAAAACAGGAAAAAGCAATCGTTGGGTTTTTTGCTGGAAAAATTCTTAAAAAGATACGTTATGATTGTTTTCTGTCAATCTACTTATCAATTATCAATCGACTAATGGTCGCAGCTCGACTTGAACTCTAATCAGCCTTGTCTTTGAATGAAATTTCTGAATCACGGTGAAGTTACAGACCATGAAACAGTCTTATACCACAGAAATATTCCCCTTGCACAGCACTTAACAGCATATTGTACCCACTTCTGTTCAGGGGACATTTTCAGTCTAAGCAATTACCTTCATATTTCAGCTCAGTGTCTGTCATGTCAGACAGAGGTTTCAGATTGTTCAAACAAAATCGAAAACTAAACTTATTTAGGTTTTAAAGGTGCACTATGCAAGGTCTTCAGTAAAAAACATTCACAAACTAAAGTCATCAACATAATGTGAGGAGCTAACAGTTCTGACATTTCTGACGTCATGGCGTTTGTGTATTGTGAGGCAGAGATATCTACTGACATTAGCATGCTAACCAGCTAGCCACAGTCCTTTCCAGTCCAATTCTCCTGCGTAATGGGAGCAACACCTCCCCAGTCTGGACCGCTAGCTGCACAGATAACTGAGCTAACAAGCTAATGGCAACTACAATTAGCAGCAGTTAGCCTGTTGACATGCTGGCCCCTATTTGTTTTGCGTCTTTGTCTTATATATTGCACCTTTAATGGTACAGTAATAACTTGCAGAATGTGCTATTATTCTTACAGTGTGTACTCACTGATGTCAGTTCCTATGTTAAGCACCTCTGCCGAAGAGAAAAGAACATTTCAGTCAGGCTAAATCTACAGAACTAACAAAGACTTCCATGTGTCTTATGGATTAAAGGTGCAATATGTAAGAATTTAAAAAAAAACATACAAAAATCAATTGAATTATCCCCATAATGTGGAGGAATTTAAGTTTTGACTTTATGACAGCTGTGTATGGTGTTGCAGCGATATCTACTGATGTTGGCATGCTATCAGGCTAGCCTTGGCACCCCCCTGGTCCAAAAGCTCCTGTGTTAGTGGTGTTATCCCCAAAACTCCCCAGGTCTTCTGAGCTCCCAGTCTGGACCACTAGCTGCACGGCTGGCTGAGCTAACTAGCAACAGTTAGCAGCAGTTAGCTGTTGCTATGGTTATTTGCTTCCCCCTTTTTGTTTTGAGCATGAATTAGACAGGTTGCCAGTTCTTGCATAATGCACCTTCACTGTAAGATCTTTATAATATGCGTTCCTCTGACTGCACCACAGTCAATTTAAAAGCAATAGTTGTTTTGATTTGAGGAAGGCCATCATGTTTGCTGCTAACAGGCACAGGGAAGTTAAGGGAAAGCAAGCCATTCACAATACACCAAGATGCATCTTTTGTATCTTTGTTTTCTTGTATGTTTTCAAGGACAAAGCAACAGGTTCAACCGCTATCAGGTTTCTTCAATAACTACATGAGCCGTCCTTTAGGTCAAAGGTTAAATCAGATTCTACAGTGCTGCAGCGCAATGAGGCCAAACAAGATGTCCTGCTGTCACGACACTAACAACCCCATGTTCCTCTTGCATCAGGTTTTGGCACCGGTTTTGCTCTAAAAGTCCTTCCTTTAGACATTTCACAGTACTTGTTTGCTGCTGCAATAACAGTGGGAGTTTTGTATGGAAGTTAATTAATGCTGATATATTCTTGAAACAATTTGCTTTTGATAACATTTGTACGAGTGTCTCCAAGCGGTCAATGTGACAAGAAACAAAAATGGATGTGGTTTTGATATTTCGCTGGCTGGCATCTGTATTTTTGTGAAGTTTTGTATGGATTTGGTGGTTTTGGATCTGCTGCTGTGATGGACAGTAAAGTGATGCAATGCTAGGCAATGGCTTCCTGTTCAAGGTATATGGAGTAGGCTAACAAATTGGCTGTTGGATAATGTATATCAGTCAGAACTAAGTGCTTCAAATAAAATATTTTCTGTCTGAAAATGATGTTTGTTTTAATGTCTTAAGCATGGTGGGGAAAGTGCTGCAGTCTCTTGGCTAATCTACATGGAATAGAGCTGCCATCTGGTGGATTTGGGCTGTAACTGCACCCTGACATGCTCTCATGCCTCGCAAGACATTTTAAAGAGTGTCCATCGCCAAGATGATTATTATCACAAGGAAATCACCTGCATCAACCAATCAAGAGTCAGGTATCGTACTTCGTATGCAAGGTTACAAAATGCTGTTGGAAGCCCCCATGTCCACCACCTTCATTTTTTGTTTTCATCATAGTGTTTTTTTCAAAATGATCATAACTTATTATCTCATGATTTTGTTTTTATTTTTAGAATTGTAGGCAGAGATGTATACTCACACTTTGATGACCTGAGACTTGACCTGGACTGAGACGTTAAACCTGTGACTTTATGTGACTTGAAACGTGACGACTTGACAGACTTGTCTGGGTTCATTTTTTTTTCAGTTTTTTGGTTTGTTTCAGTCTAGCTGTCAGTACTTCAGTGATTAAAAGTGACCGGAGGGAGGATAGTTTTTTGAATGAGAAGAAATTCAGAAACACATTTTTCATTATGTTTTTGTTTTTTGTTTGATGGCATTAATTTCATTGTGTATTAATAATACAATAATAACACAATTTCAATTTATTTTTAAGTTTTGTCTTGTTCATACAGGTAAGATAGATTGGGTCAATAATATCATTATTAAACAGGTACTAATACCTTACCGGTCTCAATCTAACTTGTCTTGACTTGGGATTTGGACCAGATTGCTTGAGTCATATGTCTAATTACAAGTTATTGTGCCTAATAATTACAAATACAGCATATTATGTTGCAATTATGTCTTCCTGAGAATGGTGAGATGATTATGATATAAATCATATTTATGAGAAACATTCTCATGACTCATTACACACATCTTGTAATTATGACAGAATGTCTAACTGCATGAGGATGCCTTCAATCAGATCAAAATTTATTTGTTTGTATACTTAATCTGTAATGTGCAAATAATTCTACCATCCTTTAATTTACAGGGTTTTAACCGCTTCAAATGTTGAGAAAACACATTGATGCAATACAAACAACACCACTTGAGGGCGCTGTTTCCCTGCTATCAGCTGCAGAGGACTTTAAATGGTTCAGAGTCGCCTCATATTAATGTGAAAATGAAGGTACGTCTTCACAGTGTCAGGTAACAACATTGCCTGGATAGCGGGAGAATACTGATGAACATCAGAAGATAAAATAACGGGACATTATAATAGACATGGCCACAGCACAATTAGCTCCATGGAGCTGTGTTAAAGGTCCAGTCTGTTAGGGGGGAATTGGGGGGATTGAAAAAAAAAAAATGATACCGTCAGAAATGCAATACAATATTCATTAATGTGCCTCCATTAGTGTATAGCCACCTGAAACTAAGAATATGTTTTAGTGCCTCAGACTGAGCCTTTTTATATCGACAGAGGCAGCAGGTCCTCTTCCACAGAGTCCGCCATCAGTGTTCACTGCGCATTCATTTATTTTTGCGGCCACAATATGAACACTGGTCAAAGGTTAAATCATTTATTTGGAGCAACGCGTCCAGTTCTCACGCACTCAGAACAGGTTTATCAGTGAGTAGCGTGATGTAATATACCCCGATACAGTGGATGACGATGTGTATTTTAGTCCGTCGGAAAAACCAACGAAGAAGAGTGGGAGGACTATTTAATGCAGTTGGCTTGGCCATAACTTCCTGTGCGAAGAAGACGGCTGACAGGCCTTGATGCCAGTTTTCGTCAGGGGACTTTTTCCCACAAGCTAACATTGTGAAAGACGCGTCTGTAAAAGCCTCACAACCTCGCGAAACGGCTCGTTTTACTGTCAGAATTTGGGCAATTCGGTCCAATAAAATTTGGAGAGTCTTAAAAGAGCTGCCCGACTACATCTCATCAATATCCAAGTTAGCCAGGCGCTAAACGGGAAGTTAGCCTACTCAGACGGCGGAAGTCTTGAGTGCGCATGCTCTGTGGCACCCCAGGTAGAAAGCCACCAACACAATTAATAACAGAGATTCTGTGGGAAACACTGTGCCATGTTCCCTCACCATGTCTCTGCAGGAGCCCAGAACAAACACTGGCTCTAGACAAGGTTTGTGCTTTCAGCATCCACTGCAGGGCAGCGAGATACATTCAGTTAGTTGCAATCTGCAACCTCACAGCTATATTATACTAAATTCTACACACTGGACTATAATAACTGCATTGATTGGCCTTTATTATGTCTGTATCAATGATGAATGATACAGGCAGATCTGTTGCTGTGTTGATCAATGTTACGTATCGTTATTCCGAAACTGTGGATGGTTTTGTTGTTAGAATGAGACATACTGGGAATTTTCTGCCGCTGCATTCATGAAAGGATTAAATAAGAGGGCTGAAGTTGAAGCCCAGACATCCTAACTTGTGGTCAAAGGCGGCCACTATATGACAGGCCATCACCTGTCCATCATCATGAGGTGACCTGGCTGAGAGCAGTCCCTAGTCGTCTCATCTCTCAGTCATTCCTCTCCTCGCCTCCTCGGTCGCTCCTCAGTCGCTTCCATACGAGAAGCAGAGGAGGCAGGAAGAGACGTAAGGACAGAGGAGTCGAGGCAACAGGTATCTTACAAAAAATGAGACGCCTGTGAGGAGAGGAGGAGGCAGAAACACGGAAAAATGAGACGAGCCCCAAGCGGAATGGGACCTCAGGCAAAAAAACAACAAATATTTCTCTATGGTGAGTTTAATTCTTGTTTTACTTTAGTGCAAAATATATGTCAATTTTTCTGTGACCTGACAGAACATAGTAACAGTAGCACCACGCTAAATCAATATTGTCAGTTATACACCAGTATCTGTCTGAAGTTTGCGAGCGACATTATCTGCCAGTCATACCAGACCGTGTCAGGCTGTAGATGCAAGTTGCATATTCACACTCTAAGTTTACACATCAGCTTTTGTTCAATATAAGGCAAATTAACCTGTTTTCCTTTCCATGAAATGCAGCTCTTCAACATACAGTAGATTGTGTCATTGATTCACCAGCCACTATCACTCACATACTGTCTCACACATCTTTTCTCTCATTTTGCTTTGTTGTGTTTCTTTTATCTGTGTTGTATTTGATCCTATATATACATATATAAAATTCATTTTTACCCCGCAAAAAATTAAGCAGCATTAACGGCAATTGTATTATTGTATTTTTTTTTTTTATCACTAGAAACATCTGGTGAGCCGAACCAAACCATATGACAGGCCAACTTGGGCCGCTGGCTATACAGCAGTACACGTATGGTGAGATTGTTCTACTGCTGCGGGGCGAAATTATGTTAACAATTGTGCTGTATTTTTTTCATAACTAGATGGTGCGAAACCTCATAATAGGATCCTTCTTCTTAACACATTTAACACAATACATCAAAACACAATTTCACACCTGCACTCATTTAGTGATGATTAAAAAAAAAATGAAAATTAAGATTTATTTTTTTTTGGCAGTCTGTTCACAAAGCCTTTTCTCGGCTGGATTTTTTTTTAGATCACAGTTTTTCCTCCACATTACATGTTCTGTAATTCTCTGCTGATGCCACCGAGGGAGAACCGAGTGCTGTCAGTGACCTAAACATTAAATATGCACAATTTCAGTGAGGAATGGGGAGTGTGGTGTGGTGCTTGGCATTGGAATCTAACTTTATTGCTTAAGGTTATCCACAAACCTCACTGGGAACAGTTTAGCCTGCCCAGAGTGAGATGGTGTGAGTCAAATAACACTAAAGATCACTGTGCCAGCTAATTACCAATCATTTATTTTATGGTTTGAATAGACACCGTTTTTTTGTACTGTACCCATCAACTTGTGCCAAATGTTAAATATAAATCTAAGCATTCTGTACATGCTTACACTGTCACGTCCATCTAATTCATGTAATAAATAACATGTTAACATTAGTCATTCATTATGTAGGCTTTGACTCTTTGCACTACTGTATTCTTATTTACAATTTACAGAAGGTTTTTTTTTTTTTAAATTCATAATATATATGTTTTCATTGCTTTTGTCGGTTGTATGTGTTTTTCTGTGTAAGTGCAGCGAGAGCAATGAAAAACTGTATACTGAGTATACGTAATATCTGTCTATCTACCTATCTGGCCACTAGAGTTAATTCTATTTCTGACTGAATTATTCATTGAGTTAATAATCTGCAGCATCGCCAAACTCCCCCACAGATTGCACATCTGCTTTACAAAGTCACTTATTCTTTCAGAGTTGTTAGACTGAACTGGTTCACATTGATCAATTGTTGCTTTCATTACGCCCCCCTTCGACATTTCCATGTTTGCCTTTACAACACTGGAGGGCAGTATGAGCATGATGTAAAAAAAAAAAAAAAAAAAAGATAAAAATGGACAAGTCACAGCTGCAGCCTTCTTCATCCAGGCTCCTACTGGAATACTGTATATATACACTTGATCAGACTGGAATGTATACTGCCTATATGTCATATCTGGCCCACATGCAGGATCAGTTGTGGCAAGACTGGGTTTTGGTTCTTATGGGTCAAAAGATAATGTATGGTGTGGTTACAGCAAATCCAACACTTAAATTGACCTTGTTAAACTGTTCTGCTGAGCTAGTTTACCAGACGGTCATAGCTTTTATTTTTCAAAAAACAACTACAGTTAGTGTTGTTGATTCAATTTAGAATATTTCTAAGGGAGAAAGAACTAGAACTTTATTGTTGTAGTATTAAAAAAGCTTTAATGTGCATGATTTTTCTTGATGAACGATTTTTTAAAGATGACTTTTTTATTATGAACAGGCCCCTTTTTATGATGATCAGCTGAGGAGTCTAAATTAGATTAAAATGAAATATTGCATTATAATTAATGATTTCAATTTAGCAGTGAACACTTGATATTGTTATTACTTCAGTTCCAGCAGATCTTGATCAAAAAAGAAAGAAAATAACACCTACTAATTGCCCATAATTAATTGTCACAACAATGCACTCTACATAAATCCCAGTTTCAGGTCCTCTCAGCCTGTTGCCATGACAAGATGATTGACAGCCCCAGTTCTCCCAGTCAGAAACCTATACCTTAATGCCAGGTAAACAGTTTGGTGAATGCTGAAACAAGCCAATTTCACAGCTGACCTGCCTCATTGGAAAGCTCAGCGGCTAGTGTAATTAGCATTAGCTTGTTTAATGTTGGTAAGCTATGGACACTCACTGTCAGTGCAGTCTAGCAGTATACCTGACGCCTTAGCTGGCCATTAATTTGGCACACATATCAAGTACTAGGTTAAGTTAGCTAAGACCAGCTAACTGCAGGGCCGTCTGGTCAAAAACCTGACAAAAGGTTAAAGGGGCACTACATAGATTTGGAGAGATGTTATTGTTTACAACATTCATGAGGTGATAATGCAAACTCAGAAATATATATATTTTTTCCACAACTGACCAGAGGAGGAAAATCACCAGAACACAGTTTAAAGCTAGAAAGGTGGCAGGGTCCGCCACCCTGTGTTGTCTTTTCAGACCAGTTAGATAATTCAGTTTAATCGGTCATGAAAAATAGAGAGTCTGTTGTTTCAGATATTTGGTTATTTATTGCTTTCAGTATGGTGGTGTTAGGTTAGCCGGTTTAAAGCTGTCTTTAATATAGTTCTCCTCTTTTTGTTTTTTTCCAGTCTTCACCTTTTCACAGCTGGTTAGGTAAAGAGCTGAACAAACTCACTGCACGAACCTGCAACACACAGAGTGAAAGGTAACGGGGATGTTCTCATACATGTTGAATGGGGAGGGACCGTACTTTGAATTCCTTGTCCATCCCTTGAATAACATAATAACAACCCTACCTGCTGCAGAAAAGTTTCACCTTGGAACTCCAAATTCAGGCCAGGGACTCTTTAATTGCTCATTATGACTTGACGTTTAAGTGTTTCACGTCTCTTTTCACATTGTCTCCTGCTTTCAAATGCCTGCAGGAGGTGCAGAGCTGATCCGGTGTCCAACTTAAAACATTAAAGGTCACCCGTTTTTTGCGGACCCTTCGCATTGTTGGACATGTGAGAATTGAGCGGTGATTTTTTTTTTTTTTTCCATTATGGCCAGCAAGGCAAGGAATGCATGTTATTAGCGCGATTGTATAGACTAATATGTAAACCAAGATCTTGTCTGACGGGGCCCTATTTGGAGGTAAGCAACTAGCCCCATGCTGCAGTCGCCTTTAGTTTTCTTACAGAATACTAATTATGTTTGCATAATTGGTTTTAGTCATTTAAATGGGGAGCTTGTTAA
The DNA here is from genome assembly GCF_904848185.1 of Acanthopagrus latus. Lineage (NCBI taxonomy): Eukaryota > Metazoa > Chordata > Actinopteri > Spariformes > Sparidae > Acanthopagrus > Acanthopagrus latus. The sequence goes on along the minus strand of NC_051054.1, from coordinate 16,270,316 downwards.
ATCTCCCCCCCTCCCCCTGTTTTCACCTACAGCTAAATTTAGCTAACAAGGTCTGTCTGAATGTGAACTGCTTTGTTCAAAGAATGAGGCATTAGTGGTTTAGACTTCAGAGTGCAGTGTCAATTGATCTTACATGTTGAAAGAATGAAGATAAAATTTGAAATGACTTAAAACCGCTTATGCGATAAGCTGTTGGGAATGTTTTTGTGCTCTGCCGCCGAATGGCTTTGAGCGGCCTCTTTTCTTCATGTAATGGCAAAGAGATGGAAAAAAAATGTGACATTTTGTTTTAATTTCCACTTGATTATCTGTGATTATGTGCTAAAACAGCAAACTTGCACCCCTTTAAAGAGGCAGAGTGAAAATGTATAAAGGCTGGAAATTAGAATCACCAGAAAAAAAAAGGATGGCCTGGGGAAAAGCATCATGTAATGTGCTTTTCCGCATCCGCCCCGCACTCTCTCATTTTTGCCATTTGAATATACACAGAATTATTTACACCTTCAAGGCAACTCGACTGAACTGCACATCAGTCAATTAGTAAATCAGAAATTTTCTGTGATTCCAGTTTAGCGTGGAGTCCTTGGCTCCCTCTGGTCCCCCCCTTTTAGTCTCCCTTCCTGACAGTGACAAATTACTCCTCTGCTTGGCGAGATTGAAAATTAAAAGCATTTAAAGTTGCTCATGCATTTATGCTAATGAGAAATTCAGATATGATTTGCATGCGAAAGAGGCTAGTCTGAGAACTCATCATTGCCCCCACCACCTCCAGCCCTGCATTTCTTCAGGCTCTGTTTTTTTTTTTTTTTTTTTTAATGTGAGCGAAGGAGAAAATGTGGTGTGTAAACACTCTCAAAATATGACATTTAAGATGGCTGCACACAGGAAAATTGTATTATTGCCTCTGAGAGGGTCTTTGTACAGTATTTATGATGCAACCTACCATTGGCACCCCTCTATAGCCACTCAGGCAAATTGGGTCATTGTGTCTGGCGTTGTCACATCACACCACAGGAGGAAACACTATGAACATAATGACATCGTGCAGTTACTGCTCATGCCGTCCCCTGTTGGCGTTTGGATAGAGAGACAATTAAATACAGGATGTACTTCCTAGTATAACACCGGCGAAGCAAAGTTTGAATTATGAGCATTATTCTGTGGGCATAAGCCTCTAAAGTCTAATATTAAAATGTTTGTTCAGATGAAAAAGGCTTTGTTTTGTGATAAACATGTGCGGAACACTTTGGAGCTGGAGGATTAAAAACTCTGGGCTGATTTGTTTTTCGAAGTAAGCCCCATCCACGTCTTCCTCTCTCAAAAAAAAAAAAAAAAATCAAAGCGCACCCCTCCTTTTGAGTTTGTTTGTTCCACGGTTACTAAATGATTGTAACCTTGGAAACAAGATGCATTAATGAAGGTGGAGAATGAAATGGGACTTTAATTTGTTTCAGTGTTCATAGCTGAGGTGAAATGGATTAGCTTTGATTGAGGCGCGAGATGAAGAAGGAAAGCGCTGACATGACACTTGTATTTGTCATCATGTCATTTCAAGGAGGATGCTGCAGCAATTATGAATACGGGTACACAGCAATTAAAAGCGGTAGTATTCATTAATAATTTTTTATATTAATTTTTCAGTGGCCGCTTAAATGATTGCCACTGCACACAGGCTTTCCAATTACGCTGCTTAATTAGAAATGTCAATATTAAGAAATAATTAAACCTGGGAATACATTAAGGTTGTCAGAAATGCTTAAAAAGTTATGACCATCACTCAAACGATGTTTTCTCTAATATGTTTTGCAATGATTTGTGAATTAAAGATGAGACTTTAATCAATGTAAGTGGCAAACTCAACTGGATAGTTAGAAACTTACATGATCACCTATGTATGGATTCTTTTTTAAGCAGCGTTCGAGTAGAGAATGCAGTTTTATCATGGTATAGAGTACAGAGCTCCTTCCATACCTTTGTGTCTTGTCCCTTTCAGCTGGCCAGAAGCCTGCTGAACAGAACTTGATCAAGGTCTCCAAAGAGATGCCTGAAGGATCCGCAGGTTCACCGAGGCCCAATCCCGATGTCCACGCTCGGACTCAGACTCTGAGGGGTGCTCCCGGTGAGTCTGCGAGGGGTTTAGGGTTGTCCAACCGTGAAAGTGCGTGAGTGCTCTGGCCACTTTCCTTAAGTCCGCAGACTTTGCCAGAGGGAATTACCCACAGTTTGTTGTCTTGGAACATAAAACTCAGGGTTGCGTTGGGGAAGTCTGAAAACACAAAAACAAAAGCACCTGTTTATATATGTGCTACTGGTTTTTGTTTTTAAATGTAAAGTAAAAGGCCCTAAACTCACAAGGTAAACTGAACTGTCGCAAAGTGCTACACCATTCCTATTGAACCATTTCAGCCCTTTTAGCCCTCCTCATTCAAACACCTGTCTCACTAGGTGGCATCAGCCAAGTCTTTGTGGGTTCAGGGGTTAAAGCTTTATGGGGGGAGATTGGGATTACAGTAATTCCTACAAACATACATTCAAACACTGTTGGTGGTGGCTGCAATGCAGGATGCCGACTAGCACATCAGGAGCAGTTTGGGATTCAGTATCTTGGCCAAGGACACTTCATCATGCAGACCAGACAAATCGAACCAGCGACCTTCCGATAACCTGACGCTCGTTCTACTCCTGAACCATAGCTGCCCAGTCAACACAAACCAACACAACGGATGTTTGCAACATGCTTATCTTCAGTTAAAACATGATGTGTCTGTGTTTTAATACCTGTTTAAGTCCAGAGCAGGTACAGTGTTGATTCCTACCTGTTTAGTAGTCACCTGCAGTAAGCCGGTTAGATAATAACCAAATAATTATCTTCTTTCTTCAATGACACAGTTTCAGTTTTCTATTTAATATTTAAACAGCACATATACGTCTGTATGCTCATAGTTAATCTGTTGAATAATCCACACATAATTGCCCGTTATTCTATTAGGCAGCTTCATATGTATTTTAGATATGTATACTTTTGCGTGTGTGCGTGACGCCCTTTCAAATTAATTGAATTGGAATAATGTTCGACGAATTGAAATTATCTCCCTTTCTCTTGAAATGATAAATGGAATATATTCAGTATGTGTATGGTCTTACAGCGGAGAATTAAGTCATTAGTAAATTTAGTGTTTTTCTTGTTATCTCAGATGCTTCAAGCGTTATTTGTGAACACGGGTGGTATTCTCTCACAAATACTAAGAACCTAGCTCTGGTTTTGAAATGTTATCAGATGAAAAAAAAAAAAAAAATCAGACATGCTCTGACCAAATTAGACTGTCTGGTCAGAAACGTATTGTAATAGGTGATTTCCAGAACTGTATCTGTAATGTAGCCCACGTTGTGTCCCATTCACTGCCTGTGGAGGTCTGTTTGTCTCTCGATATTAAAAAGCATCAAGGCTTGCGTGTTTTTTTTATCCTGAGAGACAAACCAATTTTGGACCGCCTTTGATCGTGGGAATACATTTTCATTCCGGTATGGATCTCACAGGTAGCTGCATATTGATACTAGTGGATTTAAGGCAGACTGGTAATCAAGTAAAGCCATCACCTGTTGACTGCGGCGGAAGCTTGCTGAAAGAAAGACTTGAAAGCATTTGTACCTCAAAGCGATGGCAGCCTCTAATGATAGGATTGGTTTTGGCACAGCACGTTGGCCATGTTTCCCTCAAAGCCTTGTATGACAGCTCTTTAATTGGACTGCTCCGCTCCCTCAGTGCTGTAAAAAATGTTACTAGCCAGTATTGCTTGGCTGTTGTTGTATAATTATTCCACAATATACTGTAATAAAAATCCAACGGGACAAAGTTGATCTCAAGGAGTGCTGTATGTCTATTTATGAATACAGGCAATTTCATGTTCATTTGGACCTTGATATCCCTCCCTGAGACTCACTGAATCATTTCTCGCCCTAATCAAGTGCTAACTGAGCGCTCATGCATGTAAGAGAATGAAGGAGCTCAGACTGCTCGGCAGTACAGTTAAAGCAATGTTTTTTGCCTCCATCAGAGGATAATTACTAAAACCATGTCCAATTACCTTTGTGTGTTGTTTGTAGCTCTTCGAGTCGGTCACACAAAAAAAAGAAAAACATTTTGTGGAAGCTGCGAGAATATAATATATAATCTCATCATCGTCCAACCTGTGTGTGTAAATAACGTGTATATCTCCATGAGAGGTAGTATGCATGACCTTGATACCGCTGACATCTCTCTCTGTCTGCCTCTTACTTGTTCTTGTTCCCCCCCCACTGAACGGAAAGAGTAAAAAGACCCTTGTGAGCCAAAGCTTATATCAGTCAGATGAGAGGAAATAGTGTATGTGTGTGTGTGTGTGTGTCTCCTCTTGCCTGCGGCTGCAGATTAGCCATGAGAGCCAGAGGATCGCCCCCGCTCTCTGACAAATGAGAAAAGCCACAGTGGCCCTGGCCAAAGTGACAGGCCAAATGGAAGCAATTCCTCCCGAGGCGGGGGAGAGCAGCTGTGACCGGGGCCTGCTATGCCGCTCTAGACAGGACCCTATGTGTGTGTGTGTGTGTGTGTGCGACTGTGTGTTTTTCTGCGCTGTAGGGACTTAACCCGCAAGACAATTGGCATTTCTCTTCCGGCGGTCCCCGTGAAAGTGCTGTGCGTCGCTGACCTTTGGGGAACCTCATCAGCCGCAGATGACCGCGCACCTTTACCTGTGTTGCGCAGGCTGTATTAGCATGCATCGAGGGGGCTGCTGTTTAGGATGTTTAGGATAATGGACAAAGACCGCGCACATTGTTGCGGGATCATTTCCCGGAAAGACCAGTGCCAGGTTGAATCAGCCCGGCCTCACTTCAGAGCCCTGTGGATGTGTGAGTAATTAACACTGAGCCCTGATAGATTAAATACTACCCTGCTGAGATTGACTCTGTCTGCCGCCGTTGGCATAGTGACCTGCCAGCGACGAGACACTTTGAGAGGGCAAGGATGGCAAGAGTGGCAAAGAGCGCGATAGGAACAACAGGGATGGAGAGAAATGCGGAGGGTGTTTATCGGTCCCAAACCATCTAAATAAACAAGACAGGTGGACAGCGAGGTGTTCGAGAGAGCAGGCCCCCCCAGAAAAAACGAGGATTGGAAGATGGATGGCTCTGGGTTATAGGTGATTCCCACCAGTGTTTCGCGTTCTGACTCCAGTTCAGTCAGGTGATCTGTCAAGAGACATAGCCAGGCCTGCGTCTCCCACAACGCCTCCCGCCTCGTCTTTAAATCTCTCTGTTCTCTCTCTCCCCCGTCACCCAGGGCCAAGCGGATCAGGCTCCGCGTCGACACAGCCATCATAATTACTCCACGCCGGAAGAATCAATTACAGCTAAGCACCATCATTTCCAGAATGGAGCAAAACATTAAAGTTTAAAAATCCCAAATTATTAAAAAGTCATGCTCTCAGGGACACATACAGAATATTTACTGTTAACAAATAACTTAATAACTTCACTCCGAATTATTAATTCATGGCTCACATCGGCTCGGCGAGACTTGTCTCGTGGTTAATTTCTCTGCCTTTATACATTGTTAAATATGCATCAGTTCTCGACTATTCTATATGAGCGCTTGGCAAATTGGTCAGAGCTTTGTGACTTTATTAGAAAATCTGAGCTGCAGTTTTGTCTGTTGACACGCTGATTTGAATATTCCAGTCCAAACAAATGCTTTGTTTATTGCTGGAGAAATGCAGGCAGTCTCCTCTGTGCATAACACTGATGTGGACTAGCTGACACAGTTTGATGCAGCAGATCAGTGACGAGCATTTACTCAACTCTGATTTACTTGTACTTTACTTGAGTATTTCAGTTTTATGCTAATTTAAACTTCCACTCCAATAGCTTTAGAGGCAAATGCTGTACTTTTTACTCTACCGCATGTATCTGTGTTGACAACTCAACAGTAGGTATACACTTTATACCTACACGTACATCTATGTTTTAATTTACTTTTGCTTGTACAGCGAGAAAATTACTCCTCATACTTAGTCACTATGAGGAACATTCAGTTTTTGTTGATTCTAGCAGCGTGATTTTATGTGTGATGTATGTGATCTGACCCAACCCCAGGCAATAATGAAGCCTTGTTCTCTTCGCTGAAGGTCTCGTTTGCTGTTACAGGTCATTTATAATCATCAGAGGAATCACAAGGCTATTTCATAAACACATAGTCACTTTAAGTTCATGTCATATCAGATTCTTAAAGACTTTTGCTCATGTACTCATGTTCGTATGGGTGACTTTTACTTCTACCAAAGGAATATTTTAACACATTATGTTATATACTCAAATTTGCCTTGGGTACTTTTTTTTAACAACACTGCAGTAGATCACTCTTACTTTGAGGAATGGCTGTCATTTAACCAAAATGTCTTCAAGTCAGCCTTGTTTGAGCTAATGAGGTGGTTCTGATTGGAGCAGCTAACAATCCAGTAATCACGGGTCATGTTTTTGATGGGTCTTTTTTTTCTGTTTGAAGGTGAAACTATAAAACTGACTAATCAGTCATGCCACTTGAATTTGAAGTAGAAAATGATTGTGATGAAACAAAGGTGGAGAACCCTGCGAGCGTATCTTTTGAGATTACACTTGGCTAATGGACATGCAGGTAACGTGGCTGGAAAGGGATTTCTGAGTCGAGTGTCTTTGTGGCATCTTTTTAAAGGTGCAATGAATTTAAGTTGAAAACATAGAAAAACAACTGGAATTATAGCTAGAACGTAATGAAATAACAATTTTGGGATAACGATGTTGACGTATTACTTAGAGGAGATATTTCCTGATGGTAGCATGATAGCCTCCTAGCCCACGGTCCGTCCGAAGTCCCGGTGCTATGTTCTTTAGTATTAATTAGACAAGTTGCTAATTTTTACATATGGCACCTTTAACTCCTAGCTGATGACATCAGTATGGCCAACCCATACTGGTGTGGGTTTCTTGTTTTTGCAGAGTGTACAGGCTACATCCAAGTCTTTAAGCCAGCTGCAGCTGTTGGGACTTCTCATTCATTACCTCAGGGTGTGCAAACAGAATATCACCAGTGGGATTTATTTCCTTAATGTCCAGTTCAAATTGTTGGGCTTCGATGAGATGTTATTCCTAACCTGTTCTAAATAGCCACTGCGGCAAGCAGCAAACATTTTCCAATACAGGTTGAACATACAGTAGTAGAGGAAATGCAAATGCTCCAAAAGGTGTTAATGGATTTTAATGGGCCTTGGGGAAGAGATGGAGAATAAGGGGAGTGAAGGTGCATGCTCTTTTAGCCCCTTCCAGCTGAGTGAATCAAAAACATTGTGGCAGAACCTGAAATAGTTTGCAGCTTTAGAAAAAAGTCCCCGGGGGCTGTAAATTGGCTCTCAGAAGAGGAAAAAAGAAACAATTGCCCTTTACCTCCGAGGTTGCATGTCATCTCTCTGAAACTCACTACTGGGCAGATTAAGGTCAAGTAGACCATTCCCCCTACCTTTTCCCCCCTCCTCTCCTCTGAAGGGAGCAGAGAGAGGGCGAATAAAATGATGACAGCGAGGGATTGAGAGAGAGAGCGAGGGGGAGAAACTGGGATTTTGAAGGTCTTTGAAATAGGTTTTACACCCATCCCCGGTGTTTTTTTTTTTCCCTCTCTCACTCCAAGAACTGTGTTGATAATGGCTGCTTGTCAGGGAGGATGAGCCCACCTGCTCTTTGTAACTCAGTCCTGCTGGTTCAGCTCATAGCCTCGACATAAATATGAAAAGAGCGCGATCGGGGTTTAGTAGGGGTCCTGCTTTTTGGGATGTAAGCGGCCTTTTAATGCAGCTGTAAAGGGTACAATATTCTATGAAAGGGCTCTCAAGGACTGAGAGGAGACATGAACATTACAGAGATGGTAGGCCTACTGAAATACAGTAGGTCGGCCTCCAAACGCCATACGACGCTAACGCCACATTATGTCATTAGGTACTCGCTCGTCACAGAGGATAAATCAATAAAACTGAAGTGGCATGCCTGCCAATTGTAATTACGAAATCAATTGACACACAATTAAGTCTTTTGTTTCAGTGGATTGTCCTGTCAATCACACACGTTCAGTAATGTGCGAGTGAATGGCATAACATTTCGCCTTTCCCGTGTCAAGGGCACAGTTGCAAAGTCTGCCGGCAATTAAGAACTATAATGTGCTGAGTCGAGCGCGGCAACAAAATAGGCAGCAATTTCTCCTGCTCCTGCTGAAATTATGCTTATCAGGTACCTCGCCTCGGCAGAGGTGAAGGGTCAGCCTGAGCAGGCAGGCAGCATTTCTCCACATAATTGAGAGAAGTTTGGATTTAATTGTATAATTAATCTTGTCAAATTAAGTTACACAGAAGTCCGACCCCTAAATTAGGCAGTCTGGAATATTTTAAATTGCCTTAATGTGAAATCTGGCTCCAGAATGCACTTTGTTCTCTCCTGATGGTATGAGGTAAGTTTTTAGCCATGATGAACACGGCACTCTGTAATAACCTGTTAGCAGTTCTTATCACGTTGTTCCTTTATATGATTAATTTCCTCAGAAAGTAATTGCAATTTCAAAGAGAGGTTCATTTTATTGTATAGCTTATTGTTGGCCAGTGAAGTGAAAATATAAAGACTGGATTCATGGTAATGCTCAACAACTGAACGCTCAACTGGATTGGAACGTGACGTTTTTGAACAGTGGTCTTTCCGATGAGGGTTTAGTTTGGCAATTTGTTTGTCTTTTGTTGTTTTCTCGGTTTGAATTGAATACCACTCCCTCCATGAGCCAAGTGGATTGACTTTGCGATTACCTGGAAGTAATCACAGTTACAGTGTTTAGAAGTGATGGTGAACAATTGCATTGGTGATTATGCCGTGCTGTTCACGCCACATGCTCACGTGTTAGATAGCTCTGGTGTTACCAAAGATAAGATAAGATAGCACTTTATTAATCCTGGAAGGAAATTCTTGTTCCAGCGCCTGCTCCACATAAATAAAAGAAACAACCAGTGGGTTCACCGGGTCAGGGTCACACACTGGCCCAGTTTTTTTTTTTTAGTTTTTTGATGAAAATAAAAAAACACTATTAAATATTATTGAAATAACATATAAAGTGTTTATAGGGCTGAATGATTAGCTGATAAAATGATTGACAGTAAATCAACTGACAACAATTTTGAAAATGAATTACCTGATTAAGTAATTGAAGTAACAGGTCATCGTTCATGCGTTTGATACCCAGGACTGCCTGACAAGGACCACTGATACTTGAATGGATCGTCAGACCCTCAAATTGTGAGAATTGTTGTTTTCTAAGGTGAATACATGGATTGATACACATTTATAGCAGCTGTTACAATGCATTTATTAAAAGTTAACTATGCTTTATGCTGCTATAGCATGTGAAGGGAGAACAATTCCTTATTTAGATTAATAAATACTTTAATTAAAGGTTTCCTAAAACTGGTAATAAATATCTTATCAGCTAATAAGAAACTTGTTTATTATGCTAGCAATCTTATTACTGTAATAAGTTGTAAGTATCCCTATTAACTAACTCGTATTACAAGGACCTTGACATGAAACATTACCTAGAGATGTTCTGAGATCACACAAATCCTTAATGTATGCAATGCAGTGATGAAATCCTTGGATGTATCCATACTGATCTACACTTTTCGTGAATCAATAAGGGGCCTCCAGTATGTGACAACTTTATCTCGTACACCATAGATAGTTTTATGGACATTGACAGAGTCCTGTGTTTAATTATGACCTGCTGCGGGATAACTCTCACCGCCAGCAGCCCTCAATAATCCCCGCTGAGCTCCGTCCCATAGGTTACGCTGCAATATGGCGGCGTAACCTTGTTGTAAATCAAAGGCTCGAACTCCATCTCTAAACAAATGAATGCACCTCACAGTGTATCAGCCAGATAATCTTGTTTCGAGTCACAGTTAAAGAGTGCATCTCCCAGCAGTGTCTCTCAGCAGACTTTGCAGAGATTAGAAACACTTGAGTGGAGATTGGTTGGGGAGCGAAAAAGCCAGTTGAGGGCTTCACACGGGAAGGGATAAAGTTGGAGGCATCAAGTATCAATGACCCGACAATAATCTGAGATGTTGATGATGCACACTCATTTGAATATGAACCTGCTGTGGTTCTGGTAGCGTGTGTTGTGTTTAGTTTGCTGCAGATGTTATTAGTGTATTTTTAATTATTATTTTCTACCTCAACTCTAATGACAGCATCTCCATTCACTGCAGTATGGAGATGAGAACGCACGTCCCATCATCGACTGCCTGGAAAGCAGGAGGCCCGTGGGGTATTTGCCAGCATAATTCTCTTCTTAACACGACGACCTTACTCTGCTGTTGTTGTCAGATTTAGTAACAGCCGACACATGAGAGGAGCTGGTTAGGAAAAAAAAAAAAAGGGAAAAAAAAAAAAAAAACTCCTTCGGCTTGTTCGAATGCCAGCTATGTGTACGAGCTTTCAAAGGGGCCTCTTTTATGTGCGTGACGTATGACTGTTTCTGTGTGTACGGCATCTCGGTGGAGAGAAACGCTACCCCAGCACAACGCTGCTGTCACCCAGAATACAGATGGAGGATCTGCCCTTGTGCACTTTCCCTGAAGTACATACTTACATAGATGGCTCTATTCAGCGCTGATGTGTGTGTGTGTGTGTGTGATTCCGTGTAGTGTACTTTCTGCAAGTGGGGAGATGTAGGGGTTGCTGCAGTGGAGTATTTTGGAGTGTGATTATTTTTAGAGTCTGTTCCAGGCGCTCTCTGTTACCAAATTGAGGAAGGTATTTCGCCGATAAACCCATTTCTGTTTCCTGGCAGAAAGACTTTCAAGACTCAGGGGGTCACAGATGGGGTTCTTTGGGTTTGTTTTTGTATTTTTTTTGTTTTTTTGTATGAAACGGGCATACGATCCCATCCCTACATAGAACATAAGGGTAACATTTATGCCGTATGGGAAAGTGGTCTCAGACTGCAACCCTGGCCACTGAGACGCAACGCGTTTAACCTCTAACCTCCATACTCCCAAGATATTTTGTGAAAAAAGCCTCTCTTCCTCCGCAGCAATCCATTGCAGCATTCTGTTTTGAAATTGAATCTCGCTGCTTTTTTTAGGACTTCCAATGCTTTATTTGGCTTCCTCCTCTTTTCCCAATCTGTCTTTGATTGTTCAGGGAAATCTTGTGAAATGCAAATGGGGCCAAACAGAATGTAATTGCTGCTGTGTGATGATTACGAGGGAGAACTAATGATGTCCCAACACCGGGGTCAGGTAGGGTTTAATTAGAGGAGGCACAATCAGTGTCACTCCACTCTTGCGCTCTCCTGTTCCCGGTGCCTGGCTGGTCCTGTGCCAGCTCGCTCTCCAAGAGAGTTTAAAGAAAATGGGCTGCTGATGTGAAAAGAGAGGGGAGAGGAGGGGCGGCAGAAATTAATGTAGCTAAGTTCCTTTGTTTCCGAATGGGGCTGATTTTTGGGAATGGATCCCCCGTAAGAAGCATGGCCCCATCTGCAGATAAAGGTGCAGGTTAATGAACGCGGCAGAATGGAAAAAGGTCACAAAGCAGTGGTCTGTTGAGAGAAAAAAAGCCTTGTGATGTGCTCCGCTTAGCCCATGCGCTGTGGGCATGTACTCTCAAGCTCACCTTAGCAAATCAGAAAGGAAACACCTCCCATGCCTTCGCCGCGAGCATGAATTATTGTATGTTGCGCAACCGAGCAGATTACTCAAACAAGGAGACCAGATTGGACAGATGAGCGAGACCAGCCAAGGAGAATAACTGTGGCCAACATTCCTGATTATCCAATCACCGCTCCAAAAACATCAATTCCATCTCGTCAATAGATAATTAAGAGGGATAATTGGCTGGCTGCGCTCTGGGCAGACGAGGACTGCTGGTAAAGTTCCATCCCTTACCTCAGCATCAAAACACACACACTCACACACACACATGTAGCCGAGACATCTGTCTGCTGAAGGTCAGCGTCATAGCAGAAGAAGTTTTAAGATGGCTCGCTATCTAAATTGGAATATATTGTGTGTTATCATATGTTAACATTTTAGAGCATTTAAACTATCCACCATTGAAGAGTGCAATAAGATATCTTTTAGGATCTTTTATGGTCCATGGAGGGACCAGTCAGCTGGCACACATTAGAGCCTTTCCGCAAGGCCTCTGTTGTTTTTAAACCACGGATTACCGTATTTTACCAGGGCGCCACCTCACCCTTTAGGAAACCAGAGTTCTTTTATTGTCAACCATCTTTGCTCGGAGCTGTTCATCCCTTTTTAGATCCATGAGTGTCTGTGAAGTACAGGCCAGCAGATTTAACCGGACAGGGCCAGAGATTTAAAACATTGACCTGCCCGGTCTCAACAGCTGTGTGCTAATCCATTCCATTGCTCTGACCGTCCTCTTCCCCCCCCTTTTTCCTGCTCTGGTGAATAGCAAGGTCCTTAATGTGTGAGATCAAGAGGAAAATAAGGCTCTCCAAATGGAATCAAATCACACGGAGGGGCTGCCCGGCTCGCCGCAAAAGGCCTCGGCAGCATTAGGGCCAGAATAAGACAGAGCAATTGGACTGTAATTCCTTTTCCAGCTATTAGCCAGTCACAGCTTGCCGTTTGCTCGCTTCGCTTCTCATCCACCTCGGCCCCCCCCCAACCAACCAGTCTTTGATTAATTCATTAATTCACAAACAGAAGCTGAATCACATCTCAGCACTCGGTTGACTCAAATTGGATGCAGGGTAACAATCAGTCCCTCCCACCCCGGACTGATCTGACAAATAAAAAAATACAGCATTACTGAGTAAATAGATCTCTGTCCATTCGGCCTGATAATTTGTTGCATTTTCATGTTTTATTTATGCTCCGAGAAGCTGCCTGCTCTCGTATATCACAGGCCCAACGAGCCAAGGCGGGTAGGGGTGTATTGATTTGGGTCGACTGTGCGCCTCTCAGCACAGCCCTTCCCCTACAGGCCCTGCTACGCCCCTCGCCGTTTGTATTCGTCTCAAGCTTTTAGCCCCCTAGCCCTCATGCGTTGGCTCTCATTCAATGGTCGCCCTTCTTGGCTCACACAAAGCCCAATCCCATTCCCATGCATTCAATATTCCCATTATAAGCTCATTAGTCTAGTCATTGTTTTGGGCTCATTAATAGGATATCCATCGCCTTAGACACCTCTGAATTACCATGTCACAGTGTGGCCCCTTTCAGAAGATCAACAGTGGGTGGATTTTGCAGAGTTGTGCGAGCGTGCACGTCCCGCGCCCGTGCGTGCCACGTCGACCTTGGGTTTGCTGACACGCCAGCCCCTCTAGAAACCTGCTGACACACTTCATGTAGATACACATGCGCCCACACATACACACGGACACACACACCAAAGTCCTCCCTCCTCAGCCTCAGTTCCCCGCCCACCCGCTCCCAGAGGCTTGTCCGTCAGTGATGCAGGAGACAGCAGAGCGAGCTGGCAGGGGGGCTGGGGGGCTCGGGGCCGGATTGGGGTTTTTAACATGCGAAGCAGGTTCTCCTGTGCGTACGTATTGATCCTCGGAGGGCTCCCAGGCCCCCTTTTCCTTTCTTTCCCCGGCAGTGGAGGCCATTCATCACCGAGGCCATGACTGGAGAGCTCAAACAGCCGTCTCTGTCAGAAAATGGGCTGCGGCGGGCTGTGGCGTGCCACACCGAGCTGGCCTCTCTCATCAGGAGGGATGAAGCCTTGACACAGTGGCTCATGGCGTGATCTGTTCCTCTCACTCACAGGAGTCATCCATAGCGCGCTGGTCAATGCACAGTCATGCCTCCATAAAGCCAAGCTCCCCCTTAAATGCTCTATTGGATTGCAGTGTCCTACTCTCACCTAACATGTTTTTATCGATTTGCAGAGAATGAAAAAAAAAAAAAATCATAAAAAGAGGATACCAAGCAAGCCGCTTTGCTCTTTGGTAAAAAGCAACTTGTCTCGCTGACAGGAAAAACAATCAAGTTTTAAATGGTGCTTCCTCTGTGGGGCCATTTTTTAATCTGCGCTCAAAGAGGAAATATGAATATGAATATATCCAGGTCATGTTTATCTCTGACATCTATCCCCTGGCTGGTGATTTATGCAAGTCTCCTGCAGTCTCCCTTCCTTCCTGCCTCCTGCCACACCTAGGTCCTCCCCCGCACCCTCATGTTTGATTGATAGTGACTTTCGACGCCATGGGGAGATGTGCATCCCAGCTGAGCTGCCGAGACTGGAGCTCCAGCCGCGGCCTAGGTTTGGGCCACGACAAGGACGTACAGAGAGAAAGACAGATGGTGGGAGGGAGCAGAACGGAGCGTGGCCTCAGCGTCAGATGTGTTTTAAATAACTTTGACAGAGGAGTTTGAACCGTCTCTCTGGGCTGGAGCTAATCTGATGTGAGAGGATGCCACACTGAGGCTGATAGGACACAGAGATAGAAGAGGGGAGGGAATGGCGGAGGGAGGCATGGAGGGAGAGAGAAAGGGTAATAGAGGTGCTCACTCAGCTGGTGGGAAATCTGCCCTCTTCATCTTTTCATCTCTCCAGCCTCTCTCTTTCTCACTTTGCCCCTGCCTCCCTCAACCAGTTATATCCATTTACCACCAAGCCCAAGCTCTCTCCTCTCCTCTTTCTCTTTCACACTTTGCGTCACGCTCCCTCTCGCCTCCCTCCATCTCTCTCCCTGTCGTCCCCTTCGCTCACCATCTCCCCCCACCTTCGCCACCGCTGTCTTTCACAGACGATTTAGGAAGTCACAGCCTCTCCCTTCCATTTATGAAATTGCTCGTGTTATTTCCTGGCCCCCGCAACCCCCCCAAAACCCACCCCTGTGCCCAGCTCTCCCTCATAAGTCTTAGTGGATGCATCCTCTCTCTCCGCAGATAGTCCCCGAATGGCCAAGAGAGCACACAGCTCAGTGGCCAATGCTCTACAAAAACAAAAATCCATCCGGAGGGTAATATTCTCAGACAGCACGACTAGCCCCTGACACCACGACCCGGCCATAACACGGAGCATCCATTCTTAATCCCCACCCATGGCCTCTTGTTTACCTCATCGCCCTCTGGCCACTGTGAAAAGGCACATGCTGGCCCATTTTTCCTGTGGCTGTGTCTTTTTTTTTTTTATGGCTTAATGCTCTGAGGCCATCGCTGTTATGAGCGTTGTCCGAGTGTCGGTATAGTCAGAGAGATTTACAGGGCCTGGAAGCTTTTTCTTTTTTTTTTTTTCATTTATAGTGAAGCACTGCACCTGCTTCAGGGCTTTGGAAGAGAGAGCATTTTACAAGAGGATAGATGTATTTTTGAATGAATGAAATGAGTCTCACGAGCACTCATACTTGCATTTTATAATTTTTTATCCAATCAATGAGGACACTCGGAACTGTTCTAATTTAAAAAGGCTAGGTCAGATCAGGATTTGGGTTAAATTTTGCTAAAAAGCTATTGTTATTATTGATTTTTTTGGCCACTTTGGGGGAGCAGATCAAGCTGAAAACACACCACTGATATATTACCACATGTTTAAGTATACTTTTACACAGCATTAGCATTCATTTGGAGCCGACTTTCATGCCAAGTGCAGAATGTAAGTCCAAATGCTCTTCTCTTTTTGCTCCGTTTTGGTCTCCACCTACTCCTGAGGGAAATTTCTGGCCCTTTAGCTGCCAAATCATCCACTATGTTGACCAGCCAGCTGCCAGCCCTCTGTCTGTTGTTTGGTGCTGTGCAGGATGAAGTGTTGTGTAAGAACGTGCTCATATTCTTGGTGAATGGCGAACTGAATGTAACCGCTTTCAACTAATGAACGTGAACATAAGCGTTGTTTATTCCCATGAGAGTTAACAATGCTTATAAGTACGAGTAGGCATTAATACAATTCCATTAATAAATTGGGTAGTGTTTCATATCGAGTAATCAACACACTGAAGCTCAAGTTTATTGCAATTCATTACAAATCCAGTGGTGGACGATATTGTATAACCACGAGCCCTTGATGCTCTGCTACCAGCAACAATAACTGTTTGAAACAAGGAAAATTGATTAATAATAACAGATGACATTTCGCACTGGATTTATCATTATAGATTTATTTGACAAGGTCTCCTATAAGACACAGAGTTTCAAGGCTGGATTGCAAAGCTGCTGAAAGGGATACGATTGCACTGAGGACTCATTAACACCTGTGCCTGGGCGCAACAAATAGAAGTCTGAAAAAAGAAATCTGCAACATGCAGCTTTCCAGGGATATTTAATATGTGGTATATTACACTTTTGATGTTTCATGTGACATTGTTGGTGACAATTCCACCAAAATCCTTTTGGAAACATGTTTACATTACTCACTGCTAAAAGTGATAATTGGATGAACAAAAAAGATGTGATCTGTGAGCATGAAACTGGTTCTTTTAAATCTGTGTGAACAGAACTTTCAACTAGTCCATGTGAAGTTGTGAACTTGAACAACACTGGTGCAACGCATACAACAGGTGCTGAAAACTATGTCGATGAGAGATGTGAAACTGAACCAAAACAACTTTGGGGATAATTTGATGTGGGTTTGTCACCACAAAAGACCCGTTTCACATAGCACATAGTTATCTGATGAGGTTTGTAATGTCAGCCTATTAATCAGAGCAGCTTTAAGTTTAGTCAGCTCTTGCTGTAATGGCACATAACTTACACTAACACTATTATCACCCTCCATACTGTAAAATGTGTAAATAAGACATTTTTTGATAGTGGTTGGAATAATTTATTTTATTTTTGATGACATCATGTCTGCTAACATCTTGGTAAGATGGCAAATAAGCAAATATTTCTCAAATGTCCTTGGTGCTTTATCAGTGAAATCAGCTTATTTTAAACAATGTAACCTTATTAACAGTAATTAGCTGTAGTGCGGTGTGCATTTAACCTCACACAATGGAAATCCCCCTCCCATATGAATCAGAATGCAAGGATGTGTGTGTGTGTGTGTGTGCCCGGCCTGTGAACGCGTGCATGAGAGCACATACAAATGTCTTTTTTCAAGTTAGAGTGTGATGTAGAGCAGAACAGACAGAGGGCCAGACAGAAGGAAGTTGGGAATGAGTGTCAAATGGTGAAAAGAGAAAAAAAACAAGGTAGGGGAACCTTGATGGCGCTTGGCTTGCTGTGAGTGGGAGAGGGATGGCAGCGCAAGGAAACAAGAGAGATTGAGTGAAGGCTGTGTGTGTGTGTGTGTGTGTGTGTGTGTGTGTGTGTGTGTGTGTGTGGGGTTGTGGTGATGGTGGAGGTGGATGGGGGGGGGTTGAATGTGGCGGCCTGTCCTTGTGCCTCCTCCACTCCTCTCCCCTCAGCCTTCTCCTCTCTCCTCTCAGCTTGTTTCTGGCTCATTACCCCTCTCCACCAGCAGACTTCTCCCTGGGCGGCAGTGAAGAGAACTGTCCTCTCTCGCTCTCACCGACAGCCGCAGCCCGAGCGCTGCCCTGCCCTCCTGATATTAATCAACACGCACGCACACACACACACACACACTCACGCGCACACTCTCCCTAGTGAGCCCCTCTGACGGACAGGCTGGTGGGCAGCCGTCTCCTCTCCCGGCCCTCACTTGCAAATGAGACGTCCAACCCCTTAGAGGAGCAGGCGAGGGACAGGATATTAGAAAACTTTTATTGGGAGGGAACTTTGTTTTCATTACATGATCTTATATGGTGTGACTGTGGGAGGAGATGCTAATTGTGCATGGTGCCGTTGGGTGTTTTTTCCTTTTCTTTTTTTTTTTCTCCCGCATGCTTTGAAAAACATTCTAAATATAAAACTTTCCAAATTGGACAAACCGTGAACCCACTACCAAAACATACAAGAATGTAACCTACTAATGCACAAAATCTGATTTTTCATTCCCATTCATGAGGTCAGAAATCTATGGATTAAATGTTTAAAAATACATTTTGTGTCATGCTTTTCCAGTAGGGTGGATTTAGACTGTTGACTATAATGGTAATTGACGAAGAATTCATATGTTTTACTCCATGTGTTATTATTGGAGAGTGCCTCATTACTAGAGCCCCCTCACTGATTTTTTGAGGAAATATAGACATATTTAACATAAAAGCATAACATAAGGCGTGATCTACACTTTTTAAAGAATTTTGGCACAGGTATAGACCTGTTGGGGCATTTTACTGTTGAAAAATAAACGTATCAGTGTACAGAAGCGGCCTTAACCAAATATTTGCCAATGATAACATTAAAATATTGCTATGGAAAAAGTGAAAGTCTTTAAGTAAAAATAGTGAAAGTATTTAAGTAAAAATCTTAATATATCTATTATTATATGTATTTAAGTATCAAATGTAATTTTCTTTTGGCAATATATATACTCAAGTATGAGAAGTAGGCTACGTGAAAAATAAATTATATGTATATGTACAAGTATTCCATACTATAAATCAACCAATTATTGGCCGATTATCAGATCCACTATTTAGTGTTTTTCTTATTATCAGAATCAGTGTTATTTTTTACCCGATCACTGACAAAAATCACAAAGTTAATTAATTTGAAAAATATGTTGCTTTGGCTCTGATGCAGAACAAAATCTGCAAAGTAACCAAAGTTATCTAATAAATGTAGTGGAGTAAAAATGACTGTAGTTAGTTAAAAACTGACAAATCACCATTGCTCACTATCTGATGCAATGAATCACTTAAGAAATACATCCTCTGTGACGTCCATTGTGAATTTATTGATGCAGCTCTGCCCTGGCCAGTGGAGCTGGCCTTATCTTCTGTCAATAATGTGTGCAACATGATTGATCATGACATGTGCAGGTGGGGTTGATTTTTATTACAGCTCACTGGCAGCTTTCATGTGTTGTTTTGCAGGTCTATGAATAATTATTGTGCTGCGTCGGGGTGTTGATTTTTGGCTGGTCTGTGTCATGTTGGCTACACCTCTCATCCTTTATGGTCTGCACTAAAGCTGAGTATCGTTATGGTAAGATTTAGATGGATTGGATGTTAGAAAAAAACAAAAAAACTTCCAAAAATAACTTCCAGAAACAGACCGCTTTGTAATGAGATTTCTATTTTCCCTCCTAATATTTGGTATCCGAGGAAGCAATAGCTTAATAAAGTCTATTTGCAGCTTCTCCCAATATCTATGTTAGTCTTTAAACTGAGTCAGAAGACTGGTGGAGACAGCTGACTTGCCTCCCAAAGCAGTGTGGTGTGTTTATTACACACTGTTGTCTCCGGCCTAAAGATATCCCAGAGCGCCTGCCCCTCCCTGTCTTACCCTCTTTGCCCTCTCTGAAAACCTGTGCCCGCTGACAGTCTGCCAGGTGCGCCCATACCCAGGAGACATGCCCGGTGCCACTGAGCGAGGCGGCCTCACGTTGGCCGCGGAGAGAGGCAAGATGCCAGCTCGGCCTGCAGAATAACTTTAGCTGGGGGGACGCAGAAGATCCCCGTCGCTGGTATGTGTGACATTAGCTGGCTGCCTTCCCTCTCCTCTCTCGGCAGAGCTCGCGGCCCCGGCTCTGCCTTCCCACGCTGACTGGGTATGTGACCCGGTGTCCAACTGACATATTCCCTGGCAGGGAGTCAGAATATGAAATGATCGTATTATTCACGTCCTACCTTTGACATTGTCTGTTAGCTGTGCAGCAGGTAGGGGAGATAGAGCTGCAATCTGGCGGCAGGGTCCACCCAAGCCAGTGTGTCTGAACATCAAGTGGGGGGAAAAAAACAAAACAAAACACAGGAAAGCCAGCACTGGCTTGTCTCCTGTGCGTTGTTACCCAGCATCATTTGAAACAATGAGTATTCAGTGTGTCTCTCTCCTTGGTCTGATGCTGTGCTAATAGCTTAGCCTCCACTATAGCAGCGGCGTCTCCTGGGTGTTCCTCGAGTCTTCCCGTTCTGATGAGAGCAGCTGGACACTGGGGAGTCTTCGTCTCCTTTTTCTCAGGCAGGCTATGCAATTTAAACCTGCCTCGGGCATGTAGATATTACTCCCCGGCGAGATGGCTGAAAATTAATGGAAATTGTTTTAGAGGAATCATTATTAACATTCTCCTTTGGATGCCCTTTTGTCATCTCAGCCCTGTCGCCTCTCCTGTTTTATTCTCACACTAATTTATGCAGC
This sequence comes from Acanthopagrus latus, assembly GCF_904848185.1. Taxonomy (NCBI): domain Eukaryota; kingdom Metazoa; phylum Chordata; class Actinopteri; order Spariformes; family Sparidae; genus Acanthopagrus; species Acanthopagrus latus. Next base: position 16,250,097 of record NC_051054.1, on the reverse strand, counting down.
CGTTGACATTCCTGTCGGTGTGAGAATGTGCAGGGAAATGTGAATAATCAGCCTAATAATTAGTAATTGCTCCGTCACTTCACTGGGCATATATTTTGGCATTAGAAGAATATCAATCATGCATTTATTATCTTATTTAGCCGTTTTTTGTCATATCTTCGCTGCCATCATCTTCTGTTTTTTAGCTGTCAGTATGCAATGCATTGAGTTTTTCTGCCACTGTTGGCGCGAGTAAGGCACAGGCATGAAGGTGTTACAGTTTTTCTCTTCATGTTTTTCCCCGCGTTGAAGGGGACTCAGTTGTAGTATAGTATAACACAGCAGATATACTCATCTCTGGAACCAGGAAATCACATTCCCTCACACATACGACTCAATTTCACACCCCCGAGCTGGATTAAGAGGACTCTTCACTCCGGGCCTGCGCAGGAAAAAAGGGTAAATATCACCCTTGTTCCCGGTACCGGAAAATCCGCTATTTAAATGGGGAGTAATATAACTGACATTTTCCAGTTCATTATGCAGCTCCTGACCTTCACGATGTACGACTCGGATACTTCCCTGGCAAAAGGCGAGGCCTGGTTCTCCCTAATAGGAAATGTTTGACCTTGTCAGGAACTAAGGGGAGGTCAGGGATGAAGGAGGCTGTAATCGGCCCAAGAGAAATGGGACGCAGCGGAGGAACACCTACAACAGTGACTAAGACAGCAGCTAAGGTGGCAATGAGTCCGATCTGCAGTCTAAACTAAAAACTCTGAAATAAAACAATTTCTTGACAGTTTTTTGCCAAAATTAATTTATTCGTGTACCTGTGGGAGGCGATAACACCTTTGATATTTTATGTTAATTTTCTGATCTTCGGGATAATCTATAGCTCTCGAATGTGGCTTACATCATCTGGTCCTCAGATTTGTGTTTATCTCTGTTTGTGGCCAAACTACTGAGGCTTATCACAGATGGATTCGCCTAATCTTCAACTGGCTCTTTGCCTTTTACGTCCAACTGTACTTTAAAGACTCCTCAGGATTCCAGACAAATCCATCGCACTCAGTCACCAAACGTAATAGAAAGTAATCATATCGGGAGTCTTTCACGGATTAGGCTGTTTTGAATGTGACTTATAATCTCTTCCATTTGTGTGAACTACAATGATGTGCACTGGGCGTCTGGCAGAGATAATCTTATTACCCAGTTGGCTTTTGTTTTCTGCTGCCTTGCTTTTATTCTTTATTAAAACATTTTGCTGCATTAAACATGCTAATTTGTGGCTGGGCATAATTGGGGTCTTGCTTTAAAAACCTCTCCCCTGTTTGGTATAAGATTAGGAATTTCATCTTCAGGATTATGCATGGAGTACAGTGAAAGCCCATGAAATAGTCTTGCTTTCCATTATGTTTAAAGCCACTCAGGCTTATTAATGTGAAAGGAAAATGTATTATTCCCCACACAACGGCATTGTCATATGACAAAAAGATGTCAGATGGCAGCTATTTTGATTGATGGGATTGGTCGGCTGATTAGTCCTCGTCCAATCAGTATGCTTCGGGGATCAAATTCATCAAGACAATCAGCTTTCAAACAGACAGAAAAATCCTGGTAATTCTGGTCCAGTGTATTTTCAGGATTGTTAGAAATAGCCCAACATTCACTGTCAGAGCTGCAACAGCAAAGCTGTCAAATCTCCTATAGTACTATAATCAGAAATGGAACAGCAGCAAACCTAGCTTTGGACACTAGAAGGGAGAATGTGAGGCAGATAAAACCCTGCAACTCACGCAGGAATCCTCATTGATCACTGGTGGCTTTCCATGAGCCTCAGATGTGGAGAGATCAGAGCTTCAATCTTACTATGAAATGATATCTCACATTGTGAAATGATTCCCAGATCTGCGCGCGAGAAAAAAAAAATGTCAGAGAAAGTGCAAAGAGAATATTCAGGTGTCAGTATTTCTGCCTGGCTCACCTAGGGGTCTAATAAGTGATCACACAGAAAACGGGGAATCTCTCTCCCCGTAATGGCGAGCAACTTTTGATTTTGTGTCAAAACATATTTAAAATTTGAACAGTGCCGTCATTCCTGCGGCGCGCCGCTCTCTCCGTGGGGCTTGTCATGGAAGGCGTCACGGAATGCAGCTCCAATACACGAGGCTCCTTTCATTTCTCTGTCTGACATGTTAAGTGTGATGGTACAAAGAGGTTCCATTTTAATTGTTTGGACAGATCACTCAAGGGAGAGGGGTTTTGATTTTGGGTGTTGACAGAATAGGCACAGGCACGCTGAGTTGCTTTGGTGTCTGTCTTGCCAATTGTGGCGCTGCATTGTATTGATTGTGATCGGCTGTTTACCTCGGGCCGCACTTAAGCTAAAGGCCAGGCGTTGTCCAACCTTTCTCGGCAGCTATTGTTCTGGGAATTGGGTTACCGAGACAGTGCCGTAATGTAGAGATGTCTTGTTATTGCCCTACCCCCTTTATTTTTTATTTATTTTTTTGGGGGGGATTTGTTTGCAGAAAATCCATTTGTTCAAATTGTGACTTATGATCAATCTTTATTGGATAATCTTTCAGGTAGGCATGCAGCGAGCTTAGTGACAAACAAGCCATTGATCTATAAGCATGGGCCAACTGCATGTGTAATATCTGTATTAAATAAGACGAATGGGCACTTGAGCTGCACCGCATAGGCACTTTATGAAATAGGAGTATACTTCGATGAAGCCTAGCGAGTGGTGAGAAATCACCTGTTGATGGCCCATAATGTAATAGAACATTCCTTTTGAATGGGCGGGAACCATAATGTCACACAGTCCATTAATATTCTCCCGCTGTGCCCACGTCTTGGCGCTCCGCTGTGGAGGAATGATTAGGGTGACGGACGACGGGGCGATGACACAAGAAAACAACGTCCCCCACCTCTCTTCTTCTCCTCGCCCACCCCTCCCTCCCTTTTTTCTTCGGCTCCCCTCAACCCTTCAACACAACAGCCACAAATTACCCACTTTGCTTGCAATATTATCAGGGCTGATCGTTGGTGTCCATAATTAGAGTCTTAGTGTCGTCTAGCCTCCATTAGGCTAACAATAGAGCTTTGGAACAAGGCCACTTTGGGCAAATAACATGTTGAGAACACTTGACTTTTGTGAAGAGATTGTGAAAAGCATCTGAGGCCATTTACTGATCCAAACAGCCTTGAATAGTTCTGTGGCGGGTGGATCTGTAAAAAAAAAAAAAAAAAAAAAAAAGGAAAGAAAAAAAGAAAAGGCAGACTGTGGAATCATCTCCATTGCAGAAAACCCACATATATACAGCCAGAGAAGCATGGGATGCAATCATAAGCGGGGACACAGACACACACGTCTTTATGCTGAGAGGGTGACAGTGTTTTGCTTTTTCTGCGCCCGTATCCCTTTGACACAAATACAAATATCATCACACTGCACGCCACAGCCTAGTGGAGCTTGTATTTCAATCACACAGCGTTAGATAGCTTGCCGCTGAGTTTCCTCCCAGGCTACGGAGAGAGAGAGAGCGCGCTCTGTATTCTGAGCCCGGGCCCCGTTTGATCTCCGTCATCGCCCCTCTAAGACATCATTGTGTAACACTGTAAAAGCGGACGGCTTCATGGAGCGAAGGAAATATCAAGGAAGTTATTCATAAATATTAGATAAGATCAAAACAGCCAGTTGCTCTCAGACTCTGAGCTCCTGGGTCAAGCCATCCACATCCCTTTGATTTTCCCTCTTCCACTCGGGCTGAGCAGGGAGGATTGAGCATGCACTGAAAGCCCCCCCCCCCCTTTAAGGAGCTGGAAAACAGGAAAAAAACAAAACAAACCACAATGACTCCAATCCTGTTACTAATAAGCCACTAATAAAGCACAAATCTGCTGTTTTGTTTCATTTCTGATCAACACTTTTCATTATTCATAATTTTCTTGTTTTGATTACCATCCCCAACGCACAGCGCACCGAACCTGAGGAGATTAATAGGCAGCATTCTCCAAACTCTTCCTCCTCTCCTCCGGAGCTGACACAAATTGGTGAAATATCACTTTGATCATGCCTCCTGAACAACAAACAAAACACAAACCTAATTAGCCTAATTCAAAATCGTTCCAAATGCCTCTGTTTTTTATGGAAGCCTTCCCTCTCTGCGCCGTTGTTAAGGGATAAAGCTCAGTCGGATGGGCGTCAGCGTCTCACCCCAGCGCATTGTGCGTGGGTAACTGAGCAAATGAGCCTCCGAATGTGCTGCCTGACCTTTGACCTTCACTTGACAGAAGGCAGGGGGCGCCAGTTGCTTTGCTGCATCAGTCTCTCTTCCTCGAGATCCATATATCAGAGAAGCCGAACAAAGAAAAAACAGCTTTAAAAAGACTTACAAGGCTGTGACGCTTATTTTTTTTTTCTTCTTCTTTTTTCAACGTGGGAGAGCTCGCTCTGCTGACTCCTTTGTTGATGTTAGTCATCCCATCTGGGTAGAAATGTCAAGTGGCAGGAGAATCAAAAAGCTCTCTGATTTATTGCACCCACTTTAAAATATGAAATCCCAGTAAAGAACGGGTGTAGGATCTGCTGATGTGCACGACTGTGAGCTGGTTTTACATTTTGCACATCACATGGAGTTTTTTAGTGAAGTCTTGATGATCACATCAACACTCCTCATCAACTCATGAATATGCTAAGTCCACCACAGAATGAGCAAAAGTGTTCATCTTTTGCTGCCGGTGCCACTAATTTGTTATAAAAGTTGACGCATCACATCAGCGCCCGTTCGCCAATGGGGACTTCTCTCCAAGGGCAGCGATGCACCGGAGCCGTTACAGCATTTGAAGTGTCTCGCTCACCACGAGCAGCATGAAGTCTACCTTGCAATGCTAGCGGATTAGCTCGCGTTGCCGCGCTAACATATGCAATGACTGCCGGCGAGCTCTTCCCCATTAGGTTTGCACATCAAAGGCGGCGGGAGAAGTTCTTCACAGGCAGTTAAAAGTGGGCTCAGTGTGGATCTTGTAAATACCGTCTTTGAGTCTGTGCCTCTCGGGGGACACTTCACACACTCCTCCAGTCAGGAGGAGGGAGGGAGGGGAAGGAGAGGAGCAGTGACAGGCATCAGATGGGGGCGGAGGGGATGGAGGTATGGGATGGGAGGGGAGGAGGGGGGTGGGGGGGTGTTTCTAAGAGCCCAGTCCCCTGTCACCATCAGGATGGGATCTGTGGATGAAGAAAATCACTCTCCCCTGCTCGCCTCTCTCCCCGTCTGCATCTCGCTCTCATCCTCTTCCTCCTCTTCACACTTCACATGATAGCTGACAGTAAAAGTAGAGCATGGGCTGTTTTTCCATTTTTTTTTTTTTTTTTTTTTCTTTTGAGTCATGTTTTTTCATAACACATAAATAGAGCATGCGGCGTCCTGGGAATTCTGTGATGCCGTGTTTTCGGCGTACAGGCGGACACAATAGCATCCACTCCTCTCAAGTGTTGTTGAAAACATTTTATCCATCATAGCCGTTTGTAGGGCTCTGGTGAGGCCCCCTCGACTCCGCAAGGAGCAGAAAGGAATAAGAGATGTGTTTTGTTAGCAGCCACACAAACACGCGGGTGCCCGGACCGCGCGCACACACCGCACACATCCCGAAGCCCATCGTTGCCTGGTTTTTTGCAGACTGATCAATGCAAATGCTGTTATTTACCCAAGCCTGAAATGAAAAGACTATGGATCAATTTGATGCACTTCCATAGGGTGTGCTCACAATGGCTGGCTTGCTTTTTAGTCTGAGCTACACCCCCTTCTTCTCCTCCTGAGCCATCCACCCTTCATCTTAAACAAGAACCCCCCCCCAACCACCACCACCCCTCAACATCACTAATGCAAAATGTACCACCATGCTCTCTCTCACGTACACAAACCCTCGCTCTCACTCCACATGCTCTTCCTCTCTTTTTCTTTCAAACACACCCACAGTGTGACACTGGGGCTGCATCCGTCTGAGCTCTGTGTGTATGTGTGTGTGTGTGTGTGTGTGTATATCTGAGTGTGTGCATGTGTGTGTTTTGGGCTGACCCACTTTCTGTGCTTGGCCAGGCTTGTGCTGCTGCTGCTGCTGCTGCTGCTGCCGCTGTCTGCTGTGCTGTTCTGTGCTGTTCTGTGCTGTGCTGCTAGGGGGAGATCCCTGCAGACTCCCTCGAAACAGACTCCAGCTCTCTTCCTGACAGACACTCACCGTGGCATGTTATCCCCCCGCGGAAAGGAGACCTCTGCCTCTCTGCCAGAGTGTGTGTGTGTGTGTGTGTGTGAGTGTGTTTGTGTTTGTGTGTGGGAGCTTAAGACACACCTTGATGAAGACGCACGAATGAATACCCCCACAAAAAAAAAGAAAATGCACGCACACCGGTGTACACACAGTAACATCATCCCCACACTCTTGCACACATATGCAAAGCACATACCATCCCAGATCTGTATATTTTTAATTCCATCCACCCTCCTCCGGCTCCTCCTCCTCTCTTCCCCGTGTTTGTCTGGAGTTATTGTTTCAATCTTGCTGCATCAGGGGGCCCCTGAAGGTTATAAATTAAACATAAATGCAAATGCGCTGAGCCATTGCCCTCCTCCACCTCCCTCCTCCCGCACACACACACACACACACACACACACACACCCATCCTCGCCATTCAAACAGATCAGTGTGTCTGCGAATTAATAGGAGAACAGTGGGCTTTTTTTAATGAGCGAGAGAGGGAAATTAGAGTTGCAAAGCCACAGCGCGCACACCCAGAGCTGCAGCCGAGGCAACGGCTTGAAAAGCCGGGCGCCATCATAGAATATGCTAATGCTCCAGGTCCCCTCACTGTCAGCCCTAGTGTTGCTCTAGATGAGATCAGAGCCGAGGCTTTGATCTGGGACACTGATGGGAGCCAGAATCGTCATGTGCACAAAGTACAGAGAGCAGGAAGGGTGTGGATGAGGCTTGTTCTAATCAGAAAAGGTGCAGTGACGAAGCCCCGGACGTAAAGATACGCTCCATCGTTTAAGGGCATTTGTCCAGACAGTACACACACCAGCAGCAGCCCGTCACCTACACACTCGCCCCTCTCTCACAGGATGTAAATGTGATGTCTTCTCAGGGTGTCCTATAGATAAATAGCCATCTGGTCCTGTTGATGCTATAGGCTGGCCCTGAGTATACTGAGTGGTGAACACCATTGAGACTCTGTAGTTGGACCATAACAACGTTATAGCTTTTTATTCTCTGCCATATGGGCTCATAAAGGCAAACGGCTGGGAAAGGTTTCTAGGGATGTCACCGGCTTTTATTTGTCTCCAATGAGCGAGCTTCCATTTGGAAAAGTGGGATTAAGCCTCTTGCTGTCATGTGATGATATGATTTTTTTCCCATCCTACACGAGTAGTTTCACAGAATGCATCGTATATAATATTTTTCCACTGGAGCACAAGGTGTTTTAAACTCTTGATTTCTCCTCTCTCTTGTACTAACACTGTATCTCCAGCAGGGGTCTTCCCATTGTCATGGACATGGCTTCACAGTGAAATACACCATACACTCAGACTCCACACCTACAAGTATAAGGCAGGGTGAATGTGTGAATTAAAGCAACAATTAGCTTTCGCCTATACATCGCCATCCCCGCCTCTGCAGAGATCGCCATTATATTTGGTTATCGTCACCTCCACCACTGGCATCTTCACTCATCATCATCATCATCATCATCATCATCATCAACAACACATTTGTTCCCACCACCACCACCAGTCATCATCATTATCATGGCCATCCTCGGCACAACTCTCATCCCCAAATCTCTCTCTCTCTCTCTCTCTCTCTCTCTCTCTCTCTCTCCCTCCCCACCCACCCCTTCTCTTCCTCCCTCTCTCCCTCCCCCCTCCCTCTCCCCCTCCACCCCTCTTTCATCCGCAGCTCCCTCTGTTGATCAAATGCATCTGATCTCATCAAAGCGGACCCTCTGCTCATTCAAGTCCCAACAGACACCCCAGCTTCTTTACTAAGCACTATTTTGCATTCATGTTTGAATACCACTGATGGGATAGCATATCTTGTAGACTTTGGTTTTTGTGTGGTCCTACACTGCAGCCTGGGGTTGATGCGTTTTTTTTTTTCTTTTTTCTTTTTTTTTCTTTTTAAATTTCATTATCATTTCAGACAGGTTAGTCTCTGATAAAGTAAATCAAATGAAGGGAATTAAAGAATGTAGACTTTTATTCAAATAAGACCCTAATGAAGAACGCCTTTAATATTCATAATATTCATATTACATTCCAGTGGAGACTTACAACGAGTTTATGGTGACCTAATCTTATTGAATGGCAATTTTTCTTATCTGCCATCCCACCGAATGGCCCTGTAGAATATTAGAGAGTTTATAGTTTGTGATATTTCCACGGTTTCCCCCTCTCATTACGCGATTGCTGTGCCTCTTTTGTTGAAGGGCAACATTACTCCTTCTCGCGGCTGAAAAAAAAGAAGTGATAGGAGCGCGTGGGGGGATGAACTCCGACGTTCACGTATTGCAACATTATAGCCTCTATAAAGTGCGATTACATTCTTATTCCGATGGCAACATTATTGCGCACAGCTTGTGGTTGCGTGTCCGACTCCTGTCAGAGCTGCAGAGAGAACTGGCTTGAGCCGAGGGACAGAGAAGGGGTGGGGAGAGGGAAAATCAGATCTGGATAAATGCGTACCAACTCGCTCGGGCAAACTTAACATCTGCCGGTGTGTTTATTTGAAGGGTCCGCGTGGAGCGGGGGAGGACTGTCTGTGCGTAATTTGCAAATACGGTTATTGTTTGTTTAAGAATATCATGCACTTCAGTCCCAAGGAAGGGGAGTCATCCCTTCAGCCTCTGAGGCGCAATTATTCAAATAAATCCAGATGTTATAACGACAGTAAGACATTGTGTGACATGTCCAAATGCTGCCACACCAGGGTCTCATTGTTTTTTTTCTAAAATCAACCGGTAAAACACCGCAAAACACCGAAAAATCTAGATGCAGCGCGCGTAATGGCTCACTACTCCAGTCCGGATTTTCCATGTGAGGCGCGCCGGAGCCCTGGAGGTGGATAAGCTGGTAGAGCCCGCTCTCTCTCATGCCATGCTGGGCCACAAGGGCTCCGGGAGACGCTGCTACATATTACCGAGAACCGGGATGGAGGAGAGGCGGAGGGGGGAAGAGAAAAAGTTTGGTTTAAACCTGGCAGAGAAACTTTCAACATGAAGCCTCACTGACGCACCGCTCCACCACCGCCACAGCAGCAACCAGCGCTACAACAGAGCTCGCTTTTCCACTGAACACATTTTTCACCTCCCAGCTTGTGTTTTTCTTCCCCCTCTTGTGTTATTTTCTGCGCGCAAGGCTGGTCGGGGCTTGCTGTCGCCGCGCGCTGAGATGTTGGAGTGACCATGGCCGCGCAAGTTGCATCGGCTCCGACCAGAACTAATAACAAAAATAAGAAATTATCCAGCGGTTTGGGTCCGGAGCTCAATTCGGGGAAATCCGGAGGAGGAGGCGGAGGAGGAGGAGGAGGAGGAGGGACCGTACAGCGGACTGGACCGATGCTGAGTGCCGGAGATGGGACTCTGAATAATGTAGACCATCACCGCCGAAACGAGCTCAACATGGTTCATTCAACTTCCACGACTCACAGTGCTCCGGACGGCCACGACAAGGATGGGAATAACCTTGCGTCCGCCCCGGCTCCGACTAATTCAACCACTTCCTCGATGGAGACGAGTTTGATCGCGAACCACAAGCTGAAATGTGTGGGGAGCAGCGGAGATCCCCCTCAGTCTCAGCCGCCGCAGCAGCAGCAGCCGCCGCCGCCGCAGTTCGGCCAATTTGCGCCACATCAGCAGCGACAGATTCAAAGTAACAACACCGCCAATAACAACGGCCAGGGGCCCCGTGGGGACAGGGGCATGGATCACCAACACCACGGCGGCAAGGAGAACCTGTTGGGGGGCCAGGGGGAGCCACAGCAGCAGCACATGCCAGGGAAAGGTGAGGGGGAGCTCACCTGTAAACCCGCGGAGAGGATGATGGGTACCAGGTATGAACACACCAACTTGGGGCCAACAAGCAACAACTCTGAGTTTAATAACAACTATTACACTCCGAGGCCCTGCTATGAGCAACATGGCGGACAGCAGCAACAAAGCAGTGGGATGGGGATAACGCACTCCTCGGCACATAACAGCATGGAGAACTCCCACGAAGCAGGGTACCACAACAGCCAGTACAATCAGTACCCGGCGGCGTACCGGGCGGGCTACGGCGGAGGGGCCTACGGGATGATGGGCCCCTCTGGATGCCGGCAGCCTGGTAACATGATGATGGGCAGCAACTCCTCCACGAGCCACGGCAAGCCTCCCCTGGGGGCTGCTCAGGGTGGCTTTCAGAGGTTCCCAGGACAGACTCAGCAGCAGCAGCAGCAGCAGCAGCAGCCGTCAGGGGCCACCCCGACCCTCAACCAACTGCTGACGTCCCCCAGCCCCATGATGCGGGGTTATGGCGGTGCGTATCAAGACTACAGCGGCTCCACGGCGCAGCAGCAAGCCGGCATGGGCCTAGGGAAGGACGTGGGGCCCCAATATGGAGCCGGTTCGGCTCACGGCTGGGGAGGGCAGCAGAGGAACCATCCTCATTCAATGAGCCCGGGCAACGGAGGGCAAGGCCTCGGCAGGACGCAGGTAAGTTTTGGGAAACTTCTCGCTCCGCTGTGCGCCAGTGAACTTGGGTATCTCTTCGACGGTGTGTCACTCATAATAACATTTATTTAGTTGAATTAAATGGGTTCATATTTTTATTCAGGAGGCTGTGTTTGAACGTGTAACATTTGACCCACCTGAGCTTTAACGTGACAGAAAACAAAAGAAGAAAACACACTTTTATTTATTTATTTTTAATATCTCAATTTAGTAGGATATTTTAAGGAGCCTGCAACAGTTGATAGGATAAACCAGAGGCTGTGTTTCTGCCGTCATATATCAATACTTTATATTCCAGTCGTGTGCCCTGATTGTTATTTCCTCTTCAGTTTTACATAGTGGATAAAAAAGCACCATTCACGCTGGCTGGACCTCTCTGCCGACGTGGTGTCAGACACGTTGCGAAACGCCCTGTTTAGAGGACGTGTTGTGTTCGAGGCGCCCGCCGGACAAAGTGACAACACTCCTATAGAAAATGTACGAAAACGCTCAGTACAAACAGTCGTGTTCGTCATGTCTTGGTGTTTGACTGACGTGAAGAGTCGCACAGACGCCGCGGCCGTGCAGACACCGTCCGTGCCTCCCACTTTCCTCTCTCCTCCTCTCCGTGCGCTCCGTGTCGAGCCGGAGCGCTCCTGCGTGCGCCTCGTTTTTTATTCCCGTGCCCGCTGCTCTCTCCACTATTTGAATAGTGGAGGTAAACTGGCTTAAAGCTCTCCGTACTCCTCGTCTCACAGTTGACACCCAGTCTGCCATCTGATTGGCTCCCTGTGGCCCCGCTGGGCAGACTGCACGGGGGGAAGAAAAAAAAAAAAAAAAAAAAAGGGAGGAAAAAAAAAGGATTCTTGCAGGGATCCTTGGCCATGGCGCTGTGGTGATGCTGCATTCAGGTCTTATGGGAATATTCCAGACTTGGAGGCCGTCCAACGCAATAATTGAAGTTTTATGAAGGTTTAGGCCTACTGATAATTATCCTCATATTTTTTTCCCTACTCACTTCAATGTCAGACCAGAATGATAAAGAAAGTAGACGGTGTGTTTTCATGCGGAGTGAGTTGTCGCCTCGATTCACTCGTCACATTTTGCCCCATCCGATCCGATCTGTGAGAAAAATTTGCCCAACACATGTCTCTTACACATGTCGTGTTCATGCACCCCCACCCCCGGCCAGCCGCACTTCTGTGGGCCACTGCTGCAGCTGGGCTTCGTATGCCTTGCTCGAGGGCACCTCGGTGGTAACAGAGTGTTGCTAATTGTTTCGAGTATTTCCTCCGTCTGTTTTGGAGGAATCCAGTCAAGGATCCCTGGGTGTCCCCGACCCTGAGCGGAAACAGTGATGTGTCAACAGTGTGCAGACCTGCAGCCAGAGGGAGGAGGGTGGGGAGGGGGGAGCAGCCACCGCCAGCTCAGAACGCTGACCCCTAAAAACACAACACAGTCTTGCTCCAGAAGAGCCGTGACTGACTTTTTTTTTTTTTTTTTTGGTGCACTGAATTATTCGCACTGCTGGATGGCACATCTGGACGACTGGAGGGCAAGGTGGCTGAGCATGGCTGACACTGCCTGCCTCTCGCAAAAAAAAAAAACAAAAAAACAAAAGCGGTTCATTAGCCTGCATTGTTTCAATCAGGGGCAATTTGCGTTGAATGCTGGGAAATTAAGTGAACGTTCGAGCAAAAGGAAAGGTTGGCTGTGGTATGAATTATGCACTGATGAGATGGACCAACATGTGTAGAATGTGTGTGCATATTTATTCAGTATATATACACACACCATAGCAGTCGCAGCATATGAGCGACACTATACACATTCCTTTTATTTCAGTGCAGATAATTCCAGGAGCCCCCTAAACAAATCTTAAATTTAACATTTTATACTGCAAATGTTGTTGTTTTTTTCCTTCCAGTTTTTTTCCACTTTTAGAGTAAGTGCATGCACTGCTATGTTTTTTTTTTCTCTGCTCTATCAACATTTCAGCAGCAGTATATTCACGCTACAAAAGCCCTATGTTTAATTCATATTTGGAGCGGCGGCGCTGCTCTCCTGCGCGCTGACAGGCTGTGTGAGAAAAGGCGAGCAGTGTAGTGCATAATACTGCCTCCAAATTGGCCCCGTGATATGACTGCGCTTCACTTCAGAGTGCGTTTGGTCGGAGCGCGCCTCTGTCACCTGTTGGCACAGTTTCCCCCTCTTTCAAATTCAATTTCCCTCCCTACTGCCTCTCTTCAGGAGCAAGTTGTGAGCGAAACGAGTGCACCTCATTTACACCGCTGTCTGTCGCCCACCCCCACCCCCCACCTCCCACCTCCTCCTCCTCCATCACCCTCACACTCACTTGTCTGGCCACTCACCAAAAATGAAGACGGAGCCACACCGCTGCCACACACACACACACACACACACTTCACAGAACCATGAGGCATGTTATTCAAAAGTGTGTGGTGTGTGTTGAACCTACTCTCTCATCAACATGACATTGTCCTAGTTTTTAAATTACTCTGGCCTATTTGATTGTGGAAAAAAAAAACAACAAAACAACAGAACAATATTTAGTGTCCAGTTTGCAACCTTCTGCCTAAATGTGTGTCTGCGTGTGTGTGTGTGTGCCCTCTTCCTGCTCGATGTGTGTGTTTCTCTCTGTACGTGCAGCTGTATGGCAGCAGTCTGAATAACCTACATAGGTTTGTGTCGTAAACCGAAACAGCATGCTCTGTCTCAACCTATACGCAGAACAAGAATCTGTCTGTTATCCACTAATCACAACACACAACGCACACAGAGAACAATGCAAGTAATTAGTAGAAAATAATGAGGGGCCTGGCAAGTTGGAAATAGTGTTGTTGCTCAGATAATTACAGCAGCAACTCATTTCAAATCTGACCTAATAAAACAAAAAAGGAAAAAATGAATATCTACAGTTTCCACTAATTTATCACCATTATTCTCTGTTTTGCTTTTGTTTTGTTTTGTGTGTTTTTTTTTTTGGGGGGGGGGGGTTGAAATCAAAGCTCGGTAGTTCTACATATCAAAGCATAGACCCAATCCCATCCTTGGTAATGTGCTTACCTTGAAATGATCCCTGCTTGCAGTGCTCTCCAGTGCATACTGTTTACATTTCTCTCTTATGAATTATTAGTGTGATGCGAACAAAGACTTTATAATAGGAGCAATGCATCAATGTCACATTGTATTATGCGGCTATCTCAGGGAGCCTTGTGCATAGTGATGGGCCTGACTGTGGCTGCTGGAATTTAATTTATGGTACATGTTCTGCATCGGACCGACAGCCCATGGGGTCTGGTCAGGTGTGTGCGCGTGTGTGTGGGGGGGTGTGTGTTTGGGTGCTTTCTTTTTCTTCTGTGTTTGTGTCCTTGAGTGTGTATCTCTCCTCTGTGTGTGTGTGTGTTTGTGTGTGTGTGCAGTCAGGAGGAGGCTGAAGCCCCTTCGTCAGCACTAAGCAGTCCAACCTCAACCCCACCCGCCTCTCCTCCTCCCTCCGTCTCCCTCGCTCTCTGCCCCCCCCCCCCTCCCGTCAGTCGTCTGTTTACGTTGTTCTGTTTACATCTCTGTCTTGGCCAGCCAGTGCTGCCACTGATTAGCAACACTAGAGCGAAATTTTAATTTGCTCTGTTGCGTCCGATAAGGGCCCCGCGCAGCGTTTTTCATCTTCCTTTGGATGAAACATAGAGCCTGCTTAGGTAATTGGCAGGCAGGGGTTATCCCTGGTCTGCATGCGGTTTCCACAAAACGCCAATTAATTCAGATTTTCAAAAATAATATGAATTAAAAAAAAACAAAAAAGAAAAAACAACAGCTGTCCAGTTGCATCACCGGACATAAGCTCACGTATTACCAGCTAGCAAATAAAATGATTGTAGTTTTTCTTTTGTCTGGCTCCACTGTGCGCTCACACCGTCCCCTGGAGTCAAAGGTGGATGTGTAAACGCCCTGAAGAAAAGATTTAATTAGTGCGAGCGTTGATTTCGGCGTCAGCTGTTTCTCAGCCCCGTCTTATCCGAACTGCCGGTGTCAGGAGGGAGCAGAAAAATCAGAACGAAAGCAATTTTGGGGACGAAAGTTAATTGTGCATGTGGGAGAATTTGACTTTTCCTGTGTGGACGGAGTCGTCTGAGGCTGTTTTGATTTGATCAGTCATTTCAATTTCATTTTTCTGCCTTGTTTGGTCTGTGTCAGCAGTGGTGGATCGGACTCATGATGAACCTGTAGGAAAAGTAAAGCCATCCTTTGGCATTCTGGGATTTGGACTACCTCCTCCTACTGGACAATTTACAGTGATGAACAGCAAACAAATGATTTTTGATTTTCAGCTGAGTGGTTCAACAGCCCTTCTTAATTTTGCTCATAGTTAACAACCATTAGCAAAAGCTATGCAGCCTGAACACCGAGACAAAGAAAAGCCCTTGTCAATATTATAATCATCATGTTGTCAGAAATTCTGGGCACAATTATGACATTTAACGTGTGTTCTGGCAGCAGACATGTTGCATATGTCATTTATTTTTCCAGCCAGTGCTTCCTGTTGATTTATGACAGATTTTTCTTTTCTTTTCTTTTTTTACCCCCAACCCCTTTTTGTGATTGGATTTTAATTTGTCTTTCCTACCTCAATAGGTCACGATTTGCATAGACCTGCCGCTAGCATTGAGACTTAGCTGCTGGAGTGTGAGGCGGCCAGAGATGCAGAAATGTAGGCGATATTTGAAGTGAGTCACATGGAGGGCTGCTGACTTCTGAGGAATGGGCCCGGCCGAGTTCACAGAGACAGAGAAAGACGGAGAGAGACAGAGAGAGCGAGGGAGAATCACTGTGTGAACTCTGGCAAATGTCAGCATGGTTAAAATTCTCTCCCTGCGGATCTCACCCTGCTTCATCCTTGTGAACGACGCGAGGAAAAAAAGAAGTATTTACGAGTTGTTAGCCTCTCTCGCACACACAAACATATTGGGTTTCCTGCCGTCAGTAGTAGTGTGTCTGTTTGTGTGAGTGTGTGGCTGGCAGGGCGCCAGGTCTCATGGCAGTGGGTGCTGTGGTGGCACCCCACCCCCCACTCCCCCCACCTCCACCACCCTGACCTTCACATATGCTAATTAGCCACGTGGAGCGGCTGAAAAGGAAGGACCCCCCTCCTCCCTGTCTATCCCAGAGGAGGGATGGTCTTTCTTTCTTTCTTTCTTTCTTTCTTTCTTTCTACTAATAGTCATATACTTACGTAACAGATGGCCCTATACTCTTTGCTTTCACTTTTCGCAGCCATTTCTTTTGGTTCCCCCTGTGTTTTCTCTCTAAATATGCTCTCTCCTCTTTTATCTGCCTCATGTCCCTGGCTCTCGGTGGTTGGCTAGGTCTCCCCAAGGGACCTGCAGTCAGTTCAGAGGTATTTAGACAGCCAGCATATCCTATCGAATATTTATACACTATACCGAGCAGATCTGTGGGCCACTACTGAAACACTGCCCTGCTTAGAGGGCACTCTCTCTCTCTCTCCTCTCCGGACAAACAGGAAAATGAGAAACACAACTCGTCCATCCCTCCAGAAAAAAAAAAAGCAATTTGGGCAATTGCCGCAATTAATACAATTAATTCACACAGTCAGCAGGACATTTTCGAGGATCCAACCAAACTCTGCTTCTCCTCCCTTTTTGTAGGATAAAGCTAATGGTCTGATGGTTCAGCTGAAGAAAATGAGGAGAGGAGGATAATTGGCAGATCATCCAGGGAGTTGTTTTTTATGTAGACCACAAGAATATAGACGATTTTTGCTGCACACAAAAACATATAAGTTACAAGTCACATACATACGAGCTTTCGGTTTCACCTGGGAACTTAATAGGCACATTTAAAATAAAACTTAGAAGCTTTGTTGTTTTTTAAAATCAGGCTTTTGCCTGAAGTTTGCTCATAAATAAATAGGGCTGAATCTGTTGATTGTGAGTTGTCTCAGATGGATATGCTTTGGTCTGACTTAAGTATCCTTTTCCAGTTGCTAATTTTTTTTTTTTACAGTTGCTAGCTACTGCAGATAGCATCAAAATGTAAATGCATGTTCACATAAAAGCCAGCATGTGATTCGTGTAGTGTGTGTGTGTGTGTGTGTGTGTGTGTGTGTGTGTGTGTGTGTGTGTATGTGTGTGTGTATGGCTTTATGTATGAACTTCCAACAGCCAACCACCCTCTCCTCCTCCTAGCAGCCTGCGAGATAATCATCATCATCATCATCATCATCATCCTCATCACTCTCATCCATCACTTTACACATCAAAGCCCCTGCACTCCTCTCCGTTTCCAGACTGTAGACTGTGCACTCCAGTCACACGTCTCGCTGTTTGGCTTGAGTTGATCCTAATCAGCGCTGGCACGGTGGGACCATTTGCTCAGCTGAAAAAAAAAAGAAAAAAAAAAGAATACAACCAAACAGCACCAGCAAGACGCTGTCTGTCGTGTGTGAAGCACAGAGCGACAAAAATAGAAAAACGATGGGACACGGACGACGCGCCGAGTTGGTGTTAATGAGTTTTGTCTTTTACTTCGGGGTCGTTTCTTTTTCCTTCTGAGTGCCACGTTCTTTTCTTCTTTTCTTTTCTTTGCCTCTCTCTGTCACACGCATGCGAACATACACGCTGTTAAACATGCACTTGTTTGTATGTCTTTTGTGTAGGCTTGTTATTTTCCCAGCCACAACTACCAAATCTAAGATTGTCTATTACAGCTTGCTTACTCTCTCTCTCTCTCTCTCTCTCTCTCTCTCTCTCTCTCTCTCTCTCTCTCTCTCTACACGTGTGTGTGTGTGTTTGTGTGTGTGTGAACAGGGCCTCTGTGTGGATGGTGATTTAAAGTCACCAGTCTCAGGGAGACACATGTGGTCACTCCTGGCTGAAAGATACCTCATTTAGATCAACTTTATCTTAGCTATTTAGAAAGCAGCTTCACACCACATCCTCCTCCCCATATGATATATGCACAGTGGACACACACACACGCATATTTGACACTGCTGACTGGAGATACTGTATGTGATGTCAGGATTCTGGGTGTTCTGTGTCGGAATGGGTGTAGATCGCAGATGTTCACTCTTGGTATTTCTCTCGTTTTCTTGCATCGTGCACCTCTCTGATACAGCCAGACATGTGTTCTACATTCCGGCCACTCCTTTGACACAAACCGGATCAACTGGATTAGATATCGACAACATGAGTGAACTTTATTTTGAAGTTTAAACGTCTTATTTCTTTAAGATGTTAATTCCTCCAAAGGACATCAATAAGGTTCGTGAGAGCAGATGTTTGCTGTTCACAGTTAATCTCCCTGTGCAACTGTGTCTGTGTGTGTGTGTGTGTGTGTGTGTGTGCGCGCGCGCGCGCACTCCTGTCTAGGTGCATGCACGTGCGTGCGTCGCCCTACTCAATGAACATCCATAGTTACTGTTGGCTAAACATGCAAAGGTTACTGTAATGTCAGACACATGCCAGAGGGGAGTGTGGAATACCACATTAACATAATCCATAGACAACTGTCCCATTTACAAACACTGCCGTGCCGGGCTGGTCGCCACAGCACTGCAGGAGCACATGACTGCCTGCTTCCGCTACGCTGCATGACACTGAACGGAGGAACTACGACACAGTGGCACTCCTCTGACGGAAAGACGTTCCCAAGGAAAATGGCCAGTTGTCAGATTTTTTGGCACGAGTCGGCCGGACAAATTATTATACTTGAACCTGAAACATTCCTCTGCTCTACCTCAGGCAAAGACTGACGGCTTGGCTTGCTCGCACGGTTATAAAAATGTGAAGATATTGTTGTCTCGTCTGACCCGCCGGCCCCCGGGTGCACGCGTCAACACTTTGTAGAGTGCTGTGAAAACTTGTAATAATTCAGCGGGTAGAGACTTGATTCGGTGTTTATTGGAGGCAGACTTGTAAGGTTGTCACTAGAGTCTGACTCCTGCTTGATTTTTGTGATCAGTGTCCATACCACCATTGAGGAGTAATTGATGCATATAAGCTGATTTTCATATATACACAAATTTATACAGAAACACACATTTTTTGCTTTCCTCAAATGTAGTTATCAAACACTACAGCTAAGATAATGAAGGGAAGGTATTTTACTCTTAAATGATAAACCTTGTTCGTCCAAAATGAAAACGTAGCACTTAAACAGCGAGCTTCTCTGAGAAATTAATTATTATAACCTAGCCGAAGCATCTTTTCTGCATTATGTTCTGCTAAAAACAGATCCTGTCAGCTAGGATTGGCGAGTACTTGGCTGAAGTGAGTGTGCGGTATGGATAATACACTTTTTATGAGTATGAGTGTCATCCGAGAAAAATGTGTCAATATCGTTACTAGCTGACTGAGGTTAACACATATCTTGGTCTGTAACTAGTTCTCTTAAAACACTGAAGCATAATTCTGAGGCTGTTTCGTAAATAGCTTTGAAATAGATAATAAACACAGACACTGTTGATCAACTCCTTAAATCAACATTAATTCCAACAACCACACCCACATCTGGGTCAAGCCGCACCCACTCCCTGTTTAAACCACGCCCATTCCAAGTACAGACATGCGTACAGATAATTTGGTTGGTTAATGCGTACAGATACAGATAACAGTGTACTCACTCATCCTTAGTATTGTCACTGAACACAGACTTGGGTTGAAAATATTATTGTAGATCTGTTTTTTCCATAGCTTTGGTACTTTATGGGATTCAGATGTGGTATTGTTTCAAACACATGGTATTCAAGTATTGATACCCTTGCCCACTGTATCTTACAGGCTATTGAGGATCACGCACAGCTTTATTTTTCACACACATTCACACACAGATATACACGTTCTTTTGAGACATTTCCCTTAGTTGCATTATTATTTTCTGTTATTTTCAACAGTATCTTTCCTCCTTTTGAGGCTCGCCACAGAAATGAACACAAGGCAACCACTGGACTAATATTTAAAGCATTCGGCGTTAATTAGATGCTTTATAGCGGCTAACATGTTGCCCTCTCACCCGCTGGGGCTGGAGTCTGTGCTGCCAGTTGGAGTGATTGTTTTGATAATGATGTGTGCATAAGCCGGAGAAGAGGCTCTCGGTGCATTTTAGAAAAATACATTTCCGCATTTAAAGGGCTCATTTTTTTCTTTCTTTCTTTCTTTCGACAGCGCGGAGTCTGTGCTCTCAGCGTCGTTTTGAGGGATCCATTGTTTTCGCTCGCGTAACGGGTATTTTAATTAGTCTGTCTTTGGAAATTCCCTGTGTGTGTTGTGGTTTGCGTTGGACACTGCAGACTCCCACAGCTCCCAGACATTTCTCAACTTTTTTTTTTTTTTTTTTTCCTGCTCATTGGCCGTGCTCCAAAAAGCAGAGTCATGCGTGGAAAAACTTCTGCAAAGTCACATTTTTTTTTTCCCTCCTCGGTATTTAAACCATAAACAGCGTCTCCATCTCTCTCTACTGTTCTCCTCCCCCCACCACACTTGTTTCCAAGTCTCTGTCTCTCTGTCGTTTGGATGCTAGTAGTGGGTGACCTTGCCTGGTGACTAGAGTGCCTACTCATTAAGTAGTAAAGATGAATGTTTCCATTATAGCTAGGGGGGGGGGGGCTGAGCGCGGCCAATTAGTGGTAATTAACAGCGGCGAGGGCGAGGCGCTCTGGAGGGCATGCTGACCTGCACTCTGGAGGGGGCAGAGGGGAGCAGCAGGCGTGTGTGTGGAGGAGATTTAGGTGTATATGCGTGGAAAAAAGTGTGTGTTTGTGCGCGAGCCCGGGTGTGAGTCAAGGGAGCGGATCATAGGTGTGTGTATTGATGTTATGGAAAGGAGAGAAGCAGTTAGATTTGTGTGATCGATGTATGCGGGAATATGTGTATTAAGGTATTTACGGGATGCTTAAGGTGCGGGTGTGTGTTTGTGTGTGTGTTACATGTACATTACAAGGCAAAGATGGAAGTGTGTATCCCTGTTCACATTCCTGAGAGCTGACAGTTGGGAAAAATCACAGGGGGATTTGCCACGTTTGAGTGTTTAGAGGTGATGGGAGTCAACGACTGACAACACCTCTCTTTGACCTTTGACCCCTGATGTGATGTCACTCCCCCCCGGCCCCCCACTTGCAGCCCTTTGGCGTGGCCAGGGAGCTCGTTATGCAAAGGTCTGAGAATAAAAGGCCCTGAAATGCCAAGCCGATATACCATCAGCACTAATGAACATTTTGTGATGATTTTTGTTCTTAATTGGGGATTTTTTTTTTGTGCTGATTAGCAGTATTTTAGCATCTCGGCATCAAGGAGAAATCCAAGGTTGTTCACCGAGAGACTCTCTCCGTCTCCCTTTTCTCTTTCTCAGCGGCTGCGCTTGATTTATTCACCCCGCCTACCTTCGCTTTCTTTTTTTTTTCTTTCTTTTTTTTTTATCACTCCTTGGGTGAAATTGTCACAGCTGTGTAATCCTTTGGGGTGCCACTGGCTGGGAGTCTCACACGTGAGCGGAGATGGGGGCGTGTGTGTTTGTAATGGTGTTTGGCGGCGGAGTGTCTAAACAGTAGGCTGCGCCGGGGTCCTGTGTCCAACATGGAAATCCTGGCAAGTCAATAAAGCGATGTTCAATATACCAGGCGACAAGGCTGTGTTGTCACTTTAACAGACATGCTGGAATTGGCAGTTAACGAGAGACGGCATTTGTAGAGGCTGGAGAGTTTTTTTTTTTTTTAAGGTATTTTGCAAAGTGCTGGCAAAGTGCTTCTTTCAGGGCCCCTGAAATTGCAATGCCTGGTAAATGGATGGTTTGAGGAGTATACAATGTATTAGAAGTCAATTGTGCATGGGAGGGCCTATTTTCCATATCGCTAGTCGAACAAGTGTGTCGCTGTGTGTGTGTGTAGCTGTTGTGTCACAACACACGCACACACACACACACACCCAGACTATACTTGCCCCCCCTCCATCTATTCCCCTGTTGCTTCGGCATCTCTTGACTCAGTCATGTGCAGGTTTGTCTGTGCGGTGGGGATGGGTGAGGGAGGGGTTACACTGTGGGGGCTGTGATGTACATCAGAAACCATTACCCGTAATGGCCTCCCCCCCCCCCATACACCCCGCGTATCCATTCCCCTTCCCCTCTTCTGACATTTATTTTATGACTGCTTACATATCAAATATTTAAATAAACAGAATCGGGGGCTTCAGTTGAGGTTTGCCCGGGGGTGACGGGGGGTTGGGGTTGGGGGAGTTGCGGCGGAGAGAGAAACGGGATAGATGATGACATTCATTTCCGAAACGAGGAAAGGAAAAAAAAACACAGGGTTGGATGGAAAGGATTGTAGTGGTGGAGGGTGGGAGGAAAAGCAGCAGTGGCGGAGAGAAAGGTGGGGGTTGGGGGGGTGAAAAAAACTGCTTCGCTTGGCTCCAATCAAAGCGGGTGGAGGACGACGTGTTTTTTTTTTTTTTTTTTTTTTTACGCTTACGCCTGGCAACGGCGGTGACAGACGCCTGTGCATGCGCCTGGGTGTGCGGGGCACGGGTGTTTATGTGCGAGCGCACATTGTCGCGGGGCTCATCCGTCAGCATTTCCCGGGGACGAGGGAGGACGTGGGAGAAGGCCCTCGTGGCTCGTAAAAAGCAGCCCGCCGTACTGAAGCAATATCAATTGCGCGGCAACCGGCAAGGAGATCAGAGCAACGACGCAAAGTAACAAAAGGGGGGTGGGGGTGGGGGGACACAACAACAAGAAAACAAAAATTGTAACGCAGCAATGAAGAGGAGGCAGGAAGAGAAAGGACAGAGGGAGGGAGTGAAGGTGAGGAGGGGAGAGATTTATCTTTTCTGTTTTTTTCCTCAGGAGAGGGAGATGGAGAGGAAGGCGGGCGGGCGAGGAGTGTGAAGGGGAGAGGTGGAGAATGAAGGGGATGAAGACGGAAAGAGAGAGGTGTATCTATATATAAATATATATGTGGAGTAGACAGAGTGGTCCTGGGGTGCAGGCGGCCAGTCGTGCGCTGGCTGGCGTCGGTGGGAGGCCCATTACTGTCAGGCTAATCTTAAAATAATTAATTGCGAAGTCGACGCTTTTTAAAGAGTATTGTAATTGAATCCTAAATTAGGCCTGGGAAAGGGGACGCGTCCTGCTTTGCTGCAAGTCTGTTCCCATTCTCCAGTCATCCACACACACACACACACACACACACACACACACACAAGCACAGACACGCACACATGAGTTGGTCGTGCATGAGGCGGGCAGAAGGGAAAAAAAAAAAAGAAAAAAAAAAGACAACAGGCGAAGGAAATGCTAATGAAATGCATATTTGGGGAGAAAGGGGCCATCTATAATTTAGCTGTGCTCTTTGAATGTGAATGATGTGTGTGCAAGCGCTGTGATTTATTTTTGTTGTGCAGAGGGATAATTCTGTCAGAGTAGGCTTTTATTCTTGTAAACAAATGTGGGGAAAAGAGCAGAATAAAAGTGGAGTAATAAAGTAAACAGAATGGTATGAATACATTTAGCTAGTGGCATGAATAATTTGTATAGGGGATGGAGGGGTTTGATGAAAGAGAGATGACAGATATGAGAGCTGTGATATTGCCTGATGAAATTTTTTGGGGCCGGCCTGCGATTCACGGTTTTCTGGCGCTTGTTTTCATTTTGGCGTGATTTGTTTCTCATGGATTAGCGGTGTCCTGTTTGTGTGTGTATCTCCCTCTATTCCCCCCCCACCCCCCCACACCCGCGCAAATAGACAGAGCTTATAGCCTCGCGCAGACATACACACACCCCCGAAAAACCCGACACGCACCTCGTAACCCCTCAGCTCCTCCGAAGCCCTTTTTTGCACTAAGGCTCTGCTTTTAAAAAATGAGTGGCTCAATGTGCTTTCACTTACACACACTGCTGCCCACATGGCTCCTCTTGGATGACCTCTGCGAAAACTATAGGCTACAGAACTCTCTGGATCAAAGCCCCGGGAAAAAGGGTCTGCCCTCCATAAACGTCGGCCCTGCTCCATAACTCTGGCAGGAGCGCCGGGAAGAAAGATGGCACAGGGTGCGAGGTCAGGGAGACAGCTCTGCAAGGCAATGATGGAAACTAAGCAGTCAACAGATGCCTTTTGTAAAAGCAGAGGAGCGGATATATGAGGGGAAATTTGCTCCATTTTACAATATGCATGTGTTTATAGTGTAACTCTGATAATGGCTCCTAATACTAGTTGATTTGCTCATTGTTGACACGCACAGATTACATGATTAGGCGCAGAGGAGTCACGGGTTGCCAGATTGCTCAAATATTTTCTGCTGTGTTGCACCGTGCCTCCACAAACACCCAAGAACCAGTTCAACCGCTCCCAACAACATGTTGGCCCTTGCTGCTGCGCTCGCCCCGAGAGCACAGGGCTGAGCACTTTAGCTCCAGCCTCATTGTCATCTGTATTAAAGTCCTTGTCAGAATTGAAATACAATGAAATTCTTCAGCTCTGGCACAGGAATCTGGCTGCATCTGTATGACAAATCAAACGTTCCTCATGCTGTTTTCCAAATGTTTGAAACCTATTCAAGTCCTATTTGGCCCAGATCTGACAGCTATAAACTTGGCTCAGAACATCCCATTTTCTCCTGGCTGACTGGGATGAATAACAGCAGCGAGGACAATATTGTGGTCTAGCTGAGCACGGCTGACTCTTCTGTCTCTGTGATCCCTCTATCAATAAGGAACACAGGCCTGTCAGAAGGCCTGCCAACTGTCTGGCTGTCCACGCAGCCTGCTCTCTACGCAACATCTGGACACAGATGGTACGCACTGATCACACACTCTCTCTCACTCACACACACACACACACACACACACACACACACACACACACACACACACACACACACACACACACACACACACACACACAATACTTATACACATGTTTTACTGATACTGGCAGACATTCACAGACATGCTGAGCATTTACAGTTGGTGAATTCAACAATGTGTGTGTGTGCGCACACATACATATCCATAAACATAGTTAGCAAACATATTGTTTTCTAAATCGTATTTATTTGTACTCATAGTGTGTGAAGCCATACCATACATGCATGCTCACACCCACGCGCACGCGCACCTTGGTTCAGAGAATCGACGCATAGTAAAATCTGTGCGTTGCACCCAAAGGATCTGCTGTCTCTCCCGGGAAATATGTGTATCCCTTTAATATGTCTGGCCTTTAATAAAAACCTGAACGTTAAAGGTCGGTCAAGGTTCAGCGTGTAAAACAAGTCATGATCAGGGTACTCATTCAGGCCACAAACTGGCTCGCACTGCTGTAGATAGAGCGTGGTTTCACTTCTGCTAAATGCTAAATTTAATAATAACAGGGAGATTCAGCTTTTTGTTTAATTTTCTCATATGAGATGATGAAAACTCAAAAATGAAAAGGACAAACGGGTTGGGTTCTATACACGAGGTGTACATGGACGCAGTTATTTGCAGCGCAGTTCTGTCCAAATCTAATTAGGGCCATTTAATTGCAAATATCAGTCAATTTCTGCAGTCATATGCTATTCATATGGTCTGGCACAGCCGGTCCTCAATACACATAGCTGCCCTAGAGCTCAGCAATAATGGAAGTGAATGCTGGAGTTAAGTGTGAGTCAGAGGTGTATGTGCACAGCCAGGCCATGCATCAGGGCTCCCACAGGCCCGGAGCCTCTCATTGATCGACCCGGCTCCCCCACCTCATGTTCTCAGCCAGCTTTGGTGATTGATTCCCAGTCAGGGCCCTGGAGATGGGAGGCCTGGCCTGGGCTCACAGAGCCTGGGGCCTCCCAGAGGGCGACCTGGAGGGGCTGCGGGGGGAGGGAAGCCAATTTTCAGGGCCTCCTAACCCAGGTCGAGGAGCCCATTTTCTGGGGAAGCCTTCACAGCAGGGGTGGAAGAGTGGAGGCTCACATTCATTACAGGAGAAAATTAAGGCCACGTCTGCTGCTGCTGCTGCTGTGACCGTTATATTGAGGTGTGGGGGGAAAAACAAGGTGAGGTTGCAGTGGAGTGTGTTTGAGTGCATGCATAGAGAAAGGTGAGGAGGTTAAGAGATATTGGTGAGCACGGGTTTGTAGGGAGAGAACACTACCTTCACATGCTATTACACAATCTGTCATAGCCATACACACACTGTTCTATTACCACTGAAAGCTGGAATAAATTTCCCGACTCCACTTACACCGCTCAAGCCCCTAACCTGCTGTGTTCCCATCCACACTGAACATCGCCACTGCCACGCGTGAACAAGCCCCCTCTCCATGTCACTTTACCGCCGCAAAGTGACATAAAGTAAAGTGGAGGGGGGAAAAAAATATTATCTGAAAATCAATTTTTTTCTAATTAACTTTGTAAATTTCCCGCTGAGCTATCAGACGTGGGGGCCTTGTGTGTCGTGCCGAGTCCCATAATGAAATCAATTTGGTTCAAATTGTTTCAGGTGACTTTTAATGAGTATCTAATATCCGCCTGAGGGAGGAAGGTCAGGATATCTGTTTGTTATTTGTGTTTTGGTTTTGTTTTTTCCCAGTGATGGATCACCCGCAGGAGAAATATGGATGGTTCCGCCCTGGAGGACTGGGCAGTGCTCCAAAACAAACAGCCTGAATGTAAATCCTCATTTTTAGCGGGGAGCCTCTTTAACTGCACCGCGGGTGTGACCTAGTTTGACAACTTGCTTTTTATAGATACACTATATTTACTATTTATTAATACCTTGATGAAGGACATTATTTATTATTTTTTTCAATGTTACACCTGTGTTTCAGGAGCTGCAGACAGAATCGGGCAGGAGAGGGCGGAAAAATGGCGTAATAAAGGGGGGGGGGGGGTTGGGGGGTTATTGTGGTCTTGGTTCAGATGGAGCTCTCGCATTCATAATTTACCCCGCTCCCTCTCTTTCAATGGCCAGCCTCCCAGCCCGAGGAGCTCGTTAAGCTTTGCCTTACAGGGAAGACTAATGGATGGCAGAGAAAGCCCCCTCAGGACCCTTTAGCATCGTTTCTGTTGGTCTGCTCGCTTAGTATTCACTTATGTATTTTCACCCTACTCTGAGCACAATATCATGAATAACCATTGCTAATTCATAAACACACTTGGCGATACGGGACCTCGTTCATAATTATCCAAGCTGTGGAAACGCAGTTCCTCTCCAATACCATTCCATTAGCAAAGGTGGTGATTTCCTTGAATAAGGGGCGAATCTAGCCTGCATATTTAATACCCGCATTTCGGCTCCGGGAGACGAGGGAAGCGAAAGGGCAGCAGATTTGCTCAAATAGCCTGTTTTCTCTCTTTTGGGCAGATGGAGTTATTGTTATTTTCCTCCCTCCTGCCCCCTTTTCTCTCTCTTTCATTCGGTTGTGTAACAGCATCTCCATGGGGTTCTGTGGGCTGGGGAACTTAGAGACGAGCGCATTCCTCTCGTTCCACCACGGCCCTTAGATGAAATGGGGTTTTTTCAGCGGCCCACCGCCGTCCCAGGGTCGTGGCAGGCAGGAAGCACACAGGACCGAGAGACAAGAAAAGACTGGGAATGCAGCGAGGCTCTCACATAACAGATTCTGTGAAAAATAGGCAAGCGGCGATGCAAGGAAGCTGCCTCCACTATTTCCTGAAAGCATTTAATTTGCATTGGTTTCAAAGCAATAGGTGTTGCGCCACATGAGCTTACCTAGTAGCTTTTTCAATGGATTTTCCACCCGGTGAGAAACTTTTTTTAAGAGGCTGCTGTGTAGCAAAGTTTGTCAGATGATTTAAAAACACATGCTCAGCACATTGGAAAAAAAACAAACTGTGAAGGTGTTAGAAGAGAAGAGAGAGTTTTGATCTTTGACCAGACTTGAAAAAACACAACAAAATGCCCCCGGATGATAAGCTTTTCACTCAAACTGGATCCCGTGCATGCTTATCAAGTCCATTTCTTGTTATACAGTGGGAATCTGAATGAATTCTGTGTTGGAAAACTGCACCCTGGCAGGAGATTTGACTGGCAAATTTGCAGTCTGTGTTCCTCTTCGCATGCTTTTTCTCGACTGTTTGCAGACGATCGCATTTTATTTGTTTTCATTCTCTAATGGCGTGTCGCGGGCATGTCAGCTGGATCCCGTTTTGTCATTGAGGGTTTTTTTTTTTTTCTTCTGTCCCTGCTGCTTCCTCAGCTCTCAGTCTTGGCGAAGGAAAAAGGGCTCCGGTGACCCTGCGACCCCAATCTCACTTGAGACAGATGAAGCAGCCTCTCTCTCCCCGCCCTCCCTCCCCTCTTCTCCTCCATCGTCCTCCTCCCCTCCCTTAATGACGTCTTTGTGCTCGGCCGTGACGAGCCGAGCGCGCGGCAACTTTTCCTCATGAACTGGGGATGTGTTTGTTTCCGAGCACCCTGATGTGTGTGCGCGTGTGCGTGAGGGTTTGTTTGTGTGTGCTGTAAATATTGGTGTCAAACGCAGAGGGCACGCCGATCACCGGCTCTGAGGCCGACGCGGGAGAGAGAGCAATTATGTGCATTGCGCCGAAAAACACAAAAGCACGCCGGTCGGTCGCATAACATCAGGCGCTTATCTGGCTTCTCTGTGTCTGCCTTTCTTCCTCAACTCCACGGCATTGTCAAACATACGCTGCGTACGTTTCCCACCATCTCCTCCTTGGCTGTCACTCCCCGCACCTCTCTCTCTCTCTCTCTCTCTCTCTCTAATTTCATGCTTCTCTTTGCTAGCCAGCCTTCATGCCTAGCTGCCTGTGCCATCCAGGCATATTGGGCTGAGGAAAGGCAATTTGGCTCTACCCAGCTCCCCGCGGACCAGTGCTACTCTTCACACTGTCATTCGTTATGAGACTTTTTACTAACAAGGCGCGCGTGCTGAGATGCAGGATGAGATTGTGTTCCGAGACATAATTCACTGAATTTGGTCCTCTTAGCGATGCAGCACTCGCGTGGGAATTCGCCGCGCACGCAGCTCAGCTACTTCAGCCGCGCGCTCAGACAATAAGTTCCTTTTTTTTTTCTTTTCTTTTTTTTTTTTTTTAAGGATAAATTGATGGGGAGGAGATGTGTCAAGGCCAAGCGTTTAGCATTTAGTTGACTTGCTTGGATCCTGGCAGTGAAATGAAGTGATGAACCGATACTAAAGAGTGATCTATTCCTCACGGAGGCCCGGGCAGGGAGGAGTTAACGGCGCGCTGCTCTTCTCCTCTCCTCTCCTCTCCTCTCCGCTTGATGACATCAGTATTGTCTCTGCATCCATGAAATTAATTTTTCTAATCTTAGTCAGCAGGAGCGGGGGAATTTGCACACATTAATATGGAACTCGATCTGTACTCGCCCACTGCTGCAGTCTCTCTTCTCCTCTTTCTCTCTCTCTCTCTCTCTCCCCCTCTCCCGTCTTTTCTCTTACCGCCGTCTCTATGCTTTTTTTTTTTCTTTCTGCTTGAAACAGTAGGCCCAAATGCACAGGGTTTCAAGCCTGAAATGCGGAGCTTTGTTCTGGAGGCCGAGGCATTGCCCGGGCCCCGCAGTGTAATAGGAATTGGAGAGTGCTCTGCTGCATGGTATAAATAAATAACATAAAAGACGAGGCTGATTGTCCCAGCAGACCAACCGGCTCTGGCTGCAGCATGTTGATTCTCCAGAGGCAGACTCGGCGCAGAGGATAAAGGGGATCCGTTGACAATAATTATCCTTATTTGTTTCTCGTCTACACAAATACACATGGGCTAAAATGGTTTCATTACGCAGGTATAAAAGTCTGCATAATGCCGTCGTCTTTCCAAGGAAAAGAGAGGATAATCAATACCAGAAAGGCATCTCGGGGCTAATTTTCATACACAATCAGGTTTGATGCGTCTTCCTAACATGATATTCAGAACAATTTGCGCCATGTGAGTACCAAATAGGTCTTTACGCCTAATAGTCGAGGAATATGAATCCTGCTATTTTTTGCACATCACGCTGAAGACCCCGGAGGATCCAAGTTGCTAACAACATCGAGCTTTAGAGCGGCAGTACCCGCTGTAGCAGCTAGTTCATCGAGCCTGAGCCGAAATGGTTTTTCGGGAACCGAACAGGAGAAATCTGTTGCTCTAGACGGTATTAAACCACCTGGTGATGTGAGGGATCATATTAGTTCACCGAACTGCTCTTTCGAGGTTTGAACTATTTCTGAAATAGCCTTAGCTCAATAAAGCAGCTTGGAGCCCATAAAGGACAAACAACCTTGATTCCAAAACAGTCGGGATGCTGTGTAAAACATAAATAGAACAGAACGTGATCATTTGTGGATACATTTTGACATTTTCTCAATTGAAAACAACACAAAGACAGTATAGTTAATGCTTTACATCATCGACTTAAGTGATTTTTCTAAATATGTGCTTTTTCTGAATTTGACTCCAGCAATATGTTGCGAACAATTCGAAACGGAGGCAACAGAAGACCCACAAAACCCAGAAGAGTTTGTTTGCCAATGGCTGCCCTCTGTTTTTATTTACATTTACACAGCGTCACAACTTTTTGGGCTATTCAGGTCGTATTAAGGCATGTTTTTATCCCCGTCAAGGTGGTTATGTTTTCACCCATGTCCGTTTGTTGGTTGGTTTGTGACATTCCACAAAAACTACCAAACAGATTTCCACGAAACTTGCTTGGAGGAGGGGTCTCAGCACAGAACAGACCCCATTAATGTTTGTTGTGGTTCAAGGGATTTTTTTTCTCACTATCTTCAACATTGCCGTTTTTAGAAATGTAGTGTGAGTTTCTCAGGTAATGATGCTTGAGGAAAACAGTCGGGTATGTTTAGATTGGCTGGTATCTATGAGTGAGTACAATTTGAGCTTGAATTATGTTTAAGCAGTCATGTTTAATTTGAAAATTTAGAGTGACCACGGGCACTCCAGTTTGACATTGGATCAGGCCTGATTGAATTAAGGAGGGTTGTTGGGCCTTGTTGGAGGTATGCACCCTACCGAGTGCTATGTTATGTTATTATAAAAAAGAAAAAAAAAAGAGTAGTAGAAAAACTACAGGCTGGTATCTGTAGGGTAGCAGCACAGATTTCACTGTACTGTTGCTAAACCTGCTTAGTGGGTGAGCTTTTTTCTGCCACTGCTTCGTCTGTGTGTGTGTGTGTGTGCGTGTGTGTGTGTGTGTGTGTGTGTGTGTGTGTGTGTGTGTGGATAGTAAATAACCGAAATGAAAGGCTGATGCAGACAGCTGATGATATGGTCATCTAGTGTGAAGGACAAGGGTAGCAGTAGCCACAGGGACAGAGTGTGTGTATGCAACTGTGTGCGCGTCAGCCCCATTCAAACCTGTTCATTCACCACGGCTGATAAATCATACGATTTTTTAAAAAATAATTCCCGCACTGAAAATGAAATTGGAATAATAACCATTTACCAATATTGTTTTATGTTTGTTTGATCCCAGTGTGTGTCTCATAATCCACATATCCAAGCCTTTTGTGTCGAGCGTTTTGTCTCTTTCTGATTAACAACTTCGCACATTAAAGCGAGGAGTAAAATCATTTTTTGCAACATAAAAATGTTGAGCTCAGAAAAGCAATTTAGCAGGTTTCACCCCACAGTAATTTCACCCATGTTCTGTTTTAATGGCTTTGTTTTGCGGGAAAAAAGGGAGCTCACGAGAGTCGCGAGCGCTGGAGAGGAGTTCATAAATTGAATTTTAAATTTAGCAGTTGAATTACTATTGTCTCCCATGCCTCCTCCCCCTCCGCCATTGAATGGCATGCCCAGATGAACAAAAGTGAAAAACACATTTGAAGAAAATAAAAAACAATTTCTGTATATTCCCTCTAGTTTTTTATCTGCTGTCCCTCCTGGCACAAACACGATTCACTTCGTGTCATATTCATAATTTTTTTTCCTAAGTACAGCCATTTCTCTGAGGGGAGCGAAAAAAAAATAATGTTTCAATTTGTCAAGAATTGTTGTGGGGTTCTTTTTTTTTTATTTTTTTATTTCCGTGCATGGTGGTGTGAGGGAAATGGTGGGCATATCTCTAGGAAAAGGCTGCAGTGGGCTGAAATCTCATTTAGTGGAACTTGTCATGAGAGCAGATATGAGGCTCCCGTTCGGGGAGGCGGAGAATACACATTCATTTTTGCCTCTGTGGACAGGTGTGGATAATGCCATGTGTGGAAGATGGACCACTGTGTCAGATAGCTCTATATAATTTCATTGAGGGCTGTTTTATTTAAGAATTGCCCGCAAGTGTGTGTGTGAGAGAGCAGGGAGAGGGAGATCAACACTGAGAGCCGGTTGCAAGACTTTTGCAAGAATTTCTGTGCACGTGTGTCCAATCGAGCATCCACTTCCCCGCTCCCAAAACTCTGAAGTTGTTTTCGGTGTCCAGTGCCTTTCTAAGTGCAGCAGTTAACAGTTTTTTTTTTGCAAGCGTGTCTGTGTACATTTGGCAGCCGTGTGAGGGGATTTACTTGTGTTGCGCTCAGCATTTTTTTGGCAAACGGAGGACCTCTTGAGATGGATTGGTGAACTGGATGGAGCTGGGGAGGGGGTGTGTGTCCCATATCACGGGTGGCACAGTGCCCTGGATTTTCAGAAACTGGAGAGCAGATATTGCTTAGTGGACCTGTGTGTGTGTGTGTGTGTGTGTGTGTCAGTGTGTGTGCGCATGTATTTGTGTCTGGCTTGTCGTTGTCCTGAGTGTACAAACATTACAAACATATGACCAGCGTCAATTTTAGCACATCAATAAAATTCTCCCAAACAAGCCTCTCCTCTAATATTCAGATGGTCTAACTCTGTATATTGCTCAGCTCAGACACACTTAATGACTCAATCTATTTTAGGTGCTTTTCTGCATTAAGTATCACTCTCTTTCCTCTCAGTCAGGCTCTTCGTCGTCCTGCTGAGCATTAAGGATGATGATTCAAGGTTTTCTTTCCAAAATCTTGAAGCTGAAGTTCATCCATCTCTACTTCAAAAAGTACAAATGATTTTTTCCTTCAAAAACATTTCAAATGGTGTTTTACTCCACAATGGCTCATAACTGAATTACTCTCTGATTTGGTTTCCTCTAATGTTGGCAATCATTTTGTCAGATGAGACGTCAGCTCTGTCCGCTGGTTAGATACCCATAAACTCAGCAGTAGTTTTGGGTGTTATGGCCTTAACATGAGAATATTTTTCGGTTATATTGCACACCACGATATATATGTCAACATTTGAAATGAAATCTTCTCTAAAGCGTAAATCAATAAATGCTAAATCTTAGCGACAAAATCACCTATTACAACATTTTTGACCACATATCTGGATAATGATACTGCTAGAAAAATCATAGGGATAACTGTTGGTACTGTCAAAAAAAAAAAAAGTGAAATATGTAAGAAAAAAAAAGAGGGGGATATCACCAGAGAAACTGCTAACTGCCACATACGGTAGCTGTGGTTAGCTAGGCAGCTCAGTTAGCCATGCAGCTAGCAGCCACAGAGGGAGCTCGGAGCGCCAGGCAGTGTTGGTGTGTACATCGCTAGCACAGCAGCTCTGGACTTGTACGGGGCAGAGCTAGCTTGTTAGCATGCTAACATCAGTTTTTTTTCTAGTGACAGTTTTTTTTGTGGTTCTTGAACGTGTTCTCACATATTCCGCTTTGACACAATGACATTTTCAATAATTAACCATCAGTATTGTGACTATAGGGACTTAATTGTGCAAGTAGAACACATTTTGAGTCTCAATTCAGAAAAGACAACTCCTATGCCATGTGATGATACAACGATATCCAAAATCGATTAAAAAAAAGATGATATGTTGCGTCATATCACAATAATGATACAAAAATCGATACATTGCTGAGCCATTCTCTGGAACATCTGGAATTATTCTCTCACTGGTGGTTTAATACATGACAGAGGGCAAAGTAAAGAGTACAGCACATGGACAGGACTACAGACTTGCATGAACACACTGCTAAAAGGCTTCTTTTCTTTTTTCTTTCTTAGGATAAGACTCTTGAAATCCTGGTGATGCGGACCTTTGCAGGATAACCCCCTCTCCTCACACACACCCACATACACCTCCATGCTGTGAAATACCTTTTAAACACCCGAGAGGACTCATTCCTCTCTCTCTCTCTCTCTCTGGCTTTCTTTCTCCCTCTCTCTCGCTACCAAAACACACTTTTTCAATCTCTCTCTCTCTCTCTCCTTCTCCTCCACACTCTGTGAAATAGTCCAAACTACTCCACGCACATGCCTCAGTAGACAAAACCACTTTAAAGCTCGAGCGCCGTAACCGTCCGCACGTAACCTGCTGAATAAAGTGCTCCCATCCCCTGACATGTCTTCTTGATATTAGCCTGGCAATATGAGGCAGCTGCAATTTCTCCTCTACGCTAGACAAGGTGATATTGAGTTGGGGAGAAGAGAGGGAACTGAGGAGGGAGCTAGTGGTGGTGGAGGAGGAGGAGGAGGAGGAAGAGGAGGCGGGGGGGTGGTTAGTTGGAGATGAGAGAGGAGAAGTGAAAGTGTGTGTGTGAGAAACAGTAGGAACAAAATGTCATAAATCACACATGATCCTACACGGCGGAGACAAAAGGGAGGAAGCACGAGAGCAGAGAGGGAAGATAGAACAAGTCCACATTATCTGCCCGGCAGACAGACAAACACGGCGCTACGGGTGACGGATTAGCATTAGCTCGACGCACTGTACCGGAATTTTCCAATGGCGCACTGAGACCCAAAACAGCCTCCGAAGAGGCTCTGAAATACTTACAATGGAGTAAATAGCCCTGGACTCTTCTCTCTGAATTTGGTTCGTGTTCATATAGGAAGCTAGCTCCTGAGGTGTGGCTTTGGCGTGCAGGTAACTTTGACCACTTCCCTGCCCTGAAGCCCCGCCTGGGATTCAGAACCTCATCGTAAAGCAAAGTTCAGATACCTGCCAGACTCTCAGTCTCCCAACCGTTCTTCTTGTTTTCATTCAGAAGAGCACACACTCGAATGTAATAATCGGTTTGCTGTAAGCAACAGTGTAGCAAGCGAGAGGAGAGTGCTGCATGGTGATTATTGGCACTGCTGGGCTGTGGTTGTGGGAACAAGGCCATGGAGGGTTTTTTTTTTTTTTTTCTTTTTTTTTTTTATTGCTATGGCTTCCCACCACTTTAAACAGCATTTACAACACTTTCAAAACCCTTTCAGACATTAAAACAAAGATACAAGCTTCAGGTTTTAATTAAATCATTATATTCTGGCCTTCCTCCAGCAAAGTTTGCTCTTGATGGCTGCACAATAAACATCTTTGCTTACTTAATTCCATTTGTAGTTCATTTATGACCTGTAGACTTTAATTTAAGGCTTCCACTCGCTGCGCAATTATAGAATAAATCAATGGTGGCTGTGGCTTGGAGTGTGTGCACTAAGTGGACTTCTGTCAGGGGTTCCAACTTGGCAGATGGCAGAGGAATTCATTTAAACGCCTCTCAGCCAATCACGGTATACCCCTGTGAGTAAATGCAAGATACTGGTCGAGAAAGAAACGCCGATGACGTATCATTAATCCCTCCTTTTTCCTCCACAGGTGTCCTCCATGGAATTCATGGCTATGAAGCGCTCCCAGCTGTACGGCATGGCAAATAATCCCTACTCAACCACCCAGCAGCCAGGGGGCGGGCCTTATCCACCTGGCCAGACGTACACTTCACCTCCGCCACACAGATACCCAATGAGCATGCAGGGGAGGGGCCAAATGGGCATGGGCGGGATGCAGTATCCTCAGCAGCAGGTATGTCAACAAACTCAACCGGCCGTACTTTGGCACACGTGCGTCCCACCATGATTCATGACCTGAGTCATCCCCCTCTGCAGAGCCCATCCAGACTTAATAGCCGTTGTTATAAGCGATGTTGCTGTGGGACATTCGCTTTCTCGTGGTGAACATTCTCCAGCGATTTCCCCCTCGAGGCTTGGCATGTTCAATTTGAGACGCAGCCTAAAACACCAGGCAGCGCATCTCACACCCTGGCATGTGGTGGTGTCACTCCTGTTCATCACTCAGCTCCCCTCAGACTCCCACTGGAGAGAGATAGGTTTGATGCTGTGTGGGCGTGAGTGTGTTGTGTGTGTCTGTGTGTGTGTGTGTGTGTGTGTGTGTGTGTGTGTGTGTGAGTGTGTGTGTGTGTGTGTGTGTGTGTGTGTGTGTGTGTGGGCATGCTCATACTTTACCCTGGTTTAATGGAGCGTGTCTATGCTTGATCATGTATCTCTATATGCTTCTGTATGCACGCATGCTTTGTTTGATTTTTTTTTGTATGCATGTCTCGTGTGTGTGTGTGTGTGTGTGTGTATGTGTGTGTGTGCGTGTGTAGTGGAATGCTCTCTGCTTAGTAAACATAGACACAGCACAGCCGACTCACGTCACAGTCTCTCTGTACGAGACAATAGGCCTGTGTTGGAGACAATAGTGCTTCTGTCTGCTTTATTGAGTCTTAAGTAAATCCCATTTGGACTGGAAGGGTGTGTGTGTGTGTGTGTGCGTGTGTGTGTGTTGTGTGTGCTAACACGAGAGATACAGAGAAAGTATGCAAGTGTATTAATCTGTGTGTACAATATGTACATGTTGGTGTGGATGATATGTATCCCACATTTCTGGCAAAAGGAATTCTCTGTTCTGTTTGTGTACTTGTGTGTTCGTGTGTGTGTGTGTACAACAGTCTAGATCAATCAGTGTAGTTTGTCGTGAAACAGCGGTACCGAGCGCCACAGTGAGATATGGGGGAGTGTCCCCTGCTGTCAGTGCCTGCTATATTTAGTTACCCTGGTCTGTTGGTCTGGACTTGGACACCTCTCACTGGGGCGAGCAAGCTTCCACACATACCAAGACTGCAGAGAGAGAGAGAGAGAGAGAGAGAGAGAGAGAGAGAGAGAGAGAGATGGCGAGAGAAGGAGGTAAACACAGATGGACTGACAGACAGACTTCTTACAGTGTCTTAAAATACTGTACAAATGTGCCTACATGCAGAGGAAATTGGTGTGTAATGCTCTTGTGTTTGCATGTAGATAGACTCTCACACATAATTTTTACATAATGCAGCGAAGATATGTGATTAGTTTGAATTAAAAACATCATGCAGAGATAGAGAAGACATTAAAGGGGCACTATGTTGTTTTAGAGAATAAATTCACACTCAGAATTTTAATATTTACAGTATTAATAATGTTATAATACAAACTCAGTAATATTTTGTTTTTTCCTACCTAAATAAACAAGTTGTTGTCAGAGGAAAACAAGGTCTCAGAACACAGTTTGAATCAAAAGGTGGCAGGGTCCACCAAATACAGACAAAGTAAACAGCAGTTGAGTTGTCCATTGAGGTCAGGTCACGTTTGGGCAATTTGTCTGGGCATTGAAAGTCTATTAATCAATTAAGATCTCTCTCTTTCTTTTCAAAACTGCATAGTGCACCTTTAACAAATAGTTATAGTGAGGGGAGCACAAAGAACTAAAGTGGTACTACACTGATTTTATAGTCAGGAGTCAGAGGAGTAGTAGTTTACCCAGGAAGGGGAGTACAACTTGAATTGTGAAAGCAAATATTTAACCAGAAGCCGCTGGGCCTCAGAGATGTGGTTGTCTACCAGGCAGCGAGGGTCTAAGCTGCATTACAGCAACTGTAACAGTATTGCTGACGAATACTCGATATCCTGGCTTCTGCTGCAACAATTTTCAAATATTTGGAGATATTGCTTACTGTGTGCAGAGGTAAAATGCTCTTTTATACTGGTACTGCACTTCAGTTATTTTTTTATTGCTAAATACATTTTATCAAGCTTATGATCAAAATTATATATGTATTTTTGTATTATTTCTATATTTCTATATCAGTAATATTTGAATTGAATTGTTTTTTTTTCTGGTTTTTAAGTTACAATATGCTGATCAATGAACAACTTCAACATACTGAGTCACAAACAGACTACACTAAGTGAAAAGGTGTGAGGCTGAAGCCAGAGCTTGTTACGCCCACCCTTATTACATGGCAAAAACAGTGTATGATAAAGATAATAATAATAATAACCAAATAAGTACTACGCGAATCACTGTGTTACTCTAATGAAACAGTTTGTTTTGTCTCACTGGTCGCATTGTGCTGTGTGCTCCTAACAGGCAGACTTCATCCCAGACTTCATTACCCAAGCTGCAGGTCTAAACCTCCTCTGACGCTTGGTGATGATGTCAACACACTCCCAAAATGAGCATTATCAAGTCTGCTCTGGGCTTCTGAAGTATCAAATACACACAATCGGGACCCAGCGGGGGTGTGTGTGTGTGTGTGTGTGTGTGTGTGCGTGTGTGAAGACAGCTTGCGCATAGAGAGTAATGCCGACGCATAATGACGTTCAGTCAGTAACACGCACAAAAATACATCCCTGGTACTGTTTTGTGATGAAATCCTCGGGCGTATTACATAGCCCAAGCGTGGCGCTATGGAACGTAATTAGTTCAAATAGAATTAGTTGTTCACTCTGGCTATAGCCATGGGAAATGCGCTTCTAAAGTTTCTAATTATCTGGCTCTGGCTTTAAAAGCGGCACCACCGCATTGCCTATCTGCAGCCGGTGAAATCTAGCTCACAGTAATGAGTTCGGAGGAGGAGGTTTAATTCCACGCTCTCAGATGAGCGTAATGAGCCTCACCTACAGAAAAGCGGTCAGGGGTCTGATCAGGGAGGAGCGGGGAGGGCTAAAAATGAATGCCCCAGATGTGTACTGCAAAATATACTGTACATCAAGTCTTAAAGTGACTATTAATTACATATCAAACGATGCACCAATTGCAGTAAAGATGGACATGATTGCCACCGTGTCCGTGGGAGGAGAAGTCTCCCACCCTCTTTTCCTAACCTCACATGTTGCAGAACTGTCCCAGGATCAGCCTGAAAAGAACGTTCTCACCATCCCTCACTGTGGCTGCAATCAGCATGGGGGGATTGCGGGGTGATGTAAGACGCGGCACACACATTACTCCATGATGCATCGCGCGCCAGGGCTGAGACCTCAGCTCGTCACAGCCAAGCATGCTGGGATGTTGCCAG
The DNA here is from genome assembly GCF_904848185.1 of Acanthopagrus latus. Lineage (NCBI taxonomy): Eukaryota > Metazoa > Chordata > Actinopteri > Spariformes > Sparidae > Acanthopagrus > Acanthopagrus latus. Next base: position 16,211,239 of record NC_051054.1, on the reverse strand, counting down.
GCAACGTGACGTCAACAAAAGATATGCGTGTACGTCTATGGCTGTGATTTCCCTTGGACTGAGTGACTGTGTGTGTAGGGGGTTTTAGCAGAGGAACAAAAGGTCCTGTATTGTGTGCCTTTCATTATTGTGATTAAATCCTACTAAAATTAAGCCCCACTCGTATTAGAAAATAACTCTGAAGCAGAACATACATTTCATCCGGCAGAGGTTGGATATGTGGATGTGTAGGGGGCTCATACCACACCATCAATATTAATCTGTAACAGCGTATATGTGCGGTATGATACGCTTCGTACCACTTCAGTTACATCCTGTTAAAGCAGCACTCCATTATTACACCATTTTGTCATCACATACATGTTTTTCTTTACCTTTGTTGAGGTGTTTGGATATCTGACTCTGACATTTCTTCCACTACCTCAATATAACGTGTGTCAGTTTGTGTCTGGTGCTCACAGTATTGAAAGTTACAGTGCACCCTTATAGTTAAGGGATTAAGCCACCCAGCCATACCATCCCTTTACCCGTGTTGCATCCTGTCCTCTTTGTTTCCTGTCTCTCTGCTATTTTGATGTAATAAAAGCGTAAAAGTCTCCCACAATACAGAGAAGAGCTGTAACAGTAATCCTTGTGAAAACTGTTGACTTAAACGTTGCTGTGGATTATCTAGAGCACCTGAGCAGTTATTGTTTGATGCTTTGAGCGCCACAATAAAATGATTTACCTCCATTATACTGGAGACAGAAATCTCTGAGATGATGGATATCTTAAAAAAAAACAAAAACAGGATTATCTGGAAGGTTTTGGTTTTCCCAAGCCGAAAGTGGGAGAAGAGGTTATGTTTTTCTTTCGTCTTTTATGTGAGTGTATAACCAGAATAATGGTGTGTTCAAAAATAGGCAATTTAAAGCGCCAGAGTGCACTGTGACACAAACTGGACTGTTTTTTAGTCGGAGGCCTTTTGGTTACTCAGAGCACAACACACTCAGAGCAGCAGAGGCACTCTCAGCAGAGCGCCAAAATGTTAAAATGCCACTCTTGGCTAAAACTAGCAACTACGGCTGCAACTGTTTTAAAACAGATTTTTATTGTCACAGTATCATCTCTTAATTGCCATGCTCCTCACTACACCTCACTACAGTACATATCGATAGGGCCGTTTTTTTCCCCCCCATCCATTATCTGACACTTTCTGACCCGTTTGTTGACAAACACAGGAAGCGAGTGCTCTACCACTTTGAACAGAACTCTTCTAGTTTAGTGTCAGATTGGATTCATGAACGCACCCTTTGTACATATCGCTTGATCACGAGAGCTACAATTTCACAAACACGAATCACGTCAACTCAGGCTAAATTACTGTTATTTCTTTATGTTCTTTTGCACCCTGAAATGTAAGGTTTCACATCTACACCGTGACATTTACTTACGTACAAAACAACAACCTCTGCAGCTGCTTGGACACATTCACAGATCTGTTGTTGAAAAGCCTGTTCATGAGAACTGACTGTTACCTTAATCTGGCTGTTTACAGTCGGGGAGGTATTGTTGTACAAGCGAGCGTTCCCACTGTGTGTGTAACCCAGAGGCTATACATGACCCCTCCAGTCCAGGTTGAGTCACCATTTCTGGGGGACCTCGTGTACCTGTGCAAACCCCTCCAGCTTAGTGTCTGGAGCTTGTTTTTGTCTCTCACACACACGCACAATCACATTCTTGCACAGACAGTGTGTGCATGTTGACGTACATGTGCTCTCACACAGGCTCCGACACATTCTTACCAATTAGGTACTCAGCTCGTGGCTTCCTCTGCTTAATCCAGCCATTGGAGGCAAGCACAGACACCGATCTCACTGTTGATGTCTTAGATGGAGAGAAAAAAAAGTAAAAAAAAAAGTAAAAAAAAAAACCTCTCCCACCAGCCTCCAGCAAATAAGCCTAGAACTTGCATTAGGTGTAGTTAGCGTCATGCTGCGTCTGCATGCATGCCTGCGAGAGACAGTTTGACTGTGTCACGAAGGGTGAGCGCGCGTGAAGGAAGAGTGTACGTGTGTGCGGGAGGTGATGGGAGCCAGAACAAACGTATCAGCTGGAGAGGTAGAAAAGAGGAAGAGGAGAAAGTAGAAGAAGGAGGCGGGTGTCTTGGGGGATGACAGGCCACATGAGAGAAGCGTCTGTTTGGAACGTGGAATGAAGTTGAAATATATATATATATATATATATATATATATATATATATATATATATATATATATATATATAAGAAAGAAAAAAAACATTGCAGCCAATTCTTAGCGTCATTTCCTGTGATTTCAAAGTTGGCAGACGGAGAGGAAAAGGAATTTGAAGGAAACATTAGTGTTTGATGTGAAAAGAGGGGGAGGGGGTGATAGAGTGGGAGAAGGAGCGGGAGGAAAAAAAAGATATCCTGGGAAATGAAAGAGAGAGAGAGAGAGAAAAGGAGTGAGTGTGTGTGTGTGTGTGTGTGTGTGTGTGTGTGTGTGTGTGTGTGTGTGTGTGTGTGTGTGTGTGTGTGTGTGTGTGTGTGTGTGTGTATGGAGGGGAGGTGAATGTGTCAACGAGTCAGGCAGAAACCATTACCAGTGTTGGCTGTTTGTTCGTTACACACTGGGCCAAACTTAATAGAAGCCAAGCATTTAAAGTCAAGTGGAAATGTGGCTGACCCCGCCGCCTGTTCAGTCCACACAAAACCCCTTCACAAGCCTGCTGTCCTTCGCTTTTTTTATACACCTTTTATCAAGTCACACTCTCCTCTTTAAAGATTATTTTCCAGACATCGTCTTTATTCAGTAACGGCAGAAAGATGTGGACAGAAGAAGACGAATGAAGAGAATAATAATACATTTGTATCTTTAAAAGAGCCTGTATTGCTTTCAACTGGACAACAGCTGTGTGCATTCCTCTTCTCCTTTGTTTTTATTCACTTCATGTGTTTAATTTATGCAGTACAACAACAACAGCACATTTTACAGTGGTTTTCAAAACAGCTGAAACCACTAAACTAAAATCAGTGTACAGCTATTGTCAACTAAGCATTTTATGGCTTTTGGAAAATAGTTGTAGACACTTAGTACAGCTTTCATTTAAATTGGATTTTTGAGATAATAATTTAAAGGAGGCCTATTTAGTTTTCTTCCCCCCGTTCCTTCAGTTTTATAGCTGATTACATGCACACAGCATGTAAGAGATCTTTAAAGTCGAAAAGATCAAAGTTCACACCAACAGAAGCTGCTCTCTCCCACAGAAAATGCTGCTCCTGAAACGCCTCGTCAGTAGTCTCGCCTTTAACTCTGTGACTTGGGACATCACGCTATGTCACACGTGTGCATAATATATGCCTCTGGGCTAGTTGGACACACAACAAGGGATTTAGTGCAGCTGCTCTGTTGTTGTTAGTGGTTCTGGGTCAGGCATGTGTGAGGTGACCAATCAGAGGAGACTGGGTATTCAGGGGCTAAAACAGAGTGTTTTAGACAGAGGGGGAATACAGTGCTGCAACACTGTAGAGTATGAAAAAAACTGATGTGTTTTTCGAGCACTAAAGCGTGTAAACCTATTTTAGTGGTTACCCAAAAATAAAATGATGAACTCAAAATGAGCATGATATGTCTCCTTTAATATAGTATTAGGAGCCTGAAAAAAAGCTGCTAAACAAAATTCAGTCAAAGTGAATTTGTGGTGGTTTCTGATGGTAAGGTGTGGTTTCAATCGTAATGTTTGCAGACATTTGACTCAATCTAATCTGTGTTAAGTGAATGCCAAAATGCTGATAATTACAATAAAATATGTGAGTATATACTTCACTTGGCTAGAAAACAGTGATTGGGCTTTTTCGTTTCCATTAAAACAAAAAGCTGGTAAAAGTCCCCGTCTGTCCTAACATCATCTTGTGGACTATTGACTTCTGGGAGTTAGATGGGTAATTTACGACATCGATTGAGTATGAGCAGGGGGGTTCCTAACCGGTGGGGAGAGTGAGGGCCACTTGGAAGCACTTAGGGGCCCCGGGTGCCGGGGTTGTCTCTGGGGTTAATGCAGCCAGCGCTGCTGGCTCTGACGGATGGCTGGGAAGCCCCAATAAATCAGCCCCTCTGCCAGGAAAGATGGAGGCAGAGGAGGGGTAGGGGTACAAAGGGGACCACTCCAGCCTCGCCACGCCCCTCCCTGTTTGAAAGGCTCTTGAAACATCCGAGGTTCGCTTTTCAAAGCACGCATCTCCACCATGCAGAGAGACACACACAACACACACGTTTCTTTCTTCTATCTCCTTCACAACTCCAAACCTGTACTCCATGCCAGCCCGTGGGACGCTGGGCATTTTCACCTCACAATTAAAAAAGACATGAGGAGGGAGAAACAGAAAGCGAGGGGGGGGGGTTAAAAGAGGAGAGAGAACAGGATTGAAAGAAAGGAGGACAACGATATGGAAAGGCTGATTAATTAAGGGTTCCTCTCTGGCTACAAAATAGATGAAGTTTCAGGATCAATTAATTAGCAAGCTAGCCTACGCACGTCAATGGCTCTAATAGCCTGCTCTCATTTGTAACTTTTATTACCCCACTGCTCTGGAGTGGCTCTTAGCCAATCAGACGCCACGTGCAGATGATGCTACGTGGCCATTAACTGGAAAGGGGGGCGAAAACCCCTCCCATCTCACAGACCAGTTGAAGTGATGCCATCAATTATACCAATGTAAAGTGTGTATATGCCAGATCTAACATAAAGAAAGACAGTATAACACAGAATGGGACATGCATTAGTAAATTCTTTGCCCACTCAGGAGACGCAGGCCATACACATAATATATAGAACTAAATTGTGATGTATATGATGTGGCCCAGTGGATTACACTTTTTCATGTGAGCCATTAGTTAAATTACAAAACCCAGCTGTCACTTCTTTCTTGCTGTTGCATTAGTTGTATGAGCTGCAGACTCCATCACTCTCGCTCAGGCAGGTGAAGGGATGTTGGAATTTAATATAATTTAGTGTTGAATGCAGGCAAGCGGTGTAAAACGTCACAAACTGAGTGTTTTTGAAAGATCCAGGCTCGGCACGCTGTGTCTGCAGTGCGCTATATGCGCCTATTGATAAGATAAAAGAGCAGGGAGATGAAAGCGGAGTGAAACGGAGGGTGCGAGGAAGAGAGGGCAAAAGAAAGGGATGCTTTACGTCTTTGACGAGTTACGAGGGGATTAGTTGCCGCTCTAATTGGTTCACCGCGAATTCATCTCAGTTTTCTCCCAGATTAGAGATAGATTTTTTTTTGCACGGGTCAAGTCTGCTCCGCCGTCTCTGCCTGGGCTTCATTTTTGTAGAATGTTGAAGTGAAGAGACGTGACACGCCATCAACATTTGAAAAAAAGATCTGAGAAGGCATAGATTGGCATGATCAAGGTGTTACCTAGATTCATCTCACATCTATCCATTCGTTGTTAGATTGATATGAGAAGGGAAGATGAAGCGGGTCCCGGCTGTATAGACTATGGAGTGGAACTTCAAAGTACACCTAATGTGCAGTATCGACTTGAATTTAGGTTGACCTGTATTTTGAGTTAAAACTGTGAGATAGATAAACACAGCATCTTCATGAAATTTGTCAAAGGAAATACAGTGTAGTGTGACTTAAAATCAAGAGAATCGTCTTTAACTAGGCGATACATATAAACAAAAAAACACTTGTCTCACACAAGCTCAGAGCTGTCTGTTTGATGGGTTTTGTTTGGTGATGCATGCCCGCTCCTGTGTTTCTCTGGTTGACATGGCAATACGAAAATGTTAGCCGCCAGTTTATTAGCTTCACCTACCTAAAGCTAATGCAGTCTTGTGCAGCGGTTCTGCAGTAAATCCTCCCTTCGTGGAGGTGATAATGGTAAGGTTTTTGTTGGAGACGTGTTGATTCAACTTTATGGTCACTTTGGAGGCTGGATCTTGTGGTGCTGTTGAACTGTACTGCATTGTACGTTTTATATAAACGCCTCTTCGTATTAATGCCGTGCAGCTCTAATGACCATTAAGTTGAATCAACACCTCATAATAGTTGGATAAAAACTTAACATTATAAGCTTGTTGAAGGTGGGATTTATTGCAGGACTCTCCTATTAGAATGCATTAGTCTTTGCTAGGGCTACCTAATAAACTGGCAACTCGTAAAATGGTTATTTTTCAAGGGGAGGTGCTATGCTCATTTTTAAGGTTCATAGTTTTATTTTGGGTTACTACTAGAATAGGTTTACATGTGCTAATGCTCAAAACACATGGGTTTTCCTATATTGTCTCTGTTCAAAATGCTCTGTTGTAGCTCCTGTCTCTTTAAGGCCCTCCCCCTCCTAAATACCTGGTCTGCTCTGACTGGTCAGCTCATCCACACCTGAGCCAGCATCCTCTGCTTCCAATTAGCTGCACTTTACCTCTGAATATAGGCAAAGATTATGCAACTGTGTGACATGTCATGTCACAAAATCACAGATTTAAATCCGGGACTACTGACAAGGTGTCTCAGGCCTTCAGGGCCCTCTTCCTGTGGGAGAGAGACTTTTTGATTTTAAAGTCTTTTACGTTCACGAAATTCTATACAACACACTGAAGGATAGTAAAAAAAAAAAGCACAATACATTTCCTTTAAGGTTTCCTCCTGGGATACAGACTGCTTGCTCATGAGCACTTCAGCACTCCACAGATTTACTTCAGCAAGGTGTTGACGCAAAGCACAGTTAAGACATCACGTCTGAGGTGCGATCCTTCAAAAGGTGTCATGGCACAACATGCGCTTACCTGCCTGTAACCCCTCTTCCCCCTGTCATCCTCACATCACCAGCACCTGATTCATCCCTCACACGCCACGTGGCATCCAGCGACAACCCGAAGGAACTCGACGATCCATTGTGTCACTGTCATTTAACGCAGCGGCACCTCGGAGCGTCGGCACCTAAAGAAGCCGGCCGCGCAGCAGGGGATGTAAAAATCCAAGAATAATCTCCTGAGCTGATGTCGACCGCTAATGGCGAACAAGCGTGTTTCAACTAGAAGCCCCCCTTCCTCCCTCCCCCCCCCCTCCCCGTTCAGATGTAATTGACATGACTCCTACACAAGTTCGAGCCTGTCATCACAGCGAGCGGTGAAAAATGAGCCGAGCCGCCGTGAGCCGAAATGATTGATCTGAGAGACGTTTTAGGGCTATTTTGTGCTGAATTGTGATGTTTACACGTGTCGCGGGCCTCCTTTCCTTCCTCTCCCCTTCGTAATTTAAGGGTGATTATTTTGAATCTGTCAAGACTGAATTCAGCTTGAGTAAGATCAAGCCTTTTCCACACAACATGTTCCAATACAAACATCGAGAAGTTCTGTACTAAGGAACGTTTCAGGTGATCAGAGATGTGTTTTCCTTTTCTCTCACATGCTCTCCTTGGGAAAGCCGGCTATAACTCCTTCAGTATCAAGAACTGTGACCTGCACCACCTCCCTCTTTCCCTCCCTCCCCAGCTCGTTCAGATCCATTTTTGACTCCCCCCCCCCCCACAATGAATCACACTGGCTTTTTTCCTCTCTCCCTCTTTCTCAATTTCCCCTCTCTCTTCTGTCTTTCTTGGCCACAGATTGGGGTCAGGAGTTTAGTAGGGGAAAACATTTGGAGCCGGTGGCACGGGGCCCAGAGGCTCTCGCGAAAGAGAAAAAAAAAAAAAAAACAGAAAAAAAATAAATCGCTGTTCACACACACATTACAGAGAGCATTAACCTGCCCTGCTCTGCCTCTCCAAATGTCTCCATTACGGCTCTGCCTGGAACAACACAGGCACAGCTAGTCGCAGCCAGCCATCAATTGATGCGAGCAGAAACAGAGAATTAGAGAGAGGGAAAAATAAAGAAAGACAGACGGGGGGCAGAGTGCAACATTTGGCAGTCTTTAGAAAGGGATCCGAGATGAAAATATAGAGAAAAAAAAACTCGCCTGCGTGTCTATCAGTCGACTATCTGCTCGCTTTCACTCGCCGTCAGTGCAATGTTGATGTTATCACTAGGTCGATAAGTCACAATCTTTGAATAGACAGGCTTGTGTTTTCATTTGGGAATAAAAAACCTGCAGTATATGAAGTGCACCATGCTTCATAATAAAAGAAAAAAAATATATTTAATTCATCTGCAGCCTAGCTTTTCTTTGTTCCCTGAATGTGGCTGCTTCTATATTTTTATATTTAGTCTTTGCTTGATGTGTAGGGTCTAGGTCGTCACGATTGAGAGTCCTGTATATCACTCCTCCTGTCCCTCACTCTTTCTCTCAGCCGTGTAAGGGCAGCTCATTCCTTGAGGTGTCAAGGGCCCTCCCGATGTGTGCGAGGAAAGGGGAGGAGCGGGAGGAAGGGAGATCAGAGAGGTACGGAGCGACGGAGAACGCCGTCACCTTGGGTGGAGAGATGCGCGAGGACGATGACAACTACAGTGATGCATCCCCTTCTTGTGGTCCTCTATGTTTAATCATGAGCCTGTTGATGCTGATCCTTCCCTCCGACGCCTCATATTTCATTAAGGGACTCACCTTCGCCTGCGATTCACGAACCAGCGATAGTGCTCCCATCCCGTCCTGTGTTCAGGAGATGAGCGCACGTGGTTTTGGCTGCGAGCGGCTGATCTTATCAGCCCGAGGAGCTGAGGAGAGGCTGCCTGATTTGTTTTGGCCCTGAGTGTGATGATAACCTCTTGTCGGTTCAGCTCACATCCAAAGAACTAATGTGTTTCCTCAGATGTCAACTTACAAAAACGTGGAGAGGGAAAGCTCATATTGTGAGACTATAAATTTGCCCGATGAACATAAAGTCGAAAACCATCTTGATATATATATAAAAAAGAATAATATAGAAATAGTATGTTGCTGTGTTGTTGTAATAGAATGAATGTGAAATAATGTAATATGAAATAAACTCAAGTATAACAAACACAAAACAAGTAATACACTCACAAAATATGGGAAAGTAAAACCACTGGCATTAGCACCGGCAGCTACCCAACACATCACCATGCAGAAACATAACATACAAATCGATGAAATGTTAGAATTACCCAAGAGTATCCAGCTCCCTGCCTCCCACATCACTTCTGTATAAAGATCTTTGAAGGATGCATTCACTACAGCTGTTTCTTTTTAACTTGATCAGATAGTTAACTGTATCTGACAATACCACTGCTACTGTAACATTTATTTTTCAAACCCACCATCGGAAAATAAATGTGCAACACTAATTTCAGTCTTTGTCTCGTTGGAAAATCGTGTCAGACATTTTTACATTCACGGCATTTAGCAGATGCATTTGTGCAAAATGACTAACAGTAATTCACACACTGATTCATACACTTCGACATGCTCTACCCCTGAGCCGCAGCCGCTCGTTTTGAGATGTTTCTGCCAATGAAAAGGAGTGAAAACGTGAATGAAAAGAAAGATATTCTCCTTTTATCGTACCCTACAGCACACCATGCACTTTAGGCTAGGAAACAATTATTATCGGTCATTATAGATACATTACACTGCAGAAAATATCAGCCTTCAAGTTATGACCTGCACTCTCCCCTCCTCTATACCATGAGGCTCGGCATCCTTTTCTCATTGGTTAATATCACTTTGTCAATCTGAAACAAAGAAACATGTTTCTCATCGTGATAAATCAGACAGCACGAGGAAAAGGAAAAGATGCAGGTCAGTTGAAAAATGTTACATCTGGATGATTTGAATTGATCAGCCTCTGCTGCTTTAGAAAAACAGAAGAGGCGACTGCCACAGTCACGTCGGCGCTATTTTGATTCCGGTATACTTTTTCATTCTTTTGACTGACAGTTCTGTCAACACTGCCATTTCTCCCTTACTGTTTCCCCGCTGTGCTCCCTTGCTGAAATTTCCTTTGATTATCTGCCTTTAAGTTAGGTTTTACTGAACTGCCAGAGAGACTGGCTGTGAAAAAAAAACACACCCTACTTCATTTTGCACTCTGTTTACAAATGTAATTATTTTAATGTAGTCGGCTTTTTCGCATTCACATCCATCCCTCCAGTGATGCTGCGATTAACCCGCGTGTGTGTAATTCTGCTTTAAGAAAGCGGTTGTCTGTCAGTAGGTACAGTAGCTGAGCTTACGGCTCGGTGTGATTATATTCACATGTCTTGGCTTCTTCCTGCCTATTGAATAAGATTTATTTTTCCTTGACTTACATAGCAAACATCCCTGAAGTCTGGCTGCCAAACACACCTAACTTGCTACAGCAAGTTCTCAATCGATATCATTCCTTTATGACTAAGTAATAAAAGATATGTTTAGCTTGGTGCTGAGATATTAAATGACGTTCGGATGGGATTGCACATAAAAATGTCAGTTTGAGCGAATGTTGGTGGGCAGGTGTGGGCTATTCCAGCATCCGTCAGACTGCAGGATGTATATAATATAGTATTGGCAGTGAACTCTACGAGTTCTTTTCATCAGTGTGCCCTACAATCATTGCAAGGATGGTGGAATAGCTATTTTTTTTTATAACTAACTGCCCGTCTGGTTATTTCTATTTGTATAGATCAGTGGGGGGAGAGCTGTGTATTCGCAAATAGAAAGGAGACATTAATAAGCATACTCCAGTGTGCCCACTTCCCCAGCTTAACCCCAGTCAAAATACAAACCACAACGTGTATAAATATTGTATTTTCAGTTTTCTTTAGAGGTTCATATTATTTGCCATTGTGACTTCATTTTCCTTTGCATATTTCAATGTGTGACATCAGCAGCATACTCCTAAAAAAAAAAGACAAATCAAAAATGTGTTTTTGAAAAGCGTACTCACTTTGGTGCGCACACTCAGTTTCGTTACTTACGATAAGTGTGCCGCATGGGACGCAGTTAACATTTCTCCTTCCCAGCCAACTCACACTGCTGCTGTCCCAGCTCGCTAACGGTAATCAATTGACTTCATTCACCTGGTGGGATCTGTAGTATCTACCTGTATGTGTGTCTCCACCTCTTAACCCAGCATCACCTATATTCTCCAGACTGTGCGAGTATCAAACATTTTGACGCTCCGCTCATTCTTGTTTCCTTCCCCTCTCCAACCGTCTTCCCGGTTATTTCACATCACCCATCCATCCCTCCTCTGAGCCCTTTCTTCTTTCTCCCTCTGCTACTTGTCTGTGTCACCCCCTTTTCTCTCCACATATCTCCCTGTCGGCATCACCGTCTTTATCCGTCTCGCTCTGTCTTTATCACGAGAAACATCGCTTTATCCGTCCCTTTAAGTACTGTATCTCAGTCTGTAACACCCTTCCTCTATCTCTCTCCTGCCTATCGCTCCATCTCTGCCTCTCTAAACATCTTCCTCTGTGCCTCCTCCTCCTCACATGTCTGTATCATGCCTCTCCTCTGTTTCGCTCCCTGTGTCAGCTCATCAGACTCTTTATTACTTCTCTCTCTCTCTATATATATATATATATATATTTAAAAAATAAAATGTATTTCTAGCTGGCACTTCTGTGGTCTGTGGTGGCCTACTAGCATGACAGCATGCTAATGCTGATGTGGCGCCCGCGTGTCCCCTGTCATGCCTCTCGGTGTGTGCGTCCGCGTGTGTGTTCAGGGGGTCGTGGGTGGTGGCTCTGCTTAGCGCTCTGGTTGGCTGAGCCCATCTGTCACTCAAAACGGGCGACCTGTGGTCCCAGTTGCCAGCCAGCCGTATCGCCAGTCTGACAGAATTATGAAAATCCCTGTCTATTGCTCATTGGCCCAATTGAATTACAAGCAGTGCCTTGTTCCGTGCAAGGTTTTTAAACGGCTGATTTAAGGCACACACACTCACACACACACGCACACACCACCACCATGGATGGCTGTTTATTCCCTCCATTTGCAGAGCAGGAAGATATTGTCTGCCTTTTCATTCGACTCCTGTTTTGATAGATTTTTGATTGAGTTCTCCTCAGTGTTTGTGCGAGTGTTTGTCTTTGTATCTTAATATGCCGCCAAGGCTTTTGTTTTCATCACACTGTTTCTGCAGTTTATGGTGAATTATTTGCTTCGCAGGACGTCTATTCTGCGTCATTTCTCCCTACAGCACTTCACATCTGTTGTCATTTCATTACAGACATTTATTTGACACTGTGTGCCTGCCAAGACACTCTGGATAAATCACACTGTTATTTCGCCTGCTTCCACACACCTGAGTGGAAGGGAAAAAGGCACCGAATGGTCTTATTTTCTACTTCCAGCGGTTATTTTTATTGGTATAAGCAACAGCACAGCGAGTCTGTTTATCACTAAGCATATTCTCAGTCAAAGAGAATCAGGTTTCACCGGGCTGGTGTGTACTCAGTAGGTACAGTACATTCATACAGCCGCCCCCAGCGATCAAACAGAAGCTGCATTTGAATGACTCTTTCTTTCCTCCCAAAGCCACTGTGACAGGTTGCTACTTGTTAGACCTCCAGTCTGCCTGCTGTCTCTGTGCCTATTTGACTGACTGACTGGCGGCATTTCTCTCTTTTTTGTCTCCGTGTCTGTCTCCTCCGCTTGCTTACCTGATTGCCTGTCGACCTGCTTATATATCCGTCACTCTCTCATCTCGAACACGCTGGAAAAATGGACGTGCCGCAAAGGTCCCCCTCCGAGAGTTTCAGTTAAAGGCAGCTATGGGCTATATGTCAACAATGAGGAGAGAGCGTAAAGAATAATTCAAGGTTGCATTTACAGCAATCACCTCCGGCCACGATAACAACTGCTTAAACAGGGGATTTGTAACGCTCTAGTATAAAAACAGACCTTGCAGACATAAGTGCTGCATACATCTGCTGATGTTTAATGGGTAACAGTGGTGGGACAAAGAAAATGTATATGGACAAATCAAACACATCTCCCTGGAAACAAGTATAACAAGTAAAAATTCAACCATAAGACTGCTCCTGCCATTTTAATTACATTTATCGCTCTTCTTCAATTACCAATATGATGTAGCATCGATTATATCTTTGTGTTATATTACCTATGTTATGATATATCGTTACCGTGAGAATAATATCATGATAGTAGTGTACACTGTGTTCATATGTGCTTCCCACCACAATCAACAAATCACCTGAATGTCCCTCAAACACACACAACACAGTTCAGTTTTTATTAGATACATCGGCTTATAAACACGTATATTTTGCAATAATGTTCCACACACAAAAAGCCTCAGTTGTCCTGTCACACCGGGATCTCTCTGTATTCATGTGTTGTAACCCAGAGGACAATGCATTGTGGGTTCCAGAAGTGGGGTTCTGATGTTAAGTGTGTCGTGAGCATGCAAGTGGAACGGCTGTTGCATGCACTTGCTTGTGAGCAGGCAGGACTCTCTTCTTTTGCGGTGTCTGTGTCTGTGGACATCTATGTATGTATGTATTCAGTGCAGTGGGCGAAGCCGTGCTATCTGTGTATGGGAATACTTATGAGACAAGTGATCATCAGACATGTCAAGTTGAATTCAAAAGCACTCTCAGCCACACTGCTTTATCTTGTAATTGCTGGAAAAGTCACCAGATTTTTGCCAGCCACAGTGTCACTAACCTGCTCAGCAGTGATAATAGGACCTTTGACTTGTCATAGTAGGAGAGGAACAGGTGTTACAGTGCTAATTGCATTGATAACTAAAGGCTCTGTTCCATTTAAACCATGTCAGTGAGCTTGCATGCATGATGCATGGCCTCGGTAGTGGCAAAACAAAATTTACACACGGCCCCTTCAGTGCGTGAATCGCCGGTACTCGGCCTTACCATCTGTGTGAAAGTTACAGATGCAGAAAGTGGGGAACAGTCTTGCTGCAGCTCTGATCCGCCTCCGGAGGTAGTATCAGGGCAGAGCAGGGGTGTGTCGGTCCGATGAGTTCTCAGTGATACAAAAAGTTGCGACTAAGAGACCTCCCAGTGAAGACTTGAGAGGAATTTCTCCCAGAAAACAGCCTCCCGCCCAGTGAGTGAAAGCCAAACAGGGTCAGCTGTTTACTGATGGCGATTATGTAATTATGTAAATGAGTGCAAAAAGAACGTTACTTTGACACTTTCCACGATGCCTGGTGGCTCAGGATCTCAATCACAACACGTTATAACTGCATCCACGTGATTATAAGCGATTAGCCGATACATGTTTAGATCAACAGGTAGTAACCGGAGGAGAAACACATTTGGAAAAAAAAAAACACACGGATGTCAACATTATGTTGCGTACAATTGCACCTCTTTTGGTTCCGCACCGCTGCTTGGTTCAGTGTGAACAAAAAAAGGCAGCACGAAAAAAAGGCTGATGACTCTTGTGCTTGTAGTGCTACGACGTGTTGGAATATCTGCCATGAAAAAGGTCTGTTGTCATCATCAACAAATGTATGAACCTGGTAATTCAGTGGATAACTTTATGATAACTATCATTTATAAATGGCAAATGTATTCTTAATTAAACTTAAATTGATTTCACTGAAATAAATAAAATAATTATTAAGGGTAAAGTTGTGATTGATGTTTAAGATACTCAAGAAATGGTTGATAAATGATGATGATCTTGATGGCCATGTTTTGGACAATTTCTTAATAAATAACTATTAGCTAAAGATGATTTAACTAGTACCATTAATTAATGGTGGTTATTATTAGCAATGCCAATAATTTGACATTGTTGGAAAATCCAGGAAATAAGAATCACATGACATTATTCAGTTGACATATTTATTTTTACCCATCTAGTCAGGACTGGGACACTTTCTCAAGATTTGTAGCAAAGAGAGGCAGCAGACGTGACGCCGGTGTGTTATCGCTTTCTCGTTCCAGCATGCTCGCTAGCTGCGTCCCAGGTGTATTTTTACATATAAAATCTCAGCAATTCAAACTGGCAATTTTAAAGACAACAGAAACCAGTGTAGTTTTTTTATTTATTCATTTGCTTTTCATGCCTCGTAACAAGGTTATATTTATAGCACCAGGAGGATTCTTTTGGAGGCACAAACCTAAAGAACAGATTCTCTGTTCACCCTTTTTTGGTGTGATTTGGCTTTCACTCCGCCTGTGCGGTATCTATCTATACCTCTTTTCACTCCGTCACTGTCTGGCCCTATCTGTCTGTCTGCCTGTCATCGTGCGCGTCTAAGACGGGAACCCGCCCACGGTTGTCTGGTCTCGATCTGCTTGGCGACCTAATCCTCGCCAATTCCACAACAGTAGTGTTCCAGTTGAGACCCACTGCGTTGCACCAGCCTGTCATCGCTGATCACTGGATGCTACTGTTTTATCAGAGTGGCTTTGATCCGTATCTAATGGTGTGTGTGGGTGTGTGTGTGTGTGCGTGCACGTGCGTGTTCGTGTGTGTGTGTGTGTGAGAGACAGAGAGAGAGTTTGTTTGTCTTCCTTTAACAAATCCCTACATACAGACAACTAGAATTCATGTGCATTCATTTGAGTACATCGGTATGTGAGTGCTATGTCTGTTAGTGTGTGTGTGTGTGTGTGTGTGTGTGTGTGTGTGTGTGTGTGTGTGTGTGTTGCCCTGGCTGGCAGTAATGAATCCACTGGTGCTGTTGGCATGAGCAGGGCCATGCTATTAACCTCTCTGCCAGCTAGACTGATCTCACCCTGTCTGTCTGTCTCATCGGCCTAATGACACTCACACACTCTGCACGCACACACACGCACACACAACCCAGCACTGCAGGCACACACACACACGCAAACCTGTCCTTTCTAATCAGATTTCCATTGAAGTGAAAAGTATTCCACATTGTCCAATCATCTCTATTCAGAGAGTCAAAAAGCTTCTGCCGGTGTCGAGTGAAGATTTCTTTTTCAACACCCACTCAAAGGAAGTTACTCTTCAAAACTATTTCAAACGTATTAATCTCCTCTTGCCCTCTGCAGCCAGATCAGTTTTCACTATATTTTACACCCGCCACCAGTTTCAACAGGGCTTTTATGAGTGGGTTCTCTCACTCATAACAGTCCCTGTAAAACTACAACTCTGGATGTGTGCCCTTTGCTTTTGATCAGACAAGACCGTAGCGTAGTGTAGCGGTTACGTCACGTCGGAGTCCCTATAATACCATCACATGAGATATAAATCACTCAGAGCGAGAGTGAGGGAGAGAGATTTTTACTTTGCCAAGCCTGCTCGAGAAGATTTAAAGGGACATTTCAAGTTTAAGGCTCAGGGCAAAAGGCTGGAGGTGGACCATGAGCTTTACGCACGCCCAAAATTACAGCCTGTGTGCTTGTTTGATGAGTTTGCGGTGGCACTTACGCCTGTCACCGAATAAAAAAGCAACGTGACATGATGGGGGAAAAATATGACATGAAAGGGCTGTCAAAGTGCTTCACCAGCGGTCGTAAATGTTGTTTAATAGTCTGTACTTGGATTCTGTGTTAGTGTGTGTGTGTGTGTGTGTGTGTGTGTGTGTGTGTGTGTGTGTGTGTGTGTGTGTGTGTGAATGAGAAAACCCCAGCCTCCATAGGAAATCCTTAGAGGAGCGAGGAGCACCTGGCGCTGTCTGTAGTCATAACAAACGACAAGAAGGGATTTAGACTACATTTGTATTGGTGCCAGCTTGTTACACATACTCCCTGTTCACATTCACTCTCATAACCGCCGTGTAATGCAGCATCGGCACTTGGCGTGGCTTCGCCCTCGCGAGTGCATTTTTTTTTTTTTTTCCATCTTTATTTTTTTTTCTTTTCTTTTCTTTTCTGCTCTGCTCTGGAATGCCCCGCTCATCCATGTGTCCCTCATTAGGGTTACGGCCTGGGAAGGGCCAGCGGTAATATCCAACACACCTCATCCCATCTGTGAGCTGACCGAGACGGAGATAATGTAGAGAGGAGGATGCATTTGGCAAGCCAGAGGACATAAAGTTAGACTTCTCTGCAGCGCGAGTTCATTAGGCAGAGAGGACTGCTGGGAGACGGGTGTCAGCCTGGTCTGAGCTAAATTAAGAACTTCAGCTGAGGGACAATCAGATGAAGTGGGAAATGGATAGAGGCCAGCTTGTGTGGGTCCACAAGGGATGTTTTGTTTTTTATATTTCATCAGTCTAGGGTATCGCAGGCCAGAAGACTCTCCTGCTTTTTATGTGGATGTATCTGAGTGACTACTAATTGCACCTGACAGTCTCTCTTATATGGAGTCATAGGAGTGCCATAAAAAAGAATATAAAAAAAGAATAAACAATAAATGAAACAATTAAAATAACTAAAATCAACTAAGTAGAATATAAAATGATAACATAAATAAATAGTAAATCAAAGAAAATGCTTACAGTTATTTCATATTTGGTTATTCTTTTATTACTCTTTATACTTACCACGGCCAAGGAGGTTGGTTTGTGAGCAGGATTTCGCCAAAACTACTTAATGGATTTCAGAATAGACCCTGTTAACTTTTGGACAGATTTCTGCATTTTCTTTAACATGATGAGATAGAGGCTTTTTTTTTGGTTCACTGTTGTCAATCTTAAAGGGGACAATGCATGGGTCTTGATGAAAAACAAACAGGCATATTCAGGTGGCTGGTATATATGAGTGAGTACATTTTGATGTGGATCTGATGAGCTTGAATCATGGTTAACTTTGATATCGAATTTGGCTTGATTCAATCAAAGGGGTTTGGCCTTGGTGGAGGTATGCACTCTACTGACTTCCATATATATTTTTTTTTATTTAGCAATTCACTCTTTCTACATTTCTGTTGTATTTACACATGTACTTATTTATTCTCTTTTTAATCCTCCTCATATTGCCTCTTCTTTTTTTTTATTTCTGGCACTCTTATGACCCCATACTGAATAGCTCCCCTCTAATTGCTCTGTGATTGCTTGTTTCAGCAGGTGGCGCCATATGGCCAGCAGGGCATGGGGGGTTACAGCCAGCAGCATCAGCAGCAGCAGCAGCAGCAGCAGCAGCAGCAGGCGGGGCAGCAGGGAACCCCTTCGTACTTCAGCCCCCCTCAGCAGACCCCTCCAGGCCCAACCCAGAGCCCCTACCTGCAGCCTCGACCACCGCCACAACAGGTACCAATGCGCGCATGCGCACACACACACACACACACACACACACACACACACACACACACACACACACACACACACACACACACACACACACACACACACACACACACATACATTAACATCATCACATGCAGAACCAGACACCCACTGCGCTGTTTCCTGTGTGGAGAAATTAGCCAAGAGATTCAGCTGCAGCCAAAGTCCCCTTTGCACGCCATGAGCGAAAACTGGAAATGATTACCATAACTCAATAAATATATATGAATACATATATCAGTTACACATCAGATACGCAGATGTCACATACCAGATAAAGAATGAAATTTGAAATATCAGCAGGAAAGGGATTGCATCCAAATCTTTTTTCCATGGGTTCTATTTTAATATTTTAGCAGTGCTGGGATTGGCGAGATCATCTTAAGGGATAAACTGTCTGCGTGTGCGCATGTGTGTGTTTGTGTGTAAACGACGCGGTGCGGTGTGTTGGTGGTCCAACATGCCTGGTGTATGGGTCAAATTATTCCCTTGCATTATTCATGTGAGGTATTTTAGGTAAATCTCACTCTCCGTGTTTCACTCTATTTTAATATTCTCTCCCCCGTTCAGCACACACACACACACACACACACACACACACACACACACACACACACACACACACACACACACACACACAGTACACACACACACTGGACATTTTAATGTAATATTCAGTCAGTCATAGTGTAGAAACATATACTGTACACTAAACCAGCCTGTGCAAACCCAGTCCTTAGTACAACAAAGAGCCTGTTCCACAGTTATGGATCTAGACTTGTCCTGCCAAGTTTCAGCATGATGTTCTGTAGAAGTTTTTTCCAGTGGGAAGCTGGGCTCAAGCAGTTGTTTTTGAGTTGAGTGAAGGCTGCCCATGTGTTTCCCATCCACTCTGCAGCTAGAGAGATCTATCAGCCTGTGTGGAGTGACTCTGGCCAACAGCCCTGCCCTGGATCACAACACAGCAGAACAAAACGGGGGAAGGAGAACGAACAGTGCAAGACGGGAAAGATTACAGTGCAGCAGAACTGGACAGGAAGGGGAAGATCAGACAGAAACAGGGAGGGAAAGGAGAAGACAGGATGAACCAGAACAGGAAAAGACAGATGAGTGAAGCAGGGATGCCTTGGGCCATGACAAGATCAGTATCAGGGCTTATACAGGCATGTTGTATATTGGCTATATTAGTCCATATCTAATATGTTGTTGGATTTTGAAATTCATAGTATTTATTTGAAAATACTCGATTTCACTCCATTTAAATCCTAATTCACAGCATTGCAAAGAACAAACCGCAGTGTGGCTCACAGGAAGCAGCACTTTAAAGGTCCAGTATGTGGGGTTTAGGGGGATCTATCAGCAGAAAAGGAATATAATATTCATAATCGTGTTTTTATAAAGGTGTAATCACTGTAAATGAAGAATCATTGTGTTGGGTCCTCTTCCATGTAGTCTACCAAACACTGGCTCCAGAAAGGGCCTTTTGTGTTTTAAATAGTTTATCCCTTTTTAGTGGCCACTGGAGGAGAGAGTAAAAGTGAGGGATGTTCAGTTACACTGTGAACATTAAAAGTGGCAGATTACCCCAGAAATACTTGGTAAAGTAGACTAGTCATCTGAGCCGTACAAACTGGAAGGTTTTTGGATTAGTTTTGTCATTTTTGACAGTGTAGATGCCACAACATCCTACACACTGGACCTTTAAATTGCATTAGATTGATTGCTGCTTTTCTACACGTGAATCATCCGTACCTCTGCCACAAATCAACAGTGTGTGATATTGATGAAGATTTCTACATGGACAGCTCATCTTTACAGGGCAGAACTGTACAGGCTACATAGAAACAGTGCAGACCAGGATACCCAAAGAAAAATGTGCTACACAAAACCGTTTAATCTTAGCAAATATCAGCACAGGGCAGCAGAGACAGCACTATTTTCACAAAGCATCCTTTATTTTGGCCCAGACACCATATCAGCCATTAGTAGTTCACAAATGGGAAAAGACTTATTTAGCATCTGCACTAGTTGATGCCATTTGGCAGTGGTGTCGTTGCGTCTGTCTAGGTAGTTACACTGTGATTTACTGAGATGTAGTTAAACCTTCTTTTAGACAGCCTTGAATATTGCGCACACCAAGACAAATAACCAAGCAAAAAGCCATTGTGAACACAAAAGCACGTTGTCAAAAAAGGAAATCGTTAGTCTTAGCATAGTAATTTTCATTCTGAGTGAACATTTCAGCCAGCGTGCCTATTGTCTCACACTGAAAAAGCACTTACTCTTGTTTCCTCACTTAACATGCTGACACACACACACACACACACACACACACTCACACACACACACACACATACACACACAGACCATGCAGCCTACTGAACAAACATTATTCACTCTAACTAGGAGAGGCTGAGATCCATGGCTACCTTGACATTTTGTGACAGTAATGGTGTGTTTTCATCATCGCTGATGATGTGGCGGCAATTGACCCTTGCTGGCATTTATACACCAGGTAGTTCTGCCCGGGCACTTTGATTGGCCAAAGCCTTGTTTCACCTGCACTGCTGTGCCGACTGCTGTGATGACCAGGGAGCTGGTTTTCTTCTGTTTCTCATTTTTACTGTATAAATGCACGCCTTGTAAGGGAAAATGTTTCAATCAGCACAGACGCTTGTTAGCGCTGCATAAAAGCCAAAGTACCTTCAGCAGCCATTGCATCGATGTCGCATCCCGCTGTCTTCACCTTTAATCTAGAAATCCTTCGTATGTGTCGGAGCTACACAGCATTTTTATTTCCCAGCAACACAGCAGGCGATACGCCAACTCCTTCCTTGCTCCTGTCTACTCGCCATCAAACTATGGATGGAACTAACTAAATCCACTCTTTCCGTCCACTAATAAGCTCCTAGCTCCCGTACTCCATGTGGGAAATGGGTTTTAACAAGAAACCCGGCTATTAATGGACATGCACATTTAAAGGACACTCTTTCCAACTCGCAGTCTAATTCATCTGAAACAAGAGAAGACATATACGCTATGTGTAAATGGAAATTTATAGCTGGTAATAGGCTAATAGGCTCCCTTGGAATGGGTTTTTTCGCATTCAGTTCTCTCTTGTGTAACAAGTGCAAAAAAAACAGGTCCAAACGCTCACTCTATTTCGAGAGTTTATGTTCAAGTAATTACTGAAAAATACACAATATTGATCATTAAAAAACATGACATTTCACACATAACAAAAACAAGCCTGTGCGGTGGCATTAAGACAAAGTTAATTGTCCATCGATTGAGTGAGGGAGTAATTTAGCAAGGGAGAGAGCGCCAGAAAACACCAGAAAGCATTTAAATCACAAAGATACCAGGTCCTTGTCTTTGGTTTTGGATCTAAGAGTAAACATGTCTGGAAATAAAACTTACTCAGTGCAGCTGTCCAAGATTACAAGTCGAGGATTTGGTTTGCTTTCCTCCTGTTCTGAGCGAATGTGTGTCTCTTGTGTCAGTTTTTTTTTTTTTTTTTTTTTGTATGCGTGTGTCTGTGTGTGTACACTAATCAGCCCACTGCGCTGTAGCAATTCTGAGCTGTGAAAAGGTCAAACGGTGACCTTTCTCTGTGATTCCGAGGCTGAAATGAGACATGATGTGAGCCGCACGGAGCGGATTACATGCACGCACATACACACAATTGCGAGCGCACGCCAGATTAGGACGTCATTGTGGTTTTGACCCCTGTTTTTTGACCCTGCATCACTCGGAGAAATCCGAGCTGAAAAGTTCTTTATTTTGTTCTTCCGCCGCTCTCCACAGTTCCTTTCCCCCCACTCCACTCCCATTAACCCTAGCCAGAGGACATCCTCCAGCTGATGGAACCATTCCAGCTGCCTTTGACATAGAATTTGCTCTGCAACCGACCGCTATTAGCTGGTTTTGTAACAAATCGAAGCGAAAAATGCCGTCTTTCTATTGAGTCTATTGCACTGCTGTGACCTCATCTGATTGCAAGGAGCGGAGCCGGCTAAAAAGACATTTCAAAGACATCAAGGCTGATGCGGGAAAAAAAAATACAAAAATATTTAGTATCACATCAATGAAGAAGTAGGCTTTGGGAAAAAAAAAATGTGGGTGGTTTGTTGGTGGTTTTTGAGTTCTGACAGCACCAGATATTTTTAAATTGATGGTGTGTTGAAATTCTAAAAAAAACCAAAACACTGTGATATATACTTCAGCTTAATAGGTTGAGAGAACTTTTTGACCTCACATAGTATTCAGTTTCATATTTGTATCTTTGCATGTCACTTCCCAACAAATGCTGTTGAATCAAGGCTGTTGGAATTGCAATAAAAATGATTTCTGCTTTGTGGGAAAAAGATATTAAGCTCATAGATTAGGAATCTGGAAGGAATTTATTTTGGAAGACAGTCTTAATATCAGGACCCTAATGTTTTTGGTCCGATTGTTGGCTTCAATTACAGCACGAGACAAATCACTTAAAAGGAGAAAGATCCATGCCCTTTCTTCCTCTCCCCTGGCCGTATTGCAGTTGACACATAACAGATGAAGAGCGTGATATTTTGTTACCGTCCAACACTTTCCGCCTTGTAAAAACGGAAATGAGAGAGCCGTAACTTCGAGAATTTTTGGAGATGATTTTTTTTATAGTATGTTTGCTTTTATTGGGTAGCATACACTGAAGTGTGACAGGGGGAGAACGAGGGGGGTCGGAGAGGAAGGAGGTGAAAGGCAGTGCTGGCCTGCTGCCATACTCTAAACTCATAATGTTGTGAGAGGAACATGCTGCCGGCTTTGATCAGGACCCTCTGTTTAATTTTTCACAGAGAAACAGTGTGTTAAATTTATGTCCAGAGAGTCATTACATGTAACGGAATACATCGTTCCGATGTTTTCCACGTAAAATAAACTGTGGGGTGAGCGTGCCCCTGAGAGGGTGCGTAGTGGAGTTGTTCGGAATTTGACTGCTGGTCTTTGAAGAAGGAAGTCATTCCCTGTGACATTTAGTCCCAGCACAATAAAAACCCTCCTATCCCACTCTCTTGTGTGAAACTGATCCCACCGGTCATTTCCTCTATTGGCCTTTAACTATTTCCTCTTCCTGTCAGAGAGTAGGCTCTGGGGAGCGGCGCCGTAGCACAGAGGAGCTCTCAGCTGATTGGAGGAGACAAGCTCACTTTACAGGGACCTACACGGAAGAGGAGGCTGATTCAGTGGTTGCGGACGCCGCTAAGTCATGCTCATGAGTATTACCAATACCAATAACAGGGAGAAAACGATTGTGATATAGATGTATATTTTAAGATTTGAAGATTGGGGTGAGTCGCTGACATCTTGCGAAAAGCACGTATCTTCAATATGTCTGGGTTTTCTGAACTACAGTGTGTGTGTGTGTGTGTATGTGTGTGACGATGCCTTTCACCGAGCTGAGTTGAATTTTAGATTTGAAAATGTTCTTTTTTTCATAATGTCCTTTCTATCTAAAGCGAGCACAATGCCAGAATTTAAAACTTTGATACAATACTCAAAACCTCTTTTGATACCACATCAAATGGAGAAAACAAAAGTTGTGGGCCCGCATGAAAGGATTGTTCTTTCTTTTTTTTATTAACTGTATCTGTAGAACTATTATCTGTAGAAAAAAAAATCCCCGAACATATACCAACACGTTTATCCGTCTTACTTTGAGTTGAAAACCTCATTGTAGATCTGGTTTTTTTTCGTAGCTTTGGTGCTGACGATGCTGTTGAATGCCGATTTTTGAACCATTTTAACATGAGACATGTCGATACTTCTGCAACCCCTACGAGACACTTCTTTCTTTGATTAGATCATTCTCAACACCCAGCAGACCATCGGCTGCTCCTGTACTAACATATTGTCTGGGTCCTTTCCCTTCCACTGGTAGCACCGTGCCATTTCCTATTTCCTGTCTGTCACCCCTTCACCCCCAACCGACTGCAGCAGCAGGGCCTTTCTCCCACCTTCCCCCACCCCCACTTTTAATCACACCAGGTTAATTAAAAGGCCGTCGAGCCTTTCTGCGGCCTGCCCCCCCTGGCTTTATTACCCCCTCGCTGTATACTTGCTCTGCTGCCTCAGTCATCGTGCCTGCACCCCCAATGCACACACACACACACACACACACACTCCCTTTAACACGGAAATGGGAGCTCACCTCAGCGACAAGGTGGAGGGACAGGAAGGGAAGTTGAGGGGACAAGGAGGAAATGAGAGGCAGGAAGGAGTGCGTGTGAAGAGAGAGTGAATGAGATGTGGCAGTGAGAGTGAAGGGGTATGATTGTGTGTGTGTGCGTGTGTACGTGTGCGTGTGTGTGAAGGGGGCACTGTGTGTAGGTGGGTGGGGTGCCCAAAGTTCAATGTCATTAATTGGTCACCATTTGAATATTAAGTGAAGAACTCTGTTAATTAACAGGATAATAAAAGTGCTGCTGGCTGGGAAAGGGGGTGGACAGGAAGAGGGAGGGAGGGAGGGAGCAAGGGATGGAGGGAGGACAGGCTGTGGAAATGGAGGGCATATGGCGAGAGAGAGAGGAGGAGGTGGAGGGAGAGAGAGCGAGGCTGGGTGCCGGGTGATAAGAGGGAGAGAGAGACGTCCGTGGGTAAAGGTCTGGCAGTGGTAATTTGCGGAGAGCCGCGTTAATTGTCATAACCTTTTAAATGGCAGAGTTTATCGGAGTCCTCTAAATGTCCCCGCGTATCGCCACGGCAACCCTGGGCCTGCCGCACTCCGATTGGCCGTAGCTGACGAGCACTTAAGCTTGATGAGTTTTTCAGGCAAAAACTAAATGATAAAATTGAAAAAAAAAATAATAATATAATATATATATATATATATATATATATATATATATATATATATATATATATATATGCTGTATATGCCAGCAAAGGTTTTGTGTCTGTGAGCATGTGTGTGTGATAGTGTGTCCGCCTGTGTTTGAGACAATGTTTTTAATTTAGTGTGTTTTTTTTACCTCCGCATTGACTGACACTCGCTAATTGCTCGACTAGAATCCGCCACTGTTTTTTTTTTCTTCTTCTTTTTTTTTCCCCCTCCTTTTTTGATTTATGTTTGTTTTTGTACAGCCGAGCCGCAATTCAAATGCAAATGAACGAGGACGGGAGAGGTGTTTTTTGGAACGGTTAGGACAATCATAATGGCTCGGGGAAAAAAAAAGGGGGCCGGTAGTTAGCGGCACAGCACCCTAGGGGCCTCATTTAGCTGCCATTTGTTAGGAAATGCCGCTACATTTGTTCCTGGATACAGACTTCACAGACAGAGAGAAAGAGAAAACACCACCAGAAAAAAAAAAAAAAAAACATGTCACAGTCAAAGTCGAGTTCGCCAACACACTGCTATTGTTCCGCAGTGCTTCAGCAAAAGTCATGTGGGTGTACACCAGTTTGGGTGGATGTCCTCTTTAACAGCGAGCCAAAGCAATTGAAGTGAATGGGCGGGTGGGGGTGGTGGTGACTTGCAAAGAGTGTGTGAAGTGAAGATGGTACAAAGACTGGCTCGTGTTTGATTAGCCTGTGTAGAGTAATGGGAATGAAAAGCCCCGGCTACGGCATCTGTGGCTTACGCTGCTAGCTACATCTGACATCATCCCTGGTATGGGAGCGTGTGTCTGCACGTGTGCATGTGCATTTCTGTTTACATAGGCAAGAATGAGTGCTTGCTTGTGGCTGCATGTGTACACCGGCTCTGTGTGTGTGTGTGTGTGTGTGTGTGTGTGTGTGTGTGTGTGTGTGTGTGTGTGTGTGTGTCCTGTGTCAGAGCTCTGGTCCTCTCTTGTAGTTTCTTTGTGCTAAAGGTCAGGGGGATTGCTGAGATAGAATCCAATCTGAAGGACATGGCACTAGAACAGGCCCTGCTACAAATGGACCCATTAAGATAGGCCGGACACACACATACACACACGCTCAGACACACGGAGCTCACGGGTATATAGGCATACACACACAGGCATTCTGGCATCTAAGTATGCACATGCAACAGCCGTTTCCATTCTAATGGTCACCTTTTGCCGTGATGATAATAATAGGCTGTAGCCCGGAATAAATGTCTGTCATTTGCATTGAGTCCAACCAACACACCGTTTTTTAAAGGCCGTTACGGGCAATGGATGTGGGTCTGCTCTATAATACATTTTCCGACTTAATCAGACTGTAACTGCAAATGTTTTCCCAATATTCAAAAAGGGGTTCAAAAGATGTAAGAGTCAAGAAAACATGGAAGACGAGCGAATCATAACCAAATGTTGATTTGTCACATTTCTCAGAACGCGGCGTAGCTCGCTCTCACCGCTGATTGTTGCTTCAATTACAGTTCAGTCAGTCTGATTGGTGGGAGTGTGTGTGCATATCTGCAAGTCTAAACCAGCTGCGTGTGTGTGCGTGTGTGTGCGTGCATGCGTGTGTGTAAATCAATGCAGGATGTTGAATATGGATGCCTCCCTCCTCCGCCTCTGTCTGATATGTAGAGGCTGTACCTTACATGTCTGTTAGTGTGGTGGATACAAACATAGTTCAGATACAGCAGAAACGTTCAGAAAACACACCTCCTCACTTCGCACCACCGTCTGACCCTTCAATCACAGCATCTCTCCCTATATGAGTGGGTGTGCTTATGTGCTTCTTAAGGTCTTTCCCAGTGGACACCAGAGGCTCCTAGTCTTTGGGGTAATGTGGCGGGGGGTGTGCTGGGGTTCATGGTGTGTGTGCATGCATGCGTGTGTGTATGGTAAGGCAGTGTGTTAGGAGTGTGGTGGGGGGGCGGGGGTTATGGGCCTCTCTCCTAAAGACACGCAATTAAGCTTAATTTTTAATGAATATTAATGGCATTAGCGTCAGATTTTGTGGAGATGTGCATCTGCCAAGGTGCAGGGGAAAACGGGGGGATGACTAATTCATTTGGTAGTCATGAGGAGAGCGGCTGGAGACAGGGAGGGAGGGATGGATGAAGGAGGAGAGAAGGGGTAGAGGTAGTCTTGATGAGGAGTATGGAGAGGGTGACGGGGAAGAGGATAAAGTGTGAGAGAAAACAAGATATAAGCTGAAAATGTTTCGATTAATACAACTGATGTTATCAAATTTCATGTTGACTTTGTATTGTGTTGCAGAGCTATCTACCGAGGTTAGCATGC
The DNA here is from genome assembly GCF_904848185.1 of Acanthopagrus latus. Classification (NCBI taxonomy): domain Eukaryota; kingdom Metazoa; phylum Chordata; class Actinopteri; order Spariformes; family Sparidae; genus Acanthopagrus; species Acanthopagrus latus. The sequence continues at coordinate 16,183,965 of NC_051054.1, read as the reverse complement.
TAACCAGCTAGCCTTGATGCTTTCAAGTCCCGCGCTGTGTGTTAGTTTTAAACACCAACACTTCCCCCACTAGCTGCACAGCTAACTGAGCTAACTTACAGTTAGCAACAACTCTAGCGATACACCCCTCGCAGATAATGAATTTGACAGGTGGTCAGTTCTTACATACTGTGCCTTTAATGGGGAGAGGGTATGCACAGAAAGGAAAAAGAGGAGAGAGAAGGAGGTGGTGTGATGCGACAGATGTTGGGGCCGAAAATAAAAGCAAATATGATTAAGAGAACACACAAAAAAGATGTGAGAAGAGGATGCAGCGAAGTGTAGTAAAGCGAGAGCCAACACGTGATGAAAAAACACCTACATCTGCACACAAAGCCTATAAAAGGCAAGATAGCCCTGAGCGAACAATGGTGGTGGAAAAAAGGATTAAAAAAGCAAGCATGTTAACAGTTTTTTGAAAAAGTGTAGTTTAAAGTAATCCACATCTTCCTTCATGCTGTTCTCCACAAAAACGAGATTGAGGCAGACGTCAGCCAAAATCATCTTAACGTAATGGCTGTGAATTTTTCGCTCTCGCTGCTTTCTGTCGTGTCGGGCGGGTATGGCATCAAATGCGCTTTGCTTGCTGTCGCGCCCGTTTGCGCTTCTCTGGTTTTCCGAGGCAGTGAGACTCGCACTGGCAAAGCGACATTTCCCCTTATTGCTCCCTGCTTGAAAAAAAACCAGTGTTAGAAAGTGTGCAGCGCAAAGAGCTGGGACAATGTTCTTTAATTAGGTGTGAGCGGGAAAAGAAAGGAAGTGTCAAATCGGTTGTGTGTCATGGTTGGAATCAGTGTTTGAGGCGGTGCTGTGGCCTAGATTTCTCTTAAACTGAAAGACTAAAACCTGAGCTCTAGGATCTGACCTTTGACCCTCTCCAAGAAATTAAGAAAGTCTGCCATCACGCTGACACGGTGCAAAAGATTAAATCACAAGACTACTTTTAAAAGTAGGTACCTGCAAGTCTCGCGTCCCAAACGGTTGCCACACTTCTTGCTTTTTTTCCAAACATTTCCCACTTTCCCGGCCGACTCCCCGCGCCTGAGTGGCTGGGATTAACATGGTGCCGCAATATTGATTTACGTCCGCATAAAGCCTCTCCGGCTCTATATATTACACCACATTCAGCAGTCATCTATTCAATCAAATCTAATATTACACTGCCTCTCCACACAGCTGTCTAATAGCATTTAACTCACAGTTTGATTCCTGCATTCCCTCATGTACTTCAAACGCTTGCCTTCAATATCCTTCATTCGTTTCTACTATGCCAAGATGAAGTCTTTTGAAAAGCACGGAGGATGAATGAGCGTGTCTGTGTGTGTGTGCGCGTATGTGTGTGTATGTGTGTGTGTGTGTGTGTGTGTGTGTGTGTGTGTGTGTGTGTGCGTGTGTGTGTGTGTGTGTGTGTGTGTGAAGACAGGATTAGCTGTGGCCTAAGGCTTAAGGTATGGAGTGGAGTGTATTTTAGAAGCTTCTAAATTAGCTGGGAAATGGGATTTTGAGACAATGGACTGGAAAAAACTCAAATGAAAGGATGCACTCGCAGCACTCCTTCATTTGCCTCTGATGTTCTCTCGTTCTCGCTTTTTTTCTAGTCTTTTTTTCACTTTTTTCTTCCCCTGTCTCCATCTCCCCTTTCGATCCCTGCGCCTTCCTGCCTCCTCTTTTTCTCCTCCTCGATGCCTTTTTGCATCTCCACCCTCTGTATCGCTCTCTTACTGTCTGCCCTCCCTCCTCCCGGAGTCTGTTTCCCTCTCTCTCACCCTCTCCGTCCATATTACAGCTGACAGTGATGATGTAAGAACGTGAGTGTAAACAGTAGTATGAGGCTAACCTCACTTTGACCCACTTAAAACGGAAATCCCCTGGAGTACACACACACACACACACACACACACACACACACACACACACACACACACACTAATGCACGCATGCACGCACTACAGACTCATATGCCTGAGTAAATATTGGACTTGGGTCAGCAGCTTCTCTTCTGTTCTCATTTCACTGTCTGAGCAGCTATCTGTCCATGTGTGCATTTTGGGTCTGTGAACTGAGCCGTGCACGTGTCAGTGTGTCCGCCGCTCAGAAAGCTGCCTCTCCTTTATTTACCTGTGGAGGTGTATTTGTGTGTAAGGCTGGTTTCTGCTTCAAATGAATCACTTCCGACCGGTGTAATAAAAAGCCCGACGTTTGGCGTGCATCCAGGCGCCCATTGATAAACACGGGGGCTGTGCACACAAACACAGGGCTTGCCCAGGGCCCTGACGAGGAAACTAGCGTGGCTTTGTTTTTTAAAACAGCGCCTCCGTTCTTCACTGCACTCCTGTTGTTAAGTGTCTCTCCGCACCCACCCACTTATGGGATGATATGCGATCCAGTGATTGAACCACATCTGGGTGAACAGGGTTTCCCCTCCGGCTTTTAGACGTGGTTAAGGGGGATGTTGCTGGTTTTCCGCTTTGAGGCTATGGAAGGAATACGGAAGCTATTGTGGCGAGATTATGGCATGAGGTTCCACTTATTTGGCCCATTTTCATTATGATTATTATTTGAATAACCATGAAAGAGTAGTTGAGCTTTATTTATTTTATATTCCATGGCATGAATGTGAAAATAAACATAATAATGGGTAATTGAAGACAATATTGATCAACACAGCAATGAATGTGTGATTTTCATCTTCTAATCAGTCAAAAAAAATGTTTTTCTTCTTGATAAGAAACTGTGTATATTTACTATTCATTGTGCACTGGTAGAATTTGACTGGAAATCCCTATAACAGCTTTAATATTAATTTGGTTTGAAAAGTGCTTGAAAATGCTTGAAGTTGTAGGCCTAAATGCCTTACTTTTCCTTATAAATTGCTTCATATTTGCTCTGCCAGATTATATAGGGTGCTTAGTTGACACAGTAACACATTTTAGAATATGAAAGGTTTTTTTGTTTTCCATCACAATGCTGTTACAAAACATGATTTGGGTTGTTTATTTCATAAATAGCATTGGATTTAATGAGAAGAAGTGTGGCTGTCACTCTGACAGAAGTAAATTGCTGTAAAGGTGTGAAAATGCTTTAAAAGTGCTTGAATTTGGCCATGGAAACGGCGTAGGAACCCTGTTTTTTAAATACCATCACAATTTTTTGAGATTGTTGACCCACATTTTTTCTTCTCCATCTCTCACTGTCACCCAGAAATATGGCCTACTTTCCTGTCATTTTAAATGTTGCTGACGTGGCCTTTATTATCTACCTATTTGCTAAGAAAACTAAGATTTAGGGAATTGTTTATCCCAGGTTAAAGAGAGAGTTCGAAAAGAAGATTTTGAACATATTCAAGGATCTATTGCTAGACTAAAGTCTAGACTAGAGACTAGAGCCTGCAGGACCAGATTTAGGTTCACGGCTACGGGAACCTATGGCATTGAAGTAAATCAGTGATTGAAGTGTGACACTAACAAAGCGAGAGTTGTGATTCATCTTATGTTAAGGGCAGTACTTTCCACCACATACCTACAAAAAAGAAATGATCGGCATTTTAGGAAACATAAAGATATTTAAAATGTTCTATTTTTTTCAGAATTGGTGCTTCGGTGATTTAATTGGCTAATAATTGAAATGTGGACATGAAGGGAGCACTCTAGGGCATTTAAGGTCATTACATTACCTTTCCTTAATAATGGATGAATGAATACATTAACTTCTCGGCTCTGTGCATGTGTGTGTGTGTGCACCACCGCTAATGCAGCATGCAAACTGTGTGCACAGAGTAACTTTACAGCTACATATAGTGGGTGTGTAAAACCCTAACATCAGATTTCATGAAGAATGTCAAAAAAAAGATAGTACAGAAATGGTATCACTCAGCCCCGGATGCACAAATTACGACCCATTTAATGCTCTAATAATAGATCCATTTCGTGTGATACATCTCTTGCTGTGAAGGATAATCTTCAGCTATAAAATTATATCACCCAGCTGACAGGGATATTGCCCACCTACTACAGTATAATCACACAACAGATAAGAAATCAAACTGTGGGGAAAAATGGATTTTGATAGTAAAAACCTGAACATACACTTTATGTTTGTGTGCGTTTGTGTGTGCATGTGTGTGTGCGTGAGACATAAACGCGTGGCGGCGCGTCCGTATGTTGTGTGTGCAAGCACTTCGCGTATGATCTCTCGCCGCGTCTCGCCGATCAGTTATCACTAATCCTTCCACTCAGAGCTCTTTAACAAGTTGCTATTGTGCTGCAGACGCTTAACATGATGGAGGAACGACCTCCGCGGTGAATGAAAGGAAGAGGGAGAGCGAAGGAGGGAGAGATACAGAGGGAGGGAGAGGGAGAGGGCAACACCTCCGACAATGGGGAGAAAATTGGTTTACACTAGATAGGCTTGTGATTACAGAGGGAGCGAAAATGACTTGGATTGAACAATGGGACTGAGCGTGCGTACTGGTGTGTGTTTGTATGTGCGTGTGTACGTTTTGAGGATTAGTGGGTGGTTAGGCCGGGATTTGGTTGAAATGAATTGGCGGGTGCGGTGCGCCGATGGGTGCTCGTTTGGATGTTGGGGTTTTTTTTGGGTCTGCATGTACTGTAACGGGGTGCGCGCGCAAGTTTGTGTTCCCTTGTGCAACGTGGCTCTTTGTGTTGTGACTCAATCTAACCGAGAATCAGAGTGTTTATTACAGCTCTTTAAAACCTGAGACACTCTCAACAGTCCGTCCCATTCCCCCTAATCTCCATCGCACACATTTAGACAATTTTCATCATAACAGAAGAGTGTTGTTGCCCTGCGTCGTTACATAACAAGCGCCTAGCAGGAAAAGCAATGATTTTTAAGGAGACCTGTTATGCTTTTTCAGTTCATTACTTTGCTTTGGTGTGTTATATGGCTTCTTGTTCATTTAAAAGGTCTTTAAAGTTAAAAAGCTCAAAGTCTGTGCTAACAGGTGCTCCTCTCTCCCACCAAAACAACTGTTCCTGAAATGTCTCATCAGTAGTCCCGCCTTTAATCCCGTGACTTTCTGACATCACACTACGTCACCTTGTCATACATTTGCATAATTTCTGCCTATATTCACAGTCAAAGTGGAAGCTGCAAACACAACAGAGCCAACCTGAGGCATCTTAAGTGGTGCTGGCTCAGGCATGTGTGAGCTGACCAATCAGAGCAGACTGGGTATTCAGCAGGTGGAGCCTTAAAGAGACAGGAGCTAAAACAGAGTGTCTCAAACAGAGGGGACAGTATAAGAAGAGGAACACTTTTTTTGAACATTTTCGTATGTAAACCTATTCTAGCAGTAACCCAAAATAAAATAATGACAATATTTCTCCTTGAACTCTAAGGATATTGCACTTTTGAATCCATGTCATGAACAGAAAGAAAAATAATCAAAAAATATGCTGACTTACATTTAAAAAAAAGAAGTGTATGTACATGTACATAATCGCACGTTCTTTTAGCAAGAATCCTTTACATTTGTACATCAAAGACTTATGGAAAGTCTGTTCTTGAGGCAGTTAAACCATGAACTTATTATTCATAGTCAAAGGACACTGTAATGTCAGTGTTTTAATATTACCTCAGCACATTTTACTGAATTATACCCTGGAATTTCTTGCTTTTTCCCCCCCTAACTGCCAAAATAAATGATTTACAGCATTAGCGAATTCCCAATTTATATACTCTTCAGAGCTCTAAATAATAGGTGGTACACTGTAAAATAAATCATTAGAATTTATCGATCATAGAGCTAAATGGCTCTCTGTGGTACTTTCTAGGAGGCCCAGCAGGAGACCTACGGCACCAGGGGTCCTGCCCCAGGGAACTCTGGGAAGGCCAACAATGAGGACGGCGTCTCCCATGACCGCCCGTCCAGTCTGCCGGTGAGTGACTGAGTTGTGCACAAAGTATCACTGATCGACACATACAGCATTACACAGTTTGGAAAAGACTCTGCTGTTGCTCACAGTCTGACATTCAGTTGTAAGCACGACCCACCTCTTTGTCTCGTGTCCCATGGGAGGTGCTGATTTGATTGCTTATATTAGAGCTTACATCTGTGTTTTGACTGCCGTCCACGCCGAAGGCAAAAAGGGCCGCGGTGTTAACCCGCGGCCTAGGCATCATGCACTCGCTCACACGTACACCCACATTGCACAGGAAAGCATATGCGCGGCCACAGACATCCTCGCTAATGCACGCACACACACTCAAACCCACACGCGTTTGGCATTTAGGCGAGCTCAAAAATCGTTAAGCAGGTTGACTGGAGGAGTAATTGAGGAATGCTGAGGCCAGGCTGATCTGTGAGCGGAGAGAGATGTGGGCTGCTCCAATTTTTTTGGCTAAACTAATCGCTTTTTTACTCGCTAGATATCATTCCTCCCCTCACAGCTCCTCAGCACTTTCAAGAATAGAATAAATAGGCATTTGCAAATGGTGGCAAATATTGGCACTGCTTGAGGTGTGTGCCGTTTAATTTACCAGATACTTTGGAACAGCCTCGGGAGTGGAGGAATAAACTGCAAGAAAAGCTAAAATTAAGTGTATGCACTGAAATTAAGCCATAATATTTTCCATAAACTGATAAAGCCTGTGTTCGCTGGTCGCTCCTCTGTCTCTCAACATGCACGGACACTTTCCCTCTGCTTTTCTTCTGACTTATCTGTCAGTTTTCTAAGTGAGTCTTTCTCTCTCTCATGCGTGCGCGCACGCGCGCACACACACACACACACACACACACACACACACACACACACAAACACACTCTGTCTTAGACTTTTTTTCTTCCACAACTACTAGTAGTATGTCATCTGCTTTATCTTGGCATTCCTCCTTTCTTTCTGTAATTTTCATCCTCACACACTCCGTGACCCCCCCCCTCCTTTTTCCTCTGTCTTTCCCTCTAAAGTAGCATCATAAAAGCGTTTTTTTTTTTTTTTTTTTTCCCCCCCCTCGTGCCATAATCGAGAACTGGCCTTGATGTATCAGTGTGTGAATCCGGAGCTAGAGAGCGAGGCGAGGCGAGGAGCCACTGCAGTCGCGGGGGCCGATCTATTTGAACCGCAACCACTATCACCCCGCATTCCCTCGCCACTTTAATCCTGGCGTTTTACCCCTTGGGTTCTCCGTGTGTTTTTCACATCCCATCCAAAGCGCGTGGCTTGCCGAGATCCTAATCGGCGGCAAGTTTTGATGAGAGAGAGACATACATAGAGGGAGAGATGGATAGATAGGAAGGAGAGAGAACGAGAGAGAAACCGCTTGGCGTTCGCCGGGCTCTTCCAGCAAGCTGTCACGGCAGAGATGTAACCGTTTTTTTCCCTCCTCTCCCCCTCTCTCTTTCTCACTCTCTCGCCGGCGTTTGATGTCAGATCTAAAGCTGCTGTCATCTCTTCCCCCCCCCCCTTTCTCTCTGTCAGGAGGGAGGGAGCGCGGGTCGGCGAAAGTGTCATGTTGTTGTTTTGGGACGAGTCTGCTGTGGCTGTGTGATGTGGCGGGATTTTTGAAGGGAGACCAAAGGGAGAAAGTGCTTTAGTAACTTATAACAAATGCAAGTCACGGTTGCCCCTTGGGTCTGTTGTACGTCTTGTATTCCTTATTGTTGATCGCTTAAATGCTCCAATTAGAACAACACAAAGCGAGTGCTCAGTAGTGGCTTGTTAGCACTGACCATCTACATTTCCATGTAGCTTCGGCACTAATTTGAATGTTTATGTGACACAAAGGATGATGGTCACAGTAGTTCCCATTATGATGAATGGATAATTAAGTGGTGTTTTCCTTGCATACATTTCAGTTTTAGCATCTAATCTGCCCTTTAGCTTCTGTAGTCAGGATTTCCTTTAATAGTTACCAGCGGCAATAATTTTCCCGACCTTGCATTCACACGTTATTTTCTTCATAGGGTTGACATTAACAGCACAGTATTCCTCTCGCAGTATTTTTAGTCTCTTCAGACTTGCTGTGGTCTAGCTGAGCCTGTTCCTCCAGTCCTACACAATAGTCAGGTCAGTAGCCAAAACAAAGATAATCTATGGAGAAGAGGAACCACTCCACGGTGAAACTCTGTAGTAGAAGTTTGGCCGTTGCGACCATATGTCTTCTAGCCCTTTTAACTCGGGAATGTTCTCGCTGAGATTCAGAATCTCTTTTTTCACAACAGAGTCCTGGCCAAGACGAAAGTATAAAAAGTTTCACCTTAATGGAACAAGGCAACTGACTTGAAACGATCAACAAATTATATTGATTATATCGACAGTGAGTCCAGTCAAAGGAGAGGACGTTCATTGCTCAGATAGCCCTTAGTCCTCTTTTTGTACTGTTCCACACTTATCAAGTAATCAAGCTGAAAAGCACACCAGGATGAGGATAAAAAATGTAAAAGTAAATGTTGGAAAAAAGTTAGTTATATCCCTTCCTGCTTTAAGTTTGTGTCAAACATGAGAAAATATTTTCAAATGCAGTTTCCGTCTCCAACCAAAGGTGGTAACTTTTGACCTAACTTTTCCATCTTGACTGCTCATTTGTCTCGTGTGTTGAAACAGTTGAGTCTTTCTTTTTTTTACTTAATTAGTTACCTTAATTTCCCCGCAACAGGTGTGGCAATTACGGGTCAAAAAAGGTGACATGTCACGTCGGTTACTGACGGGGTTCTAGAGTGCAGGGCCGCACGACTGTCACAAGATGACATGCCGACGGCTGCCTTGTTATCTCGTGCTGCGCGGCGGTGACGTTTCTGAAAATAGAGGCAGGAGTGAGAGCTCTGTGTTTACCTCCCCTCTTTAGCGCCCTCAGCCCTTTTTGCATCTTTTGCCTAACGTCACTAAGCGGAGCCAGTTCTTCCAGTGCCATGGTGAGGTGAGGAGGGAGCCAGTGCTTTTTCACCCCCCCAACACACACACACACACACACACACACACACACACACACACACACACCCCCAACCCGTTCCAGTCACTACATGTTCCCTGCTCTCCGGCGCTCCCCTGACAGCCTGCCAAGCTGCCGCACAGCCTCCCATCCTCTGGGACATGGAAGAGGATGGCCAGCCATGTGGAAAGACAGAGAGAGAGAGAGAGAGAAAGAGAGAGGGGAGAGAGAGATGGGGGTGGGAGGGTGAGGTGAGGAAGGAAGGAAGAGGAGGAGGGGTGAAGAGCAGGATGAGAAAAAGAATGAGTAAGAGAGAGAGAGAGAGAGAGGGCGTGAAGCGGTGAAGTGAAACGTGGTTATCTTTTTGTCACTTGTTCAGGGTGAGGGATGTTGAATTCAGGCTATGGGGTTCCGGCAGAAGCATGTTATTCACACTAACACAGTCTCTCTCTCTCTCTCTCTCTCACACACACACACACACACACACTCACACACACACACACACACACACACACACAGACAAAAATATTTTTGTATGTCTTTCAGTGCTCATTTGCCCCTCCTTGACTTATTTTCCATCAGACAAAAGGGAAAATTCAGAAACACTATCTCCCCCTTCGCCGTCTCTTCCCTCTCACTCCTGTCCACCTTGCCCTCCTCGCTTTTTCCAATGTTAGGTCATGAATGATTGACAGGACACAGCTGGGGAGGCCTCCCAACCCACCCCACCCACCACCACCACCACAGCACCTCCACCACCACCTCCTCCTCTCTCTCAGCAAACACACGCAGACCTCAAGCACACGCACGCGCCGCACGCTTTGATAGGCGTTCTGTCCTCCGCAAGCCTTTCTTTCACGCGCCCGGGTGTGTGCGTGTGTGTCTGTGTGTGCTCGCAACATGTCAGTCAGGCTGCCTATACAGTACAGCACACTCTCACTCCGGCTCTCCACACTGCTGTGTTTTATTTTAGAGTCCCCCAGGCAGGCAGACAGGCCAGCAGGCAGCGCAGAGTAATGTCATCCAGCAGGGTTAGACTCAGCCTCCACATTAGTGCACACAAGGGGGTGGGCGGGGGGGGAGTCAAGAAAGCAAAGGCAAACGAGGGAGTGATGGGGGTGAGAGGGAAGGAAGGAAGGAAAAACATGTCTCTTATATTACTTCGGACGTATGGCTTAAAATATACAAAGATGCAAATCAGATTCCAAGAGACCATTCAAATTACGCCGACAAAATGCATTAGCAGTCGCACCGGGTGCATTATCCATGTAGCAACGTAATTCCTGCTTATCATATTTTTGTACGTATTTAAAGTGCTTGATACTTGGGATGTGTTTTTGCATCGAGAAAAAAGGAGGGTAGGTGGGGGGGAGAGAGACTCGGAGACGAGTTGTTCTCTGGACCCTGCCGCCTATTCTTAGAAACAGACAGCAGCACTGAAGGCCACAGCAGCTCCCTGCCACTGCCATGAACATAGCATAGCTGCTCTGAGAATAGGACAGCTAATCTGAAGCCAGCCTCACACTCTGCACTGAGGTACAGTGGGGAATGTTCGCGGTGACGCCAGCCTCGAATATGAGCAAAAGCGATTTTGATTCCTGTCACTTTACTCTCCGGCAGTCCATAATTCTGCCGTGTGATTTAAGATTTTTGCACCCTCTTTCACACTTTCCTTAAACGTGCTTCCTCACACATGCATAATTGGTGTTATCACCTCTGGCCCGTTTCACCGCAGACCCAGATATCATGACACAGCGAGTCGGAGGACCCCGGCTTCATCTAAAATGCAGACGGGCTATTTTTCCACTTGTATGCCAGCCTGTTTTCGTTTGCTCCTCATGAATCATTTAGTGCACACACACAGTTTCATGTTCATGTTTTTCTTTTTTTTTTCTCCTTTTTTTTTTTTTGATCCTCAAGAGCCAAGAACACGTGTTTTATTTTGCCAGGGCCCAAGAAATTTTGTTCCCCGCCGGCTTGAAAACACAGACGCACAGGAAGTGGAATTGATCTGTGCTTATGATTTCTCAGGGTCTTTCATACTTAACCTGGAGGATTCATCCGCGATCGCATCTGAGAACATATTCCATTCCAGTCATTTTCCTTCAATTAGGCAGTTTTCTACACTTGTAGCTTGTTTTTTAATATTTCATCTGTTTAAATGTTTCTGAAAACCACATAGGAGTTCAGCCTGAATTTTATAACACGCCGCAGCTCTGCGAGGCCAGTTTGAAGTGCTGTCCGCTGAAGCAAGCGAGATCCAAGCGTGAACCTCCGTGCTGTCTGCTGAAGTGTCCTTTAGCAGGACACTGAATCCCCTACCAGCGCTCCTCTGGAGCTGACACTGCACTCCTCATCCCCTGTGGAGGACACACACAGTAAAAGAGAATTTCCCTATGGGGATCAATAAAGTATTTCTTTGCCTGAAGGCTTTTAGTCGTATCTTATGGCGAAAAATGTGATGGCTACACACTGTTCTACCTACTGGGAACTGTGCTGGCCAGTGTAGGTTGTTAAAGTGAACTGGTAACACAAGGCTGAGCAGCAGGGGGGGGGGGGGGGGGTTAGCTCCTCAGCTGCGGAGGAGGCCATGTTTATACCCAGCCACCCCTGACAGGCTTGCTGACTGAAGCCCAGCCCGGTAGAGTGAAGGGTAGATAGTTAAGCCGTGTATGTGTGGGTGTGTGTGTGTGTGTGTGTGTGTGTGTCTGAGCACTACTCTTACACACTTGCCTACCCCTATGCTTACACATGCGTACGCCCCCAGCGTGTGACAGGCTTTATGATTTGAAAGTGAAGGGAGGGGAAATGGAGAGGGATGAACTTGGTTAAGAAAACACCAGTCAGGTTCCACTGGCGCCTCTCCACCAGCCTCTCCTACAGAGGAGGAGAGCCAGAGGGGGAGATAAGGGAAGAGCAGGAGGAGGAGGTGGTGGAGGAGGAGGAGGAGGAGGAGGAAGAGGAGATGGAGCGAGGACTGACCCTAGAAGGAGAAAAATGTTTCCCCGCAACATCCTTTTTTTTTTTGCAGTTCTCCTCCTCTGGATGGTGTCTTTTGTCAAAGCTTAAAAGTAGTTCAAATTCAGGACACACACATTCGCGCACACACACACACACACACACACACACACACACGCCACTGGTCTGTATTTCTGTGTCGGGCAGGATTCTGCATAAGCACCCTGTAAAAAAAACAAACAACAAACGGTTGGTGTAAATGGAAGCGGGATGACTGTGCGTGCGTGGGTCGAGATGCGCATCTGCGCGTGTATGCATTATGTATTATCGTGCGTTTTTTTTTGGGACGCCAACACCTTCCCTAACTGTCCCCGCCGTTCCACCGCGGGGCAGTCAGCAGCGTGGCAGTGTGTGAAATCTGAGGCTGCTGTATCGTGATGTTGGATGTACACAGTAAACGGACGTGACACACTGCGTGTTTTACCAGTTTGGCTTGTCCTTTCGAGGTGTTACATGCGGCGCCGTTCTTAAAATGTGACAGGGATGGCGGCTGGACGTCACCCGGTTCACTCGGTTTAATTTTTAGCCTGAAAAAAAAAAACACTCTTTCGCGTTGATTTCAGAACACCAAATAGATCTCCTCAAGTGCATGCTTGATATATAGATTTCATTTTCACCAACCATTAATGCCAGATATGCCCTTCTGGCACTGAGCCTTCTGTTATAAATGGCGATTTCCTGTTACCACATTAATATTTAAATTAACTGTTAAAATGGCTTCAAATGTTATTGAGCCAATCTGAAGTGAAGATTGGAAACATCTATTTTATATTCATTAGTAGTTTAGACATGGGAACGTTCTCTTGTCAAATAATTTTTCAGTGTATGAATCTTTGAGACTTTCTGCTCCCCGGTGGATAATAACGCGGACAAAGTTGAGTGACATTTGCTGAAGCCTTTTTTTTCTTTTCATAATCCACCTTTTTCGATTGCTCATTTCCCTCTCTGAGGCAGATAAATACAGAGAGAAAGAAAAGAGCTGGAGAGAGAAAAAAAAAACGGAGAAAGAATAAGTAAAAGACGACATCATCTCCCTCCTTTTTCCTCCTTATCTCCCTCCCACTTTCTCTCCCTTCTTTAGCCTCCGCTCTCTGGCCCCCCTTCCTCCTTTCACTCCCTCTCTCCCCGGCTTCAGTCATCCACTTCTAACCTTTCTGGGTTTATTTTTATGTCTGGTCCTGGATGCCTGGCCTCCCAGCAGGCTGTCTGAGCAGGGGGAGGGAGGAAGGAAGGAGCCAGTGGAAGGAACGGAGGAAGAAAAGTGAAGGCGTTGAAGGAAGGATGGAGGGAATGTTCTGTCATCACCATGGCTCCCTCTGGCTGCTGGGAGGCTGAAATTACATCTGACTTTGAAGTTAGGGGCAGCAACACTGCCAGTGTTGCTATAGTGACAGGAAGTGTGTGTGTGTGTGTGTGTGTGTGTGTGTGTGTGTGTGTGTGTGTGTGTGTGTGTGTGTAAACTCCTTGGGAGGTTTATTATGCATGATCCACACTGTGACTAGTCCTGATGGCATTACAGTGCTGTTATTAATCTACTCTCATAAGATACCTGTGCTTTAAACACATCCACACACAGGAAGACACACACAGGAAGACACACACACACACACACACACACACACACACGAACATATCCGGGAACTCACGCTAAGATGCGCTCCCGCGCGTGCGTGCGCACGCTCGCACACACGGCCCATTTCACAGCTGGATTCAAACTTCATGTCGTGCCTTTTAAAGATTAAGATAAAGTTTTTTCCTCTTATTATCTTTGAGAAGGTTTAGTTGGCGGCACACTGCGCTCCCAGGCAAATGCACAAGCGAGTGTGTGCGGAAACACACACACATGCAGAGTTGTTCAGATTGCAGATAGCTGTGTTTGGGTTGTTTGAGCTGCTAATATTCCACCGAGTCCTCGAATATTTATGGCTTTTGTTTTATCAAACTCTGAGTGCAAGGAGAAGCGCATTTTCATAGATAGATAGATAGATAGATAGATAGATAGATAGATAGATAGATAGATAGACGAAGCGGCTTGGGAGAGGTGGAGAGAGGAGACGTATGTGGAGAGGAGGGATGGTGGGATGGAGAGGGTGAAAATAATGTTCCATTAATGCAGAGCCAGGCTCTTGCTGAGGGCCCAGCGCCAATCTGCATCTCCCTACAGTCAGCCCGCTATACATTTTTCATGAACGCTGAGCGAGAATTAGCGACGGATTGCCGCTGCAAATCGCTTCTCCTTGGTCGGGGGGGTGGGGGGTGGGGGACAGAGAGAAAGGAAGAGGAGGAACGAGAAGGGTGAGAGTAAAGGAAGGAAGGAGGGAGGGAACAGTGTGGAGATGTGGAGGAGAGGTGAAATAGAGGAGAACAGAACAGGGTGATTGAAAGGGATGTGGGAAATTACAGGGGGGGAGAAGGATAGCGTAGTAGTATTTCACAGGTGTGGTGTGCGCGCTATATTAACTCTTCTTATGAGCAGCCGATGTCTAACCAAGTCACACTGGTCGTTCATGTATGTATGCAGTGACAGTTCATTTTTGTCGTTATATTAATGTAGCTTTGTTCTTAGTTCACAGTATGTTTTGCTGAGTTGTGTTCTGAATCTCTGCTGATGCTTGACCGTGTGGACCGTCCAAACACTGCAGTTAGCTATAGATGTTTCTAGATACAATATACTGAATGTGGGAACATTGACGACATGATATCTGCAAGATACATTTTGTCTGCCTCGTGTTATTTTTCTCAGACATGATATATAGGAACACAAAAGAGATTTTACAACTGTTTTTTTTTTACAGTAGGACTCCTTTTGACTAGCAAACCTGACCTTTAATCCTCATAAAATTACGTGGTTTTCTTATGTAGTTAGGTGCGGTGTGGCTCCTCTTCTCTGATTTCCTTCTCCTTGGCCTGCACACCGTATATTTCTGACCTCAATCTTAGCCCGCTCTCTCCACTCCAATACAGCCTGCACCCACCTGTGGCCTTGCACCGCCATTACTGACCCTCCCTGACCGGCTGGCTGACTCATTGTGTGCTGGTTTACTGCCTGGTTGTCCACCTGCTCTCCGTTTCTCTAAGGAATGATTCTGTGGTCTCGGATTGGATTTGCAGGTGTGTGGAGGCACCAAAAACCCGTCTCCAAGCTGTCGTCTCGCAGTTGCTGTAGTCGTCTGTAGTGTACAGCAGAATCAGTGATATGTAATGCTCCTTATGTCTTTTATTTTTTTATCTGCAAAACTATAAATCATTTATTTTGATATATAATGGTGAAAGATTTTCAGCACTCACATATTTTCAGACACACAACTGTAGCTCTCTCTTGTGTGTTTTTTTTTTTTTAGTTCAAATTGGGTGGACATTGTTCTGAGTGTGACCGTGTCTCTTTTTGAGTAGTTTCGTTGTTTTTCCTCTCGCAGTGGATCCTGGACACCCTGTCACCACTTGGCTGTCCACCGCTACAACATAACTGCTTTATATGGGCTATAGGATGGACCGAGAAATGTGTGCGTGTCTTTGTTGATGATGAAAAGATGACAGAGAGAAGATGTTTATTTGTGTGTGTGTGTGTGTGTGTGTGTGTGTGTGTGTGTGTGTGTGTGTGTGTGTGTGTCCAGGGCCTATGATTGCTGCTGTAATCTGCTCTCTCCTGCCAGCCACGGTTATTACAGTTGTCGATATGGTGCTCAGGGCTTTATAGACACAAGCAACAAGACTCAGTCTGGACGCCCGCCAGGGTGTGTGTGTGTGTGTGTGTGTGTGTGTGTGTGTGTGTGTGTGTGCGTGTGTGTGTGTCAAAGTGCTTTATAGTTGTATTGCGCCCTTGTGCATGCACATGTGTGCATGATCCTTTGCTCGGTGTGTATGTAATTGAGCTCTCCTCTCATGTAAAGACCGCTTCGACAACGTGCTAATTACTTATGTTACACAGTGTTTGTCCCAGCACTGTGTGCGCGATATGCTCAGTGTTTACGTGATGCCTGCATGCATGAGTACAGTATATATGTCGTGTGTGTGTGGGCCAGTCTTCACTTGGCCAAGCATGGCGTATATTAAAGAACCGGTTGCTTTGCTGGAAGAGGGGAAAAATAGCGATCGGAAGAAAGAGAAAAAACACCGCGTGGGAAGAGAGGGCAAGCCTTCAGTGTGTGGAAGGTGTTGCAGGGGAGTCCAAAAGGAAATAGAAGAAGAAAGGGACAGAATGTGGGAGAAAGAGGGAGGCGGGGAGATGGGTTTTGGCTGGGGAAGGAAGGAAGGCGTTGAGGTGTGGAGGGGTTTTCTCCTCGTGGCATTCAGCCCTGACTGATGCCTGTTGTTCAGCCCTCTTCTCCCGTTTACTGTCCTGCCAGCCTGATTACTATCAGGGCTTGGCAGCGGCTTACAACGGGACTGAAACAATGCTTGTGTAACGTTTGCTTTTGTAACACTGTCATACATGCATAAGCGCACACACACACACACGGCGAGGGTCACTGATGGCCCATTTTCCCAGTCGCGCTGCTCTTTTGGAAGTGTACGACCATCTGTCAGTGTTGGCCAAACGATTAAACAAATCCTCCCTGTCTGTCTCTCTCTCTCTCTCCCTCTCTCGTTCTCTCGTTCTCTCTCTCTCTCTTTCTCTCTCTCTCTCTCTCTATCTCTCTCTCTCATCCTCTGTGTGTGCGTGTATACGTGTGTTTGAGGGCCAACAGCAACCTGTGACCTCCAAGGCATGAAAAAACCTGTCTTCCATGGCGTTGTGTGTGTCTGTATTCTTTGATGAAATAAAACTCCAATCTCTTGACGGCTCCACCAGACTAGAAATTAAGAAACAATATCCCGTCTGTTCAGAGCAAACATCTTGTTTTTAATGGATTCTTTATGAGCTCTAATTCTTGGAAATGTTTCTGGGTGTTCTTACTAAGGTTCGGTTGTTATAATTGATTCGTATTAAGTTTTAATTGTTGTTTCTCTATGGACTGAGTACATTTTAATTGTTTTAATTATTTCACCATGTATTAAGGTCCCCTGAGTCCGCATCACCTCCTAAAAACCAGGCGGAAATATTTAAAAATATGCAGCAGTCCATCTAAAGGAAACATGTTTCTGACCTTTTTAAGGGCACAGAGTCAGTGTTGTGTTTTCTTTAAAAGTGTGTGTGCGTGTGTGTGTGAGTGTATCCGTACAAGTTAACTTTGTCTGTGAACAGTACAGTGGCTCGGGTATGGATTTCTTTTACATGGTGGTAATGTGTCACGAAATAAAACAGAAGAGCAAAAAGAATATAAAGGGAACTGATTGAAAATGAATGTGTTTGTTGTCTTTGCCTAAAGATACTTGAAAAATAAAATGTATGTCACATCACCCATGTGACTTGGATGTGGCATCTACCTGCTTAACCAAGAACATCCAAGACCCGAATTTGAATAACCTGCACTTCTTCGCTTGTGTATTTACATTTTATCTCGCTTAGAATTGCATTGACTGTTGTTTGGCTGCACAAAGAAGCTGTGAACCAATTACCATGTTTTGACACATTTAAGGTTTGATACTGCAAACTCCTCCCAACTGTCTGCTACCCGTACAGCAGACGCAGATCGACATTAGCGGTTTTTTTTTTTGTTTGTTTGTTTTTTTGGAGTCGTGTCTCTGTCCACCTAATGAATCCATCATTTATTAGTCATCGCCAATCAGTCAGCGGTATTAGTCATTCATAATTCACTTTCCTATTATCTCTTATTTTGGTGTCTGGCCTCTTTAGCTGGTAAAATGCTCTGCATAGATAAAACAGACCACCTGCAGAGGTGTGAGTTCATGGTTCCAAGCCTGGTAAACTGTTCATATAGTTTATGATTGGGTCCAAGGTTTTGTAAAATCTCCTTGCTGTTGATGCATGTGACTCTTTCCAGAATGATGTTCTGAATCACATGCTTGATCTATTTGTCGGGTGGTGGAGGGGTAACATCCTCCCATTTAAACAGGACAGAGCAGTTAGCTAATAGAGAAGACATGAAATGACTGTCTGCCTTTCTTATGTTTTTCCACTTGAAAACAGCTGTCGGCTGCTGCAAAAAAAACTGTACAAAGTTTTAAGTGCGGTGAGAGCGAATATAGCAGTGCAGCGGCCAGAAAACCAAAAGCTGCCATTCAGTGTTTGAAATTAGATGCTGATTCTTTGCAGGGACATTTAAGGTGAAGGTTTGCACAGGGGCAGTTGCCTCTCTCACAGAAGAGTATCAGTCATATGGATGAAATAGAGATACAGTGTATTTAAATGATACTCCATTCAACATTCAAAGTACTTCTGGTAATAATGTAATACACACTTCTGCTGCTTTTAACTTTTTGCGTGCATCATTTTCGGCACAGATTTGTATTTGTTTTGGAGTATTATTTACATATCTTAAATTACATTCCTTCTGTCTAAAGCGATTCGCCTGTCCTCCCCCATGAATCAGCAGCAAACAAAAAGCAAAGGGTACCTCGTATCATCGCTGACCGAAAGGCAATTGTCCATTTACGCAGCCAAATACCAAACTCATCAGAAGAATCATAAAAAGATTAGTTCTGTTTAGACGGTGCAGGTTTCACACACACACACACACACACACACACACACACACACACACACACACACACACACACACACACACACACACACACACACACACAAATCAACTCCCTCACACACACACGAACACTGAGTCGGGGTAATTTCCGAAAAAAGTCTTGTGGTAGCTTTGCATAGCATTTGGGCTAATGGCGCGCCGTTCGCTTCCTCCCAGGTCGGCGCATCCATTAGCAGCCATATTACTGCCACATAATGGCTTATTGGTTGGTGGGAAAAAATTACCAATGAGCCAGGACGAGAAGAGAGAGACAGAGAGATGAAAAGATGGAGCGAGAGAGGCAGAGAGAGATGAAGAAAGCTGTCTCTGGCAGGGCCTCCGAATTGAGTTACAGCTGTTATGATTTGTCGTCTCTCACGTCGTTTTCCCTCTCTTCTTTTTCATTTCTTGTTTCCGCCCCCTTCCCTTTCACCCTCAGGGCTTCGGGAGGTTTTTATCTTTCTAATGAGCCGTTGATTCTTTCTCTCTTTTTTTTTTTTGTTCTTACCTCATTCGTTCTGGATGGAAGGCAATATTTGTCATACTGTCAAGCTGGCGTTTGCATCTGTATGTGTGGACCATGGCGGAGCTAAGTGGTGTAAAGTGTTTATGCGGTGATTTTGGGCAGCGTTGGTGGAAGAAGTGGACGCAGGGGTCAGAGTAGTTTGGCACGGTGGCCCAGGTCTCCATGTTGTACTCGCTGTCTTATCAATATGCGGCACGGTGGGCGGTTTGCACTTGACTTGATTGCTTTAATTGGTCGGACACATTTGCAACGCGCGCACGCACACACACACACAAACACACACACACATACACACACACACACACACACTCATGGTTATAGCAGTTTCTGCTGTGCAACGTTTGCTCCAAATGTATTGTTGTTGTGATGTTTTGTCCAGCGAATGTGGGACTCTGCATCATTCGGTTCAACTTTGCGTGAGTCATCCTGCTCCTACACACTCATATGCATATTCTGTAAACACAGATGCACGCGCACACACATACACACACACACACACATACACTCGCACTTGCACGCACAAACAGACAGTTTGGAGTAGGGAGAAGTTTAAAGGTGATCCTCTGTTATGAGCGGAATTCATAAATATGTATAAGACGCAGATTGTGATGCTTGCTCTCACACGCACACGCAAACACACACAAACACACACACACACACACACACAACTGAACTTTCCAGTGAGTGTAAGCCACTGGATGTATATATATCAGCGGCTGCTTGGAGTTAACTCAACAAACATGTGCTTACTTGCTGGCTTGGCTTGGGTAGCACGTGTGTTCATACGTGTCTGTGTATCGGGTTTGTGTGTGTGTGTGTTAGTGTGTGTGTGCGGGTAAAATGATGTGGAAATCAAATTCACCTTGAAGTGTCCTTCTCTCTCCCCTCGCCACCCCCGTATTTTTGCCTTCGTCTTTGCTTTGAACGCACTGCAGCACTCAGTTCAAAGAGAAAACGCCTGCTCGAGCGCGTGAGCGTGTGTGCTCGGATGCGTGTGCTGGTGTGTGTTTGTTAGAAACGACAGCAGGGTTTGAGATGGAAAGCGGGAGAAAGGAGAGAAGGACCCGTCGCTGCACTCCTCTAACTCCCCACCACCACCACCACCAGCGCCATCCTTCCCCCCATCAAAGAGCAGCCAGGCTTAGAGGAGCACTCGTCCTTCTCCCATCAGCCCCCCCTCCCCAATTAAAAACAACCTGGGACGGAGGGGCAGGAGCGGGGAGGGAGAGGGTGAGACAAGGTCGACTGAGGGAAGGAGGTGACAGAAGGGGAAGGGATGAAGGGAATCGACTCAGGATGGAGACAGATGTATGTGACCTTTGACCTCTCGCTCTGATTCAGGACAGTAGCAGGGGCAGGCGTTTGCTCTGCAGAGGTGGGAACCTTCGAACCTTTGCTACATTTTCCACAGGTGGAATTTTTAATTGAGGGACCCTCATTGCCTCCCACTTTGAGCAAAAGTGGAGCATTTGTTCTTAGTTCAGAAGCCTTTGTGTTTCACAGCATTTTTTTTATTATTATTTTATCATATCTTTGTATTATTGTGCAGTGGGTGTGTCTTATTACTCTGTTACTTTCACAGTATAAAGAGAAAGCGCATGAGTGTATGCACTCTGCAAGTGCATACATATGGATTTGAGCCTGTGAGTGTATATTTGTATAAACACACACACACACACACACACACACGTGCACTGGGACTGGGGATTCTATTGGGGCATTTGACCTAAAGGTCAGCCACCGGTAGCAGTCGACAGCGTCAGATTAGCGCTCAATATCTGATCTTCACAGTTGACTTTTGAACGGGATAATCAAACATGATTAATGTCTCCAGCCGCTGGCGTTCGTGACTCTCGGGTTTCAGACAAGACCTGGGAAAATAAGGGACAAAGAGGATGAGATGGGGAAAGGATGGGAAAATGAAATAAACATGCCTTTTTTCTGGGGGCATCAAAAGAAGGAATCATTACAGGGAGGAAGGAAGAGAGATATCAAGGAAGGTTGGAAGGATGGAATGAGATTAGAAAGGAAATGATGTAAGAAGCAGTGGGTTTTTGATGATCCTGGGAAATAAAGAGAGAAAAGCCTGACTGAGAGAGACGAGAGACATTTGGACTGCAGGAAAAAGAAATGTTCACATCCTCACCAGGCCAGATGGAGAGTGTGTGTTCCCCCTTCTCTCTTTTCTCTCCCTCTCCCTCTCCCTCTCGCTCGCTCCTCCTCGGTCCCACAGAGGCTGGGTTTTAAGACGACGAAGCGGCAGAGCAGGAGACAGAAAAGGTCACCTCGTCTTTTCTCCTCCTCCCCGCTTTCCTCCTTCTCACCGTCTCTGAAATGATTTCCACTCAAAAATCCTCAGCCAAACTTCTGCCTCAGCTGTGGGGAGAAATGTTGCAGCTTGGCATCAGAATACAGAATTATAGCCAGAGACAGACGAGGAAAGTCCTGAATCTCTGCTCCAAAGGTGTGTCCACATCACCTTTTAAGCCACAGTTAGCACTCGGTGTGTTAGTTGACTTGATAGAGAAATGCTCTCAGACATCTTACTTTACACTTCAAGGTGCTGTTAGAATAAGAGAAATGCTCATGATAGTAAAATAAATGACAAAATAAGGTATGGAAAACAAGAAAACACTATTAAGGTAAAATATTATATACCTATAATTCTCAAGTCAAATCATAACGTTAACTAATGTGTTTTCCGTGCCTTCATTTTTCTTCCATTGCTATTGTTTCCATGTCCTGCCTCTCCCTTTTCTCTCTCCCTCTTACCTCTGTCATTTTCCAACGTTTCCTCCTCTCCTTTTCTATTTTTTCGCCGCTTTTTTTTTTCATCCTGATCTCCTCTTTCCTTTTCGACCTCATCCCCTCTTATTTCCTGTCCTCCTCCTCCTCTCCTCTCTGACTCAGGAGGCTGTAATCTCCAAAAGGTCAGTCCTGGCTGACATTTTCCCTGGAACCTCATTGATTTCCGCTAGGCGCGTTGTGATTGGCTAGCCAAGGCTGCCTCCATTTCCCACCAATCCCCTTTAACCAGGAAGCCAGCCAGCCAGCCGACCCGGGGGTCAACCAGCTCCAAATAGCTTTTTCTGGAGCACTACAATTCTTGTTTGCTCTATATTCCTCTCATTTTTTCTGCCTGCACACCTCCCTGCAGGCTGAGGAACGAGGGGAAGGAGAGAGGGATGGATGAAGGAGAAGGATTAAGGCTTAAAATGGAAGTTTACAAGGCCAGTGGTTCTCATACCGTGGTACAGGGGCTCCCATTGGGCCTTGATATGGTTCCAGTGGGCCCCTGGCAAAACAAGGAATTATTTCATTTCAGTGCATTTTAACCAGAAAATGTAAGAAATTGTGAGAATGTCACCCTAATACATCAGGTGGACACTCCACTATTATACTGTATCTCTTCATAGAGTACAGACAGCTGAACTCTTCATAAATCCCCCTATGGGGTTTTGGGGGGGAAAATAATATGTGGTTGGAGTCTTTGGCCTTAGACGCTAAGAAATCTGGCACTATGAGCGTTTTATTCTCTACCTGTTGTAACTGTATTGATGACTTTATTTGAATGTATTCTTAGCTACCTGCAGTCGTTGATAGTGTGCTTTTCTCTCTGTGATGGAGAATACAATGCTGTCAGAATGCTCAGCAGTACAGTATAGGAGTCGGGCCAGACAACATATTGATATATTGTTATATACCAATACAGATTTTGCATATTGTGGTAAGTGTTTTACAGTAAAGTGATGTTGTCAGAAATGCTGATATATCAATACATATCGATTCGGAATATTTGGGTTGATTTGCATACAATATAAGAGAGTCCTGTTTTCTTCTTGCATTTTTATCACTTTGTCACCATTGATATCTCTGATGATCTGCCTTTCTTGAAGTCAGTTGAACAAGGTTGATCATTGGGTCTTTTGGGGGGGTTAAAGCAGAGCTATAGAGCCCAGGCACTTAGCACTGTAGCTATGCCGTAGGCTTCACTATCACCAGTGTGTGTCTCCTTAAAAATGCATCCACACTTTCGGGCTAAGGCAGTAAGTTTCTCTGCTGCATACCTGACGACATCGTAAACAAGTTTCCACTGCACAGAGAGTGAAAGGGACAGGTAGGATGGGAATATATTTTTAGTCTGTGTGCATCTGAATATTTACTGCTTATGTACGCCCTGACTTGTACATGCAGTTGGATTTGCATAACGCATATTGAAGTATTATAGCTCTTTCCACGTCTGCCCCTTCATCCGCTGGTGTTTTCTTCCTCCCGCCCCTCCCGGCTCTGCTGCCTCCTCTCCTAGCGGAAAAAACGGCGTCCTCGTGAGACAGCGGCGGCGGCGCTGGTAGAAAATGTCCGAACGCGATGGCGTAAACAAACGGGCAGACAGCTCTCTGTCTTTCTCTGTGAAGTGATAATGTGTTCCCCACGCTGTTTTTGTTCTCATGCTAATGAAGTGGACCGCATCGGTAATCACTTTCAAACCCTCAGCCGGGGAAAAAGTAGAAACGGCAAAACAAAGGCTCGAACAAAAGGATGCTTTGCTGTTGTGTGTGTGTGCGTGTATGTGTGTGTATGCAGAATTGAAAGGTAGAAATAGAAGTGGATGTGTGTTTGAAGTGGGCTTGTGTTTGTACCTTTTTTCTGTTTTTATTACAAACGCAACAGTACACTGCTAGTGCCCATGACTGGCTCCAGGGGGAGGTCAGAGGTCACTGGATTCAGCTGAAAAGAATCCTTATTAATCAGTCCCCCTGATTAAATATGATAACACATGGGGTGAGGCCTGTCTTTGCTACCCATTCTCCCTTCCTTCATTGACATCATGTTTCCCAGCATGCATTTCACTGTGCTGCAGAGGTTGTTCGCTTTGAAAACACTCCTTTCCCATTGATCCTACATGTGCTGATAGATAGCCAGCTGAGGCATACCTGTGGCAATCGCCGCGCTTTCAAAAACCTACTCACATTTGTCTCTTCTGCTGTACGTCTTCATCTCGCAGTCAGCGTTTGACAGCTGCTGCAGACACGGACTCGCTTTACCTTGTTTGCTGTGAAGAAATAAACTTAAAAGTCCAGTCAGAGCGGCAGAGTCGCTCAACAGCTGCTGCTATAGACTGAAAACACACTTTAACTTCCCTCAGAAACATAACAATGCTGTCTGGCCGTCTCCAAGTTTGAATGTCTTGTCGTAACACTGCCATTGTACTCAACTGCTCATTAATTAGAGCGGTATTGTGGGAATCAGGATGGCCTGACCTTTGTCCTTCTGGTCAGTAAATCAAGGAAATTGAAGATGTTTCTGCTTGTGCATCTCCTGAACTCGAAAAAATATGAAAAGAAGTCACTGAAACAGTTTAGCACAATCTCTTTGTGCCATAAAAGTAAAATGATGGATCCAATTGCTGAAACAGGTTCTAGCCGTGAAGCATATCTTGGCAGACGAGGGAAGGAATCTAAACTTTCATTTCCTGCTTAGGGTCTCTCGATATATTAATGGCTCCTCTCCTCCTCCTCCTCTCCTCCTCCTCCTCCTCATCCTCCACCTCCTCCTCTTCCTCTTCCTCTTTCATCTCATCTCTGTTTTTTTCCCTTCTTTTCAAACCTGGTCTTGCTCTCCTCCGGGCTGACTGAGTTTAGGGCCGTAAAGCTGAAACGCTGCCCCTTGAGAACTATATGTTTACTGGAGACCTTGGAAATTAGCATTTTTCATAAGGCAAGGAGCAGTTAGCAAACACATTGTTGTCAAAGATTCTGTTTTTATGTTTTAAACACTTAAATGTGCATGTGAGTGTGTGTGCATTTTGTGTGTGTGTTTGTGTGTGTGTGTCTCCATTCCTCTTTTCCAGTGCATGTGCTTTTCCTGTCACATGTTGATATATGTTTGTCCTGTGCGCATGCTATCATATTGCTTGTGTATTGGTGTTCGTCTGCCTGTGTGCGTGCATGCATGTTTGTTAGTGTGTGTGTGTGTGTGTGTGTGTGCGTGTGTGTGTGCATGTGTGTGTGTCAGCTCTCTCGGTAGAAGACATTAGGCTGCAGTAACAAGCTATTGATTGGACTGGGCAGTAGGCTGCTGCTGATCTCTTATGGAAACGCTGAAGCAGGGAACAAGACGCACACACACACACACGCACACACACACACACAAACACACGGACATGAAGCAGTACATACAAAATACATTAATAACAAGATAAAACACACACCACAGCAGTAACCTGTGAATGTTTTTCTTTTTTGGACATCTTCCTTGTATTGATGTTTCTTGCGCTGCTCTCGGGGGTCTCCTGGGAAATCAGACTGTTTGTTGTCGATGTATTTTCTGTTGATAAAGTTGAGGTTTCCCTTTGCTTTGTCTGTTCAGCCGCGTTGGCGATCAGTAGTGACCTTTACTGCCTTGTCTTCCAAAACGATCATATAGCTGTTGTAGTGAAGTGCCTGCTGGGGCTGCAGCGATATACCGCTATCAAGGTGTACACGGTTATCACACAAGTACATTTGCTTAGAGTTAGGCTGCCGTGTTAGTGTGATTAAAAATATCTATGCATGTAAGTCCCTTTTTTTGTCAAGTTTTATTTCTGTCAGTACGTATGATTTTGTGAGATTATAATCAAGCATTTGTTAAACCAAAAACAACCCCAAGACCATCTGTTTTTGTTTCTTTAAAGGTGCACTACACAGTTTTGGGGAATAGAAACATCCCCACTGACTTCACTGATTTTTATTGCAACAACAAACTATATAAACAACCTCGTTTTCACAACTGAATACACTGAATGAACAAACTGACCTTACAATTTTAGTAGTTGTAGTGTTTATATTTGGCGGATCCTGCCACCTTGCTTAGACAGTCTTTTGGGGACCTTAAATTCCAACTTTGTTTCTGAGTTTTATTATTTTCTCATTAATATTGTAAATATCAGAATTTTGAATTTCTACTTCTATTTGTTTTCTTCAACAGGTTGCCAACATATTGCACCTTAAAGGATTGTAACTAATGATCATTGTTATCATAATAACAGATATACATATATAATAGATATGTAATCTTTTATGTAATACCATGGTATATCTGAAATCGTTATCTTATTGTGAAAATCTCATACCAACTCTGGAGCCACCCAGCTTTTAAAAGTAAAAGTAAAAACCTTTGATCAGCTCAGTATCAGTGAGTAGTTATAGGAGAGCGCCACAGTGGACATTTATTCATAATAAAATGTCACATCAGGAAGCGGCTGTCAAAAATATCCCCCTGCATTTTTTACCTTTGGGTGCAACCTGGAGGACCTGTTAACGAGAAAATCAGCTGCGGTTTGTGAAATATTGATCAAGGTTTTTATTAACGTTTCTCTCTCCAAATATATTTCAATTTGGAGCACCTACAGAGACAAACACGCAGGCATTAACTCTCACTTCTCTCTCTCTCTCTCTCTCTCACGCGTGCACACACACACACACACACACACACACACACACACACACACACAAACCTGCTTTGCTACCGGCGTGATGCTGGCGTCCCTGAGGTAATTAGACTGAGGCTGTTGCTGGCTGT
The DNA here is from genome assembly GCF_904848185.1 of Acanthopagrus latus. NCBI lineage: Eukaryota > Metazoa > Chordata > Actinopteri > Spariformes > Sparidae > Acanthopagrus > Acanthopagrus latus. The sequence continues at coordinate 16,157,346 of NC_051054.1, read as the reverse complement.
GCTACAGCAGCTCAAATAACTGGACTGACTCTACTACACCTGTCTTGAGGGGGAAACTACGTGTGCGTGTGTGTGTGTGAGGGGTGGGCATGCACGCCTTCGTAAAGATGTACAGTCAAGGCCTATGATCATACGTGTGTCATCGCTTGTGACAAATCGTTTGTACCCAGTCGTGTTTGTTCCTAGGTGTGTGTCCTCATGAATCCTTTCAGTGAGGACGTGCTTGTATGTGTATGTCTATGTTTGTGTGTGTGTGTGTGTGTGTGTGTGTGTATGTGTGCTGTACGTGTGCCCGTGTGCCTGTGTCATCACCTGCCAGCACACAGTTGTTTTGACATGGCTCTGATCTCAGTGATAAGCCTTAACAACAGGAGCATATATGATCATCCTCTCTCTGACTCGCTCTTTCTCTCTCTCACACGTGCACACACACACACATATGGACACGCACGCACACACGGGTGTAGATGAAAGGCTAGACGTCTGGATTATGGAGGAGCTAACATGACAAGGCTGTTATCTGCTATGCTCTTTATGAATATCACTAGATGGTCTTTAGGATAGATGGCGCGGGCTTTGATGATCGTTGTGTTACCAGGATGACATTTTTGACAGTTGTGTACACCGAAAAACACACCGCGACATAATGCACTAAGCTCCAACACACAAGTACACACGCACAAAGGCAAATGTAGGGATTTTCATGCAAGCTGTCGTCCTCTCTCTCTCCAACACACACGCACACACACACGCACACACACACACACACTTTTGGGAGAGCATGCTGCTACATCTCTTTCTTGTGTGACTATTTCCTGCACACAAACACACACACACACAGCGCCCAGCTCAGCGTTGTGTGTTATGAGCTGTGTGAAGCCGACAAAGGTTAGTTAGTTCGACCTCCGCCTGCTGTATTAAGCCTCTTTTCCGATTTATTGGAAAGGTAAAAACACACAAGCGCACAACCAACTGGAGGCTAAAATTAGAGCTATAATTGGGATGATTTTTGGAGGAGAGTAATAAAGAGATTGAGAGGGAGAGAGAGCGAGTGAGAGTGAAAGCCTTTTTCCCCCCTCTCACACACCGCATTTCATTTTAAATTGAGCTTTCTTCCCTCTGTTTATTTCTGATGGCTTTATGCCACTAGACACATGCTAATAGGATTTTTGCTTATAAATGAACTTGTTTCTTTCCTCCTATAGGACCGATTCTGCTCTTTGACCACACATTGTTCAATTATATATATATATTTTATTTTGAGTTTGTTTTATTATTAAATGCAGCGTGTCCCAGAGGCTTCTCCTCTTTGCCAGGAATACAATTCCGAAGGGGAAATAATATTGCACTTATTTATTTATTAATCCAACTCTATATTTCCACCAATGTATTCTTGGGTTTTAAAAAGTAAAATTGAAAAAAGATCCACTGTATTTTTTTTTTGTTGTATTGCAAAGACTAGTGCAAGCAGTGCTTGCGACATGTTGCTGCCTTCCTGACCTTGAAATGTGTTGTGCTTTTCGTGTTTGCTATTTTCATACCGAGTTCAGTGCGTGTACGGCACAAACAGGGGAGAGGTGCCGATTGGGGTTTCATGCAAATGAGCGTGTGCTGGTGGTTTGGTGGAAAAGCTGCGGTCCCCACTCGGTTGATAATAACGTGCGACTGGAACGTTTGTTAGTTAAGGTTCATTTATCCAGGGAGCCTCAGTGAGATCAACATCTGTTGTACAAGGAAAAAAAAAACAATCACACATACACAACATCACACACTTAGCAGTTGGTAGAACTACCTCAGGAGCTGCGTGGGAACTTCCCTCAACAACATTCATTCCACTCGGAACACCCGGCGACGTCACCAATGCAGACATCGCTTCCTCACTGAGCTACCCTGGTTACTTCACACCTCTGATATCTGATGATTTCACTGACGATTAAAAAAAGTTGTTGGTACAAAACGTCTTCTGTTCAAATAAACGTTACTTATGAATGATCGGTTTACATGATGTAGCCTACAGTGTCTTTCCTGTAAGGTTTTTGATATTATGCAGATAGTTTCCAGATCATTGTGTAATATTATATGTCAATTATTTACAGAATATTATTATGTTGTAGATGTTATTTCATCCTTTATCATTATAAACGGGACACAAAATTGATTTCAGGTGCTGTGCAACTTGGGGTATGTTTTTTTTTTTTTTTTCGTCACTCAAAAAAACAAGCAAAAGTGCCAGAGAAATTCAAAGATCAACAATAGGATTTTTCCATGGAAATATTACCAAAATATAACATTTTCACTATAAAGACATAATTAAGAAATACAACATTTGAATTAAATGTTAGCATTATTGTTTTTAATATTCAGTAGTTAAACAGATGTGGTTGTATATAGTGTGGTTGTAACTACTGTTAAATTTAACAGTAGTTTCAACCACACTCCATTGTTTGAGCGCAGTGACTGATGGGTAATCTTGCTTCTCAGCTGGAGGTGAAGTGTTGAACTGTTTTTGAGTTCTTCTCTACACGGTTTGCAGCTCTCTCACCTGATTTAAAGAGAAAATTTTAAGGTTTGGCCCGTTCTGTCAGTATCATTACAGGAATGTGGAGCGACCTTAATCAAAAGTCAGAGATGTTGAGGAATATGATGATTTATCTTTCTTAAACATAGCAGCAGGTTAGCCAAATGCATTCAGAAACAAAAAGGAAGCTTAGCGCTATATATGTTATAGTATAACTGATGGAAATGCTGGCTAATTTTAGATTATCAGATTATCACGAGAATGCTCATAAAGCAAACTGTACTGAGTTTACATGTAATTCCACCCAGGACTACTTTAGGCTACATGTATCCTCTGTTGATGAAGCGGGACAGATATTAAAGAAATGATTAAATGAAAATAATTACAAAGGGCCATGCTCAAACACACTGAGCCACCCCGGCGCTACAAATGAAAATCAAAAAATGTACATTCTTCTGTTCCAGATTTCGCTTCACATCAAAATAACAGAAACTACCGTTGTACACCTTTCCAATTATTGTTTTATCAATTGTTATTACTTTCTAATGCAGATTTACGTCTTAGTTTGCTCATAAGCGCAAGGAAGACACATGGTCGTGAACTCGGCATCCTAGTTGCAATCTTTCTCTCGTCAGCTGTGGTTTAAGTTGTATCTCACCTGTGATTGACTGTGAATCAGTGTGTGTTTTGCAGTGTGATAAATCATGTATGTTTAAAATCCCAGTATTTGTTTTGTGTGCTAGGATATCAGTGTACATACAGTAGGCCAAATCCATGAAGGCTGCACGTTAGCGTGTAAAATACACCAAAGCCAACTTCCCTCCTTCAAAATGGTAGATCAAGGATCCCTCTCAGCTCAATTTGGAGGAACAGAGAGACGGGGAGAGAGGGATAGAGAGAGAGAGCAGCCACACAAAGAAAGGCAAGAAAGTGGATAAAAAAGGAGAGGAAAACTGCCAGGCTGTTTGCTCCCACCTGTCTCGACTTGAAAGAAGAAAGAGGGCGAAGACAAAGAACTCGCAGACGCCTGGGAAGACTTGAAAAGAGGAGCGTAAAGGAGAGAAAGGGGAAGAAGAGGAGGAGGGGAGGAAGAGGAAGAGAGCAGATATGCGCGCAACCCCCAAAAGGCACGACGGCGTTTGAAGCCGGAGCGCTGGAACAAGCGGTAGCTTCGACTTCATAGAGATCAGTCCGCGGGTAAACGACTGGAGTGGAAGGAGACGTTTGATACTGGGAGCGCTGGAAGGGAAGGATCGCTCATTAGACACATCCGCCAGCGCAGAGACGCACCAAACCACAGCCGCACCGCCTGATATATCTAAGGGATTAGGATATGTAAACAGGACTGAAAGTTTTTTGTTTTTTTTTTCCATTGGAATAAATTTAGTCTTCAACTGATTTCTTTTTTTGTGTGTTTATAAATTAGTGTTCTGGTAACTTAGAACCATCTGTTGATGTATTATTAGGATAGCAGTCAGATGGTATTTAAAGAAACACAGCAGAATATTTAGATGGATTCGTATCTAAATGATCTTTCTCCAAACAGTGAAGCTGTGCTTTATTTACAGTGCACGTGCCATTTTAGAAGACAGCCGCATAGCTGTGTGAAGACAAAATGAGTCTGCACCACAGGTTTTTTAATATGTATATTCAAGTATATATATATTTATTTCATGCAGAGATGTTGTTTGAAGCTGTATAGATTCCAGCTTGTCCATGTGCTCCGTTGAACACAATACCTCGCAGCGTTGAACAGTGGGGGCACTTGTGAGAGATCACATCCTTGTCAGCACACAGTAGTGGCTCCCAACTGTTTGGTTAGGTAGTCCGTACAGAGAGGTTGTGTAACCTCCAGGAAGTTGTTTCAAGCTGACAGGTTAAAAGAAAGGAGCTGAATGTGCATCAGAAGAGATCTGCGGCCGTCTACTGTCAACAGTCCTCAAGCCATCAGAGGATGTTACTTGCGCGAAGGACTGCAGAGCAGGGGGCGATCATCTGTTCCAAAACAGAACAGGAGCTTTTATTTTAGGATTTCTGCCAGAGGTCAACATGCAGTTTTGTACCATTGGCAACAAGCACTTTTCGAACCAAGTTCACCTTTTCAAAAATCACACAGTCAGAACAACAGATGTCAGTGTGGACTGCTAAAACAGTCTGGATTAAACAAAATTAAATAAATAAATGCCTCCTTCCTGGGTGCCCTCTAATGCCCTGAAAGACTTGTGCCGGACAAGGAAAGGCGACAAACAGGGTAAAATCCAGAACATTCTGTGATTTTAATGGGAAAATGTTGCATTCACTGCTCTCTTCCCGTCAAAGACCTGCTTTACAGCTCATCCCCGGATGGTGTCACTTATCCTTCCACCGCATTCTCCATCCCTCAATCCCATAGAGGAATTCTGGTATCGCTGGCATATCACCACCAGTCACATGACCACGTCTCTCTTGGTTGGTCTGGGCATATCAGCAGAAGATTGCAGGGGATGGATCGGATCAGGCGTGCAGAGACATTTGTCTCCATGTGTGTCGCCAGAGAAGACCTAAATCTTTCATGAGAACTTGCGGCGAAAAAATGTCAAGCTAAACTGAAATCTTGGTAAGAATAGCAGATAGACAGACATACACAGGGTCAGTTTATATTAATACTTTAGCAGCAGGCAACATGCATTACGCTGTGCCGCCCTTCCCAATGAAGTCTGACCCCTCCTTTGCTGTTTCTTTAACGCGCCCATTCCTGTGCTCGCTCACTCCGCCTCTTTTCGCCTCTAATTAAAGAAACAAAGGCTGGAAGACAGTGTATCAGTGATGTCGCAGCTGTCTTTACCATGAGATTAAATTCCTGCGTGGCTGTGTGTGTGTGTGTGTGTGTGTGTGTGTGTGTGTGTGTGTGTGTATTTTCACATTCAGGTGTGTGCACACACTACCGAGGCTCGCATTTGTGTGCATTTACCTCCCGACAGGAATGTGTGAGGGAATGTGTGCACATGTGACAATGGTCGGCTGAATGTGGGATTTTGGTTCATTTGTATATGAAAGCAAGTGCATTAAGGGATGCTATCTGTGTGTGTGTGTGTGTGTGTGTGTGTGTGTGTGTGTGTGTGTGTGTGTGTGTGTGTGTGTGTATGTGTAACTGGTGGTGTGACACAAGTCGACTGTGCGTTTTGGTTTAGCTGTTTAAACAGGCAGCTCCTCAGTTGGCCGTGCCTGGGCTGCCTAATGAAGGACTTCAGTCCATTGAGTTTCCTGCTGCGTTCAGACAGAGCAGCCAACACACTGCAGTCTGCACATACGTACATACACGACCTCTCTCTCTCTTTCTTTCTCTCTCTCTCTCTCTCTCTCATTTGTTTTTCTTCCGCTCTGTCTCTTCCTGTTTCTTGTTCTCTCTTTCATTGAATCTCTGTCCATCATTTTCTAGTCGTTTTCTTCTTTTTTCTTATCACCTTTTAAATGCTCTAAATGTTGTATTTCTTTCTCAGGCTGATTGCCACTTCCCCTTGTCTTTATTATTCAGTCTGACATTGTTGATACCAAACCAAACATCAGCATTCGGTGGTGCTGATGGCGTAAAGCGACTCAAATCTGCCCTGCCATCAATGACAATCATTACAACTGAAGAAATATGCTCCATTTGAATAAATATGTTTAGTTTGTCTGTGACTATTTCTCTGACCTCGACACAGGAAGATGACGTCCTCACACTTAATCCCGCCTTAAAAGCTCTGATTGGCTCATCATCTACCAATTGAGTCTAAAACCAAGTATCTCTCTGTCCTTCTCTCCTTCCTCTTGTTCTTCACCTAGTCTATCTTGCTGTCCAGCAACTCTTATTCTTTCCCCACCCATCTCCTTTTTTCTCATCATCTATGAGAATATAAAAGAAGGGCAGGATGGAGGTAAAATCAGAGGAAGCAAGGGAAAAAAATTCCACTTTAATAACTTTGTCCTTGCGCTAGGAAAAAGGCAAAAAATTTAAATTACAAACCAGTGACGGAAGGAAGCAGGCAACAGGGCGGAAGAAATGAAGTACCAGGAGGGTAAAATAGGAGGAATGAATGACATGAGCGAGAAGGAAAAAAAAAAAAGAAAAGAGGGAGAATGGCAAGTGGGAGAATTATTAAAATGTCTTCAGGGGTCTGAGAGCAGCGAATCATGTTCGAACACGAGAGGGAGAGGACCGGCTGAAAAAGTATTAGCCGAACAGCGCTTTTCAAAACGGGAAGACACAGAACTGACAGCGGAGTTTTTTTTTTACCTTCCCAAAAAGCGGAATGCACAGGCGATGTTTTGTGTGTTAAAAAAGCTCAAAAAGAGAGCAACTGCGCTTTCATCTCCATCTTTTTTTAGTGTTTCTGTGATCTCAACTCTGGAGGATTTCGTTTCAGCGCTTTTGAAATCATGTCCCCGTTCCCCTCTCTGCTTTGCTCCCCTTCCTTCCTGCCGCTCTGTGTGCTTGTGTGCGTGTGTGTGTGTGTGTGTGTGTGTGTGTGTGTGTGTGTGTGTGTTACACGCCTGGCTAACGGTGGCAGCAACACAGATGTGCTGATAGAAATCCAGAGGCTAGCAGCAAAGCTCTGAGGGACACACACACACACACACTCACACACGCGTACTTACGGTGTGACAACAGGGACACACTCACCCTGGGAGACTGAAGAAGGACATGTTAAGGCGTCCCTTTGAGACACAGCAGAGGGACGTACACTCACATGCTACACACACACACACACACACACACACACACACACACACACACACACACACACTCCACAAAAATAGAATTTAGAGGAAAATGTCAAAATGTATCTCTGCAGTCCCCCAACACCCATGAGGGATATCTCCATCTGAGGGTGTGTGTGTGTGTGTGTGTGTGTGTGTGTGTGTGTGTGTGTGTCTGTGTCTGTGTCTGTGGGGGGAAGATAGAGGCCAAATCGTCACTCGCATTGATGGTTGCATCCCACTTCGCTTGCTTTCAACCTCATTGACCTCGCTGTGTTTTCGCTGCCATCGTGATAAAAATCACCCTTCCCTCCTCATCCCTTTTAAACCCCCCCCCCCAACATACACTCCAATTCTAATTCACTTAAAGGGATAGATTGTTTATCATCCCATCTGAAGCTACAACCCCCCCCCCCCCATTCTTTACCTTTTTGCTCCATCCATCCCTCCCTCCCCTCTCTCTCGCCGCTCTCCATTTTCCTTTTTAATTTCTCGCGCAGGCTCCTCGCCGTCGTTGTGGGTAATTAAAATGAGAGCAGGGAGATTGAAAATAGGAGGGAGAGAAAAGGAGGGAGGGAGGGAAGCGAGGAGGTTTGAGAGGCCGTGTGTCAGGGATGAGAAAGAAGAAGCGCGTGTGTACGTATAATGGTGGAGGGGCCCTCTCTCGCACTATTGGCCGAGATCTGTGGCTGTCACCACCACGGCCAATCGCTTCGCTTCTTCTTCCCTCTCTCATGTTTAAGCACTCATTATGCGTTTCAGTTATGTATTTGTATATCTCTCTCCGCTTTTAAACCCCCATCACTCCCGTTCATCCCCCCATCTCTGTGGTAATAACACTAATTCTCTCCCTCTCTCTTTCCCGCTCTGTCATGTGCAAACACAGTCATTATAAGACTGTGAAATCTACTGTGAATCTCAAAAGCACTAATGATCCAACAACCACTTAAATAGAGCACATCTTTCTCTCTCTCACACGCACAGACACACACACACAAACACACACACAGACGCACACGCTCGTACAGTAAAGTGTCACCAGTGTTGGGAAACATTCCTCGGAATATATGTAATTATACGCTGAATGCCTGTTGTAATGCAGTATGTAAAATTAATGAATTGCATGTTTTCGTGTGAAAATAATTATATGCAAATGCTATGTAATGTATGAGTAATTACAGTGATATCATAGGGCTGATCGCATTATAATTATGGCCTTTTTTCTCTTTTCTTCTATGTCTTCTGCTGCTGTTGGTTGTGTGGCGCCTTCAACACATAGGTAAGTGTTTTTTGTTTTGTTAAACACACAGCACTGCACTGTATACATTGCTGCCATTTTCTATATCTCTATTGAAACAATGAAAACGAAACACATGCGGCACTTTGATGACATCACGGAGCAGCGTGGGATCATGGGAGTTGCTGTCGTCACTGTTGACAAGCCGATGGAAACCTGTCGTGACTCAGGCAGAAATTTGTGTGTTAGCATACGAGGTGATATATTTAAGTTTTGTTCTCATTATATTAAAGGAGACATATTATGCTCTTTTAAGGTATATATTTTATTTTGGGTAACTATTAGAATAGGTTTACATGTGTTAGTGTTCAAATAACACATTTGTTCCATCCAGTGCTGCAGCACTGTGTTCCCCCTCTGTCTGAGCTCCTGTCTCTTTAAGGCCTTCCCAAATACCCAGTCTGCTCTGATTGGTCAGCTCACACACTCCTGAACCAGCACCCCTAACAATAACTGTGCAGCTTCACGAAATCTGCTCTTGCGTTCCAAATTACCTGTTAGGCATAGATTATGGAAATGTGTGACACAGTGATGTTGCGTGATGTCACAAAGTGACTGTATTACAGGTTGGACTACTGACGAGATGTTGCAGGAGCAGTGTTTTCTGTGGAAGAGAGGAGTTTCTGCAGGTGTAGACTTTGACCTTTTTAACTTTCAAGATCTTCTACATGCGCAAGACCATGTAGAAGACACTGAAGGAAAGAAAAAAGCTTTAAGTCACCTTCAGCGACTTCTCTCCTGATGGATCATCTAACGTTCCCTTTGAAGTTTTGGCAAGAGGCGACGAAATGAGTTAAAACAGTTCCAGATTTGGGATAATGTTACAAAATATATATAACGAAGGTGTAGTCATTTATAGACAATTGAATATGGAAATGATGCATGTTGTATTTTTAACTGAATTTGAAGGAGGATCAGATTAACTTCTTTTATCATGGAGACTTGTTTAAAGTCTGCTCAAAAACAGAGAATAGTCCATCGAGATAACATCGAGGCATAGCACCTCAACACGAACTCATTGAGCCATAATTTGATTTATCTTCTCCTCATCAGCTGTACAAAAACAGCAAACTAAAACAAACATAAATCACACCAAGTTTAGGTCATAAAATAATGTATTACTCCACATGCAGCTACAAAAAGATCCGAGTGGTCTCACCCAAAAATGAGGACTTGAATTAAAATAAAAAAAGCTTTCTGAGTTATACCTCTGGTAGGAAAGACAACGCTGTGTTAGAAAATAAGGTAAGAAGAGAGAGAGAGAAAAAAAAGAGAAAGTAAGAAGGGGGATAAAGAGAGAGTGATCCAGACGAGAGCTGGCTGTGTGAACGAGCGTTCCTCTGATCGCCACAGAAGAATGTGCCTTTTCAGATGTTCTTTCCCCCGCTCTGCTTGTCCCTCTAAGGGCCCCATAACAGGCCTTATCTAAGAGCCGTGCATGGCTACTCATCTTTGACACACTGAATATGCAACCACGCGCTGGGACGCACAAATACACGCACGCACGCACACACACACGCACACACAGGCAGTTACTTAAGAGTGTGTGTCCCCACATTATTCACAGTAAATGCCAAAACGCGTCCGTGTCTGTGCTCTTCAGAGGCGCACGGATGAATGGCGCTGCGATTTGACATTGAGAATACATTGTGAGAATGTATGAGTGGCTGTAAGGGACATTTGCGGGAGCTGCATTAGAGATAGCGCCTGTCATGTGCCGTCACGGATAAAGAATGTGTTGGATTTCGGCCACTTGTGGATGAGTGAGATGTGGCCGCGCTCATGTGTCACAGTGGCGATTGCTGCGTCCAGATTTGATAAGTTTTGATGAAATTACATCGGTATGTCAGTGTTCTTTTGATGGTATTGTGTTGTGAGAATGACAGTGGAATAACAAACACCTTCCCTGTATACCTCTGCTAACAGCACATATCCAAATAGTACTATACATATGTAATATAACTAGAGGATGGCGCCAGGGCCCAGACTGTGGCCTTAAAAGAGCCCAGGGTCACTGCATGTCAACTGTTTCCTGGTATTTTCATTTGAGTTTGACATTATGGATGTCGCCATATTGTGTTTTTGGAGCCAGAAGTGAACATATTTGAATAAAAGTGGGGCGAGGCTGGGGAGGATATTCTGATTAGATGCGACGCTGTGGTACAGACTTCATCTTCTGCCTGCTTTATCGTCTATTTTACTGGAAATGGGACCATAGTTTCCCAAAATGAACATAATTCTGTATTGAAGAAGAGCTGAGAGTAGCGATTGAGACCATAGACTGAAACTGAGGTAATAAACTTGTGATGTCATATTCCCATAAGCTTACATACAGTCAGAACAATCCATTTTGAAACCAGCGGCGCTCCCTGCTCTCTTCTTAGAAAGAATGCAGGTTTAAGGCGCTTCCACATTGGCTTCACATCCCGGACCTGAAAGCTCCGTCAGTATTTTACAGCCCTGTCTTGTAGAGGGACCATGTGTCACAATCCAGTTTATTGTGCTTTAACCCTCAAGAGTCCTGGGTGTAATTAGCCATTATTGACTATTTTTTTGACTATCATGATACATAATTCCACAAACTCTATGGGGGCCCAACAGCAAAATTCTCGCCCTGGAGCCTCCCTTACAGGTACATGTGCCCAAACAAAAAAGACTCACATGTTGATTTAGTAACTTGAGCTCCGTCAATTTTTCAGTCATATTCTGCTGTAAAAACCTGTCCCAAAAAACTTGAAATGCACAAAATGAATAAATAACTAACAGTGCAGGTCAAACAATGAAAATATTTGCTCATGAAATCGTTTTTTTGTTGTTGTTTTTTTTGTCCCCACCGCTTGCTGAGTCTTTATTCAGTGGCTGACTCCAACGCTGGATGCTGTACTTGTGTTTGAAGTCAGCCGCATAAGAAGCGCGTGTTTGTTTGCTTGCTTGTTTGTTTGTTTGTATCCATGGAAATTTGAGGATTTGGTGCGCCTGCATTTCCCCCAAAAAAACGGGAGAGACCTTTTGTTTTGTATTGCTTTGTTTGTCATTGATGCAGCCTGTGTTCTGTGAAAGAGGCTCCCTGGCATCATTTTAAATGATGAAGCAACTTTTTCGAAAGAAGCACTTGCACGTGTGTGAAGCTTCCCCTTCGCGTCTTGCATGTGTACACATAGATTATACAGATACATTTAAATACATTAATTCATATGAACATCCAACAAATTATTTCTTTGAGTCCAAAAGTGTGAAAAATGGTGTGTGTTTTTTGTACTATATTGCTGACCTTGCCTTTTGAGCCATTCCCTGTAGAGAGATCTTACCCTAAACCCTTACTCCCCGCCAAAATCAATAAGCTAATGGAGAATGCAGGACCGTGGCTGTGTGTGTACCCGTGTGTGTGTGTCAGTTTGGTTGGTATTTGTGTCTCAAAGCAAGGGCTAGCCATGCTGGATATTGCCCTGCGGTGAAAAGGGGGATTTGGGAAGTCTTAATAGCTGAATTTCCCCATTGCATCCAAGTCTTTTTTTTTTTTTTTTACCCTGTGAGGTGTGAAAAGAGCAAATAGCAAACCTTAGCTTTGCTGCAGTGGGAGTCACCAAACAGGACCACAGCCGCTGGTCTTTCAGGACTCTAAATGACACAAACACACGCTCTCACACACACGTACACACACACACACACACATAAACTGAGAGAGACGCACATATTTTTTTTTTTGCTTCACAGTCAGCATGTTCCCGTGGTGTTTGTGATTCGGTGCTTCTCTGCGGAGTCCTCGCCGCCTCTCGCACACCACACACACGCCTCGACACCTTCTGAGGATTTACTGCGCCGTATTAGATATTTGCTTTGTCCAACATCCCAGCAATAATACACAAGCTCTGGGAATATCTCTCTCCCATTTCTGGAATTGGTTCTATCGCTCTTTTTCACCAGAGCTGACACATTATTTTGCCCTTCTCGCTCCTTCTCCCTCTGTCCCCCCAGCCCCCCCCCGGCCTCTTCCCCCTCTCCAGTTTCTCTCCCCTCCTTGGTTCATCTCCCTGAGGCTAGCGGAGAAGTTTGGTGCCCTTTCCCTGTGTCTGGGGTCCTGGTTTAGGACAGAGAATCAGTCACAGTTACACATATTAGATTAGAGAAGAGTGGAAACCAAATTGCCCTCTCCGCCTCTTCCTCTCCTCTGCCCCCCCCAACATCCTCCTATTCCCAAAGGAGATGCAGTGTCATTGTCCTCTGCTTTTTTTTTTTTTTTCCCCCACCCCCATATTTCTCCACCCGCCTGTGTCCTCTGCCTTATCGCCATGCGTTGAGGTTTCAGGGACGGACATATTAATGGAAGTAAGGCTTTCTGTTGGTTTAGGCGTTTTGCAGTCGACAAGTCAACGGTCTCAGTGACTGAATGTAAGTAAGTACATCTACTCAAGTACTGTGAGTATTTCCATTTTCAGTTACTTTATTATTCCACACCACTGCATAATTTTTTACTACATTTGTTTGATTACCCTAGTTAAAAGTTCATAGCACTGCCACACTGCTCCTGAAAGGCCTCGTAGGTAGTTCTGGCTTTAATTCAGTGACTTTGTGACATCACACTACATGTCACACATTTGCGTGATCCGTCCAATCAGAGCAGACTGGGTATCAGGCAAAAGGGGCCTGAAAGAGACATCAGACAATCTTAGACATTCTTTTTTAAATACTCTTGTCTAATGTGAGTAAGCTGATTTTTTTTTCTTTTTAGTTAACAGAGAATTCAGCTTCAGGTTCATCGTAAAGTTGTCATAAATGAGTGCGAGTGTGCTGTGTTACAGTGGGATCCTAGTCTTTACATTGGGGCTCCAGCGCTTCATCCATCCGTCCTGCCATTTTTCTTCCTCTTGCTAATCACCCCATCTCACCGGGGAAATGGGAAGCTTGACTTTGACTTTTACCTTTGGATGGATGTACCTGACACAAGGGTAAATGTGCTTTTTTCTCTGATCTATCGCCCGTGGGTTGTATTTTATCTGGCTCACTTTTGTGTTGTGAATCTGTCATATTTAGAGCACTTCCTTTGAAATTTTGTTTTGATTAAAGCCATATTTTAAACTAATAAACTATAAATAACGGCGGGCAAGAATGAGTGGGACGAGGGGGCCAATAGCGCGTCCTCCAGATGACTCCTGGGGCTTCTTCTTCCCCTTCTTCCACCACAAAGACAACTGTAATCCTGTCATTAACCTATCATAGGAGACAGAGGGGGATCCCCTACAAGCGCATGACTGATGAAGACGAGCGAGTTGCCTTTCACCTCTCTAATCCCCTACATTGCACGTTCGAGCACTCACACACTCCATTTAAGCAGAATGGTCAAAGTGTGTCACGCTGTTAAACTGAACACTGTCTAACATTAACCCCAACTATAGCCATTAGCTGCCACCCAGTCGCACCTTGTACAGCTGGGGAGATAATCCTCGCGTTCACAAGCCATATTCCCGCTAACACACAAGTATCGCAGAAAAGGGTTGATGGAAATGGCATGATTCAAAAAAGTTGCAAAAAAACATTGTACACTCACCTGAGGTAGTCTTTGACTTGTGAAAAAGAGTCACTGCACTTAATGTTTTTTCACAACATGCAGCCTATATGGCAATTTGCGTCTGCACCCACTCAGCTTAAAAGGTTGCATTTCTCAGACGTGAGAGATGCCAAAATGTGTGGTAACTTATTTTGCAAATATGATATTGTGGCACCATCTGTTCGTATTGTAAAGTCTTTGTACTTCTAGTTATTCTAAGTGGGAACTCAGTGCAGCCACACTTGCTGAGAACACTGAGCGCGTTCTCTGCAGTGTAGGTACATCAGTCCTATCTGTGTTTCTATTTTTTAGCATATCGTCTTGCAAAGTTTCCCAATTTTCCGCCATTGTCCTGTTATCTGTTACAGCATCATCTGCAGTTAAGCTGCACAATGCATCTAAACAGACTTTTGTTGTGGTTTTCCCTTCCAGGTAATGCGATATTCCCTTTTTTGTAGCTCTAATTTGTTAGGCCGAGGGCAGTGTTGTATCGTCTGAGGGCTGTCCTGAGGCTATTTGGGCTTTGGCCTGAGGATTTCTCCTGTTTGCTGTATTTTTTCCTCCATTTGCTTCAAAGCTGTATGGTGATAGGATTGACGGAGCCAGGCACTGCATTTCAGCGGATATTGGAATTTGGTGGCCCTTTTCCGGATTTGAATTTAAAAAGGACATTGGCCTAACCTTGTCCTGTTGACACATTAACAGAGATTATTTTGAAGTATGTTTGTATAATATCACTTTACATCTGTGGCTGCTGTGGTTTCATACTGGGCATCATGTGATCTGTCCATGTGTCTTGGGGACTAATTGAACGGGGCTCTCATCAGAGATGGGTTTACTCTGAAGGGGACGCCCAGGCATTGAGCCATGCCAGGGGCCCCTGCGAGAATCAGCGTGAAAGGGGGACGACGCCCGGCTGCACCCCATACTGTGCTTCATTGATCGCAAGAAGATAAAGAGAAAGAGAATAAGACGAAAATGAGAGAGAGTGATATGAGAGGCCTAATTACTGGGTCTGATAATTTGCATCAAAGATAATGAAAGTCTTGGACAGTCTCCCAAATCTCTCCTGAGCATTTGTAACAACCCTCCGACTCCCCCTTCCTCCTCCCTCGCTCCGCTCCGTTCCTTTTCTCTCCATCTTTTCTTTTAATTTCATCGAGCATATTCCCTGAACCCCCTTTCCGCCACCTTCACGTCAGCATTGAAATGCCAATACATCATTTTAAAGTAACACCTCAAAATGAAGTCATATTTCAGCATTTAGCCCCAGCTATGAAAAGTGAACTTCTCGAATGTCCTTCCCTGGCCTAATGGACCTAGAAATCATTCAGCCATGAACATTATGCTAATACTCACTAAGCTCGCTCTCTCTGCCTCCTTTTGTGAGTGTCTGTCATTCTATTAAGCCCGATAAACAAGTCTGATTTTCAATTATCTCTATTCAAATGAGGCCTGCGGCAGTATTTGCTTAGAGGCGTCCAATTTGAGTTGTTTGTGT
Source organism: Acanthopagrus latus (assembly GCF_904848185.1). Taxonomy (NCBI): domain Eukaryota; kingdom Metazoa; phylum Chordata; class Actinopteri; order Spariformes; family Sparidae; genus Acanthopagrus; species Acanthopagrus latus. Next base: position 16,141,766 of record NC_051054.1, on the reverse strand, counting down.
GTGCGTGTGTGTGTGTGTGTGTGTGCATGTCTGAGTGTGTGCGTGTGTGTTTATGAATGCAAGCATACATCCAGCTGACAGGAGTGGTTCTCAGCTCTCTCTTTCTCTTTGCAAATGACTTATTTGTGCTATTTGTGTCTCTGTACGTGTGCGTGTGTGTGTGTGTGTGTGTGTCCGGTGCAGTGTCCAAGTGTGAGCGCTTTTGCATAATGTGTAAACACTTTGTCTACCTGTGAGAGGATGCATTCAGGGGATCCCTCGCTCAGGTTTTATGGAGACGCTGTAAAGCTAAGTGGCGCCCTCTTTTTTTACTGCTGCCTACTTATACACATGGGATTTCTCCCTTCAACACACACACACACACACACACACACATACACACATATGCACACAGTCTGGCCACAAGCTGAAATAGTCCGACAAACAAACTAATAAACTGGTTATCGATCATGTGTCATTACTGGGAGTTGGTCAGACAGACAGTCTGACCCAAACCAAACAGTCAGATAAGAGAAGGACAATTAAAGCAGAACATGATTCATCTTCCTTCCTCTCTCTCTCTCTCTCTCTCTGTCTCTCTCCTTCCTGTGTCTAAGAACCTCACTCTCATCTGCCCTCCTTTACCTCCCCCACCCTCTCTCCCACCCTCCCTCCCTCCCTCCCTCTCTCTGTCCTCTGTTTATGAATTCCCCTTGCTTGGCACGGCGGCCGATGGAGAAGTTTTTAGTATGCAGCCTCTCTCAAGGACAGAGCCTTGTTAGAAAGCCTATTGAGCTGTGGAGCAATAGCTCGCTATAGCCTGGCAGTGCATCTCTCTTTCTCTGCCTCCCCCTCTCCCTCTCCTCCTCCCTACCTCCCTCCCTCTCATTAATGATGTATTAGTTTATTAGGCGTTGGATATTGGGTCGGGGACCCTGCAACGGACTTCATCACGGTGGAGCTGTGTGGAGAGGAAACACAGGGAGGAGGGATAGGAATAGGGAGGTCGGGGCGCATACAGATGTTCAAAGACTCGCACACAACGCGCACATATAAAATAAACATGCTCAAACAAAATAACACATGAACACCTCTGCGTCAGTATTCATGAACACGAACTACTTACCCCGGTGTGATTTAGTTGGAGTGGCTGGAAAACAATGCCGTCCACACACCGAGGGCCCCCGGTCACCTGGAGACACCAAGGTGATTTCCCACAATGCTGTGTGTGCATGCTATCTGTCATGCAAAGTGAAGAGTCCTAAGCACCGAGAAGTAGTGATGCCATTTCTGTTGCATTTGAGAATGCATAACCGAGCAGCCTCCTGTCTAATTTATACAGTGTGATATTGAATTGTTAGTCGCCCTGACTTTAAGTCATTTTCTTTTTCTTGTTTTTGTCTAAATTGCTTCCCTGGTTCCATCTCTTTTCACTCTTTTTTTTTTTCAATTTCAATTTACTTCATTTCAAATCATGATCCGTAATAGTAAAAGATTCTTCAAAAATTATGCCCTCGGCAGTATTTGCATAGAGGTTAAATTTCTCCTGCGATCTCGTCTTCCCTCTTCTCTTATTATCTTCCCCTCATAATTCTTTCCTTTATTCCTTATTTCTAATTTCCTGCATTTCTCTTCTTCTTCTCCATCTTCTTCTTCATCTTCTCTTTTTTTTCCCTCACACCTCTACTTTGCAATCAGACATCCCCTCCTTTCCTCCCTCCTCGTTCCCACATCCATCCTTCTTCCTTATCTCCTTATCCCCTCCCTGTAGTGGTCCATCTCCGTCTCTCTTTTTTTCTGCACGGATGATTTTGTTTACCCACTTGTCATTGCTGAAGTGCTCACTCTCTCCATTTGGCTGTGAGGGGTGTATATGCGCACACGCAGACACTCGCGCACACACATAAATGAATGGTATATACAGAAACACACATACACATTAGCACAGATCCCAGCCTCAGCTCTCGGACTACAAAGTGGGCCTTGAAAGGCAGCCAGCCCATCACATCTTACAGCCTTTACCCCTGTGCTTTCTCTCTCTTTCTCGTTCATTTACACACACACAGGCGCACGTATATCTACACACTACCTCACCATAATTTTTTCTTTCTTAGTGCACTATCGTTGCTACAGCGCTCTCCTCCCTTGCGGGGGGAAGAAGAGTCGTATTTTAGGCCTAAATGGAAAGCTGTGCACTTAGAGTTTGGCTTTGGCCTTCATCTTGATGCCAGGAGACAAGAGGAGCACTCGCTAAGTGAAAAGAGTTGACTTTGTGTGAGTGTGTGTGTGTGTGTGTGTGTGTGTGTGTGTGTGTGTGTCTGTCTGTCTGTCTGTCTGTCTGTCTGTCTGTATCCAGATAATGCTGAGGGGTATGAATGTTGCTCTAATGCTGGAAGGGAGCATTTGTGGTTGACTGTAAATAACACAGTTTTCAGATATTTGTAACATCAAAAGACCTTCTTTTTTCACATCTGAAGCATCTGATTTTACCTCTCTGCATGATAAGATGATTCATTTTTTCACTGGATTCAAATCACATTTTCATCCGGAGTCCATCGAGAGGCAGCAGCGGTATCCTCTAGGTGTATCGGGAAGGTCACACATTTGAGTTTCTGGGAAATCTGAGGGGAAAACTAATGAATAAAGCTCTGCTTTCCTCTAACAACGACTGTCAAGGTGCCTTTGAGCAAGGTCTCTGTGTAGTATCTGCCAGATTCCTGTCTAGCATGCCACAAATGAAAGATGCACAAATATTCAATATTCCAGGAGCAGCAGAGTAATTGAAGATGACATTGCCGACAAGAGTGAAATCAAAGCTTCATAATCTTTGCGGAGAGAGGCATCATGTGACATCAGCTGACAGAAATAAACATTATTTATTTGTAATAGTTGTTGGGGTAAGACATATTCTATGTAACCTCCAATCAGCCATGCAGAAAGCTACTTTTTACAACAGAAAATATCCCTGTGAAAACTGTTGACAGCATTTTTGTGTTTATTTGACAGTGACATCGATTGTGGAAAACATTTTGCAGTTCACCTTTTTTATTGGAATTTTTAAACACAGTGAAGGTACTAATTTGCCTTAAAAAATAAAATATTCTGTCAGATTAGTCCTCTGCTAAGAGGGTGACATCGTCAAAACACACGTAGTTATGAGAATGCTAAAGAATGCCTTATAGGTGCAACTAGAATGGCACTCAGTGGAGCCAACCGCCCCTTTTGTACTCACTCATAGATACCATCCACCTAAATATACATGTTTCCTTTCATCATGATTCATACATTATTTCCTGAGAAAAATCTTTGTGGAAGCTCTTGATGTAAGGAATAGCAGTTTGCAAAAGCTAACATGTATTTCCGATGTGCTTTAAAGCCATATGTTCACGTTTGTTTCCATAGACATCAAAGCAAAACAGGCTTGTGAACACCAGAGGCAATCCAGGCACTCCTAATAAGAAAAAAAAAATCAAAATCAAGGAAAAAAATAGTGTTTGGAAAAAAAAGCCTTTGTGATATTGGCTAAATCGTTAAAAGGCCAGTCATTAAAAAAAAGCTAACATGTTGCAAAGAGCACATTACCCATCAAGTCCTTACAATTCAAGAATGTAAGACTATGTAACCAAAACTCTTGCCTCACAAAAAGTTACGTAATGCGCCTTTGAAGAAAGTCGGGGAAAAAAAATCCTGGATCAGTTCCTTTATCCGCACCAAAAGTAAGTGGGTTCTATTCTGAGATAGACACATCCTCCATCCAAGTTTGGCTGAACTTTGTTCAGTATTTTTTGTGTAATCCGACCAACCAGCAATCAAACACAGCCGGGTGAAAACATAAGCTCCTTGGCGGAGGTAACGAAGCTCGCTGAGTGTGAGTGAAATGTCAGTCTGAAATAGTTTGTGCACTCCCGCACAAACAAGTAGAAGCAAGAAACAATTGGAAACACCAACTGTGTAGGGCCTTTAATTTGGATTATCCGGCCCTTTCAATCGGCAAATCTTTTGCCTTAACTGAAGACGGAAGACAAGTCACAGAAAGATAAGTACAGGTGTAAATAGTAAAATGATTAGTAATGGCTCAGTTCCATTTAGCTGCTTTGGTAGTGAGCATGCTGGCTCACTATCATAGATTAACGCCATTGTTAATCTCATTAGTAACACCTTCCTACTATGACAAGTCAAACTGTCTGCTGTGAGAAAGGCCTGTCTTTACAATTTTGCTCCGAAGCAACTTTAAAAATGTTCTTTAACGCTCACTTTTCAGCGCACCTTGTGCATTTAGCTGACATGTAGCTGCCACTTAGCAGGCTAGCCTTCCCTCCAACTTCTTGATAAGCTGCCCCTGGCTAATATTTGGCTAACGTCATGCATAGCAGAGCATTCAAGGAAAAGTTTGGCTTCACGGGAGTGGCGCCGAGTGCAAGTCAGTCAGTCGGTCAGTCCGTCAGGTTGAAGTTTAAAAAAGAGGCCGTCTTCAGAAATGATGTGTTAGTCTCGTTCACGGTGCTCACTGTGACGGCTGCTGCTGTCAGCTCTTCTTTTTTTCACTCTCCCTGTCTGTCTCAGCACCTGTCTCGCTGACACTCGCTCACACAGAAACTGTCCGCTCGACCCTTGTGCAACAAGGTAATACCCCCTCTTCCCCCTCCTGTCTGGACAGATCTTTTTTTTTTTTCTTTCTTTCTTTTTTTTTCTTACAGCGGCATGGCTCATGTTTGCCAATGAGCCACTGAGGCTAGCCGAACCTAGCCTCCCGCCACGGAGAGACGCTACAGAGACGCCTCGTTGACAACACACTGGAGGAGACGGCGAGAGCACGAACAAGGGCTCCTGTGAAAACACGCACACGTACTTAACACGTCTTTAATTGCGTGAGAGCAGTTGCTACACTCACAGACGCACTTGCATGTTAGTGGGGCATTTATTTCACACGCTGGAACAATAAGGCGTGTGTGTGTGTGTGTGTGTGTGTGTGTGTGTGTGTGTTGCGCCGTTGTTGAGCTATGCACTGCCACTGCTAAGTTTGCATGCTACCGCTCTCATCAAGTATTTACCGCCTATTCTTTGGAGAGGACGAATAGTAAATTGCTTCTGGTATCACGACGGCAGGCGCCCCCGTTTTAGCCGTGGAGGACTATACTCTTCTCTTTTTTTTTTTCACCCCCGTCTCTCTTTTTAACTCCCATCAGACAAACACGGGGGGAGAGGGTGAGGGTGGAGGGATAGTGGCTCTTCTGCCGGAGTGTGTTGTGTCTTATATCAGTCCCCTACACACACGCACACGCACAGAGTCTCTCTTTTTTTATTTATTAGTATCCAGCGTGTGTCGTCGCCCACCCACCCCCCTCCACCCTGAATACGCAATGAAAGCTGCGGGGTCACTGGTTCCTACTCATTTTCATAATGCGGTGTACACAGGCAGAGAGGGAGAGGGAAGAGGCCAGAGAGGAGAGTCTCTCCTCTCTCCCGTCTTCTTTTTTCTCTCTCAGAGAAAGATGCTGTCCCTGCCAGGGAGGAGGACGGCGGGAGAGGAGAAAATGGCTTCCCTTCTCGTTGGAGCTGGAGCCTGTCGTCTGTTTTCTTCTCACTTTCTCTCACTCTGTTACTTCCTCTCTTGTGTTCTTACAAATTTAAAACAGAAAAACACACAGGTTCACGTGTTACTAAACGCTAATAGTGTTGTTTCTAGACTTTTTTTTTCATTCTCTATAGTTAATGCAGGCCTTTCTCTATTTTCATATATTCTGTTGCTGCCCTTCAAAGCTCGTAATCGCAATGTTGATAACAGTATACGGCATACAAAACTGACCCTGATATTGATGAGCTTGCTCGCTTGCTAGCTCAGTTCTGCTTGCGTTCTCGACAGATCGAGATATGCAGACTAGGGCCTCACGATTAAATTCGATTGCGCTTCAGCTGTAAGAAGCAGCAGAGTGATTCTTGATGCATCTCAGTGAATGACATCTGCACTGGTCTATATTACTGCGCATAGTTGCTTTTTCATCATTTAAATTTTTATTCAGAGGGTCCTTCCAATAATCAGATGACATTAGTCTACAAAAACAAAAGCTGCATCTTTTCAATGCATAAACATTGAAAAGACAAAACATTTATCCATCTTTCAGGCCTTACATATTTGGTGTAATCTACAATGATACTGCTTTCACGCAGCAGCTTCAAGACAAGGCATTTATTGGCTCTGCTGCACACACCTCTCTCAGAGTTGGATGGCAAAGTTGACAGCGCCTCCTCAGACCTCCAGAAGTGTTGCAGTGTAACTTCATTGTCCAGCTGAGGCCGGACAATCAACAAATAACATAAGCTGCAGACTCTCGATTACGCTCTGTCTCTGCATCGATGCAGAATCCTCCATGTCTGCATCGCGATGCATGTTATAATGGAGTGTGTCTGTAGCATTTTGCTAGGCATGTTGGGGATAGCAAGTACAGGCAGCATTAGAGGATATATACATATACAGTATATATATATATATATATATATATATTCCTTTTTTTTGTTGTACTTGTAAAACAACATCTTTCTTGCTCTATTTTGGTCTCCACCAACTCATGGGGGCAATATGTTTTTATTTAGCTATTAAATGCTCCTCTATTTTACTACTATAGACCAGCTAGTTGATAGCTTTGTCTCGCTGTGGTGTTTCCACCGGTGACTTGTGGGCAGCTGTGGGCCATAACACTGAAACACTGGATTAAAGATATAATATGTAGGAATACAGGAGTGTGGATAAATCCACTTTTTAAACCCAAAAGTTTCAAAGTGACCTGTGAGCTCTCCTCCTGTCAGTAAACAGCTCAGATCAGAACGTAATCCAAAGTGTCTCCAGGTGTTTATTTTCCAGAGGGTCTTGGCTCGGGTCTAAGCTTTTGTTTTAGTTTTGATAGTGAGCCCTCAAGTGGCAGAAGTTACATGTTGTATGTTTAGTAGACACTCAGATGGACAGTTCTCTGTGGGAGTGCCACTGCAAGCCTCCCTTTCACATTACACATAGTTGTTTGACCTGCTGTAATATAGAAATATTGATTATAGCGGCTTTAAGACCTGTGCAGAATGCATTTATACCTGAGGTATGACACGGTGCAAGCTGAACTACTGGCTGATCTGATATCAATATGTGTTCTGCGTGTGTTTTCTGACTCGCTGACAACTGACAAGGGTTACTCACCATCCAAAAAAATACAGATTGCATTTAAATTACAAGGGGTCTGTTCATAGTGTGACACTGAGTCAATCAAGGTATTCACGCAGAGTGGATAATTCCTGTCATTTACATAAATGTCATTAAGACGAGTTTTAATTAATCTGTGGTAAATATAAGGCTATTTGAAGTGAGGCAGTGAAGTACAGATGCGGTGTGATTCACAGTTAAACTGTCCTGAATTTGCCACTGTTGTGATCTGTTTTGGCGAAGATAGTCGCGAGTAGGCTACAGTCAGTCGCCTGACCCTCAGCGGTCCTAACGATTACCAGCTGAAATTGTGTTGCAATGCCTCGACCGTCTTATTTATTCATGTATGCACCAGCTTGTGTTTCATTATCGCCGTTGTTTACTTGCATGGCCAGAGGTAGCGAGTGATAAAGATCTCTAAAGAGAGTGCAACCTTTCTCTGTACACACAGACACAACACACACACACACTTGTTTTTCCCCTATCCCTCACTTTATCTCTTGATTTATCTATCCATCTCTAATTCTTTCATTCCCACCATGCTCACCTCTCCGTTCTCCTTCTGTTCCTGCCTCGTTTCCACTCCCTCCTCCACCCTCCTTCCCTGCACTGTTTCATCCACCTCTCACATTTTTTTATTGCAATCTATCTAGCTCCTCTCTATTCTGTCCCTCCCTTGGAGACCACAGAGGCAATAACCAGAGCTGTGAGAGGGTCAGTCCATGTAACCTGTGCAGGTGTGTGTGTGTGTGTGTGTGTGTGTGTGTGCATGCTGCGCTGTACGGGTAGTGTCCTCCCGTCAAACCGCCAAAGCCTTTAAGAGAAAGAATGAGAAAATGGCGCTGTCCGTCACGTATATATTTCATGTATATGAGGTACATGCACGGACCGCAAGGCCACAGTGGCGAGAGGCCCGTGATTCCTAATTTTCCCAGTGAAAAAAAACAAAAACAAACAAAAACAAGCAGTCTGAACGGGTTTCATATGTTTCAGGGTCAAAAAATTAACTCAAGTCACCAAAGACTCATAAAACGTCAATTCGAATAAAAACAGGAGGATTGAGAGAAATTGGTTTGGAGGTTTTTCACACACCTGTTAGCCAACGCCAGTCGCATTCTTTGTATTCATGCTCGGCGGCAGCGGCGGCGGCCTTGGATTCCAGTTAAAGTCTAAGTATTAAATCAGTAATGGTATGTAGAATTGGTATTCGCCTGACTGTGGAAGGGGGTTTGGGGAAAAACAGGCGGAAATTGAAAATGAATGTGAACTGCATGATAGTCTACCTCCTTCCTCTCCCCTATTGTTCCCTGTCCTTTCGCCTGCCTCCCTTCCCATGTCACCATCCCTCTTCCTCCTCTCTCCTTCCTCCCCTCTTCCTCCCTCTCTCCAGAGGGATTTGACTCTAACTGGCCTTGGCGCCCGTAATGAAACCAAATCTATTTAAAGCCAAAAGCGATGCAAGTTTTAATTTCCTATTCCAGACTTAACCTTTTTGGCTGCGCTGCATTTTCACATCCACTTAATAACTTTTTACCCTCCACTCCCCCATTCTCCCCCCCCCCCCCCCCTCGTTCTCCCCATCACTCTCACTCTCTGTCGCTCTCTCTCCTCCATCACCCCCCCACACCACCACCACCACCCCTCCTCTCCGTGTCTCCTCTTCCCACCCCCACAACCCTCAGCCCCCCATTGCTCTCAGTGGCGAGGCACAGGCTGCCTCTTCAAGGGCAATATCTGTCAAATGATTCCCCTGTGAAATTAAGACAGAGGCCATGAGAGAGGAGAGAGTGGGGGGATAAGGAAGAGGAGGAGGAGGAGGAGGAGGAGGGGGGGTGGATGCAAGAGTAAGAGGAAGAGCTGGTAGTGCGTGTGTGTGTCTCTGTGCGTGTGTGTGTGAGGGGGGTTATACAGTCAGGTAAAACCTCTCCTCTCCTCGCCTCTCAGATTAAAGATAGATCTGGCAGGGATTCTCTTTGACAGCTTTTTTTCATGTTAAAAAAGGGACAATCCCGTAAATGAACGGCTCAGGCAACAGGGAAGGGAGATGGAAGGCTCTTTAAAAAAGAGAGAGAGATTTACTCTTGTCTTTTAATGACCGTGGACTTGTGCTGTGTGATTTATTTTTTCGTAATGTGCGGGGTTGTGTTTACACAATCGAAGCAGATCATGTTAAGTGCTTTGCTACGAGCGTCATATAATCCTCTGTCAAAAAACATGTCCCTCTATAAAATGGATGCTTGCTATAGAAAATCGTCAACAGAAAGTCCTTTCTGAGAGTATTATGGCAGTATTACAGAGCATAGAATACACACACACACACACACACACACACACATATAAGTCAGTTTAAGGATATTGGAGGAATGTGACTTTCCTGTGTGTGATGTGTCACCCCAACTGTCCATGTCAGCGGACTGAACCACATTACCAAACAATCAGAAATGTTGGCTGATCCTGAATGCACCCCTCCTCTGTTGTTTAGAGTTTGATCACATGCTCGCCTGCGCTCACAGCAAGCACAGCGCCATCTCCTGCCCAAGTCCACTATTACATCCAGTGAACAAAGGCCCCCTTTTCCCACCACTGAAAACTACCAACAGCACCGGTGACTTCCTCTCTCACCGGTCTCAAATAAAGTTGTAATCTTTTTTTTTTTTTTCTTTTTTTCTTTTTACGCCTGCTTTACATTTACACACATAATGAATTGCATACATCTAATTATTCACTATCTCAATTATCAGAGCTGATAGCCTCACGGCACACCTCGAGAGCTTAAATTTACAGCCCCTATTCCATAAATGTCTAAAATGAAATTAACTTTTTGCAAGGTGTCATCTGTGGCTTTTAAGTGGTGAAATTGAAGCTTCAACCCCCCCCCCACCTCCAACACACACATACACACACACACACACACACACACACACACACACACACACATACACACACACCTCATAATGAGAAGCCATTATTAGGCCGTGATTGGAGCCAGGGTACCAATATTAAAAGTGGCAGCAGAGGCAATATCACCTCGATGTCTAATACGCTAGTAGATATGTCATATATTTTAAGACAGCTGCTCCGCTATTTATAATTAATAGCAATTTAGTCCCAGCAAAAATTGGAAGACAGCTAACAGAGGGATCTTGTTCCATTAAGTGCAGATTCAGAATCAGTGTCAAAGTGACATTGTGCCATTTTTTTTTTTTTTTTTGAGTGGGTGGTCCAGACTCTGCAGGCCTTATATAAATACCACAAAGCCCATATGGTGTTATGTGTGTGTTTTTGCGCTGAGGATGAATTTCCCTTTGATTCTGTGTAAAAAAAAAAAAAAATAAGTGCAGTGCAAACAAAAAAAAAAAAAAAAAAGAAACGAAGCTGGCCTCTAAAGACACATGAATAAAAATAATCTGTCTTTATTCTCATGCCTCACAGTCATAAATCACTCCTTCCCCAAATGACAGCCTTATACACGGCGTATCAGTGTGGCAAATGGCTCTATCTTATAATAGCAATGTAGCACATAGCAATATTATCTGCTGTGGAGTATTGTAGTGCATGTGTCTCAGCGCTGTGCCCCGGAGCGCTCGCCAGATTACACTGGCCCAGCGACAGTCTTATAATAAGACTCGCCCATTAAATCATATCAGCACTGCTTTTTATAGGCCAACACCTCAGCTACGACACTATGAAACTGTCTATCACGCAGAAATGTGTGTGCCTGCATGTGTGTGTGTGTGTGTGTGTGTGTGTGTGTGTGTGTGTAGCATAGATAGAGTGTGAGCGGACGGGGGAGACTGTCTGGGAGGAGACGCGTGTGTGTTTTACCAAACGTTGCTGGCGTTTGAGCTGCTCGCCGCGGCATCTGACAGCGTTTCATCTTCTCCTTTTATTAGATCAGCCTCGCGCCGCTGTCACCTCTCCTTTCCCCGTGCTTACATCACACGTTGGCCCCTCGCGCACACACATGAGCCCGGGCGACCATTGGCTGACGAGGCTCCGCGCGGACGTTCCGGTTGGTTAGCTGGTCTCTGTTTCTGTCAGGCCGGGTGGGGAGAGAGGGCATCCAGGATTCACAGTGTGAATATGCAAACTGGATGGATGAGTGATGTGATTGGTGAATCTGAATGAGTTTGGGTCATTGGCTTATTCATAGATGGTATGAGGAGCCCTTCTTTAGACAATATTTGATGTTTCAGCCGGTGGGTGCCACACTACTGTCTCCTTCTTCCTTGGTTCGCTGAGGGATACCACAAAACATGGATACACTCAGATTGTTTTGGTTTTTTTTTTTACTTAAGCATGACATCATCCAACCAAACTCTACTCTAACCAATGAATATTTTTGTTGATGATAAATCTGTTTGTTTGTTTTTTGCCAATTAATCGATTAGCTCTTTGGTAAAAGTCCAGTTCAAAGTTGAAAAAGTCAATCAGTGATTCCCAGATCTCACATGTCCCTATATCTCTAGTTTTGTCCACAACCCAAACATATTCAGTTTACTGTCATAGAGGAGTAGAGAAACCAGAAAATATTTACATCTAAGAAGACGACCTTTTTTTCCAAACAGTGACTGAAACTTTAAAGATTGCAATCTGCAAAATTGCAAAAATTAAGTATTCAGAGTACACATTGCATTTTATTGTTCAGGTCACGTGTTTAAGCCCTTCGACCTTTTCTGGGATGACTTTCAACACAGCACACAACGAGATCGGTAGATCTGAATATCCGGTTGTGTCTTGACAAACTTCCCCCACGTCACACACACACTGTGCTGTAAGTAGTTTTTCTGTCTGTACTCACCGCAGCTTCCCAAGCAGCTGTCATGTCAAATTTGTCATCTCTGATGGATGACGTCGGGATCTAGAAGTGAAGAGTTAAAGGAGCAGTCCCACAGAAGACAGCGGAGCAGCTCAGATTCTTTTGGACAAAGCAGATTGACGTGTTTTTGTTCCTCGCACTTTGCGCGCTTGCCTTCTGAGGGACGTTTTTTCTGTTCGGTCGCGTGTTTGACGTGACTCGCTCGATTGCGGCGGCGCGGCAGTGAAGTTAATTCAAAGGGTGCATGTGTGCGTTCCCCCCTGTTTGTGCTGACAGCTTTGTGATTTCTTTCCATATCCTTGATTTTTTTTGATTTACTTGTGTTGTCACTTTTCATGACATCTCTCCATGTCTCACTTTGTTATTTCCTTAAAATGTAGAATCTGGATTGTTCTGCAAATTACTGTACCACGCTCGCGACAAAATAGGCAACATAGAGGCGCTTTTTTGGAAATGTATTATATCCGCGCGCACTCTTTTAATTGCCTGTAATTGTGAAAGATGCTGCTGAAATCACACATGAACATTTATCCATCGCTGAAGTCATGTGGTTCCCCCAAAATAATCAGTTGATGATACATTTCCCAAATCCAGCCAACAGAAACTAACGATCGACACAGTGGGATTTAATTGAAATGCATAATTGCATTGTTATTCACACTCGTTTTCATGCTAATGCAGCACTCCATACATAAGCCTCCCCTGTCATTTACACACACACACCTACACTGCACACGAGCACACAGACAAAAAAATCATCTGATAGACAGGAAGAGACACAGACACTCACACATCAATTTCTGACGCCGGAACACGCTGCACATACAAAGTGATGCGGCGTGCACGTGAACAGGCAGGCACGCGCGCACACACACACAGCATCCCAAGGCCTGCGCACATCTCGGTTAATCCAAGCCGTCAGTCAGTGCTTTGGGGGCCTGGATGCTGCCGTTTGATTGTAATTGCGAAAACCGGAGGCGGACGAGGGAGAGCCAGGGATGTCGATAGACAGGTGGAGGGACGGAGGGATGGATTCCTCCTGCCATACCCACAAGTCCCTGCTCAGCACGCTGTGTGACTTTGTGTCAGCAGTTTGTCTTGTGCATAGCTAATGAGGGGCGGGCTGGAGTCTGGCGCAGCCGCCGCTCTGGTTTCGATCGCTCTGTCTCTCCATCCCCTGGTCTTCAGCCGAATCCCAGACAAATGAGATTTTGCCTGAGGTGGATGGAAGTGATGCTACGCGGAGCGAGGCCTGTGTCCGCCTGTCTGTCTGTTTGTCAAGAAGTCTCACAAGCCATAAAAAGACCCGGAGGTTTTTTTCCTCCTCCTAACCTCCCCGCTCCTCTCCTCCTGCCCTTTCCTTTGGCCTCATCCCCCTGCATTCCGTCTGTCTGCAGCACTGTTTGTCTTCCCATTTCAAGATGGAGGCCGTAATAACGCGCAGTGAATTGTTTTAATGAAGAAACAGGGAGGGGGGAGTGGGAGGGAGGGAAAGCGGGAGACGGAAAAAAAGGAAAAAAAAAAAAGAAGAGCAGAGAGGGAAGGAGGAGGAGGAGGAGGAGGAGGAGGAGGAGAGGGCAAGGGCAGACTGAGCATTAAGAAATTGGAGGGATGAGAAAAAAAACAATAGACGGAGTGGGTTTGAGATGAAAAAAAAAAGAAAACACAACAGCTTCTCCAATTAAGAAGAAGTTTTTTTTTTTCGTTGTTTTGTTTTGTTTTGTTTCTTTGGTCATGGACAGTCAGTCACACTTGCTTTGTTGAGTGTGTGATGAATTACACCCCTCCACTCCTTTCCCTCTGCCTTTGTTGTGGTGGAGCTCCAGCCGTTTGTACCTCCTACAATATCTTGCGCTGTGAATTCTCCATGCCTGTTTACCGACCGGGGTTCTTTTGAACTGGCATAGAGAAATGGCTTTTTGAAAAGTCTCTTTGATGGTGAGCCCAATTTGTTTTCACCGCTGAAAAAAGTTTGTTTGAGCGCTCCAAAATGTGGGCTGACGTCGAAAAAAAAGCCGGGGCTTGTCCTGAGAGGGCCGCCGCCTCCCAGTGTGACTCTCTCCGCCTCTGAGTGCGTGAGCAGTGTGTGCGGGGTGTAGCCCGGCTTGTGCGATTTGATTAACGTGAAATGAGAATCGCATTGTTTCTTTAATGTTCCATCAACCCGCTTGTGTCTGTAATTGTCTGTCTATTTGTCTAAGTAAATACAAATCCATTTTAACACCCACATATGTGTGGAATCAGGATCGAATGATTAAGCGTAAAGAATTTATTTATTTACCTTTATTTATTCTTCTGTTCTCTGCTGGAAGGCCAGAGGTCAGGGTCAATGCCGGAGTGTTAACAGCTAATGCATGCACAAACATATACTAGAAGCTCGCCAAGTGATGTCTCAGGTTATTTGGCATTGCAATTCATCATGAATATTTGCATATCAAAATATGGCACATGGACAGGATGATAAAAACAAACAGAATGCAAAACAATACAGTTGTTTGCACTTTCACACGTACGTTTTGAACGGGGCTCGCCACTAACGATTTTTGTTAATGTCGGTTATTGTGCTGATTATTTTCATGATGAATAATGAATCGTTCGCCATTTTGAAAAGGAACGCTTATCACGGCCCCCCAGAGCTCAAAGCGACATCTTCAGATGCTTCTTTTTGTTTAACCAACAGTCGAAAACCCAAAGACTCTTCATGTACTCTCATAAGCAACAAAGAAAAGTTGCAGGGAAGAGGTCGGGACCAGCAACTGTTGGACTGAAATGAGTCATTAGTTATCCAAATAGTTGGAGATTCATTTCAATCAGCCAGTTGATTAATCGACTAATTGTTGCATCTTTTTAATATAACATAGGCAGTTTTACTAAAGCTGAACCAGCATTAGAGAGTGGAAGTAGAATGTAAGCAGTAGACATGATCCTGCTTCATGTATCTATCTCAGTGGTTCCCGATCGGTGTGCTGTTTGTTAAAACTATTTTTATTGCAATATTCTGGCTATATTATAACTATACCTTACAAGGCAACACGTAATACGGAAATGTGTAATTGACTTTATTGTATATTAGTATAGTTGTACGCATTATGTTTCTAATAAAAGTTATTTACACTTAAAAACTCACCAAAACTAAACGGCTATTTTGCACAGATATGAATGCAGACATGCCTGGAGATTTTGGCTATCCCTTTCAAGTGCCTTTGGCTGAAAACCACTGATGCACTCTTTTTATTGTAAATAAATGGTCTATTGGGAATAAATGAAGTGCATTTTAATAACTGCGGAAATCTTTGAGAGTGCACAGGACCCAGATAGGAGTTACTAGGAAAACAGAATAACTAAGCAGCTCTTTGTTACTCAAAACATAGTAACATTTTTCAAGTTTTTCCGAACATAAGGATCATCTGATGGGCGCCCTGAAGCTTGAAATGGGTCGGCGTCTCTCTGAATTGGAGTCCTATTTGGACCGGTCATCTAATTACATAACAAGTTTCATTCTGAGATGTTTCAGGAGAAAAGAAAAAGAAGTGAAACATAGACTTTGTTAATAATTCACGAGACAAAATCCGAACATTGGGAGAAAATTCACTAAATCACATGACGTCGCCACATAGCTTACGCACACTCTGGAAAAAAAGCCAGTAAAAGTCAAATACATGTGCAGATGGGGTAGAAACATATTGCAGGCTTATCTGAGAAAAAAAAAGAGAGAGAGAGAAAGAATAAAACATAGGCTTCTATGAATTAAAGATAACTTTATCACATTACAAGTTTTGATTAGCTGCTAATTAAGAAAGCAGTTCTATGATGAAACAACAAGATTGGATAGTTCATAGTAAAATCACTTATCTTATTGTGATAAGTCAAGCAGCTATAAATAATGATTTGAGTCTCATTTTCTATATAGACAAATACAATGAATCAGTTGCTAAGTAAGTTTATGAGTTAACAAGTTTGTTTTTCATAAATGGAGATTTTGAAGATGTCTGTCCTTGAGATATATACTGTTGTATATTAAGGTTAATTATTTGTCTTGTTATATCAAAATAAACTTGACAATTACAAATAAAGAACTTTTAATTTCAAGTTTTGCTCGAAGAAGAAACGAGTGTGCAGAAAGTTAGACAGGTCTGACAGAGGTGATTTTGATTTTATGCATCCCCCAGCTGAGAGACAGTTTCAGTGTCAGCCGTTAATTTATAGCACAGTAATTCTCAGGATGCACAGATCACAAGCAGATATCTCTCAAAATTCCACCAATCACGTTATCGATCAGCCCTCGGGGGCTGATGGATTGCCGAGGCGGACGCACTGACAGGCGGCACGTCCAATGGGGGGAAGAGTTTTGCATCGCTCCGATCAAACCAGACCCTCGAACCACCTCCCCTCCCTCCCTTCCCCACTCCCTCCTTTTGATCAGAGTCATTTTGACAGTGATGCATAAGTCTCTGCAGCACAGGGCTGGCTGGCTTGGCAGGAAATGCCACAGATCCCCCGAGAGTAGAGGAATGGGGGATTAAACAGAGAGAGACATCCCCTAAAAGAAGGAGTAAAAAGGAAATCAATGTTTCCAATGTTTCCTCCCTCTGCGGACAGGAAGAGCTGTTTAAGGATGCTTTCACTCTTGTGTTTTCTGCTGTCTTTCTCCCTTCAAAAGAGGCTTTTTTTGTGTGTGTGTCTGTGTGTGTGTCTGTGTGTGCATGTGTGTTTTGTTTCAGGTTAGTTTGGTCTGCCCCTGGCCTGTTATAGACTGAAGTCCTATGTGGAGGTTAAATCGTAACAAATCACCGCTATCATCCCCTGCGCTGTCCTTGTCTCCCTCCCCGTCCCCTCCTTTCCGAGCTCTTACTTCCTTTCTTTACTTCTCGCCACTTCTATCAAGGAGAAGTGAATGGCACACGCGTTTCATCTCTCCAAAGCGACGCTGGGCCCGAAGAACACCACAGAGGCAGAGCTGGCTAACATTGAACTGGATTGGGTAGAATAAATACAAAGGCAAGAGGGAAAAGAAAGCAGCTGGGGAAACAAAAAAGGATGGAGCTGCAGATGGGAACTAACCTTGCTGAGGTTTCTCTGATGTTCCTTTACACACACACACACACACACACACACCTCCACCGCACCCATTACTGTCAACCCCTCTTTCCCTCTCTCCCTTTCTCTCTCAAGTCACCCTTTTATTTGTCATGTTCAGAGGACAGCACCAAAGCGTCTGAGGAATGGGAGGTTACAGTGTATTAAAGGAAATGTTGTTTCACAAAAATGGTCATTCCCCTTTCAGCAGGAAATACAGAGGCCACGCAGCAGCGGCACTTCAAAGCTGCCCAGAAAACTTCCCATGAAACGACTTTGATTTTCTGCATCTAAAGGGGACAAACGGGGGATTTTCCCCCTGGTGTCTCGCTCGCCGCAGTCTCTCCTCTCGTTGTTCTTGGCTGTTCTTTAACGTCGTGCTTTCTTGCCATATGAAAGGAGCAGAGTGTGAATTTAATAGCTCTCACAGAAGAGCTGCCGACAGGCGCAAAACATGTTGCTCCACAATCACCGTTTGTTGACAGGAAAATCCACATGCACGCGTAGAACCCGCTCCTACGATCAACCCGAAGGGGACCGGTACCGTTGGAAAATCCGCCAAACAGAATTGCCGGTGTGAAAATCTAATTCATTATTGACATCACTGATCTTGAACCCTTAAATCTGGCTCATGAAAGCAGCGACACTGGAGAGGATGTCATTATTCGTGTGCTTTTTTTTTTTTTTTTTTAAATGGTGAGCAATTAACATTTGATAACAGTTGAGGATGAATGAAACCGCCATTCACGGATCACTTTTTATGCTGCTGGAAAGTCCCTTACTGACCCATTTCGATGAAATACATCACACAGAAATAATGTGTCGGAGGCGAGTAGACTGAGGGAGCCGGTACGTGCAAATTAGTGAGGAGAAGGGGCAGCGGAGAGGAGGAGAGAACCGGAGAGAAGTTAGACTCGTTGTTTGGACGTGTTAGTTTGAAGTGAAGAGGCTGCAGTTGGGTGGACTGTCTCCCTGACACACACACACACACACACACACACACACATACATCCAACCCCACACACAACCTCTCCCCCCCACGCTCCTCCAATGGCCCTGTCGGTGTGCCAGGGCGGGTGATTACCGACGCTCTCCCCCAATTATGGGCTGATTATTCCGCCGCGCTCTAATTGACTGGGGAGATATGCAAATGGCTGTCATTTGGGATGATAAAGGATGCGGGCGCTGGATGCCCCCTGCATTATTTAGCCTCGGCTGTACGCAGCGTGAAGGATGTGGCGTGCGCTTTAATTGCTGAGGAGAGAGAGGTTAAGCTGAACGAGCAGCTGAATTAGAAATGAGGAATTTGGGCCCCTTTATTTATTTCTTTATTTTGCTCCTCTCCTTCCGTCTCCCTCTCTCTCTCTCTCTCTCTCTCTCTCTCTCTCTCTCTCTCGCTCTCTCGCTCTCTCTCTCCAACACACACTCTCTCGCGCGCACTCTGTGCCATGCGTCATTTTTTTCAGCTCTCTCTTGGGTGAGTGGAGAGGTGAGGAGGGGGTGGGTGGATGGCAGGATGTCATGCTGGAATGCCATAAATAAAAACATTAGCGGAACCAATACGTGCAGAACAAATAGGGTGAGTGTGTGTGTGTGTGTGTGTGTTGTTCTAAGGGGAGTCGGTGAGTGGTCGGCTTGTGCATTAAAAACTAAAGTGCAGAGAACCTTTGCGGACTAATGAAAAAAAAAAACTTTCCGCAGCTCAGACAATAAGCAGGCTCGGCCTGTCTCCTCTGCCTCTGTGAGGCTGCAGTTTTAAATGAAAGCAAATTTAAATACATACTTCACGGCGGAATACCAATGACCCGACTCGTCGTGTTAAAGGTCGGACTGGTGGGTGGGTAGAGAGACTTTGTGGCACCTTCGCCCTCCGTACCTGGGCCCAACCTCCATGTTTATTTTGCCACTTAATGGATGATGTTGGTTATTTGAGATGCTTTACTGTCGCCGGTGCAGAAAACAACGAATAGGGCCCACTGGCTAAGCACTCCTAGCTGCTACAGCTTGGCACATTATCAGGGGGAATCGGAGTGAAACTCAACACTAATCCCTACGGTTTGGAGACAAGCAGCACCAGATTTGGGCGTCTTTAACAGCTTAGGGGTAATAGGGCCTTAAATGTCCCATTCAGTGTGGACCGCCCCATATCTACACATTATGAGAGGCTTAAGAGCCAGGGCACTTATCACTCAGTGAGCCCCATATCTTACAACAAGCAATAATTGTTAATGCGCTGGAGTTACTGTTTGCATTATCACCAGATTTAGTGAATCTATTGGAATCCTGAGACAGGTGTCCACGCTCCTGTTTGACCCCCGCGCCTGACTCCGGGACCGCTCCGAGGTTTTTTCGGCTCGGCGGCGGTGTTGAAAAACAGAGAGAGCTTTCTCTCCCTCTTATCGAGATGCGGCGGTATTATCAAGAGATTGTCTGGGCTTTGTGAAGTGTGCAGGAGCAGAATTGAAAAGAAAAGCACAATTGCTTTTCAGTGCTTTTGTGGCTCTCCTCTGCGCAACTTTGGGAAGCCCTGAACAGTTTGTTCTGTGGGCTGCTTTTGTTCCAGATAACAAAAACAGAGAGGGAGCAAAACGACAGCCTTCAATGATGTAGCCTTCCAAAAAAGTGCTGCAGTGTTTTTCAAATCAAAAAATACTTTTCTGTTATGGAATGATATAGTGTTGTTTCCTATGAACACTGTTTACATGCAATTATTTCTCTGTATAGCGTTGACAGCAAATGTTCATTTTTGTTAGTAGCGGCAGCGGCAGCAGCCTCGGTGCTCCGTGCGTAGACTCCACACAGGATGTGTTCTGTCACAGTTCTGGCAGCACGCTATAGGCGCGTACAACAGAAGAAAATAGATCTGACGCACGAAATGTGTAGACGTTGAGGCAAATATAAGCACGACTGTGGTCTTGTGTAGCTCAGTATCATGGAAAGAGCTCCGTGATACCTCTTTGGAACACCAACAGTAGCGACGTGAGGCCCAGAAAGCACCATGAAGGTTGCGCGGCGCTGTAAAAATAAAGTCGAGCTTGAGCTTCTCTCTCAAACAGTTTTCATCTTTTACAACCACAGCCGCTGTTGTGCATCAAGTGCATTAGGTTGTGCATCAAGTGCATTAGGTTGTGCATCAAGTGCAACACTATGTATGCCTTCAAGAGACCCTTCAAGAGTGTGTATGATTCATTGCATTGAGAACATAAAGACTCTTACAGACACATAGTTGCTGGAGAGGGATCAGGGATTTTGTTGTGCTATACTGTTGATCCGTCCTCCCTGCTGCCTTCACCACAACAAAAAAATATATAACAAGAGAAATAAACACTGACCTTGATGGGTAAATGACTTAATACAGGAGATAACAACTGTTGTTTTCCTGAGATAAAGGAATTATTTTGACCAGATCTCCAGACTAAGAACTTTGTTTCCCCTGAGATCACACGTTATGTATGTCATCATCACGAGACAACAGTGTTTTTAAATTGGTATCCTGAGCCATATGAATAAATGACAGTGATGACAAAATATGAAGTGAGATAACATTACATTCATTCGTTTTTTTATTCACGCTGTATTTAACATGAAGCGTGAAAGCACAAAACAAAAGCAGGAAAAGGCTTAGCTGTCTGCATGAGCGTTCAAGCCATCCATCAGTCATCGTCGCTTTCTTCTGATCTCAAAATAATTATGACATTATCTTGTGATGATGACATAAATAACTTTTGATCTCAAGAAAACAGATGAAATTGAACTTGTAATCATGAGCATGATGAGGAAATAATATGTTTAACCCATGGCTGTTTAGGGCTTCTATAAGAAATTCTGAGGAGTATCATTACTGTGTTTAAGAGCACACCGTGAATTCAAAGATGGAAACTCGATGATGACTTTAAAAACAAAATAGTGAACCTCATATTCCCAAATCTCTCCAATCACGGAACATTTTTGCAGTGCGGAGTCAATGTGTCACATTTTTCAGTTGTTGCTAGGATAAGGAGATAGCGTGCCACCTGTGGCAGTCTTGGTCAGACTTGAGTGAGAGAAACTTCAGGCACTTGAGGAGGGAACATTCAGACTCCAGGCTCGTGGCACAACACAGACATCCTCGGGCTGGCATGCGAGCATATTTGAGTGCCTGCTGGGGTCTAGCCTCAAGCCCGCGCGGGGTTTCTTGGCGAGCCCGAGGCGTGCCAAACATCTCCCCTCGGTTTGCGAAGAGTGCCCTTGCCTGCATTTGGAGTCTCTGTGCCTTGTGCCTCCTCGCCTCACTGAGGATTTCACTCGGAGACCCTCAGGACGTGGCAGAGACTCCGCTCGAGAACTCTTATCTGCACACACATTTGCTCGTACATTTACATATTCCAGTTTGCGCACAAACACACACATTATCTAGCTGAGACATGCCCCGTCAAGGCATGTTCGCACATTCCTACATGCGATTATTAAGGCAGTCGTGTGGATGTACAGCGCTGTGTGTTAGCGGGCACATTTTTTTGACCGGCGTTTATAGTGTAGTGCTCAAATCAGTTCTCATCATCATCACCAATTATCATCATCATTCCAGCCTTGCTAGACATCCCAGCTGATTGACATCAAAAAAAGAAATTATGGTGTGGGTGTTGTGTTAAATCTCCCTCCGCTAAGTCTCTCTCTCCTTCTCATTTCTCTTCTTCTTTCTGTACTTAATAGCACTTAGTGAAGGGTATTACAGTTGGTGCTCTACATGGGGCATCACATTAAAACCCTCTTTCACACACACACACGCACACACGTTTAGAAGTCCATTTGGATTCATTTGCATGGCATTTCATTTGGATTTTGCCTCAATCGACGGTTTGGGGGGAGGATAAAAAAAAAAAAAAAACATCTTTGTGTAATAGCATTTCCTCTTAGTCTCCAGTGTACCATAAAGATAGAAAGCACAGCGGCCGGAGCCGATAAATGAGTGCAATGCTGCCATGAGCAGACCTGTCCCTCAGGCCTACAAACGATAGCTGTTGGAGTTAATTACAGTTTACATCATCATATTTACCCAGAGAAGAGAAACAGAGATTAAAACTCGCCTCTGAGCCCACTGAGGTGTTATTTCTGTATATAGTGTACCACAGCGAGGTGGAGTACAATCGTCGCTGTGTGTAACATTATAATGGATTTTACACCTGACCCCTGAAAACACAGGTTCTATGTGTATATGTGTGAAAACATCAATACTGTATGGAAGTGCACAGAGAAAAATAGCATATAAAGATAGGTCTGAATACTGACCTGACGGGATATGAATGAAAGAGTTTTTGGTCATTGCCGTTGTTCTTAGCCTACATAAAGAGATCTTTTCCGGGGACCGGGGACAAAATTCAGAGTCTACCATATGTTGAGAAATTAATTGTTGTCAGCTGTCAGAGGTCCGACAACACTGTATTTGAAATGCATTGCCCCAAACCCATCCGTGGTCCTGAATTTCAGCTGTCTAAAAGTTGCCCAAGTCTACTGAGAGCAGGCTGTTTCTGTGCCTGCACCTTTAAATGCTAATGAGCTCCGCCTGCCTGCTACACGCCCCTCTCAGGAAGAGGATGCCTCTTGCTAGCGGTAGCATGTGCTAATGTGTATGGTAGAAAATGTGTCTGATATGAGGTGTGGCAGAGGCAGAAATGTTCACAAATCAGAAAATCACTCAGGTTAAAGCTGAACGTGGAGTTTATTAAAGTACAACATGCCCAATTCCCCCAAAATGAGAACAAAATTCAAAATGGCCATCTTCCTGTCAGGTGAACTTAGTCCTGGGGGCATTTCAGAGAGTGCCTCCTCAAAATTGCGATAAGTTAGGAGGAATGAAAAGAATAACTATTACTCACTGGTTTGGTGCTGTAAAGTATGAAGACTTTATTCACATTTTGCTGAGTCACGTTGACCAACTTCCTTCCGCACTCTCTAATGATGTATGATCTGATTTTCCATTAAGTTAAAGGGACAGCCAATCAAAGAAAACAGTTATCTCGAATAAGATAAGGATTTCTCTTGGTTTGAACATTGTGAGAAACATTTGGGATGATGTAAGTTCAACAAAATATTTATGAGGGTCTGGTCGTTTTATGACATTTGAATATCAGAAATATAAAAATATAATAATAATGTATGTCTTAAATATACATTACAGTATAATTATTCTTCAACCATCAGTATTTTGCTTTCCATGACACTGTTTCCATATATTTGTATTCAGATAACATTGGATAGGTTTTAGGACTACACAGTGTCCTGATCTCACCTGCTGCTGAGCAGACTACTGTGAGCTCAGGTGGAGTCTGGTGTCCAGCAGGAGGTGTGCTGGATGGGAGGGGGGCTTTTGATAACACAGGAGAGCAGCAGCTAAAATTGCACAGAGCAGATCTGAGGCTGAGTGTAAAAAAAGAGAAATCATTGTGGGAGAAAGTCAACCGCCCTATTTTATCCATTTTGCAATGAGATTACAGGATGTCGAAGTTTCAGATAAATACCATATCTAATGTTGCATATGCTGTAGATATGTCTGTATAAATCAGCCGGCTTAAAGCCTTCTATTTTCCTTTAAGGCTCGGTGCAGTGGAAGTGAATGGCATTTCATCTGCGGTGCCCACAGCGTTGAGAAATGACATTTTAAAAATTCAACAGGAACATATATTGTCCAGACACAGAAATAATCCCCATGGAAACTGTTGACAGTTGTTCTGTGATTATCCTGAGCAATAGGAACACTGTTTTGAGAGATGTTGCTGTTGAATTTTTTAAATGTCATTTATCAACGCTGCGAGCACCGCAAACAAATTCCTTTCACCTCCGTGTCAGGCAGGAAACTCCAGAGACAGATGTGTCATAACTCAGACGAATAAAACCACAACTATAGCATGAATAGATCATTTGGGTGGGCTGACCCTTTAAGACAGGAAAAAGTACATTATTTTTTTACACACCGCTGTGACTGCCAACTCTTTTTTCCTCCCGCAGAGGTACTTATACGTGCTTCAGATGGTAATCAAATAAATGAAACCTATCAATGCAAAGTCTGTCTCTCAGTTTCGTGCTGTTTGGAGCCGTGAGGGGAGTTGTTTTTTGAGTGTTACCGCTCACAGTGCTCGGTTGCTATGTTTGAGTTTGTGTTTCAGGCTCCAGTTAGCTGGCTAGCCATCTGGTGCAGAGCCCTCAGCCATACTATCCCTCTGACTGGGGCAGACGGAAAAGTAGATACTCGATGTGTGTGTGTGTGTGTGTGTGTGTGTGTGTGTGTGTGTGTGTGTGTGCGTGCGTGTGTGTGAGAAGAGAGATAGAAGTGGCCAGTTTCTCCAGTTGCTCTTCTTTCCTGTAGCCCACAGGAAGCTGCAGCCATTGGCTCCTCCCTGTCTAGACAGAGAACCACTTTTCACACACATACGCTCTCTCTCGCACACTCACACACGCACACACTTGGTGCCTTCTACCATAGCAACTTTGATTAATTCCCTGTGTGTGGTGAGAGGAGACAACATCAGCACCATGGTCAGGGGAAAAAGGCCCACAGTCTGCTGGATGTGACAGCTCCCTGCTTCACACTGATGCCTTATACCCTGCTGGTGTCTGCAAGTGTGTGTGTTAGAGTGAGAGCAGGTCAGTAGGATGAGTGAGGGATGGGATGGGGTGGGGAGTGTGTTTGTGTTTTTGTGTGTGTGTGTGCGTGTGTGTGTGTGTAGCTTCATCTGTCCCCTCGGCCGCATCAGTGCTCAAGCATGTCTCGCTGTGACAGCCCAGCAGCCTGTGTGCCTGTCACACACACACACACACACACACACACACACACACACACACACATATATACTTACACAGACAGAGGCACACTAAACGAGAGAGCGCAGGCAGGCGCCAACACCAGCGAGGTGAAGGGTCACAAGCGACTGCCTCTCCAATGTTGTGTGAAATGTGTAGATGGCAGTCTCGGCCCATTATGTGCATATACACGACAGAGTGTGTGTGTGTGTGTGTGTGTGTGTGTGTGTGTGTGTGTGTGTGTGTGTGTGTGTGTGTGTGTGTGTGTGTGTGTCTTGAGGCAGGAGGGGGGCATCTCAAAGTAACTGGTTATTATCACCTCAATATTTTTCTTATTATGACAATTACATGCTCTAGGAGCGAATTAAGCGATACAGGACGCCAAGCGGGAGTGGTTGACAGCTATTTGGAGACTCAATGCACAGAGCAATTTGCAGCCCCGAGCCAAACAAATTGGATTTGGGCCACTTTGGATTGGGGCCCCAGATTGTTGGGCGTTTGGTTCCCTCGACCGCATGCCTGCCTGGCTGGTTAGCTGGCTGGCTGGCTTCGATTCTTTACACATGACTATGTAGCAGACAGTTAGCCAGGTAGCACAATGCTCTGTGGCCCTTGACAAGGATTAAGTGTACATGTGGAGGAAGGGTGTATGTGTGATAAATGCATTATACTGAGGGTGCTTCTTTTTTTTTCACGTTAGTGTTTCATCAACCATAAGTTACAATTATGGGTTTATTGGGTATTTACAATTGACATGTTTATAGTATATGGGTTTTAAGCTTTCCCACCCTTTTTATGTTATATAGTGCTACCACTTTTTTGGGCTTGGGCCTCACAGCTGTGCTCAAGTGTGTGTATAATCCAAATGAGCCTAACAGCCTCTAAACGAATTACTGGTACGCATTTTCCCACCCCTAAACTGCCACTGGAAAAGCTGGCAACAGCACCCAATTAGATGAAATGCAATTATTCCCATCCATTCACACAATTAGCCTGTGGGTTAACAACCTAGCTGTACATCCGGCTAGCTCGCGGTGTGTTTTGGAAAAAGCCATCGCCATGGTTACACCTGCTCTCATGGTAACCCCCGCCATGTCAAATGGCGCGCACCCGGGACAGCCGAGTCGGTCGAAAAATAACAATCAGACCTATTGGTGGAGACAGCGCATTACATCAGTCAGCTCAGAGTACTGGAAGGCTCGATTGGCTGAGACAGGGAGTGGTACCACGAGTGGGAAGGAGAGAGAGAGAGAGAGAGAAGGGGGGGGGGCGCGTGCGCCCCATGTGCTCAGTCGAGCGAGGGTAGATAATGCCAGGCGACAGACTGGCAGGCTGGCAGAGCGGGTGGGCACCCACAGCAGCATGATGGAAAACAAAGGCTTTGTGTGTCACCGCCGAGATCGCATTAACCAAAACAAGCAGCCACGGACCGACTGCCACACGGGCTTGGTTGTCTCTTCCACAGGGCTAAGCCATGCGTGGAGAGGGAGAGAGAGAGAGAGATGGGGGGGGGGGCGCCGCCTGTCTCACTTTTTTTTATATGAAATAACATGTTGCCGGGGCAATCAGAGAAAGTAGAGTGTTGACACTGAATTGACTGTATGACAGAGCTGCATAAAATTCAAAACAAATGGCATTTGTGTTGTCACAGCCCGTTCATTCCAAACATGAAGGGTTTGGCAGACACTTAGTTGTGTTTGTTCTGTTCTAGTATGTTTGGTACTCTTTTGCCAATATTAGTCATCTTCTAATTTGTCTATTTCCAGACGGATGCTGCCTCAGGGTGCTTTCACCTTAGCATTTACAGTCTGACACTCACATGTAAGCAGTTGTCCGGTAACATATTACCATATTACACTGTCAGCTTACTTGTGCAGAATATTGTGTATTTGTTTTAAAAGATCCTCGTGGTGCTCAGCAGTAGAATCATATTACGATTCTCAAAGTCCACAATTAGATTTGACTTTCGATTTTAACATTTTGTCACTACGGCAGCTTTATCCGGGTGCTGTTTACAGGTTAAGGTTAGATGAGTTCAAACTTGTATTCACCAAAAATAAAGATTCCAGAGTTCAGCAACATATGACCAGCCTTCAGTGATTCAACAACAAACCACACAAGATAGAAATTCAGTTTGTCACAAAGTTTGGTGTCTCCACATTTGCACCTTCAACATGTGAATGCATTAAGCTCTAGATGACACACTGACTGACAGGGATACTGAGATATCATTCTGTGGTGACAGTAATGGCTGCACAGGACTCAGGTGGGACAGGATTGAGGGGTCAGCAGGCCCGGTATAGCAGGTAGGATCAGCTGGCATACTCTTCCCCTTCCTCCCCGAGCAGGCACCAGGCAGGAAACCGGGGTCACTTACAGGTGACTTCCCCCATATTCAGCTACAGCTGGGGCACAGCCGCTAGTGTCTGAAAGTGTGTGTGTGTCCGAATGTGTGTGATGTGTAGTTAGTGGGGCAGCCATCACTTTGCATCACATCACATTTGGTCTCCTTTTTACCTCTCCCGCTGTCTCTCTTCCGTCTTTCACTGTCGCCTTACCTCCTGTCGTGCTCGACACATATGCAATCAGGGTTCTGTCCGCGGTTTTGGTGGGGATTCCCTCGAATCAATCCAGGAAGGGTACTACCTGCTAAGTACCCACACACACACACAGAGTTCTCTGCTCACCACAGGGAATGAAAACTGTAATATGAACTCACCCTTGGTCTGAATGAAAGCCCATTACAATTCATTTAAACCACAGCAGCCAGTGTACAGTAGCGGCTTTGTCTGTGGGTAATTTTTCCTGCTCTTCTTCAATATTAACCTTTGTCACCGCGACTGCAGACACTTTATCTCTGCGATTACAGTAATTCACAGAAAAGTTAAAGGGACACTTCACCTCCGAATCAAACGAGCAGTTAACAGTATTTTTTTTTTCTTTGGTATGAGTTGCCAAGTTTTGGAGATGTCGGCCATAAAGATGCCTGCCCTCACAGGTAAGCATTCTTCAGCTTAGTTAGCATAGTTAACAGGCCTGTCGTCCACAACACTTTCTCCTGCATGGTGATACAGACAGAAATTAGTTCCAACATGAAACTGCTCGCAACAAGGTCTATGGATTATCTTGAGTAACAGGGTCGGGATTTCTTGAAAGAGGCATTGCTGTTCCCCTGTATTCAAGAGAGGGTAGACATCTTTATGGCCGATATCATTCATTAACTCATGCCAAAACTAATTTTGAAGCATAGATAGCACTTCAAGTAACAAGAAACATAGGTATGTTTAAATTTGTGGTGAACTGGCCCTTTAAGCACTGTTACACTGTGCATTAGGAAACCATTGAAAATGTGATGCATCATGTGTTCCGCTACTTTTTTGTTTGTCAAGAGGCTTTAATAGATCACACATTTTTCTCTCTCAGTTAAACAATCACACTCCAGCTGTGCCGAAACAGCTGCAATAACACTATTTCTAACATGACATCATATTTAGCAGGAAAAAGTTGTTGCGCTCTTCTCGCTGTGTGCCACTTCTCATCAAATGCTCGGTCGACCTTCGTAAATACTCACTGTAAGCCCTCTCTTCTCTTCCAGGATCTGTCTGGCTCGATTGATGACCTCCCCACCGGGACGGAGGCCGGCCTGGGCTCAGCCGTCAGCGCCAGCGGCTCCTCCAGCAGCAGCAGCAGTAGCCAGGGGGAGCAGGGGGGCGCCAGCAACCAGGGACAGTCCCCCTTCTCTCCCCACGCCTCCCCCCACCTTCCCAGCCAGAGGAGCGGGCCCTCTCCCTCCCCGGTGGGCTCTCCCGCAGGCTCCACTCAGTCCCAGCAGTCGCGATCGGGCTCTGGACCCATCTCTCCTGCCAGCGGACCCCCTGCCAACACCGCCGCACCGGGTAACGCTGCCATCAGAGCCTTTTCCAACGACGTGCACATGCATCTTTATAATCTCATTTTGCCTTGATGAAAGGTGCGACTTGTAACATGATAACTTTATTAGTTTAATCACCACAAACAAACAAGACTATCACCGACAAGATTGCCGTCTGAACCAGACACTGCACTGCGTTTTACATCGTGTACCACCGTGTTAGATTCCCTAGGAAATTTGCAAAATTGCTTTACAGCTTAAAGGGAAATTGCTTTGCGCCACCAAACAGGAGGCTGCTGTTTGAAAGCAAATGAGAGAAACACCACAAACACATCAGTCAGTGATGTCAAATGAGGTTTATTGAAGATGACAAATAGCTGGCGTGACATCACGCACCGGGGGCGTGGCCTGTTTCCAGTCCCATGTGCTTCCGGTTTCGATGCTCTCTCTGAAAGTGATACTTTATGGTGAACTTGTTGCTGCTGTAAGCGCAGCACAGTTTTTCACACCCACATTTCTGCTTGACCTTTGCATCTATTCTGCTATTTAAAGACCTGAGCCTGATTTCATTTGTTTTTAAATATGTGCATTTAAAGAGGATTTTAAAAAGGTCATGTAGTAAACTGACCCTTATGCAGAACAGGGAGACACGTCTCCACAAATAACAACATTCAAATGCAGTGTGTTTTGCATTGCGAGAGTAGATTGCGAGCATAAAGCGTTGGTGTCACGTCGGTCTATAAACAAACAAATCAAACTAGGAAAAAAACAAAGATTACAAGAGGAAATCATTGTTTATTTGCCTTGATTCAGTGTCCTAATTGAATATTATGACCCATTCCAGTATTGTGTAACTCTAACCACTAAGTCTTCCCTTAAGTGTTGGGTGAGCAGGTTCCAACCTCTTTTCATGAACCATAGCATGAGGGTGGCAACACCCCGGTTTAATAGCACCTCTTTTTTCTCGTCTCCAACTCACCGTATAATCCGTCCAGATCAATTTTCATTCTGCCAGTTTGGACAGAGGATGAAGCCGACTGCACACTGCAGCAGAAAACCAAATAATATCAATCCAGCATGTCTAGACTTTGATATCTCGGGTCCATTTGAAATCCTAATTTAGACCGCGGAGGAATATTACAGCTTAGTGCCGAGCACTTCATGGAATATGTCTCATTCATTTTCTCCACACAGGTTTTGTCCTTGCATAGGGGGGATTTGTTAAGTCTTTGATCACGGTGTTGTAGAAACACGTCCCCTACAATGCAGAAGAATTTTAATAAAGTCCATTTCTCCCTGCTACCTGTGGATCGCTCAAGTATTTCCAACATTTATGTCCAGACAATATTTCCTCTCCACTCTCAGTGTTAATGAATTGAGACTGACTGGTAGTGGAGGACCTCCCATCTGATTTGTAGCCTTATCTGAGATATGGCAGGCCAAACAAGACACCAACAGGATTATCAGACAATGCACGGTGTGTCTGTCTGTCTCCTGAGGCCAGAGCAGAGCGCATAACCATTTGGATAAACACTGAGCATTATAAACGAGTGTGGATTTGATATGTCTCAGACAGCCGCGTGAATCTGTGTGTGTGTCTGCGTGTGTGCACGCCGTTTCCCACCAGGCCTCCCCGTCACTGAGTGGCTGACCGGAGCATCAGCATGTCTCAGACTTGTCAGTCACTCTGACGAGGCGGGGCAAAGTGTCTTGAGTGAGATCCTGACACCTCCTCCTCTTCCTTCTCCTCCTCTTCCTCCTCGCAGCCGAGTGATTGACGCTAATGAAAAACTGGGACAGTGGTTTTTCCAGGCGCCTGTGCCAAGAATCATGACGAGAATCCGGAATGAGGCGGCGGAGACGAGAAGCGAAACCGATCGCTGGGACGTGATTAATAAGAAAATATTTTAAAATATTCCCCGTGCCAAATAAATGGTGATAAAGCGTGGAGCAGTGAGTAACATCTGGCATGTTTTAGCGGCTGTACTACAATCAGTTTGAATTAGATCAAGGAGCAGCCAGCCTCAGAGAGACACGGGAGAACTAATGTGGTTAGCACACATCTGATTACTAACGCTCCGCTTTCTACACTTCATCACAAGTTAGGACACTTTGGTTAATGTTGTCGTTTTAGTTTGGTGCAAGTCAGCGAGGAGGGGAGGGAGTAACACTGTGCGTTTCTGTCTGTGTGTGTACATTCAGCACTACACAAGCACTACTTGTGTTGCTCCTGCAGCCAATAAAAACAACAAAAAAAACACAGTTAATTATTCAAGCCAGTTTTGTGAACAACAGTGTCCTCTAAATAAACTTAATAAGCAAACATTAATGAGCTAATTAATTAGTTTGATAAAAATTACACTTTTTGTCCGCCATAGTTTGAGCACCAGTCAAGAAACAGTCACAACACAACATTTCTTCTGGCTGCTCAGGAATGTGGCTCATTAAGCCTACTGTCGGTGGAGAAAATGAAATCACGGTCTCGTCTATAATTGATTCTGCTCCTCGAATGACATAAAAACCTGCTGTTTACATTAACGTTGGAGGTAATTTTGTGCCTGTGAAACTCCATCATAACTGTGCCGTGAATGTCACCGTGCTATGTCACATTGTGAGTTCCATCGATTCATCCTCAATCCAGCACAGGAAAAAAAAAAAAGAGTTGTATTGTTCTGACGTGTTACTTGAAGGGAAGACATTTAAATCAGAAGAGAAAGATCTCCATTTACGGCTAAACTAACTTGATAAACAAACTCTCTTCGTTTTCACCATGAAACTGAACAACAAGGGGTGCAAACAAATAAGGCTCCAAATTTGGCGGACCCTGCCACCTTTCTAGCTTCAAAGCATTTGAGTTTGAATTATCTCTCCAAAACTGCATAGTGCCTCTTTGAATCATCATTACTAGTGATAAATAATTAGCAGACTTTTGTTTCCTTTAAATTCAAACAGTATCTGCAGTTCCAAAGTGCGTCAGCCATGTCAACAGGTAAAAAGGTATTGTTAATTACTGTAATTGAAGGTATGTCACCCCAGGGCTTTGTAAAAATAGTAGCTCTGTACATGCGCGTCTTTGTGTGCGTGTGTTTTTGTGTGTCAGTCCGTCACCGGTCAGCCTGACTCGGCGGAGTGATGCGACGTGTCACACGGCTGAGCACTCACGGGACACACGGTACCCTTGACAGCGGTCAGAGGAGAGCAATTTCATCATGTCATCCTTTCACCTGGCTGACACACGCGCGCACACACACACACACACACACGCGCGCGCGCACACACACACTTCAAAAAATAACACTGTCGACAGGCAAAGCATACATAACAGCGGGTTTCCTGTGAAACGTATATGATCGTGCATATAAATCACCTGAATATGCTTGCTTGTTTGGCAGGGGTGACAGTGTTGTGTTGTGTCTGTGTTTATGTGTGTGTGTGTGTGTGTGTGTGTGTGTGTGTGTGTGTGTGTGTGTGTTTGAGAGAGAGAGAGACAGACAGATTGTCAGCCTATCATACACCCATACACTCGCACAAATCTATCTTGTCGGGGCTCCACAGCACGCCTGTGATTCCGTCGTCTCCTCACCCCCCTCCCTCTCTCTCTCTCTCCCTCTCTCTTTCTGTCTCTCTCTCTGTCTCTCCATGAAGCAAATCCAATACACTGTAACATTATCCGGGCCTCGCCTTGCTATTTGGATTCTCTCCCGGAGCCAAAAAGGCACACACAGGGCCAAATTGATTTTCCTGTTGCGCTAGATTTGTGACAGTCGAGCAGAAATCACATTGCTCAACCGCCAACCTCCCCCCTCCTCTTCCTCCACCTCGTATTCACGCACATACACACACACACAAACAGACTTTGACACACACCTCTTTCCTACCAGTGTCTCTAAAGCAATTCAGAGCGTCCTCAGAATATTTTTCTCCTTCCATGAGACATCGGGGACAAGGTGGGCAGACATTCCTCTCTCATCTGGACTGAATGGGACGAGCTATGAGTCGGAGAGTGCAGGACACACACGGCCCGGAAAAAAGTCCAGCCCTAAAAAGTCCCTAACGCTGAACTTTTTCATGACAGACTTCATTAAATACGCTGATATGAAGGCGTCTGCATTCCCTGGATATTTCTAGGTGTAGATAACATAGTGTAATGTGTGTGGTGTGGAGTGTGTACACGGGCTGTGCTGTCACCAGGATGACGAACCTGTCAGTATGGCGTCACTTCCCGTCAGCCCGAGTATGGTTGTCACCGAGAATGAGCCGAAGACGCATCTATTAGCAGACTGAACCCGACGCACACTGAATCCAACTTCACACAAACACAGCAGAGAGACTCGGTTGTCACCAGCTCGGATCAGCGGAGCTGTAAGGGTGGAGCTGATAAGGAGGAGAGATTCACATGTCTGCCGTCTGAGGTAAAACCCCATAACAAATATCAGTGTCAACAAAATATACTGCGAGAAAACACACTGCTCCTTTGGCTGTTATCAGATTTTACAGTAGTACTTGAGGAAAAGCTCCATAATCACCTATAGCTGTTCAGCTGAGTTGAGTTTTTGCCTGTGTGAGTCCATCCATTGCCCCGTGTGTCCCCTGTAGATTTCCATTTCTGTTTCTCAGTCATTTATGTTGTCTTTCTATTGAGAAGTTGCGTTTTGTTGTTTCTTGTGCGCGTGAGCAAACCTGGCAACCTTCTAGGTCATGGCAAATCAGCAGACACCAATGCGTGAGGCGGCTAGTCCAAAAATAATTTTGTGTTCTCAGTGATGGTGCAAGATCTGCTGCTTAAAAGTAGTTGAATGTCACGTTTTACTTGTTTACTTATTGGTTAGCCAGAAAGCTAAAGGTTTGTAATTGACTCCAACAAAATGTCGAAGAACAACATTTAACGTTTGATTAAACATTAATAAGTACCCTTTGTGACCAGATTCAATAAGTTCTCCCTGGGCCCCAAAAGCCCCTTTTCCTCACCGACTTATGACTCACTGGAGTGATTATCAGCTACATTAGCATCATTGTGTTCCAGCTGCTGGACGATCTCGAGCCATAGACTTGTTTGTTGAGGTAGTCGTAGTGATGTTTGCCAAATATAGTATTGGATGACCAAATTGATAAGGTTTTCTCCCATTTTGACCTGGATACAGCTGGAACAAAGGATTTCATTGGTCAGACGCACATTACCACAGTGGTGTGTATATGTTAATATAACCCATGAAATCTTTTTTTATTTAATATATTTCCGTACCAATTTTTGGGGACAGTAATCTGTGCTTGGTGTGAAAAGGCTTAAGTTTAATACCTGTGACTACTGCAGGAATGACCCAGGAGTAAATCCTGATAATACACATTGCACACAGAAGCCAGATGTTAGGGGGGTTAAGTTGTTGTTTTGTTTGGCCAGTGTGACAGGGGTATTGCTGTACAGAGAAACTTTGGTTGAATGTTTTGTGTTGCTGTTATCGCTAAGCCTTTTCTCCATCAAATCTTTTTTGTTGCAGCTGCTGACCATTGTAACCCCTTAGAAAACAAGCAGTAACCCCTGTGTCCCTGCCACCGTCGCAGTGTGTGTGTTTGTTTTAGACTGGAAGGCTGTAATGAGACAAACCAAACTTGATTGTGACTGTCTGTATTTACGGCCGTTTTTCAGATCTGGTCTGTGCTTGGCGGTATTTTTATCTGTGTGTGTGTGTGTGTGTGTGTGTGTGTGTGTGTGTGTGTGTGTGTGTGTGTGTGTGTGTGTGTGTGTGTGTGTGTGTGTGTGTGTGTGTGTGTGTGTGTGTGTGTGCCTGTGTTTACACTTTTGTGTCTGCTTGTCTGCTTCGCTTTGAGGGTCAAACTGCAATACTTTTCCACATTGCGCGGCTGCTAATTGACACAGAGCACATCCACACTCCTCCATGGCCCGGCAGCTCACACTGTCTGCTGCAGAAAATCACAAATACTCATCGCTCCCTCTTCTATTTTCTCTCTCTCTCTCTCTCTCTCTCTCTCTCTATTCTCCTCCAAGGTCCAGTTAACAGCGCACCCCCTCTCTCCCTCCCTCCCCTCCTCCTCCGCGTCTCGCCTCTCCTTCGTCTCTCCTCACCCCTCCAAGTTTTTATTTTCTTTTAACGGGGTGATTGGAGCTCGCGGGCGAGCGCTCGGGAGAGTTTAAGCTGTGTATCTGCGGTCCGCTTCAAGTGCTTCCAGGGCCTAGAAAGGACAGAGAGGTCAGGGCGAGTGGAGGAGGCAGAGGGGAAGGAGGGATAGATAGAGGGTGGGAGATAGAGAGGGTGAGAAGGCCAGGCCTGTCCAGTTGGTTAGCTTAAGGGTCCGTCCCAGTGAATCTCCTCCAACCCGCTTTACATCTGCTCTTGTCCTTTACATCGTCCCACAGCGTAGCCCGTGGTCCGCTTGCAGTTTAACATTTCAGAAAATAACGTTCTATCTCTAATTATGATAATGAGAAGCACAGATAGGAAAAAAAACAATTTTGCAGCGGTGCGGGTAGGTTTTCCACGATTGGGTCAAAGGTCAAGCACAGATGCCTGGAAGGGACCAGAGTGATGACCTCAGATCAGGATTTTATGCATAAAAGTGGCCATTTACAAAAAACAATGTGAGTAAACGACTTCCCAGACGAAAGAGAAAATAACTCATTTGCAAAAAAGAAAAAAAAAGAAAAAACGGACCAGAAAAGACGCCGCGGGGACGTTCAACCAAAAAACTTGTATTTTTCCTCTGTTAGTGGTGCAAGTTATTACAAGAAAGCAGTGGAGGAGGTGGGTGGGGTGAGTCTTAATGCGAGTGTGTTTTGCAGTGTGGAGAGCGTGGAGCCGGGCGAGATTTCTAGTCACACCACTCCCTGAGAGGCTGCGTGGTGGGAACACTGCCTCTGGCTGTCCCTGTCCCTCTCTCTTTCTCTCATTATTTTTATCGTGCTCGCTCTCTCTCTTATGTTCCCTCTTGTGTCTCACGTTCCCTCGTCCCCACCCTTCCCTCCCCATCTCTGTTTGTCTCTGCTGCTTTCTTCGCTCAGAGCGCTGCTGCGGTGCAGGCCTCCCACCGAGGAACAAGGCGGAATTTTTCCATCCGCGCTTCTGCCTCTGTTCCTCCCTCTTATTTCTCAGTGTCTCTCCTCCAGCTCTCTTTCTTCACTTCTGTCCTCCTTTTTTAACAGTCTTCATCCCCATCCAAGCATCAACCAACCCCCCCCCCCCCCCCCCCCCCCACGCCCCTTACCCACATCTATCCCTAACTCCCACGTCTCTCCTCCTCCTGATGGCTGCTCATGTTCGTGCGAAACAGCTAAAATGCCCTCCCCGCAGATGCACATTATATTCACAAAGCACACCGTCGGCCAAAACAGGGGGAAAAAATAAATAAATAAAAGATGGCGCAGGCTTGCTGCGTTAGCCGTTTAGAGAAATCCCATTCTGACTCCGTCCGACTGGAAAACCCTAACCGAACCCTAACAGTGCGCAATTATTTTCCCTCCCCAGCACCTATTTTCCCGCTTTCTCTCACTCTATCGCTCTCTCTCTCTCTCCCACACATCCCGCTCGCTTGTTTTTTCGCTTAAGCTGCAGTTTTGCTTTACTTACACTTGCTACTCAGCATTGGAAGTAATGAGGATCTTGGGAAGGCGCTTGTTTT
Organism: Acanthopagrus latus; assembly: GCF_904848185.1. Classification (NCBI taxonomy): domain Eukaryota; kingdom Metazoa; phylum Chordata; class Actinopteri; order Spariformes; family Sparidae; genus Acanthopagrus; species Acanthopagrus latus. Next base: position 16,105,427 of record NC_051054.1, on the reverse strand, counting down.
GCGAGCCACTGCAGGCCTGCGCTCGTCCCCTACAGGGAGAGTTAACTGGCATTAGCCCCCGGCTTGGAGAGGCATTGACTCGCACCCATTGAGATCTAAACCACCATTATTGGAGCCCGCTGTTTATCTGCCTCTTTCCCCTAAAGACGTGGCGAGTAGGGGATATTGCCTTGGCGCGCGCGTGCTTGCGTGTGTGTGTGTTTGTTGGGTGGTGCAGGTGTGTGTGCATTCACAGCCTAAGGGCTGTATTAAGAGATGGTGCTGAAGCAGGCTTTTTCTCTGCATTCTACACCAGTTTATTAGTGCGCACCACTGTTACTTCACTTTAGCAAAAATGGCCCCCGCTGCTCCAGGGGGTCTGTATGTGTGACAAACAGTTAGGGTGCAGTTATGTGTGTGTTTATGTGTGTGTGTGTGTGCAGTCAGTGTGTGTGTACATGTAGGACAGCCATCACTGTGTCCTGTTGCGTACATATGTCTCCACACTGTTGCGAGCATGACACACTCCTTCCTTTCATCTGCAATTAATAAAAGTCTTTTCATTGACTCTCAGTTCGACTGTTCTTCATCGGCATCTCACACACACACACACACACACAGAGTAGCTTCTAAGCTTAATATTACCAGGGCCCTGAAACAAAACAGAAATATGGCCACAAGTACTCTCTCTCAGCTTTGAACTTCCCCAGCATTTGCGTTTGAAACCCTGATGAAAAAAAAAAAGCTTCAAAGACCACACTCCCTCTCTTCAAAGGAGACTCAGGGTTGCCTCGACAGTCCTCGCGGAGGAGAAATTTAAAATGTGTATTGGGTTTTTAGCGAGACGCATTATCTCCAAAAAACCGCAATGAACTCCCATTACTTTTGGCCCTGCTGCCTTGTATCATGAGGAAATAGAAGAAAATGGATGTGCTCACTAAGTGCCTTTTTACAAAGAGGAAATTACAGTTATTTGACTCTTCAGCGGTATTCCAGAAAAGAGCATCTTCGTCGCAGTTTTCTTACTGTTCCACTCGGTCTCCTCGCAGCAGGTCCCGCCTTGAGAAAAAGTTCCCGTCAGCACGATCAAAGCATCAGATGCGTTCATCTATAAAAGCCAGGTGGTCTCACAGGTCAGTGTCGGGGATAAACATTTGCACAGCCGGCGCTCTCATGAATGAGCAGTGTTTGAAGCCGCCACCAAAAATCATAGATTAAACGTTCCAGCCCTTTCAGAATAAAAGCATCCAGTCTGAAAGTTTTGCATTTAATTAAGATTAATTCTAATTTTGTTATCTTAATCTTAGCTACTGTTGCAATTACATCTTAATATGTATGTAAGCAAGTGGCAGGGATTAGGGTTAGGGTTAGGGTTTTCATGCAGTCTATTTTTTTGTGTGTGTATATATTTGTGCATGTTTATGTGTAAGTGCTCAGCTGGGCGCTTGTGGAGGTGTTAATTGAAGAGCGTGGATGAAGATGCATGCTGAGGGACGGCAAGATATTACCGTGCCATACCACTGCCATGTGCTAATTGTGTTATAGAGCACTTTCGGGAGCATAAGCAGTATAAGTAACACATGCGAAGAGATCGAAGCACTGAAACAAAGACACAATTAAGCAGGTGCCCAAAGCAAAAACCTGTTGTGGGAAAAAAAAAAATCCTCCACAGGCTTGTATAGGCAACCGAGAGAGACGTCACATTACAATCCGCTCAATAAAAAGTGATTAATACATGTAAATTGGTGCAACCTGTTACAAGGAGCACCCTTGAACACAGCCATGGAGCTGCCAGAGCCTCAGGAATGTAGTAGAAAACCATTTTTATTTCTAAGATAAAGAAATATACTCCAAGATACACATACCGGCACACAGTGTACACAGAATATCACATATTGTGCATAGTTCTGGGCCATATGGGCTTTGAAAATCTCACACACTCAATGACACCGGTCTGAATACGACACCCTGGATGCTGGATGGAAGTGTCTCCCATCCGTTTATTTGTTCTACATTTTTATTCATAGCTCGCAAACACTGCCTTTTTTTTTCTGCGGACAGGGAAAGATATACAGTCAGCTCCTGTTGACATTTAGCTCTCTCCCCTCTCGCTTTCCCTCAGCAGCACGTGGAGATGAACTGCACGTCAAAGATTCAGCGCATGAATTATTAATAATACGGATTAAATGTGCCAGGACTCACTGTGGAGCCTGTTTGTTTTATTTGGACGTAATTATTTAATGGCACCCTGTTAAAAATGATAGTGAGGAGAGGAGAGGAGAGGAGAGGGGAAGAGAGGAGAGGAAGTGAGAAAATGTGAGAAGAGGCTTTGTTTGGACAATAATTGGTCGAAAAATAATTACGAAGTGCTCCGAGCTTCACACGTTCATCGCAAAGAAAGAGGGAAGGAGGATGAGGCTGTGTCAGACTCAACTGTACTACCACGCCTCTCTCGTCTGTTTCTCAATTTCCTCTTTCCCAGCAAGGTCTCTGCTTCTTGTCGTTTTTCTTTACCTCCCCCTTGTCGCTCTCTCACACGCGTTCAACACTCGGTGACAAATGCACTCGTATGTCTTTGCATTAATCTCATCTGCAGTGACAATTTACATCGGTATGTTCAGAGAGCAGTGGAGCATGGAGGGCACCGTTCCCTATTTGTACCTTCCTAGTGGCATTCACACACTCTCACACACACGCAAATACAGTCCAAGCTGCTGCCACCACCACTCTGCCATCCAAACAAACAGAGTCTGACAGCAAAGCTGGTGCCTGGCATGCATCCCTGCTCACACACAAACACATACACACTCACGCACACACACACACACAGGCTAGCCGGTATCGGGGTCGACTTCATAGTTTAAGGGTTCAGTAAACTCCTGCTAGCATGCTTCATCCTAACTACCCATCCACCCGTCTAATCTCGCCCCGCAACTAAATCTGTCCCTCTGGCAACAAGTGGGCATGACCTATGTGCAAGTACAAGACGCACTGGGTTCCTCCGTTCAGACAAGGAAACGCAGACTACATAAACATCACCGTGACGTGCTCATATACACACTGGTGCAGGAGCACACACACGGCTGCATACACACATACATACAGTGCAGAGCAGTGGTGGAAAGTAATCACGTTCATGTATTGTGTACTATACATAGCAGTGTAGTGACATATCGATAATTCAATACATATCGAATCTAAATAATTGAGACCGTTACAGTGCGTATTTTCTACAATACAGATGTTTTGCTCTCTCTTCTCTTCGAAAGCAAGTTCATATGCGCATGTTGTATTTAAAATCTGAGTCAAAATCTTTGTTTGCTGTTCATTTCTGCTTTTTCTGCATTTTATTTTAATCAAAGTCTATGTTATACCCCCAATGGTATCAAATATTGAAAGTTAGAAATTACAGTACATTAATACAATGGTATAATGTGAGCAACTTTTACTTCTGCTGCACCACATATCAGAGGCAAATATTTGACTTCCTACTCCTCTGTTGCAGACAGTTGCAGATAAAACATGATGCATCATGTGGTTGTAACTCCCATCACTATATATAGCCTAAATAATGAAACTGTAATGCTTAATTTATGATAATGATATTCTATATTATAATAAACATTCACATATGCCACAGTGCATAATGGATACATTTACCTATTAAGAGTTTCTATCTGTTGCATGTGTAGATTTTTTTTTTTTTTTTTGTAATTGGGTGGAAGCTACTTATAACAACTACTCAGATTACAGTAATTAGGTATATTTTGGGAGGCTGCTTATACTTTTATGAGTTTTTTTTTTTGCAAGTCTGCAGTTCTACTCTGACTTAAGAATGCATTGCGCCATGTAATCTACTTAGTTTTAAAATCATAACTGAGTACTGAGTACATTTTCAATTAACAGCTGAATCTTTCCTCTGCATTTTTGTAGCCAATAAAGCGATCTGATCACAGACAGGCCAGTGAAAACCCTGACATCTGGACACATCTGGACATAAGGCCCAGGTTTGGAGAGGTGATCACGAGCGCTGAGCAAAACAGCGCAGGAGTTTGCAATTTAGACTGAAGATTTGGAGAAACAGAAAACCCTTTGATTGAGCGCTGCTATTCAAAATCCATTAGACATCAACAGTTAGAAAGTAACTTATACTCTGAGTAGTGTTTGAGAAGAATGCTTTGTACTTGCATCTAAGTATTATTCTGATACCAGTAGTGTATACATTTATATGTGTACATAGATTGTTCAGAAATTATGCTTTTACTTAAATACAGCAGTGTTTTGTTTGTCTTTTTGGGCACAGAGGCACACAGAGCCAGTGTGCATTGTTTCTTTAGCGTTCACACGCTGACGTTTTCCCCCTTCCCTCTTGCCACATGGTGACAGAGTAACTAATCGAATATTCCCTCTTTGAAGCAGCGCTGCTGGATCTATTCATGTGTGAGGCAGGGGGTCTGTATTTGTGTGTGTGCGTGCGTGAATATTTCAGCACATATCTTATTGTGCTCTTACGAGTGTTTCCTTGTGTATTCGGGTGTGTTTATTTACACTTATTTGTCCAATGACTTCTGTGTGTGCGTGTGTGTCTGCGCGCACGTGTGTGTGTGTGTGTGCGTGTAGGCGGCTGGGTGTATGGAAATGTTGTTTATGCGGCTTTTATGCAAAGCAATTATGTTGACTTAATTGGGTTTGTTTATGTGGAGAGTGTGCCACCTCCAGTCATGTATTACTGTTACTGTGGACAGCCACGTCACACAGGCATGCACGCACACACACACACACACACACACACATATGCACACACACTTCTTGGAGCGGCATACTTTCTGCTGTGTGATTGAATAATGTGAAGTGTTTCCTTTATAATAAGGGATTTAAATTCACTGTGCGTCTTTAAGAAGGCTGTAGCGGCAAAATTGTGTTAATACAGCCCTCCTGTACTTCACGATGCATCACCCTGAGCAGATGATTACACTTGGCACATAGTCCTACTTCTATAGAGTCAAGTCAAAACACACCCCATCATTGTGAACATAAGCAGTGGCAGCATGTGCAGTTGAATCGCCTCACCACATCTACGGCGAACTACAGCCAGTGTGGTTTAAAAACACCAACTTCCTGTTGTCCTTCCCTCTCCTCATTGTCTCGTGTCTGAATCCAAAGATAAAAGGTTAATTTGCCATCTCTCTCCTTCCTCTAGGCCAAATCAATCCACCACAGTCTCTGTCTGCCATTGTACTAATCAGACTCTCAACTCACTATTGGATTTCAATGGAACAGGCGCAGCCCAAAGACCTGCACAATCAATGAGCCTCAAATGGCTCCGGTTTTCTGTAGGGGGATCGCTCTAGTTTTAATGCTTACACAAGGAAGTGGCACGGGGTCCAATGACTTAATATGTCCTCTGGAAGTGCATTTGTCATTTGGCTTATAGTGAACTACAAACAACTTCATGTATAGTGATTGCACTGAGCTCTTGGTCATGAAACAAATCCAGGGCAGCTTCATTCAAGATAAAAACCTTCAACTTAATACTATTGTCTCGTTGTTTCTCTTCCAGCAGTCGAATGGCAGGAAACTTTTTGAACCAGGTGACTTCTGTGCCATTGAAATAAATGCAGAGAAAAAAGACAAAAGTGATCATCCAGTGCTGTATTGTTACAACAGTTCATTCAGTTTTCATGCAACTATAAATCTGTTTTCTGTTGACCTCGCTTCATGCAAAGAAGGGTATTCAGTATGTGCAAAAACATTTTCTTGTAATTTGACAGCTTTTTTGTTGAAAGGACAGAGCTGAACCTTTGTAGCTCTGAAGTGTGTCATGTTGGTGCAGTATGAAATGGATGTCTGAATCCAACAATCCTCTTTTTGTTCTTCAGGCTCCACTATGGCCCCCCAGAACTCTGGGAATGGACCAGATGGATCCCACCCGCCAATCACCCGCTCGCCCATGGCTCAGGAGAGAGGTATGTGTATGTGTGTGGCCACCATTTGGTGCTTGGCCTTGTTGGGGAGTGGGAAAGAGAACGTTGTTTGTCAAGGAGAATACAAAACTTAAAGGTGCAATACGTAAGAATTCAAGCTGCTTGTCCGGGCAGAGTCAGCTAATATGACAGCTGGCTGCGCGGTTAACTGAGCTCACCGGCTCACAGCACCGATTCTTAGCCGCAGTTAGCGGCTAATGTTTGGAGTGATTTTAAGTATGAAATTGACAGGTGGCGAAGTCTTACATGTTTCACCTTTAATGTTTGTGCAATGGAACAATGTGCATTCATTACATGTTGTTTTTTGTAATATTTAAGTAAAACTAGGTTGGCCTGTGAATGCATTCACTGTAGTCTTTGTATATGTGCAGCATAAATAGCGTCCAAAAGAACAGCTTGCACATCAAGCTCAGATCACAAGAGGCTGTGGAATTAGTTTGTTTCTTTACATTCCACACAAGTGAGGCGTGCATGAAGAGTAGAGACCATAGCAGTACAAGAAAAACAAAAATGGTGGGTTGGCAGCGCACAGAGAAAAAGAAATAACAATGATCGTAATGAAAGATTTTTCTGAGGAGGATGTAAACAAACAATATGGCTGGTTTGGCTCAATGCAGGCCTTTGTTTTTCTTTCTTCTGCTCTTCCAAACTGAGTTTTTACGCCACCCACTTTACACCTTTCATATTCTGCATTCTTGTCCAGTATGTGTTTAAAACTAACTTTTTAAACACATGCTGGATTAAATGATACTTGTTGTCGTTTCAGCTGAGCAGGTGCTCTCACACAGACACAATGATTTAGCATTGTGCTTCACCGTGGGCCAAGCTAGGTCATGGTGAAACAATGGTTTGGTAAATATGTAACAGTAAACATTTAGTCAACTTATTCTGGACTTTGTCAGAGTGTGTTCTTTTTTTTTTTTTTTTTTGACAGAGCCACTTCATTTTTGGATGCACTGGCTGCCAAAGGCTTGTAATCGTGATTGCTAACCCACAGGCCACATGTGCCCGCCAAAACGTGGAAATTGTTTCCAGCAATTATGGCCACTTCTCGAGTATTACTAAAAACAGCAGAATTGCTTGTGAAAAATAAATAAATATATATATACATATATATAAATCTGCATCCACACAACACTGCAAAAAAAAAACTGAGAGATGGGCATGTAACCTTAATGAAGCGACTGTGACTCTCCCTCTCTATCACCCACTGAAGAGCAGTCAGCATCAGAGGGAGAGGTAGGATGGGGGGGATGTATGAAGACGGAGCGGGCGAAGGACTGTAAAAGGTTATTTCCCAACATGATGAAATCAAGCCGGGGATTTAATGCTGCTCTCTAATGCCTGTAAACCTCGAGCCCTCCCCAGCCCGGTCCAGGAAACACACAGCGCCGGTTAACAGGGCTGGCTGTTGTTTTTTTGTTGTTTTTTTTTTGCTGTTTTTGCTAGCTAGGATTAAACCACCCACCCACCCCTCCCTCCCCGACACACACGCCCCACTTTGCTCAAGTGCCTGCCTCCGTAAGAGCCTCTCTCCACTTCTCATTTCCATAAATCCACTGAATGTCTCCCCCCCCCCGACTGTCTCTCGCGTGCTTCGCCGGCTGCCTGTTGTTGTTGTCCGGTTGAGAGCTCCCCTTCGCTTTGCCAGAAAGGGAGAAGGGTTTGTGTGTGTGTGTGTGTGTGTGTGTGTGTGTGTGTGTGCAGCGAGCGAGTGAGAGGGGAATGAAGCCGGGAGAGAGAGAGAGAGAGAGAGAGAGAGAGAGAAATCCTTGAATGTGTTATTTGCTTTTAGCACTGTCTGCACAATGTTCCTCTCCTCATCCATTTTCCAGGCAATTTAAAGCGCGATATTACACACTGTAATTTTTTTCTCCTCCTCTCCAGAATCCCCTTACCCTAATGGAAGCAAAACATTACAATAATGTCCTCGCTCCTTAAACCCAGCACTCGCAGCCTAAGCACTTTCGGGCCCCAATCGCTCTTTTCCTCCGTTGCACTGTCTTTCCCTCCCACACACACACTTTTTCTCTCTTTCTGTCTCTCTCTCTCTCTCTCTCTCTCTCTCTCTCTCTCTCTCTCTCTGTCTGTCTTGGCCCCATCTCTTTTCCCCGCGAACACACAGACGCCGTACGTTTATTGCTCTCTCTCTCGCCGTTATCTCCCCCCACACGCTCAGAAACACAAATACGTATGCATGTATGTGCGCATAAGCATAACGTGAACACACACGGCGTTCTTAAACTTTTATCTCCCTCCTCTCCCTTCGCATTTCCTCCCGCTCTCTTAGCAACGAGGAATTATACAAGCGTCAATGCGCCCTCTCCAACTTCTTTTCCCCCTGAACCCCGAACTCACTAAAGAGTCGGTCTGTGCGTGCACGTTCAACAAAGCGGGTAGCTATCAAACTTTACAGTCGAGCGCGGCCAATCCATTTACACCTAATCTGCAATACTGAATCCCCCTCTCTAACACACACACACACACATACATGCCCACACACTCTCTCTTTTTCTCTCAATGGCCATCCAGCGACCTTTCCTCATTCGTGGTGGATTGGGAGACCTTTCTGTGGGTTTTAAAAACGAAAGGGGCGGCTTGAAAGAGCGAAGCCCAAGCGAGGATCGCTCCAAATGTCAATTTGAATGGTGGAGGCGAGTTTCGGGCCTGAGAGGCTTTGACACATCTATTGACAGAACGGGTTAGAATAACACAGTGGCTGTGGTCAAATCACCGGCTTGTTCTGTGGAGAGTGAAGCACATGTTTTTTTTTCAGACACACACATGGACTTGGCTTTTGCGGGTTTACGTCTTTAAGGCCATGTCGACGTGCTTTCACCACTGATCAGGTTTATAAAGAGATCAGAGTGTGTTTATTTGTGCTCAAGGTTCCTTTTACATGTCAGCCTGTCCTTTTTTGAGCAATTTGTGTAATGCCCACTCAATGCTGTGTTACTCACTGATGTGTATCTACGAGTAACAGGAGCCTAAGCCCAGCTAAAAGATTAGGGCTTTAATGAAAAATAAGGTTCTCTTTACATGAGACAATTTAATGCAGCTCCAGATTTGTGAAGCGGGAGAATGATCCCGCTCACCTTTGCTCAGTCCCTCGGTCAACATTTGATTTCACTGAGCTACTGAAGAGCTCTTTGGGTTTTAGACCTTGAGCATTGTAGGCCATGTGTTGACATTGCTTTTTATGTGTATTTGTGCTTTTCAGGGTTCATGCCCAACATGCAGAGAAACCAGGCAGGCTCCCAGTTTGCCTCCCCTCAGTCCGGACCTCCCATGTCCCCCCACCCCTCACCTGGTGGCCCATTGTATCCCGGGATGGGTCCCTACTCCCAGAGCGGCCCCCCGGGCCCTTATGGACCTCAAGGATCACAGTATGGACACCAAGGTTAGAGGCTGTTCACTTCTTCTTCTTGCCACTTACTCTGTCACAACTCTCCCTACTTTTATTTCAGGATAGTATATCATTTTATTCGATGATGACCTCCCTGTGCTAAGTCACAATTTGGTAACTGTCACTTAGCAAGCTTGATGGTTGCTAACAGCATAAGACAAGACAAATAAAGTTATCAGTTTATTCAAAAGACATAATATATGCACCATTATGCTCCTGTCTTTGTATGTGGAGCAGTTTATACTCCTGGTCTGAAGGTGTGCTATACCTTGACACCATGTCAGCACTGTCAGCTGTCCTTGGTATCGGTCAGAGACGCCACACTATGCTAAGAATTAACCAGAGTTACTTCATTAGCAAATTAATTTCTATTGAGAGTGATACTGAGAGATTCATTTTGCATCAAAATTCTAGGTGTAACCAGGTCTTTGACACGTTATCATACAATGGTTTCAATAGTAGATTTAGCTGCGTGTTAATTTTGATTTGCTTTGAAGTGTTAGTAAGAGCTAATAATCTATTGATGGCACAGAGAAAGGTCTAGGTTTTGTAATTTGACCAAATGGGCTGTGTCGCCCCCCCTCCAAATTTCAGTGTATTCCTTTAAACACCAGTGTGTCTTTATTCTGGAGCTGAGAAAGTGAGTCCTTGGAATCAGGCTCATTGAAACAACACAAAACAACTCCTGTCGCAAAAAGAGGATGTAAATTCCAGGGCACACTTTGAGAAAGACTACTGAAAAGCAAACGTGGGATAATTTATTTTACCACAGGCTGAATTAATTAATGAAAACAGCTCCTGCGTTGACTTTGTGTTGACTTTTACTTGACATCAGATTTATTTGTAGAACAACTTGTTTTCCTATTCATCTGACTAGAGTGATCATTCATTCTAAGGTATTGTAGAGGAGTTTGGCAGGATGACTGTTGGACCCCAATTCTTCATCACACTGGGCCTTGACATCAGTTCATTGGTTTTAAAGAGAGTTTGCTAATGAGCGATACATAAAGACTCATTTTGAAAGGCATTGCCATCTTTTGTTTCGGTTTCTTATTCTACCTATAGTGCCAGTCTATCTGTGTTTCTGCTTAAATGTCACCTAAAATGTCATCAGATCTTCATTCAGTTCCCAATACTAGATAAAAAGGATCCAGATAAACAACTAATACAAAAGTTGTACTTATTCATTAATTTAATTAGCGGCATTGAATTCAGTTATCTACCATTCCATTCTTTGTTGGAAATTGTGTGTGAACCTCTCGGTCATCAGTTCATTTAAAAGGATAATTGACGTGAGGTGTTTTAATTAATGGGATGAGAATTCGGTGTGAGTTTAACGGTCCTTGATCTATTGAAAGACTATAAACCTTGGCGTTATCATCGCCACACAGTTCAGAAGTTTGCCATGCCTCCATCAAAGCAGAGTTTCATGGGAGTTTTTTTTCCTCACCAAACCATTGACAGACGGACGGTGTACAAATGGACGAAAGTCGACACCCAGGAGTGGTCATCCAACAAAAATCACTCTGAAAGCAAGGTGCAATACTGTAGGAGGTCACAAAGTAACATTGGAAGATCTACGACCTCTCTTGTATCGACTAATGTCAATGTTCATGAGTTCACCACCAGACAAAACAGTGAATATGAATAGTGTGTATGGCAGCATAGCAAGGAGACAGCCATTACTCTCCGAGAAGAACACTGCACCCATCTAGAGTTTGCTAAAAAGACGAGAAGAGAAGACTATTGGAGGAATGTTCTATAGATGGATGAGAGCTTCTTGGTTCTTATGAGGGTTGGTTCTGCTCAAGGGAGTCTGCATTTAAGAGGACAGTCTGCAGTGGAAACACAAAGCAGACCTTGCGTTTAAGGTACAGTTACCATCAGTTGTGAAGGGTTCAAAAGGTGTTAAGTACTTTGAAAGGAGAGGAGTTCTCTTCCTGTAACTTCCAGATTCTAATCACATTGAGACCACTTTTACACAGAAATAGAAAAAGTTCTAAAGGGTTCACAAACTTGCAGGCAGTTCTCTCTCTATAACTCTCATACAGACTCACACAGATACAGTCGATTGTCATCCTGTGCGGTAGGTCTCACTGGGGGCATTACAAACCACTTCTTTCTGAAGTTGTGACTCTCAGAAATATTCATGAGACGCTTGAACCCTGGAGGGACCTCTCTGCCCGCCCTCATGACAAGATTATGAGGAAGCTCCAGACTGACAAGGCAGACTGACACGTCATGAGGTTTACCCACTGAATGATGATGTCCGGTTCCTCTCAACAGGCACGATTTGTTTTAATGTTGGAAAAGGGGCCAGTGTTTTTAGAAAACTTGAAACAAGTGGGGGTTTTTTTTACATAGTTCATCAATCATTTGTTTGCAGCAGGATCTTGTATCCAAGAAAGAGCATTCTCAAACATCCCGCACGTCCAGCACCAAAAGATTGGACTTCTTCAATAGTTATAGCACCTTACCCATGATTGGGAGGGTCATGTCCTAAAAGAGCACATTCTTTTCCTTTAATAATACATTGATTGTGTTTAACAATTTCAGATTCACCACTCATAGTGTACAAAATCAGTTTTGCATTTATCTCAGACATAAAAGAGAGACTTTTTGCTGAGATGGAGGCTTTTTATACCAAGAAGCCCAGCATACAAACATAGGGCTTCAAAAGTTAGTTATTTCAGAGCGAGATCCACAACTGTGGAGCTTGTAAAGACTGAAGTATTTAAAGACTTTAGAAATGTATTGCTTGTTCAAGCTAACTAAGAGAATATATTTAGCAAACCTCCTACTTTTAAAGCACAGCTAACTTCTCTAATTCACGCTGTGACTGCAGTTGTTGCAGCAACAGTCTTTGGCTCCATTTGCCACAGTATATAGGCCAGTTTGATGAGACATTTGGTGAATCAGTCATAACAATCATCAAAACCAGCCTTTTTTCTGATATTCAAAAAAAAAACTTGGAAAAAAACCATACACACACATTCAAGGAAATATGGAAAAAAAAAAAGAAGTTTGGATCGCTCTCTCTATAATTAAGCATTCTCCGCTCGCCTGTTTTCTCCGACGTACGACTCCCGGCCATCCAACAAACGTTGACATCTGCTGTTGTACTTCGTTTTCTGCCTTTGGCGACACACCAGACGAAACATTATGGTATTTTTTGGTAAATGTGTGTTTTAATGTGTCACCTTGATAAATGCGCCCATCCGTGCGTGTGTTTTCCCAAAATTGCGGCCTCTCCCTCGCATTTGTTAATGTTGATTAATAGCCCTAATGCATTTGGTATTTGGCCTCCCTTCTCCACCCACTCTTATCTCTTAATGTGACTTTGGCTGGGCTGACAGCCCAGTAAGCAGAGAGAAGAAGAGAAAATAAAGTAAGCAGAGAGCGACAGCGAGGCGGACTAGCCTGGAAGAAGCTCCGGAGGCAGATGAGCGTGAAATCTCACTGTGATGACAGGAGAGATGTTCCCTTCAGAAACAGAGAGAACAGCTCGGGCCCGCTGTCTTCTCATCGCACTCATTTACAATATACACAGTACATATATGATGGTACACTCTCCATCAAATTTAATAGACTTGCGAGTGACCTGCATCTGTCCTGCATCAGCACTCTAGGATTTGTTCAGACAGCAACGCACCTGAAAAGTGACACTTCTTGAGAGACTACATTTGTATTGTGTAAAGTACGGTCAAGAACAAAACACACAAGAATATATATTCCCTCTGTTACTACCTGCTACATCTACGTGTCTACATTTCGCAGTTTATTAGGCACACGCAGATGAAACCAGTGCTGTCTGATACAACACCCTGCAATAAATCCTTCTTTCGTTAGCGTGGATGCAGTTGAATACTCACTAGCTAATGGGTTGTTTTACCTTGAAATAAAATGTTCACTATCCAGTGTCTCTTCAGTTGCTGATCAATTGAGAAGTGATGAAATAACAAAAAATGGTGAGATTCATTACATTTACATATGACTTGCAACCTGGAACACAGTAGCGTAGCATTATCCCAACATTTGATTTTCTCACCCTCAGAGTGACATCAGAGGAAAATGGCCATCATGTGACTATGGTCTATTGTGTTGACTCAGGTGTTATTCTTGCGTTGCGTTTGTATCGTTATGCTTTTTTTGTTTCTAATATTTAGTCCACCTCATCAATCTGGTAGACAATTTAGCTGGCCAGGACTACCTCGCTGGATAACGTTGCATTGCATTCTGGCGAAAGCTGAGCCAGGTTTAACTTTTTGTTGGACCACCCGGAGTTTCTTGAAGTGGCCTTCTGCACCTGCACTGCGTCAACATAATGCTCTAACTAAAAACAATGAAAAGGCTTTGTTCGGTCAGTGCAGTTCTAATGTCTATCTGAACACAGCCTTACCCCCCAAAAAAGAAAACAGACTTCCTCATCTTTCCTCAGATTTCCATTCGTTTGGGGGCGCCGCTTAGCTGGACCCGGGTTAAAGTCCCGGCCTGGGTCCCTTTGCTGCATATCACTCCCCCTCTCTTACCCTGTTTCCTGTCACGCTCTTGAGCTATCCTGTCAATAAAGCCAGAAAAGGCCAAAAAAATATATTAAAAAAAAAAGATTTCCATTCGTTTGAGATCATCTTGCCCTCATACAAAAATTGCTAATACACATTAGATATGAACGCATTGCTACCAACACCTCTACTACTGGAAACCATTTTTGCGAGCTCCAGCACATAGCCAGGACCACGGGGTGAACAGGGCAGGCAGCTGCTGGTCATTGTTCTTAATGACAGCTCCATCTGCTTCCCTTCCCTCTCCCTAGCGCACTAACAAATTAGCCAGCCATTAGCTAACACAGAAACACACTCCCAAGTTTCTGAACTCCACTCTGCTGTTTTTCTTGGCCTGTCCGCCTGTATGCTGGGAAAACCTCATTCTTGGGCTTTTAGATTGTGTGTGGTGTGTGCGCTTCCAGTTTGTAGCTTACCGAAGAGCATAAAAACTGTTTTGTGTTGTGTAACTCCATAGAGCAGCTTGTGTAATCGACTACATAAGCTTCCTCCAACATACAGTTATGATGATACATGAGACCGCAGGAGGATGTGGCCCTTCTACAAACAGTACTAAAATATTAAGCAGTTATTTCCAGAGATCTTTGATTAGATAAGTCTGCTTCTTAGACTGTAACCAAACATTTTGCTCCAAATAGATGTCAAGTCGAATGCTGCCAAAGCTTCCCTCTTTCGCTGTGTTCTCACTGCCCAAATGAGAGCTGTTAAAGCGAGTGGATTGCCCAGTTTTCCCCAAAAAATATTAAAGCTGCTAAATGTTTATGGCTGTCCTTTGAAAGGCCTCTTTATCCAAAGTTAAACTGATCTCGTACTGTGCGGTGATATCAGGCTCTCCTCAGGACTCAAATGACTCCAACAGCTGTTTTCAAGACGTGCATTTGGACATGGTACAGAGCCAGCGTGTTGAGAACAGTGGACACGCAGACGAACGGGTGAGGAGGATATCAGGCCATTACAGTAGATAGATTTGGAGTCTGTCTCAGCTCTCCCGCTCTCTCTCCCACCCATCACATAGCTCCCCCCCCCCTCGCGGGGTTAAGCACTTCGCTGGTAATGACCGTGCTTCAGACAGCACTTTTAAGCCTTGGTGCCTTGCTGGAGCCGCGGTGTAATTCAGCCAAAAAAGCCAGCGCCCGGGGGAGGGAGTGGAGCTTTTTCGGAGGAAATTGACAGTGTGTGGAGCTCGTCAGCCCCAAGGCGCACCCCGGTCCTGCTTAGGCTCAGACACCCTGCTGGGGAAGGTGCTGAGGTGGCTGGGAGAGGATGTGAAGGCCTCTGGCAAGAGAAGACGCTGCAAAAAAAAAAGTATCCATCCCAGCAAGTCATACTTGTATACTGCAGTGTTATACTGGGTCCGTCAACGGTAAAAAGCAAGTGGAGAGATCAATAATTTGTTATTCTATGTCAATGGTCTATCTGTTGACATTATTGACACAGCTAATCTGCATGATGTCAAGATATTTAAACGTTTAAAAGCAGATAGATCTTCATTACAGACATTTAGATTAGGGTTTACCAGTTATAACTCGTGTCCTGTTCTTATCAGCACACCACATTTCTTTCTCGTCCACCTCCCCACCCGAAACCCTCCTCCTCAAACCACTACAACATCCACAAAAAAAAAAAAAAGGCGCAAGAGAAAAATGCTGTTATTCATTTCTTTTATTTGTGTTCAGCCACATGGGGACATGGACAGTCTGCCCTGCTCCTGTCCTTGGCAGCTCAAGCATGCAGCCATGTAATCTGCGTTCCACTCCTTATTGATGGAGTTCACAGATCCGGAGGGCGCGTCGGTGCACCATCATCCCGGACTCCACCGTAGCCGGGAGAATGACTGCCTCGGCTGTTAGCATTGGACGGTCCAGTCTGCTGAGGAAGCAGTAGACGTTAATCTGCTCGGTCACACTCCAGCTCTCCCGCGGGACTGCGGGGATTAAACCCGGCGCAGGATATAGCGTCCGCCCGAATGCGTGACCGTGCTGGGAATTTCCATGTAATTGTGAACGAAGCACCATGAGCTCTCCTTCTCCTTCTCCTCCCCTCCATCGCACTATAAATACCACCAAGACTCCCCAAAGGCACCAAGTGCCCGAGAAGCAGGCAGGAAACCAAGACTGAGCCACAAGGACGCGAGAAAGGGACAAATAAGAAATGACATCCTCCTTGTCCTCTTTTCCTCTCGTCCCTCTTTGATTGGTTTCCAGAGCAGTATGAGTAGCATGCAAACTAGGTGAAGTAGATGACACACTTATTTGAATACAGTATAGTATGTTAAAGCTAACACTGCAGGTTTCTTTCTTCTGGCTCATTTTGAGCAACAGGAAGTGGAGTTTCGTAGCAGTTAGATTGTTGGAAGTCAGGGTTTGCACAGAAAAACCATCAAAGGCTCACAATTCATATTACCTCATACTGTACAAAACTACTGTCATGGCTCAGGAAAGACACGCTAACAAAAGTTAACTGAAGGATAAAAAGATCATTAGAAAACTGATCTTAAACATAATGACTTGTCTGACAGACACTACAATTTCTGTTTATATAGCAAGGACAGGAAGCTGAAAACACAACAGAGCTGACTGGAGAAACTGAGCGGAGGTGGCTCAGTCATGTGTGAGCTGACCAATCAGAGAAGACTGTGTACTGGGGGGGGGTTGAATACTAAAGGATGTAAACCTGTTAACAGCAGTAACCGAAAACCAAATTTTACACCTGAAAATAAGCATTATATGTCTCCTTTACACTTGATTATATATGTTTTAATTGTTTTTTTATAGATAACTATAATAATCTGTAGTTATCTTTATTTTGTCTCTTGCCTCATGATGCAGCCTCCTCGCCTAAACTAAGCCTTAGACATCATGAATGACTCCTCTGGAAACACCTAGAATTTCATGGTCGAGGCTCTCAGTCATTTTAAAAAGTGGGTTAGTACACTATCTGTCCTTGAAGAAGCACCCTGGCGCAGCCCCAATCCTTCAGCAAGTGAATTATTCCTGTCAGGATAGAGCAAGACTCATAGGAAAGCTTAGCGCTAACGCAGTCCCTCAGCTACTCCGTCTTTCCTTTGTCAGCCAAGGCAAACGTAGCCCACAACTAGAACATTTTGAATGGTAGTACATCAAGACGGATACTTCCACTTGATGCAGGTTAATGACGGATTTTTTTCAACACAAGCCTCTTCAACTCCTTTTGGCTTCTCATCGACAACCAGTAAAGTTGTATCATGGAAACTTCCAGACACTCACTCCCACTTTGGGGGCTTTTGAGCCCGTTAGCCAAAATGGGAAAGAAAAAAAAAAATGCAGATTGTCCAAATGGGACTGTGTGATATAAACAACTCCCCGGGAGGTGTGCTGGAGCCTCACTCTGTCACAAGGGCCAAAAACCACAAAGTGTCCGCCCAGGCTTTGGGAATGTATGGCAGGCGGCCACGACATGGGGCTCAACAGCTGTCCAAAGAGGGCTGAGAGAGGTCGCTGACTGCGGCCTTGTTCATCTGCAGCAAATCGCCCACCCGAGCCGAGGGGGAGGAAGCTGCAGGGCACCGTTCCCAGGATTTTCCATAGACAGTTGCTTATGAGTGGAGGGAACATGGAAATGCGTCGTCTAACCGGTCGCAGGGTCTCAGAAGCATTTTATTTGCATTCACACAGACACACATACACACACACACACACACACACACACACACACACACACACACACACAGGCACTGTACACCCTACATATCCTCCTGTGTTCGTTAGCAGACATCCTTTCTTCCTGAACGCTTCCCTATTATAGCCCCAAAACCCTTGACAGGTGTCAGCTGTACTCAGCTCACCGACTCACCAAAGCCTCTCCAGAAATAATCCGCTTCTTCTTTTCCCATCTCCCACAGTAGATTTCATCACAATTTCTGGACAAATTCAACCAGAGCTGCTGACTTTTATGGGAAAGACTTTTATTTTGATTCAATATAAATCCTATCTCGGGGGTTGGGGGGTGGGCAGGAGGTTTTTTTTATTCTCCCTACCTTTCTGTCTGTCTGTCTTCCTCTTTTTCCGCCCCCACCCTCTGCTGCTTCCTTCCGCGCTCTCCCTCTGTTGGACTCGCAGGCTTATGTCATGTGGAAAGTGTCTTCACTGAAGCAGCTCGAGGACACTGAGAAGCCATTTCCATTTTCGGAGATGTTTTTTTTCCCCCCCGTATGGAATATTGTCATTCAACTTTCCTTCGTTTGAGCGTGCGGAAAAGCCTTCAGGTTTTAAAGGGACTTGATCCCCTTTTCCAGACATATTCTCAGAGGATTAAGCAGTGAGGCCCAACTAAAGCACCCTTAATCAAATCAAAATAAATAGCCCCCTTCACAATGGAGGATGCCACATTTTCCATTTCTATTTTGCAGAGGATTTGTCCCAGGCAGGGAACATCGGCGGGGAAAAAGGCCCAGCGCCTGCAGAGGGAATGCAATGTGATGTGCTCCATATGTGTGTGTGTGTGTGTGTGTGTGTGTGTGTGTGTGTGTGTGTGTGTGTGTGTGTGTGTGTGTGTGTGTGTGTTAGTGTACTGCACTGACATGTACAGTTGGTGTGTTTTAGTGTGCCTCAATGTAATGTACATGTTGTCTTGGACAGCATGCTCATTCTCTTTCAGCCCTTATTGCAGCTGGTGTTGGAGGCGAGCGGAGCTTTTAGAGCCAAAATGGAGGGGTTTAAGTGTGCCTTAGGAAAGCTTCTGGCATTGCGGCCGTGTGGCACTCCAGGGCAGCAACACAGCATTTACTGCAGATTAGAGCTCCCCTCAAGTGTTGTACAAAGTCCGCCTTAAGCTTGGCAATTGTTCCGAGGGCCAACCGGCAACCTGCGGCTGTGAAAAATGTCAACGCACCCCATATAGTTTTACAGGCCTTCACTGAAGGTTGTAGAGGTTAGGACTCAGTGTTCAGTTTTGCTCTTTATATCCCTTATTCCTCGTCTGTCACAGGACTATTTTCTTGATGGATGAAAATGTTGTATGTGTCACTGATGCCAGTATCAGGGTATCAGCTGACAAGCACTTAATAAACACTCCATCTCTCTCAAATAAAGTGATTCATAGCACCTATCTGTGCCTACGGTATTTCATGACAGCTATTTTGTGTCAATCTCCTAAGCAATCTATCAAATTCAAGTGGGGAGTTAATGTCCAAAGAGACAGCAACCCATGTTTTACTTTTCCACTGACATTGTCGGTGTAATGTTTCAGTGATGATCGGCTCATCCACATGTGCCTTCTTCTTCCAGGTAACTACCCTCGGCCCTCCAGCTACGGCGGTGCTGGCAGTACCGGCTACAGTGGCCCCGGCCCTGGCATGGCCAACAGTCTGGGAATGAACGCCAGCAGCCCCATGCACGGCCAGGGGCCCGGCCAGCCCATACCTGTAGGACGCAGCCTCGGCCCAGGCAGCCAGAACAGGGTGTACCCGCCCATGGCTCCCAGCTCTCCCAGCATGCCCCAGCCAGCTGGGCCCGGGATGGGACCTCCTTCTTTGGGTAGCTCTAACCGCAAGGCCCAGGAGGCAGCAGCTGCCATGCCAGGATCTGCCAACTCAACACACAACAGGTAAGAACTCAGCAAGGAAATCTTGGAGATTTTGAGATTAACTTGTTAATCCTTTTTTCATTTTGCTTTCTGTGGCTTCTCACCTACGTTTGTGTATATGTATGTACAGTGCGCATGCATGTGTTTGTGTGTAAATGACCATTTAAAGTTCTTGCAGCTGCACCTATAATGGGCTTGGAAGTGATCTTGACTAAAGAAAGAAGAACGGTGTTATTTTAACAGCGCTCCAAAATAAATGGCCTAAACTCTTTTGTGGGACTGAGATTATTTTACTTACCCCAGAAATAGCGGTATGCTAAAACTTAGGGGCCAGCAAGCGCCACTCTATTACATCACAGGGACCTCTGTGGGGAGGAGCGCTGAAAAGCACCACAGAGAGTTTGTGCGCCACAGAGTTTGTCCTTTTTTTTTTTCTAAGAGTCTTTTCAGGCGTGCCGGCAAGAGTTCATTCTCAGGGGTTCCACGCTTCTGTGAGCCAATTGTGGAACTATCCCTATTTTCCCACATCTCATAAAGTGCCTGACATTTTGATAGCTGGCACTATACACCAAATGCCATTTGTTGCAAAGAGAGAGATATTGGCTTGTGAGAAGACTGCACGGGTTGAATACTGCTCTGTCAAAACATAAAAGAGGAGAAAGCAAACCAGAGGTTTAACTGTGAAAACAGCAGAGACAGAGGTGACACCAAGCACCTTAACACAAATACAAAGCACTTTGATGCTATAACGGTATATGAGTTAAGGGATATTATTTCTCCATCAGGGTTGGAGCTTTGAATCTATGAGTGTCTGTAGTGTTGGAGAGCAGGGCTGTTGCGGGATTGTGTGGGCAGTAAACTTTTGCTGAACCCAGCCGGGGGAACTTGTGAAAACATGGCCGTCTTCTGAGAGGGTGGATTTCTTGCGCTTCCTCCAATTGGTGCGGGTTTTGCCTAACAATGCATCATGGGAGCCGTCTCGCCAGCATTCTGCTGGCTGAAGTGGCAGATTAACATTTTGTCAATGTTCATTCCTGTTCCTGATGATGCATGAGTCAGACTGTGAGCCAGTGACGATGTTTCAGATGAAGTTTTCTCTTTCTGTTCGGGAGTCCGGTGACGCCGATCTGCAGGCGGCCTCCGTATGCGAGGTCCCCGGCGCAGATGCAGCCGCCCCAACCCTCCTCCACCCATTGGCCTACAGCCCACCCCTCCTCCACCCGTCTACCACCTTCACCTCCACCCAGACCTCACCATCCACCCATCCTGCCACCCTCACATTCACAGCACTATAGGTATGTCCACCACCCTCATGACATGTGTGCGTGTGTGTGTGCCTTTCAAGGGTTATTCCACCAATTTAAAAAGGTCTTGGGGAGTACTACTGCTTGTGCAAAAATAGTAGATTAAAGCGTCTTGCTTCAGGCGCCTTGTTTAGAAAAACAGTCCACTATCTAACACTCTGGGGTTTTTTTAATTGTCTGTAGTTCAACAATTTCTTCCTCATTTTCGAAACCTGGTTACTACATCACCCATAATGCAATGTACTACTGAGTGATATCAATGGAGGCGATTGATCAGATTACTCACATCTTCCCCTGGAGCCACAAAAAGGCTTCGTGATACTATTTTTTTCACGCATGCAGCAGTACTCACCAAGACCTGTCAAAGCACGTTAATGTGTAAAAGCGGTGGCGCTACCCTTTAAATATGTCCCACATCTATGTAATTGTGCCTCTGTGCGACAAACGTGAAAGCGATCGTGGTGAAATATTTCTCACACGCTCCCTCTGAGATCAAAACAAGACGAGTCATCATTGTTATTACCATAATAGCCATCATCACCTTCATCATCGCCACTGCAGTCATCGCTGTCATCGTCAGGATGTCTGAGTCACTCCGCTGAGCACATACAGCATGATGCATGGGCACACTCGCAGGGTTTCAGATTGTTGTTGGCATTTTGGGTGTGGGGGGCGCTGATAGTATGTGTGATTAATGATGTGCAGCCCAGTGCTGTCCTCGAACACTCGCACACTCGCACCCACACACAATGCAAATGATGGCCGAGCCATTAAGAGACGGGCCAGTGCTGTCAATAAGAAGTGGCGTGACATGATCCCCGCTGCTGGGACCAATCAGAGCGGCTGTCAGTCTCTCCTCACATTCAGCGAGACGCCAGAGAGGTGTCGCTCACTGTGGCGCCGCTGGAGGAGAAGACTCTCTCTAACACACTCTTGTTTGTTTACAATTCTGTCTAAAAAAAAAACAAAGTGTCTGTGAAAGCATCCCTGGGTTCTTTATCTTTGCCTCGTGTTTTATCTCCGTCTCCAGCATTAAGCAGTCATTATCGT
Organism: Acanthopagrus latus; assembly: GCF_904848185.1. Lineage (NCBI taxonomy): Eukaryota > Metazoa > Chordata > Actinopteri > Spariformes > Sparidae > Acanthopagrus > Acanthopagrus latus. The sequence continues at coordinate 16,083,580 of NC_051054.1, read as the reverse complement.
GTGTGCTGCAAAGATCACATTTAAGGCAAGAGATCCAGTACAACGAGGGCTTCTTCTTTTGATTTTTCTGTTGGAAACCTGTTTTCATCTTCCTCTCCGTTCCGCCGCGGTGGAGGCTGCCGAGCATGCTAACTTCCAAATTGCTTCTGTTTTTATTCAAAAACAAAGCGTAACTTCCACCGCACCGCAGGAGTAACTGAACAGACAGTGGATGCTTCGACACAACAAAAGACGTGTTTAAACTAGCTGGTGTAAAAAAAAACTGGGTGAGATCTGCTTTGGATTTCAAAGCGGATCTCACCTAGTTGGCAGAATTTCTTTCACTGTTCAACAGTTTTATATTGAATTTCTGCCACATTTTCTTTTTTTTCAAAACTATAGATTTTCTTTATTGATAATAACAAGTTTTTATAAGAAATAGGAGTAATTCTTCTAGCAGGGAGCTTTTTTGACAGCCTGAATTTTTGTCACATTGGGCATTTTTGCAGAATACTCCAGTTCCTTGTCTCACCCTCACAGTCGTTCATGTCTGCTATCACTCATTCTCCCTCTTTCATCCGTCCCCCGTCTGCCTCTGTTCTCTCTCCTCCCACCTGTTTCACTCTTTTTTACTAACTCTCCCAACTGTATCGCCCTCTCCGTCTCGGCGCAGCTCTGTTATCCTACCCAGACTGTTTTATCTCCCTCAGTCTTTCTTCCTCCCAATTTGCTTTTTGTTCTCCGCCGTCTCCAGCACAGCCTTGTTATGTTTTTCTTCCTCAGATCCCACTTTAGAACATCTGAGGGAGATCAGGAGAAAATTGGCCTCCGAAAAACCTGCAGTTAAAGGCTCCAGTACCCCGGTTTGCTCTCCAGATCTCAGTGCAACATTCTGAAACATTCAGAGCTCGGTTCGCCTTTGCCTGAGAAACAAGTTGTTAGTCGCGGCACATGTCTAGTCTCGCTCTTTGATGCGTGGACCCCGAGCGAGCTGCCAGCACCACCCGCTCCCGACCTTCCAAATCAGGGGCTAGTTAGCAGTGATGTCATTGGTTGGTTTCTTCCTCTTTTCCTCATTTTCTCGAACCCCCCCCCACCCCCGAACCAGATATCCACTAATAGTCCCTGCACATTTCTACCCCTCATACCCCATCTGACTCACACGCACCCTCACACACTAGTAGACGCACTCCAGCTTCATTACACTGAGTGAAAAGAATGCCAAATGAACAGAGGAGGGCCACTTCTGGTATCCCAGGGCTGCAGGCGAGGGTCGTGATTAAATCTTCATAAAGTGTGGCGTGAGTGTTTTTCTCCCTCAAGCCCTCTCAAAGTTTTTTTGTCCTCCACTGGCCGACTGGAATCAGTAACAAATGTCCCGCTCGTGTCGGTTAATCGGTTTGATTGGTGATTGAGGGTGACTGAAGGTTTCAAGAACATAAAAAAGAATCCTGTTGCTCAACTAAAAGTTGATTTGTGTCAACGGGAAAGTGAAAGATAGCTTTAATGGTCTTGCCAATTGTAATTTTGTAATCTAGGAGTTGCAGTTTAATTCTGCTGTTGCAGTCATATGGTGGAGACAGGTCTCTGTGGGCACAGCCGTCTCTGATCTCGTGTTTTTTTGCCACCCTGAGTCCCATTTTCTTTATTTCTTTTTCCTGTGACCGGATGTTAGCCAGGAGCAGCTATGGGTCCCTTTGAAAAAAGTAGAAAAGTAAATGTCACTCGTTCATGTGCTGTCACCTAATTTCAAAAATAGACGCTGGTCAATCTTGAGATCATATTATTTTTCTGGAAAACAGCATCAGTTTCATGAAAAGTTGACTTTTGGGGCGTACTGGGCTGCCAGTTGTCAGCATGATGAATTGCTGTGTTAAAAGTCTGACATGCTACGTTCAAATAACACGGACGATGTCAAGCCTGTCAGTGTGGATGAGGTACAAGTTTCTTCGGGAGAAAGGTGCTGTACAAAATTTTGTAGGGGCTGTCGAGTGATGTTGGGGATTTTTTTTTCCTTTTTTTCTTTTTGGAAAAGCGAAGAGAACAGAAAGTATTAAAAGGTATAAGCTTTTCTTGGCAGCAGCTTCTGAGGACAGAGCTGGCTTTTCAAATGACTTTCCAGCGCTGCCGGCGACACTCTACAAAAAGTTCCTGGAGCTATAGGAACGGGCTCTGTCGGAAAAATAAGCATTTAGCGGGAGAAGAGCAAAGCTCAGGAATAAAAAAAAAAAGAGCCGTAAATCAAAGGGAAATTGAAGGGAGTAAAATGTTGGAAGAGGGGAGAAGAGAGGAGAGCAGAGTGCTCCCAGGCAAATCCTCGCCAAATAATTCATTTCTGACCTCCTTAGTAAGTAAATTTGCTAAATAAATAAGAGCAGCGCTTGAATGTCAAGAACGGGGGATGCTGCCTGTGGCGCTTTGTCGCTCGCAGTCTTGGCAGTGCTGTGGAGCGCTCTGCTTTCATTAGATGGGCAAAATAAATGGCTTCTCCTCCATCCATCCTGAGCTGTTTGATGTTTGGGAGAGAGGGGAGGGAGAGGGTAGAGTAGCTTTTCTCTGGATTTAATATGTTAAAAGCTGTCCTTTTATTTTTTTGTGGGAGGTTTATTCTGGCCTCCCCTCTGTGAGAGCGCGTGTGTGTGTGTACGTGCACGTGCGCGCATGTGCATGCGTGTGTGTGTGTGTGTGTGCGCGTGTGTGTGTGGTGAGTTGAGTCAGGAGTTTGGAGGAGCTATGAGCCCGAGCTGCCCTGAGAACAGATTGGGTCCATATATAATTCATGGCCTCCAGCCGATCCACTCCATCCTTCCATCCAGCAGCTACTCTCTGCCTCCTTTTTCGCTCACTTTCCTCTACACACACACGTGCGCACACACACACAAAGCCGAGGGATCGATAGGGAGGGACGCTCAGCCATCACACACTCCTGCGGTCCCAGCGCTTCTGCTGTCTCGTCCAGTTAGCGGCGCTGGGAGGCATCGGCGCGGCCTGTCACCACGAATGAAGGACAAAGGCGCTGCCACTTCTAGAGAGACGCCGTCAGCTGGTTGGCTGGCACCTCGTAACCATGGCATCCCCTTGGCAACGGCGCCCACCCCGCACATGAACACAAGGACACGCTCAAACACACACTGACACACACACACAGAGACACACACACACTCTCTGCCCATGGTGTGAAAGTGGCCTTCTCCGATGCCCTTCACACATGTGGACTGAATAGCAATAGGAGAGAAATGGCTGTGTGTGTGTTTGAGAGACTAAAGAGTAGAGCATTTAAATAGCATGAATAGAACAACAATGGAATAGCAGTAATCATTTTGAAGTGGGGAAAAAAAAAGCAACAATGTGCATTTGAAAGCTCTTTGTTTCAGCTGTGCGAGATGATGGCTTTTCTGCCCTAATAGTGCGTCTGGACAGGTGAAACAAAAGATCGGAACCATTGCTGAATATTCATGCTCTCATACTAATGTAATGTCAAAACTCTCAACTCCAACTTTTCTTTTAAAAAAAAAAGGAGAAAAAAAAACATGAAACTCGGAGAGGAAGTCGAGTTTCCCCCGCTCTGCGTCTGTCCTCAGCCCACCCTCAGACAGCAAACTGAGACTGCACCTGATGGCCTGACGGTGTTAGGATACAGTTTCTATGTTTCTTACTCCGTGTGTGTGTGTGTGTGTGCGATTGAGTGTGTGTTCCCTCGGCTCAGTCTCATGGAACAGCGATTACCTCCAGCTCAGGGGCCCCAAGCTGAGAATACGCCCCCCATCGGTCCACCGGGGACCCATAGACACACTGCTCTGGCTTCTTCTTCTTCCTGCCTTCATTTCCCTCCTCTCCCTTCTTCTTTTTCTCCTACTCTCCCGTCTCTCCCGTCTCTCCATCCCTCCTCTCTCCCTCTCTTCCTTCACTCACTCTCTCTTTCTCTCTGCCGCAACAGGATGTTTTTTTTCCCTCCCCACAAAGGTGCCCAAGAGCAAGATGAATGCACTGTGCCTTTTTTTTTTTTTTTTTGGTTTTTTTTTTTTTTTTCTTTGCTCCCCCCGATAGCGGCGCATGCATATATTAAGTGTGATTAAACGCTGTGCAATGCCTCCATCAAGTGCTTTCTAATGGGCTTTTTTATGACATGAATTAGTCATAATGGGAGAGCGCCACAGCCGAAAACCTCCAACCACTGTTGTTGTTGTTGTTGTTGGTTTGGATATTTCACCGTACACATGAGAGCTTCTGCTTATATTGCTTAAGGTGGGTGAGGGGCGTTTTTTTTCTTTTTTTCTTTCTTTCTTTCTTTCTTTCTTTCCTTACAGTATGGATAAATGAGCTTCTCGAGCATTTGGCAAATCTCAAAGTTATTTTTCCTCGCCGGCTAATCAGCGCTCTCTTTTGTGGGAGTTTTGCTCGCAGGATATACTTGAGAGGGAAGGTGATCAAAAGGTAGATTTATTTCGGCGTCTTGACTCACACGAAGCTTTTTAGGGAACACGTAGGCAGCAATGCAGGAGTCTATATCCCCCCCCCCACCACCACCCCAGTATAGGGAAATGGGGCCAGATAAGCGTGGATTTGGTGTGAGCTTGTTTCTTTGCCATGGAGCTCCCCTGTGCACCTCGGCCCCCATAGAGGGATTACATATGTATCATCAGCCGTGCTCTATGACTAATTACATCTGTGAGATGAGATTATGGGGAGGTTTACCAAGCCAATCCCTCCTCTTAGGCTATGTGTATCACTTCCAACACGAGGTATTACACTATGTTTCTGCGTGAGTGTGTGAAAGAGAGAAAGATGCCAGTTGGGGGGGGGGGGAATTGACTGACATAAATCCGGTTAGCTTTTTTCTTTTTCTGTTTTTTTTTTCTTTGCGTCCACATAAAAGGGCGTCGCATCTCGGGCCAAAACACTCCTCCTTGTGGTCTGTCGTCGACTTCCTCAGCTGTCTGCCCCTTCCTGTCTGCTTTTCTTATTTAGTTTTCGGGCCTCTGCCTCTGCCCCTCTCTCCCTTCGCCTCACATGTTATTCTTTCTCTCTCCCCCTCTTTTCTCCCAATCTTCTCTTATATGGTTGTCCAGGAGATAATCTTGAGCCAGCAGGAGATAGACCAAACTGTTCCAAACACGGTGTTCCCTTTCAGCCCCCGTGTCACTGGCTCTGGCCTGCCTGCCATGCAATGATAGACGCTGCCTTCAATCACTCACACACACACGTACTCACCCTCTCTCTCTCTCTCTCTCTCTCTCTCTCTCTCTCTCTCTCTCTCTCTCTCTCTCTCTCTCTCTCTCTCTCTCTCTCACACACACACACACACAGGGATGGCTAACATTCAGCAGGTTGCAGATAAGCCCCTCTGATGTCACTTGCAACACCATGTGATGAGCCGCCAGAGAGAGAGAGAGAGAGAGAGAGAGAGAGAGAGAGAGAGAGAAGAGGGGAGACTGGGGGAGGGAGATTGAGCAGGATTGATTTCTGCCGTCACCATGGCAACAAATAACATGATCCTCTCCAAAAGCACACCTTAATTAGTTAAATTATGACTTGTGGGAGAAGGGGGAGGGGAGGGGGGCAGCGAGAGGGAGAAAATGGAGAGGGGGATTTGTAGAAGAGAGGAGGATAGAAGAGTTTTCTTCTCCGATGCGACATGCTCGTCTTCAGCCTTTTTTCCAAAAAGCTGTCTGTTTGATCAAGGATATGTTGTGTTGTGTGTTGTTTTTTTGTTTTTTTTTGTTGGTGTTTTTTTTTCTTTATTGTGACTCTCAGATTCCATGCTGCTAGATTTCACGGCGACAATAAAAGGAGTATGGCAGCGACCAACCGCCAAATATCGTCTTTGTACGATTTTTGTGACTTCTGTTCCTCCGCTGCTTTCACTGTGACCCACTTATCTCCCCGCAGCCTGTCGTTTTGCATCGTGAATCTTAACTGGATTCATCTCTTACCAATTCTGCTCATCATCTCTCCCCTCTGTCTGTGGCAGGCAGGGGAGCTATCAAGGCCCTGGTATCAGCCAGGCGAGCACCATGGCTCCCACTGTCCCCTACAGCCAGCCAACGGGAAACAACAGCTCAGCCATGGGCAACGCACAAGGTCCAGCCTACAGTATGACGCCTTCAGGTATACTGGCTTAATCACAAATGGCAGCCATACAGCATTTAAACCACTCAGAACTCTGTAAAGCACAAATCTTAATAAAACACGCCGTAATTATTTATAGCCAAGCCCATTCACACACATTGTTAGGTTTGTCTAAAATGAATTTATGACCTCTTCTCAATCATCTCATCTTTGTTGATAAAATAGAGACGAACCTGTTGATGAGAGAGCACTTCCCCCCCACCCCCCACCCCCAGGTTGATGTCAGACCGAGCCACTTAAGATTAACCCTTAAATTTATGTTGGATGTAAACCAGAACGAGCTCTTGTTCCTTACTCCTATTCAAAGACAGGCACAGAGGCCTGGAAGGGGCAAAAGATAGAAAAAGGAAATCTCTGAGAAGCCGGTTACTTTCTCAGAGCTCTCGCTTCTCCCGTAGAGCTGGCCCCTCCAGTGAGCAAAGATTAATGTGCTGCATCCCTTCTTCTTTCTTCCCCTTCACCCTGCTGCATTGTTGCTAAACGCACCTCGGAGAGCTCTGTGGCTCCTGAAAATGAAAGGCATCATTTTATTCAAAAACCAAATATCAGAATGCGTGACATTTGGGAAACTTCAAACGAATTAGAGCACCAAGGTTCCTCAAAACTCATCTGGTTTGCCCCTGGGCACGGTAAAAAGCCATTAGTTTTCCCACCGTGCCGCAGCACACAAGGGAAAAATAAAGAGGGGAGCCTTGTATCCAAGGACCCTGTCTTTCTATTTATAACAAATATGCAGCTTCCGCTATGAAAAGTAGTCTTTAAGGTTCTTAACTCTTTTTCAATTAGAAACCTCATGTGAGTACACAAATGTCTTTGAAAACAGAGGCGAATCTTGTTGTCTGACAACATTTCTTGAATGCTAACCCTCCCGTGCCGTCGCCACTTTGAACATGGATGATTTCTCCCAATCTGAGGATGTGCAGCCAGAGAGGTTGAAAGAGCACACGGGCTTATCTCATTCTCTTTCTATGTGTCCCTTGAGCCGCAGTCTTTGAGCTGAATGGCTGGACAGGCTCTAGAGGGGCCTTCAGAGCACACAAAGAAAAGGATGTGATGTTGAAACCAAGAGAAAGACGTTAAACCATTGTGCATTGACTTTGTCGGTGGCATGATGCAAACTATTATTCAGCTGCATTTCAGGCTGTTAATACGAGTTGAACTGACTCAAGTCCAAATCTCTAGCAAGTCCCAAGTCATTTTTTCTCGGGCAAGTCAAGTCACAGTTTGTGTCGAGTCAAGTTGAGTCTTTGGTTAATGAATTTTTTTTATATCTTTATAAAGTGAAAAGTCAAACAAGGTTTCAGTACCTGTCAATGAAAAGTAATGATATTATTGTCAAATTTATCCAACTAGTTTATCCAAAAAGCACAAAAAAAACACATTTTTTATCATTTTTATTGTAAGGAGTGAAATACTGACAGCGACACTCAAAAGCTAAACTGGAAACATAAATTGAACACAGACGAGTCCTTCGAGTCATCATGTCAGTGACTTGAGTCGACCCAGGTCCACATATCTTATCGATTGTGATAGCAAAACGTGCCGATCGAACCTCTTCATTCTGCTGTGGTGAAAGCACACCTGTAGGGACAAATCTCTTTATAAACAGAAAAACATAGATGTTTATTTTACGGCCAAAAGGTACAAAGCTACCTGCCCACAGATATCTCACACAAAGTGTTTTTATTCTTTGAAAAACTCAGTATTTCTCAGTAAATGTTTCCTCTCTTGGCGAAGGAGCCATGGGAATGTCGGGCGAAGGGATGATGAGCCCAGACGGGAAAGCGAAAGCGGACGTGAAAGACGACGGCGGCCCCGCCAACGAGCCTCACAAACCAAAGGTACCCCCTTGACCTTTATCTTCTTCCCGTCTCACTCTGCAATTCCCTCTCGTCCTCTCCTTTTCGTTTTCTCTTGTTTTGTTTTTGTTTCTTGATCTCGCTCTCCTAATGAAGCAAACCAGATCTGATCAGCATATGCTGCCTCAGCACAGTGGGCTGCTTCTCTGTTGTTTTCTCGCCATATTTAATGATTTGTTTAACATTTACCATTCCTAATGTTTTCCTCGCTTTGTTTTTGCCCCCAGCACTCTCTTCTCTCGCTGATGTTTTGGCAGCCCGAGAAAAAAAAAGAGAGAGAGACAGAGAGAAATAAAGGGCTCGGCATCTGCAGTACACACATGCATGTACACAGAAATATAGTGCATATAGACACACACACAGACATACACGTAAGCATATTTATATTTTTATTTTATTTTACACAGAGACGATAAAGCGCACACTGGCCTCTCCAGTCAGTCACACATATGTACACACACACCATCTTTCTCTTAAATACTACTTCCTCAGTGCCTCTGCTCAATTTACACTCACACAAACACACACACACACTCACACACACACTCACACACACGTCCCAATACACAATGCTGACTTCTCATTTTGCCCTACAATTGCAGCTCAGCTTGGCTCAGCTCAGCAACAACAGAACTCTGCTCTTTGCTCTTTCCCTACCCCCCTCCCCTTGTTTTTGCTTAACAACCCCTCTCCCACACACACACACACACGCGCGCACACACACACAGCGAACACACAAACGTGCGCAAACACACTCACACGCCTCCATCACATCCACTACACGTCTTTTTCCCTCCAAATCCCTGTCTTTTCTTTTGCTGATTACGGTAGTAGGGCCTTTTGAATTATTTAAGGCAGTAGGAGCAGCCAGAAAGACCCCCAGTGCTCCCAAAAGAGATGATCTGTCTGCGGAGAGAGAGAGATAGAGAGAGCGAGAGAGAGGAGGAGGAGGAGGAGAGAGGCAAAGACAGGGGAAGACAGGGGAAGAGAGAGGGAGAAAGATAAGGTTTTGCTGACATGAGCATTCCGTACACAGACCAGAAGCACTTGTCAAGCTGTTGTTCCCTCTTTCGCAGTCTCTCTCTCTCTCTCTCTCTCTCTCTCTCTCTCTCTCTCTCTCTCTCTCTCTCTCTCTCTCTCTCTCTCACACACACACGCACACACACACACACACACACTAGATATAGACTCTCACAGACACACACACATACTGATGTGAGCTAACGTGGAGTGATTTGCACAAATTGGAGCCTGTACAAAGATTCACACATAAACACAGAGCAACACACAGATCTGCATGCATTTCAGATCTCTTGCATGTAAACACATGCAGTTATGAATGTAGACTAAGACACAAAATAACAATAAGTAGAGATGCAGTGATACCAGTTTTGCCTTCCAAATACTGACTCCATGCTCACATTTTTTTGTATTTGCTGATGCTGAGTACCCATCTCATTCAAGCATGTTAAAGAATATATATTATATTTGTTTTTAACAGGATGTTATGGGTGTGCTTGAAGTTGCACAAGTCGATCGCGGTTGATGAATATTGGCTGGTGATCTATTAAGTTGCATACAGGTGTACAGGACGCTGCTGGGAGGTAATATTGGTCCCATTTTGAATAAATAAAGAAGGAGGTATCAGATCGGTGCATAGAGTCGTCTACTCATTGTTACTCGATCTAGCATTTGAGGCAGTATGACAGGCAGAACAACAGTGAGGCATACAAAATCTTTCACACACACTCATACTTTCTGTAGTGTGCTTTGGCCACAGGGCTGTTTCAATGGTGGAAAGTAACCATGTGCATTTACTCAAGCAGTGTGGAGAGACTTTGCTTGAGTAATTCCATTCTGTTACTTCTACTCCACTACATTTCAAATGTACTTATTACTTCACTATGTGTATTCATTACTTTTGAGTTACAGGACGCTTTGTCGATTCAGGGTACCACAAAATATCATTAACTTAGAATTTTACCTGTATTTGTATGTATTTAGCTACTCAAGAATGACTTCAAAATAGCTCCACCATTAGCAGCCACAACAAGTGATATACAAAAATTAATACATCAGTATTTATAATCCAATTATATGCCTTATTCTGAAATGGGACACTTTTGCTTTTGATACTTGTGATTATACTTATACAATGTAAAGTTCCGAAACAATTATTTTTTACTTGTAAAATATTTGTTTGCTGCAATTTTGCTACTTTAACTTAAGCAAAATATTTTAGCATTACACCACCACTGATGGCCATACAACAGTAGGAGAATTAGCATCCAGGTACTAGCAGTACCACAATTACAGTCAAAGTCCTGCATTCCTGTTTTATTTGTAAACATGCAGAAGTATTATCAGTGAAATGTGCTCCTTCTAAAGTAGAATTATATGTATATTATAACCAATGCTTGAAGATGTAAGTATAATTCAAAAGTTGTAGCTGGTTGAGTTGGCACAAATTTGATTACTACTTGGGCATCAAATTTTATAATCTGGTTCAGATTGAAACTATTGAAAATCAGATGTTTACTTACCATAGTGGTAAAATAAATACCATTGGGTAAAAAGTACAATATTAACTTACCAAATGTGGTGACGTACAATGTAGGCTGAAAAGGAAACATTCAAGTGGAGTGGGAATACCTCAGACTCATACATAAAATACAGTACTTGATGCACTTTCCACCTCCGAGTCCAAACACACACATGTTGACTCATTTTTGGTTGTCCAGCTCTAAGCTCACTCTTGTGTCACATCACACTGACACCAAAGAGGCGGTTGAATGAACCCAACAGTGAGGGATGCTTTTACACAAAGAAAATTAAATTCTTCCCCCGCTTTCTCTGCCCCTCTCTCTCTCTCCCCAGCAGCTACAGGACGGCTACAGCAACAATAACAGCAGCAGTGGCTCCCAGCAGTGTGTGTCCCAGCCGGCCACGCCAGGCGGTGCCCTGCCCGTGCCCTCCCCCCTCTCACCCAGCCCAGCCAGCCTCTCCTCCTACCACGGGGACGACAGCGACAGCATCAGCAGCCCCCCGTGGCCCCTCAAGACCCCCTCGAGTCCCGTAAGAGCCAGAAATATCACACACTATTGTTTGAATGGATGTGCGCATTTACTGAATAAGTCACATTTACATGACATAGACAGAGAGACCAGAGACCGGCTGAATTTCCCTTTATGGACCATCGTGTCACTACAAGCTGTTCGTTTGATTGATCGAGTGAGGGAGGGATTATTCTGTAATTACTTGATCAAAAGTGTTCTTCAGAAAAGTCTGGAAGGGAGCCAGACACGGCGGTTTGGGATTAAACTTTGTCCACCAGTGTGAACTTGAATCGTGTGAGTGTGCTGTGAATGAAGTAAACACAAGTCTGCACAATAAACAAAGTGTTCATTTTTGCTTGGTCATTTAACGGAGGGCCAACTTCTGAATGTGCAAATTTGGGATGAAACTTTAATGATCCCCAAGGGTGGAGCGGAATGTTGTAGCAGAAAACTGCATTAGGATACAGCAAAAAAAAACTATGTAGGAGAATCTGTATTATATACTGAGTACCACAAGCTGATCCTTCTCTTTTTATTTCTCCATCACTCTCCAGAAAGCCAACCCTAACTCCTCCTCCATCAGTGGGGAGCGAATCACGCGCCTGTTTGAGCTGGGCGTGGAGCCAGAGAGGCGGGGCTGGGTGGAGCGATACCTGAACTTCATGGAGGAGAGGGGCACACCCGTCGCCCAGCTTCCCGCTGTGGGCAAGAAGCCGCTGGACCTCTGGAAGCTCTACATCGCTGTCCGCGAGATCGGAGGCCTGGCCATGGTAAAGCACAGGGAACATGCCTGATGTTGATGTGTTAGGATAATGTGAGAGATGACACTGCTCAACACGTGCATTAAACTCATCTCATTCTGCCCGTGCATTCTCCAGTAGAGTGTACTGAATGCATGGAAGCAGTGTGGCATATGGTGTGCTTGTAAATGTTGAGAGATGTACTCAAGAGAATGAGATTCATGAAATAAATCTTGGAGAAGCCACATGCCTGAAAATGTCACAACACTTGAGTTCTGACAAAACTCCACGTGTGTCAAACAGCATGCGATAAAAATGTAAAACATGTAAAGGTTAACGTAAATACTAATGGTTTGCGAGATTTAACGGGAGGCCTAAAGAAGCCAGGAAGAGGGCATTCACGATGTGGCCATAAGTATGTGGACATGTTATCTTTATGCTGCTATAACAGCTTCCACTCCTCTAGGGAAGCTTTTTTTGGAACCTGCAGGGATCTGGTCTCCTTCAGACACAGTAACTTCAATGAGATCGACCACTGTGTTGGGCATTAAGGTCCAGCTCGCAGTCGGTCGTCTAAAACAGTTGGATGGGTGAGGTTGAACTCAGGGCTCTGTCTTGAAATCTTGAAAATCATTGCATAATGGGCTAGACACAACTTTCCCCAAACTACAGTACTGAAAGAGGCTACACACAATGCCACAACAGTATAACAGGAAACCAGAGCTATCAGGTACATTAAAATGTCAGGAAACACAGTTTCTTGCCAGATTTCAATTTCCACAGACCACTGGGTGATCCTCAGAACTGGATTGCTGTTGAGTCCAACTACCTTTATTTTATGCAGATAACGGTTTGTTTGGCTTCCAGCTTTGTGATTCCCCCGCTTCTAAAAACAGCCATATTGGTGGATGTTTTGCCAGAGCATGCCCTTTATTGTCTAAAATGTATATTTTTTCTTTTAATATAAGGATTTCCCAAAACTTGAACTGAGAAACTGTGAAAATCAGCCCCTTGTAGTCAACGTTGTCCACATACTTATGGACATATATAATTTAGTATGTTTTTTGGTGTCAGATAATTAATAGCCATGTGAAAATGATGTGCACTACTCACAAGTGACCTACAGCTCTGTGGTCATAGTGAATACACAAACATTAAGTGGCCAGCCAGGGAATTGATTATTTGAAACAAATTCAGCAGGCTGTGGTCAACCGTCCTGCGTGCGCAATGACAAGTGAGTGGCTGATACCACCGGAGTGCATGAGAACAAATAAAGGATGGTGTACCCTACACTCCTCATTTGACTCACTAATGTCTTGCCCTCCACCGCTCAGGTAAACAAAAACAAGAAGTGGCGCGAGCTGTCGACCAACCTGAATGTGGGCACGTCCAGCAGCTCGGCCAGCTCGCTCAAGAAGCAGTACATCCAGTATCTGTTCGCCTATGAGTGCAAGATGGAGAGGGGAGAGGAGCCGCCGGTGGACAGCAGCAGCAGCAGCAGCAGCATAGCTGGAGGGGACAGCAGGAAGCAGGTCAAGATCCAGCCACCCTCACCTGGTAAGGACTGATAACAGAGCAGTTTCACTGGGTTGTTTTTTTTTTTTTTTTCCCTCCACCACTCCACTCTCCCATCTGTCGGCAGCCAAACAACAGGTGCTGCTGATCAAACTACAGGTGTCAGGAATCATCAGAGAAACAGCGATCTGTATTCAAGGCAATGTAGCGCGCGACGCCGCCACAATAAAGGCTGAGCAGCTGAGTCAGAAAAGCTTTGAGTGAAGGCAGCTGCCATGCTAGCATCTTGGAGGAATGGCAAGACTATCAGCTGCACAGTGGTGCAGATTCATAGGAGAGATAAATTAACAGGTTGTGTAAATTTATTCCTCGGTGTAGGTTGGAAAAACATTGATTTAGCAAAGAAATAAAAGGGTAATGTTATTAGTCGGAGCTTTGTTGTATCAGCTGCTGTGCACATTAAATGAATTAGCCCAAACTTGCCAAACTGGGTAACACTATCTAAACATGAAATTACATGACTCATTACAAGCCAAAAATGTCAAATATTAGCACAGCCGGAGAGCGCATTAAATCACAGACAACAGACTTTCACTTCCACATTTTTTCAGATATTTTAAGAAACATGTAAAGGAAGGAGGAGGTGTCGTGGGAGGGTAATTACCTGATGTCATGTCTCATGTCCTTTTTTCCCAGATTATTGAAACATTTCACTGATATTAAGATTAGACAACTCATAAAGGAATGCAAATCTAACAACAAAATGTGTCAAGCTTAAAAAAAAAAAAGAAAAGAAAGCACTGTACTCCAATTACAGTTACAGGATCGGTTCACCTAATCAACATCATATCTCTTCACTTACCTCTAGAGTTATTTACCCAGTGGTGGAAAGTTACTAAATATACTTATGTACTTTATTTTATCATTTATTTGATTATTTCCATTTTGTTACACTAACCAAATAATGTAAATAATGAGGCACCATATTACATATATATGATGTTCTTAATTAAGCAAAACATCCATTTACAACATGAAGCAGCCAATGCGAGGGAGACAGGGCAGGTCTCACCAGTCAAGGGGTTGTTGTGACCCTAAACAAGATCTTTTCAGGCGTACCATAGGATGTTAATTCCTTTAATTGTTGCCTCAGTGAAGAAGTTCCGATTTCCGGTTTAGTAGAATAGACTTTTTCCTAGCTGTGCCGGTGAGTAATATGAAGTGTTAGCTCATTTTAAGACCTTGAATGTCTCTAAAAATCCAGATCCCTGGGGTCAGAAAAGATTTGGGTTTTAACAGTATCAGAAGTTATTCTAGTAATGTATTTCCAAAATTCCAGAGCATATGAAGTAAATCTCTATCACAGTTTGTACATCGCTGGCATTTGCAAGAGGTATTATATGCTGTATATCTGCAGTGTAACATGTTCTGCTCAAGATAGTAAACTGTATTTGTCTGTGTTGTCTGGTTGAGATTAGTCCAGTCTGAGACATTTCAAGGAAATCCCACCAGTCGACATCATTATTGTTGCATTCAAGGCTATAAAATCAGGGCTGTAAAATAAGTTTGGCCCACCCAATGTTTCTAGCAGTAAATTAAGGGAACTTTGGATTCTAGTACTGTTTTGCATTTTTGCACTTGCGTTTTACATTACTTCCACATTTAAGTTTCAGATTTGGCACTTCAAGGGAAAAACTTTGGGCACCCCTGCATGAAATGAATACAAAATAAGTAAAAGATCTGACTGCTTCTTCAACCGCTGTATTTACCGGTGTAGAGAGTTGTTCTGTTTTACTTTTCAACCAGATGCAACTGAGAAACCGACCTCAATAAGATCTGCGTGGCAGACACAGAGAGTGTTTCTCTGTCCTTTGGCTAAACTAAGCCTTCTAACGACTTATATCCACAGCCAGCCAGTGAGTGCATGATCATCATTAAAAACAGCATACGAGATTGCAACACAGATACATGAGCGCACCTTAAAACTCACGAGAGACGAGTGAACATTAACACTGTTTTGATGAGGTGATTCTCAGTTTAATGAAGGTGAGCCACGTTACTATCACCAATCGTACCTCAAAACCTGGACTCCGCCGTGATTTGATTACAGTGCATCCGAGGTTAAGTAATATTGTTTTGTTGCTTTTTTTTGTTTGTTTGTGCGTATCGCCCGCTCGCACAGCGTGTCTCTCTGTGCACGATTATGACGCGAGGATCAGAGGAGGGAGAGAGAAAGAGAGCGGCGGCGATACGGAGCTGTAAGGTCACGTCTCTAATTTGCAGCGGAGATGAGAAAAGTGACCCCGGCTTTTAAATAGAACATCAGAGCACTTCACCTGCCGGAGACGCTGCAGATTGCTTTTGCTCGTGGGTGGAAAGGAGCACCCGCCTTCATTTGAATATACACACACATACATGTTGGCGCACATGAGTCACGCACACGCAAATATATACAAACACATATGAATGAATTCCCTTTTGCTCGTGACACTTTATAATTCATGATGCAGCCCTCTCTCATCTATTCAAGAGGCTCTAACCACATCCATTTGATCGAATTTTGCTTTGCTCACATCAACAAAATCAGAGGAAGACGCGGGCGAAGAATTGAGGGAAAGATCTGAATAAATGAGTCGAGACATAACAAACAGAGATGCTCCCACACAGGTGCTCTGCACGCTACAATTAAGCAATTACCATCCAATCCTGCTCCGTGGCATGTATAGAAATGCTGAGCAGGCTAGGTTCCTTCTGATTCTGCATCATGAAGGTAAAAGGGAAAGATCTAAGTGACTTACTCTGAAGGACGGCTCGTGGATGGCTTCGGTCCTAGTGTTTTAAGTAGGAACAGTGACACTTGAGTGACATCAGTAGAGAGGGTCGGAAATCGTGGTCGATATCAAACTGTGTCAGCAAAGAACTACCCGTTAATATGTACACACAGACGTGGATATTATCAGTGTATCTGCAATCTGCAAAAGTGTATCTCTGCATTGAGTTCCATATGTGCTGTAGTGGCTTTAGAACATGTTTATTTTGAAGTGTAATACATGTTGGTTATTACCTGAGCGTGTTTCAGTACTTTTGGCCATCATTCTTGTGATTGTTCTCAAGTAAACTCCAGAGATCCGGGGAACACAGGGAGCGCTTTAAAGAAAAACAAGCATGCAGATGATCAGACAGATTTTTAATAACCCCCCCAGGCAACATAAACTTTCAAAGCAAACTGTTAAATTATTAGCCAAACTGTTGGCTGTAAACTTCCATCACGGTTTACAGATCGACTGCCTGGTTCAGCTTTGAGCCAGCGCGCTTACTCCAGCGGCGAAGGAATCACTGCGCCCTGTGCATCGGGCGATGTTAACATTATTATCGATGTGATTATTATGTATTGTTTCAGTGATTCCCACCTCAAAGAGAGAGGAGTTTGAAAAGGAATTGTTGCTCGACTAGAATAATTAGCACATTATTGAATGAATATAAAAGAATAACAAAAAGAAATCAGGGTAAAACCTCATTTTATGATAAACTGTCTTCTTTTAAAATCAAATTTCATTTACGGTGAGATATCCCAAGAGGAAGAGAGATCTATTCCTGTGAAGTAATAACCTTTAAATCAGAGGAAAACCTTCAACTGTAATTATTACTGACATTTCAGGTGCACTCGCTTCCAGTTTCACCTCCAAATAAAGTGGTAGCAGTAATCTGGCTACTCGTTTACAACCCGTATGATTGTCTGAATGCCCGTCTCTTGCTCTGTCTGGCTCAAGTGTAGCAGACAGTAGCAGTTACTTTGACCAGAACAGTGTTAACATTACCAGCATGATGCTTCCACACAAGTTGTGATGCACCATAATTTCTCTTTCTCTAATTATAAAAATATTTTAATTTGCTGAGATGGTTTACTTTAATCTTGGTACATCATGCACGTACATCATATTCTTGATGTGTGGTGGACTGAGACTGCCAAAAATAAATAAATTGATAGATAAATGGCTTTAAAAAATATTGCTATGCCATGAAACACACCAAAAATTTAATTGAAGCGTAGGCATTATTTAATTCATAAAGTGTAACATAATCAGTATTTGTGCTTTAAATTTCCCCTTCTTTATTTGCCCTGGTATTCATTTGAATATTTGTTCCTTGTTGTCACAGTTTAAAGAAGGACCCAAATGCAGGCACACAGAGACAGAGCAACAAAAACTGCCATCAAAAAGGCAAGCAAAGGAAAATACCAAAGTAATACAGCAGACAGAGGCCTGCCGCGAGGGCGAAAACAGACCAACCAACACGCGACGAACATGAAGGAGCAACACAACACTGGATAAACACAATCGAAACTAACACAGGGATGAGCTGCACGTGGAGAGACACTGGGAACACTACAGACTTAACTTCAACATTTCCTTGCAAATGAAGGGGCTGTCAATCAAAGTGTGTCATGATTGGATATGTGATTACATTACATTTAAGTGAAATGAATACGCGCACCCATAATAATGAAAACAAATGGCATTTTAAGACGACACACTGTGTACAAAATGACTTGGGAAAATGGACATCACTGTAGTTCCGGTATGGATCCATTTGTCCTGAACACTTACACACCCCAACTCTGAAATATGTTCTGAATACCCGAAAAGAAATTGCATCCATTCAATCGTTATACCTCTGTGTTGATCCACTGTCTGTGCTTTCCTGCTCCAAACTGCCCTACTGACACCCTGCCAGCCTATATATAGACTGACAGCCCAATGATGTCACTGAGGGAGCTTGTCCAGCGGGCTGGTGGGGGTTGGTGTGTGTAGTAGTAGTTGTGGCGGTGGTGGTGGCGTGTAGGGAGTGATTAATGAGGACTGGAATGTGGAACGTAAACAAACTCGACCTCGCCGTCACCTTTCATTCACAAAAATGGCTCGGCTGACTGACTTGGTTTTTTTTTTCCTCCCCCCGTCCCCCCCACCACCACCAACCACCACCACCCCTCTGGATTATGTCACATGCTGACACGCACACACACATGCACACTTTTTTTTTCCCTCATCGCCTCCTCTGTCATTCTTGTCTTCCTCTAAATGTGGAGCAGAGGGCACTCCGAGTTCACGCTCTCCTCCATCTTCTTACCCCCGCCCGCTCGGTATTATGTATCCGTCTGGCCGCCTGCTCTTGAGGAATGGCAAGCGCCTTAACCTCAGCTAACCCCGCCATTGTTTGCGCTCGCCTTGGCGTGCATGTGTGGCGCGCGTTCATGTTTGTCTCTGAAGCGGGGGGGATATCCCAGGAAGTGAAGAATCCTTAATGCGCCCTGCCCCTTCGTTGCCCTCTCTCCTACCTCTGCTCATCGTCATGGGATAACCATCTCTCTCCGTCTCTCTCTTTCTCTCCCCGTCTCCTGTGATGTAGTGGCAGGGGGTATCATTGAATAATTCAGAATTAGCATGAATCTTTAAAGCTTAAGTCTTTCTCCCTTTTTTTTTTTTCCTGTGGAAACGTGCGGTGCAGGGAAAGGCCACTGAGGCTGCTCCAGAGAAAAAGTCTTCTTACGCTAAATGCTCATTAGGATACTTTCATATTCTCTCCCGCTCCGTCTTTGTCATCTTTTAGCTGGAACAGGCTGTGTTTTCCATGAAACCTGCTTCTGGGAATTTGTATCCCTTGGTTTTTGTCTGGTTGGGGGTTCTGTCTGTAGCTCGGCTTCCTCTTGTGATTTTTCCAGTCATCTGATTTGAGAAATTCACAGAAATGTGAAACCCAATTTTAACCCCAGTTTGAGTCTCTGTGTGAGGGAGATGTTTTTTTTTGTTTTTTTTTTTTAAGAAGGATGTCACAAGCACATGCTTCCTCCGGCTCCACTCACACTCTCAAGGGATATATTGGCCTGCGCAGAACTTGATTTTACCAAATATGGTGGATATACACTACCTTTCCCTCAAATGCGTCTGTTCCCTCAATCTTAGTCCTGCATATGAACTCTCATCAAGTCCGTGGCACACCTAAAAAAAAAGCGAGTTAAACCATCTTCAAATGGCTTCCAAATTAAGAGCTGTGCTCCGACTCCCCCCCCCCCCCCCAAGTGGGCAATTCCCTCTGAGAAATCCTTCCCTTCTCACCTCAGTGTCCTCTCCTTCTCTCCCTCCTCCTCCTCCTCCTCCTCCTCCTCTGCTGGTAAGCAGTTCCTCTGTACTCGTCCTCTCTGCCCTCGTGTAGGCCGTTTGCTCCAGCTCGCTTCTCATGTAGGGCGGCACTGTTAGTGCTTTGGCCTTAAGTCCAAAGTTATCTCTCTAATACAGCACCTTGCCGCAGCCAAAAGCCCACTATGGTTGCTCTAACTCGAACCAGCTTTAAGATGGTATCTGAAGACATGCGGCGGAGCCCTGCAGTCTGAATGTGTTACCGTTTTTTTTTGGAACTGCGAGTGTCTTGAATCATCTAACTACGATAATAATAAGGATTCTTATGTCTTCCAGCTAATTCAGGCGGCTCCCTCCAAGGCCCACAGACGCCCCAGTCCTCCGGCAGCAGCTCGACAGCGGAGGCGGCAGGGGATCTGAAACCTCCCACACCTGCCACCACCCCCCTGGGACAGGTTACACCACTGCCCCCCAACAGGTACCACACACAGACAGACTGCACTACTCACACCAAGAGAACTGCTCTGAGTTATTCTGCTGCTTTCACTACTACCGCTGTTACTAGTATTGCTATTACTATTTATATTAATAAACCGTGTATTTCTCTTTCAATTCGTCTTCATTGTCTATGCTTCACTGACTTCATTTTTTTTAATACAAGATATTTTCAGCACAGAGCGTCCCTGATGTAAAATGAGGACTGTCTGTTGATGTAATGTATAAACTTAAATTGTAAATATTGTCTCATAGAAACAACTATAGTCTAGAGGAGCAGGGTTTTATTAAAGGTCAAATATCTCTATGTGCTGTTAACATCACTTATACTCCCGTTAGAACAAGAATTTAAGTGCTTTATGTGAGATTGAAGACCAAATCCTTTTTACATTTTCTTGCTCTTTATATGGTGCCTCAAGGCTTTTACTTTTTTGTAGAAAAAAAAATGTCCTTCTCTGCTGACTTCTTGTTGTTTGAAGTGTGGGAGCTTTTCTTTGTGGCAGTTCCTTATTTTGCTTTCTTTGCGATTTCAGTTGTATACTTGTCACTTATACTCACACTTATAAGTGTTGTTTAACCTCTGCCTCCAACCTCTCCATGCAGCGTCTTTTCGAGCACATGTTGGCAGCACCCTTGTATGTGCATAAAAAATATCAACAATAAGTGGTTGAAACTTATGAATAAATACATCTACTCATTATATGGTACTCACTTACTCACTCCAACTATATTATCAGTTTATAGATAGATTTTAGTTGAAAATGCACAAAAATTGAATGAAGCTCTCAACAACATGTTAAGAATTAACAGCTACAACATTATGATGACTTTGTATTCTGTTGCAGAGAACCAGCACGTGGATGATTCTTACATATTGCACCTCAAACCAGCTAGATCATATAGTGCTCCATATAGGTCTTCTGTAATAATACTTCTGTAGTGCAAGATCACTCTGACAGGTGTCATTTCACATGCGGAGTACTTTTACTTTGAACTTTTTTAACCACATCTTCCTGTTTCTTTACTTTTTTATATAAATGTTGTTAATGCAAGGCCAACAACAGGCTGTCTCTGCTAGTGCAACTATGACATTCGTATACATTTTTATCAGAAATATTTTGCATCAAGAGTAAACATCCATCTTTAAAATACTTACAAAAGGACTAAAATTAAATAAAACCGAAATTTAAATAGAACTCCCTCACAGCTCAGATCATATCCATATTATCGGTGTATGCAACCCATGGACTCCAGCTCTCTCACACAGCTACCCCCCCTCTCTTCCTTCCTGTCCCTCCCTCCCTCCTCGCCATGTCCAGGAGCAGTGTGAGTGTACAGGACCCCTTCTCAGAGGTGAGCGACCCGGCCTTCCAGAAGCGTGCCACCTCCCTGCCCCCCTCAGCTCCTTACCAGCAGGGCCTCAGCATGCCTGACATGATGATGAGGATGCAGTACGACACCAAGGACCCCTTCGCCGGGATGAGGAAGAGTGAGTGAGGCGCACGCTGTGATGCCCCTTCACCCAGACACTAAAAAGCCTAGACCTGATCCCCCAATCCCACAGAATATCCTGAGGTTTTTTTGCTGTGTTGCAACAGAAAAAAACTATTTGACTCAACTGTGCGTGGCTTTTAGAAGAAGATACTTCAAATCAAAACTTTATCTTTACCTTAATTCAAACTTAAATGGCTCTCTGTCAAAATGACTCGTGTATCCCAACGCCATTGTTCTTCCGTCTGTCTCCTTAGTCTAATTGATTGTCTAGTCATCATGTCGTGTTAGATCAGGACAGATGAGTGTATGCGTGTGTGTTTTACCACCAGAACTATGAAAGGAGATGAGAATTGTTTGTTACAGCACGCAGCCCTTTATCGAAAAAACACACCAGCTCGTCTGATGTTCTTGTGTCTCAGCCCTCGTCTCATCCTAACTTTGTTCGTCCTTTTCATCCTCCTCGTGTTCAACCTTTCATCCTTCCCGTCCTGCTGAGAAGCACCTGTTTTGACCAACTCATGTGGTTTAGCTTTTCAGAACAAGCGAGTAGTTCTAGAAAGGATAGCGGCTCCTCTGAAGACTGAGGTAGAATGGAGTCTGAATGAATAATATGGTGGATGTTAGCTGCATAACAACAGTTGCAGACTCAGAACAATAGGCTTAATCAAGGGAAGTGGTGAATATTTATAGAGCAAGGCTGCCACCTGGTGGTGAGCAGAAAAACACAGTTCATGCATTTAAAAAAAATAACTTGAAGCCTCTGTTTTACCTTGTCGATGCCTGTTAAAATATTGTTCATTTAAAGTAATCTGAGTTTCATTTCTCTTATTTTCCTCTCCGCTTTCACAGTGGCAGGAGCTGACCCCTACATGCCAGGCCAGATGCCCAGTGGAGGCATGCAGGAAATGTATGGTCGACCCCCATCAGCCTTGAGCATGAGCCAACGTTCACAGTATCCATATGGGCCAGGCTACGACAGAAGGTAGGCACAAAATCACCATACATCCCTAGATGAGATGTTTTTATTAGTGGCTTGGCCTTACTTTTTACGGGCATGACGATTCTCCTGTTGTCTAATCCTCAGACCGGACCATGTCATGGGGATGGAGGGTAACATGGGTCCTCCTGGGAGTCAGAACAACATGGGACCTTCTAACAGTGAGGGCAGCATGTACTCTCCCAGTAGATACCCTTCACAGCAGAGGTCAGCACCATAGTGTGTTTTTGCGTGTGTGTGTTCAGTAGAGTACACTTCAAATCAAGTCAGATCAGTAGCAGCATCACATGTCTTCACTGTTGTGTTTCAGACATGATGGCTATGGTCAGCAGTATCCCGGCATGCCGTACGGGATGCATCCATCTGGGATGTACCCGCAGCAACAGGTGAGAGAGAGCCGCTTGTATGTAGTCGGTACTTTTGAGTTGGAGGTCAAATATTAAAGGAACATGGTGTGAGACTGCCCACAACACATCATGAAATCACATTTCAACCTACATATAGTGTACTGCACAATATACACTTTTCTTATTTGCTATGTTATTACGATGGAATAAATGTTTTGATAATTTACAGTAGGTAAAGGAAACTTTTTTTATTTAAGCAGAACCATGTTCATAAATAGATCTAACAATGGTTTGTTGACTGTGTGCAATGGGTATTATGGTAATGCACAGATCAGAGCTTACATGAATATAGACAGTGTTATAAGATTAAACCAGTACCTGTAATCTAATGTTATAAGCAGTTCCTCTTAAAATGATTGAACTATTTCAGAAACATACCAAACCATATCACAAATTAAACTCATTTTTAGGCCTCACATCTTTCCTATTGACCTGTTAATGCCCCTGCACACATAAAAACCTGTACAAATACTGATAATGCATTATATACGTGGATTAAAAAAACACACACACGGGACTCGAAACCTGTCCTCACAAGGCATTTATTTTTGAGCCATGTAGGTGTAGCAGAGTGCTGGCAGCCTTTTATTTGCTCTTTTGCTCAAAGTAAATGTCTGACAACTGGATCAATTGATCTTGCAGCCCCGACCAATACTTCTGCTGTTTGAACCTGAAATCAAAAACAAATGTATTTGAGAGAAGTTTGTGATTGATTCATTATTATTATGTTAAATTAAGAGTTAATATTGATTATCAATATTGATTATTATTATTGATATTGATTATTAAAATGATTATGTTGTTATTGGTGATTGATGTAAAATCCATCTTAATGTTGTTGCTTCATTTGTATTCCTACTACAGTTTTAGTACTTTCGACTGACTATATAGACTATATATAGACTATTAAGTTTTGGGGAAGACATTTTAAGATCTTCAGTGGCTGTTTTATTTTATGCCTATCCAAATGAAAAAAACAAACTCTGAATATAAACGGATTAAACAATCTGACCTTAAAGGACAGCACAATTTCATCTCTTTATATTTGCTTAATTTACTAACTATAATTTACTATACTGTCTTTATGTTTGGCGGACCCTGCCACCTCTCTATCTTCAAACAGTGTTCTAGGGACCTTATTGTCCTCTGAGAACAGCCTGTTTATTTAGTGATGGAAAAAATAAATATTTCTGAGTTTGTACTCTTACCTCATTAATATTGTAAATTCTGGGTTTGAATTTATTTCTCCAAAACCACATAATGCCCCTTTATTAGTAGTATTACTGTACAACATGACTGAAGCAGTAGAATGATAAGAATGAATCTATCATGGCTGACAATAAACAATAATCACTAACTTTTCTTCAGCAGGGCTACAAACGGCCCATGGATGGCATGTACGGCCCTCCGCCCAAGAGGCACGAGAGTGACATGTATGCCATGCAGTACGCCAACCAGCAGCCGGACATGTACAACCACTACGGCGGTGGGTACTCAGGCCCTGAACACAGACCCATCCAGGGACAGTTCCCCTTCCCCTACCCCCGAGACCGCATGGCCGCCTCAGGTCAGAGCCAGCACAGTATGATGGGCGGGGGGCCCACTCCTAACCACGCTGCCGATGGCCCCAACATGTGGCCGTCCAGGACAGACCTCGGCTATCCCTACCCCAACAGACAGGGGCCGCCATCGCAAATGCCACCGTATGGCTCAATTGGTAGGGATGACATGGACGGGAGGCCCGGGCAGGAGCAGTGGCACCGACAGTCTCCCTACATGTCGTCGTCAGGTGGGATGGCGACCCTGTCGTCACGCCAGCCATCTTCTTATTCCAACTCTCCCTCCATGGCCAACCACCTGCCCAGAGCACCGAGCCCAGGGGCTTTCCAGCGCTCCATGGACTCTAGGATGTCACCCAGCAAGGCGGCGTTTATGTCACCCATGAAGATGCCCAAGCCAGGGATGGCCATGATGGGCTCACAGGGCAGTGGACCCATTGGTCAGTTCCCTCCTAATCTGAGGCGGGACCTCAACTACCCGCCAGGATCAGTGGAGGCCAGCATGCCAATTCTGAAGCCCCGACGGAAGCTCAGTTCCAAGGACACCGGTGAGTCCCATTATGTCATTGATTAGAGTTTTGAATTGGACACTCTGAAGCACTGAAAAGTTGTGGATTTAAAGTATTCTCATACAATTGAAACACCATTTCATCTTTACCTTAGATGTAGAGTTAGACCTAACATTCAGGTAGAGTAACTCAACATGAGGTACATTTTGTGAAAGGATTTACACTGATCTACTCTGTTCAATGCCCCTTTTATCATTTAGATAATGTCTGATCACATATTTTTCTTCTTTCCTGGTTCCAAAAATCCCATGGTTTTAATCCCAGGAACGCCTGAGGCCTGGCGCGTGATGATGTCTCTGAAGTCTGGCCTCCTGGCAGAGAGCACATGGGCTCTAGACACCATCAACATCCTGCTGTACGATGACAGCACGGTGGCCTCCTTTAGCCTCTCACAGGTAAAACCAATTCCATGGCTGCCAACTGACAGAACAGAATCACTCGAGCATGCTGTGACATTTATTTTTTAAATTTCTCTCCATCTGACCAGTTGCCTGGATTCCTTGAGCTGATCGTGGAGTACTTCCGCCGTTTCTTGATTGAGATCTTCGGCATCCTGGAGGAGTTTGAAGTGGGAACCATAGCTCACAAAAGCCTTTTGGACCCTTCTCCTAACCAGACAGAAGAAGCCATCCCTGACCAGGAAACAGATTCTGCTGTCCAACCTGAATCCGAGTCCGCCCCAGCGGCAGAGACTCAGGTGGAGGCAGGAAGCATCATGGAGGAAGTTCCACTAGCCACTGCAGAACCGGAGTCAGCAGACGTGAATGGTGAAAAAGAGGAATCTGAGGTGAGCGTAAAGAAGGAGGAGGCAGAAGAGGACAAAGAGAAAGAGGCTAAAGAAGAAGAAGAGGAGAGTAAAAAGGAGTGTGTTGAGCAGCCTGTCACACAGCTCGAGCCTAAACCTAAACAAGCCAGTAAATACGATAAGCTCCCCATCAAGATTGTCCACAAAGAGGACCTGATTGAAGACATGACAGAGCACTTAGGTTACGTCACTGAGTTCACCAGCGGGTTGCTCCACTGGCAGGCTGGTGGAGGCGACTCCACCGCACACATTCAAACACAGTTTGAACCCCGGAGCGAACCGCCTGTGAGGGCAGAGAAAATGACATGTAAAGAAAACAAGGAGGAGAACAAGGTGGAGGAAGGGAAGAAACAACCACTCAAACATATCACTGCTACTATCGATGATGTTCTGTGTGCACGAGTTGATGCCCTCTCTTACGCCCACCCGGCACGCTCCTTGCCGTCCTACCCCTTCAGGGTGCATTCAGATGGAGAGCAGGACCACATCACCCTCCTGGAGGATGAGCCTCGCTGCCTGGACGAGGCTCCGCTGTCCACCGCCGCCGCCTGGCAGGACTCACTCGCCAAGCGGTGTGTATGCATCTCCAACATCGTCCGTAGTCTGTCCTTTATCCCGGGGAACGACTTAGACATGTCACGCCACCCTGCTCTGGTTCTTCTCCTGGGAAGGCTGCTCCTGCTGCACCACCAGCACCCAGAAAGGAACAGGTCGCCCCCGAGCTACCAGAGGGACGAGCAGCAGGAGCGGGGCCTGTCGAGTAGCAAAGAGGAGTGGTGGTGGGAGTGTCTGAGTCTGCTCAGGGAGAACGCCATGGTCACTCTCGCCAACATTTCGGGCCAGCTGGATCTCTCCACCTATTCCGACACAATCTGCCTCCCCATCTTGGATGGCCTTCTCCACTGGATGGTGTGCCCCTCAGCTGAAGCCCAGGACCCCTTCCCGTCGGCAGCCCCCCACTCCCAGCTCACACCGCAGAGGCTTGTTCTGGAGTGCCTCTGCAAGCTGAGCATCCTGGGGGACAACGTTGACCTCCTGCTAGCGACACCGCCTTTCAGCCGGCAGGAGAAGCTCTTCACTGTCTTGGTGCGCTACGTGGGACAGAGGAAGACCCAGGTGTACAGGGAGATGGCAGTGGCTGTCCTCTCCCACCTGGCACAAGGCGACCCCACGGCGGCACGTGCCATAGCCATGCAGAAGGGCAGCGTGGGTAACTTGGTCGGCTTCTTAGAGGACGGTGTCAGCATGGCGCAGTACCAGCAGAACCCTCACAGCCTGCTCCACATGGGGCACCCCCATGTGGACCCGCCAAGCATAAACATGATGTGCAGAGCAGCTAAAGGCCTGCTGGCTATGGCTAAAGTGGAGGAGAACAAGACAGAGTTCGTGCTGTATGAAAGCAGATTATTAGACATCTCCATTTCCTCGGTGCTCAACACCGGAGTGGTTGCGATTATTTGCCAAGTTCTCTTTCACTTAGGGAAATCATGACAGGAGGAGAAGCAGGACTCACACAGCAGACGTTAGGCGGATAAGATATTTCTGTGTTTTCTATTTTTATTTATCAAAATGACAGAAAATGTTTGTTTTTTTTAAAGAAGTATCCACATAAAAAAATATCTCTATATATGTATAGCTTCTGGGCCCTGTTAAAAAAGCGGGTTTGGGATTTGAAAGCTCATTTTAATACAAATATTTAATACCTGCTGGTGTTGGATTGCTATGTTTGATAATTTTCGTTTCAGCATTTTGTTTTGTCTTCTGTTTGTTTACTTTTTTCAGCCAAAGCTGCCACCAGATTTTGGTGCTGAATTACGTGGTTCCTTTCGAGTCAATGAGTCGTGGAGATGTTTTTCAGTTTTATAAATGCTAATATACTCATCAACATTTTGTTAATGGAGAGTATTTATTTAAAATGTGACACTGTACAGTAGTTTGAACTTTTTTGCCAACGCTCGTGGAGGAAAAAAAAAACAAAACAAAACACTGACTTTTTAAAAAATTGAAATGTATATGTCTCCATCGCTGGAAGATAAATTGTGCAATAGGACTAGAGCAAGTTGTCCCTTTTTGAGAACCAGATGTAAAAGAAAAAAAAGACACCTGCAGTGTGTGCTTTAGGCCATGAGGAGGCAGCATTGCACCAGCCAATCAACACGAGAGAGGAGCATCTGTCAGAAGAAATGTCTAATTTATCAATCATAGCCTCAACGACTTTCACAGATGAACTTTGTGTTTCCTATAAGCACTTGTGTTATGTCTGTATTTTTTCATCACTGTGTATATAAACCGTTGTACAATGGACGCACATGATTCTTTCAGTCTCAATCAAGCATAGCGAGAGGTGGGACTTTCTGACTATTATAACAAATGCTTTTATTGTTGGTAAAATTTGTTATTGTTATACATATTTTGTTAAAGGGGTCAAATATTTGAACATGGCAGATGTAACTGATGTTTCAATGTAAAAAAAAAAAAATCCTGTATGCATTGTATTATAGCTGAGAAAACAATCGCTTTGGTAATCAATACGTGGAAGTGCCAGGGTGAGAGGATGTCTAGGCGAGGTCACATAAGAAAAACTGAACACATTTCTGTTCGTTACTGTCCTCCATTCATGTCAGTGGGCATATTTTTGAATCTAGATAATGCTCCAAAAGAAACGTGTGAAAAGAAACCTTCAAAATGTCCTGAGAAGCTCATTGTAAACTTTGCCTTTTTTCGTATGACTCCATGTCTCTCTTTTATTCAGTATACACATTTATACTCTGTGCTGCACATGTCACAAATAAATGTACGATGAACATCTTTACGCACCGGAGACGTTGCATTATGTCCAGACAATCTTAGGCCAATAAAACAAACATCAACTGCTGACATGGACTGCCTTTTATTGAGTTTATTTAAGATAACCTGATTGCAGCCACGGGTGACTCACCCGGCCTAAGAGTGAAATTATACAATGACGGAAATGCTCCACAGGGCACGTGATAAGAGTACCAGATAATTTTCCGTCGCAGTGTTCATTTTAGTTCAATTATTTCGGCTGAAAAAATAAAGAAGGCAACTATTCAGGCTTTACTTAAGAAGTATTCTTGTGTATCAGAACTGTTTACCATCCATGCATTTTTGTTGATGACCACAAAGACATCAAAAGGTCAGTTATATCACTATGTCATATAAAACAATTTATTTTTTGTGATGCTGACGATACTGATTATTGCTTAGCTGCCTGTCTGGAAATAGTAAGAGGAAGAGGTGACGTGAGGTTTTCTGGAAATGTCAGTCCTTCCTGAATAGTGAACCATCTGTAATGTGTGGCTGTTTCGGGTCACAAACCATTGAGGGGGAGAGTCGGTCTGAGGACGAGGCCCAAGCTCTCTCCCAGCGATTTGCAATAACATTCGAGATGCTGATAACGGTGGCAAGAAAAAGAATGACACTGCAGGTGCACCATCATCCTTCCGGTTTAGTGAGCCTGTGATATATATAAATAACTTTAGACAGTTTCACATCCTTCAGTACAGATGTACTTTAACGTCTGGGTATTAAATGCATCTCTCATTCTTTGTGAATGCAGGTCAAAGTGCTTCTCCTTTGGACACAACGCAGGTAACTATCAAAAATATTTTAAAGTGAATTTTTCATGTGTTCATGTTGTGGTCCGGGTCCAATAAGAAGCCAAGTACCATGAGTGCCGATTGTACTCGGGTACAGAAATTAGTACTTTTTGTTCTAGACCTAAACTTGGTTTTTGAACAGCTCCTCTAAGCACATCAGTTGTCATAGTTTCCCCGGTAAGATAGAGGTCAATGACTTTTGCACCTCTATTTTCAGCATGCACTGTGATGTCAACTCTTACTCATCACAACAGCCTATTCTGTCTTCATGGCTAAAGTGCGCCCTGTGTCTGTAGAGCCTCATGTCTTCTGTAGTCTGTTTGAACACACTGTTTCAACTGAATTCACCATTTTACAACTAATTAAAGAATATGACATATTGAAGTTAAATATGCCAAATCTTCACCGGACTCCCTGTAAAAAATGCTTAATTTTCCGACTTGTTGTGTTAGGAGAAACTGTATAAACATTGTGAAATGCTGTTTAACACACAGGCCTCACTATTTGAGCCTGCTACTTAATTCGGCAAATGTTACACATGAAGATATTTCTCTCTTTGAGTAAAAATCTGTTAGTTTGAGTGATATAGGTGTAAATTTGCATATAGAGCAGGGATCTGATATCAGATCACAGGAGGTCACTCAAGACGCATGTCGAGACACGTTTAATGCCAGATGTGATGTGACAAGCTTGAAGCTATCCACTTGTGATCTGATCACTAAGGACGGATAATAAAACCAAATGTGACGAGCCTCACAGTCTTGTGACCCAACTCTTTTCTTCTATTCAGGCATGACACCCACTGGGAGACTTTCCTGCCCCACAGGGGAACCTGTAGAACATGTAGAATAGTCCTTTCTCGCAGCAGATCATTTGATTCTTCATAGCAGGAAAAGCACAGGTGTGACCAACGTAAACAGTGGCTTCATTCAAATGAATGTTACCAGTAAGTCATGTCGGTGAGTGAGCGCACACAAAACTAGAGCCTTCGAACTAGCTCACCTAAACAGATTGAAGCCGTCACTGAAGGGGTACTATCCAGCTTTGGAGAATTCCCACTCAGACTTTTGATATTTTCAGTATTAATGAGATAATAACACAAATGTAGAAATATTATTTCTTCCATAAAGTAATGAACAAGCTGTTTTCAATGGAAAATAAGGTGCAGTTTGAAGCTATAAAGGTGGCGGGGGCTCACAGGTAGTGGAGTGGCTAAGAGCGTATGCCACGTACACATTGGACCCCCGTTTGAATCCCAGCCGGAAAACCTTTGCTGCATGTCACACCCCTCTCACCCCCTCTCTCTCCGGTTTCCTGTCTACTTGCTGTCAAATAAAGGTGTCTGTGCCTGGAAAAACACTTTAAAAAAAAAAGTGGCAAATATAAACATATCTCTATATATAAATTTACTAAATAAAAAAAGTAAAACAGTATGAAATTGTGTTGTCCTTTAAGGTCAGATTGTTTATTCAGTTTATTCAGTCATGGAAACAAAGAGAGTTTGTTTATTTTGGCCTGAACAAAAATCAGTCAATGAAGATATTTCTCTTCTGACTAAAATCTCTTCCCTAAAACTAAACAGTGCACGTTTAATATCATTTCCACCTGTGTTTTTCCTGCTTTGACCAGTCAAAATGTTTGCCTTGAAAGGGATGTGTTGATTTGTTTCTCCCATGTAGGCTCATGTTAGTTAGCCCTTTGCACTATATAGTAAGATTCGATCTGCATTTAACAGTTCTGCAGTCAAGGAATTTCCTCTTACATCTTTTTTTTTCACCTTTTTTCTAACTTTTAATTGCAAATTTGCCAATTCAGTCCCATGACTGGACTATATTTGGCATGCAACAACTGCAGCTTTATTCAGAACCTCCAGACATTTTGCCCATGCTAGACTAAAGATAATATTAATATGATAAATGTGTCCTGCACTTTTACCAAGAATTCAATCTCCAGACTAGTGTTTATTATTATTATTATTTCTTGGACGCAGGCTCGTAGGTCTCTCTTGTTAATGCATGCAAGTTGTTGCGAGTGAAAACACAGACATCCGATAGGAATCAAGCAGACGTAAACACAGCACAATCTCTGCTGTCTTGGTATTAATGTCCGCTACACCCCCTCTAACTTTAGTTTATTTTAATCAATTTCATAGAAAGAAGAAGTGTCGAATAAAGACAGTAGTTACTCGAAATTATTCTTCTGCTTTGTTTTTATTTTGTCTGTCTTGAATGAGTCCTCAGTTTGTTTCTTTTTCCCAGAATGAACTTCCTCTTTAGTTGGAACTTGACGTCTTTCTCCCTCCTCGCCTTTGCCAGGGGGAAATGTGGGCATAATATCAGGTCCTATTTTAAGCCGCCTTTAATAATTGCGCTCCTGAAGTTGACAACACAGGCGATAAACAGGTTGGATTTCAAAGGATGATTGTTCGTTGGGTTGCTCAGCCACAGAGAGGTACAATCACTCATCTTCATCTCATTAAAATCTTACTGACACCTCTGAACTAATCACAGCATGCCTGAGAGGTGGTTGAGAGCTTAACTGATTCCTAACCAAAGCCTTTTTCTGTGGAGAAGGAAATGATTCACATGCTTTCATCTTGGCATTCTAACTGTAGCTGTATTCTTGTCACTCGACCTGCACCTGCACATTATAAAACTTAGCCTACATATCTGATTGACACTCACACCCTGCTGAGTGTTTTCCCTTCCAGCTTGTCATTTAGAGTCTGGATAGAAAGTGGATTGCTGCACTTTTTTTTTTTTTTTTTCTGGCGATGGAGGATGCGTTTCACGTAGGCAGCCAACCGCAGGAGAAAACCTCCCACACTCCTGTGCCTCTGAGAAGCTGAGTCATCGAGCTCTGACAGGATGGATGTGGTGGCTGAGAGGAAGCCAGGCCCGTCATTGGCTACCGCTGGCCTGGGTAACCTGCCGTGCTGCCTCTCACCGCTAACGTAGGTAGATGAATGAGTACTGGGTGAAAACAACGGGGACTGCTCTGACCTTTCCCGTGATGTGTTACAACGTATGCGTGTAAGCCGCGGTGTGTTCACCACGTCCAGTAATTGTGGCCATTGAGAGTCCATTGGACTCCTGATGAGGCTTTGAGGTCACTATGCTCTTTCATCCTGTCCAAACAATATTGCCTGGATGAGGCCTTGGCAGGATGTGATTCAGGCCTGTGTTGTTCTTGGATCAGGACTCAAAGACCCTATCATGTCCACCCGTTTCCCAACACAAACGCAGCCATATGTCATCACACTGCTTAACGAGCCCAACACTTAAGGAATTAGTCCGCGGGGGCTTACAGATCATTAGCAGCCATTGAAAACATCCACAGCTTTCCAACAGATTAAGTGAAACATGTGCCACTTGATAGCTTCGCATGCCCGGCAGTGGCAGCCAATCGTGCTCTCAGTCGGCTTGCTGAAACATGACACAAGCTTACAGTGAAAGACCAGTTACTGGGAAAATGCCGTCAGCCAAATATGCATATGAAGTAATGCAGTTAGTGTGTCAAGATGGGTGATGATGTTTCGCTTCCAATCTGATTCCTGGGCTCCGTGATTGCTAAATCAAAACACAAAAGCTGCAGTGAGAGAAAAAAAAGTGAACAATTAGGTCCTCTCTCTTTACATGAAATGTAGCCAGACTTCTTTTCAAGGGCTAATTGTACAGCTGTGGGAGTGAACGAGCTAAACCGCCTGGGTGACTTCAGAGCTGAAGACAGGGTGGTGGGCGCGCGTGTGTTTCTGTGTGTGTGTATGTGCGTGTGCGTGCGTGCGTGCATGTGTAGGTGTTAAGAGGAGGACAGCCGACAGAGGAACTGGAGGCCGGTGACGCAATCATCTGTGCTAACGCTGGCTGAACAGGAAATTGCATCATCAGAGAACGGTACTTGGCCCCGAGAGCGGAGCACTGGCGGTGTGGCGACAGTCGCTGCATGCGTGATGACTGATGGTGCCCACACAATATTAAATGATTTACTGTCAATAATGATGTTTGTTTTGTCAGTCACTCATCACCTTCCTGTATCAGGTTGATTCACTGAATCATCGTACTTCCTGTTGCAGCTCCCAGGGAACATTACTGGGGGGATTTTTGCAGGTGAGATCACGTATCATGCATTGGTGTCTCTTTCTCTAGCAGCATTAGCTCGACAGACATTTAACTGATAGGATGTCACACACATAAAAATAGCTTTTCTGGCTCTTGGAAGGTTTTACAACCACTCAATCTGCTCCGTATTAAAATGAATATGACAAAGAATGTTAATCTGCCTCTGTCTGGAGACTGAGATGTCCTGTCAACAGTTTAGAGAGATGGTCGTAATATCAAGAAAATCCTTTTAAAGGGTAACTCTGCCAATTTTACACATGGGTGTGTGTTTGCAGGTCTTGTGCAGTACTGCTGCATATGTGAAGACATATATAAAAAAAAGCTGTTTGCTGTTCCAGAGGATGCTGCATATAATCTGATGAATTACCTCCAGTGATGTCAGTCAGGGGCTAAATTGCAATGTGGGTTATGTAGGCACCAGGTGTTGAGAACAATACATGGAATAAAAGAAGCAGCTTCTCTGGTTCTGCTTGAAAGGTTTTGAATAATTTCTTTGTATGTCCACAATAAGTCCAACAGTGTAGGAGTGCAATGCTAGACCAGTGGTCTTCTTTTGAAAAATCTAGACCTAAATTAGTTACCAGTGAATGACATCACTGGAGGCATTTTGGCAGATTACATGCAGCTGCTTTTGAGCCAGAAAAAGGCTTTAAACTTTTATTTCCAGATATGCAGTAGCACTCCCCAAGACCTGTATACACACTTTCATGGCTAAAACTCGTAGAGCTACCTTCACGGCTTCAGGGGATTTGTTGCAGTACTACAGTTGCCCACAACAACTGAGTTTGTCCCCAAATACCTTCAGATTTTGAAACCACATTGTTATTTACTAACAGGTCCTAAGTAGAAGGCTCAGTAATATTCTGAGACAGCTGGGGGGTTTTGGTAGTTTTTTTCTAACATTACTCAAGCAGGTGATACTAGGGGGCTACCCTTGTGGCTGACAGACTGGGGCACCACCCATGACCTTGTTTGCACCCAGTCATATACATATTGGTGCAAACTTTTGCTATCTTACTATCCCCTCAATTGCAGTCGACTGTCTTGTGTCAGATATTTGTATGAGGCATAAAATACACAATGTAATCATGAAAAATAACAACTTGAAAATAATGAACAGGAATAAAAAGTTGAATTTGTTGAAACAGAATTTGTGTGTTTGGGAGTATAGCCTGTTGCATGTATTCATTGTTGTAACAAAACAAAGGCAGATTGTGGCTAATTGACATGTTTTTGTTTTTTGTTTAAAATGACAACAACAGAAGGACTCATCAGCCTTTCATTCCACAGCGGGTATTTGTTAGTCAGGGTTGATTCATTGTTAGTTTTGGTCTTTTTATGGGATTTGCTGACAGCAAGAAAAATACAGTCATATTACCAGTCATACCCGCTAAGTCCTGTTTAGCAGCAGGATATTCAATATATAGTACAATATATTCCTATATCTACATTATCCCTGCTACTATATCCCCGCTTGCAAGGCGCGCAGCTAGAAATGTTGTGTTTCTGAAATAATAATTCTCAAGACAGACCAAAATTATAACTGAAATGCTCCGCTATCTTGCAGGGGTGCCTCAACCCCAGTGTCTCCCCATGCCCCTCCTTGGACGCGGCCCTGCTGGTGGGAAACCCCCCCCTCCCTCTCTAATGGTAGCCTGGAGGTCCCTGGACCACGGTTTGGAAACCTCTTTAACTGCTCGTCCTCCCTTTTGCACCTCCTCAGTAGTGACTTCAGCCTCGGTTGGAGGGGGAGGAGCAGGCTGGGAGGCTCTGCTCTGCTCCCATGTTGATGTTTGTTGTTTGCGAGGGTGGCAGCAGCACCGTGCGTGGAGAGGGACACAATGTAGACGGAGGGTTTGTCGACTGGCCTGCCTGCACGCTTCTCCGGGAGGGGGGTGGATTTTCCGCAACTTTTTCCCCGAAAAACGAGGCCGAACGGTGAAGATACGTGATGATTATCGCCGCGAAACGCTCGGACATATGGTTATAAAGAGGTCCTGCCTTGGCTCGCGTTGTGCGCAAAGACTCGCACTGTGTTCACCGAGCGACGGACGGCCAGTCAGGATGCTGGAGCTCGTCTGAGAGCACCCCCGTCGTGTGGTCTTTTCTCTGGATTCCCCTTCCTTTTTTTTTTTTTTTTTTTTATTTATTTCAGACGAACTTCTTCCTCTCCTCAGTTTGACTGTCATTTTATTTACCCTTTCAACTTCTGAGAAAAAAAATGGTGTCGTCGGCTCGCAACAAACCTGGATAACGAAAGGAGCAGCTACGCGACACCACCCAGACACGACGACCAGCGTTACTTTCCTTCGGTAAGGCAGCGCTTCAGCTGTCGCTTCGGCGGGCAGAGCAAGACGAGCACAGCCGGGATGTGGAGCCGTGGTGTCTGTCTGTGTGTCTGTAGGGTTATGTGGCTGACAGCAGCGCAGCCGGAGAGCACATTCAAACCTTTCGTGTTAAAGCTCCCCTCGAGTGGGAGAGTTAGAAGTGAGATAGCCAAGTCCAAGCGTGTAGTTATGTGGGTGAAGTGAGTGCACAGAGCTAGCTCCTTAATTGCACAAGTTGTGGCAACATTAACTTACCGGTCGTTTCATTAACTTGCTAGCCGTGTTAGCTTTAGCTGCACTTTTAGATTCACTTGCTACAACATGCTAACCAGGTTGCAGGCTAACAGGGGCGCTGTGAACGTAAACCTATGCTGCGTGTGAGCTGCTTGTAAAGTTATTAGCTAAACTTGCTAAAATGAAATTATTTGTTGCTTTGCTAAATTCACTGCGGTCTAAGGGTGCTTTAAAAAAATGCTACATAAGTGCAATGCGAGTGCTAGCCAATTAGGTATTGATAACAGGAAGTGAGTCTTCCACTTTTCACAAACTTTGTTTTCCCACCTACACTGACCCCAGGCATTCAAAGGTTGTGATCCTAGCCTGTCTGCCCGACTGAACTGGTTTGTTCTCTTCACAGAGGCACATCTGCCCCGGGATTTATACAGCTGTGGGGATTTTTAATCAGCAGTCGATGCATCTCGGGGTGTCTGAGTCCATGAGAGAGTGCGAGTACAGCCAGATCAGCACTCGCAGCTCCACACCAATGGAGACCCCATACAAGAAAAAGAGCCCGAAGAAGAAGAAGTGGGAGTCCTTCCCAGGTCGGAATAAATTTTACTGCGATGGGAGGATTATGATGGCCAAGCAGACTGGGGTTTTCTACCTCACCCTTGTCCTCATTCTAGTGACTTGTGGACTTTTCTTCACCTTTGAGTAAGTATCGTTGTGTGTGTGTTGAGTCTCTGTGTGCGCCCAGCTGCTATTTACTTGGTTCACGTTGACTTTTGTGGATTAGGAATTTCATTTCATTTCGTGGGCTGAGCTGTCAGAGAACAGTTTAGATATGGGTCAGTTATGTCACCGGCATCCCTGGCTGTATTTCCCCATCATCTCTCCTCAGAGGCTCAGGAAGATGTCAGTATAAACTGGCCAAGGATTAGGCAGAGGCTTCTTTGTTTTAGGAGGTTTAGAAGACACAGCAATACATTAAGTATCATTTGTAGGAGGCAGCGTGTTTTGACAGGAGCGGCTGCTGTTAGAAAGTGCTCTGTGGTTTTGTTGAAAGGGTGTAGGTTTCCTCTTAATTTGTTTATGGCTTATGCGTGCCCTTGCAAGGTGCATTCATCTTAAAAACAGGCGGGCAGGTTTTTGTTCCAGATTTGCCATTGTTGTGTTGGCATTTTGCTCTTGCTGTCAGAAACCATCCTCCAGCGAAAGGGCTCTTCTTCATACAGCTGCTGGCAGACATTGCCCTTAAGGATAAGTACACTCAAGAAGGAAAATTCAGTCATTAGCTACTCACCCTCACGCAGATGGAAAGTCGGGTGAAGTTAGGGAGACCAAATGATATTTCTGGAGCTTCACAGCAAAACAGTGTTGCAGCATTCTTCTAAATACCAGGAATAGGTGGTAAAAATACCTCATTACAGCTCATCTGGGGATGTCTTCAGAAGCCCTGAGATCCCAAATTGATTTGAAAAGACACTATTTACACAATCATCGTGTGAACAAGCTTGTACACTGCAATAGACAGTGGGTGAGCTAATGGTTTTAGCTCAGCAGCGTTACTGAAGATTTGGCTTTGAAAAGGGGTGTAAATAAAGCCTTTTCAAATCAGTTTAGGATCTGCAGCTTGAGTGATGCTGAGTGGATTGCGCCAGGTGAGCTGCACTGAGCCATGTGATGTTTTTTTAATGTTTAAAAACAAGTTCCCACTACTTCAGCTGCTTAGGAGAATGCTACAATGCTTGTTTTGCTGTGAAGCTCAAGAAATGTTTGGTGGTCATCAAAACTTCAACCAAATCATTTTCCAGAGAACCAGATCACCAGTCATATGTAAGTTTAGTGCTTTCCCGGAATCTTCAAATGTCCCTGAAGTCTTGACTTTGTGGCACGTCCCCAATGACTTATGGAGTAGAGTACAGTGTCAGTCCTTGTATGTGTGCCACTCGCTCCCCCTTAATCACACAATCCTCTCAAAGGAGCCCTCTGTCTGTGTCCCACTAGTAGAATAACCTGCAATCAACACACAGAATACACTTCTCCACTTTGTCTCATCCAGGCCTTCGTCTTCACCTCTGTCCAGATGTCATAAATTGGCCCACTGTGACTGAAGTGCATTATACAGCATGTAGACACACACGTGCTGGAGCTTACCATGAGAGATAGTGCACTGTCTCTCCTCATTATTCCACAGTAATCACTTTGCATCTATCATCTCAGAAACCCCATCTATACCAGATAAGAATCCTGCTTCATCATGAGATTTGTTGCTCAATCAGACAGTCTTTATCAGGCTAAAGTGCTCTAGAGCCAGAGAAAGCTTAATAGGCAAAATATGTGCTGTGGTTGATGGCTGCTGTTTAGTATCTGGACTGTAAAGATAGTCTGTGCTTAATGATCTTGGAGTAAATCAAGAAGTTGTAAATAATGTTGCACACAAGCACAGTAATAAACAAAATATGAATTTATGTGAGTGTAAAACATTGTGTCCTATTTATCAGACCATTCTGAAATGACTTAGTGTGATGCATTTTAAGTTTCTAGTGATATGTTGGAGTATAGTTGAGTAATAGTTGAGTAATGAGTAATCACTAATCAAGAAAATGAACCAACTATTTGGATAATCAATAATTTTACTTATTTGTAAATCTGTTACAAGAAGCTTTTTCCTGTACCACCTTCTCCAATTGAGTATTGACTGTTTTTGTCTATTTTTCTCTTTGTAAATGAAATATCTGATAAAACAAGACATTTAAAGATATCACTTCACTATGTTCTGATTTAAAAATATAACATATATATATAATGTTTGGCCGAAAATGTGTTAGTCATATTTTTTCTTAGCAATAATGATAATGTATTTTTTTTTTTAGGACAATTTCATAAATAAAATGCATGCACAGACTAATTTAGCTGGACTTACACATGATTTGTTTCCTTCAAATCACTGGCAGTCTCCTTTTTTTGTGTGCCCATTGTGTGCAGTCTTTCACAGATGCAATACATACTACATATCTATCAGCAGTGACCTGTGGACTACTTCATCTTTCAATAAATTGTCACCTCAGTGGAGATACAGATGTAACCCATGACCAAAGGGCAGACTGCTAGAGTGAGGGCATTGCAGGTTAAAACCTCCAGCCCTCTTAACTATGGAACAATTTTAGAAATGACTGAAATGGAAGGGAAATGTTCTGCAGTGTCCGTTTGGACCTGGATGTTCCAAAGCACCCACATGGAGGATGCCAGATGCTTCCTGGTGATACCTCTCTCCCCCCTCTGATAGCTTCGCTTCCTACACCATGGCCAGACGATGAAGCCAGGCGAGTGTAGTGTAGTGTCCTGTCTTGTTTGTTGTGACTGCAGGGGACATTTTTCAGGAACACTATGCAACCACAAAGCCACTTTTCAGCTTAGCTCCATCCTCCCTGTTCAACTGTCCGTGCCTCAAGGCTGACCAAGTCCTCCTGGCTGTCCTCTCTCACTCTCTCCCTCTCTCCCTCACTCCTCACCCTACTCCCCTCAGCTGAAAAGGAGACATTTATCGGACAGGGCGATAGTCAGCAGACCTGCACACTGCCTTCTGTTGTCATTAACTGTAATGCGTTTCGATTAGATGTGTTTTTCTAAGCGTGCTCACAGCTTGTCACTATAGTGGAGAACTGCTCCTGTTCATTCAGTTTGCAGAAGCTTCTTTTGTCCTTGGAACTGCCTCTGTAGCCTATTATGGTGTTTTTCAGTGAGGCTGTGGTATGATGACACCCGGTCCATATCTATTTAAAGATGATATTCAGAGTCAGCAGATGGTGAATGTTTAGGGATGCACGGAACATTTACTCGGAGATATTTCTGTATCTCCATATTTCTTTTTGCTTGTTTTCTTTGTCTGTCTGAGGGGTGCTCAGCCATGCACAATAAACCCTGTTAGTGACCAGCAGACTTTGGTCTGTTTATTATTCTGTTGCTTGCTCCCCCCAGACATCCATGTGGGCTGTTGTTGCACATGTTCTGCTCCTCATGTCTTGTAAAAGTTCACTCAGGCAGGTGTTTGAAGTGGACCTCTCATGTTTTTTTGTTCAATGTAAAAATTTATCTCAAGAGTTGTCGTTTTGGACAGAGAGAAACACTTTGAGGCAGACGTTGAGGTCCACAAAACCATGATCTATGATGTACACCAAGCAGTGAATAGTGGATACATGTGTTTTGATGCTGATTATAAAAGGAGCGTTTATAGTGCTGAAATGAAATGGCTGCATTACTTTTGGGCTTTTAACCAAAGCACTTTATGAATTGCCTGTCATTCACACGCACTCACATACTGATGGCAGTTAGGTGTTGGCCTGACCGTTTGGAGGACATTTGGGTTTTATATCTTTCCCAAAGACAATTTGTGATGTGCACGAGCTGGGAGCCGAGCAACCAAGGCTCTGTTTTTTTCATTTAAATGATTGGTAATCAACAGAGAATCAATGCCTGATATATTGTTTTTTTAATTAAAGAAGTGAAACAGCTTTTTGAATGTGAGGGTATGGTTATTTCCTTGTATATATGATACTAAACTCAACATCTTTGGCTAAAAAAAGCCATAATGGGCTCTGGGAAATTGTAGTAGGCATTTTAGATATGAAACAATGAGTAAAGAAAATAATTATGATAACATAATTATAAGATAAATTACCTATTATTTTTTTATCAATTGTGTTGCATAGTAAATGTGGATGAAATTATATTAGGCCATTTTCAGACTGACATTAGCCCTTCACGCAATTATCTACCATTGCAGGTAACTTCCCCTTTCACCTGGGAAGCCTTCAGATGTAATGATATGTCCATTCATCTGAACTTCCTGAATCATATTGCATTGTCTCATGGGTACCTGGAGCCACTGGCCCCCCAACAGAGCTGTGTTGTTTTAACATTGGACCGGTTTTTGGTTTAACCACCTGGCTAGTCCATGGTGCAATTGACGTGATGCGTAGAAAACTGTAGTCACTGTAACTATACAACTGCAAATAATTTGGCAATAATTGATTATAACTTAGTTAACTTAATCGATTGATCAAGAATATGTTACATCGCAGCACACAAAGGAGGCAAAGTAGTATTTGTTGCATTGTCACTGGCTGGATTTACATGTCATTTTCATACATTTGGGTTAACTGGGTTCTTTGCGACTGTAAACTGTTGAGTGTTTTCCATACAACAGGAGCTGTACAGTAAAGGGTAATTGTAACCTTGATGACATGTTTGTTAGATGGGTGTTAGAGTTCACCCAAATGGCACAGTAGCCACATGCAGCTCCTTATCTGCGGAAGAGGAATTTCTTTTACCCTCTCATTCTTGCATATTTCTTGCAAAATTTAACTGCAGATGTTTTACAGTGAGATGAGATGATACATTGATTTCACAGCAACAAAATGCTCATATTCTTAGATAAAAACAAAACTTCATCTTAAGTGTATTGTCAGGATATCAGGGCAGCACATCAATTGGATATGAACATATAGTCTGCAGTCCTTGTTTCAGTGATACAACAATGGGTTAGGCTTTGATTTAAGTGCCCTGCACGTTTAGTCTCATCTAATTTATGTCCTTCAGTAAAGCAAGTAACCGTTTTATTTATGGTGCTTGCTGCGTGCAGTACACTGCCTGGGAGTACATTCTGCCTGGCAGACTATATTCAGCTTTCTTGTTCTTTGCACAGAGCACCACAAGAACGTTAAGGAACCATATTTAGATTTTTAGTTTTTTAATGTTGCTGCAGTTAATGCAAAATACTAAAAGGGGCTTGCATCAAATAAGTGATACAAATTCAGGCATTTTTGCCAACAGTCATTATGTTACAGTCATTGGAAGATACTGGCAGAGGCAGAAATCCTTGTTTGATTAAGAAACATTTGAGCCACTTGGGCAGATGGTTAGATACGGGAAACCTGTCATCAATACCGTCAGATGGTTTTAGCCTATAAACAAGAAAGGCGTTTTCTCACTCTGAGGAGAACATGGAAACTTGTGTTCACACAGAGAATACTCTAAGAAAGCTTGATGAGTAATCTACTTAAAATGTAAACAGTGTACTCCATGTTTTGATGACTCTAGTTGTTTTACAAGTGCAGCTGCTTTTATGATGAGGGTGTAATGAGTAGTAAGGTTCTCGCTCTCTGATCAAGCCTGTTTTTACACTGTCTAATCTCAGTCTTTATTCATCATAATTTTGCCTGAATGTGCGCCTGTTCACTTAAAGTGTTTAGCCAGCACACTATACCTCCTTTATAAACCTCTGTTAAATATGCAATTAAACATTGAGTAAAAGCTCAGCGGTCTTATGATTAAGCGTTGCCATGAAATAAAGAAGACAAGGTTATGCATGGGCATGAAAGACAAAGTTTTATTCATGTATTGTTTTTGCACATAAAATTGTTATAGACAGAATGCTCAAAGAATAGAAAAACTTTGAAATAGGAACAAATAGTGTTGACAAAAGAGATTTACATGTGGAGACAGAGGGGGGAAACTGGTCAATTTTGGCTTACTCATTGTCAGACTTGCAGCTCAGAGGAAAGTGAACCAGCATACAGACAGACTTGAACACGGGAGGTTACAGATTGGAGGACTTGACAGAACAATGAACACAAAGGAGTCTGTGATAATATCCAATGGCTTACCTGGTTTAGAAAATACTTTCTAAATGAAAATCTCACTGTGTTCTGTTTCAGACACGACCAAGCTAAAAGTCGATTTGTCTTTATAATCAACACGGCAACAGGTATCTTCTCACCTTTTATGTACATGAGTGCATTACGTCATGTAAATTATCCCACAAG
Organism: Acanthopagrus latus; assembly: GCF_904848185.1. Classification (NCBI taxonomy): domain Eukaryota; kingdom Metazoa; phylum Chordata; class Actinopteri; order Spariformes; family Sparidae; genus Acanthopagrus; species Acanthopagrus latus. Next base: position 16,040,731 of record NC_051054.1, on the reverse strand, counting down.
CTATTAGCCCCATTCACACTTCTCAGTGTGAATCTCTCGGAGGCGGTGAGGGGTGAAATTTATCTCCGGCTCTGATACGCCTCCGGAGGTAGTATCAGGGCTGTGTTATTGGTGAGCCGAACCAGTGTGAATGGATAAGCTGGCGGCTTGAAGCCGGGGTTTATGATCGGACACTTGGTTAACTGCACAGGTCCTTCATCCAACTTGATACAGAGAAATTAGCCACAAAGTAACGTTAACGTGACCAAACAAAAGTAATGTAGTAATTGTAACTCTCTTTGGCAACTCATATGTAGAAAAAAATACCGCCGATATACGTGGAGAAGCATCTGTCCTCTCACCTGTCCGAAAAACAGCGTCTGTCAACAGCAAAAAATTTAACTCACCAAGTGATTGTGATGAAAATAAATCACTGTGACGGTCAGTACTCCGGACCGAGACTTCAGTGAACTTTCCCCCAGAAAACGGCCTCCGTCCCTGCGAGTGAGGGAGTCAGATTGACAGGGGACACCATGAAAACACCTTGAAAACACGCCGACGTTATCATCATCACCGTCACGCCTTTAGGAGCCGCAGGACCAGCTTCCTGTGTGAATTCACAATGGTTCGTCTTTAAGGCGGAGATGCTTCGCTCTGTGTGAATCACCATCGACGGAGAATTGGCGAGCTGCAGCTTTTAGCTGAAGGAGAAGTTTTTTTTGTAATGGCTTTTAGACTAGCAACCAGCATTATTTTTTATAAATATGGTATTAATATTTTGTAAATGTATTTAAGGAGTGTCAAGAAGCAGTGCTTTTGTCTTGACCGAGTACAAGACTTGGAAAACAAAAGTCAACCTTAGTTTTTAAAACTTTTTCTATGCTGTTGTTGTCTTCCAGCAGCTCTCACAGTCACACAGCCTCACCAGCACACTGTCTGACTCACCATAGACACATAACAAGGAGTTAGTTCACACCTGAGGGTAAGAAGAGCCTAAGATGTGGGTAGACAGATGATTTAATATTCCACAGCTCTGACCTTACCAAATGTAACTGACATCAGTATTACAACAGAAATAAAGAACAGTGTGTAGTTTTCCCCTGAAACTGTAAAATACGTCAACACTGGAGACAGCATGTTGTGTCAGCGTGTGAAGATGCTGCACTTGTTAGGTCAATAATTTATTGGATATTGTGCATCCCCTATTTGGATGTTGCTGGCCAGAAATTGTAATGGCACAATACTACTATGTGGGGAAATAGTAATTTTTGTCCGTAGGTTTAACAAGGTGGACAATCAGGTCTAGGTCATATTCTTGAGAAGTGATCTTCAGTTATTTCTTTCTGTGGATAGAAAGAAACCCCTCTTTTATGAATACTCAGCAATTGTGTTTCTGCTTCACTCAGATAATTCAATGGCTCTCAAGACCCCTCAGCAAGTATGCCATCTTTTAGTGGTCCGATTGTTACAAATTGAATGACATGAAATCAGTGAAAAGTAGATTCTTTCTCTCATGCACAATGTTAATTTTGCAAAGCAAACCAAAGTAATAATAAATGTGATTGCTGCATGCTGGGGCAAAATAGTAAGTCAGCTTTTAGTGTGTCATAAGGCAAACTATTGTGAAAGAGTCTTTGTCAACAACATTTGAACAGGCACACCCATGGCATACATGGTTATTCAAGACAAGAAAAGCATTCCTCTCAAGCCAAGTTGTCAAATAGGAATTTAGTGCAGTGTGCCATTCTTGTAGTTTCACTGGCTTACACTTGAATGAACAGAAGAATTAGGATTTTTCACGTGAGCCCAACACAAGAGAATAAAATGTTTCTTTTTTAGGTGGCAAAAGAGGATGATGGACTCTTCATACTTGACTGTTTAATCATGTATAAATATCAGCTAGCCAGATCTAGGTCATTTTAAAAGTGAATATGTTTTGAATGTGACTGGAATTCCTCACAGGATATTCTGTCAGACACTTTACTGCAGCTGTCTGTTTTGCTGTAGATTGAAGAGGCAGATCTGTCACCTAAGCTCACCAAAACCAGGAATCATGTCCAGCTGTTTGCTCTTTGTAGTGTGAATCCTCTCCCTGACTAGCTGACTTGCTCCAAGCTTTCAATCGACCTGGCAAACTCTGTTTGTCACACAGCTGTCCTGTGCTAGCACATCTACTTCCTGTGCCAAGCATAATTGACTGCATGGCACATATTTGGAGGGTTCTTAAATGCATACATGATCAGTGCAGTCCTCTGAGGCTGTGCCACGCACTAGTGACATCTGTCTGGAAGGTGGCAGGAAATCATTACTCCATGAAGGGATCTGTGCAAAAGCATGTCATGTTCAGTTGTTTCATTGACAAATGACTTGGCCTACAGCTAAAAAGGGGTTCATGTTCTGCCCTTGCCTGCCATCAAAAGCAATCAAAATGTAATAAAAGGCAAAGCTGACAAAGCCTTGTGTACATGCAGCCCAGATGAGTAATGTGACTTAAGTGTGAGAGGCCTAAAGCCAGTTGCTTCACAGGCATTTTTAACACAACGCTTAGCACATTTTGAATACATGCATGTACTTCATACTGCATTACTGTTGAGCAACATCTCTGGGTAAACTGTATTTCTTCTCAAGCAACTACTGCGGGGTATTGCAGGCTCAGATGCAGCATGTATTGCAGGATGGATGATCTATGTTTGACAGACCCTTTTTGCACATCACAGGATATTGATTGCCTTCAAAGCTCTATGGCTGAAGAAAAAAATGAATGAGAGTGCAGTTTATCTCAGGTGACACTGAAAGGACAGCCAGTGAACAGTGCTGTGTGAAGCGAGCGTCACATGCTTGCATCAAGCAGAGATGAAAGTCCCCAAAGCTTAACTCCCAGCTGAGTTTTGAAAAACTGGTTGGCATTATAAGAGGATTTAGTGGGAAATGTGATAACGGTAATCTGGATTGAATTATTGTTGAGATTAGCACACCCTTTGGGAGGCAAATGAGAAGGAAACCCTCTAGAGACACTATTGAGGTACAAAGATTACCTTTGCTATTCTGAGGAAATAATGGATGTGTCGCACTGTGGCAGAGAGGACATTTTCTGAGTGAAACCAACAACATACAATACCAGAAATTACCAGGGTGACAGTACCAGGGTCATAGCATATTTGATGTTCAACTCAATTTATATTCTTTGGTTTGACTGTCATGATATGTGTTGGTAAGCATGCAAGAGTGGTGTCATGTAACATATCTTGTTCAAAATCCATCCTTTCCTGCCACTTTAATTTTAAGGTTAGAAAATGTGATTATTTTTCTAATTAAATTAAACAGTATTTTGACAGAACTCGCCTCCTATGTGCTTGTTTAGTAAGAAGTCTAAAGACAGAGATCTGATTGAGTGGCAGACGCCTATACAAATTTGTTTTACGTGATTGTCCCCATTCCAAACATTGACTTTTATTGCGCCCCGCCCCTTTCCTTTTTGGACTGGCATGGCAATGCCTCCTGCTCAGAGTGAAGTTTAATATTTAGATTGGCTTTGACTGAGAGGTATGAAACCAGAGTTTAAATGAGCATTTCTAAACTGTCCCTTTGCTGGATTGTGCATGGCTGTTTTTAAGTTTTAAAATTAGATTATTTTTTCCCTCATTTTTAAACATTTGATGACTTGTTTTAAATTGGTGATCAAGCCAGGCCTCTGTCTCGTTCAAGGTTGACCTGGGAAAGGCATCAGGACCTGATGAAGTGCTCCAACAGTCAGTTCGCTGAGGAGTCTAATTCCATAAGGCCTCAAAACAATTGCATTTTATCTTAATGGGAATATTGTTTTGTTGTTACTTCAAACTTCATTTGGTATGTAATAATATACATGTAAGACCAGATCAAATGCTTCAGTACCAAGTTGGAATGTGAAACCTCAGTTTTGCTTTTGCACTCTACTAGTGACATCCCTCTAAAGGAATGAAAGAGTGAAGGAATGTGTGTCACTTATTTGAATACAAAGCAAACATTAGGTTTTTCTTATGTCAACAAAATGTGTCTGTTTCAACCATCTAACTAGCCTCTGAACATCATTACTCATTGCACATTAGACTACTTTTAGCTCTACAGTGATGTAATATCTATTGCGGATGTGTTTACTATATATCATTAACGTGTTTGTTTTGGGAATTGGCTATCATAGTTTTATTGCACAGCATTTAGCAGTCAGCAATTCAAACTGGCTTTGACAGTCACACTACACACATTGTAAATGGGTTCCTATTTGCTGAGTAATTATCAGTACAACCTTTCAAAGAGCAGTCATCTCAGACCTTGGTTGTACAGTCAATGTTTGTTCCAAAACAACTATAGTAATAGACAACTTCAGTTTGATTCTATTCTGAATGTTTTGCTTGCTTGATTTTGGATGAACCCACTGTAAACAATAATAAATCTGCCTCTCAGAGTTCTCTACCTTGTCTCTGCAGTTTTATAACTCTTTCTTTTCGCTGTTGAATCTGCAGGAATGAAAATAAATGATTCTTCCAACTTCAGGCCAGATTAGGAGTGTAGACCCTTTATTATATTTGCCATACAGGTGTTATTGGGTTTAATTTGTATGTTAAAATTGGAGTACTTGGAATCCCATGTCCCAGACTTTATATTCCCTGTCCTGGAGAGAGAAAACAAAGAAAGGTTGAAGTATGCCAGCACCAAATAGAGCATAAAAATATCCCCCACCTTAGTCTTCAACTCAGATTTCTTCTGTTGTCAGCACCCAGCGATGATGTCCGATTTGTCACTATACCTGGCCCAAATCCAACATGTGTCCATCCTTATAAACCAAATAATTTTTGAGACATTTTCTAAGGATTGTAATGAAAGTCATCATGCTTACTCTGTCTCGCAGAATGTCTTTGTTTCACTTTTTTTTATTTCTTGGAGGCTTCAGCTCACTCATGTGGCTGTTTCCAGGGTAACCACATTCGAAATTTACCATGTCTGACATTGGATACTGTCCGTTTCCATAGCAACAAAGGCCCAAAGTTAAATTTAAGATTTGGTATCAAACTAAAAGGGGAATGAAGATGTAACTTTGGAAACATCCAGTTCCTTCTCGATATCTGTTTTTAACAGAAAAGAGGGCTGCCACTCATGTTCAGTCACTGATAGTAATTGATCTCTGGGATATTGTCTTCAGAGGGGATCTCAAACCAGGCAAAATGTTGCCTACCTGTACCTCGTCCACGTACCTCTATCGATCCATGCAGGATCCAGGCAGGCTCGATGTCATATCTATCCCTCCCTCTTTAATGGCTTCAGTGTTTAATCTCTGTCCGTTTCTACCAACCTGTCACTTTGTATCACACAACACTGCCTTTTCATTATGTTCCTGATGTCCAACACATTGAGACACAGCTTCTGAGGCAGCAGCTCGCACCTCTCTCTCTCTCCACCGTCTAGATGACATGGTTTGAAATGTAATCATGTTTTCCTTGAAGAGGTCACAAATCTGCATGTTTTAGCTCTACCTACAGAAAAAGAGGACATGCAGTCCATACAAGCAATTCACTGGATTTGTAGCTCTAAATGACCTTTGTGGATATTTGACATTTCACTGGGGTGCTTGACTCTCTCATTGATTACTTCAGCACCATTCAAATCTTGGCTTCGGGTTAATTGTTACAGATGTAGCACCCTCACTCAAGGTCTGCCAAGCTTTTTACACCTGCAGTGATTTCCCATTAGCACCTCTAATTGGTGGATTCATTATGTGATGTGTGACCAATCAGACAAAATAGAGGACAGCTTGAATGAATAGATGAAAAAATGTCACATTTTCTGCTATACTGGGGTGGATGCAGACAGACAGAGGCACGCTGTAGACTATACCCTCCCAATACATGGTGGTTGTTAGGAACAGTATGATGGGCATGTCTTTTCCCAACAGACTGTAGTTTTTATGTCTGGCAAGTCTCAATGTGTTGTTTTTACCATCACATGTTCCAAACCACTGAAATAAATTACCCATGTGGCTCTGCTGTTTTTCATTTTATTAAAACTCGGGTGAAATTTCTCCCCGCCATTTTATTGTTGTTCAACAATAACCACAATAATTGTATATATTAATAATAACATATGCTGGCACTTTAGATGTCGATTTGTTAATGTCTGTGTTCCCTCCAGAGATTTTCCTTGTGATACAAAGAGTAGAGCTCCAGATGTCTTGGCCCACAGAACGTTGCTAGAATAAGAATATTACCACAGTTACAATATGTTTTTGTTTTTTTTTTAAAGAGAGAATATCCTACAGGCTTTAGTGTGGATATTTGTGTTTAACTAATGGCAAACAGCAGGGCAGGTTATGTTTGCCATGTGATGATGATGTTACACTTTTTATGCACTTAGCCCTCCAGACAGGAAACAAAGAACTGAGCTCTCTCCCTTCATGACTGGAGTAGTCTTCTCATTTCAGCATCTCTTAAGGAATTGTCCGCTCAGCTCAGCCTAAATGGTCAGAAATCCACTGGCAATCTTTTTGTTATTTGTTCCCTGTATTTCAGTTGAAGCAGACTTGTGTTTCAGTACACATATGTTTTGCTCGTTCTCTCGTGGTCAGGCAAGAAGATACAATTTTCTCAGTCATTTTGTTTTTACCAGCTTTCAGGAGGTATGTTCTCAGTGGTAAATATTGCACTGAACAATACACATGATGACCACATTGTCAGCTACAGATCTATCGGGAGAAGATAAAGTTAATTGCAAGCCTATCATAAGGTGATAATTGTGTGTTGAGATGCATACTTTCGTTGGCTAATTGAATATTTAGTCAAATTGGAAAAACAACTTGACTAAAAGAAATGGTTTCACTGTGGTCCAGTGCAAGGGAAATGCCTGCAGTGAACAAGGCTTACATCTTCATTGACTTCAAAGATGTTGGTTACACTTTATAATAACCACAATTAATTGCAAATGTATAGTTGAAACAATTTATCATTATTTCACTATTAAAACACAATAAACCATTGAGTTTATAAAGCATTTTTACAAACACCAGTTACAACTTTACTATGACAATTAAAACAATCTTTATAAACCACACAGTATTTTTTTATCATTTACAAAATATTCATACTTGGTTATGGATATACATACTACATGGTTTATAAGCCATTTCATTATTTGTCAACTGGTGAACCAACTCTTAACTAAAGTTTAACTATATAAATTTACCATTTTATAATTATGTATATTTTTAAATGTCACCAACTGGTTTTCAGTTATTTCAGCATATGGACCTGTTCAAGGTCCATAGAGACTATTATATGTTTTGTGTATACTGTATTACCTACATTACCAAAACATCACTGTTATATAAGATAATATAATCCAATGCTTACTTGGTTGTATAATCATGTCTGCTGTGTTGTATGCAACCAGGTATGACTTTAGAGAAGAATTGCTCTCCAATTTATACATGCAACCAAGTATACATGATTGCAGTCAGAGTGTTTGATAGGCAGGAGCAACAGAGCTGCTTTCTGTTTAAACAAGATATGGAGGCTCATAGGCAGAAAGTTGGTCTACAGCTGCCTCAGCCAGAGATGGAAATGTTGCCTTTATTTGATTACAGTCTCAGGACATAATGCTGCATGATGTTTCTCCACCAAGCCTATTCAATGGACTGAAGCTGGGGAAGAATCACACAGTACTGTAGGCTGTTAAATTGTGTACAGTTGTGCATAGTGTGCTTTGACACAGTTGGTGTTCGGTACAATGACCTTGGGAACTCCAGGCAAGTTTTTAACTGAAGAAATGTTTGTGCAGCACAGTGTTGTTCTGCCTGCAGCCCCCTGCAGATGTCCCAGACAACCCAGTGTTTTTTTGTTTTTGTTTTTTTTTTGCCTAGTTCTGTCTCACTCCAGATGTAGAGGAACAGCAGGACAGGTCGGTGTCCCCTCAAATGAGTTTGTTTGCCACAGCTTAATCATTCCACAAAACGGCATGACATTGTTTCTGGCCTATTTAGATTTGGTCCTTTTTTTATTTTTTTTTTTTAAATGGCTTATTTAATGTATGGGCATTTTTTTCTTAGTAAGTTGTTGTGTTCCTTGCCAGAGCTTTATATATTGGTTGACTTTTTTCACATCCTGAAGGGCATTCATCTCCAGCAATCCAGCTACAAGCAGAAAGCGTGTGCAGGTGATGCTTGAACCCCACTTAGCACAGATCAGCATATTTGAGTGAATGCTCCAGATCCATATTAACATCCTCCCCACCTGCTATCATTGATGAATCCCAACATGGCAAGCCTAAATATAGTCTGGCTTGCTTTATCAGTGTAACTGGTGTTGGCATAGATCAGCGGATGTAACGGCCCTCCTAAGGTGTTACCATCTGAAGGCTGGAGAGATGGTGTTATAGGTCGCTGATGAACATTATTTCATTATCACACATACATTTGCTACTCAGAACTCACCTTTTCAGAACTGTTTTTAATATTTGATAAATGTTGTAAGATGAATGTTTTTAGATTTGCTTGTAGTATGTTGCTTGTATGATAACTGTCTCTCACATATTGCTTTTTTGTCCACATCTAAAGGGTATTTGGGTCTCATGTATATGGCTATACAAATAAAATGTGCAGTTTTTTATTGTTATTTAAAAAAAAAAAAAAAAGCTGCTATGATCCTTTTAAAAAAGGGTGGTGCAATTTGATAAATCGGGAAATCATGCAGCATTTTTGTTGCTTAAACAAAGTAGTTGAACATTGTAACCACAGGTGCTGACCATCATGTCTTTCTCACTGACATCAGAGCTCAGTTAGGTACCTTCTTTTTTGAGAATAGATTTGAGTAATATGCTTGAGTTGTTTCTGGGTTTTTTAAAATTCCTCTATGCCAGTGAACTGAATATCTATGGGTTAACATTTGAGGGAACTGGGAAATGACGATCGGCAATTTTCCTCATTTAATAGACCAAGCAACTGATCGAGTAATCAGAAAATATTGAACAATGAAAGTAGCCATCAGTGTATTTTAAGTGTCCTTGAACAATCTGTTATCGTTGTTTCTTTGTGGTGATCTTGACAACAAGTAGAAAAGCTAATGACCTGTACCTGCACCAAAAGTAGCTGTTATCAAGATGGCCCAATGTAAAATGTTTTTGCTTCTTACATTCACTTGAAAGACTTTTCTAAATGAAAGCCTTATAGAAGCTCGTACTGTTTTGCATTCCTCAACAGCATCTCTCAAAACACATGGCCACCACATGTTGATTTAATTTCCCTTGTCTGGAATGGAACTTCTTTGCTGACCGCAAACCCTGAAAGACTGATAGATGAAATGGGCTGCGGTAGCCTGTGCCCCACCCCTGTGGGACTAAATGTGATTACTGTAATAACCACCTGCACTGTTGGATGTTTAATGTGATTATGCAGAATTGTCTCATTAGAACAGATTACAACACGGGTATGATCCTTATGTGTTTGTCTGTTTAGAGGCTATATCGACTTATGGTAATTAACTTACTGGTAATTAACAAGTCACAGGTATTACCACTTTCTAAAGTTCAGTGGCAGGAAAAGCAGGTTGTATTTACTTGTATTCACCAGCTGACCATTGACTGTTGCTCATTTAACTTTCAGGTTTTTAGTGTTTAGCTAAGCATTGGTGGCAAGACAGGAGGACTGTTCATTGTTTGCTCATTTCTGTTTCTCCCCACATCTCTTCCTGTCCTATCAGTTGTCCGTTCCTGGCGCTGCAGTTGACTCCAGTCATCCCAGTCATAGGAGGTGTCCTGTTTATGTTTGTAATGGGGACGCTCTTGAGAACCAGCTTCAGTGACCCAGGGGTACTGCCCAGGGCCACCCCGGATGAAGCAGCTGATCTGGAGAGGCAAATAGGTAAGACTAATTGCTTTGGTTTTTATGATATGAAACATGGGCATGACAATGCTTTAATAAGGTTTTCCTTCCCCACATCTGCACTTTTGTACTGCTCTTGTCTTTCCTTATTATTTTTCTCGATTTTTTTTCTGTGATCGCACTTGTTCATCCCTGTCTGACCTCTATCTTAGACATCCTTATCTGTCTCTGAGTCTGCATGGTACTGATCCGAGTTAGCAAATGTCTGCCTTTACAACCTCTTATACCCAGCGCCAGATTATCAGGCTGATGTGTTTGGAGTTGTCCGTGTGGTGAGAGAAATGGAGATCACGGCACCTTGCATTTAGGCTGGGGTGAAGTATTGGCACTGCTTTGACCAACTGGCCTTTGATCTGTTTATTTCACTCCAACTCCAAGGGCCCCCATCTGATGTATTACCCGACTCATAAATTTCATTTGGATAACTTCTGAATCTAATTTGTGGCGTGAAAGTTAGCCCATTGGTGCTGCATTAGGAACCACTTAAAATGTGTAAGTGGATTACCAGCATCTCAGCACCAACGATGGAAACAGAAAACAGAAACAGCTGAGACTAAAGTTCATGATTTGGTTTCTGTTTGTGAGATTCATAGTTGCCTCACTGTTTACAGTTCATTACACCACACAAAGAGAAACCAAGAATTCAGTTTGAATTAAATGCATTAATACAATAAGGATAGTATTTTGATGTGGTTCTGGATCAAATGTTGCTGATAATTTTATTGGTGATGCAGTTGCCTGGCAAGTTAAAAACTTAAAGTGAAGCTGACAAATAACTAGTCAAGGTCTTTCCTCTACAGTTTCCAGTATGTTGTATACTATCTCTTTTTAACTCTGATATCATCTGCATATGAGTGCAGATGCATTAAAAAAAGCTTTGGTTAATGCTTCGCTGACTACAAACAGACTACAAATGGAAACCAGATAATTAAAGCTAACTAAGTTGTGCTCACTAAGTTCATTAATCAGAAGTGAATCTTGTCGTCTTCACCTGTTCAGGCACTATGCTACATGAGGCTTCTGTCAGACAAGGCAAGGCGAAGATCAAGAGCACTTCAGGCTGGATTTACACCAGTATCAGAGCAGTTACTCCCCCATTAGATGCAGGAATGAATATCCTTATGTGTTCCACTGCCTTGTAGCAAAATGTATTATCTCCACTTTACTTAAAGTTTAAATTTATAAACCCTCTTTTTAAAACCCCTCTTCTGGAGTTTTGGTCCTATTATTTGGGATGTGAAGCTTCTATTTCCCAGTGATAGTCCTTTTCTTTCCTTCAGGCCACTAGGGCCTCATTAAACAAACTCTGGACTGGCTTAATTAATCTCATTAGCAGACTTAAAAGCTTCTGAAGGGAAGGTAAAGTACAGGGAGCTTGGAGCAGTGGGCCGAAACAGCACTATGTTATATTGGCAAGCATTTCTTTTCAGAGTATAAACAAATAAAAGGCTGAAAAAATATGAACAATGTTGACCCAAATACCAAACTGCCCCCCTCTCTACCATCATTTCATCCCAACTGGCTTTGTGCTGTGCATTTCCAAGCGTGGCAATTGGATGTTTTTTAACTAGAACCTCCTGTTTACAGACAATTGGTTGTTGTCATGTTGTTGTTGTTGGTTGCCTGTAGCTAAAACTGTGTGCAAAGGTAAAATGATACGACAGATTTAGCTATTTTCAAAGGATAATTTGTTCGTCAGTCTCAAAGCAAGGTTCATATTTTGTAATTTTGTTGTCATTCCTATCAATTGTCACTGCATGGTTCTCACCATCTTATTTGCAGAGATGTGGATTTACAGGGACTCAACACAGCTTCACTTCAACACATGCATTCAGACAGATGTTAAGCAAAGCACAATTAGTATCTAAACAGTTTGGAAGTGACAAAGTGAGGTTAACGTTAAACTGATTAGTCAAACTGACCCTTGTTATCTTCCATCATGTTTTGAATTGTTCCATTTTGATACTGATTTGCAAAGCTACAATATTTTTGTAGCATTTACCTCCATTTGCACTTCCAAGTAAATGTTTAGATAGATGTTAAAATAAATGAGTTTAAGCTTGTTTTAATTGTAGAATAACTTGTTATTGCAATGCTCTGAAGTCTCTGTAGTCTTTCCCTGAAACATCCACATTCAGTCCCATCGCTGCCAGTAAACTAATAGACTGCTTTGGCGCCATTACGGGTCCCATTATCTTCTATTTGAAAGAACCTGGCTTGTAATAGCAAGAGCATTTTACACACACACACACACACACACACACACACACACACACACACACACACACACACACACACACACACACACACACACACACACACACACATAAATACTTCAGGTGGCTTGTATCCTTTAGCTAGGAATGTTAGATTCAAGCCATTGAGAGGTAAAGGTCACTGCCTTTTCCCACTGCTTGTAAAAAAAACTTTGTTGAAATGCATTTTATTCATGGAGTTGCATGTTGCTGCTCATTCATTCTGTTTTTCTCTGTGTTTTTGTCAGTCACTATTAAACACCTTTAATCCTACTCACTGGTTGCTCTGTTAAGACTGGTGCTGTGCAACACTGTCTGGTTTGAGCCATGGCATGGCAGCTTGACATGCAAGACATTAGCAGCACATCTGTTTGCTCTTAAACTGATCACCCAACCCCATCCCAAGTCCCAGCACCAACCAGCATTTCAGTGAAAAAACAAAACACTTAAGAATGTCTCTTTCAGTGCCCATCATTGTGAAACTATTTTGCAACTTCAAAATGCACTATCTTTCACTGCTAATGTTATTTTCTGTATGAGTGGCTGTACATGCTTGTTCTTGTAAGTCTCTCCTACATACAACAGGAATCATTACTAGAGTTTTTTTCTTTTTTGTCTGACTGAGATGGCTCTGTCCCCTTTTATTCATATTTTTTTGTTCTTTTTTAACCACATGCATTCATAGAATACATACACGGGATGGATGCAGCATATAATTGAGAGAGTAATCAATGAGTAAGCTGCCATTTGTCACACCCAATAAATGTTGGATATACTCGCTAATTGATTATCATCTTGTATGAACAAGATTATTGGAGATGAATGTATGACAATAAAGAGAAGAGCTGTATATCACATTGAAAATCAAAAGAGCAGCAATTGAGCCTACAGGAAACAAAATCTGTGGTGTGTAAAAGCTTATTTTCTGTGACTGCACAGTTACACAAGGACATATTGTTGACTAGTTAATTAAAAAAGAAAATCTGTGCAGACTCCAGCCACATGGAGCACAAAACATTTTGCAATCCAGGAGCAGCCTCATAAATAGATTATGATGTTTTGAAGTCAAAGTGCTACAAGGCTCAAGTTCTACACCACTCCTATTGATCTGTTGACTAAACAATACAGGACGCAATGTCTGCACGATATGAAAACTCAAGGTCTCTTGTGCTCTGTGTACTTCAGGAGGGAAAGCTGATAGCCAGGCCGCCACTGCCATCATTGTGAACGGATATCTCTGCACTCTGCCAAATGCTTTATCCTTGAGTGTGTGAGCAGGAGGTTAAAATGGGGGGCATGTATATAGCCACCCTCAAACAAATTCAAATGTTGCATGCAGTATGCAGATGTAAAAATGTATGAGAAACATATAAAACTCTCATATGTGCATTTCTAATGCAAAACACATACCATGCACTCCTATATATGGTTGGGGCAAGAGAGCATGGGATCACAGCGTGTTGTTTTATCCCTTGCTTGAAATAGAGACCAGAGTTGATTTCTCTACAGTGTGCTGCGTTTGATGCCTATGCATGTCTGCCTGCCTGGCCAATATGTCAGGACTAGACAGGCTGGCATGAGTTTAGCCACCACATGCCAAATCCAAAAGACTCTCTGAAGCATTAATCAGAGTGAGAGATGGTCAGAGCTGCCCGTTTCCTTCCTTCCACCTAATATGGTCCAAGCTAGCTGGTGAATGTCAGGGCAGCCACGCGTTTTTAAAATTTTGTTCCAGAGCTGCCAGCCAGACTCAAGGCCAGCAGAGGAAATAGCTTTTGGAAGGCTTAGAGCTCATGCTGCTGGAGGAAAGATGGGCACATCAGTGCAGGATGCAATGACATTTAGGCTTTTTATGACCGCAGGAGCAGTCAGTGTGGATGTGCTGTATTTCTGAAGTACATCATTTCTGTCTTTGTTTTGTATGTTTCTGTGTGTGCTCGCAAAGTGTGCCTATCTGAATAGAAGCTTATGTATGCTAAATAAAGCAAAGGATATTTATCTATGCAAGTATGTGTGGGGTGAATAGTGGCATTGTAGAAGTATGATTCACTTCACGGGGTGTAATGCTCTGACAAAAACCGGGTGCTTTAAGTGTTTGATTAATTAAGTTGTTTTTGCCTTGGGGCCAGGAGTGCAGCAGCCCATCACCATTGGTAGTGCATCCTGACTATTTTCACTCCGAGAAGGTATGCTGCTCGTACGAAGCTTGAGGCTCACAGAGAGGACAAAAGTACAAAACCCTACTGCTGACACATTCAGAGATACTTGACTGGGTGTTGTGATGATTCTCTCTGTCAATATTTGCCATTTAAAGTCCTTGCGGTAGTGTAAAGTGTTTTTTAGTTATTACAAAATGTGATATTAGGGAAATATATGATTTTTTTTTTTTTATGCCTCCCCATCAGTGATAGTTGTGGCCGGGGACATTATTTTTTCAGGTCGTCCGTCTGTATCATTCTTTTGAGCGTGATATCTCTAGAGTGCCTTGAGTACATTTTTTAAGATTTGGCACGAGTGTCCACTTTTGGTGGTAAAAGGTCAAGGTCAGATTGTTGTTATGGACAGCTTGTTCTTCTTCATAACTGCCATAAATTCTGTCAATGTCAATAATGACAAGACATGTTGTGATCTGGGTATTAATGAGTGATACAGGGAGTGGTATCTGTTAATTGGTAAGAGATGCAACCCAAAACATATTAACCAAGGGTCACATCAGATTTTTTTTGTCTGAGATATCAAATTTCATGTGATTTAAACTTTCCTTAACATACTTTTCATGCCCACCCTCATCTCTAACTTTCACTCTGTTTTAATTACTTTGTGTTTATCTTTTTTGTTGAAGTGTGCTGTTGGGACTGCTTTTGTCAGTGTCCTTGCCAGAAACTTAAGTCAGATGCCAAACTCAAATAAACAGCCCATCGCCAGAGAGAAACATCCTCTAAAATGAGAGTTAACTTAATCATGCTAGATACAGCCTACTTTCCCTGTAGTGATGCGAACACACTTGGTGGGTTTTTAACACCTTATAGGTCTGCTTGTAGCATTGGCTTGGATTTGTCTGGAGGCAAATGTGAGATCATGAGCAAACTAGGCATTTTTGATCGTGATCTGTGTCTTGAGCATCACTAGATGCAAGAGGTGGCTACTTCCTACTATGTTGGCATGTCTAGTCCCTAAGTGCTGACCACTGCACTGTTTAAATGCCACTAAACATCAAAAAGCTGGCTCCAATTTAAATGAATCATCATGGATAGTGCAGTTCACAGGGCTGTATTGATTCTGACCTCCTGTTGGCCTCCAACTATAGAAATTAAAAAGGGGGAAATAAATCAGCTGGAATGCACCAGTGACTCTAAGATGTGTCCCAGAGATACCCTTGCAGTGAGTGGGTACATCAGAAGTGCAGTTTTGCTCATGGTAAAGCCTCCTTTTGCCCTTGCCATGACGATAAACTCTGGTTGAAATTGAACCGAGATGTTGTCCTGGTGCAGTAAAGAATGAATGAATACCTCGTTTTGAATAACAGCCTAATCATAATTCATGTTAGTACTTAAACCACCACTGCGACTCGCTTTCTCCCTCCTCTCCCCTCTCAGTGTAGCCAGAGCCCCAGGTCACATTCATGTTTGACTTCATTGTTGTTGGCAGAAAAATAAGTAATAGGTGTGCAGCCAGCAGAAAGAGGCTCTATTTCTAAGCCACTTGACATCTTAACTTCTACATTTGTGGACACATGGACCTCAGCCTATCCTCTCTTATTATAAGCGACAAAGGAGGCATGTCCACAAGGGAGGTCGAGTTCAACTTGACACAGAGAAGGAGAGAAACTGCAAGATATCAGAGAGGATGAGAACGAGGGTGAATGCATGCAGAAGACACTTAACCTTGCAGTGGGGTCCTGTATTTTACCAGTTGATTTTTAATTTCCCACGGCAGTTAAAAGATCGAAGTGTCAAGTTTTGCTTGTTTTTTTTTTTCTCTAGTTGGAAAATGTATCTTTGATTTCCTCGCTGAAGTGAAGTTATCCTCATTTATCGTCTTCTTGCAAAACCTACAACCTAAAAGCATCTATTATGACCAGTCTGTGTTGTTGTGATCGTATGAGGCCCTGCACAATAATTACGGTAATGACTCATGTTGCATATTCCATCTTATTGACTTATCGATATAGGTACATGGCACTAAATGCGTTCGCTGACCTCGATATTGCCCATAAGAAGGTCATCAACATGTTCCTGAAGTAACTGGCAGTGTTTTAAAACCATTATAAGATTTGGGTGCAGCACTTTACCTACAGATTCCACTGAGCAAGTGTGCATTGCCTTACACAGGTTTAGCATAGGGCATTTCAGTTGATTTTCAAAATAAAACACCCTTTACAAACTCTGGATATACAGCACGAAAAGGTTGGAAATAATAACAATATACACAATTATGACAAACGATGAAACCATACTGCATAGCCTACTCACCCATAGCAGAAGCTCTGAAATCAAGAAAAAATAACAAAATAAACACAATATGAGCAATTCAACAATATCCAGTAGGCGTGACCATGCACTTCTCAAATGCTTCCTGTTGGGTATTGACACTGTGTTGAGGACTGAACAAAACAATGTAGCACATGTGAGGTTACAGGGACATGCCAAGTAGAATCTAGCTTTAAGCCGTCATTCACATTTTTGTTGTTTTATTCATTCAAATGTATGTTTTGGGGCGGCTGTAGCTCAGCGGGTAGAGCAGGTCGACTAGTGATCGAAAGGTCGCTAGTTCAAATCCCGGCTCCGGGCAGGGCTGAGCTGCACATCGAAGTGTCTTTGAGCAAGATACTGAACCCCACATTGCTCATCAGTGAGGGCCCTGCGATGAGCTGGCGACTTGTCCAGGGAGTACCCTGCCCGCGCCCTGAGACAAGGCTGGGATTGGCTCCAGCAGCAAGACCCCGTGACCCCATGGAAAGGGATAAGTAGTTACGGACAATGACATGACAAATGTATGTTTTAATTATTTGAAACCTTTAAATATCTTTTACATTCCAATTTTAATGTCTTAAGGTTCATTGCGTCAGTGGCATTAAATGGTATTGAAATGGGAAATACATTTTTTTTTATAGTCACAATAATTTCGAAGACAATATATGATCCAACACAAGGTATCTATCATGACAGGCCTATGTGCAAGAAAGATTCACTTTACAACCTTTAAAGGGCCTTAGACAAAATGATATTCTTTTCTATTCGTTCTTCTCAGTCTTCCTTGTTGTTTGCATGTCCCCAGGCTTTCAATGACAGAGACGTGATAAAGACAGAGATAAAGATGTGATAGTCAGTGGGTGATCAAGCTGCAGGGGACAGGAATAGACAAATAGGAATGTACAGGAATAGAGCTGTCACTAGAGCTGTTTTATGGGAACACATGAGACAAAAGACAATGATCAAATGACAATGAAAAACAAACTTGTTCTTGAGTAATCATTATGGCTGGATTGACCCAATATGCTGATCATACTGTATTTTCATCTATTGTGCCCCCTGTCTCTTCTCTCTTCTTCATAGAAACATCTTTTATTTTAAAAGATCTCCCTGTGTTACGACCTGGCTCAAGTGGCCGCAACAAGAGGTAGACGCACCATGTCAGCAATTGACAAAACAAGTGTATTTTTTCTCAATAATCAACAGATAAATTGAGGATCACTCCGGTGGCATCTGCGGGAGGGAAACAGAGGGATTTTAGTACACAGGACATAGAGAGAGCGTGAGCCCTCACACAGCCTCTTTTTACTCTCTGAGTTATTGTAATCAGCCCTGGAATTAAACCACACCCACACATGCCCACAGGGGCATCACCGCCCCCCCCCCCCTTAAAGCAGGGGCCCTAACAGGGACCCCTGGATCCACTAGGTAATCCCCAGACCCACCAACCACAACCATGATAAGCCGCCACCACCAAAAGAACTCCAGGTACCAAGTTGTACCAACTGTAGCCCACTAATGAGCCAGAGACAACTGGACTACTCCACTGGAGCCCGAGAAAGAGCATCTGCTACAATATTATCCTTGCTCTTAATATGCTTAATCTCCAAACAATAGGACTGTAGGAACAATGTCCACCTCATCAAACGTCTGTTTGGACAACTGAGCGAGCAGAGGAAAGTCAGGGGGTTGTGGTCAGTGTACACCACCACTGGGCTACTTCCAAACCCAACATAAACCTCAAAATGCTGGAGGGCCCAAATCAATGCCAAAGCCTCTTTTTCAATCGTGGAATAATTGAGTTGGTATGTGTTAAACTTCTTTGAGAAGTAACTAACAGGTTTATCAACCTGCTCCCACTCCTGCAACAAAACTGCCCCTGCCCCAACATGACTAGCATCAACCTCCAGTTTGAATGGCTCCTCCAGGCGTGGTGCTGTGAGAACCGGAGCAGCACACAACAAGGTCTTCACATTTTCAAATCACACCCTGTAAATATCACCAGGTTTTGTTAACTAGTCCAGGTGTAAGCAGCAGCTCTATTGTTCTTCTCTGCACTCTGCTGCCTTGTCCAATAACTGGCCATGCATATTGCATTTACTGTATGTGTCGAGACTATTGAACTGACCCCTCATATTCTTGGCGAAAGCCTTTTTATCAGTTGAGTCAAGGGTGACAAAGTCTGAAGTGGAGGACATTTTGATTGTCTCTTTCTAGATTACACTGCAGAGAGGAACACTGGAGATTCACATCAGACTATAAGAAAATTGGAAACAGAGCAGTGTTTTGCTCACATTGTTAAACCATAATAATGCTGCTGTTTTGTGTTCTCACCACATCAGAGATTTTGCTCAGCAGCAAGCCAAATTGAAAGCAGGTTTGAACAGAAACAAACCAGAAGTCCCTTCTTTCTCTTTGGTGAAAGATCTCTTAATGGCACCATTGAACAGTATTTGCATTGCAAAAAATCTTCAGGCTAAGAATAGTTGTAGTTGAATTCAGTTGTATCATGTGCTATAGTTCTCCTAAAGCAGTTCCTGAATAGATTTAATGATAGATTTATTGTGAAAAATAATCACTGTTATTCTAAATGTATGACAGGTACTACTTGTCTTGGCTTTACTTGGAACAAGAACAGGAAGGAAATGAACAGTGGTCTGCTACACTACATTTACTTAAGCTGCATTAGTTGAAAGTAGGGCTGCAGCTAAGTCTATAAAATGGAAACATTTCCAGAGCTGAATCTTCAAAATGCCTCTTTTGTCCACTAATCGTAAGATTTGTCCAAAATCGTAAGATTCTTCATTCAGTCATGAATAACCAAAATGCATAAAATGCACAGTTAAGTAGCTGGAACCAGCAACCCTTTTGACAGTAATGCTTAAAAAATGACTTAAACAATGAATTGATTATTAAAAAAGGAACCTGCTCAAACCACAGCATGTACTGACTTGATAAGCTGTATGTGTAAACAAAGCATGGGCAGACAGAGCTGTTGTAAGCTTGTATTCAGCTGTAACCCCTCTTGCACATTTCTTACCACTTTCCCAACATGCCTGACTTCACACACCAGCAGTACAATGCACACATAATACTGTATAGCTGCCATTGTTTGCTAGATTTTATTAACTACAGACGTACTTCTGCAATCTCTCTGCTGTTTTCAGTCTGTTGTTTAAAAGCACTTTGATCATTCATTTCCACAAACAATAGATTTGCTAGGACTGAAAGCTGCTTATTTTGTCAGTAAACCTGTGATTAGACTTGATTTAGTCAATCAGCTAATCCTCAGACATAGACTTTGTTTTTGTTTTCTTAATGGAGTGACAGCAGTATAAAATGGAGTGGTTTAAAGGTTTTAGAACCACACTAAGCAGCAGGACCAGCATGAGATTAATAGCACTGGTATTGAGAAATGGAGTCTACAGGTGGTTGCTGGAGAAGCAGTGTATGTAAAGTTGGAGTAGCAGCGAAAAAATGGCATATTTTATCTTACCATCATATTTTCCCACACAACTAATGTAATTTTCTAACATGCTTTACAGTGCCTTAAACTGCAAAAGAGGCTTCACTCAAAATAGAAACTCAACTTCAACTTTCCAATGTGGTCATGTTTGTATATGTTCCATTTAAAAGGCTTGTCCAACTCATTCTTTAATGCCAGCTGCAGATGTGCTTTGCTGCTTTATTTGTGTCTCTGTATTGTCAAATTCTGTGTTCATGACCATTCTTTTTGTGTTTAGAAGGAACTGTATCTTTTATGATTGATATTTGTACCTTAAGAATGTGCTTGATTTTTTTTTTCTTAAATAGAAAGCTGTTGTGTGTAAGACCTTAAAATTGTTGCTTGGCTGAACAGCCTCTCCGGTTTTAGTCCCACGTCTTGATAGGCAGGTTCAGGTTGGTACTTGTGTCAGTCATCATCACTGTATTCAGTACACTTTTCCATCTGTGAAGGTGAAGGCCCCAGTTGTCTCTCCTCCACATACTCAGCAGGATAGCAATTAGTTTCCCTTTATACCTCACCAGGCAACGCCTAGCACTGTTTGGCTGACATTGAACCCTCATTTAACTTTGAATATAAAGGTGTAAGTGGGTAGTGTGTGTGCGTGCGTGTGTGCGTGCATGTAACATCACTTCCCAGTCTACCTGGCCTTGTTTTCAAGTGTCAAGCTCTTAGGCCTGGCCTATCTCTCTAAGGGATCTCCCAGCAGACACTGATGTAATGCTAAGCTTTGGCTGCCAGGATGGCAGTGTACAAATAGCTTTGTTCAGCAGAAAAGCTACTTTGACATTCCCACTCATCCACTTCTCTACTGCAGGCATCTGTGAACAAGTGTAGCCAAGTCAAAGTGAACTCAATTTGTGACCACAGTTGATGTACAGGATAGTTTAGAGAAATACTGTTTTTTGGAATCAGCTAGCAACTTAATGCCACTGAATTTCATTCTTTCTGAGACAGGTATTCATCTCTAAACATAGCATCCCCTTTTATTTATTTATTTTTCCAAATGGGAATTAATTAAGATATTACAAGCATACTGGAATTGTATTTTAGTATAGATGTTTTTAAAGATAGCAAGATATACTCTAGCATTGAGAGTTTACATATGTTACAAGTGCTACATTTGTTTTATTTGACATTTTTTATCCATAGTTTCCTGTAGTATTTGAATCATTTTCTACAGGATGAGTTGTGGCTGCAGTAGTTTGGCCGAGGCAGGGTACTTTTGGTCTGCTAGTCTTTGAGATGATATGATCAGTGCCAAATATCTGCCTTCACATGAACTGACATTGATGCCCTGTGCTGAATTCATTATGTCAGCAGGATGGGAAAATGGGAAAACCCATTATCTAACTTGAAAAGTTTAACACCAAGAATGTTAACCCTGGTAAATCTGGCCATCACACCCATTGACTCTGTTGAATATGGACCTTTTCAAAATGAAGACAGATTGTATGTAAGTCTCATTTGATGTATTGCCACAGTAAACAGTTTCCTAATGGGTTTATGGTCGCAATCACAATAGAGTCTTCTTGAATACAGCCTGATGTTCATTTCGTAATGTGGGTACAGCTACATTTCCAAATTTGGTCACTTTTTGCTCCCTAAAAACAAGATGGTATAGTTGGTAATGGCAGACTTGAAAGATCATTGTGGTAGTCCACAAACCAATAGTTGCGTCGTGTGGTAAAACCAGTTTAAAAAGTGACTGTATATAACTTTTTTTTTTTTTTTTTTGATTAGCCGAAGCGATCATATTTGTGCAAATACTGGATTTACTTTAGATGTAACTGGCAAAGGCAGTATCCTTTCAGCAATCGCACCTCTGATTTTTGGACACTTCCTGTGGTTGTCTTTGCCAAGTGAGAAATATAGTAGCTCCCAAAAAATCATGATATCTTCAAACCAGAAATGCAACCAGGAGGCAAACGTGAATGTTTATTCCCCACTCAGATGCTTTTAATGACTGTCTGTTTGTAATGATGTATACACAGAGATATGCAGCTTTACAAGCCTGCCAGCATTATTTTAGGGATCACAGAATACTCTTCAAAGAGGTTTTCCCTAATGCTTTCGACAGATTCTACAATTGGGTATTGCAGCTCTTTATTTCACCTGACAGGTCGGAGGAAATATTATTTTGAATTTTACCACGCCATGAATAACTAAACAATGGGACTTCTCCTGCGGTAACCGAATGACGTTCAGAATTGTTCATACACTTGACCCATTTGTTTTCTCCCTCCGTGAAGTCTGCTGAGAGGGCAGACGAGCAGAGGGAGCATGGAGGAGAGAGGAGAGCACTCTGTAGGCATTGATCACAATAGAGACAAATTCAATGGAACAGAGCTCACTGGTTTCCTCTGCTCTCTTTTAGAAATGTCAAACACCCACACACAAGCCTCTCAGTGCCTATACAATCCCCCCACTAACACACGCACACACACACACATGCTCACTCTGTTCGCAGTGCTACGGGCTCCTGTGTAAATGATCCCAAAATGATCTTCCTACACACAGTATCTCCTCTCGGGGTGCGTGAGAGTGCTCGAAGCGAGCTGAGCAATAATGGGATACAGTCTCTACCTTTTATGGCTTGAAAATCACTATCATTGCTCTCATCCTTACTGTTTAGCCTGTCATCACTGCTGTCTTACACCACCAAAAGCCATTCAGAGTAGCCACCATTTTCTTCTTTTTATTATAGTGTGAGGATCATGGTGAAGTGTATGTTGAATTCCAGACTCTTCATATAACATGAACCAGGTTACAATTTGAGTCACTGTAACAAAGGTGGTCCTCATTGACACGCCTCAGCAGAATGTGTGCTGCTCATGCAAAACAGAGCAAATGGTGTGGCTTATTAAATATAATGAGCTGCGTGGGTTGTCCATGTTCAAGCCTTTTAAGTTACTGACATCATGACGTGTACCTTTTTTTTTTTTTTAATCAGAGCTGAAGATAATTGCAGATCAGTAAAGGTTTTACTTCACAAAAGCCTTGTTGAGATTCATTCGTCTCAGGACAAATCAAACCAGACAACCTGAGCACATTACTGTGAGTCACTTAGTCTAGTGGATACTACTGGCTCATCCTACGAATATAGAAACTTGTCATCTACGCCATTATAGTGAAACTCTGAACACTGTGTTACTTTTGTGGACCTCATGTGTCTCTTTTTGATTTTTCCCCAAGATGTGGCTAATGGCAGCACTGGCTACAGGCCTCCTCCCAGGACCAAGGAAGTGGTCATTAACGGCCAAACAGTCAAGCTGAAGTATTGCTTCACCTGCAAGATCTTCAGACCGCCACGTGCCTCCCACTGCAGCCTCTGTGACAACTGTGTGGGTGAGTGAAAATTAAATTCTCTGAGTGCCAGTTTGTGTGTTTGGAAGACATGTGCTGTCTAGTTGCTACCACATTCATTTTGGAACATTAGTGTAATTAACACAAACAGTCAAACAAACCATCGCCCAGTCCAGTTTGTGGTCGTAGACCTATCGGAGAAAATCACATTGGTTTTCTTATTTCATTTAAGAAACACACTTGAGGTTAATGGATGACATGACAAATCTACCATTCAACACCCCCACCCATGCACAGGAACCCACAATATTCACACATGTTGCACACACAATTCAGAATGTGTGACAAATAGCGACTCAGCAAAAATTGCATCTGTATCTGAGACACAAGCCAAGTTAAATGTTTAGTTAATGATGCATATCTACAGGGAGTATACAGTACATATGCTTTGAGGAGTTGGTGTCCACACAGAAGGGAGGAAGGGAGGGAGGGAATAGTTAGTGAGAGCAACAGAAAGAAACAGCAGTATAATGGTTGAGTTTTGCTGCTTTTCACAGCCACATGCTCCGTCTCTAGAGACAAAGCAAAGAGCACTGCTAGGCAATTACTAGAAAATAGAGACAGCGATACATAGACCTGTGTGTCTGTATTTTTCTTGTCAGGGTTTTTGTGCTGCTCTTTCATCACAGACAACTCCTTCTTTGAATGTATATTTCCTTGTCAGAAGTGGGGCTGACTGAAAGCCAGGGAGACAGAGGATGAGGAAGTAGTAAACACAGGAAAAAAGATGAGGCGTTGGTAATCAGATGCGGCAGATGCACGCTGGCAGGAAGGAAGACAGACTGGCAGCTGAACAAAAAGATGGGAGGGCTGTAATTTTTACAAGCAGGCGATACACAGAGGTGGATTTTGTGCACACTCAAAGTGTATTGTTGTACTCCAAAAACAGACAGGTGAGGCTAAACTTTGGGATTAGAATTTGACATATAATACTATAGATACCCTGCCTTGGAAAAAACAGTATCTAGTAAATAAATGATAGATTTAAAGCATTACAGTCGCGGGAGATGGTTTTATAGAGGTTTAAAACTCGTTCAGATCATTGTTGTGAGCTACAGATGGGAAGAAAATGAAGAATTAGAAACCGGCACAAAGTTTTACTGTCCATACTGCAGGTGGGTGGGACTGATGAACTCCCATGATGAATGTCAGTTGTAATGGGTGTCTCTTTCATAAGAAATACTTTCCTCATTAGCTCTAAAGGCTCGAAGGTCTCCACCCAACATGGCTCCAAATCCCAGTGTGAAATCTGGAGTCAGTTAGTCCGAGGTTCATCATGAAGCTTTATGGGTAAACTGAGTGAATAGTACAGCGAACAGGGAACAGGGAATTAAACCGTATGCAGGAGTAAAGACTATTCCAATCCTTTTTTTTTCTTAGCTTTTCTTGATAAACTAGAGAGTGACTTAATAACTCTGCAGTGTACAAATTTAATTGGCACTTGCTCTTAAACTGGAAATGCACATCACGTTGACAATGATACAAATGTTTCCTCTGTCTCTCGACTTCTATATCTCTGTTTCTTCCTCTGGTGCTGTAAACGCCAGGGGGACTAACAAGCTTTTAAATAAGTTAGCAGCCAGAATGGATAGGGCATCCCTGGTGGACATGGAGGATATGAATATGGAAGAGTCACTTCCTTTTTAAGAGGGCTTTCCCTCAGGAGTGATAGTAGAGGCTTATAAGAGCACAGAATTATGACACACACACACACACACACACACACAGAGCGACCACTTCTCTTTGCCTTCTGTCCTGCACCCAGTATTGTTTATGTGTGTGAGCAGAGGTTTGGAAATATGTGATTGATTATTAGTGTGATTTTACTGCTGGTGTTTTCTCTAGTGTGCTTAATTAAAGGACATTAGATGAAGCTTTAACCACCGTCTTGGGTAAATTATGTTGTTATGTAAGCAAACGATAAAATACATGAAAAGACTATTAGCACATAGATTAGATCATTATGGAACTGTCAGAGCTGCTGTTTTAAGCATCAACAGAGGGATGATGTTACTGAGTGATCAGTACCCCTGATACGCTTTAGCAATAGTTTTCCACTACCTCTTCCTACTAATGAGGATTAAGTTTGATCTGAAATGTTGAAATGGCAAAGATCCATCTGTCATCGTTAAGACTGATTGTAACCTTATATTTCTTCAATTTTAATAGAGCTCGCTACTCACTCCTTCTGGATTATCGTCCCATGGGTCCTTGAGAGTTTGTGAACATACTGAATTCTGATATTGATATATAGCCCAGTATACACAAATGTATTTGCAGTGATCCCTTAAATGTGGTTATCAAATACTTGAGACAAAGATATGTAACCCTGAACCTCGCATTCTCCTCTCCTATTAAGGACTATTGTGGCGGGCTGTATTAATCAGATTGGACTAGTAGTAGTGGTCCCCTTTCATCCCCCCTGACCAGAGGCTGTGTTTCCCAAAAACACTTCAACCAGGCATTGATTAATGAAGACAAAAGCAGGTCATTTCACCTCACTAAACAAATAATGGCTCTGATTAATTAGTTAAGTAGCTACCACTGTGCACAGTTAGCAGTCCACAATCTGGGATAGGACTGTGGAGCTGATTAGATAACTACACTAACAATAAGCCCTCCACAAAGAAGTATGCTGGAGCACAGTTTCTTTGATTAGAATACCACCGACTAATTTTCATCTGAAAGCATTTCACATTAAGATGATGAACACTTCATGCTGCATTCAGATACACATTGAGTGTTTTCCCACTGCAATAAGTATTTCTGAGTCCAGACATTGTATCAAGTTAAACAACACAGGCAAAGAAAAAGGGCTGCATGATTTGTTCAGCTGTAACAAGCTGGCTGTCAGCCTCATGTCAGTCTTAACATGCTAGAAAACTCCAGTCGTTTGCTGATCTCCAATGAAAGACCACAGCAGTTTGGACAATACTTTTACTACCTACCTCTATCTTTACGATTTATCAAACTTCTTCAAATATACCTAAATTAAGGTCTTACTTGAAACACATTTATCTGTTAAGGCCAACAAAAGTGCTTCTTTCACCCTCTTAGCCATGCAAAGTCCCGCTGTGATGGGGTTGAGTTCTTCAGCCATACACAGTCATGTTGGCCAGCCTGTAATTTTTATTAGCTAGTTGATATAAATAGCGAAAAATTTGAAAAATGTGTATGTTATGCCAAGGCCCAGAGGGACTCTTCTCCTTTCCCCTAATTCCCAACAGCTCCAGACCAGAGTGTGTGTTTACACTGAAGTGACCTTTTTTTCCCTTTTTTAAACCTGGTTTTACAAATTGAGTATAGACAAAACCTAGACATCTTAAGATACCTGATTTCTAAGCCATGTGTGCATTACCCAGTTTATGGTGGGTTTTTTACAAGAGAACATGGCCCATGAAAAAGACTTCGTACAGGAGAAATATCACAGTGGCAGCAGTGTGCTGGGATAAAAGGAAAGCCTTGTCTATGTGCGTCTGCGTGTGTCAAAAAAATAAACTGTCTTACGTTCCCTCCATCTGTCTCTCTCTTTGTCCACGCAGAGCGTTTCGACCACCACTGTCCCTGGGTGGGGAATTGTGTGGGAAGGAGGAACTACCGTTTCTTCTACATGTTCATCCTCTCGCTCTCCTTCCTCACCATCTTCATCTTCGCCTTCGTCATCACGCACATCATTTTACGTAAGTAGCCAAGAGGAGGACAAAAAGATTGTGTGCCCAGGCATGATACAGACACGCACTCTCCTCCTGGCTGTGTTCTCGGCGTGCTTCGTGCCAGCAGGTTGTAAGTGGGCGTTGAGAAAAGCTGCAGTATTCTGGCTCGTTACCATTCCTCCAGCTGGGAGCAGGCAGTGGACTGTTGGGCTCCCCATTAGAGAGAGAGAGAGAGTTAGTGTGTGTGGGTGCGCAGGCTTGTAGAGTGTGTGTGTGTGTGTGTGTGTGTGTGTGTGTGTGTGTGTGTGCGTGCGCACGTGCACAGGCATGCTTCTGCTTGTGCTTGTGTATGCATAAAATGACAGTTGGTGGATCAATGTTGCGCTGGGAAAGAAATATGGGCCAAGATTCACTGCTAGAAAATTGTACTGCTCATTAATATTCTTTTGAGCATCTTCTTCTTTCTTTGATTGTAACCATGCTGTGTTGAGACTGAATGCTGCCAGATTTGGCAAAAGAGGCATCATACGGGTTTGCATTGTTTGATTTATAAATTGATTTTTTTTTTCTCTCAGTGGTGCTCAGACCAAGTTAGAGAACATCACAATAACTTAATGATTTGTTCATATTGTAAGCTTACAGCTGGCAGACTGTACACTAGCGGTAAAACCTGCCTGACAATGCTTCAGATCAAATGAAGTCACAGTCCTGCAGTGTATCACTATTAATTACAATATTTAAGGAATTCTGCAAACTGTTATTACAAATTAACATATCTGTGCTATCTCTTAACCCGTTGGTCCAAGTTTGCGCAGTTGCAATTAAAAGCCAAAGTTAATAAGTCTGGCTGAGATGTCTTCAACAACCAAGCATAGCGGCCAACGCTTAATTTTTTGACTTTTCTCTGGCCTGGTCCTCCTACCCTTTACAAAATTGGAAGGCCAATTTAAGTGGGCACGCTCTACCTAGCTCAGTTCATCTTGTTGACACTTGCACTTCTGCGGCAAGTAATGCCTCCAAAGTGTGTGGTAGCCAATATCTGATGCACATTTCCACATTCAATGGGTGTTGTTTAATGCTGATTGTACAGTGGTCTAATGGAGACTCTGTCTTTCTTTGTTCACAGGCTCCCATCAAAGCGGGTTCCTCAACGCACTTAAAGATAGTCCTGCCAGATATCCTTTCACTGAAATCGACGCTGTTCTGTACATCCTGACACAAACACACAACATATATCAACAGGCCTGACAACCTAGATAAGTAACACGTTTAGTAATTTAAAGGTAATTAAATGAATAAATAAATGAATAATTAGAAAGAAATGTTTGATCCCACTTTGAAATTATTACCTGATCATTTTGCAAATGTACACCCTCTAAAGATGATGAATAGAAAAAAGAACCAAAACAAAAGATATATTCCATTCTAACCTTCATTTTTTTCTTTATTGAAAAACATTTCTTGAAAAACCTTCAACATCATTAATCCTCCTCCATCTTTTATAATGTTTTTTTTTTTTTAAATTGAATAGATGTAATGCAGACTCAAATTCACCCAGATTTCCCTTGATTCAGTTGTATTCAAAGTTAACAGACTAGTGAGAGGCCATACAGGTCAATCTGTAGGTCAGATTTAATTTGCATGACATGCCTTTACAAAGCATTTCCATCCATTGCTCCTGCCAGTTACAGTACTTGCATAACTGGTGTCCCTCTGATTAGTCCTGTTCCATCGGTGTAACAAGGCACGCAATGCAGCTCCTCACTCTGTCTCTGTCGATTCATTTCATCTGGCTCTGAATTGTCCCCGGTCCCTCTACAGAGATGTTGTGTGTGAGTGAGATTTAATATGAGTGTCTCTGCCTGTGTGATAGACGCCAAGTGTGTGCAAGACATCTTAAGCCCCAGCTGTTACAAATGCCCTCTAAGTCAGCTTGTTGTCAGTGATAATGATGTGGACTTTAGTTTAAGTTTACTGTCACACTATTTGACCTTAGCTTTTAGCTGTAGCCATGTGTCATCTTATTCCATTGTATTCAAGAGAAGGCAGACATCTCTATATGACATCTCTAACTCTGCAACTTACACCAAAACAATCTAGACTGAGAAATAACAGGAATCTCTACAGGCAAGAGAAAAATATGTACTTTTTTTTGGAGTAGCTTAAAATGATACAAGAATTGAAACTAAGATCAGTTAATAACTGATATTGATAACCAAGTTTGGGGAGTCAGAATGGATCAGCTCTAATTGATACTCAAAGCTATTTCTTAGGCACAAATATAACAGGGCTATGACACGGCCTCTCTCCCTGCCCTCCTCACTTTGGCTGATGAGATAACTGTTTCTCTGGCAGAGAAATGTGTGCCAAGCCAAGCTGATAACGGTCCGTGTCCTACAGCGCTTTAATAAAGGGGAACTGCAGTCGATAGTGTCGTAGCACTCCTTTGTACGAGGTGAATGATGACATATTTTGTCCTTGCTAAGGAGGAAGAGATCAGGTAGAGAGAAATAGAAGAGAGAGATTAGAAGAGACAAAAGGGGACAGTGTGGGTGTTTAGTTGGTTTTTACAGTACAATGTAAGAGGCTGACTCATGGTCTGTGATTTTGTGATATTGCACTGACCTAATAAGTAATTATTTTTTCTGTACGCCCTGTCTAAATAGTCTAAATTTACCCAAATAGCGCATTTGCACATTCAGGGTATTTGTTGATCTTGTTGTATGAATGAGATATTATTTTGGAGTAGAGCAATATAGTTTAAAGGTCACCGTAGTTCGTTTTAAAAAAAGGCAGGCGGCTTCATGCTGGACAGCATCTGTGTTTGTGTGGTTTATGTGGAGCAGAGAAAATGAGCAGTGCTCAGCAATCCCAGCCAAATGAACTGGTAACTAGGAACTATTGGCAAGAGGAGGACAGCCCCGAGGCTGTAGGTCAATATGCTAGCTGTTAGAACTCGTGCTATTTTTTGTCCATGCTGGCTCTGCATGAGTTTGTGATGTGTGTGTCTTTGTCAGTGCCATGTGTTTCACTAAATGTAAGAGGGGATTAAATAAAAGTGGAAGATCATTCCTTGACTTATTCTGTCACTGTGCTGGAGGTGGTAGTGTGTTTCTTCTCTGTCTGGTCCATAGTGGGCCTCTCAGGCTTCCATACCTACCTAATCAGCTCCAACCAGACCACCAATGAGGATGTGAGTATCACAAACACAAAACAGATATCAGTATTTTACATATGTATGCATTTCCTCAAAATAAAAACACCATAAGTAAAGTCTGAAGCATCACTAAGTTATTTAAGATTTCTGTGTCTTTATTTATAGATGATCATTTGTAATATGAGTTCTACTGACAACTTAAATTGACATACCATCAAAAAAGTTATTTCTTAATATTTTGTTATCAAAGACATCTATGTATTGTCTTGAAGAGGTATCTTTTGAAGTTAGCATGCCAACTAGCTAGCTGTAAACACCCACACTCTCTTGATTGTCTAGCGAGCTGCATGGCTAACAAGCTGTACAGTAGCTACAGACATGCAGAATATAGTTAGCAGTGACTTTGGTGATATGCGGCCCATATTTGGGTGGAGTATTACTTTGAGGTTCAAGAATTCAAGCTAGTTGCTAAATATTTAATCTTCTTTGCATATTTTCCAAACAATTAAAACCATTAAATATATCTTATTCCTGTTTTAGGATTTGACAAATTGTAATTGTTACATTAATAAATTAATATTAAAGATCACAGAGTAAACGTTCTCTCTATTGAAATTGTAGTTAGTGGTATGTAGTAAATACATTTTTTTAAACCATTTGCTCATTTCAACTTTGACATTAGTAACCTTACACCATAATTGATCGATACTAAAAGGAAACCAGAGCATGTTTATGTTCTGTCTTTGACCTCATTCAGGGGCTGATTCAGTTGGTTAAAGCATCGTGCTAATAATGCCAAGGTCATGGGTATGAGCCAGGAACATGTACTAACCCCGTCTGAAACACAAAACGAAAAGGTTTTGATATTAATCTGTCTCTCCGAAACTGACTGATGTTGTGTGGTCCTCTCCAGATAAAAGGGTCTTGGTCTTCTAAAAGAGGGAAAGACAACTATAACCCATACAGCCATGGCAATATATTCACCAACTGCTGTGCAGCCCTGTGTGGACCCCTGCCACCGAGGTATGAATCGTGAGCTTGCGTGAGTGTTTTTATGAGGTGATTAAAACATCCCCAGATGCCCCGATGATGACATAGGAGGCCTATCATTTCCTGCTCTGACAAAACCCTTTCAACAATTTTTCACCTTCATTATAATAGGTCACAACACCTGTTTTTTTCCCTCCGTAATTTTCTGTTTCAGTCCAAAGGCTAAAATAGAACAGTTAGTCAAGACTCCTTTTGATGTGAGGAGCTGCTTTGAAATGAGTCTGCCCACAGCCTTTCTTCTATACATAGCTGCTAAGATACTGCAAGAGTGTAAAGGATTTCAAGCCTATTTGAACCAAATCCAAGATCAAAGTTGGCTTGATATATTAGATTTCACACTTTAGCTGTTCATGTGATTTAACAAAAATACTGGCCAACTGTCACAGCTACATTCTCATGTCCATGTGACTGTAAATGTCAGTACACATCGCACATTCCCTCCCAGCTTTTTCTCTTCAGCATTTTGTACAACAACTCTCATCGTTTTTCTGTGAAAATATTCCTCCTCTGACTTGAACTGCTCTTTCTTTTTTGTCATCATGGCTCAACAATGGGTTCGTGATCACCAACTGGACAGAGATACCTACTTTACGATCTGCTCTTATCTGTACTGGACACTGTACCCTCATCAAGATACAACACTCACACTGATGCTGTCATGATGTCACAAACATCTCTTAGCCTTTGGAACGTCGAGTCTTGAATTTTGGATTTTGATTTGCACTCATTTTACCAGACAAACACACAGTCTATGGTTTAGCACATGCAACTTACGAAGTACATCTATAGAGGCAAACACACTTACACAAAGTATAAAAAGAGTAATGATGGAGGGTTTTAGTAGCATTCTGTTTGTGTATCTGGCTGTACTGTACTCTTGCCCTCACAAACCATAAGTCACCCATAATGATACCTTTGGGTGGCGAAGGAGAGTCCTCGGTGCACAGGTGGCTGCCATCTGTGTGTGCGTGTGCGTGTGCGTGTGTGTGTGCGTGTACGTGTGGACAGCCATAGGCATTGCACAGCTGGGTAGACTAGTAAGAAAAGGAATGTTTCACTTCAGCCTCGGACTATGTG
The DNA here is from genome assembly GCF_904848185.1 of Acanthopagrus latus. Classification (NCBI taxonomy): domain Eukaryota; kingdom Metazoa; phylum Chordata; class Actinopteri; order Spariformes; family Sparidae; genus Acanthopagrus; species Acanthopagrus latus. The sequence goes on along the minus strand of NC_051054.1, from coordinate 16,008,316 downwards.
AGCAACACAGCTTCTCACACACACACAGACAAAAGCTTCTGCATTTCATTCCCTGCTGAGACCTTGACTCACATGTTCTAATGCACCAGCTTACATGTTTGCTTGTTTCCTCCTAACTGCATTTGCAGACATTCCGGTATTCATTACCAGCAACACAAGCCACTGCTGTAGGTTTCCCTGAGTTTGTCTCTGTGATTCTAGCGAACCATTTCCGCTTGAATCCAGCTCAGTCCCACAGGAGCACTCTGTCAACACACACTCTGTTAAATGATTAGCTTGTGCTGTCTAACACCTCAGCTGTGTGCGTGTGTGTGTGTGAGACTGCTCCGTGTTAGATCAACCCTTTATCTGGCTGATAAGTAGCCATTAACGCATACGTCTGGCCCATGACCACACACGTGCATATGCATACCAAGAGTTCAGGAGGGTATTGTCTAACCAGCTGCGTCAGAATGCTGAAGACTTAACAATGGGACAAAAACAATGATTCACTCCAGTTCTCCACCGCTGGACTTAAGCGATTTATTACCTAGTTGTTATTTCATGTGATTTTGTGACTGTGTCTGAGTGGAAAGACTTAAATCAAGAGGCGTGTAAGAGGCTACAGAATAATATAGAAGTTACACACTTTCGTTTCTGCGTGGTCCCACTAGTGCTGTGTGAGTGTGACCTTAAAATAAAATTGCGATAGTCTATTTGGAGATGTTGCTCCACTGTATCTGTAATGTTGTTATGTTGGTATGTAATATTTGTGAATGAATGCCCTCACACATCTTTCTCTTCTCTGTTTCTCTCTGCCTAGTCTCATTGACAGACGGGGCTTCATCCAATCAGACGCACCACAGCTGGCGCCACCAACCAATGGCATCACTATGTATGGTGCCACCCAGTCTCAGCAGAGCCACATGGTAAGACACTGGCCTCCATGATATTACCAGGTTGAAAACTGTATATAAAAATGCAGGCTGAGTGTGGAGTGGGCAGATCATTTGATAGATGAGGTTTAAGGAGGAGAACTGTCATGAATTAACAGGACTTGACATTTTCTGTTATTTCTAGTTAGTTGTAATCCTACAGAGTTCAACACTAGTTAATTTGGCGACCCTTGTGGTTCCTGTTGGAAACAGCTTGTGCAGTTTAATACATGAGGAAATGCTTCTGAGTAGTTACTTTTTGCAAAATTCAACAAAAGAGCAGCACATGTATCTGTTTGCAGTGCAGCCAAAGAAACCCATGTGGTTTTAATAAAGAAGTAAATCAGTAATTGGCCTTCTCCCAACTTGCCATGAACAATCTGATTTCATGCACACAGTTTTCCACACAACAGCTCTATGTGGCTGCTCTCTCTTGTTCTGTTACATCCTGCAATATTTAAAACTGACATAAAATGCTAGAAATGACTGCGGTTAGAGCTGTCACCTTGACAAGTTCATTGTTTCCTGTGACTGCTTCACAATGAAAGCTGCCCCTATTTTGCTGGTTGAACGCTTTTAATGTGAACTGTGAGGCTAATATCAATGAGATAAAATTACAACCTTGTGAATCAGTTGTGTGTAGGTAGATGATTTGAATTTTGCATGGGAATGGTGGACTCTGCCTCAAACAAAGACAACTATTATGTGGAGAAATAACTTCAGAGGATGAGTAGTCTGAAATTATTATTGCTGAAAAATGCAAATAATAAGTGCAGTGATTATCGGGGTTTATTTTATATAAATCCTAAGTATTGCATTAAAAGAAACATTTTGACAGTCCTTAGTTCCTTGGTTGAAGTACCATGGCCTTGTCTCACCCGGACCATATCGTCACGCCTACAGGACCAGGCCTTCGTCAGCATAAGACAGTGACGAAGCATCTTTCACAGCAGCCTGTCTGACGCAGTCAAACTCCAACTGTTGGCTTTTGTTCATTTGCCATAAACAGATAATCAGCTCTCACAACCTGAGACAGATTCATTTAGCCCCATACAGTTTGAGGATCTGAAATTGCAAACATCATGTCTTACTTTGTCTGATTGACTCTGATTGTAATGATAAACATTGGCTATTAGTTTAAGGACCTGCCTAAATTACTTAACATAGTCAGAGAGAGAGTAAAGGCCTGATGAGGTCAAGCAGCTTCATTTAATTATCTGACACAACAAGCCACCAACTCAGACACGCTGCAGCTTCTTCTCTCTTGTAGAGGAAATGCAGTTAGTCTCTCTCATCCCACTGAATTGAATATGAATTTGCTCTGGATTGCAAAGTGCGAGACAGCAATGTTTTTGATATTGTATGTGCCACTTCACATTGTGTAAATTAGGTCACCAGTAGCAGGGAAAGGTCCTTCATGTGTCTGCTCAGGGGTGGCATCGCAGCCTAAGCTGTAGGATTTTACTCTCCCTGATTTCCATCTTTCTTTTTCCGTTTGAGTCAATTGCAAAAGAATTATTAGCCAATTATTCTGATAAACGATCGATCCTCAAGTCTTTGTTGGTTCCAGCTTCTTAAATGTAAAGATTTCTTGCTTTTCTTTCCTCATTTATGATTGTAAATGACTGGACTGTTGGTCGGACATTTCATATACTAAACATTTAATCAATCGATCGGCAAATTTAATGGATATTGAAACAATAAGTTAGTTGCATCTGCTCTGCTCAGTCACAATTAGGGAAGTCAGTGGCTAACCAATAATCAGTTAATCACCAAGAATGTTTTTGACCAGTTACGCATATTTCTCTAGGTCAATTTGCACACACAGGCCTCCAGGATGCAACTTTTTTAATTGCATGTTCTCTAAGAAGTGTTAAAAACTTTGTCATTGGCCACATTAATGAAATAACTCAGGGGCACCAGCACAACCAGTGCAAAATGTTAGTCTGGATCCCTGAAAAACACACACACACATACACACAGCAAAGTAACACATGAATCATGCTAAATGAAGCACACTGTGGGAACATTTCCTGCAGAAAGGCAACAAAGTCAAGTGTAAATTGTGTGATGCTACTTTTAATGCAACATAATAAAGAAATTGTCCTTTTGTGCAATTACATTCCCCCCACAGTTTTTGAACACAACAACACTGTCATGAATACAAATCCCAGGTCTGATACAATATGTTAGACATAAAGTAGGTGCATACAACATGCAGCAAACTAAACTCATTGCATCATAACAATGTTGTGTATTGAAAACAAAATACACCCCAGTCCGATGCCATCACCAAGCCAAATGATTGAGACCAATATGCTGCCAATCAGCGTGGTAGACTGCAAGGCATATAAAGAGTTTGTTTGGTGCCTCGAGTCTGTCATGCCATCGAGTGCAGCAACATTTTGAGGAGAAGAAAAATGAACAATCTAGCTCTGACCACAAGCTGCTGGACAGATTTCACAATCCAAGGCTGCATTTTTTTTTCTCAAAAATTAACTGTTTACCGGTTCATGGCTGTCAAAAGCTGACATCCTTAGTGACAAAACTGTGGGTTTAAGGGTTTCCTCATCTTGCTGACAATCGTGTCTTGAGCGGGATCCCAGTAGAACAATGAGTAGGAATCAGAAAGAGATAATGTATAATAAATTAGACCATGTTGTGCAAACTCACAATCTCACAAACTGAAAGTTCACCGCGGTCAGTAAACAGAGATCTAATGTTAAACTGTCTCTGCAGTCCTGGGAGAATAGCTGGTGTTGTGAAGAGGACATTGTACTGACCTCGCTGACCAGTCTTCCTCCGGTGCCTGAATAGAAGCAACAATTCTCCTGTTGTTCAGTTAAACCTCACACATTACACACTAGATTTAAGGCCTATTCACATACAGCTACTTAAACGTCTTCCACTGGCACCCTCCCTCCACACCACAGTCATCTCGTTGTTCTCGTCCAGACTTGACCTCGCCCCGTTCGTTCTCATTGAGATGTCGAACATGCACGTCATCTGTCTTCAGGTCCTAGCTGTGTGGACGACTCGTAATGGGACGAGAGCCACTGGAACATTCCCTTATGTTGGCACATTCAGAAATAACTGCCATCTGTTTTCTGTAGCGGTCATGATTAGTTGTCCCATTGTGCCTGCTGCTGGCCACTGACACAGAGTCAGCTGTTAACTTAATATCCATTTGTTAAACTCAGAAACATGCCACATTGGTAATACATCAAGAGGGACTATTTTTGAAGATTCTTTTCATCTCCCTCCTACACCTACTGATGCAACTCTCTTCATTACTGTAAAAATCTTTGCTCGCCTTAAAAATCCAGACCACCAGACTGCTCATTTCAGGGCTGCGCTGAGAGTACAGTGTCTTCAAGTAGGTTTTAGAGAGGCTGGTTTAGTTAAATGGCTCAAACCACAGTGAGGACAGGTCTCTCGTCTGTTTTTTGTCTGTTTACTACAGAGCTGCGTGGGTGGGTGCTACTTCGACAAAGTGTGTGTGTATGTGTGTGTGTGTGTGTGTGTGTGTGTGTGTGTGTGGCAGAGATAAAAGTGTCAAAGAGGCAGCAGAGAAGGGAGGTAAAAATGGAAATGTGTTGTACTTGATTCACACGTTTGTCAGTTGTAATTTCGTCATTGCAGTTATTTTATGCAAGTTCAAGCTGACTCTGAAATAAAGATGGCCTACCTACTGTGCGACATTTCCCAATCTCACGAAAGTCCTCATCAATAAACTGTGTATCATATATGTTTCATTGAAACGACATTTCCAAGCCCAAAGATATGAATAGAGGAGACAGTACAGCGTTCTTCTCCCCTTTTTAACAAGAGATATTGCACTTGAGAGTAACTTGACCTCGTTTTCTTATAGCACTGTGTCGGTTAATGCATTGAGGTTGCGTTCACGTTAGTGCGATGAAAGCCATGTTTCTTTGTGAGCTACGTTGTGCTTGAGATGCAGCTCAAACCTCGACCTGGTATGGTGAAGCCTTTGAAGTGGTTGCCATGGGAACAGTGTGTGAAATTATGACACATTACAACGCGACTATTTTTTCATATCATTTGATTTTGGGTGCGAGATTCAATTTAATTGACAGGAGTCATCGTCAGTCTCGAGTTAAAGGGTCAGTTTGCTCAAATTACAAACAATAACAGTAAAGAAAACCACGTTCTCTGGTTTGAGCTTCACAAATGTGAGAAGTTTTTCTCTTATTAATTTAATTGTACATTTGTAGTCATCCTTGGGCTTTGAGAATGTGTTATTTTTCAGTAATTTCTGATGTTTATACAAATTGATGAATTTAAAAAAATGTAATGGACTGATCCATTGATGATACTATTAGTGTTTGTCACTGAGATTTTTGCCTCCACCCTGATACAATGAAGTTGAACTTTTAAGTGTTATATTATAATTCTTTGAGCATTTATATTTAATGATAATATTTGTATGGGTGCCACTTCAAGTTAGTGAACACACAAATGCCTCTGTCCTTTTACCTCATGGTGCACCATTTGTATTTGGCCTTGTAAATATTATTCTATTTTTGGATTTCTGTCTTCCTTCCTGTCCCTCTACCTCTACCTTTGTCTTTTTCCTTTGTGAGCTGTGAGCTGTATTTATACAACACACACATACAGTGCAATTTTTTCAACCAACATTTCCTTGTTGATATTTGTGCAGTGAGTGACGAAAGACAGCCATCCCGCTGCCTCGTTTTCAGTTCCACTTCTCCTACTACTACAGTTTTGTTTCTTTGTTCCTCTTAGAGCTGCGTACAGTCAAATGTACCACCTAAGCCCTGGCAAAATGTACTACAGCCTATTATGAGTCACATGCTCATTCACAGCAGACAGCGGATTGTTGTCAGGAATAACACCGACAACTGGAATCTCCCAACTTGTAGCTGCATTCCAACATCTTGTCTCAAGACTTGTTTAAATATTAAACAGAAATGTTGTCTGCTTTGAGAAATACTTGATTTGATTTGTACAAGATCATGCTTGTCCTCTTCATAACCCTACCCTCATGATTATTGAATCAAACCCTTCATTTTTGCTAGATGCAAAATTGAAAGATCAACAATATGAGATTTCTGAACACCGTTACGTGGACAATCTAACTACTGACAGCAATATCATTATAGTTTGAAGGAAATCTGTTGGGGTCTGTGCCAAACAACATTTGCAGCACTACTCTACTTCCTCATATTGCTGTTTGTCACGCATTTTGTTCATTTATCGAAAAAATTATTGAGATTTCGCTAAGATTTGCTGTCACTTGTGTAGCACTAGTCATTATGTTCAGTGTCAGTTAATTAACATGTCAGACAATGGCGAAAAATATCACGTTCTCCCAGAGCCCACAGTGATGTCCTCTGTTACTTGTTCTTTACAACCAACACTCCAAAAACTGAAGATATTCAGACAGTCACTAAAGGCATCAAACTATTTCAACTGAGAAGCTGGAAGGAGGAAGGTGGAAATGTTTTTGCCAGGAAAATAATTGAAATGATCTTTAAACGAATTAATGATCAAAATAAATTATTTGAGCAATGGTGTGAGACATACGGGAAATATCTTTTTGTGAAAATATCGTCTTTTAATCTCTGTTCACATTTAAGTGTGTCGTGTTTGTAGAGTCACTCCAGTTTTGAATATTATACTACAAAGTGTAAATGTAGGTTTACATTTTTAATGAGAGAAAAAATTCTAATCCTTGCTGTGTCATCATCACCATTTATGAGAGCTTACCCAACCATCGCTGCTTCACTTGCTATCTGCTATCCAAGGTTACACTATCTACAGTCGTGTCTGTGTGTGTGTGTGTGTGTGTATGCACGCGTGCCATGGGGGATGGACAGTGCTGAGTCAGTCTAGCTATGACTGTTTATAAAACATGAGTGGGCCTCAAAGTTATAAAAAAAAAAAAAAAAAAAGGACAAAGAGCTGTATCTTTGATTTTATATCCAACACACTGCTGATGATGTAGCTCCATGCTAACGTGCCAGGTCTCCGAGTCATTTCAGTCTGATAACCTCCTGCTCAAATGAGTCCTTTCAACAATCGAGAGAGAGGTTTTTCTAAAAGGGATAAGTGAATTGATAATACTTTAGAATCGCATCTCATCTGCTGTCAAAGGTTGCTTAACTTCTGTTTAAATCACATCTGTAATCTGCTCTTTTTAGGTCAGTGAGATTGAGGCAGAAAGGTGAGATGTCTGGGACAAATCTCTGTGCTTCAGGTGTTCTCGTCAGTCAGATTTGTCTGGGATTAAAGCAGGAATTAAAGGGACAGGTCACCCCAAAATCAAAACCACATATGTTTCCTCTTACCTGTTGTGCTATTTTTGTATCTTTTGAAGATATCGGCCGTAGAGATGCCTGCCTTTACTCGAACATGATAAAACTAGATGGCACTTGGCTGGTGGTGCTTAAAGTGCCCCATTTAAAAAGAAATTATACATACATAAACTCCCTCCAGCTGTCTACCACACAGAATGAAAATTTGCACCTACTTATTGATGCAAGGTTAGCTAACTAATTAAACTAAGCCATCTAACTTTACAGCTTAGCCGAGGCATTAAAGGTGCACTATGCAAATGAGGGATACAAGTTTTAGATGTATTTAAAGCCATATGTTTACATTTGTATGCATAAATATTAAAGCACAAACAGGCTTATATTTTGAGTAATGGTGAGGTGAAAACTAAAACAGCACATGGCAGACATCTGTGCGACCCTTGTTTCCATATCTCATCTTGGATTTTAGCAAACGAGATTGCTAAAAAGCACTGCAGGTAAGAGGAAGAATATGCATTTTGGATTTATAGGCGAACTGTCTCTTTCAAAATGTTTTCTTGTTTGTATCTAGGTTTTTTTTTTTTTTACTTCTCTGTCCTCCAAACAGCCACTGATCTTTCACCTATACCTGGTCTCCAATACATGAGGTCGCTCTGTGGTGATAACCATGGTTAAAGCTAATCTCCCTGTAGCTAATCTATGGTACTGGTGACTCTCCGTGTCCTAACCTAGTTCCTCAGCTCCAGTTTTAGACGTGTGATTTCCACTCTAAAGCAAGGCAGCAGAGATCAATAGGCCATGAAGCGGTGACTTAATAGCCTTGTGATTTCAACTCTACTGACCTCAGCTCTGTTTTCACTGGGTTGGATAAATGAGCTGGTGCGGGTTCTTTGTGTTGCTCTGCATTCTAACAAGGGGTACTAACATCTTTTTATCTTCCTCTCTCTCTTATCCAATCACCTCTCCCCTCCTCTTGTCTTTCCGCATATTGTTTTCCTTGATCTCATGTGTCGTCTCTTCTCTCTCTCTCCATCTAATTTTCAACACTGCCCCGCTCTTATTTGTTTTCTATTTCCGTCCATCACCTCGGGCTCCTTATCTATCTCTTCGACTTTCACATCCCCCTCCCATGTTGTTCTCTCCCTTCCCTGCTTTCCACTGCTTTCTCTCAGTGTGACCAAGACCAGTGCATTCAGAGCACCAAATTCGTTTTGCAGGCCGCAGCCACACCTCTCCTCCAGCAGCAGAGTAGCGAGCCAGTCATCCTGACGGCCTCACCCGAAAACGGAGGCACCCTACCTGGCCGGACCTCCCTCACCCTGGGCGGCCCATGCACCTCGCTCCCCCTCGGCCAGCCCACCCCTCCGACGTCCACCCCCAGCCTCAGCTGCCACGAGGCCACCGACATGCTGCCAATCCATGCACACAGTCACAACCACAGCCACCCTCTCCAGGAGCCTGTGGCCCACCACCACTTTCTCACCCCAGAGGAAGTGCCCTCACCGCCGGGTATGCTTCCCTGCGGCAGCCCACTTGGTCACAGCCACGCCATGCAGGCTGGCTTCTACAACCCAGCCAGCCAGGACTCACTACATGAGGACTCAGTCAGAGGATTGGTAAAGCTCAGCTCCGTCTGACAGTGGGATGTACACCCCCTCCTCCCACCTCCTCCCTCCTGAAGACATGCATCCAAACTCTCCTGTGCCACTTTTGTACCGGCTCGCTCTCACCCTGAGTTATACGCTCTCTGAAAAAGGCTGTGGTTTAAATTCAGCTGCTATAAACTGAATCAAACTGAACTGACACAAAGTGAAACCAGTTGTCCTCAGCCAGTGTCTTGCCAAATCTCTGTGCTGGAACTGGGAGAGATGTTTTTTTTCTGGTGTGGTGGCCTGTACGACAACTCAGACATACTCTTCTATTTTCCTTTTTTTTTTTTTTTTTTTTACTTCAAGGGAGGCATAATCCATTAGCTCCTGGAAACTGGACAGTTGGAAAGTATCTTTTTCAAAGTGGCATATGTCTGTGAGCCATGTGAAGCAAAAAAAAAAGAATCCCATGTTTTGGCAGGACATGACATTTTTGGTCAAACTGATGAATTTCTGTTGAACGAGATCACAGGTCTGAGAGGTCTTTTTTTGTAATACAAACATTAGCCTATTTGCCTGTTGCTGATTGGACAGCGTCTTCTGCCTTTTTTCTCGGACATTCTCAGCAGTGCAATGGTCGATGTCATCGTGTTGCATATCATCCTGCTTTTTCTATGTTAAAAAAAAGAGACTGTTGTACTGTACCATGGTTATTACAAATCTTACAAATTATTATATTTCCTGTGGATATTAATAAAACACAAACTTTTTATCACACTGTTGCATTAATATTGAGGTTCAGAAGGCATAATGTGGGCTGATGAGAGAGTCATGTGGTGATAATATCCCCCTTATAGTTCGTCTTGTGACTGATGCCTGTGGGAATTAGGCGTAAATGAGACAGCTTTACAAGCCTGTCTGATGAATTTTGCTGAATATTTATGACTGTTCAAACAAGGTCAGGACATTCTTTAGGCTATACTGTCTTCATTTATTTATTAAGTACCGGTTTCAAACACCAGCGCCTGAAGAGAACTGTACAAACTTACCCAAGGACTTTCCAGTTATATTTAAAGTGATTTGTCTGACTGACAGTGGCTGGTGAAGGTGTTTGTGTAATAAAAAGCAGTCAACTTGTAATTCTCTTCTACCACCTTGTGGTGAGAAGATAGTACTGCAGGTGACTGATTTTATTTACATTCAGCTACAGTTTACCTGCCTAAAACTCACACACAGTCAGTCAGCAGGTGCAGACACCTACATCTTGACTCTTCTGTGTCTTTAAATGAAGTTTTGGTGGGGAAATTCAAACAGGTAATAATACAACCTCTTTATTTTTAGCTCGCTCATTGTTCTGGTGTGTTCAGCCTCAAACTTCACTGTTAAGGTTCCCTCCGTTCATGCTCATCAACGCTGTTTCCACGGCTGGTCCAGTAAACGGTTACTAGACAAAGTGAGCAACAGTATGGGGCTGAAAATGCAGCATTTACTCAAAGTCCTGTTGATTTTTCTTTGGAGTTGCAGGAGAGCAATATTGCGCTAAAAGGAGAGTAAATAAAGGACCTCCATTCAACAGGCACACACTAAAACAACTCCATATGAATGCTACTGTGGCTTTGGTTCTGCTGGACAGGTAAGTAAACCACTTCATAAAATCAATGTGTTGACAGCCTGTTGTGCCTCCTCGTACTGGCCACACATCAGTCCACGCAGGTGTAATGCAGCGCTTCCAGACATCAAACAGTGGATACACAATGATAGTAGGAACACATTTATTTTGTTAATAAATCATTTATGATACATAGGGAAGATTTTTCATACATATTTTACAACAGTTACAACAGACAATGCGAAAAAGTAACATTGACATTGATTAGTTGAGTTTTTTTATCAGCAGGATTGATCTTTGCAGCACTGAGTGGGAGAGCAGTGAGACAACACATGATCACAGATGCAGGATCCTACCATATTCTATAGCTTGCATAAAGTTTGCAAATCGGTATGTGAAACGGTTATGTTTTAAACTGACCCTGTACTGCACTGTGCTTGAGTTCTGCTGCACCATCACGTGTTGAATTGACTTCAAGTGCATGACACGATGCGATGAGTGAAAAAATCCTGAGGATTACGACCTTTTGTAGCAGACTGATTTTAAAAAAATTTTGAAGTAACATTTAATGTTAAACAATTGCAGATGAAAATTATTGTAAGCATACATTCAAAATGTTTTCCAAAGAAAATAAGAGTATAACCACTACTAATTATTTAGTAATGATGAGAAATGTTTCCAAGCTTTTTAAATTAGCTGTACAGTAAATGGGCCTTTGTTGGGCCTCGCTCCAAAAGAATAAGAGCCCATCGATTTTATTCATTGTTTGTAATTGCTGACTGTCTTGGCTTTTAAACAAAGCCAGTACTTGAGTGCTTATTAACATTTACACATTTCCTGTTTTAATTATACAGTGCACTAAGGGCGTATCACAGCAGAGATGCACTAGAGACAGAAATGAACCAAGGCAAACCTAACTTGTAGCTGTAAACAGTCATGGCGGCTCACAGCCTGATGCTCCAGCACAGCTAGCTCTCATGCATCAGTCGTCTAGCCAGGGCTGGAAACATGGACCATCAATACTCCATGATCCTATGTCACCAAAAAGGCTAGACTAGCTTAAACCAGTGACCTATGGTTGCTGCAAGACCAGTCTGACCTGTAGTCAGCACAGCGCTCGCCATTCTCAGCTTCCATTGTCTGGGTGGCTAAGCTAATTTAGCTTCTCGATAACCAGAACACGACAGTGTCCGTAACGTCGGCTTCCATGGAAGTCTGGAGTCCCGAGTCACCACAGTTTGACATCGGTGAGCTCCAGGTCGCCCATGATCTCCAGCTGGTCAATGCTGCTCAGGTCCTGCACCCGATGTCTGAACTCAAACAGGTGTGAGCCGTTGACCGCCAGCTTGAACTGGTGGGGCTGACACAGGATGAGAATCTGACAGAAAAGAGATCATTACAGAGCACACAGCCGAAGAGAAATAACAATGATTGGCCTGTGGTGGGATATTACAAGCCTAAAAGTGGTGACAGCAGAAGCCCTTCAAAACAAAGGTAAGTTGCAGGCGGTTCCTACCTCAAAGTAATCCCCCGACGAGAAGGGAAAGAAGGGCAGCTCCCGCTCCTCCTGACCCCAGGACTCACTCAGGTACGAGTTCCTGGTGAACACACCTGACTTCATGCGGGGGTTCAGATGGAGAGCGATGTTCTCAGTCCTGCTGTTGCGGAGGTTCACTGTGAAACTGGGAGAAACATATAAGGCAAGTCATTAAAAGCATAACCAGAGGGAAGTCTCATTTTCACTAGTTCACGCAAATCATACACATCAGATTGTTTTTGCTGGTCAGGACAAGACAGGCTTCATCAGTTTTTCACGTTACCTGTGAGGATACACGCTGACCTGCCCTTTGATTGTGATGTGCTGTCCGGGGCTCAGTCCTTTGAGTATGCTGCCTTTGTAAGGGAGGCTCTGGAAGGAGAATCAAGAACAAAAAGATGAATATATTCATTATGAGTTGATCTACAGCTTATTATTGTCGAGTATATATTTGGTCTATAAACTCAGGGTGAAAAATACCCGATATAATTTCCAAAAACCCGCAGGAACGTCTCTTAAATCATTTGTCCACAACAACGACAGTCGACAACATGAAGATGTTGAGCTTGCCATCATCAATGATTGAGAAAAGCATTAACTCACATTTGAGGGGCTGGACCCAGCAAATGTTTAGCGTTTTGGCAAAAAAGTTGACAGTTAAATTTTTTTTCCGAGCAAATAATCGGCTTAGAATGCAGCTCTAAATCAGGCTCTCTTCATCATCTACTTTTAAGTGACAATAAACTTCGACTCGATAAGTAAAACATCGGTGATATCGGTGTGATACTGTCTGCATGAGCGTGTGTATACAGTACTTTTTCAGGGCCGATACCAAGTTAACTGCTGAGGTCCTGGGATTGCAGTGTCATCACTACGAGGAGTCATAAAGGGCAGGAAACGGGTCTAGTCAGATTCTGACCATCGTTTCAGATGCTTTCACTTTCAATTTGACTTCATATTTCTTCCACTGCCTGTTGTAGCGATGCCGCCCTGTTCCAAGATCTCATATATTACTTTAACGACCATGATGTTTGACACAAAGCAACCAGAACAGGCCTTAAATAGTTTCAAGTAAACGGCCTGCAGCGCAGCACACAAAGGAATCATTTAGGAGATGCGATCCCATTTTAGTGGCATCACAAGATCACATGATGCAAGAAGGAAAATACTCACCAGGTCACCTGATTCTGAATATATTGCCTAAAGAGAGAGAAAAAAAAGACACATTTGAAAGTTAGTAATTGGACATGTTTCTAAAACAAACACACATCTGACCAGAGGTCTGTCCCATGAGGACAAACAGCTGATGGGAGGATACTCACTGAGTTTGGGATGTAGCCGATAGCGTGCACCCTGACATTCCCAGATATAGAAAATGTGTCGACCCTGTTCAGTGGGATTTTGTGCTTGAATTCCAGCAGGTGGGCGCCGTTTACTGCCACCTGTGGGCGAAGACGGGTATTTTTAAGATCCCTGCTTTTCTATGAATCAAACCACTGCGTTGCATGTATCGTTTAACCCGGGCTTATCAACGCCTTCGCCCCCCGACAGCGCAGGTCCGCTGACCTTGAAGACGTCGTCGTGCACCAGGACGATGGTCTCGAAGGGGGCCCCGCGTTTGTAGGGCAGCTGGTGGAGCGTTTCCTCTTTGCCCCAGCTCTCCTGCAGCAGGGAGTTACACACCACACAGGGCGGGCCTTTGAAGCGAGGGCTGAAGTGGAGGGCGACGTCAGAGCGCGGCTTGGTGCTGCAGCCGCTCGACAGGTCCATCTGAAATCTGCAGAGAAGGGTGCACACAGGGGCTGATTTATTAACCGGGCCCGGGGCTTCACTTCATGTTGAAGGATTTGGGAGTTTGCACCTCTTGGGTACCCAATCAGCAAAGGCTCTATTATACAGGCCCTATGTCAAAATGTATCACTTTTGTTTGTTTGTTCAACCAAAAATAGGAGGAAACAAATAAGTTTTTAAGTTATGCAAAAACATCTGACAACATTTGTCTTGCTTTTCTACGTCCAATTGAATATTTCCCTTCATGCCAAAAAAAATAGATCATCTTAAAGCAACATTTTGTAAAACTGCTGGGGATTATGTTGAGTATAACCAATCTGCCACAAATGTCAAAACAGGGTTTACATCAGTTGATGGTGTGGTTCAATAGGTGATGATAATGATGATAATGATGATGATGATGATGATGGTAACAGCTTCAGGAGTCTGGACATTCTTCTGTTCAGGTACCTTGAGAGTGCTTAGAATTTCACATCTAAAAAGCTGTTCTCACCCTGGCAAAGACTGCAGCTAAATACTGTTTTAAAACTCTACAGTGGTGTGAAAGTTGAAGATTTTCATACTGTGTACATTTGCTAACAACACTGAATTCTACCGTAAAATATCCCAAATTTATACCAGGGTTCATGTCTGTCAGGACAAAACATCTTACAAAATGATAATGTAAATACTGTAAATATCTTGTTTAGTTTATTTAGTCTTTTTTATTTGATTTGTATTTATCTTTTCCAAGTACTGACTTGTTTTAACGTGCTTACTTGTTTAGTGTCTGTGTACAACTACTCCACGTGCCTTAAACTGCCCCCAGGAGACAAATAAAGTTTTTTGAATTGAACTGAATAATAAAGTGTCTGTTCAGCCAACAAACTCTGCACTTTCCCGTCCATTAAGGCTCACTGTAAATTAGAATAATGATTTTAATAGTTGTGTAGCACCTTATCCGCTGAAACTTTGATATTTTCGGAGACATTTACCATGGAGTAAAGGTCTCGTACTGTTGCAGCCGTAGCCCCCCGGGGGGCCCTCTAACCCTTTAATACAGACATGATGTGGTGTAGTGCTAGTGGATGATCTCTGGGGTTTTTTAAGTCCTTCAGCCAGAGGACAAGAAGTATTTACACTGCCAAGTCACAGCTGAGCTGAAATGGTTCCAGCTGATCTCATAGCTGACGTCTCATAAATTCCTCTAAATGTTAAACATTTGAGATGTTGTACATGAATATGGCAGCAAAGCGACTATCTGCTATGTGAAGATACAGTTTAATATATGGATATATAACTCTACTGTAGTCACACGTCATGATCCCATATCAGCAACAGATTACATTTTGCAACTTTGAGCACAAAATTAAGTTGCTGATCAGAAGAAATATTCGGGGAGGAGCGTGGCTCATTGGCAATGTCAGGAAAGGACTCAGAAAATAAGAAATATCATAAAAATACCTACATACACTGAAGGGACACTTTAAGTAGTGCAGTATCTACTAAATGATACCTTTGGAGAGACTTAACCTTCTTCTGTTTATTTAAAGAAATCCATGAGGTGATTTTAGCAGGTGTCCGTGTGTTGTGCAGTTAAAAAAAGTTTAGGAACCTCTCGCCCAGACACAAAATGACGTTCTGGTTGATGGCTTTAATCATCACACCTGACACCTGAAGCCTCTTCAGTACATTTCTCTTGTATCGCTCCATCCTACCTGTCAGCATCTGGCGGCACCGTGCCCTGGATGATGATGATCTCCCCAGGGTGCAGGCCTCCAGGTATGGGCCCCGTGTACGGGATCACCTGAGGGGGAGAGAGTTCGGCGTTAGGAGCGCTGCTCACCTGCAGCTGACAGCAGCTGGAGACACAGACACTTGAAGACTGAACGTGATTCAGTGGATTAACTGGAACACACAGTGACCGTCTGGTAGCTGCTCCGCGTCCTTTGCGCTGCCCGTTTTGAAAGGCACCTGCTGAGAACACAGGCGACTGGCGCACAGTTTAGCAGCTGCATTAGGGGCTGTTGATCATGGCATGATAAAAACACTAATCCTGATGATGATAATAATAATGATAATAATGATGGTGGTGGTGATGACGGTGATAATAATACGCCTCTTACCGGATTCAGGACAGTGTGTTTCGCATTTGCCACAGACATCAGGCTTCCTGTGTCGGACCACAACATGCAGCGGAGTGTGTGGTGTCTGCGGTAAATATGACCGGTTCGCAGCTCTCCTGCACTACGCGGGGATGATGGCAGTGGGCATCTTCTCTCCATAAGCAGCACCGCCGACACCGCGCATGCGCAAGCCCCTACCCACGTGATCAGTCCCGCTGCACGCCGAGCGGCAGCAGAGCAGCAGAGGCCCACTTTCTCTGACGGATTTCAGGTTAACTGATGCATGTTGTTAAACCTCTGTGTGAGCAGCAGGAGCTAATAAAAAATAACTTGACTGAACTTGATTTAATGTACAGGGAAACATTCACAGCACTTCACTTGGTTCCACATTTTATGATGTTGCAGCCTTATTCCAAAATGGATTAAATTCATTATTTTCCTCAAAACTTCTACAAACAACACCCCATAGTGACAATGTGATAGCAGTTTATTTGAAATATTTTACAAATGTATGTACTGGAATGTACTTCATGTATGTACAACAAATGTGTGTATTTAGTTGTGGTTTTTTATTGCTATTATCATGTATGAGACAAGAGGTGGACTAAGGCAGGTTGAGGGGTACAACCTAACAACACTGCCCTATGAACAAGCACTGCCCCTATGTCCATCCAGATGGATGGGGAAAGATGGACAGACAGGGATGGATGGACAAATGGACAGGCTGACATATGGACATGGATGAATGGATGGAAGAATGAGGATGGATGGATGGATGGATGGGTGAGGAAAGAAGGACAACATTTAAAGGGGAGAGTCACATCGTGCATGCAGTATGATTTCAGAGTCGTAGGCAGAGAAGGTGTTTGTACCTAAGCTGCTTCCTGCGAGGGCCAGGATACCACTGGTCATAACTGTGGCTGCAGGTGAAATGATCAAAATCACTGTATAAATAAATAAATTTAAAAAAAAGATTAATCAGTTACAATGTTTATATGTAACCAATTTTTATCTTGTTTTTTTTTTTTAAATACAGTGATTTTGATCAATTTAGCGGCAGCTACAGTTTTGACCAAAATTAACAAAGTCTGCAAATCAAGATAAGAAATTGCAGCTGGCAGTGAGACTGCTTTCTTTTCTTTTAGCAGTGAAGTGATAAACTCCATGACAGAACATCATAAAATACATAATCTTTGAACTTTGAATGGGAGCAGCTGTAACGCAAGCAATTTCCCTTAAAATATTTCTGATTCTGATTCATATATTATGCAGTCAGTTGTCCATATTTAAAGTTAAATTAAATCAAACAAGTTGGCAGTATGGTAGACAGATATCACATTTACGTGTCAGGATCCAGTTATTATAGACACAGATTAAATATCCAACTGTCATTTACCACCACAACTGCCAGCGTTACATGCACTGGCAGCTGTAAACATAAAAACATTAGAAAAATGCATACGTGGGTTTGGTGCCTTCATACTAAACCTATAAGGAGCAGTTAACGTTTACAACGTCATCAGAAAGCGTTACATACGTTGTGTTTTGGTACCTGTCTGTTTCCCAAATATATTCGTACGTGCGTAAATGGGTAAATGCGAGGCATTAACTTATAGCACTTTGTATAAGGGCGCTTTATAGAAGTTCACTCCATTGACTTGTAGTTCACGGGACAGACCTGCCACATCCAATATGGCCGACGCGCTAACGTACTGCGGAAACGGCCCAACACAGTGACGTGTTCACCGTCATCACGTCAAGTCTGCGAGACGCTACAAATAGCCTAAACAGTTTCGATTTTCCGGAGAAACAGGCTGTGTACACTGCTTTGTCAAATCACAAGAAATGGGCCCTGGTCAGTATTGCTGTTCCCTTTGACGACATTGCCACATTTACTGATGTGTTTCCCTTATAACAATACATAAACAATAACCTTAGCAAATGTTGTAAATGTTAAACCAGTTATTAGCTATAAATGTTGATTTCAGTTGTCCATCCTGTGTTTCAGTGTCAGCTGCCGCTATCGGAGCAGGAGTTGGAGCAGGTAAGGCCCTTTGTCAAGCATTGTGACGCATTTTAATCCAGCAACTGCGAACGTAAATGTTTCCTCTGCCGTGTTCTCGTCCATGTGCAGTAGCTGCCCTGTTTGCGGCTCCTGCTGCTCTGGGGTTTGCAGGCTTTACTTCAGCTGGAGTAGCGGCGGGTTCCGTGGCTGCTAAAATGATGTCTGCTGCTGCCGTGGCTAACGGAGGAGGAGTGGCAGCAGGAAGTGCTGTGGCTGTCTTGCAGTCAGCAGGTAAACATCATACAGGACAGATGTTGTAATGGTTGGTTTATAAGCTTACCTTGTGAAATGATCACTACTGGAGCAATGATTTAAAAGGGAGTCATGTGTGGAGTGTAATGCAATGTGTTTTTCCTTTTTTCCTAAGATTAACCGAGTCACATCCAGTCCTCATTGTACTGAGAAACTATAATTTTAAAAAGTTGAAGGGCTGTAAGTTGCGACCATCAACCTCAGAAAATGAGACACAGGGGACCCTTCAGCTTCAGGACTACTTTAGTCGGCTTCACACCTGTATTTGTTTTGGGTTTTTTTGTATTGTCAAACATTCATCATGTAATTGTTCCAAAGTCTGAAGATCAAAACATGGTATCTAATAAAAGTGACAGTAAATGAGGGCAGGATGGCACTCAGCTACTCCTTAAAAACTTTGGAGCCCATTATGACACTTAGTGTTTTTATAACAGATTTTAATCAGTAGGTAAAGGACTTCATTTACTGTTTGTTTTTGGATTCCTAAACATACTTTGTCCATTTGGCACACCCTGCCACCTCTTGAGCTTCAAACAGTGTTCTGGGGACCTTATTTTCCTCTGAGAAATGCTTGTTTGCTCAGTTATGGGGGAAAATGGATATATCTGAGTTAGTATTATTACCTCAAAAATATTCTAAATATTGTGGCTCAGGGGTGGAGCCAGGGTCTTGTTATCGGAAGGTCGCTGGTTTGATTCCCCTGGTGTGCATGTTGCAGTGTCCTTGGTAATACTTCACCCCAACCTGCTCCTTATGTGCTGGTCGGCATCTTGTGTGGCAGCCACTGCCATCAGTCACTTCGGACAAAAGTGTCTGCTAAGCGCCTTAGATGTGAATGTACATTTCTGATGTTGAATTTCTCCTCCAAAACTGCATAGTGCCCCTTTAGTAAGAAAGTGAAGCTGAAGGGTGCCATGACTGCTCATTTGGTAAAGGGTCTGTCCTGTGTACTTAGGAGGATGGAGTTATAAATCGGCCTCAACCTCAGCAATTTACTAAAAACGTGACATAAAAATGCTATGTTTGAACCACAAGAAGCGGTCCTTTTCACGCCTGGGATTGAAGTGGGAAAAAAAGACATGTCTAAGAAAACTCGAGTCATATTGTCACAGAGATTTGGAAAAAAAAAAGTATTCTACAATTCTGATTGTAGTGTTACTGTTTCATGTGGGTTTTTTGTCTTGCCATCAAAGATTCCTCAGGTTCTCTTTAGCTTCGTACCTTAACAAACACTGTGATGTTGCTGTAGGTGCAGCTGGCCTGTCAGGAGCCGCCACTGCCGCTGTGACCAGCGCTGGAGCAGCAGCAGGATATCTGGCCAGTTTTTTCCGCCGATAATCGTAAAATAACTTGAAGAACAAAGGAGGCAAATGCAACTTGAGATACTGTATCTAACCTCTCCCACTCTGCTCACTGTCTATTTCAGCTTATGCCCCCTGGGAGGCGCTATGGGTGTTTTCTGCAATAAATCTATAAAACCTGACATACTGGTTCAGTGTGTCATCCATACGCCATAATGTCCCCTAGAAATGAGTAATGTGTTCAGTGGTTTGTGAACTTTTTTCTGGCCAGTTAAAAGTTGTTGGCTGTGAAACCAAAACTCAGAGCTGAAAGATGCTATAGAGAACAAACAGCTGGATAGTCAGGAGCTGATCAGCTGTAGGTTCATAACTGACAGACACATGTGACTTGCACACAATAACTTGATCCATTGTCACCTGATGAAACTGACCAGACACTTCAACACTACAAATCAAGCTTATCAGTATCCAACATAAAGATGTGTATATTTGACATTGAAGAGCTTGATTGATGAATCAACTTATTTCTGATTGTGATTTCATAGTAAGCACTGACAGGAAATGATTAATTGAATAACCAAAAAGCCTTCTTTTGTCACCTTCTTTTTTCAGTGAAATTAAAACAATCAAATCGTATCAACACGTAACGTTTTCTAAAAGGTGCAGTATATACTTTAATTCAGAAAATTCAGTTTTACCATTTAAGCTACAAACTCAAATTGTGTCCGGTAAAGGGGAGGCCGACAACAAAACCCGTCCACCATAAACCCTTTCTCGCCTCTCGCTTATGCAATATCATGTTGGGGAATATGCTTTATGCATTATTCACCGCTCTTTAAAATATAACTTTAAAGAATTAAAAATGCTATAACCACATGAATGTCATTTCTGTTAGCGCAAAATTATATTAACGTTACTCATCGAGCGTCTCGGTGACAGAGAGCCTGGAGCTTGTGTTTTCCTGGTTTAGTTGTTTTCTACTTGGTCACCAAGTCAGCTGGGGCTATCTGGTCCAGGAGGGAAGATTTTTTTTTTCAGAACCATCACCGGTATCCCCCTCTCTACCATATCCACCACTGCGTCTTCAGCCGAGTTGTAAATCACTGCACCGTCACTGTAGAACACCCTCAGCCTGGCTGGGAATGGAGTCTGAAACCGTATATTTCTTTCTTTCAGCAAAACTTTTGCCTCCGCGTACTCCCTCCGTCTCCGCAGCAGCTCTGGTGCGTAGTCATGGTCCAGGTGTATCCTTTTGACCTGGAAGTAGAATTCTCTGCTCTGCCAGGTCATTTTGATGACCTTCTCCTTCATCCTGTAGCACGAGAACTTGACCACGATTGATCTTGGCGGGGCATCTGTCGGAGGTTTCGGTGTGAGTGCCTGGTGTGCTCTCTCCATATTTAGTGCTGTAGAGGAAGGTAGCTCAACCAATCAGATATCTTTCTATGGTGTCCCTGGGCAGAATGTCCTCCACCCAGGCTATTCTCTTTCCTTCATAGAATGCCCTGACGATTAAACGTAATGAGAATGTACATTTAGGTTGACAATTTGATCAACCAATGACATTTGGATTTGTAGCCAATGGGCGTATTCTTTAAGGTTTTCAAGGGCTCCAGGGTATTCTAGAAGGCCCGCTTGCTCAGTTACGTGGGACCTAGCTTAAAGTGAAACTCTAGCTAAAAAGCAACCAAGGCTTTATTTGTGATTTGAATATGAGTCAACCCTTCATGTAAATACATAAATTCGATGAAAGAGTCACAGATTTACCATAGTTTTGGTTTTGGGCAAGCTAGTTTTCAATGGAACACTAACATTAAAATAGCTATTTTTAAAACACTAAGAAGGCTCGACACAACATGAAAATTTGCTAGTAGTACCACCGGGGTCTCTACACATGAACATGAGCATTGAGAACATTGTTTGTGTACACAGAGTTTACTAAAAAGAAGGTTTTTGAACTACTGACTGTAGGAGCTGGATCTCCGGCGCATCGCTGTCATGGCAGACAAAAAGTCTCGATCCCCAAGTGCGACCTTACAGGCAGGAGAGTAATGGTGGACTGCTCGTCAAGCAGTTTTGTATGGGGTTTGAGGGGCAGAAGGAACATTTTGATCAAATATATGACGAGGCTGTGCTGAACACTGGCGTGCCAACTGGACTGCACTTTGACTTGCCACTGCTGAAAACTGAACTGTCTGTGATATATACTGTGCAAGATTTTCAGGGAAAGAACCCATCTGACGTCCTCCTCTCTCCAGCGTTCAAGTCTCTGTGACAGCATGCATCAGTTACATGCACTAACATGTTTAGTTTTAACAATCCCTGTCACCACGGCATACGTGGAAAGGACATTTTCTGCCCTCATAAGATAAAAACATATGCGAGGAACACATCAGGACAATCCCAACTCTCTGCGTTAGCTTCCATAGCTATTGAAAAGCAAGTTCTATTGGATCTGAAATCCAGTGATCAGCTTTATGACCGGGTAATTGAATTACTATTATTGGTAATATAATATATATAATATATAATATTGGTTATTGGTACAGAAGGCCCAGTTCTGATGGGCACGGTTCGCCACTGCTGTTTATGTTAGCATTAACCACGGAGGGATCAGAGCGAATTAAACAGCTAAATCTGCCTCAAATGCTACATCACTGAATTACACAAATGTACAGACGCAGCATTGCATGCATTGCAAAGCATTGGATGATTTGCCAACTATGAAGACAGAGGAGGTGATAAAATACTTCGACTGCAGGGACTGCAGCACAGACAGGCCGAGTCAGCGGAGAACATTGAGACCAAGCCTGTTTGGGTCCAACTGGAGAAAGTGAAGGCTGACAATACAACTCTTCAACAGAAAGTATGCGAATTGGATAGTGAAGACTGTCGTTTAAAGGAGCTGCGATCACAGGAAACACAACATTTCAAGAAAACTATTGAGCGCCTACAGTTGGAGCTCTATAACAAAAACCCAGCAGAGTTTGAGGCTCACTTGAATGCAAATCAGCTGCAAGAAAGACTTGTAAATGAGAGAATTAAAGTTCTGGAGCTGCAGGACAGACTGGACAAGAAAAAGGAAGCTTTTCAAAACCTAGAGAAAGATGCTAAGAGGGCCATAAAAGCAACCCAGACTGCCCTGGAAACAGCAGAGGATCTGCTGGAGACTGGGCGCCTCTGCTGGCAGCAGGAGAAATCCTCTCTGCTGGAGGAGATGGAGAGATCCAGAGCTCTCCACGTGGCTCAGCTGGATGAGGAGAAACACAAGAACGACACCCTTGTGGCTACACTGAAGAACATTAAGCAGCAGCTGGACAGCCATCGTTCTGAGTGGCGGGAGGAAAAGACATCACTCATTCAGGCCACAGAAGACCATAAGAAGACTGTGCGGGATATGCAAGTTGTGGAGACTATGGAAAGATCTCAGGCTTCTCAACAAGCCCAGCATGAGGAACACAAGGAGGAAACCAGGAAGTTGGCCGCTGCCCTGAAAAAGGCAGAGAGTCTGCTGGAGACTGAGTGCTTCTGGTGGCAGGTGGAGAAAGAGGTGGCGATATCCAGAGCTCTCCACATGGCTCAGTTGGAAGAGAAGAAACACAAGAATGACATCCTTGTGGCCCTGGAGACTGAGCGCCTCTGCTCGGGGTGGATGAAAACCACTCTGTTGGAGGAAAGGAGGAAGCAGGAGGAAGCCACAGCTCTACTTGTGGATCAACTGGACAAGCTGAAACACGAGAAGGACACCTTGATGGCTGCTCTGAGGAATGCTGAGCAGGAGTTAAAGACATCCCCCATTCAGGCCTCAGAGGAGGAGGAGTGGGGCGAGACAGAAAGCCCCACGCAACCCCTGCTGGGAGATCTCGTCAGCAAGAAGAAGAAAAAGAAGAAATGGTACCAAATCTTCTTCTAGAGCCCAAATCCATGCTCAGGAACACTTGAGACTTGCTGAAAACACACAGTCGTCAACCCTGTGCTACAACAGGCTGTCACCAGGTGCTTTGGTTAGCCCACTTTCATTGAAGAAGAAATTCTTCAATGATGGGGGAAAAAAGTTCCATCAGTTCAGGCTGCATGTTAACATCTGCACGGCATCGCACAATCTGGCCAGTATTCTCCTATTTAGCTATGGGAGTTTTTCAGGGAAAGGTTGTTCATGTTGAGGGCAGAAGTTTTTGTATGGCTGAACTTTGCAGCACTAGTGGTTTGACAAACTGAAGTCCCAGCTCGAAGATCTCATCAGCAAGAAGAAGAAGAAAAAAGAAATGGTACTGAAAGCTCTTCTCCAGCCCAAATCCACGCTCAGGAACACATACAGTCATCAGCCCTGTGCTACCACGGGTTTTCTCCGGGTGCTCTGGTTAGCCCACTTTCATCGAAGAAGAAATTCTTCAATGGAAAAAGAAAAAGTTCCATCAGTTCAAACTTCTTGAGGGCAGAAGTTTATGTCCTGCTGAACTTTGTAGCACTAGCAGTTTGACAGACGGATTTTTGTTACATCTTTTATAACATCTCTCGCTGTGTTTCAGCTGAAACAAATAGCGAGAATAAATGTAGTAAAGGACCGGTTTTAAGCACGTAATGTAAATCCAGAAGCAGCCTCAGAAGA
This sequence comes from Acanthopagrus latus, assembly GCF_904848185.1. Taxonomy (NCBI): domain Eukaryota; kingdom Metazoa; phylum Chordata; class Actinopteri; order Spariformes; family Sparidae; genus Acanthopagrus; species Acanthopagrus latus. The sequence continues at coordinate 15,984,245 of NC_051054.1, read as the reverse complement.
TGTGGAGTGCTCTAGTGAATATTAATTTTGTAAGTTTATATATGTATGTATGTTACTATGTTTCTTCAAATTTAAATAAAAATTTAGAAAAATAAGATGATGTGACACACAAAGCTCAGTCAACTATAAAGATGAATTAAAGATGAATTAGCTCCCTGGTGGTCTGGTGGTTAGGATTTGGCGCTTTCACCATCGGTGCCTGGGTTTGACTTCTGGTCAGGCGATACTTGTTTCCTTGTCATACCTGAAGCTGTCCTATCAATAAAGCCATAAAAGACTAAACAATAATATTAATAAAACATTTTTTTAAAAAACTCAGAAAAATACCTTTTCCATCTTTTTCAGTTTGTAGGTAGTAAGACTTGGTTCAGTGAAATAATTCCGTTGAATTGCGTAATCTAGAGCAGGGCTGCCTAAAGTGGGGCTCACAGGCCGCAATACACCACACGCCAGGTTTATTATTGGAAAAAAAAAAAAAACAATCATGCAAGAAATAATGTTGATGTTATTTTGTTTTTGTGAAGTACAAATTATCATCATTAAATGTGTGGGATCCTCAAATGTTTATTATTTTTCATGAGCATGGTGAGTGACACTTTGTTATGGAAGTCAGTCAGTTAAGAAGAACTTAGGATCCAAGTACCATTTTTGCATTTTTACTGTACAATACAATAAGTGCTTGCTTTGGGTAGTCGCCCACTATTAAGATTCAGTTTAAAGCCCTCTATGGGAAGAAGTTTGGGCATACCTTATCTAGAGAATTAGAGGGCAAATAATAAACAAATCATAACATAACGTACAACATAATATAAAAAAGGAGAGGAAAGTCATGTTGTTCCTATTTTTAACTTCAAATTACAGTCTACGGTCTTTCCAGGAAATTTCCATGAAAATTACCAAGAAATTACAGAACCATAAAAGAAAGTACTTCTTAATTCACTTTGAATCGACACCATTAAAATTCTACACGCACTTTTCCTTTTGAAACTTTAAATGCAAATTAAATGCAGAGAATTGTGTGTAGTGTTTTGAAAAAAAGTGTGTTTTAGAGCAGTAATTTCAGTGTGAAGGAGGAATCGTGCTTGTAGTTTAGCAGAATTGGTTCAGGGGTTTGGTGCATGAGTTACATGCTGTGGTCATTGTGTCTCAAATACCAGTTTTTGTGAGTAAACAATCGAGAAAAACTGTAAAAGTACGGATGTGGATGGTCCCCCAACTAAGTTCACCTTTGGCCCCCAAATTGCTAAATCCGGCACTGGGTGCAGCTGGCCAGTCAGGAGCTGTCACTGGAGCTTTGACCGGTGCTGGACCAGCAACGGGATATCTGGCCAGCTTTTTCAGATGACAATCATGAAGAAACAAGAAGACTTAATGATGTTCTCTTGCAAAATGAAGGAGGCAAATGCAACTTGAGATATTGTTTCAAACCTCTCCCACTCTGCTCACTGTCTATTTCAGCTTTTGCCCTCTGGGAGGCGCTATGGGCCTTTTTTTTCCCACCAAAACAAGCACTCTTTCCTGCTGCAACATTCTGCCTTTTAACTTCTAATCCGTCAATGATCGTCAATGTCCAACATAAAGATGTGTTAATAGGGTTAATAAGAGTGGATAGTATAGATAACACTGGACTCAGTGGTTAACCACTTCTCCATCATCACCCTAAGCTGACAGAACTGAGCAATTTATTGACAACAGCTTTCAGGGTTGTTGCGTTAGATGAAGGATTTTATAGGTTTATTCATGTTTACTATCCCATAGGTGCGGCCACACGGCTGCTACTTATCTGAAAGTATTTGATATTTGAGTGGAAAAGAGGCACGTATGGATATGGAAATTCATCGAAATACGTGTCATATATGTCAGCGTAGCGTAGACGTCACGAAGGTGGGTCTAGGATCGCGCAGTACCTGGAGAGTAACTGCACAACTGCTCTGCAGCCACCTTGCTCCCGCGATAGCTTAAGGTCATGTGACATCGGATAAGGAGCAGAAACCACTCCCATCCAGGTCATCGTGGACACATCACCGCTGAGTGATCCTGAACTCGCCTAAGGTAACTTTAACTTTCCATCATGTGTGCCACCAGAGACTGCTGACTCATGGCCCAGTCCTCCACAGTTAATCTCTCCTACTGATCAGCACTCTGATAAGTGCAGTAAATACTGTGACAATAACCTTGATAATTTAAAGGGTGCGGGGCCCCCTTTCGTTCAGATTGTAACATTGTTAGTTTAGTTTCTCAGTAAATGAAACCTAATCATCAGCTGGCTATATAAAGCCTGGCCCAGCTCACAGCAGATCAGAACGGACAACAGCATGAAGCCCTGTGAGTAACACTGGTCTTGTGATGATACTGACACGTTTCTGTGACAGTACTTATACTTGTGTTTTTCATGTTAAATCAGTGATCTAGTAACCGTAGCAAGTGGCTTTAAATAAACCAGATGACTTGTAAATGCTGACTTAGATGTTGATCTTGTGTTTCAGGGGCAGTTGTCAGCATTGGAGTAGGTGCAAGTAAGTCTCAAGTCTTTATGGATCAACTGTGTTTGCTGGTAACACTTCACACTGTGTCACACAGTGTTGTCCAATGTTGTTTCCCTCTATGTGCTCCTCTACAGCCTGACTTTACCTCCACATCTTCTCTGTTCCTGGTGTTTTTCCAAGCTTTTCTCTGTTCTTCTTCCATTTCCTCCATTTGTTACCCTGACCGGTGTTCCTCCATTAGTTGCTTGATTCTGATCATTACAAGTTGTACTTGTGGTAATTAGCCATTTATGGTGGATAACTATATAAAGATTTTACATATAGGAGAACTGTATCAAAGCTGGACTGATCTGCTGAGGTGATATAAAATTGGTGCGAAATGTAAATAGTAGAATTGTACTTAAATCACTGACACTGGACATAAAGTGGTTGGAAATGAAGCTTCAGTTTAGTGGCCTGCTGAGGGGAAGTTATGCAGAAACCAGCTGGAAGTCTCTTGGAAATGCATTACAGAAATGACCTACTATTAACTTCTCATACAAAAATTGTCTTTTTGGAGGGTTATTTCAAATGTCAGTTATTAATTACCACCCACTTGCCCTGAAACTTGAATCCTCTTTAAAAAATCAAGTGTTGCTTGTTTACTTTTCATCTGATTTTAAAACACTTAAGACAATAAAATGGAAAATAATTTGGAAGAAATGTAAACTCAGAATTTTTATATTTTCAATACTACTGAGGAAATAACACAAACACAGCAATATTTTTTCCATACTGTTAAATAAAAAAATGCATATGCTAAATTTGTATCATACATGATGAAGTTTTAAAGTGACCCAACAAATTGACACACAGTCATTTAGAAAAGTTTCCTCTGATTCTGTTTTCCATTTGCAGCAGTTGCAGTGGTCGGGGCTCCTTTGGCCCTGGGCGCTGCAGGCTTCACCTCAGCTGGAATAGCGGCGGGCTCCATTGCTGCTAAAATGATGTCTGCTGCTGCGATTGCTAACGGAGGAGGAGTGGCAGCAGGAAGTGCTGTGGCTGTCTTGCAGTCAGCAGGTGAAAAGCCGTTCCATGTACCTGTCATGACAGATTTGTAGCTTTTTGTTACAGTCCATTGTTTACGTAGACTATGATAACACCACTTTACATAATACTGCTACTCATTAGTTTAACAATAATAATCTTTCTTGTCCATAATGTGGAAATTTAACTCTGCCTTCACAGATTTGTCAGACAGGCATAACAAATCACAATACATGCGGCTATAAGATAACACCACATGCAGAGTACAGACATGGGCGTTGTTCCAATATCTTATTTTTTTTTAGCCTTTAAGCCTTTGTTTCTCAGATTTCCTGTAGCTTCATACCTTGATATTAAACCAGTGTAATCTTGCTGTAGGTGCAGCTGGTCTGTCAGGAGCAGCCACTGCAGCTGTGGGCAGCGCTGGAGGAGCATTGGGGTGGCTGACTAGCTTCGCCTGGGGAAAAGCAAATAATGATGGCCCGCATGATGATGATGATGATGATGATAATGATGATGATGATGACCCAGCTGCTGAGCCTATGTTGAAAGTGACAGATCTTGCCCTTAAATAGCAATACTGTAGTGCAGAAATACTGTCACAAGTGAAGGTCATACGCATACATTTTTACTTAAAAGTATTAAGATGAAAATGTACTGTAAGCTACAGAAGTACTAACTATGCCCAAATGCACTTCTTTGAGAGTAATATTATAAAATTGGATCGTAATTATTTGTGTATTGATGTGGTTTCTCTAATAAATGTAATTGAGTGAAGCACAATATTTGGTTGTGCAGTAGATGTCTAAAGTAAAGCAAAATGTGGAAATACTTAAGTGAAGAACCAACATCTCAAAATTGTACTGAAGTGCAGTACTTGACTTAATCTCCACCACTGGGTCTCAGTGATGGTTATACATACTTCAGGTTATCTGTCACTTGATATGTTTACGTCAGCCTTTTTAAATATTGTTTAACCTGAACTAACAGTATTTTTACCTCTTACCCAGTGTAGGAGGTTATTCCAAATAATATCATTTTGTTTACTAAACCCCACTTTTGTCATATCCGACAGCTGAAATGTATTTTCTTAATAAATCGTTGACAGCTGCTGGTTCAGTCTGTCATCTGCACATATATATTTTCCATTCCTCATCATGCCCACTAGATGGCCTGAATGAGGGAATGAAATTGTTCACACGGTCATTAACTTTTTTTAAGTGAAGCAGCTTTATGTGGAATAATCAATGATGAATAAAATGATTTTCTGGAAAGAGCCTCAGTTGTCCTTTTTTCTTGACAAAATGAGCTTAATACACAAATGTCAACAGAAGACCTTTGCATAGCACGCACAAGTGGGCACAGTCCATATACAACAAATATTTAAAGGACAGTGTACAGGAGCTGCAGATTCTCAGTCCCACCACTGGAGTCTGGAATTTATCCAAGGCTCATCTTATCTGTTCCTCCGGGCACCCAGAGTCTGCCAAGTGTGACGGACATTGAAGGCCTCTGAGACTCATGTCAGTGTACACATCAAACATTTACATTTCTCCCACTCAGCGTTCATTAGGCTTCAGGCCACGTAAACAACATCCGCTGCATCCACTGGATCGGGAGCTTCCTGTGAGGACAGTGGGTGAAGGCCCTTTGACCCTCAGCAATGATGCTCCTTACACTACTGCCCTCCACTAAGACTTCGTAGAACTTAGAGTAGTTCATTTAAATGAGTGGTTAAAGACTTGACTAATTACATATTTGGCTGTAAGACGTGTTTTGTTTTTGTTGTTTTTTTAATTTGCTGATTTTGTTCAGTTTTGACATTTAATTGCAAAAAGCTGTTAGTATACTTGAGCGCAACTAGTGAAGGCATTTCATCTTCAAACTAGCTTCAGGTCCTGCATGCTGGAAGGAAAACCATTTTGATTTCTTAAGGTTTAATACTTAATATTTTCCTTTATTAATTATTTTGATCTCGAAGAGCTACCAGGGTCAAAACATTATAGTCTCCGCTGCCTTTAAGATGTTTCTATCTGGTTTTTCCAGTTACAGTTATGACAAAGCACCTCAGAAATGTTTATGACTAAAGATTATTTGAAAAGGGAGTACTCAGTGACACTTGGTGAACTCAGTGGCGCCCTCTTTTGATTATATCTGAACTGCTTCATTTCAGAAGAAATGATACCTAACTCTCAGTATATAAATTCAGCCCAGTGCAAGCCTCATCATAAAGAAGAACACCATGGGGCTCTGTGAGTAACACTCTTCCCTCTCTCTCTCTCTCTTAAAATGTAGCAACCATAGCAGTTGTCTTTATCTAAACCAAATGAGCTGTAATGTTTTCATCTTGTGTTTCAGTGACAGCTGCATTGATCGGAGCAGGAGCAAGTAAGTCATTGGAAAGCCTTCATGGATTATCTGCGCTTGTTTCCAGTTGTTTTGAACACACTTTAAAGTAGAAAGTCAAGTTACATACTGACGTTATATCAAGAATGATCCATACTGAAGTGGTATGACACAGTTTCCTCTGCTGTGCTCTTGACAATGTGCAGCGGGCGCCGTGGTCGGGGCTCCTTTCGTTCTGGCCGGCATAGGATTCACCTCAGCTGGAATAGCAGCAGGCTCCTATGCTGCCAGCATGATGTCAGCTGCAGCAGTGGCTAATGGAGGAGCGGTGGCAGCAGGAAGTACAGTGGCTGTTTTGCAGGCAGCAGGTAAAATCCATCCCTTGGTGTATTAAATGACTGTTTTAAGCTTTGTGTCTGAGTGCTGAGAGGATCATTGCTGTAGCTCAGTGCCTTGATATAAAATCTGTGTAATGTTTCTGTAGGTGCAGCTGGACTGTCAGGAGTTGCCACTGCAGCTGTGGGCAGCGCTGGAGCAGCATTGGCAGGGCTGGCTGCAGTCCTCATCTGAATTTGATCTGAGGACAGAGGATGTCTTTCACTTTACAGATTGTAAAAAATTGTGGATTATCCTGCATAAGCAAATGTATTTTATTACACTTTGAGCACCCAAGCGAATTGTAATGCAGTTCCATTATATTTGAGAGAAGGCAGAAGGACAAATAGCATTGCAGGTATGAGGACAAATGTGTATTTTTGATTTTGGGGTGAACTCTTCCTTTTAGGGCTTTCAGGAAAACAAAAAGTCAAATCAAAAACAAATAAAAGACAAAAGGGGATAAATGAAAAAGCTTTCTTTCTGCTCAAAGGCTGTTTTTCCTCACCACTGTGCTTGTTCATGGGGATTGTTTGCTCTGTAAAATGATCTGTAGTGTCTAGACCTGCTATCATTAAATGTGTCATGAAATAACTGCTGTTGTGATTTGGTACCTTGATTAAATTTAATCAAATCGCAAAACCAGCACAATGAGCTGAAAGATGCTAAAACACACTTTATCTGTCTGTCCGTCACTACAAGTGAACCCCTCTGAGATCATTTGTTTATGTGACATATCGGAGCATCTTTAACATCAACATTGGTCTAGAGGGAGACCACGTACTGAAGTTGGAAGACATCTCCCTGACAGGTGACTGGTGTCACATTGATTGAAGACATTGATTAAGCATCATGATTATTGCACAGGCATGCTTTGGGTTGGTCACAATAAAAGGTCAACGGGTCTTTACAAAGCACGAGGTCCAGTGATTATTCAGTGTTTTCTAAGTATTTCTATCTTTTGCTTTCACTTCTGGTGTTCCAGTCTTAGCCACGTCTTGAAATGTTAGTAACTTGATATCACTGATGTTCAACAGAGATCAGGACTCTATATCACCTTCTTTCAGTTTTCCAGAGGTGTTATCCAACCCTCACACAGCATGTAAACCCAGATCAAGGTGCACCAGAAAAAGGAATGACACTGGACTTTGTATCACTGTTCTTAGACAATGCCAATGCATGTCTTGACAATGCCAATGCACCGATAGCCTGCTCATGTTTTCTTTTAAAAAATGCACTTGTAGTAAATGTAGCAAATGTCTTGGATTAATCCAAATGAGCTGTAATGTTTTCTGTTTTCTTGTGTTTTAGTTGATGGAGGCAGGAGCAAGTAAGTCAGAGCAAAGCCTTTAAGAATTCCCCGTAGTTTAAAATCATAAAAGATTCTCAACTTTCTCAAAATTTTTCTCTCCACATGTATAGTTTTTACATCAAAATGTACAAATATGTAGGAACGCAAATGAGAAACAAGGAATGAAAAGTGGGCCTGGACTTCACTCTCATGCTGTCTTTTATCTGTGCAAGAACTCGAAAGACACTTTCTGTCAATATTCTTAATGGGATAGTTTGATTTGGAGTGCTTGACAGAGCCAGCCTCCCCGTCGTATCAAAGCATCTGTCAGTGTTTGATGACAGGGTGAATCTGAGAATAAGATGTTGAAACTCCTTAACTTTGCAACAAAATGAATAAATATGATTTTGCTTTTTTTTCTGGAGGGGAAGAAGACAGGAACAAGTGTGTTTCTGTAATACAGTCATCTTTACTTAAGTCTTGAAACAGAAAAAAACTTGATTGCATAACAGTCCACAGTGTTCATTTGGCCAAGATTATCCCCGATCCCACATCTGATCAAGTTTGTTAAATATAGCCACTTCACACTCAGTACAGTAGAACAGCAGTAACAAGCACGACACACCCAAGTGATAAAACAAGGTAGACAGACAACAACGAGGGAGACACCGAAATTTTAGCACTTCAGGTCCAAGTAGCAGAAGTGAAAATTGCACATGATGGATCTCAATAAATGCTAAATAAGTTAAAACTCATCTTTATAAGAAATATCAAATGAATCTATAAATATAAAGTAAAATGTTTCCTTTTTACCAATATACTTCATTTTGAAATACATTCATATACATGGATCAAACAACCAAGTGTACAACATACATGAAGGCAAACCAACAACATGCAAGTCTGACAAATTCTGCTTCTTGTTTGCTGAGCAACCTGTTGTCTTAATAAATATTGTTTTAAAGTGTGACAATTTTGTTTAAGTTTTTGTTAAAGTTGTAATTCATCCCTTTATCAAAGCTTAACAAGAGCACATTTTGGGTTGCCAGGTTTAATTTTGCCAGATTTCATTATAACAATAAAAGGTATGATTTTAGTTTCAGACCTCTGAACCCTTTTGATTAGTGTTGACATCACAACATTATATTATATACTCATATTGCATCATCTGGATAAGTTAATACATCTTCTGCTGCTGAAATCCAAAATGAATCGTCCCTTTTGTCTCCTGCGTCTCTGCACAGTGATGTCCAGGCTACTTGGGTGCTGGAGACGTCTCTCTGTCCTTGATCCCTTTCTTGCTGACCGTCTGAGCTATCCCATAGGGCACGTGGCACGCTACCGTCCCCAGTTCAGCTGCTCCCTCCACGTGAAACATGTGGTCGTCAAAGAAGATGTGCGGCCTGATCTTCTCAAGCACGGGGCCCTTGGGTGCCCCTGCCAAAAAGAGAGCCTCGTTGATCTCCAGACCCCATGAGCGCAGAGTTTTTAGGGCTCTGGTGCCAGAACTGGCTGCGGAGCGAGCTGTCACCAAGTAGGTCCGGATGGGGCAGTCCGTGCGCTGGCCTTTGTCATAGAACTTCTTCTGCAGCTTTCCTAAAGCCTCAAGGAAACACTTCAGTGGCCCCTGTAGAAAGAAGGACAAATACAGTGAGCCCACAGACCGCATTTGTTAGCTTCTAGATATAAACGTGGCTGTATTTGTTCAAATTTTAGAATCTCAGTTCATAACAAACTTCATCATAACTTATGCACAGTGTTTTTGCTGAATTAGGAATTCTTGCCAATATTTTAGCATGAGCTCCGATTCAAGTTATTTTAATAATCTGGCCTGTCTGGTTGTCTGACCACTTCTTTCTGTGTCTCTGTTTGTTGGATGGTGGCAAAGGAAAAGTATAGTCAATGCAAGTGTAGGTCCAAGTTGAGTCTGAGCAGGCAGCGCCCTCTAGGTGTGGATGCATTACAAGGAAGCATGGAAATATGTGGCCAATGAAGGTTTTATAAATACCAATGTATCTATTATCATATGAGGGGAGCATAAATAAGCCTTCACTCTTAACTGGGTTAACAAGGTGGATGCATTTTGGTCGTTTTGATGGCATGGACGGATGGATGTCACCATGTTTCCTAATCCTAAGTGACAGAAATGATGGTCACAGCTAAGACAGTAAGTTGTATAAAACCAGAACAATCCCTTCACTGAATGTACCAAATGTCCTACATGTCCAATGTAGAATTTTAGATTAAAATAACCGTCACTGTGTGTGTATACTGTACGTGGTCCAGAGGCTTGTTCTCATGCGCCTTCTCGTGCTCAAAGAACTTGTCCCGTCCGTGGGCCTTGTAAATGCGCTCGGACTCATCGGAGAAGAGGACGGCGTCACCGTCGAAGGCGACGCGCAGCTGAGTCTCCGACACTTCCGTCATCTTCTCTTGGCTGAACATGGTGGCTGCTGCTATGCCTGGATGAATTGTAAAAATGTGTATCAATATATGTCACAAAGCGTGCATCAGAGATGCAAACCTACGCTTTATTAAGCTGGTGTTACAGCTTCACAGTAATATGTCGCTTCTGTCTTTTAGCACTGACCTTCCTCCAGTGCCTCTCGAACCTTGATGGGGTCAGCAGACAGGTAAAGGTTGGTGTGGTAGGCCTTCAAGTAGCCAATGGGGCTGTTTCCCCCTGTCATGCAGAAGCGCTCTATGAACAACTCTGTAGAGAGGAGGGCGAAAGAGTTCAGTGAGCAGCTTATGTGCATAAAACTGAACATGTACAAGAAACAAAAGGATCACCGGGAGGACTCCAGTATTTGAAGAAGCACAATTTTTGACGCTAAGTAAAAAGAATCAGGGGGGACTGGGGGGGAGTAACCAATATTCATAGCTGATGCATCAAATACTGGTTGTCGGAACCCAGAGTGACCTGAAAGGAAAGACTTGAGATCTTGACTCAGACAGTGCAGATTTTTTCTCTTGGCTTAACCACATTAGCAAGCCATGGGTGTGGGTCTGCCAAGCCCCTTCAAGGAGCCAGAACCCCAGATCCTCAGTTCCCACTACTTATGCCCAAGGGTCGTATCGTGGTGAGTGGACCATGAACAAGATCCTGCCAAAACCACTGTCAGTCCCAGTCCATCCTCAGGGATAGAGAGCAACACATTAAACTGAGTGGGAGTCCACCGACACTAGGGGCTTCAGAGAGGATAAACACTTTTGCTTTGGTTGACTGTGAAATACATATGTGCAGCATTTACACATACAGTAAGCTCACCTCAAGTTCATTTTACAGGCATGTTTTTTTATTTTAAAAGAAATGAAAAAGGATGACCCCGGTGACTTTTCAAGAAGCCCACCCAGCAGGACTCTCCAGAACGGAAGAAAAAATAAATGAACTGTGTCAACGGTTGTTGGCCGAGGTGATGGCTTGAAACCACTCAGCAGAAAATATAATGTACAAGAAAATGAACTGTATCAGCAATGGTAGTTTCATTCGTTTACACAATACGGATGGTGATGTTTTATATTTTTGTCATCGTCAACAACAGCTTTAAAGCCAAGTATACCCTAAACTGTCAATTGTTCATGTGTACCAGCAACTCACGGTGGTGGTTGATGGTGTTGATGAGTCTCAGGCCGACATTTGCGTGGTTGTTGGTCATGAGCACGACATCGAAGAGCTCCTCGCTCTCTGGGTAAAGCTCCCTCAGCTGAGTGTTCACAGCCTCCAGAGCCTGGGAACATAAAGACAATATCTTATCACAGCAGGGGGATAGAAGCGTGTGTGTGACTGAGTGGGCTGGTGTTTAATGCTTATTACTCATCCACCGCCTCCAGAGACACAACCTAACACATCACACTGACAGCAAGGTATCTCTCCGCAGAGGGTTTTTATTAGTGTCTGTTCTCTATCTCTTCCTCCTCACAGCCTCTGACCTTGACGAAGGAGAAGGCAGGTCCAGGGCTGAGAGGCTGCGTTTCATGCTCCACCTGATACTTGATATAGTCTTCCATGCCTTGCCGCTCAAAGATCTGCTGCTCCTTCTCCATGCTGAAGAGGACTCGTGACGACACGGCGATGGTGATGGCATTCTCCGGCTTTGGCTGGGAGAAAGAGATTAAACATGTTTGGTTCGCATCCAGCCTCGGCTCGCTCTTCACAAACACAGCTGCCTTATTTGAATGTGAAGAGCTGATGCTGTTACTGTCCAATCAAATTCAGAGTTGTAACTCTTCTGCCTGCAGGGACAAATTTGATTTCTCATATTCTGAGTCATAAAAATATCGTAGGGAAAAAAAAAACATTTTGCTGACTCTGGCACCAGAGAGGAATAATTTAATAATGGCGTTACTGCCAGGGCCCGATGTACAGTTAAGGATAAGTAAACTGAGTGAGCTGATGTGACAGGAGATGTGAGAGTGTGATTTTAAATACTTTCCTCTGAGAGAATATTGTAGCCTGGCTGATACTTCCAAATAACACACAGTGTGTATATATTTGTGCATATTTTGACTGATTTGACTGATTTTTTTTTGGGGGGGGGGGGGGTGGGGGGGGGGGGGTGATTGTTTTACCATTTTTAATTGGTTACCAAAGGCTAGACATGAAATCACACATGAGACACTTTGTTTATCACAATTAGCCAACAACAAATTATGTTCAATAACTCTCAGAATCCAGCAGCAAGAGGAAAACATCACATTGAACACGATAGATCTCATGAGCATTCTCCATCTACATAATAATAACAGTATAACCCATATTGCAGAGAGTGAGATTTCCTATATCTTTTTATTATAAAGCAGGTCTAGATGCTAAATAAATAATGTGAAACTTTCAAAACGGTCAATCAGTTCTGGGTGGGAAAGGTATTGGAGAGACAGGCACTAAAACAGACAGTTTAGACAGAGTGTGAATAGAGGTGCTGCAGCTATGAACAGTACAGGAAAAACAATGGCTCTGCTAACAGAAAGCAACTCTAGCTTACGTTAGTTTAGAAATTATGTCCAGCACAACACAGAAGTTCCACAAAGCCCCTTCAAAGCATGTCAACATTTTCTAGTAGACACTCATAATATGATAATAATATAATATAAGTATGAACCTTAAAATGAGCATCATACAGGACATTTTATCACTGAGTTCATGAGACAACTCTCTGCATTTTGCAGTTGCCTTAAATTGTAGTTGTTGCATCTGTTTTTATATTGTTTGCATATTGGTTCATCAGGTTGAAGTAAAAAACAGCCCTTACAGAGAGTGTTGCACCTGATCTGAAACACGAGCCCACCATGCTTTGCCCAGTTTCCAGCTAATACAATGAAGCCAAACTGAGCCTCTGTATCGTGTTACATCCTACTACATCTCCACTGAACTTCTTTTCAGTAACTCTTCAGATAAAGCACATGTTGGTCAACCTGTTATTAACCCTCCTGCTCTTTACCCTCAGGTTAGTGTTTGATTAAGTGGTCAGAGTGTCTGTCATCCATCATATGACATCATCTCTGTGCAATTATCAGCCTGGAGTCGTGAACACAAGTGTCTTGGCAGGCTTTAACTAGCTAGAAAGATCAACATAAATCAGCTTCAAAGCAATGAAACAAGATTCAATCTGACTTCATGGTTTACTTCTGATTTGTGCAATGAACATCTTCTTTGCTGCAACAACTGCGTGGAAACTCAAAAGGAGTGCACCTGTGAATGGCTGCTGCATGAGGACGGCTTGAGGTGATACTCACTGACTCAGGCTTCCTGGTTGGGGTGGAGGGCTTCAAACCCGCCCGAACACCTTCCCATGGAGCCCTGTTGCTGTTGCTGCCATTTCTGGTCGAATCCTGTCCACTGGTCAGAGTTTGACCGTTGTTTAGACTCATCTTACCTCTCTGGCTCCCCACTCTCCTGTCTCCCTCAGGTCCACACTGAGTCAGTGTGTCCTCACTTAACTCTCTTTTCCCTCTCTCTTTGGCAGGGGTTCCCTAAAAAGCCCTTACTCACCCCTGCAAATGTACAGATGCTGAGCAGATGAGATCAAGGGCACTCGGTTCTGAAAAGGCGGTCAGTGAGTGTTGAAGAATAAGGAAGAGATGGAAGGAGATTGAAAAAAAGAGAAACTCCAGCTATTAATACATCCTCTCAGCTGAAGCATTGTACGCAGTGTATTCCATCTCCAGCTCCTCTGTGCTTGTATTTTTCTGTGGGTTCCTCTCTCTCTCTTCACCACACTCAATGCTGACTTTGAGCCATTTTTGCATCCTCCCCCTTTTTAACCCTTTCAGTGTCTAATTCCATGGAGCAGCAGCAGCAGCAGCAGCAGCAGCGCGTGTGATTTAATGTATGTGACAAGTGGTTGACGCAGCCTGCTGGACAGAACAGACTGATGTGTCATGATGCTTGTAATGCATTTATGCTTCAGTTCTCCTCATAGAGAGGTGGAGTTTGATATCTTTGAAGCTATTTTTCTCTTGCAGTACATTAATGGATTGTTTTAAAAGAAGATAGATATTATCATATTTGTTTTGGATGGTCTTTGTACCGAAGAACTTTAACCACAAGTGCTTGTCCAAGTCTTAATATCATTTCATATTCCAGCTCAGCGGTGTGGGAAATTAAGTCCATCCTGGGTCATTTGCTTTCCCTCCTGCACCTCTGACAATAATTTCTTCTCCCCTCTTCCCATGTAAACCCCTGCAGGATCTTTCCATGAACTGAATTACGGAGCAGCAGTCCCAGTTGCCAGGCAACGGCCAGGGAGTCAGTCTCTCACATCTCGGATCTGATTGGCCGCGGGGACACCAGACTGCATATATAGCCGTCCAAATATGGCATCAGTCAGGAACAGAGCGACGATGCAGGGAACAAAGATGAAAGGTTTTTTCGCTTTTAGGAGCAGGAACGCCAGATAAATGATATTAGATATGCTTTTATCACAACAAACAGGCAATTTAGCCACTACAGATGTATTCTGGGAGGAAGAGCAGACATCCGTGCAGAGAATAGAAGGATAATAGAGACAGAGCTGTGTCTATTACTGCCATCATCTTTACATCTCTGTCAGGATTTTACATCTTCTCTTTCAGCATGAGCTGATTGTACTTTCGTGGCAAATAACATCAAGATTGTATCACATCACAAAACAGCAGGGGGCCATTACAGATATCAGTCCACTACTTCTAAATTCGGCACATATGGAACAGACAGCACAAAGTGCCATTTGTGATTGTGCCCATGTAACCGGCAGAATGATGCGTCTGGCTGCGACCACACACTCCCCCGGGCTCCTTCAGAGACCAGACGCAAAGAGCTATTATCGATTGACTGAGGACAGCTGAAGGATTCTGTGTCTTTTATTGCCTGAAACTGGAGGAATAAAAGATTCAGATGCTCAGTCTATTTAGTTCCTTAAGTATTTGTGTTGTTGCAGATATGTTAGACATAATTAGAAATAAAGGTGCACTATGTAGTTTTGGGGAAGAGATTTTAATCAGAGCTGGGGGATCTTTCTGAAGTTTGAATTTCTTCTCCAAAACAAAATTGTACACATTTGAACTGAGCACAAAATGTTGACATTTTTAAGCGTAATTTAATCCAGATTATCACTTCCCAGATTATAGACTCTGAGGAGTGCGGTGGTGTTTAAAAATGTATCAGTTATTTTCTTGCGTTTCCTGCTGTCAGCCACTAGAGTGCAGTAGAGGACAGGTCAGTCCTGAAAACCCTGCTGCTTGGTTCATTCCTTGGGGGGGCGATGAAGACAAAGAGGACGTGAAACAGAAACTGTGGGTGTGAGAGAGGAAGTTGATCTGAGATGCTGACTTTTTGTGCGTGTCTTGAAAACAGAGCAGCTATGTGGCTTTTAGTGGTCTTTTAGTGGAATTAAAGCCAATATTCAAAAAAAGTCTTTTTAACAGAATGATTAATGTCCTGTTTCATTAAAGACATCTTGGGAAAATCAAGTTTCACATGATGAAGAAACACAACGTTCCTTGTTTTTAAAAGAGGAAAAGCAAAAACACTCACATGCATCACATCATTCTTATCTTTTTAATTGGGGTGAAATGAAGTATTTGCAGTCTGCTGTATCTGTTGAACATCAGTGCTACGTTTACCCTTTATGTGCCTCTGCCTTTGTGTCCCTGCTCGCCAGGCTGAGGCTCTGAGGGGGTTAACAGGACATGGAGACAGTTGGGCCGCACCCACTGAGCTGATTTGAATAACGCCGGCATTTGGCGCGAGGCTCAGAAGAGCCAGCCTTTCTTCATACCGGCTGTGTGACACCACTCCCCTCCCTCTCTCCTCCCCTTGCACCCTGGAGTGGCGGGAAATGCTAGAGAGAAAAGAGAGGCAGAGGAGGGAGACGGGGAACCCACAAGCTGAACTCTGGGCTTTTTTTATTTTTATTTTTTTTAACACACCTGGAGTCACTGTGTTGACCTCACATAAAGAAACGTACCTTAGAAAAGGGACAGAGAGAAAGAAAAGGGGAAGAGAAAAGCAGCACGCCTCCCCCCCTCCTCTCTGTTTTGGCGCGAGACGGATAGAGAGATAATGCTCTCTCAGTGGTAGACAGTGGGTGGAGACAAAAGCAGGCATGAGTGGAGTGGGCCAGAACAAAGAGGGGAACAGCCTGGACTACCCCCCTACCGCTTATCAGCTCCCCACCCCCAACACACACCCCGAGGCCCTCAGACAAGGCAGATGACTATTATAACCTGAATCAGTCCTTCAAAGCAACCACTCAGGCATGTTTGCCACCACCGGATTCTTTGTTCTAACTGGGGTTCCTCTGAGTTCTAGCTGCCACACACACACACACACATACACATATGCTGTTATCCAATACATGGTCTTCCTTTTTCTTGCTGAGATAAGACCTGGCAATCATCCACCGCCAAGGACCCATATGAAGGTCATTTGCTCAAGTGCCAGCAGAGACCATTAACAGCGCCCACACCGCACTCAAGCGATATTATTGGATTTGTTGTTATTGGCTTTCAGAGAGAGGTCCTCAATCCACCCCACCCTCCTAGATCTGTAGTGTTAGTAAGTGGGCGGCAGCTGACTAAGCACAAGCATCCCATGGCACCGCCGGGTAAAAGCTCGCCCGACAGAGAGCAGAAAGAGCAGAGCAGAGAAGCGGTTCCTCTCACTTCCTGCCTCCAAATGGGCTCCACACAAAACAGGAAGTGTGCTGCCTGTGTGTTTCCTAGGCCTTATAACAGAGACTCTCTCTCTCTCTCTCTCTCTCTCTCTCTCTCTCTCTCTCTCAGTGTTTCACACACACAGGCCTATAGTGGGGAAGTGGAAAGCAGGGCACTGATTATTACATAAGCTCCACAGTGGTGGACAACAGCAGTCACATTCAGATGAGGGCTGAAAAGAAGGAATTGTAAGCATGCAAACAGAGGCATCTATACACTATACATTCACCATCTGATAAGAGACCATCTGATAACACACACTGGGTGGGTGTGTTATGTGTGTGTGTGTGTGTGTGTGTGTGTGTGTGTGTGTGTGTGTGTGTGTGTGTGTGTGTGTGTGTGTGTGTGTGTGTGTGTATCTGTACTTTAGAATTGAAATGTATATTGATGCAAATACCCTCTCCAAATACACTCTCACCCTGTTGTAATTGGTCAGTAAATTGGCTTTTGATGTGTGTGTGTGTGTGTGCGTGTGTGTGTGTATAGTAGGGGGATGCTGATCCGACCGACGGTGAGACAAAGCACTAGCACTGAAGTATCCAGAGGGGGGTTTAGTAGTGGTGGTGCGGGGGCTACGAGGTCTGCAGGGGGTTAAAGGGGACAGAGGGGGAGGGGTACAGCCCCTCTGTGAGTAGCTTGGGGGTGCAGTGGGAGGTGGGCGCTGGTGGTGACGGCACTCAATGGGGCTGAATTCAAAAGATGCAGCAAGTGTCCCAACTTCAACTGAAGCAACCTTACACCGCGGAGCCGAACAATGGAACATCTGCTCGCTGACAAAGACGGCAGTTCACTGTGAGAGTTGCAATGGCTCCAATTCTATACTGCTACTGTGTGGATTGAAACCCCCAACAGCAGCAACAGGTTTCAACAGATTTCTGAGATCAGATACTTGGCATCAGTTCACTTCCCTTGGCACCGATTCCTAGATTGCTTCACTTTATTATGAAATCACAAGAGTGTCTTTAAATGTGTTTTCAAATTTTGGGGAAGTTGACTTTTTTTTTTTACATTTTTTTTTTACGAAAGCGGTTTGGGATAATGCCAAATTCTGTGTCAAACAGCACAGTCACTATGACAATTTTACCCAGTTTTGATGATATCCTAATTTCAAAAACCTCAATAGTTCCTTGTCCCATTTTGGGGGAACTTGATGCTCCTGTTGGTAAGATAGTAATAATGGTGCACTGGGTTTCCTAACGCATCAAATTCTGACGCCTTGGGATTTTAGGCCTGAAAGCGTCCGTATTTGACCACACCAGAAGTTAATGGGGTCTATTCTGGGCTGAGACCCGTCCTCTATCCAAGTTTCATCACATTGACATATAATCATGATAGAAAGATAATATGGTGAATATGTTTGCAAACCTTTTTTATTCACACATATACAATATGTTAAAATGGCATAAATTATAAAACTTACAAGTGCTCAACAGGAGCACACTGCTAGCTTCATAAGCTATCTCACCCTCTCTCTCCCATTCAGTGTATGTGTGTGTGTGTGTGTTGGGAGGGGTGGTGGTGATGGGGTTGCCAGGGTGAGGGTAGCACAGCAGTTGTCAGCCCCCCCGCCTCCGTCCTGCTTATCCATTAACCAGCACCCTGGTTACATCACCGCGGCTAATGCTCCCTCTTATGTCTCCAGTGACCACAGACCCTATAGAAACAGATCACTCAGGTTTGTTTCTGTACACTCTTACACACAGTTCATTTGCTCATTTATGATACGTCATTAACATCAGCTCATGCACAGTGTTGGCTATGCATTTGTTTGTTTACCCATTAGCTGTTGGGACCGTCCATCCTTGGAGCGAGTGTGTCATAACCCCGGGTCAGGGAGTTTAGCGTGAGCCAGTGACAGCTCACGCAGTGTGGTGGTTTGAAGACCTTTTGATGGGTTCATTATAATCAGACCCGTGGTGCGTCTGGGCCCAGATGGCAGCAGTGTTTACACTAACGGGATTAGGATTAGCTCCAGATTAGACGGGCGAGTTGAAAGGCCTGCTCCGCTGACACAACATGGCTGCCTGGCCCCATGCTAACCCTCCCGAATTTCTCTCAGATACTACTAACCCACAACAGACGAGATAGCCGCCAGCTGAGGTGCGTAAAGAGGGTGGCACCGCAAAAAAAAAAAAAAGAAAGAAAAACCCACCACAACAAACGGCTCTGAGCTGTACAACAGGTGCTGCGCAGGAACTCCTCACACCCCGTGTGTTTATTTGGTTTTCAGGCGGCCCAATTTGCTGGACTGTCTGGGGTTCAAAGCAAAACACTGGTTTGACACCAGTCAGCTGGGGCCAGATGTATCCAGAGAGAGAGGAACATATACCGCCTGTGCTCCGACTGAATCATCACTGTTATGTAACACTGGCCTTAGGATGGGGAGGGTGAGCGACACACACACAGACACAGAGCTCAGAAGACTGACCTAGATCAGCAAATGGTGGTGGAGATAAGCACCTGAGGGGAGGGCAGGAGCCAGCAGACTGTGTGGGGTTGTGGGAGGAATGGGTATAGAGAGAATGAAAGGAAGACAAGAAGGCAGCAGGAAAGATGGAGTGAAACAGGAAGACAGGCAGTAAAAGAATGTGATTTCATGCATATTCATGTGGCTTTTCAATGGCAGGCTCACAGCCTCATTAGGATCAGATGGACAGTAGCCGCCACAGCCTCGGCTGAGTTCCAGTGACACAACCACGCTGGAATGCGGGTCAGTAGGCAGATAGATGGAGGGCTGCGACCAGGGAAAGTTTCCTGAGCACTGCCTGCGTGTGTGTGTGTGCACTCACAAGCAGATGTGTGTATCTGCGTCTCTTCCCGCTAATGTTTTCCACATCTTCCTTGACCGGCAGCCACTGAAAAAAAAAAAAAAAATAGAATAAAAGGAAGGGAGTGTGTTGAGTGTTGAGTAAGCGAGGGATGACAGTGAGTCCACTTCTCCACTTCTCCAGCTGACTGCAATTTCCTCCAAGCAAGCAACCACCAAAACCTCCCAGCGCCACCTAAACCAAACCTCCTAATGGGAGATTATTCAGTTCCACTACAGCTCATTCTCACACAGGGGATCACAAGGTTATCCTCAGATAAGCCTGTTTTTCTTCCGCCTTTATTATATGTCCTATATTCTCCCACATGTAGGTCAGAGATAAGCAGACAGTTCAGCCTTGCTCTTAGAATCACAAACCAGTGCAGTGTGTTTATGGTCCGTTTCCTCCACTGCCCCACTGTGTCAACATGCAATGTATACACGCCATACAAACCGGGCCAGTCTGAACGCAAGCAGTTAACATGGTGGAAATATTGCTCAATGTGCCTGTGTGTGTGTGTGTGTGTGTGTGTGTGTGTGTGTGTGTGTCTGTGTGTGTGTGTGTGTGTGTGTCTGTGTGTTTTTTGTTTTTTTTGTTTTTTTCTCTCCCTTTTTAAAGTGCAGAGGTAGGAGATTTATCGCAGAGACAGCTCGGGGGATCTCAGCAGTTACAAAATCGCATCCTCCCACTTTCCAGGAACACAGGTTTCACTTCATGTGTTGCTCAATTAAAAGCTCGGTAAGGTAAATATCAGTTATGGCAGACATTTTTCACACTATAGACTCACAGTCGTTGGACCTCGGGGTGGTTTATAAGCAAGAAATGCCAGAGTGACGGGTATAACTCGTAGTGCATCCTGTCCCGGAAGACATCCAGGAGATAACGCTCACCTGCTTTTGCATTGTTCTTCCAAGCTCTGAGGTAACGCTCAGTAAACATTTAATACACTGGGGCACTGTGTGGTTAAACAGAAGGAGTTCAAACTCAGAATTGTAATATTTACGAATTTAAAATAAGGTTCCCCAGAACACGGTTTGTAGCTGAAAAGATGGTAGGGTCCGCCAAATATAATGACTGTTCGATTACTCAGTTAATTCAGTCACGCAAAAATTGGATTTAATTTGTTTAGGTGTAAAAAAAAAAATCAGTCAATGAAGATTTTGCTCATCTGATTAAAGTCCCCTTCCCAAAAATACACCCTTAAGCCATACATAAAGGTAAATCGGGGATACACTAGCATACATGCAAATTCAGTACATTCAGTTTCTGAAGGTGTATCAGTCTCTTGGGGGAATTTCCCTTTTATCGTGCTGTTCTACAAAGCTCTGCCCCTCTCTGTTTCAATAAACCTGCAATTAGCCCATTTATCTCGCAGGCCAAGGATTCAATCCAAGGATTTCCCAGGTAGCAAAATGTTTGCGTTAGTGCGGCTGGTTAACATTTAGGTATTTCTAACAGGTTGCCGTTCCGTAGATGCCATCGAAATCTCCCCACAGCCACCGTGAAGGAATGTTTAGGTCCGAAAAGAAAAGGAAAGATTAATTTGATTCTTTATTACATGAGCATGTGAGAGGAGGACGTATAAATCAGACGGAGGCCGCTCCCCAGCCAGCCAAATCATCAATTCGCCACAGTCCCACCCTGATCGCCCGAGTCACCCTCTCCTGTGCGACCACCAGTGAGGCCGTCACGTGCTGCCTTCTATCCCAGGAATATGTAGACGTCTGTGCCCCGAACGGATGTCCTCTTACATTATATATAGTGTAGGGGACTGGAACAGTTTGCAGCTGCTTGCGACTAAAAGGCTTATTTAATGGCGGAAAAATAAATGTAGCCTGCAGATGTGAGAGAACACAACGCACATGTTCTGAAAAAAGGAGACAGCCACGGTATGAGCATGTGTGTCACACGTGCATGTTAGAGAGGGCTCAGTGTGTGTGTGTGTGTGTGTGTGTGTGTTCGGCCGTTTGAATGAACTTGAGAACAAGAAAATCTGGTCGGGCGAGTAAACCGTCAGAGCTGAACGTCCAACGCAAAGAGAGAGTGCTTACCTCATTACTTCCTTCAGGAGTGTTTGTTTTAAACATACGTACACTATTGCTATTGAGTAGTTATTTCATTTATCAATTACATTTTTTGTGGGGGGGTGGTGGTTCATGGCTTTAATTGACAGGACAGCTTGAAGAGGTGACAGGAAACAGGATTAGAAAGAGAGGGGATGACATGCAGCAAAGCCAGGTTGGAATAAAACACTGGGCAACCGTGGGGACACAGCGGGGAGGACACGGCCTCTGTACATGGCGCCCACTTTCTACCAACAGAGATCCCACAGCACCCACTAATTTTTCATTGAACCTCAAAACAATAATTACATTTCCAACTTGAGAATTGCAAACTGTAAGAGATGGGTCTTCTATCACAATTCAATCACGGGAACAACTCAAAGTTCAAACATCAGCTTAGTTCCTGAAAAAGTGATAGCATGCAGATATGATATTTTTCCCTAGAAAACATTCTCATTTGCATCCCCAGAAACAGACTTTTGCATGTTGTTGTTGGCCAGTCGCATTGCCCTGTAATGAAAAGGCAACTCTGCTATCTGGCGGAGAAAGTCTTTGAACCTTGACTACATTATTCAGGTTAATAATTGATTTCCGACTCTTGTGCGGCATCTCTTCAGATGAATTTCGCAGTCAGAAGGTAACAGGAAATGTATCATTCAGGTCGCTCCTATCTGCTCTTTGGCCTATCTGATTTCTGCTTTCACTTCCTGATGCAGCAAAGTACAAACAGTGCAGCAGCTGCAGCTGATGTCAGTCTAGCTGTGATTGCTATTTCCCATGACTAGAGGTTCTCTCAGGTTTGTTGACTTGTTCTTCCAATAAAATGCAAGACTGGAGAGCATTAAGCTCTGCAGAAATACAAGAGAAATTTCTTGATAAAATGTATTTTAAAAAAAGTCAAGTTTCTATCATCTATTGTGCACAGACGGGGTCATTTAACTCCTTCAACTGAGCCTCCTGAGACCAAATGGCGGATTTTGTCAAGGAAATGCTCAACTGTGCCAGAAAACAGTGCCCTCAGGGCTCAAAATGGGGCCCAGAGAGCAGGTGAAACGCAAACCAATCCCAGCCATAACAAAGACCAGCGAGGTGCGAGACGGTTGGACTTCAGGGTGTGCCTGTCTATCCTGCTGTACTGGCATGAAATGCTTCGAGTTTATTATACAAATGACTTGCACTCAAACCTTAGTCATCCAGGCTTGTGGAGACACGTCGATGAGGTCATGGGTAGGGCAGCAGCCTCACACAGGAAATCAGTTTCTCATACAGTATAAGGAATTAAACGTGCAGGAAGTTGCCACACATTAAAGGTGCACTACGCAGGAGGAAATTATAATCAGAGGAGATATGCCTCAACAAACTTAAATAAACAAACTCATTCATGACTGGATAAACTGAATAAACAAACTGACCTGAGCCACAATTTTTTACTTTTTTGAAATACAATTTTACTTTTTACTGTTTATCTTTGGCGGACCCTGTCACTTTAGTAGCTTCAAACAGTGTACTGGGGACCTTATTTTCTCATGAGAACTGTTTGTTCATCAACATATTACATATTTTTAAGTTTGTGTTATAATATCATAAACATCACAATTCTAAGTATGTATTTCTTCTCTAAAACGACACAGTGCCCCTTTGAGCGTTTAGCTTAGTGTCCTAAAGAATTAATTCCCCTGAAAGGATCAAAATGTCGCCTTTTTTCGGTAATTGTAATGCTCTAGAAGGATAATATTGTTACCCTACACCCCTCCTAAATATAGGACAGGATGTGCACACAACTACCTTCCTGTAAATTGTGAGCTCAGCAGTGTGAGTGCAAAGTAAAGGTTACCACGTTTTATGTGGGTGTAAGGATCTTCCCCCGCTGCATAGGTTGTTAATCCTATGGGGGTCTCTGAGCTGAAAACAGGAAAATTCACATATTTTTCTTGGGTTACAGTTTAACGTCGATCCCACGCGTCCACCAATACACACAACTCTTCATCTATCAAACATGAGAAGTAACTCGATGTAATCTATCTGCACTACAGCTCTTTGTATTCTACCCTAATTACTCAAGTAGCTCTCTGGGGGACACCAGCTGCCTGTGAGGAGTCTGACTTCCACGCAACGCCCACCGATTACATGGCCCACAAAGCAATATGCTATCAACAAAAGGTAGTAAAAGGCCTGTCATATAACAAATACAAGCCTTATGAAAGGGGACAAGAGGGTAGACTTATCTGATAATGTACAAATCACTGGGAGATTTTCACTTTTTTCCTTTTCCATTTACAGCCACTTTACGTGAAGTAGTGCTGCATACCTGTGTGAACAGCCGCAATGGATCCTAAGTAGCAGTCCACGCAACCCCTGTCTCCCAACCCCAGGGACTGTTCTAAAGATACCAATTGCGTGTGTGTGTAACCTAGTTCGGAGCACATCAGGTGCCCAGCATGCAGCAGCCACTGCAGAGGGGAGGATCCACAACAGACTCACACTCACTCTTCAAGGGCAAGTCTCAAGGACGAGCTCAGTCTAACCTTCCGTCGACCAGCAGCTGGTGCAAAAAGACGCGCCGCTTATACGACAGATACCGCAAAAGGGAACATCAGGCTCGTCTTTTATGGTGCGCCCTCGTTTACAGCTGATTTTTGTGTGTGATAGTAGTTCCTGGAGAGGCGCGACCACAGCAGCGGTGCGTCTCAGCCACGCTATCAGAGCGAGACATGAAAAATCTGTGTCACTTCTTACTTCCACCTTTTAAATCAGGGGGTTCGATTTGGCGTACGGCCTCCTCTGGTTGCTATGGGGACCAACAGAATCTGTGATTGTAATTTTGAAACAGCACAAAACTAAATTCAGTAGCAAGGTAAAAATGTTCAAAGATGATGTTCTTTTTATGGAGGAATGTGGAAACTTGGCAGTAGCACTGACAGATATTGAAAATATTGGAACATGGATAGTCAACTGAACCCTGTTAATGACTTTTTATGTGCTGATGATCTCTTAACTTTGGATTATATAAAAAGTGACAAAGCTTAAGTTGTTTAGTTATCAAATTAAGTTTTAAATGCCATTTATTTTGAAATGTCTACTGTGACCATTGGAGATTGAAATAAAACCTTGGATGTTTCATAATATTTGTAAAACGGTGATGAATGCTGGGTGGTGGGGCCCACTGGAAATTTTCAGCCCTAAGCCCCGACAGACTCTAGAACCACCACTGTTAATGCTGTCCAACTTTCTCCCCATAGTGTCTGAAATAAATTTAAAGAGGTACCGTATCGAAGTTAGAAATGTTATCATGCTGACACTAGATGACAAAGTGTAACGTTTGAATGAACAGACACAGACGTCAGGTTTGTATGCAAACATGGTATAAAAATTTAATGTTGCTGTTGATGTTAGCATGCTTTTGAAAAATTAAAAAAAAAAAAAAATCAACCAAAATCAGAAGAAGCATTGAAATCACAAAGTGACGTGTGAATATAAAGTACAGCAGTGCTACTTATTCTTTTTTTCCCCATTTTTTTCCTGTTTTCTTAACAAAATAGAGGTTCCTCGATGCCTGGTGGCACGTCATAAAGAGGAGCGAAGCTCGGGTGACTCTAGATTCTGTCTCCTTCACCAGGAGCGATAAGATATTATTTACAGAACTATTTGTACATCAAACAATCAGTCACACACTCAAAAACAAACCAGGAAGTGACTCATTCACTCATATGTACACAGAGAGGCAATCACACTTCACTTCATAAGTGTGCATTGATGAAATGAAGACAACCAGCTTTCTCACACATCCTGAAGGCTATATATATATATATATATATATATATATATATATATATATATATATATATATATATATATATATATATATATATACACACATACATACACACACACACACACGACCATACTGGTTCTCATTTCTCATTAATTCATACCAGGAAACATTTGAGTCACAGCTCTAAAAATCAATTCCATTACCCCAGTTCAGCTAAAACACTGTGCAAAGAAAAAGAAAAACACAGCACACTAACCGCGCCTCCCCGTGTGAGGGTCACTGGCCGGCACAGTCAACTCATAGGAAGCCCACAGCAATACGGACATATTCTAAATAAACTTCACAGCTATGTACATGAGGCATGTTGTTATATATAAAAAAAAGACAAAAAAATCGTAGCTTTTTTTTTAAAAAAACTGATAACTTGAGAGTAAAGGTCCCTGACTGGGAATGAGGCAGTTTATTTCAAAAGTGTCTCAAGAGCGCTTCAGTTCAGATAATTTGCGAAGGAGCTGCTGATGTTTGGCTTTCAGGTGTTTCTTCTCCAGAAGCTGCCGTCTCTCCTTAGTGTGCAGCTCCGTGAGGTACTCTGTTGCATGGGTCAGGATGGCCACCTTCGGGGTCTTGGCCGACTCCAAGCCGGGGATCTCGTCCCGCAGGGCGAGGAAACGGGACCGCAGATCATTCCTCCTCTTCCTCTCGAGGAAGTTGTGGTTCCGCCTGCGGTCAGTGTCCTCCGCGTCTGAGTTTTGGGGACTCTCTGAGGAGGGGGAGGCCGGCTGGGAGACGCGAGCCGTGCATGTGCGCTTGCTTTGAGGCTCTTCGTCATACTCCTCCTCCTCCTCCTCCTCCTCCTCCTCCTCCTCGTCATCGTCGTCTTCCTCCTCAGGCTCGCTGTCCGGGGAGCGGGCGGCGTAGTTGTGCTGCTGCCGGTGGACGGACATGTGGAAGCGTTTGGGGCAGGGGTCGGCCCGGACCGTGATGGTCACTGGTTTTCTGACGTTCACCAGCCGCACCCGTTTCTGCTTGCTCTCCACAGTGACCACGTCGATCTCCTCTTCATCATCTGTGATCACACGGGGGGAAAACAACTCATCAGTACACACAGAAAATGAAGTTGTACAGGCAGGGTTCAGAGGGAGCAGGGGGTCGAGCTGAATCAAAAAGGGACTGCAAGGTGAATAAAATCCCTACTCCTCCGTCTGAGGAGGGCAGGGCAGGGGCTGAGGTGTTAACAGCACCCATGCCAAAGCTTGCAGGGAGTCAGGCTTTTGTCATTTGAGCGCTGAGCATTCATCAACAATTTAAATGAAGAGCTGGGCTGGCAGGGGGGCAACTCCCTAATTCGGGAAATGTGAAGGAGTAACTCTCACGGTCTGTCGCTGTGTGTGTGTGTGTGTGTGTGTGTGTGTGTGTGGTAGTAGTAGTAATAAATCACCAGGACTCGGTCACCCCGCCCCTCTGCCGCACTCTGATTGTAATGTAGAGCCAGTGGCAGATATTGAGAAAGGGGGGAAATTCAAGTAAAAGTGAAGGGGGCGCGGTTTTTAAAAGACCGCATGGGCATTTTTGAGCGAGCATGTGGCGCATTGTCAACGCCAGAGAGACAGAAAAAAAAATCCAGCTCTAAAAAGGTTACTGACTGGGTTTGCACTTGATAACCCCTCTGCACCACACATACGCACACACACGCACACACTTGCACACCACAGTTACGCAACAGCAGCCCAGCTTTTTCCAAATTACGCATTGTTAGAGGGCAATATAATCCCGAGGCTGGAGCATGGGGCAGGGTGGGGCAATTTAGAGCATGACTGCTTCCTTACCGGAGGAATCAGAGCGAGACTCGGAGCCTGACGACGCCGGCTTCCTGCAGCTGCTTGCCGGGATGGTGAGAACAGCCGCGGGGTCGACGCAATCTGTCGCCGAGGCGGCGAGCGGGCCACCGGGGGAGACGCACTGCGCCTTGCTCGGTCTCACGGAGATCTGGGCCACCGGGGAGACGCCGGTCTGCGCCGCAGCTGACACTTTCCCGTTGACCTTCTCCAGCTGCTTGCTGGCGGAGAAACTACTCCACATGCAGTCCTGGATGATGATGGAGCTGAGGTTGCCGAACAGCTCCTCCGTGTCCGGGATGAACTGCCCCTCGCACTCCTCGTCCTGACCCAGGACTTTGGACAGCCAGCTCAGCTTGTCTCCCGGCGAGAGCTGCAGCGCCCCGCCGCTCAGAGTCCGGGTGGGAGACATGGGAGGGGTGGGCAGCAGCTCGAACTTTTTCCATATGTCCTCGCTCGGTGCGGTCGACTTGTAAAAATCCTCCTCCGTGTCGAAATCGTTGAAGAAATAGGGCTGGTAACAGTCGAACTCCATGTTTCCCCAAGTTATTTTAAAAAGAGAGAGAGTTTATTCCCAGAAAAGCTCGGATGACGCCGGTGGCCTCTGAAGAACGTCCTGTACAAACCTGAGGGGGGCAAATATCACAGCGATTAGCAATGATCTTTTTTAAAGTAGTTCCCATCAGACGCGATCACGTCTCAAATGTCCATCTGATGGACCATCAGGATACCACCCCCACCCCCTCCTCTACTAACAGCCTACTCTCTACATATGGGACCGCGTTAATAATTGATCGCGTCTTGCGGATGCGCTCTTCGCACCGATGGACCCCCAAAACTGTCCAGGCACACAAGGTTACTGCATATTCTGAGTTGCACACAAGCGACCACTGTGATTCAGAGACAGTTTGGACGCGAGATAACCACAGACTTTTTTCTTTTCCTTTTTTTTTTGTAATGTTCCACGGCACCATCCTGCGTAAAGAAAAGTACCACATGAGGCTGCATTTCCTGAAATGTAGGCAGCGCTTTGTTCCACGGAGCCCTCAGACGAGAGCCGCCGGAGGGGGGGAGAGCGGTCCGCCTCACGCTCACCACCGGAAAGTTTCACAAGCGAAAATTAAAATAAAAACCACTCACCGGCTCTCCGTGAAATCCAGCAGCGCGATTCAGGGCACTGACAGTCCTCCTCCCCCGGCAGCCAGAGAGCCAAGTGTCCACGGTGCGCGGAGATCAGGCGGATTATTCAAAAAGCCTCTCGAGTCGTTTCCTGGATACAAAGATGCGTTGACTCGGCGCGGCCGGTACTTTCTGCGTTACTTATTTTATTATTCTTAAATGCAGAAAAAGCAACAACTAAAACAAAAACAAACCCAAACCAAAAAAAAAAAAAAACGCCGGGGCTCAGACGGAATCGGGCACAAGGTCCGCCCCACAATGTGTAACAAGCAAGCCACACAGTGCGTTTTTCGCGCCAGTGAGATATCCTGTTATAAGGCGATAAAAAAAAGTGCAGGGAGGAGCCTCGGAAATATCTGCAGCGGTAGATCCGGGTAAGCCCCTCCATCTGCATCGGAGGCGGGGTGGGTGGGTTGGGTGGAGGCGCAGCGCCCCGCCCCGTCTACAACACCAGTTATGGGCACAATAACTCACACGGTCCATCAGCAGCGGTTTGTTGCCCTGAGCACAAGTCTGCTCACTACTACACCGATTTTGGCGGATCCGGTCGGCTGCGTTTGGAGATTTTATAAGACATCAACTCATGAAGCCTGGTCGAGGATCAGACGGCTCAACCCCGAGCAGGGAAACTAGTTCTGCATGCATCATTCATAGAAATACAATAGGCAAGGCAAGCGTATGTGTACAGCACAATTCAGACGCAAGGCAACTCAGAGTGCCTAACAGGGGCATGCACATTACATGACAAGATATTATCTAAAAAAAAAAAATGATTTAAAATAAAAAAAAAATTAAAAGTAGGAGCATTTATATTTACATTTAGGGCATTTAGCAGACACTTTTTTCCCCAAAGAGACTCACAATAAGTACATTTATTCACAAGAAAGAAACCACAACATGTAACTGTATCATAAAGTAAGACAGAAAAAAAATATATAGAAAAAAGTAGCAACAATTTTCAAGCCCTCGTCCCTCGAGCATCAGTAGCTGCTGTTTATCAAGACAACACGAAACAAAACACTTAAATATGTTAAGAAACAGGAAAGGTAAGCTGAAATAGAAAATAGAAATAGATCAGAAAAAAAGATAACCAAATGGTCAACTTCTTTAATATATGATATAGGATTAGATTAGATAGAACTTTATTCATCCTGCAGGAAATTCTTGCTCCTGGCTACTGGTAGTACACTCCAAAAACTTCACAGTACTACCAGTAACAACCGGGGGGCTTTCCCAGGGCAGAGTCACACACTAGGCCCAGTTATTATGAGAATAAAGACAATAGAGTATTACATATTTGTGTAATAGACAAAATATGAAGAGCTCATGGTGGAAATGCAAAAAAAAAAAAAAAAAACAGCACCAAGTAGAACAACAATAGAAGTATGAGAAGTTAAGCGTGAGAGTAAATTAAAGTGAACTACAATAGAAAAATATATAGCGATGAAATACACACATGGAGCTGTGTTTCATCATGAGGACTTTCTCTTGTCATACTTTGAGCACATGTAGCTGATGTGCAGTAAGTTTACATTGTTGTAGAGCAGGATAAGTGGAGCAGAACAGCAGAACAACGTTGCAGCATTCTCCCGAAATGACTGATGTAGATGGGGACTAGATGGGTATTAAGATGTAAAAACTAAAAAAAAATGAAGACCAACGTAAAATGGCTCCATAGAGCTCGCCCACTGTAATCCAAGCCTCTGGATGTATCAGGACCCCAGACTGATTTTAAAGGATGGAACTTACATCCTATGCCAGAGTGTGTTCTGTTTTACTAGAGAGTGTGTAAGTGTTGCCATGTGTGCACATGTGCATGGTTAGTGACTGGAAAGTCTTTCTATATTTTAAAATTGCAATCCTGTTAGTAATCCCCCCTGTTTTAATTAAATGTATCTGTAGTCTAATTACTTTTTTTTTCTGTAACTTTGATGGAATACAGTTATATTTCTTTGTATCCTGATCTAATCTGTTACATGTGTTCCGTTACTCCACAAGCCTGGATACTCGGATACACACAGTCAGGATCTTAGTAGTGACTGTGGCAGTTTGATGCAATGGAGATAGTCCACAAAGCAGTTGTAGCCTCGGGCTCTGACACAGTGGTCACGTCCAGTCTGATGTCTCCATTGCCGCCATCTGCATTGATTGACGAGCCTGTGCTCCTGATCCCGAAGTTAAGCTGACACTTCTCAACCGCGACACCAAACATCAGATCCTCTTCATCTCGATCCAGACAATATTTTTAACCTCTCAATCCATACAGATAACCAGCTGCGGGAAACATCATTCCTCTCCAAGGAAGAAGACAAAGCAGCCGCAGAGCACTTTGATTCAAGTTGTGGATATGCAGTCGCAAGTCGTCCAATTTGTATTACAAAAGACGGGGATTCAGCGCAGATAGTCCTTCATTTCCATGCTCAGCTTCTTGACGCAGCAGCTAAAAGGTGTATTCTGTTCCAGGCTACAAAACATCTCCACAGTGAAGGGTGGAGTGCATCCCCGAATGACCTCCATTTCAACACAAAAGAGCACAACGACTACACAAACAGTGGAGATTGAGCCGCTGAAGCGTCTGCAGCTGCTGCTGAAGTGAGTAATCTACTTTACAGTGGGAGAAGTTACGGTCTAAAACAAACACTTCTATATTTGGTCTTAAATTCTTGTTTGCAGCTCTGCCAGAGAGGTTTGAGACCACCCTTGTCAAACCCAACGACCTGCAACATTTCATTATTTTAACACTAACCATGATATCACCATATTGAACAAGGCCACGATTAAGTAGACACACGATTTTGTCTATATGTTGCGTGGCGTGAACAAATGCTTTATGCTCACGGGCCAGCTAAAGGTCAAAGTTCGCCAACGTCTCATGACCAGACAACGCCAGGTCAAAATCGTATTCGCCACCCAGGGCCTCGACCTCCTCCCGACGGACATATTGATCAGTTTTGTCGGCAGCGAGCGCGTCTTCTCTTTAATTAAGCATCTCAGCGACGGAGACAAAAACCTCCAGTAACTCTCGTCCCATTCAGGACAAACAAATGACACTGATTAGTGACGGACATCTGTTGTGAGCAACTGGCCTGACGTCAAACACACTCCTGTGATTGGGGGGCCTCTTCAAGTGTGCTGAAGGCAGAATTGGTCAATATCGAACAGGACACAGACGAGAGAGTCGAATCATGAATGTGGTGGATTAAGACGCGATTTGATGAAATTTAAAGACTCACCCGACTCGAGGTCCGTTTGGACTTTTGACTTGGGATGACTTGACATTCCACTCAAGACAAAGAACACTCACAAAAAAAGTCTTACAAAAAAGCGTTCAGGCCTTGAAATCCAAATTTACCATGATGTTGTAGTAGTTAAAATCTCTATTTTCTGAATACTTTTAAGACTTCTTGTCCATTTTGGCCCAACAGAAATCTTTGGCGCTGCTGTTGTAGAGAAAACTTGATCAGTTCGGTTTTCCTCAGTGTTGCAAATAATGACGATACAGGGCAAAACATGAGTTTATTCAATCATCTGGTCCATCATAGAAATGGATCGCCAGTTAACATTCCTTTTGACCACATGCCCGACGGCAGACAAAAGGATCCACTGTACATGACAATGGTTTTGTTATTCTATATTCATTACATTGTGCAATTAACATTAACTTCACAATGATACATTGAAGCAGTATTGCCAGTATAAAAGCTGAGGTTTAAAGTTTACTCTTGAGGAGAAGCGGACGAAACAATCTCACAAATCTCACCACAAAGTCCGTCGATTTTCTGTTCAAGGGCTTCTAATTGTATCGAATGTTCCTCTCTCAGTGGATGGAGTCATTGCAATCATTGTTCTAAATCCCAATTGAAACACACAGTTTGGAGATACATTCAATAGGATTCATGTACTCTGACACATTTTTTATAATGCAAGACTGTCTTTCATGCCTGCATCACATTTTTTTTACTTTTGGTGATTTCGTCTCAACTCTGGCCAGATAAACCTACATTTCTCTTGATTTATTTAAATCTGCTGTAGGAACGCTCACGGTCACATCCACAGACATTTATAAGTCTGTTTATGTACGACAACTTTAACTTTACAGGCATGACGTAAGTGCAAGAGTGTTATTTGTAGGGTTTGCTTAGTTTAGGTAGTTTAAGGAAATATATATGCATTTTAACTGGATTCGTTTAAGCCAGTTTTTGTTTTTGTTTGTTGTAATAATGTTCTAACATTGTCCTCTTGGTCCGGTCTTTCTTGAAAAAGAGCTTGTGTTCTCATAAAACGTTTGGTTAAATATGGCAAACAATGATGCAGGTGAGATGTTGAGCTATCAGTCTTAGTCGATTGGTGTAAAATGAACATTATCAAAAAGAGAGGTATTTAAGCCAAGTTGTTTTGTCCGCAGAGCAATGATCATAGCCTGCAGATCCTGCAGCTTCACATCCTGTAATTACACAGAGGACCAACCAACCCTCAATCTGCTATGTTGGGAATATTTCATCCCTGCCAAGGAGTAGAGAAAAACTTAAGTCCCATAAAATTTAGATGAGTTACTCCTCCTCCTCCTCCTCCTCTTCTCTTCTATCCCATCATTAAAACTTGGGGAGCTCTCCTCCACAGGGACATTGTTGGGGTAACAATGCTTAACACCAACAATAGCCAGCTCCCCAAGTCATCTCCCAGCTTAACTTCAAGTACCCGCCATTGTCCTTTATTGTTATAGTAGCATATGTGTGAGGATGGTAAAAACGGGGGTGCGGGGGGTCAGGATCCACCTCAGCAGAGTCCTCATGTAGTCCGCAACACCCACTCAGCCGCCTGAAGAATATTGGACACAATGCGGTGCAGGAATTCAGAGGTTTTCTGGGACTGTCTGTGGAATTGACCCCGTGTGCTTCTACAAGGGGGCATCCTCCATTTCCCCACGACCCTCACCCTCACCTCTGACCTCCCACGCCCAACTAAAAACAACACTGTTGCAGGTTTAAAAGTGGGACCAGTGACCCGGAGCCCAGAGAAAAGCCATGCAGATGAGAACATAAATAATTCACGCAAGTGTTATTGCCCCCCTGGGATGGAAATCACCATATTCAAACGCACACCCTCAGAATGGCATGAGAGTGTGATCAGCAGGGAGCCCCGGGCTTACCTGCCAACAGCGTCCACATAGCAGAGATCTCATTCCGACAATGCATGCGTCACATGAAGCTTTAACTTGTGATGTTATCATTTCATTTCCTCCTTAGCAAAGAGTTGCGTTAGAGAAAATATTATAAGTAACGATCACAGTCTGAGTTCCTGACCTGACTTCACCTTTAAATGGGGAAATTATTGCTGCAAATAGTCAAAAGGAAACACCTAGTCTGAGGTCATAATTAAGGACAGACTCCTGCTGTAAGGTTTGATTTAAAGTTAGCTGATAATGGCGAGGTTTAAATCACGTGACTGTAATGCAGCTCAAGGCAAACTGAGAATGACATGTCAGGGACATTCTTAATAAAAGAAGTGAGTATTTTATGTGAACTGGTTGCAAAAGTTAAAAAAGCCACATCCCTGGAGTGGTTCATGGCTGCAGCCACTGCTTCACTGCAGCACACACTGAGTCAGGCTGCCACCTGCTGTCTGCAGTGTGTAAATAACTGACAGTGCAGGGGAATACCAGGTCAAATGTTTAACTAACAGGTGAAACTTCCTCAGCATAGTGCTTATCTTAGGACACATTTTTTGCACAAGTTTTCAGAAATCTGATGTTAAAACATGAAATTGAAGCATCTAGTTGAGAATATAGTCATTCACATTGGATTTGCGGAAAAGCTATAGAACATCGGATAAAGCCAGGTGTGATATTACTGTTTTGTCAAAAGGTTTGGCAAAGGTTTCAAAGGGCGTCTGACTGCATTTGTGATTTTAGGAACAATATGTTACAGAAATCAGGCTATGAATGATACATGAACAAATACCTCTGTAAAAGAAAAAAAGATACAGATTCAGAGTACAGATAGGAATAAATGAATATTTCTGAATGTGTATTACTACTTTATTAGTATGGTAAATATTTTTCATTTCTGAGTCTGAATTACTTTTCCAAAAACTACATAGTGTATTAAAGAAATAGACTGTGAAACTCTATACATTTTAACTAAACAAAATATGGTGAATAGGATTAAAACCTCAAATAAGACCTATTGTGGAACAAACATACTAAAAAAGAAAGAAAGAAAGAAAGAAAGAAAGAAAGAAAGAAAGAAAGAAAGAAAGAAAGAAGTGTATTTTTTAATATATTTGAAATCTGAGCTTTACATGTGAGATGTAGGGAATGTAATAGTCTGACCGCTCTGCATTTCAGTTTTTTCTGAAAATAGTTGAATAGGGCTTTCCTTCAACTGGTCTAATAGAAGGTGTATTATAGAAGAAAATATGATTCTTAAGGATTACACAAAGACTCACAGAAACAAAACACCAGTTTTGACACAATAGTTCATAGAAATGCAGATTTAGGTATCCCTCCATTACTCTGAGAGGACCAGTAATGATGACAGTGACGTCAGTCTGACAACAAGGGAACAAATTAGGTTGATTGAGAACATGCAGACTGTTGCCACTATGTGTTTGAATTGTTTTATTGTGTCGTACAGTGTGAGACCAGGATTCACAGGAAAGCTGCACTGACACAGATGATCGCTGCAGATGAATCACAGTTTAATTCTAGTGAAATAAAGGAAATCAAACCTGCCAGAGCTGGTTGCAAGATAATTAACAGGATCAAAAATGATAATAAATTCTGGTATTGGACTTTTCTTCTTTTTATGATATTGAATAGCAACATTAGGAGGGAGCATAACTTTGGTTTGATTACTCCAGGCTTTAACCATATTCAACATTTCCATGCCTTGAAGCTAGGGATTTGTGGTGTCACATTTGTGTCCAGTAGATGGCGCCATGGTGAAAATTTTGACTTGAAAGGTTACTGAAAGATTACAGTTCACACTTTCTTCACCCTGTAGTGGTGGAAAATAGTTGTATAGTTACTCAAGATCTGTAGATTTACTCAAGTACGGTAATGTGCTACTTTACTTAAGTATTTCTGTTTTGTGATTTGACCTTTTAGAAGTTATTATTATAGTTTTAATTCCACCTCTGATGGTCCACTGAAAACTAAGAATTTACATAGAATATGTTAATGTAAATGCTCATGGTGATGATGTTATAAAACATGACCTGTGCCTCAGTAATGCTCAAAGTATTCAGTGTTTGCATGAGCTCGCAGCAGGATCCTCTGCCACAGATTTCATCTGGCTCAGGAAGAGTTTTGTTCTCTCTGTTTGGATGCTCAGGCTCTGATCAAAATGTAAAAGTGTTCGCAGATGTGAAAGTACAACCCCCGACCTTTTAAAATATACATCACATCCTGGCTAAGACATAGAACTGCAAATTAAACTTCCCAACAAACCCGCTTTAACACACGAATGTTGAGCTCACGTTAATGTTGTAGGGATACTAACTCAACAATATAATATGTATACAGTGTATTATATTTCTGTTGACACGCCGCATGCTGAGTACTTTGACTTTGTGTACAATTTGCACATGTTGCGGCTCATGTTTAGGGACACACTGACAAAACTTTATCTCTCCTTCAGTGTTTGTACATTGTAGGACTGGTATTTGCATTATATTGCACTGTGCATTTGCATGTTTGCATTTGAGCTTGTGGGTGTATCTGTCTGCTTTGCGTAAATGTTGTAAAACTCTTGCCAAGAAAGTCTGAAGTGAAGAAACAAACACTACATTTCCGTGATAATATTCAAATATTGATCCATAAACTATCCTTTTTTTTTTTTTTTTTTTTTTTTTTTTTTTTACATTTTCTGTGAATATCATTAAAGTTGAAAATGTTGCAAAAAAACAAAAATGCACTGTTGTTGTTTTCCATTTGACACATTCCAAATATCCCAAGAGAAAGAGGAAAAGAAATAAAGTGGTCATTTCAACAAAACCTGGTGTTTTTCTCCTTTGGTTTTCTAAAAGATTTCCCATTCAACATTTAAAGTTTTTTTGTGTCATGTGTGTGATGTGATTAAAACATGGACTTGTCTCTAGGAGAATGAGCCAAGAACACAGTTTTCGCAGAGGTTAATACAGAGGAGAATGTTGCTGACTCACATTACATGGTGTAGTTGGTCTAGGTAAAGTACAAGCTGATTCAGATGAGTATGTCAGGCTTCCTGTATGCTTACATGAAACAGGGTATTTTAAAATGGGTTAGGGTAGAGGTCATGCTGAACTTACACAAAACCTGCTGTAAACATTAGGATGTGAAATGGAACTGTATGTGTGAAAACAAGGAGCACATTATACACTTCATGTCCGTTACATCAGAGGTTATAAAAGTCAAAAATCTATCAATTGTAAGGATGTTAAGTTTTCCTGTAAATGCGTAACCACACTACATTTTCTTTCAAAACAAAAGCTACCTTCAGAACGTTTGCACTCATAGTTTTCCATTTACATAAAGTGAAAAGGTCGGCTGTAAAACAAGTGAGTAGGATTAAGATGTTTCAGGTTATGGTATGTCATAAGACCCACTAAGTTCCTCTTAGCACTGTACTTGGCCCCATTAAGCCAACCATCTGGTTTCAATACAGCTGGGTCAATATACAATGGGGGGAAAACCCGAGAGTGATATTAATAAACCTGAAATGTCTTCCAACACAGCGACTTACTGTAGTTTAGAAGACGACTTTTATTTTTTTATAATACTCACACAATTTCTGGATTACCCTTCAGACCCTTCTGGATTACCCTTCAGACTTTTTTTTTTACAGAGAGACCTTTTGAATTAGTCAGATCCGCTCTCTGTTTCATCAGACGCGTGTCCTCAAAGTGTTTCCTTCCCACACTCGAGTTTTACAAAGGTGAGTGGAAACAAGGGGACGTGGCAACATGTGTCTGGTTAGTGAAGTGTGTGTTCCCTGAAGAAGCAGTGCAGCGCCTCAGCCAAGAGGTGGCATTGTATTGTCAACATCTGATAAGCGTGGTCAAACAGAGGTCAAAAAGAGACCTCAGATTAAGAAAAAAAAAAAGGTGAGGCAAGGAGGAAGGGCACATTTCCATTCAGCTGCTTCTCGTTCTCTCTCTCTGGAGTTTGATATTTTTAGATATATGAATTAGAGTATCAAACAATCCCTATTTAGAAAGGAGGCCATAAACAAATAAAAAGGCAAATAGTCTGAGTCACTGAGGGAAATGAGAAATGCCCACAACAAGCTTCTTGTATTGGAAAGGAGAAACATTGCTTTACTGTTCGTGCATAAAATGCTGTAATGTGACCTGTGAGCTTTCTGAGCATTTTCTGAGTGAAAGTGAAAAAAGAAAATTAAAAAAGGAAGTCCCCCGTCACACACAGACTAAAAATAGGATTCACTGATATCATATTAGCAGGACGGGAGTTTGTCACCATATGATCCAGTCTTTATATAGTTTTACTGATGACTTCTTTCAGCTCCCTTTCACGCGAAGGACATTGCAACGTTGCTCTCAAAGCG
Organism: Acanthopagrus latus; assembly: GCF_904848185.1. Lineage (NCBI taxonomy): Eukaryota > Metazoa > Chordata > Actinopteri > Spariformes > Sparidae > Acanthopagrus > Acanthopagrus latus. Next base: position 15,946,325 of record NC_051054.1, on the reverse strand, counting down.
AACAGACCTTCTTTTTCACTGCTGGGCAACAGCATCAGGAGGGAAGATCATGAAACCAAAGAGGAAGAGTGTTCTCATAGTAAGTTCTCACCCAGGTTGCATCATTCATTCATATTTACACCTTTTTTACATACTATAGTGTATCATATGATCATGCATATCACATTAATTATATGCAGTGCCAGTCAAATGTCTGGACACACAGTCTTTCTATGTTGTAGATTAATGCTGAAGATATCGGAACTATGAAAGAACACATATGGAATTATTTCATAAGCTAAAAACCGGAATGTGATTTATATTTAATATTTTTCTAAATAGCCACCTTTGCTTTGATGACACAGTCAGATTCATGAGATAGTCACCTGGCCAGTTAACAGGCTTGTCTTGTCAAGAGTTAATTTGTGGAATTTCTTGCCTTCTTAATGTGTTTGAAACCATCACTTGTGTTGTGCAGAGGTGGGGTACACAATTCTATAGCCCTATTCAACGACTGTTCTAATCCATATTATGGTAGGAACCACTCAGCTAAATTAAGAGAAACAACAGTCCATCATTACTTTAACACATAAGGTCAGTCTATCCTTAAAGTTTCCATTTTTATACACTGAACCCTGAATGTATCCTCAAGTGCAGCAGTTCAAACCATCACTGGCTCTCACGAGAGCTGCCCCAGGAAGGGGAAGACCAAGAATGACCTCTGCTGCAGAAGATAAATTCAGTAGAGTTACCAGACTCAGAAACCACAAGCACCTCAGATAAGAGCTCAGATGCTTCACAGAGTTCAAGTAGCAGACTCAGAGGAGACGGCGCGGTCGAACTGCTGCAAAGAAGCCACTATTGAGGAAGAACAACAAGAAGAAGAGAATTGCTTGGGCCAAGCAACACGAGGAATTGACGTTAGACCAGAATGACTACTTTGGTCTGCTTTGAGTCCAAATTTCAGAATGTTGGTTCTGACCACTGTGTTTTTGTGAGATGCAGAATATGTGAGCTGATGGTTTCCTCACTTGTGGTTCCCAATGTGGAGCATGGAGAAAGAGATGTGACGGTGTGGGGGTGCTTTGCTGGTGACACTTTTTGTGAGTTTTATTCCAAATTCAAAGGACACTTAACCAGCATGGCTACCACAGCATTCAACAGCGGCACGCCATCCGATCTGGTATGTGTTTAGTGGGACCATCATTTGTTTTTTTAACATGGACAGTGACCCCAAACTCACCTCAATTCTGTGTAAGGGTTATTTTACCAAGAAGGAGGGCGACGGAGTGCTGCGTCAGATGACCTGGCCTCCACAGTCACCCAACCTAAACCCAGCTGAGATGGTTTGGGATGAGCCTGACTGCAGAGTGAAGGCAAAGCAACCAACAGATGCTCAGCACCTCTGGGAACTCCTTCAGGACTGTTGGGAAATCTTCCAGGTGACTACCTCATGTATCTGATCGAGAGAATGCCATTAGTGTGCAAAGCTGTCATCAAAGTGAAAAGTGGCTACTTTAAAGAATATAAAATATAAAACATCCTGGTTTGTTTAACACTGTTTTGTCCACTACATAATTCCATGTGTTCCTTCATAGTTTTGATGTCTTCAATATTAATCTACCATATAGAAAACAATGAAAATAAAGAAAAAACACTGAATGAGTTGTGTCCACACTTTTGACTGATACTCTATATGCACATATTACATTACATACACATTATAACACATTCTTCCAAATGTCGCAATGTAATTATTGTTTATATAAAGTAAATCTATCATTATGTGTTTTATACATATGTCAAGTTTTCTATATGTTTTCAAATATCATATGAATGTATATTATTTCTGCTTACATGTACACAGTGTGAAATGATCGCACAGTTCACGCTTCTATCCTGTGTAATCAAAGTCTCATTGCAATCATATGTATATACATTTAACATAATACTACACACCACAAGTGCATTACGATTGTGGGTACAATTAGCAATCATGTCTGAGTATGTGAAAGAGATATATAGTATACATTATTAGTTTTAAATGCATTTCTATCTTATTTGTGGCTATTTTATCTTCCTTGCTTTATCTTTTTTCATTTTGCAATCACCTTTTCCCCACTGCTTCTGAGTATTGAGCTTCAGCAACTGAATTTCTTTATCTTAAACAGTGGATTTTTAAAATTTATTTTGTAGCTGGTGTTAACAACAGGTTGTGCAATCTCTCTTCTATGCTCATTCCAGTATTTTGACACATGTTATTCCCTTGGCTAGTGGATAATAGATTAATATTAAATATTTGATTATTGTGGGTTATGATATTGCGCATGTGCTATAGGAAATGGGGGACAATCTTGAATCTACAGACACCCACTCTGGCTCTAAATATTGTGACACTGATTAACTGAAGTAGATCCACAGGTTGGAAGTTATATACTGAAGATAAATCATGCTTGCTGCTGCATAGTCGCCCAGTGAAGCTTATGAGAAAATAATCATTCTTGCACTTGCACAACAATATATTATTCATATTGCGTATATCACGTGCCAAAACACAATCATGCCAAGCGGTCAGAAAGAACGGAACAAGAGTGTCAGCTGACGTTGCTTTTGTGGTAGCTGGTGCGTTTAAAGACCCATTTTAGAGTCTCCCCCCACACACACACACACACTTTACTTGTATTCTAGCTTACACCCTATTCTATTACATGTCATTGAATTAGCCAAGAGATGGGTGGAGTGAGGTTGTACTAAATAAACTTTGAGTGACACTTTTCTTTCCAGATGAACTGATATATAAATTAAAACACAATACAATTATATTAGCTACATATAGCAGACACTCTTTCCAACCGTAAATTGAGTGCATTCTCATCGACAAATGACGCAATGTTCGGCTCAAAACGTGATATTCGATCTCCTCGTGGAGGTCACCTCGGTTTCCTCCGGCGCCTGAAGCATCCGCAGCTGAACATGCGATGGTCTCGTCATCAGCGCTAAGTGACGTAGACGGCGTAGTAGATTGAATGAGCCGGTGAGCAGAGCACGAGAGACTCGCCTCAGCCTCAGAAAACGGTCAAGACGCCGAGGAGAGGGACACTATGAAGCTGTGAAGCGGTTCTTTTTCACCCGACGCCGACAGATATTACGACATATAAAGGGAAAGTGATTAATTGTTCCATAGTCTTGACAGCACAATGGCACGAGGAGAGGGCGCGGAGCAGTGCCCGGCGGCTTTATTGGCAGTCAAACCTTTAAATACAGAAGACAAGACGGCAAAGGTGAGAGCTCGATGCTGTATTTGATTTATTCGGGGTTGTAAAAGCGGTGGGTGTTTCGGTCAGCGTCGCCCCTGTGTGTTCAGGGGCGTGAAAAGGCGCCGAAATTGAAAGGAAACGTTAGGAAACGCTTCTTTTCCGCACGCCTCATTTGTCCCCGGCACATGAATCTCGCCCGGTTTTTTCCGTCCGTCCTCGGGCAGCTGCTCTTGCTCCTGAGCCTGACACACCGGTTTTAAAGGGACCACCTCCCATTCAAACATGACATTTTGGAGAAAAAAATTAAAACAATTTCATTCAGACGTCAAATGCAGCATAGCAGCCTGTGTGTGTGTGTGTGATGACAGATGTGCTGTGCAGAACGGTGACGTGGTAACGTAGAGTTGAACTGCGTGCTGCACGATTGAAGATTCGTTTGGAGTCTAAAATTAAATAATCAGCAGTGACATTTATTATGATATTAAAACACATGTCAGCCAGCCTCTTGGAGCGTCTACACAGAGACTTATCTGTGTATTAAACAGGTCTGAAAGCCTTGAAGGACTCAAACTGGCGGCTGTTCGACTCTAAAGCCTCCAGGTAACACCCTAGTGAGGTTTTCTATGAAAAATGTCCATCTATCCATCTACAGCCTAAAATGCCTCCAACATCATGTTTTCTCTCCGATCACTCTTTTATCAACTGTATCAGATCACAGGACATTTCAGCCTCACACACTGGTTAGAACATCTGCAGTCTAAGATGCTTTGGATTAAAACGCACCTCAAATGCATCTTTAGAGAAGAAGAATAGTTCGATTACTCTTTGCTGAATTTGCACCCCCAAGCAGCTCTTCTACTCAAATAGAAATCATTTCACATAACTTCTGAAAGGTGCGTTCAGTTTTTTTCCTTTAGTCTAATATCTTTCCGTGTTTTTGCCCGCTGAAGCTGTCCGCCTATTCCTGTGTTGTACAAGATGATCCTCACCAGCTAACCGAGGTCGCCTACAGGCTGTATTCCCTCATTAAGCCTTGATTTTATTTTTAGTTTCCCAATATTATTATCTCAGTGTGGACGTGGTGTGCTGAAGGTTTGTGAGGAGGCAGCAGTTTGCTCACAACATGAGGTGTTGCTGCTTTTGTGTCCGTGGCGGATGTGAATCAGGGTCTAGATACCCCCTTGCTGACATCATCAGCCCGTAACAGGTGATTGGCTCTGCCTACTGGATGTGATACAACTCTAGACTGTCTGCTGACTGTTGGCCACTCAGCATAAAACGTCACACTACCTCCAACATCCTATTGCTGGAGCCAATAGCAGCGCTGGAGTCTTAATGATGTGGTGTGTGTGTGTGTGTGAACTACAGTAACCTCATACTTTCACATCACTGTTTGACTACGGCGTATAGGCTCGGGCGGCATCGCCAGTGGGGATTTGTCTCTAATCTGACGTTGTGAGCAGTGGGGTGAGGGAAGTTAAACAATGTCAGTGCCTCATGGTAACAGGTTGTTTAACACAGCGAGATGCTTCGACAGAGGGATGGATGAGGGAATTTGTAGCTGAAAACAGGGACTGAAAAAAACTCCAGACAACAGATGAGAGCTGTAGATAATGGTCACACCACTTAACTGTCATTTAGAGCTCCTCTGGGATTACAAGCATTTCAGTGTTTACAGTCAGATGCACAAACTAACTCCATTACATATCTCCTCTGCCTCCTGTTCCCCCCACCCCCTCTGCTTGTCTTCCAGCCACGGGCCCAGAGAAATCGCCTGTCTGTGTGGAGCAAACTCTGCTATGCCATCGGCGGGGCTCCCTACCAGATCACGGGCAGCGCCTTGGGCTTCTTCCTCCAGATCTACCTGCTGGATGTGGCTCAGGTGATTGACAGGAGACACATAAGACAGACATTTTGTTTAACTGGAGTGGCCACTTAAATGTCTTAAATTCATATATCCTTAAGTTTATTCTGTGCTTTCCTTCTTTTTGCATTTTTCCCTGTAGTTGCAGATACTGATTAGCTTCTTGTGTTCATTCTTCTGAGCCTTGGATCAGTTTAACAGTCTCCAGCAGTAGCCGGTCAAGCGCATTAACCTGGTGTCCTGCTGCTTTGTTTTGTTACTCAATTAGCGAGTTAGATGTTTCCACTGTACACAGACCATTCAAGCTCAAGAGATGAGATCATTAGAGTGGCTTTGAATGCTACATTGTCCTCAGACAAAAATGGCACAGCTGTGTATCTCACTGCTGTTGTGTCATATTCTCACTGGTGTCATGGCTCTGTTGAATCATTCCAAAGCAGCGCAGCCATATGAGGTAGTGTTTAGTGTCCTCTTTGTTGTGGTTTCACGTCTCGCTCTTTTTCCATTTTCTCTCCTGTAGCTGGACCCTTCCCATGCCTCCATCATCCTATTCGTGGGCCGGGCATGGGACGCCATCACAGATCCAACTGTGGGTTTCCTGGTGAGCCGGAGTAGATGGACCGGAATTGGCCGCATGATGCCCTGGTAGGTTTGTGAATCTCACAGCAGTGCAATGTTTCAGGACAGGTTCATAATGGAAACAGGATATTAAGCGATGAAAAGGAAATGCTGGAAATGAGTGTGAAATGTACAACAAAAAAACAGCTCATGAGACCCCAGCAGTAACCATGGCTGCGGGGTTGAAGTGACTTCCGAGGACAAATGTGGTTTAAATTATGAGAATATAGTCCGTAACACCATTATTTTCTGAATCCCTCTGACACATACTAAAGCCACAAGTGTAATATTTCCAACACTCAAACAGCAGCTGAGGCTTCTTTCTAGATGCAGTTGTTTTGTAGAATCAACCAGCCGTTTAAGTTAAGACACATGTTTTTCACTTTTTGAATAGACTTGCCATTGTGTTCTGAATAAAACACTTGTTAGAGGTTGTGTGCCGCACACAGGACTATAAATCAGGAGACCAGAAATTTTATACAAAGTTAATTAACTTCTCCCCAACTTTACAGTTTTCGGTCGCTGCATGGTGTGTGTAATTTCCTCGTCCTTTTCCTTTTTTCTGTGGTGAGGCACTGATCACCGGAAGTGGACTTGAAAGCAGAGACATTCTGACATTCTCACAATAGTTTTGATTTTACAGCAAATGTATATTTGTTCCAAGTACTGGTCTCTCTGCTCACTAATAATTAAAAAAAAAACATCTTAGTTGTTCCCTAGTATATATACCATTAAACAATTAATTGGTAAAAAGAACAATTCATATTTAACACGTGGTACATCTTAGTAGAGTAAGATGGAAATGTTTGCTTCTAGCTAATCTGAGGAATTAAATACTTGGAAAACAAACTACACACATTAGAGCAAAATTCCTTGATTTGTCTAAAAAGATCTGATAACTTGTTTCAAGCAATACAGCACAGTATCGTCAGTCCTATGTACATATTAATGTGTTAGCCTCACTGGCTGTTGGTCAGGGGATTCCCCTTCCTCGTGCCAAAAGCATGCTGGGATTGGATTCAGCTCCCTGCAACCCCGATCAGACTACATCTGTATTTTTAATATAATAAAAGACAGTAATGGCCATGTGATGCTGACAGTTGAGCTCATGGAGGAAGTCAGTTTCTGTATAAAAATGACCTTGTTCCTGCTCGGAGGTTGAAACTGGGCGCTGTTTTACATGTGTGTACATGAGCAGGAGAGGAGAGTGTGAAATGTGTCCGCTGGATGTGAATCCCCACTTCAGAAATGCCTTAGCCTTAGGCTATGATTTGTGCCGGAACAGATCTAAATATTTTACGGGCATTTGTATCACATGTGATATCTTGAGCATCGTGGGTATTTGAGTCAGAAATGCTGGCTGTGCACGAGCAGCACAGGAGGTGGGGGTGAATTCACCAGCTTCTGCTGTGATTGGTCCAACCTACAACACACCATCAGCTTCAAACCAATGGGGGAGTGTCCGCGTGTGTGTGTGAGAGAGATTTCCCACTGACTGTTTAGGGAAGGGGTTTGGCAGTAACAGAGCAAGGTTACCTTGGGTCAAGAGACAAGTGTGGTTGAAATAATTGAGGCCATTGTTAAAACAGTAACATGTACATGATCCTCGGTGGCCTGTGCAGCTTTTCGAAACAACCAACCGTTAGACAAAAAGCCACAGCTGTCTTTTTATGTCCTCACTTCTCCAATTTCAGCTGAGAGTGTTTTACATAAAGACATTGAGACAAGAGACTCGAATGAGACATTTTGCCTTGAAAATATGTTTTACTTGAAACACAGCTTTTTGACATGCAATTTGGAATTGAGCAAACTGGCAAATGTGGCACATAGAGGGTCTTTGGCTTGTGTTCAAGTAAGCCATGTGAATGGGCAACAGTCGCAGCCAGGCCTCCATTTCCATATGAAATGGCTCTCATTAACCTAATTCACTCAGACATTGGAGATAAAACAGGAGGTGCTTTCTCTATCATTTCCCACGTGTGCCCAGACGAGGAGACCATGTGGGTCTGCAGAAGTGTCTTGTTCATTAAGGAAACATCTTTCAGTGTTCAGTGATACTGCCCTCAGAGCCTGGCGGCACTGTCTCTCTTGCACGATAGCTCTCGACTTTTAAGATGCAACCAAAGGCTATTTTTATAATTTTCGTGATGATGATGGGTCTATAAAATGTCAGAAAATGGTGAAAAACATTTGCATGTTCCAAGTGGCCAAGGTTTACTATTACATAAGCAGCAAAAATGAAGATAGTTGCTAATGAGTTCCTGTTAATCGAGAAAATTAATACTTGACTTGACGTGTGTCTGTTAACAAGACACACATGGTTTCCTTTTGGCACAAATATCTCTTGTAGTGTTTCCCCTCACTGCCCCACAGCAATAATATGAGCTCTAACTGCAGGCCCTTTTGTAGAAGAAAAAGTTTTAGCTGTACTGTTAATCTGTTTCTTTGAACAAAAGTTTCTGAAGTGGCACCAGCTTCTCTGACTGAGGTCAGCTGGAGGACAGACAAAGCTGAGGAAGAGTGAGAGCGAGGTGGGCCAGGGTGGCATCGCCGTTGAGCCAGCCCGCTCTCGTCTCCCCATACAGCCCAGACTGAGCCCTTTCTCCACACGCGAGCTCTAACAAGGCTGGATTAGGGGGATTATTCACAAAGCGGCATGAGAGAGTTGAAAAGACTGCAAGGGAGGAAAAATGAAAAGGGGGATAAAGGTACAGTAACAGTTGGCAGAATTGATTAAACAGTCTCTTGAGCAGCAGGAAACAGCAGGCTGGGCTCACTTTATGTCTCGTGCCAAACGGCACAGAATGCCAACGTAGAGGAAATATCAAACTCATTTCCCCTTTGAAACGTTTTAAAATGTACTTTCATGATACTCTTTCCTAACAATCCTCTACCTACCTTTCCTTCACAGGATCCTTTTCTCTACTCCATTTGCCGTAATGACCTACTTCCTGATCTGGTATGTTCCTCCTTTTGAACAAGGGAAGATCTACTGGTACCTCATCTTTTACTGCCTCTTCCAGTCGATGCAGACGGTTAGTGTGTCATACAGACAGACAGTCCTCACTGTACTTTGTTTCTCTTGTGCCCGCTGTGCCTAACTGTGTGTTTGTGTACATTTGCAGTGCTTCCATGTGCCATATTCAGCCCTCACCATGTTCATCAGCAAAGACCAGAAAGAGAGGGACTCTGCCACTGCCTATCGTACGTCAGTGCTCTGGTGTGATCAGATTGTTTTATGTGTGTTGCTGTTGTTGTTTATGCACTGTTGATCCATTTCTGTGCTGCTCTCAGGTATGATGGTGGAGGTGCTGGGCACTGTTCTGGGCACTGCAATCCAGGGACAGATAGTAGGAGGCGCCTCAAATTGTCCCAATGAGACTGATGTCATTGACAGCACGAACTTGAATAAAAGCGATGTGCCCAGTGATGTTACGCTGGATGAGACGGTGAGTCCTTTGAGTAATATCAGACAGTATTTACAGCTATTTGCTTCTGCCTTTACATGAGTGTTTAACCAAATGCTGTCTGTTCTGTCCTCAGAAACAAGCTTACCTGATTGCGTCAGGGGTCATCTGCATCATCTACGTCCTCTGTGCCATAGTCTTGGTTTTAGGTGTGAAGGAGCAAAAAGGTATGAATCCATGAAATAACAAAAGGAGTGGGAAAGAAGGTGGAAATCATAGCAGAGCTGTGAACTGGAGACATGAAACTCAGACGGTTAGGGGTGGGAGATAGGGCCAGCAATGAATATCACAATATATTTAAACGCAGTCACAATCCAAGATCTAAATTGCGATCTTTCTCAGCTTTTAAAGGCCCTGTTGGCTATGGCCACACTTGAAATAGCCTATGAATTTCTCCATTTGCATCAACAAAACACAACACTACATGAAATGTAGTTGTTTGGTGCAAGCTCCTTATCCACCATGTTGCTAGCTATAACTTGTGTTGCATCCAACCCAAGCAAGAGCCATGTGAAGTTACTCGTCCAAACAGCACAGGCATCTAGTTGGCTGAATCACACTAATATTTTGCACGTTGTGCAGATCTGCTACTCAGTTAGGTTGTGTGAAGTTAGGAAATAGAAGTAATAGGACTTCCGATACAGAGATCTCTAGGACCACATGGAAAGTAGACAAAATCATTTCATAGCCAAGACTTGAGACTTGTCCACTGATACACAGCTTGTATGATATACTGCTTGTATCAGTCCGTATCAGTTGCCCTTGGGGGAAACATTTGGCCTCCACCAAAAATGCTAGAATGCATTGGCATCATTGTGGCAGACACTAAATATAATCAATCATAGTTTCTCATCATTGTCGTCATGCTTTAAATTCCTCACAGCAAAGATCTCCAGCTGTCTTATCTATGTTCTCTTCTCCTCCCTGTTGAATTCTAGAGACCAAACGGAAAAACTCCATGCCCCTCACCTTCCGTCAGGGCCTGTGGCTGGTGATGAGTCACGGACCGTACATCAAGCTGGTTATCGGCTTCCTCTTCACCTCCCTGGCCTTCATGGTAACACTGTGTTTCATTATCTGTTTCATAGTCATAGTTAAAGAAACAATTACATATTCTGAAAAATGGTTCACTGTCTGTTAAATGGGAGGATTAGTGCAACTTTAGTATCCGTCCATTATATGAAGATGCTGCCAGAGTAGAGTTTGCGTAGCATAGAGACTGGAAACAAGGGGAAATGGCTAGTCTGTTTCCAAAAGGAAAACAACTTGTCGGTTTTAAAATGTGTGCATATTGAACGAACAAGATCAAGAGTATATCCCAAAACTGTTGAAACTTTTTTTTGTTTTTTGTATTTACAGCTACTGGAGGGAAACTTTGCCCTTTTCATCACCTACGCGCTCGGCCACAGGAAGGACTTTCAGAATATTCTCCTGGTCATCATGGTGAGTTTTTCTAAGTTTCCCTGAAGGACTCTTCGCCTCCTAATAAAAGTGCTAATCAGTGTGACATTTGGAGGACATCAGTGCAATCTGCAGCAGTTTGGCTGTCCGTATGGCACAGAGTAAGGTCCCAGAGTTTGTAGGGGGATTTTCAGCCTGTACTCAGGCGAGGGGACGCATGCTACCAGGGGCTGAAAGGGCAGATTTTCAGGGTGAGAGGAGGTGTTGTTCGGGCTCCTGGGAACCTGTCTCCCAGTCACACACTCGCATGGCGTTAGCAGGAGATCGAGGGGAGACACAGTGAAGCTTTTGTGCCCTAGCCATCCTTCACTGCCACCATTGGCTGCACCCTCCTCTCCATCCTCCTCACAGCCTTCTGCTCTGATGCCTTTCTCTCTGATTAGGAGTGGAAACATTTTTGGGCACAGTGTATCATAATTGGAGAGGTGGGAGTTGAGGGAAAGAAAGGGAATATTTTCCACTGTCCTTGCACAAGGTTGATGTTCACTTCTCAGGCTGCTGAGTTGGCAGGCTTGTTCCCGTGTGGTCATTTAACACTGGTTGACCAAGTTTGGCCTTAGAGGTCAAAGGTTGTCAACACAAAGAATACTGTGGCCTTGTTTCTTGACCTCCTCCTTCTGGTTCCCACATTTTCCAGAACATTGATCAAGCCCAGTTAGAAGTTAGAAGAGCTTGGATGATCTTATTTAATGAAACTACAATACCAATAGTTGTTGCTCTATTTTCTTCCAGCTCTCTGGGACTCTTACCATCCCATTATGGCAATGGTTTCTCACTCGGTATGGGAAGAAGACTGCAGTTTACTTTGGCATGACTGTAAGTTTAAAAAAAAGAAAGGAAAAAAAAACAACCTGCTTGTGGCATTAATTCAAAGAGGATGTATCATTATGAAATAATTCACATCCCTCTGTCTCTCTTTATAGTGGGCAATACCCTTCATGATCCTAATCATCTCTGTCGAGAGCAACCTGATCATTTCCTACCTGGTCTCCATGGCTGCAGGTGTGAGCGTGGCGGCAGCTTTCCTCCTGCCTTGGTGGGTTAATCCACAGGATACATCCCTGGATCTGAATGCACATAAACAATCTTGATGATTGTGTGTTGAGTTTTTTGCTAAATGTGGTGTTTGTTCTTTCAGGTCGATGCTCCCTGATGTAGTGGATGACTTCAAAGTTAATAACCCGGACATCCATGGTCATGAAGCACTGTTCTACTCCTACTATGTGTTCTTCATCAAGTTCGCTTCTGGTGTATCCCTGGGTATCTCTACTCTTAGTATGAAGTGAGTTAACTGATCCATTTTTTATAATAATTAATTTTTTGTAAATCCTGTAAAAATCTGTAAACATTTATCAGCACTCACTTATGTCTGCATGGCCGTGATCTCTAACACTCTATATGAGATTATCTCAACATTACAGCTCCCAATCCCATAATCCTTTGTCTAAGAATCATGCCAGACTGTACTCACATCAGCTCAACTTTTCTCTCCTTCTATCCGCATTTTTCTGCAGATTTGCTGGGTATGTAACTGGGTCCTGCTCACAACCAGAAGCAGTCAGTTTAACACTGAAGGTGCTGGTCTCTCCTGTGCCCGTGTTTCTTATCATTGTGGGACTGTTGATATTGAGGACCTACCCTATTGATGAGGATAGGAGGCAGGGCAACCGAAAACTGCTGCAGGAATTGCTGTAAGTGGAAAGTGAAATGCATGATAATGCAGAAGCTTGCGCTCGTAAAATGTTTTATTTAAAAAATGTGCATTAATTGCAGCATGCAATCTGCAAATTAACTAGTAACTAAAGTTAGCAAATAAGTGAAAAAATATTTGGCATCAAAATGTAGAGTGAAGTAGCAGAAAATGTACTTGAGTAAATGTGCTTTCATTCCAACACTGATAATTATGTAAATCCAAGGCTCATGTAAATCCCAGTGAATAGGGCCTTGTAACATACTGTTACATTCATATATTGAAAAAGTGATACGCTCTCAGATGCAATCCTAAAAAAATACAAGTCCGCTTGTTTCCAAAAACTGACTTGTGGAGCGACTTTATCCAGATATTATGAGTTGAATCAAGAGCATTATTAACCAAAGTAATCTGCAGCAACAGACGACTGCTCCGTTCCTTTTAAAGACTAAAAACAAAGAATGCTTTGCACATGTATTTTATTATTCCAATGTGTAGGTGAGAGGCGAGTAGATAAAAGTTGCAAGCAAACTCACACACACTGTCCAACTAGGATAATACATCTAGAGCATCATCAGCTCTGATGCAGCATGTAATCTGCAAAGTAACTACTAACTAAAGTCTTTAAATAAAGGAGTGTAATAAAAAGAATAATATTTGACGCCTCCATTTTGACGTTAAGTGGATTTAAAACTAAGCGGAAAATGGAGAGACTCAAGTAAAGTACAAGGACATCAAAAAAGTACAGTAATTGAGTAAATGTTCTTAATTACACTTCATCACTGCTGAATATAGTTCGACATTGTTGTGCAGAAGGACTCCTGTATTTAACCTGAGCTAAATTCAAATGACCTTCAAGAATAACTGTTTCCCTCCGCTGTTGGCGTTCATTATTCACCCTGTGTGGACAAGCCAAGTCCTCTGTGTCTGACTCCTGGCTGTTCTCCCGTCCTTTTAACAGGGAGTCTTCGGAGTCTGAAACCTCAGCGCTCGGGAGCAGCGTGTAAGCAGCTGAGGACAAGCCAGCCGCCGCTTACTGTACAAGTTTGCACAAGCTGTGGAGGGACACAACCACCAACTATAATGAGGAGGGACCACAGACCATTACTACTGCTGCTGCTGCTCAGACATCAGCGTCCACCGGCTCCCTAGATTGGATCACACAGGTTAACGTCGCCCTCTGGTGGCCGACCAGTTTCAGCTTGTGTATGTGATGGAAGTATTTTCTGTGGTTCTCTATCTTCTGCTGTGTCCCAATTGAACGTTGTCCGCAAAAACCTAAAAGGCAGCTCACAATATCTCCAGTTTAGAGTCGGTGTCTGTTCATCTTGTTTCCACCTGCAATATACCTTTTCCTTCTTTCATCATTTAGCTGAAAAACTGCACCGGAATCTGTCCATATTAACTTGAAGAAGTATCTACTACTGAACTGAACAATACAATCATTTCAAGAAAGATAAAAGAAGTTTTCAACAACTAAAGCTTCTATAAGTGTGAGACTAAGACTCATGGGAGCTGTAGTCTATTTTTTTTTATCTGGATGGAAATCAAAGATCTTTTCCAAAGATGTGTCCTCTACTGTTAACTGATACGATCCTGCAGCTGTCTATTTGTTATTAGCAGCTCCTTCATTTCTTTGTGCATTGCGCTGTGGGACATTAGTATTCATCAACTCTGTTATTACACTCCTCCAGTGTGAACGCACTACATACTGTGGTTACAATAGCATGGTATTGGGATACAGCTTGTGATTTGTGGTTTTGTTTATGAAGTATTTGCTGGTTTACAAGATTGGACCTTCACTCATGCAGGAAGGTCATGAGCACAAGGTTACCTTTAATGTTTACCGTGTCTTAGGTCAGCCGTTTGTGACTTTTCATTCAGATGGTGCACTGACAGAAATGCACAGTATGAGCCCTTATTTATAAAGGGCATACCAGCACTATCCCACTAATTGGAGTTTTATGCGGCTGTGCTACAATTTCTACTTTTCATTAGGTGTTTCCTGAGCATAATGTCAAACACAAGAACCTTTTAAGTGTACTTGAATCGTCTGATGGCGCAAAGACACCTCTTGGTATCATGCACTGTATGTAGGCTGAAACACTGCCTTACACACACATCTTGTGTATTTAGTTGCGATGAGATTTTTCTGTCGGTTAATTTTGTTGCTGAGAGGGGTTTCCCATCACACCCTTTTGTGCTTTAACATTTCAGCCAATCTCCGTGAGGTTGGATAGACATTTCCGAGTGTGCTTTTGTAATGGAGTCAATTCCATTATAAAGTCATTTCATTTGACATGTTCTCACTTCCCAAGGAAAGAACACAAATGCTTTATTTAATTATTTATTTGACACAGAAACATCTAAGGGATTCTAACTTTTCTTATGAAAGCACATGTGTATAATAATTTATTATCAGTAAATTGTTGTTGATGGTGATGTGACGGAGTGAGTCCTGTTGAAAACATCGAAATGAGATGAAACTATCACAAGTTGCAGTCATGCGATAAACAAGCTGCTTTTTACAGTGTTGGGACTCATAAACAGCAGCCCAAACCCAGTTTATCTGTAGGATATGCAGGAGAGATTTGTCCCCACTTGAGGTTACTCTACCGCAATGACCTTATTTATTTAAAAAAAGATCCTTAAAATATAATATATTCCTGCATAATTCTCGGTCTTAGGGGTTTTTAAATTGCACTTAAAGGACCTACTGGAGCACATTACGCATCTCTTTGGTCTCTTTGGTGTTTATATGCTGCTGTATGTATAATATGTAAATACTTTTTTCTAAGTTGGACCTTGATGAGCAATATGAAATTCAGTGAAGAGACAAATCCAAGTGGTGTACATTTTGTAATTTTAAGTCTGAATAAAGTTTGTCAAAGCAGAGAAAAAAAAACTGATGTGATGTCATTATCAATATAATAACTTTCTCTCTCCTTGTAGGTCATAAAGAATATTTGTTGATTTACCAGATCATGCCACAAAGATAATTAACTTCAGTTTTAAAAGGTGCAATATGTAAGAATTCTGAATCATACAACACATAAAAGTTATCAACAGAACGTTAAGAAATAACTTTTTTTCATCATGATGTCAGTGTATTGTGTTGCAGATATATCCTCCATCTATATCTAACTTACCGTGCTGACCCTGGTCCAAGGTTTCTGTCCTAACAGTGTAAACATCAACACTCCTGTGGTGGTCCGAAGTCTGGACCACTAGATAAACAGCTAACTGAGCTAACTAACTTACGGCAGACGCCTACTTGTTTGCATTATGACAACAAACAGCTGGCAAATTCTTACACATTGCACCTTTTTAAAGGGGCATTGTAGTTTTGGAGAAGAAATTCGAACTAGAATAATTTGAATATTTATAATAATAATGACAATAATCATAATAATAATAGTACTGATAATAAGTGAAACAGTATGAATCTGTGTTGTCCTCTAAGGTCAGATTGTATATTCACTTATTTCACTCATGAAAGCAAAGAGTTTGTTCAAGCATAAAAATACTTGGTTGGGCGTCCAGGTATGTTATCTCAGGACAGTATCTAAAAAAAAATACATCTGGTAGAAAAGTTCCCCTTTTTAAGAAAAAGAAAAGAAAAAGAAAGCCCATTCTGAAATGTCCCAATCAAATATTCTCTTATATTTTCTTCCT
Source organism: Acanthopagrus latus (assembly GCF_904848185.1). Lineage (NCBI taxonomy): Eukaryota > Metazoa > Chordata > Actinopteri > Spariformes > Sparidae > Acanthopagrus > Acanthopagrus latus. Next base: position 15,930,314 of record NC_051054.1, on the reverse strand, counting down.
TTCATTTCATGTATTATTCTATTAGGTCTGAATCCTTCCTGAAGTACTCTGACTTGAATCAAGAAACCTATTGAACAAAGAAATATTCATACAAAGAAAGTCAAGCAACTGGTTCCCTGTAAAGTCTGAAACCAACCAAAACCAATCTCAACAACAGGCTGCCAATTTACCCTCCACACTAATTACCCCCAGCCGTGACTGCGCGCTGCTTTTACGCGCAGATCGAAAGAGAAGGTAGAAGGACAGCAGGACTGCTGCGATGAAAACAAAGTGGCATCTCTATATTTTCTGGAGTGTTTTATCACTTGGCCTCCTCAGCTGTGCCGGCGACACTTATGAATCTCAATTCGCAAGAAGGAAAACGCTCTTCAAACCGGACACGCCAAAATCCAAACTGTCAACAACGGGCAACAGAAAATCCTCCCTCTGGTTACCTGCCAGCTCGTTTCCCTTGTCTCACCTCGGTCCCACTCCGGCGCCTGGAACACCTCGATCCATGCGTCAAGGTGAGACCCAGTCGGGCCTCGCCCACCTCCCAGACGTCTCTGTAACCTGCTCCGCGTCTGACTTTGTCGTGCGGGTCAAACCGGCCTTCTACGGCCAGGGCGCAGACGCAGAGGAGCTGAAGTTAGGTAACACCTGCAAAAGCAACGGAGTCCTCGGACCGCACGGTGACCTGCTCTTCATATATCCCCTGACTGCGTGCGATGCCGTGCGCCAGGTAAGATTTCCATCGAGTGGCACCGTGTTTAAAAAACTTGAAATCTGTTGAAAGCGCTGCTTCTGACCCTTTCTTGGCAGACCCCCCGCGGTTATCTGGTCTACAAATTTGTGCTCCACTTTGAGCCTTCGCCGAAACGTTTCCCAAGCAGCGCGCAGCGGATCGATGTCGATATTGAATGCCGTTACCAAAGGTCAGATTTCTCTTCGTTTGGTCCACATTTTCTGTGCGTGAAAGGCCACTATTTACAACCTCCACACTGTCCAGGAGCCATCACGTGCACCAGCTGACTGTGCAGCCCACCTGGAGAACCGCCGTTGTGCGTAAGAAGCTGAGAGGAAGTCCACAGGAGTTCCAGATCGAGTTGATGGATGGTGCGTTTAAAGACCTGCGGATTATTGTTCACTCAGTATGTTTATGTATGTGTGAAGTGGCTCCATTTGGTGTGATTGATGAACTTAGATTCGTGGAGCGGAGCAGCCAAGTCCCAGGTGTTCCAGCTCGGAAAGACGCTTAATTTCCAGATCTCTGCTGCTCATCTCCCAGCCGGTGGGAAACTGTACATCAACAGCTGCTACGCTTCACCATCCACTGGCTCTGAGTCACCCCTCAAATACACCATCCTTGACAACTTCGGGTGAGTATTATGGACAGTAAAGCATTTAAAACGTTTTGGTTTCACCCTGATTTAGACTACTGTCGTCACCCACAGATGCATGCTGGACAGCAAGAGAGAGCCAGGGGCCTCTCGGTTCATCTCTCGGACAGACAAGACCCTGAGATTCTCCCTGAAGGCTTTCCAGTTCACATCCGACCCTGACACAGAGGTGAAACGCAAATTGGTGTAATTCTCTGGATTCACACACAGTTCACCACTGTGCCTTAACCCTGTTTCTATTTTTAGGTCAATATTCACTGCAAGTTATTTGTAACATCTGAGGAGCCAGGTCCTGCGCACAAATCATGCACGTACAGAGGAAACAGGTGAATATCCACACTATGAATTGATTTCTAGGACTATATGCGACTTTGTGTTTTTGTCATACATTTGCATTATTATGATATATTTGTCCTATCCTGCCACCTTTCTAGCTTCAAACAGTGTTCCGGGGACCTCGTTTTTCTCTGAGAACAGCTTGTTTATTCAGTTATGGAAAAATACATATTTCTGAGTTCAGAGTATCAATATTGTAAATATTACAATTCTGAGTATCTAAATCTATACTACAAACTGCCCCTTTAAGTACTATGCAAACTTCTAGTTCAGTCACTAGTCCCCAATACTGCTGTTTCAGAGTGGATTCAGCATATTTGTGCACTTGCCATGACAGGTGGAAGGCCCTGACTGGTGACGACTCCATCTGTGAATGCTGTGACTCGCAGTGTGTGACCTCCAAACCGCGGAGAGCCATGATGGAAGGTGTGTGTGTGTGATTCAAATGAAATATGTATGCACACATTTCTACTCAGATTAACTAGACAGTATATCTCAGAATCTCTCAAACTAATATAAAAAGTCCAGTCACATGAATGGGAGTAATCACACATTTTCCTGTGATCATTTTAAAATGGCTGTATCTCTACCACTTCCAAGGCTCTGCAAGCAGTGGGTCATTGCTGGTCTCTGATGAGCCATACACAGCAGATGATGGCTTTCTACCAGTCAGTCCCCCCTCAGTCAGCATGAGCAGAGACGGCGAGGCTACAATCATTCATTACATTGATTATCGTGAGAACCTGTGGGGAAGTGAAGATGTAGTAATGTATGATGAGGATGAAGAAGAGCAAGACAATATGGCAGATGATGATGATGATGATGATGATGATGATGGAGAAGAGGAACAGGAGGAGGAGGAGCAGCCAAATGGGGTTATCGTCAGAGTGATGACAGAACCTGATTTAGAGGAGTTAAGTTTCAGGGAGAGGATCTCAGCGGGGGAGAAGAACGAGTCTGAACTGAGGGCTTCAGATCAGTTCGAGCAGGACTGGTCAGGGCATTTAGCAGAGGAGGATTTTTCAGTGGGTGAAGAGGAGGACGATGAGATCTCTGATGCGCAGCAGGTGATCCATTTGAATCGGAGGGAAGGTGAAGACGGCCTGCAGAGAGCCTTCCGGCCCCTGGTGTCGGAAGGAGAGGAAGAAAACAGGGAGCACACAGGTGGAGGTGGAGAGGAGGACAGGATGATCGCCTCTGAGGCGGAGCAGAAGAACGATGATGAGGATGTAGTATATGATAGGGAGATGACGTGGTATTTCACATGGAGGTAGTATTAGTTTGATGGTCAGTGCTCTGCTTTAAAGACTGTTGTTACTCTCCATACCAGAAGGATATTCTGAGTCTTTTCAATAAAACATGAAAATGCAATTACTGGACCCTTTTTTTTTTTTTTTTTTTTTTACACGTTGACGTAAGACTAAGACTCTATTTCTTCTCATAATGTTTAATTGTAATTAGATTTATATTGATCTGGAACATGACTGATTCTGATAGCAGTTGGCATGGATCGATTGAACAGTACCTCCACCAATTTTACACGTTAAAGTGTGTTTGCAGGTTTTGGGGAGCACCCTTTGAGGCATGTCAGTGTGATTACTCCTGACAGTTACAAATGTCAAAGAGAAGGAAAATGTCTTTGAGTCTAAATCTACGTACTTGTTTGTATCGCACTGAGCCATACAGACCTAAGGCTCAGGAAGAGAAGGCTGAAATAAAGAAATTGGATGCAAATGTCGGGGGGGGGAACAACACTGGATATCAGATGAACTGGAAAATTTAAAAGAACAATAGAATGACTGCCACAACTTGATCTGTCAATAAATCTTTATTCTTTTAGTTATGGATAATCATTTATTACAGTCTCTGAAACCACTTTTGAAATATATTAAAGTTTAACACAGAAACATCCCACCGTTTGAGCCATAACCGTAATGTCTCCATTATCAGTAACTAAAAGCAGCAGAAAATGTGCTCGAAAATAATGATTCCACTGTTTCTTTCTTTCTGTCTGCTCGTTGTTTCTGTGGCATCAATGGTCATGCACATATATAGCTTTGGATCAGAACAAATGACACGTAGGATTTGTGAGACCACATTTTGATATGATTAAGAGCTACATGACCAAACTGGAAGTAAAGGTTCAGCACAGCATAGCAAAGAAGACATTCTGTCTCTAGTGACCCTACTCTTAACATGACAATAGGAAAAAATAACTTAATGTTTTTTTTTTTAACAAATATAATTGGTGTGGAAACTATTTGAAAAAATGTGGAAGAGAAAGAGATATCTGTAGCAGAGCTTCATCATTACTGTTAAATGTACAACATTTTGCTATATTTACAGATGAGCGCCCAAAAGTCCCATTGGTGAGTACTGACTAAAGCTCTGATTCAGCAGGACATAAGTGGTACAATCATCGTTTGACACTAGAGGGCGGTATACTCCCATCTCTAGCAAATCTAAAGCTCAGAAGACCCTCTGACAAAATAAAATATAGTGTATTTACTATTAGTAAAATACAACATGAGTACTTGGTAAAATTAAGACCCACACCATAAACATCAAACTGAAAGGATTTTCTTTAAAATCCAGAGCTCTGAAATAACATCTCATGTCATTTCATCCAACAAGTCCAATTTCTTGTCACACAGGTCCAACTTGCAGAATATTCAGTGAAATTAGTCCTTCTCCGGTCTCCTTCAGTCTTTACAATCATGCTGATGGTGTCTCTCCTCCTTCAACAGTACCTGCTGTCCCATTTGTCTTCTCTGCATCATCTGGGGTTGGAGAATTTAGGCAAAATTAGTTTAATGTGGTGCAGAAGGGTTGTTCAAAAAACAAGAAATAAAGAAACTGATTTGAAAGTTAGACAGGCTAAAATCAACTACTGAGTGGATTACTATGGATTACTACATTTTGCACAAACAGTCATGTACTCCTCAAACTGAATTATGATCTCTTCGTGTCTCTTTCAGTTGCCTAATACTTTGGTTCAGGACAAATGTTGTGTTTAGTGCAAATCAGCAAATATTAGCCCTTAACACAACAAGTGGGGTGCAACTGATGAGTTTGAATTCAACTTGGAAGCTGACATGTACGGCCACAATGATACAAAGTGAAGCTGGTGTTATTATCAGCATTTTAGCACTGTCATTGGGAGCATGTTGGCATCACAGACTATTTGGCTGCATAGAATTTTAGCTTCATACTCTTGAACCAAACAAAAACCCTGAATCATCACCTTAATTTCTGTTGAACTCCCTTAAACAATATAATCTCTCTTACCCATGATACTCTCTTGCAGTGCGTCCTGTCCTGCAGTTTGCTCCGTCACTTCGCCGGTCTCAATCTCTTTTCCTTTCGTTTTGGGTTTTTTTGCAACAGGCGGTGGCACCTTGACTCCCTTCTCTGCTTCACCCACTTCCTTTGTAACAGAGGAAACCTCCAGGTTCTTCTGTATGGTTGTGTTGGCCTCCGGAGCTGGCTTTGCCTCAATCACCATCTTCTTGTTGCTCTTGGAGAAGATAAAGCTTGCTGTGCTGGTGGGGGACTTATGGGGGTCTATCGGAGATGTGGGTGACTGCAAGCTTAGGCGAGATCCAGGGCTGGCTTGTGATCTGGCGGCTGTCCTCAGGCGGATGGCCTCCTGTAGGTTCATGGAACGAGAGGCGGTCATGGCCGGAGCGGACTTTTTAGTAGGAGAGAGGACTGTGGATGGAGACACAGGTGGAACTACAAGAGACTGGGACTTTGGAAAAGCTGGTTGTGAAATGATTATGGCAGGTGGGGAAGTGGGTGGGGAAGAGGTGATGATTAGAGACCTTCTGATGGGCTTCTGAGGAGCCTCACTACTGGCCGATGAGGTTGGGACCTGATTGCTGGGCTGCTCATTCCTCATCGTGACCTCAGCCTGTGGTTGCTCCTGAGCTTTAGGAGGCTCAGGGCTGCTGTTAACGGGCAACGGAGTGACAATAGGAACGGGTTCCTCCTGTGCAACAGGGGCAGAGGTCTGCTCTGGGGTTTGGTTTTCTGTGCTTGCAGGATGAGACTGTTGCTCTGATATGCTTGCAAGACCCTCCACAGGTAAAGGTGGAGTGTTTACAGGTGGAGAAGGAAGAGGTTCTTTAGATGGTTCTGTTGTAAGAGAGTTTTCTGTAGCTGGAGGGTTTGAGACTTCAGGTGGTGGTGAATGGGAGGCCTCCTGAGTCGACGGACCATCAGTGGTCGGGGGTGTAATTTCCGGCTGTCCGGGAGGTGGTGGTGGAATACTTTTAGGGGGAGTGAGAATACTGTGAGATGGGACATTCTCCTCTGGAAGAGCAACATCCTGCTCTGATGACTGGGGTTGTGATTGCAGAGGTGGTGGAGATGGAATACTCTGTGGTGGAGCAAGCTTGCTAACAGGTGTTTCCTCTTCAGATGATTGATGAGCATTCTCTTGGGAAGATGGAGAAGAAACCTCTACAGTTGACAAAGTCAAGACCTCTTCAACTGGTGAAGGGGATACCATAGTAACCTGGGTGGAGGAGAAGTCTTTAACAAGTGGAGGGGGGGCTTCTGGAATCTGAAGAGGAGAGGGATCACTGGGCCTCTGAGGAGAAACCTTTATAGTCGGAGGAGGAGAGTCTTCTTTAGGTGGTGGTGGGGGAGAAACCTCTTTAGGTGGTGAGGGAGGGATGTCTTTGGGTGGCGATGGGAGGGAAAATTCTATAGGTGGTAGTGGAAAGACTTCTTTAGGTGGCAGAGGAGAGACTTTCGTAGGTGGTGGTAGGGGAGAAACCTCTTTAGGTGGTGGTAGTGGAGAGACTTCTTTAAGTGGTGTTGGAGAGACATCTTTAGGTTGTGTAAGAGAGACTTCTGTGGGTGGTGGTGGTGGAGAGACTTCTGTGGGTGGTGGCAGTGGAGGTGGTGCTGGAGAGACTTCTTTTGGTGGCCGTTGAGGAACTTCTATAGGTGGTGGCAGAGCAAATTCCTTAGGTGGTGGAAGAGGTGGTGGAGGAGAGACCCTTGTAATGTTAGTGGACAAGACTGCTTCAAGTGGTGGAGGGGGAGCTGAATAAGGTGGAGGAGGTGGGATATTCAGGGGTTGTTGTACGACCCCTGGGGATGTACTGGGCTTCTGTGGTTCAGCCTCCTTAATCACTTTAACACATTCTGTTTTCACCACTGATAAAACGGACGTAGAGTGACCACCAGGAGTGGACCTCTCTGGGAGCCCCTCAACAGGTATACCTAACCCCTCCTCACCAAACATAGGTGGAGGTGGAAGAGGGAAATCAATCTCATCATGTCCATCAAGGCCCATTGGTGGGGGTGGTGGGGGCCAGGATGACTCAGGTGATACAACAGCCAACTTGGGTTGGAGAGGATTGTGCACCAGGGAAGATGGAGGTGGAATGTGTAGTAATGAAATGGCTGGTACTGTGTCCACCGCTGTAGTTTGTGTGGTCGTCTTTTTGGCTTCTTCTTCCCTCACTGTTGCCAACCTTCCTTCGCGTCTCTCTGCGGCTTTCACCAACATCCCGCTTAATATGTCACTTACTCTTACATTCCCATCTTTTTCTATCACTTTTCTATTTCCCGTCACATCAACATGCTGCTCAGCCAGTCTGTCGTTTTTCTCTTTGTGAATGTCTGCATTCAAAATACCACTTTCTTGAACTTTCTTTAACTCCAGCACATGTAGTGATCCATTAACAGCCTCTGCTGTTGTCTTGTGTTTTCTTTCTACCATTAAGCTCTTTGCAGTGCCACCTGGGGATGCAGAAGGAGAGCTCCTCTGCTGTCTCCTGTCCTTTGGATTCTTCTTTATGATGGCGTAAGTCTTACCAGGTGCCGGGGGTCCCAGTAGCAACTCAATGCTATGCATGCTGTGAGACCATACCTCTGGAGGAGGTGGTGGAGGTGCATGAATTTTTGGTGGCGGAGGTATGTTGAAAAGTTCTCTCAAGGCCCTTACAGAAGGGCTGACACTGGCAGTATTGAGTCTGTCAACTTGGGTGTCAGGTTTGAGATCCACTGTAGACTTGCTGTTTTCAGGAGCCTCAGGCTGTGCAGGAGGGGGCTGAGGTGAGGCAGGAGGAGTGGAACCAGGGAAAAATCTTTGAAGCTTCGCTAAGAGGCCTCTCTTGTGCCTTGGAGATGAGCTGTGAGTAGGTTTAGAAAGCCGTGTCGATGCAACATCTTGGCTGGAGTAGCCACTGGATGGGGACACAGTTTTGCTCATCTTATTCTCCTGCAGTGATTCCTGCTTCTCTTGTGAAGCGTCTTTGGAAACAGTTCCCTCAGTCTTTGAAGCTTCCTCTGCCTTTTGTGCCTGATCTTTTTGATTTTGAGATCTGATGGGACTGAATGACACAGAACCTGTAGAGTCTTCCAGAGAGCTGGTATCAGCACTGTATCCAGGGCTGTCTATTGGTTTTGAGGGCATAGGAGATGATCCAGCTTTGTTTTTTTCATTTTCATCACCTGAGGCGGAGATTGTATGGAGAGTAGGTTCCCCTGAAGTGACCCTGACCTCCGTCAGATCACGTGACCTTCGCTTCATCTTATTGTGGAGGGAATAGGATCGGTTTGGAGGAGGAGGAGCCTTCTTAGATTTTATGACAGAGAGGCTACGTGCAAACTGCCCATCTTTCTTCACCTCGCCTCCCTTATTCATGAGATTGCCATTGGAGGTGCAATTTGAAGCCTTGGAGGAGTGAACACTGACTTTGTCCTCTTTAGCTGAGCCATCTCCGTCCTGGGACCTCTTCTGTCTGGGGGTGCTGTTGCTGGAGATGGTTGAGGAGTCAGAAACCAAGGTCTCTGAGGACTCAGAGTTGCTCCAACAAGAGCTGTCGGACATATTGGGAGGCTTGTAGCGAGAGGCGGAGGTGATGGTGGAGGCTCTGGAGGAGGCCCTGGAGGAATTTTCTCTGGTATGAGAGGCTCGAGAAGAAGCACGGGAGGAGGATGGGCTGGACAGCAACAAGCTGCTCTTGCTGACAGTGCGGACACTGTTGCGACTCCGTCCACGGCTGATCTCCACCACGTCGATGGAGGGTGGCAACACAGCATTGGGGATGATTTTGGACATGTATGCAGCCTGGGGTGACATGGTTATGACAGGGCTGGGTGGTTCCTGCTGGAGGCTGTTGGCAGTGGTCAACCAGGGAACGGCCAGGGACCGAGGCCTCCGCTCGCCCGACAAGTCAGGACCCAAGCAGTGCAGCAGGGCAAGGTCATCTCTATGACCAGCATGGGTGGCACCGAGCTGCTCAAGTTGCCCTTTGTTGAGGGGATGGATGACATCCATGTCTTGAAGGTTGGAACTGGCTCCTTGCTGTGACTTTGCTGCATGCTGCTGCCCATCAGTTATTGGGCTTTCGTCAGATTCACCATTATAAAGCTGCTCCTCATCTAATCTCTGAGCCACTGTCCAACCCCCTCTGTCCAGGCCTGACGGGAGACAGGAAGACCAGTTAGCACAAGTGTGCAAATGGATGCATTTATTTTCTGTACAGAAGACAGTAACGTAGCCATATGTAACACCACAATCACTCTGAATGTACTCAATCAATTCAAAAAGGTAATAATGGATAGATGTTTTATGAAAGAAATACATTAAAGTAATGAGCCACATACCCAGTTCTCTCTGAACATGCTGTGGGATCCCTGCAACAGTTTTTCTCTGTTTTCTCCTTGTCTTGGATTTTTTCCCAGAGTTCAAGGGCCTGAATGTTGATCCTGGGCAGACAGGCATGAGAAAATAGTGAGAAACATGATCTTTTGATCCATTTAAACTGAATCCAATCTGTAAATCTCATCATTAAGGGGAAACACGACAGGTATCTACCCTGCTCAGTGCAGTGTCTCTCCCTCAATGTTTAATCTCTAATTTTGTGCGTGTGAGCGTCACCATATAGTATGGTGTATAATGACCAAGATTACTTACAAATAGTAATTTACAGTTGTGGTTACCTTGCCTCGTGAGTCCAGAACGGGAAGATCTTGAGGACACGGATGATTGCACAGAGACGACTGAAGTTGAGTCAGCAATGGTGCTGTCAGTCATAAACCCTCCACCTTCCCCGTCTGTGTGGATCGTCCTTGATGACTGGCAAAAGGAGATACAAAAATCAATCTGATGAAAAATCGCTTGTACAAGAACTCTGCATTTGCAGTAAGCGTAAGAAAATAAAATGCTGTTCTGGGCGTGATGTGTCACTCACAATTGTACTCTCATTATCCCGGTACTCCACTCCATTATTGGTTTCTGCAACGAAAGTATCATTTAACTGCAGATTATGATAGCATTTAACATTCTTAAGCGTGTTTATATCCTCTGGTGCACACCCTCTTGAGTATACATACTGTTATCGACATCTTGGCATGAGACACCTCTAATTTCGTGCACAGACATAACACTGTATCATAATGTGTTTTGTACCTTCCTGCTGCATCATTTTTAACCCCTCCAGGGCCTCAGTGTGAAGGTTCTCCAGGTACTTGGGCCTGCTGCCCTCAATGAACACGTTCTCCTGGAACAACGGGGGTGCCGGGGTCTTGTCATCGTCGTCTCGCCTTGGGGAAGCTGGAAGTAGAGCGGAGTGGGAGAGGTGGGGGGATCAGCCTGGATGAACTCAAAGCTCTCTGTGTTACTGTAACAGTAGATAAGTGGGCCATATGGACGGGATGAGAGCATTCAGGTGTCTGCCAGGGGCCATTTAAGCACAGGAATGGTTAATGTGTTTGAGGGTTAATACTTGAGAGTGTGAGTTAAAAGGCTAAATTCGACTCAGGCAGGATTAAACTCCAGTGACTCTGACAATGACTTGGCACTGGATTATCATATCAAAGATCTACCGTCAGCAGCATGTGCTCTAGCTTAATTATCATCTAATCAGACAGTGAGACGAGCACTGATTAAATTGCTGTCAGATCTTGTTGCGTGTACATCAGTTCATTATAAAATACCTGTGATACCATGTCGTGAACCATGGACACCACCCATGTTGCCATGTTGTTTTAGTGAAGAAATGTTAATCAGATGAGAAAAATCTTCATTGACTAATTTTGTTTTTATGCCTAAACAAGTACATTACTATGACAGAATAGACAAACTTACCTTAAGAGGACAAAACAATTTAATTTGTTTTCACTTTATCTTTATTTGGCAGACCCTGCCAGCTTTATAGCTTTAAACAGTGTTTTTGGGACCTTATTTTCCTCTGACATTAGCTTGTTTATGCAGTTATGGAAAAAATAAACTCACATGTGTACTTGTATAAACCTATTCTGATGAGTTGTTGTCACAGAAAATCAAGTCAAGTTGTTGGTTTGAATGTTGTGATTTTACTTTAAGAGTGTGAAAACTCTCTTAAAGTACCAGCCACTTAACATTTGCTGACTAACTGACATGTGATTCAACTCTGTGATGCTTCCAGGAGACAGTCTTGGATCAATGGGCTAACAACCGGCTAAGACACTTTTATGTAATGACGACAGCTGCTCCGCATTTAGCCTCCTACTGTACTCCACTGTCTCTAAAAGACCATGCTGGAATTAGCCTTGACAGTCATGTGCTCTGTGATCGGTACTAATCATTACCACTGTCTCTTCTGTAACAGCATTACCGGTGATAGAAAATACCAAGAAAGAATTATCTATAAATATGCAAAAATCTATTTTTGTACTGCAATTTGGAGCGAATATCAGCTGTCAAAGTCAAGACTTTAAATCACAGCAAATCAGGAGAGTAAACATTGAGAACTGACAGTCTATAGTTCCAGTGAATGACAGCACTTTTCATTACTTTACTGCCAGTCTAAGGCGAGCCCGTTGATCCAGCCTCTACTTGTCTCATTTAAAGAGCAATGTCAACAAGGAGCGACCGGTTTAAGTCATAAACCAATCACATCTATTGCTTCACAATTCAAGAGGTTGGCAAGTGCCGCTTTCACTCACCTTTCCTCTTGAAGACTGGTGGGAAGCAGGGGAAATTAGCACTAGAGCTGTTGGTCAGAAGCAACACCATGGTGTCTCATAAAAGAAAAGTAATCCAAAAGTACCCCAAAACTATACCAAAGTTGTGTTAAAGAGAGAAAAAAAAAACAGATCTAGAGGTTCAGTCCGTCAGCTGACAAAAACATCCTGCAAAGACCAAGACAGGATGATAATCTTGTTTGTTTTTGATGTGGTTGTTGTTGTCAGTTCAGGTCCACGCGGAGCAGAAAATGCCGCTACAGCCAATAGACGGTCAGAGCTCAGACACTAATCCTCAGCAGCCTAATTCTCTACTGTATCTCCCCCACACGCTGCCACACAAGAACCAGCGCAGCATCCCCCTGTTGCCCCCCATCCGCAGGCACGCTCGCCCCGGATTGGTCAGTCGGGGGGGGAACAGATCAAATAGAGATCATGCATGTAAACACTTAAGGGAAGGGAAAGCTGTTGTCAGGGATTTGAGGTGCCAGAGCGTCACGGGTGACTCCCTCATACTTGCTCCACTGTTAATAAATAACACTACACAAAGGACACTCTTAATTTAAACACAGCAACTTTGTTCTCCTCAGACTTCATTTCGAGATGTATAACTCTGTTGTTTTGCCACAAGGGGGAGTAAGTGAATTAAAATAATGTATTCCCGAAACAAGATTAAAAACATGTTTGCAGCTCTACAGCACATGGTCACACATGTGAAAAGTGCTCCCTATTGTTTCCAGGAGAAATACATTGAATCTGTTACTCAGCAACAAGAGCACGGAGGATGACATAAGAGCTTATACTCCTCATCTGGAGAGGCATCAAACACTCTTATTAAACTTGTTTTCGAGGCAGATTTCTGGTGTTTAGTCCGTTTGTTACTTTCTCTTCTATTTATGACACCTAAAAATTCATTTGCAACCGAGGGGTTTGTTCACTTCCTGGTGTGCTGAGCAGACGTGACGTGGAATGTGTGCCATCTGAACAAATGGAAAACATTCCCATGGTTGTGGATCCTACCGAGTGAGCTAAGACAAAAGTAGTTTGCAAGAGACTAAATGAATCGCGCGTGTTACCAGCACACAGCAACAAGTATGAATAAATAAAAACTCCAACAGAATCCACTCGTTAAACTTCAGCGTATAGATGGACAGTAGACAGAGAGTTGACAGGCATGTGTAGGGTAAAGTCAGTCCAGGACAACAGTTATCTGGTTACCACGACGTTACACACTCGACTGGAGCGGCCTGGAGTGATGTGTGGACGGGTGGAGCACAATTCCCTGTTAATGGGGGGGCGCATATTACCACTGCTCCTGTGATCTCATTGTAATTGTGTCCATATTAATCACTGGCATATTAAAGGCACCATCTGTCACTTGGTGGATTGTGCCGAAGCGGGTAGCATTAACGGGCTGGTGGTGATTACGTATGAGGCCCCCAAACCGATGTTTACATCCCGGATTTGGGTAAATGCGTTAAGTCTAATGTGATGTGATACTGCATGACCAGGAGGAAAAACAATGTGTTTAATTTTTTATTTATTTTTCTTAAATCAGCTCAAGGGCAGGACGATGATTAGATTTTATGACATGTGAATAACGGTGGATTGAAAGTAGAAGGTTTTCACTGAGCCAAACATCTGTTAGAAAGTTTGTTTTGGAAAAATATGGATTCTGTGGCAGTAAACAGAGACAGAAGGCTTCAGGAGATATGTTGCGTCATCGCCTACTGTAAACAAATTGCAAGCAGCGACACAGACAGCAACAGCAAGACTGTTGTGATACGCAACCATGGCAAATACTTTGTACCCAATTTTAGATAAGGAGCACCGTTTTAACTTCAGAAAGAAGACGTTGCTCGGGACGTTTCAGAAATGTTTTTTCTTTTGATAACCTTTTTTTTCCTAATTTAGATTGATCATTTTCAAGCAAGGCTTCAAAATAAGAGCAAAGATATTGGCTTTATGATCAACACTGTATTGTAAAATGACTGAGGTTATGAGCAAATGTTAGATTTGTGGTGTTCAAATACAGATGGCTTCTTGTAAAATGCCCACTTGTGTTCCTTTATTTTAACTTAAGAATATAAACCTCCCTCCAGGTGGCTAAAATCCCCAAATTCAAAGAACAAAAACCCTGATATTGTGCTCAAAATGCCTCTTTCCAAACCTAAAAGAAAGGTTGACCTAGAGAACAAACACTGTTGTTTGACAGGGATTGACAACTGATTATTTCCTGTTCCTCTCAATAACGCTGGGAATTAGGGAAAGACGAGTTACTCAGCTTCACATCAGTACAATTAAAATTGACTTTAAGTTACAGTTTTAGACACCTGCACCACCCACAAACACAGACAACCTGATGTGACTCTACGTAGGAGCACTTCATGGGAATCAAACCGATGCAGCTACCCCACACACACACACACACACACACACACACACACACACACACACACACACACACACACACACACACACACACACACACCTTCCATCCCTGCCCCAACTTGCCCCTCTCTCTTGTTTTGCACCGCCAGGCAGACAGCCATGCAGAGACATTATCTCTAGCTCTGTGTGGTGCTGCTGTCTGCCAGGTGCTTAAGCCTCTCTAATCAGCCCAAACCCGACTGAACACACCGTGATGACAGTGGGAAAAGGGCTGATCGAGGCTCACTGCTCCCAAAAGCAACAGTCTCGATACACTCGGCCCATGTGTTGATACATGGCGGTCAAAGCTCGCGAGCTCCAATGACTGTTTTCACGCTCCTGGCTTCCAATGCATTAAGTATAAACATCTCTCCATCAAAGCTGGAAGAGCGGAAGGAAGAAGCTTGCTGTGACAGGGACAACGATCCAGCTCGCAGACACACCTGCATGACCTGGCACGCTGGGTTACACTTTAATTCACTCTCAGACAATACGATCCGTATGCCAGTAAACCTGCATGTATCAGACACCTGTGGAAGTATACCTTACATGCACACAAATCTATGCTACTGCTATTAGAATGCAGGTGGCCTCTCTTTGCACCATGTTTAATGTCATTACATTGATGTATACCCTGAGCCCCCACAGCCCTCACCTGTTACTGCACAGTTTACAACGTCAAAAGTGAAGAATTTCCACTTCTCAGACTCGGTGACAGCTTCATAGCGTGGAGGTCTCTCTTGATTATTTTAGCCGTAGGCGAAGTGTCCAGTGCCATCAAGCAACATGCAGGAGAATGCAAACTCCTCAGGCCTGGCAGTTCCTGTTTAGGCACACCTTTGTTACAGGCTCCCATTGTGTATGATTACTGACAATAAATAATAGAGGAAAGAGTTCCAGGTTCTTATTTTTGGAACAAGAGGGCATCGAGACAGGGATTTCGGAGCACTGGGGAAGTGTGAGTGTTTACTAGCTGGTTAGCATGCTAACCAGATATCTCTGCAATGCATTACATAGACAAACTACTGTCAAAACAGTTTTCTTCCTTCACATTCTATTGATAATTTCTGTTCATTTTTAAATATTTTAGACTAAAATTGTGCACCTTCATGTCGAGTTGAGATGAAAAATGCTTTTAACACTTTTAGATCACATCCACGGTCACATTGTGCATTTATTTAACAATATGCAAAAAAAAAAAGGGAAAAAAAACATCATGACATCATCAAAATTTCAACAAGGCCTAAACCTGTCAAGATAAATAAAATATTTATTTATTTTTCATATTGTTCACCCCTAGTGCATTAGCATGCTAACATTTGATAATTAGCACTAAAGACAGTGAAGGCAGAGGTCATTAGGATTTATCCTCCAGGGACCATAAATGTTGACATTTTATGCTAATTCATCTAACGGTGGTTGAGATTGATCAAAATGGTTGAAACACTAACAGGCAGACAATTGCCATCCCTACAGCCACACTGATAGAATGGCTAAAAACATTTTAGTAGTTTGGTTTACATTTTATAGGCCATACTATTTTCTCATACCATAATAAATTGGTCATTGTAACTCGTAATAATAATTGTGTAACACTGTATACTGTGATACCGTAAAACTGTGGAATAGTCCAGACGCAGCAGCCCGGCACTCTTTTACTTACCTACTTGAATCTTTTGTCATTTATCTTGTTGTATTTATTTTATGATTGTTGTTCATATCTTACGATTTCTATCTATTTTTTATACTTGTTTACATATTTATTCGTCAAACAAAGAGCTGCTGACTGTGTTTTGTTGTTTCTGAAACAATGACAATAAAAATCTGTTCTATTCGATCTATTCCTCTATTTTAATGCACAGATGTGGTAAAGGGTAGCCACTTAGAGCTGCTGACATGGCAGGATACTCTTGCCATTATTTCTTCATCTTTAGAGTAAACAAAATGGTAGATTGTGTCCCTAAAACTAAAAAACACCAAGCTGTGCTGATACAAACTGGGCACGTCCTTCACGCAGAGTGCAGGCTTATCAAGCCTTGGCTATGTTTTAAAAGAACAGTATGTACTTGAACAGGAAAACTACATAAATAACCAACATCGTGTGCCCCTTCTCTATGAGGTACATTAAATTCTTCATTATCTTCAGTTACAGAACAGTGCATTTCTACCCCTTACAGAGCTGCTTCAAACCTCCCTCGCTGGACTACAGAAGTCATGACCGATGACTCACAAAACTTTCCAAGCACATATTTATCAGTCTCTCTGTAGACTTGCCACAGTATGTTGGCAAACATTTTCCTTTCGTGACAAAAGCCTGTGCAGTTGGTGCAACGTATCTACACAGCTTAACAATGAAACAATGTATGATTTCATAAATAATAACTGTGGCTCCCGGCCGTCCTGTTTAGTTTGGTAACACTGACACCACACGTTCAAGGACTGCAAAGAATAAAAGGAACTTGATTAAGTGAAACTGGAGCACATTATTCAGTTGGGACTAGAGGGCAAACTGGCTCCTACCAAACTTCTCTTACCATTTGAGTGACCTAAATATGATCTCCTCTGTCATTTGGGTGTGTCGGCTGTTCATCTATTGAAACAAAATCCTAGTAAATACCCATAAAACCCTGTGATTATAAACAAGAAGTTGTGCAAGTGTTTACTATACATGTAGTCAAGTCCGCAACTACAGAAATTCCCACAAAGTCAGCATCATCTTGGTGCTCCCGTAACACACGGGCAGGCTGTGTGTGTGTTTGTGCCAGCTCTTTAGGCTCACATTCATTTTTTAGAGATTGAAAAAACACATAACGCTTTCCTCCCTCTACTATGGTGCTTGACTTTCCAGAAGGAAACACCTCCAACAGGTGACAGCGTATTAAAAGAAATAAGCTGGTTTATCATTTCCCGCCATGACAGCAGAAAGTGAAACTCTAATAGATGTCAGTTTTCTCAAACCTGTTCTCCTTGCTATTGTGTCATCATAACACCATAACCAAAATAACAACCCTGTGTTACACAAACACACAAACAATATCAAAAAAGGCACCATTTGTTTTAGGTTTGTCTAAACAGCAACATCAGCTTTCAGAGAAACTGAATTTCCCATGATGCTTCTGAAAGCTCCGGTGAGAATTTCACCTACCATCTTGGGGTTTTTTTTCAGTCATAGGTGACCATATTTGGGCACGAGAGTTGAGCTTACCCTGCTTTACCACATATTTTACTCTAAATAATATATAATCATTTAGAAAATGAACATCATAATGTATTAAAGAATACCTGAAACTAGAGATTGAGTCCATAACCTCATTAGGAACCTTTTTGCTGAGGTTTTAAATAAAATGAGAAGTAGGGCAATTTTCTCATAAACTTAATGATAAAATCTCATAAAATCTGACATCTTTTTGCAACCAGTGGAGGCACCACCTGCTGGCCTTTAGAAAGAATGCAGGTTTAAGGCACTTTTGCATTTTCTTCACTTTAAGATCTCTTAAGTCTTGGAATCTAAATTAGGATGATGCAGCTTGTGCCTTGTTGCCTCCACTGTTTTTCCTTTCGCTTCCCTTTTACTTCTTCTGCTATCTGCCATCCCAAAGCCTAAAGCTTGAGCTCCACTTTGCCTGAAAAACACTTCTTTTAAAAAAAAAAAAAAAAAAAAAAAAAAGCAACAAAGTAATCTGCTTTATGCACAATCTACTAGATTTCACACAAAAACTAGCCTGCTGATGAACCCGTGAAGGTGTTAATCTTTTACACAACTTTATCAAAACTGATGTGGCAATGCTTAATCGGTGTCCAAATGCTCCACATAGCACCTTTACCTTCACTGGGCTTTACACCAGTGATCAACAGATGAATGAACTTAACCATTATATTTTTCCTAAATAAAGCAGTGTCTGTAAGAAAATATTCAACCAAGGAAGTCAAATGTAACAGCTCATGTGATCTGCCATCTGGCATGTATGCCAAACACACACTCACACACAAAGGACTCCCTTTTTAAACCTTCCTCAAAGAAATATCTTTAAAAAGATCAGGAATGTGAGGAATCTCTGAGGGAGTGTTTCGACTGAACAGGTGACTTTAGTAGGACTGCATGACCTAATAAGTCTTAACTTAACCCTTTTTCCATTCAATCACAGTGAGGGAAATTGCTCTTCGAACTTAATGAAACAAAGGCAGGATTTTGGCGACCGGAGCTGCATAACAGAGAGCCGCCGTGTAGTTTTACAACACGACGAGTAAACTGACAAGACAGCGGGGACATAAATCAGTGTCAGACAGGTACGCAGAGACAAGCATTGACAGTGTAAGGAATCAGACAAGTGGATGTGAATCAACACGTAAAGACAGATCAACTCTGCTTTTGACGAAACACTGTCAAGGTAATCAGGGAAGGTAATGCAGAGATAATGGGTTTACCACACTGAAGGGTCCAGGAGGCCAGAGTTTATCGCTCCAAAAACTGCTACTGTGCAGTTCCCTCTCCGGTCAAACTCCACTGGCCGTGTTTGCAAAGGGTAGTGTAACCCGAGGGCGATAGGGTTTAGACACTCACCCACGCAGGGAATCTAGTTGAACCTGCACTGTCACCATTAAACGAAAACTGAAAAGACCAGGAGATTAACTTGTATCATGTGCAATGGCAGGTTACTTTGTTAGGGACTTATCACCTGAATACAAGCACATACTAGTAGGGCTGCGTATTCATTGAAGATTTTCACTGCTAGTGCCTGCATGATACTTGATTTTTTGCTGACAGACACCAAAAATGTTTTACTTTGAGAAACACAGACATGGTTTTCTATGGAAGAACTTTCACTTTGAAAAGATGCAACATGTAAGAATTAGTCACCTGTCAAATTCATACTCCAAACAACTGGGGGCAGCGTACCACCAGGGAAACTGCTAACTGCTAACTCAGTTTACATTGTAGCTCGCTGTTGTATTAGCTGATTCTTCCCCTACTGGAAGCTCAGCGCTACAGGTGAATGCAATTGTTGTTTACCTGGGCTATCAACTCTTCAGATACAAAGTGGCTAACAGCTAATCGGTTGTCTAGAGCTCCCGCTAACAGTGCTTTTCATTACTGATTGATCTGCGGATATTTTCTCAATTAACTGAGGAGTCATTACATAAAATCAATACAAATACAGTTAAGAAAATACATTCAACATAAAGAATAAAAGACAAAAAGAAAAGCAGTTTATCCTCACGTTACCTAAAAAAACTTAAATCAATACTTGTGTATGATGTACTGTAGGAGACTATTGAGGTTCGATACCCAGGCATTCATACTGGTCTCATATAAACACGTGAGTACTAGTGTGTCGGTGCGATGAGGAACAATTTGGAGGGGTCAGGAAAAACAGAACTCCTTGTTCCCCCTCACTGTAACTGTCCTGGCATGGCTTTTAATTAACTGGCACTGTGCCCGCCATACCAGGCAGTTAGTGTGCAGGAGGCCCCTCTGGCATCAATACAGATCATCATCAGGGGCTCGGCTGGAGGTATTCAATTTTACACTGCGCCACGTCCCGCTACTGTAATAAACCTCCTCTGGATGCATTTTGGGAATTCTTCTCTAATCAGACGAAGCGTCAGACGGGGAGCTTGCTACAGTTGTTGCCAACGCCAATAAATTGCATGTCAATACAATGGTTGATAGCTGAGCGCTCAAGAGTGACACATGACAATGCCGGACATATAAATCATTTAACAAAAGAAATACTTCCAGCACTGAAGTGATATATTTCTGTAACCTTGAGGCATTGATTTAAGACAGTAGATATACCGTTGTGGCTACCATCATGGCTATCATTAAAGGTTGGTTACAACTTTCCACCTAGAGCGGATGTGTGTCCTCTGCCTCTGTGTGGAAGGTAGACCTTGTCAGGTGAAACACCTTATCTGTCTTCACAGTTTACTCTCTCTTACAAAACAGTTTGACACCGCAGCATAAGTAGCACAATGTAGTGCAGCGATTGTGTAATGCAGTCTACAGACGCAGGATAGAGTCAACGCTGACGTCTTCGTCTATGCATTAATCATGCCCGAAAGCCACAGTGTGACCGAAAACGTGTTTATACATCTTCATCTCCCGTTGTGGGTACGGTTGACTGTGTGAGCTTGAATCCAGTGGAAATCCCCTCACACCCTTCCAGATGAACGAAGAGCTCTGGGCTTCCACTTGGAGAAGACGCAGCAAGCGTAGCAGGCGGAGCCTCCGCTGTCTGTAAAGCAATTAGCCAAGACTGCACAAGCAGAGCCAGACACACATAAAACAACCCCAACCGAGCACTGTTTGTGCTGTTGTGTTTTTACTTAAGCCGATTCAGAGGAACAAGGTTTAGCTAGTTTGTCTCTGCTTTTTTTGTGTTTCAGGTCTGACTGCATCCCGGTGTGATGAATGAGGGTTAAGAACTTAAGTTAGTGCTCACAGTTCACAACAGGAGAAAAGGAGAGGCAGGACTGCTAGAGTTCAACATGCTGACATGTGAGTGCACATGTGCAAGCTCCGACAAGATCCCACAGCTATGGGAAAGTCAGAGCGTTGCTGCAATTTTCTTCGGCGTGTGTGAATAAGACGTTCACTTTGTGTGTCAGTCGGGTTTTCTAAGCTGTTGACTGTGTGGGTGTCTGTGTGTGTCAGCACAAACGTTCAAACAAAATGCACTGTCCACTTCACGGCAGCCACAGTGCAGCACTCTCCAATGTAACCTGAGGACCAGGTAAGTTAAGTGATGGTATCGCAGAACAAGACAGACACAGATTTCTTTCCACAACAAACAAAGCGAGGAGGTCAGAAGGGGAGCAGGAATTCAGTCTGTCCAAATATCCCTCCAGTGAGCAAACACACATGCCTGGGAGGCAAGGCGCAGTAGAACTGGTTCCCAGGAGCTTACACCAGTCAGTCACAAAATTAAAAGCACGAACAGGGAAGTGGATCACGTTGGCATCATTACAATGCAATGTTCTGCTGCGAAACCCTGGTCAGGAATGACACCATGACAAAATCTCAAGGCATCGACCTGGCCTCCAAATACCCCAGATCCCGATCCGATGGAGCATCTGTGGGACGCGCTGGAACAAGTTTGATCCATGGAGGCCCTACCTCGGAAACCACAGGACGCAAAGCATCCACTGTCAACGTCCTAGTGCCAGAAACCATAGGAGGTCACAGAGGTCCTCTGTCCATGACTCGAAGGGTCAGAGCTATATATGATCCCTGTCGAGGGTCATCACTGAGATGCTCTCAATAGAAGTATCTTATAAAGAGCTCAATGATAATGTACAATACATTACAGGACCACAAGGGACGGTTTTAGCCTGTTGACTTAACAAATGACTTCACTTATGACAAATATTTCATTGTTTCCTTCCTGGCAGGCACCCACTGGCTTCTCTCATGTCAGTACAAAACCTTAATCAACTGGCATGGCCTTGACTTAGAAGGGAATTCATCAGTTTAACAATAGGTTGCTTATATGTTTTGGTTTCTGCGTGTGTCAAAGGTTCCTTGTCTTGCACAGACACTGATGATGCATTCAAGGATGTTCTGACAGGCAAAAACATTTAGTATTTTCTAAGTGTGCAATTTATAATCTTTGTAGATTATTCCATTTATTTGATCAATCAATTCATTGTTAAGACCAAGCAATGTATTAGAAAAATATTTCATCAAACAGCCCAAAACTAAATGACATAAATTCACAATGATATAAAACATAATCAGCAACAAATCTTTGTTTAAATGTTTCGTTTGATAAATGACTTCATGATAAGTCATTGAATACCCCCCACCCTCCCAAAAAAACAGCCAGTAAATGAGATATTTCAAAACCCTGCTTATTACTGCATCACACAAAGGCTTAAAGTTATGCATAATTAATGGCATGGACACTCTGAGTGACAGTGACAGTGTCATTATGTTACATGTACAGTCAACCTGACCAGAGAAACAGCTGCTAATCTGCAAACACAGGAGGGAGTAAAATGGCGGCCGAGCACGCTGCAGGCTCTTACCATGACCGTTACCTTGTGGATGAGCCTGTCTTCCTGACTTCTGTCCTCCTTTGTGTCCACTCTGAAGCCCTGCAGGGTGTCCATCCAGAGCCAAGTCGAGTGCAGGGCCGAGACCCAGTCTCTGCCCCTTAGCGTCCAGATCCTTTCTCTTCTTGCCCTTCAGCCAGCCCAACGCCCGGCCCAGGGAGTGACTGCGCTTCTTGCGGCCCCTTTTGTTATGCTTCTCCTGGGCAAAAATATCAACCACATCCTGGGGGAGAATGTCTCCGACCCCCAGCGAGTCACGGTTAGACATGCCGCTTCACACTGGAGCTACACCCTGGAAAAGACACAAAAGAGAGAGGGGAGACATTTAATTTTAAATCACCAACAGATATAATTTACACCCGCAATGTGCAGTTCAGCTCGTGCATGTACTTCAGATGGGGTGCGTGCTAACACTTTTAGCATAGCAGCTAAAGTGAAGACTTGACTGCCTGAACAATGGGATCTCGGTGGGCTTCCAAAGACGTGGATTATGCAGGACAAGATGTTTGGAGAAGTTGGATGTTTTGTACTCTTATTGTTCTCACATATTAAAACAAGTCCCCATCTGCTTTAGCCATTAAGAAGAAAGGCTGAAAAGCTGTGTTGCTGTGACGCTCCAGAAATGTCAGATCTTCACCTGTTTTTTGATCTGCACAAGATGGAGTAGATAATGACTGAACTTATATTTTTGGGTGAACTTATCCTTTAAACTATGCTTGCAAGTTGTAAAAATCCTCTAATGAATCCAGTTGCACTGCAAATAAATTGTTCATAGTTGCAAATTCTTACTCTTCAGACCACCCCAATGTGAATGTGTGTGTATATATCTGTTCGTGTGTGTCCGAGGGCACTGCTCATTCAACACACACACACACACACACACACACACTCAGGCCTACACAGACCCCCCCTCCTGCCTCCAGACCAAACTTCACAGTTCTGCAAAGAAAGAACTGGCACCGCTCCCTCCATTCCACAACATGGAGTCATGATTCACAAAGCCGCACCCGTAGGCTCATGAGCTTTTACACACATCTCAACAGCACAGTGGGAAGAGCTCAAGATAAGAAAAACAAACAGTCACTAATAGACGGTGTCCGTCCGTTTTTCAGTGAAGTTTTGTTTCCTCTTCCTGGTTACGCTTTATTGTCTTCACTCATCTTGTTTCCATTCTCAGTATGAGCTCATCTCTCAGCCTCCTCCCTCCACCACCTCCACCTCCACCTCGCCAAACTCCTCTACTTTAAGGCAGGTTTCTCCGCCTCGCTCCTGGGAATCTGTAGCTTACACTGGGCTCCTTCCAGCTGCGCACTTTATTAGATACTTATCTCCAGATCACAGGCTAAAAGTGGGATCAGGCTCTTAAGATGACAGGAGTCAGAGCTTGTAAATAAGCGCACACAGAGACCGAGGGGAGGTGGGAACTGAGGAGTCAGGGTGAGAAAATTCTGAATCCCTGGGTGATGTGCTGTCGAGAAAGATCGTGAAAGGTTTTTGAATACTACCCAGCCCTAGGCAAGACATGGAATTATACCACAGAAATCTCATGTTCTGAGGATCGCAAACAGCTCCTTATCAACAAATCCCTGTGTAATGCGCAGGGAGGGTGGTACTGAGAAGTTGGATGTTTTTTTGCCTTTTCTCCCGGCAGATTCCTTACATACTGTAATATACTGTCCTGCAATTCAGCAGTTCAACTACAGTTCAACAGCACCGCATCCTACAGCCTTCAAAGCGACCATTCGGTTGAATCAACATCTCTCTAAAACAGTTTGAACAAGAACCAAACATCACAGCCTTCTTGAAGGGAGGATTTATTGCGTTATTTCTGTCGGGCTACGTTAGCTTTAACAAGGTGGATCTCGTAAACCGTCTTCAGTGTGCGCTTACGGTGGAAACAAGTCATCAGTCATACGGGCAGCTACGAGATGCTGTACATATGATCCATTCATGTGGAATCGGAGTACTTGGAAAAATTAAATCTATTGATGGGCCACGGACCAGAGGCAACCACCTATTGTATTTTTAGAAATACAAAATGGCGCCAAGATGTGAAGTTCACCTAATTGACTGACTTCTTGCAGAAATTGTCACTCAGTCATCTGTGCCCAGATCATAAAAAGGACAGGGAAAAAGAGACTAGGATTCTTTAGTGAATGTTGGTACAAAAAATAATGGCAATAGTTGTTGAGCTAGGAAGGCAATGAATAAGAGTTAAGTCTGGTTCTGCCCTCTTCAGGAGTATGCAGCCCCATATAAGAGGCTTAAGATGAATACTTGAAGTACTTGAATGCTTTTCTAAACTTTATACATACATGGGCATTTTGAGGTAATCTGTTATCTTAATGTAGCCGAGCTGAGCTTGTTATTCCCTGCAGCACATCTGAAGTGGCGCGGCGTGTATGGAGCAGATGTAAGGAGTGAGTTGTAGTGAAAGGACAACAACAAGAAGACGCATCCATCTTCTCCCAGAGAAAAGTACCAGGCCTCTCCCCGCGCTAAGCCCTGTGTTTCTCCTGCTCCAAATTACAGTCATTTGGGCATGACTAAGATCCGTGCATCAGTGCTGGCTGCAGTCGCCAATAATCAGACACGTCTCTCAGGAGAAGAGGGGCCTGGCTCGCTCGTTTATAGCCCGCGGGCTGCGGGGAGTGCATCAACTCGTCATATTATTTCCATCGCAGAGAGACCCGAGTAATGTAAAGAGAGCCGAGACCACCCAGCAGACTGCTGTCTGTGCAGTCCGGTCTCGAGGGGTTGACTCATGCCACCATTGCTGTGGTAATGCACAACAACCAGCAAACTGAAAAAGTGGCGGCTCCCTTAAATCTGCTGCCACTCTAAAAATGTTTGTTTGATGACGTCTATTGTCTTGTGATTTACGCAAGAAAATGTCACATCTAGGAAAAAAAAAGTCCCGGCCATAACCCTCTCTCTAGCAAGTAAGCTTTTACAAAGACAATCTCCCTTCAGAGTTACAGCCGGCATCTTAATTACAGGGTTGCTTCATTGTGCCAGCAATCACTTAACCTCCAACCACACCTCTCGATTCACAAATACACAAGCTAAAGAGAATTTGAAGTCAGACTCTTTTCAGGATTTGTGGCCCAAACCTAGCTTAAAAAACCTCCACCACCATCGAATACACAGCATTACATCAGGTTGTATCGTATCATCTCAATGATCATGATCAGGTCATGTGCCTGAAGCTTATTTGCAGACAAAAATGTTGTATGTGCTCTCTCCGCCTCGCTCTCACACACACACGCACACACACTAAGCTCACTGTGGTTTTCCAGCCCCATTCCTGCCAGAGCAGGCATGTGTTCCAACATGCTGTTTACTTATCCTTTACAAAAGAGGCCAGGCTCTCAACATTGGACAGGAGGTACGGCTCAAACACAGCAAACCTCAACGCAGTGTGTCAATATCTGCAGCACTGACTGATTATCTGACACTGACAGCAGTGTGTACATATCAGCATGAAGTAAACCGGAGCTGATAATAGTTTACACACTGTCATGAAATAGACTGGGAGACTCAACACATGTGAAAATTACATCTGTTGTGGGCTTTTTACGGCTATATATCCTTGGGCATGAGTACGTTAATTCTATAGTAAATGGGGGATTTCTCTTCACGTTTACGCAGGCGGGTCAACAACGTTAAAGCAAAGCAAAGCACTGACACCTGCCTTGCCTTGAGCAAAGCAAAGCACAGTAGCATAGCTTACTGAGGATATCCAAACCCAAATCCATGAATATACCAAAGATTTCCATTTTACAGTGGGCTGTACTGTACCTTTCTTTCACACACTGCTGTGTTAAAGAAGCAGGAAAGCCAGTTTTTGTTATATATGAAAATGACTTTAATCCAAGTGACTAAAGCGTGTACACACCCTCAACAGATGCAGAGCAAGTGCAAATAATTTTCACTATTTGTTTTTAGGCTGAATGCCTTTAAGGTGGGATTTATTCCAAATGGCAAATGGGACACTGACTTTAAAGGCACTTTCCCCCCCATTTCCTTCAGTATTTTATCTGTGTTCATGTGCATGTAATAGCTTAAAAAAAATTAAAAAGCCAGTGTCTGCGAGAACAAAAGCTCCTCTTTCCCACAGAAAACACTGCTCCTGAAACACATCATCAGTAGACTCGCCCTTTATGCCATGACTTCATGACATCACACCATGTCATCATTAAGGCCTCAAGTTCAGCATGTAAGAATTAATTCAACACAGCTGCTCTGTTGTTGTTGAGAGTCCTGGCTCAGGCGTGTGTGAGCTGACCAATCAGTAAGTATTCAGAAGGAGGGGCCTTGAAGAGACAGTAGCTAAAACAGTGAGCTTGAGACAGAGGGGCAATACAGTGCTGCAGCAGTGGACAGTATAATAAAACTGATGTGTTTTTTAAATATCAAAAAAACATGTAGTCCTTGGCAAGGCTAAAGTTATGAAACCAGCTGAGACCCATTTGATTGATTTAAGATGTTCTAAAACTTTACTAACTCAAGTACCGCCCTTATTCTGATTTTGGAACACTAACACTATCACCCAACTACAACATTTTGCTGAGAATACTGGAGGGGAAAAGCTAGCGTATGATGCAATTAATTAATGATAACCTACCTTTTGATGAATATAGCATTGAAACAACAAACTGAGTGAAAGAGTTTCTATTAGTGCCTCCTGAGCGGATTCATTTTAATACTTTTGCCATAACATTTCAGTAATTTTCATCTTGATATAAATGTGTTACAAACCGTACAGTATCAAAGCAAGTAAGTATTGCTTTACAGTACATTTCTAGTCTAACTGTGCTTGCTAAGTTTTTGACTTGATTCAGTTTAACACTTGAGCTGATCATTAGCTTTGTCAATCTCTAACCATCAAACACGACTGTAAAATATTTTTTTCCCCAGCTCAGTCCTACTTAAGTCAAAAGGTATTTCAGTGTTGCAAATACACGATGAGAAACTTGAATACTCCACGCAGTACTGCTGCACACAAGTAGCGATATGTCTATTTGACAAACAGTTTTATGTAAAAAAAATTAAAAATTAATTTAAACAAAGGGGTAAAGAATTCAGTTCAAACATTTCATAAAAAGAAGGTTACGATGTCCAATATACAATCATTGTTGGACAAATTAAAAAAAAAAAAAAAAACTCCGACTGCAGGGTACAGCAGCCGTCGTTACGTAATATAGTAAACTCACAATACTGACTTCATGCTCAAGTTTAATCACGCTCTTATCAACTCTGGAAAATATGAACAATGTGAATTTTGCAGGCAGTGGTGGGGGCGCGGGGGAGGGGTCCAGGAACAGTGACTTTGACTGCCGTGAGTCACAGGGGGAAGCTGACGGAGCAGACTCCCAGTGCCTCATGGGGATAAGGCAAAGCCAAGAGGGAGTGGCACTGATACAGGCAGCCGCCTTTATTTGAATTAGGACTGGGTCAGCTTAACCAGGAGGCCATTCACATCTACGCCTGAGCTGCCGGGTTTCACATGGCACGACTTAGCTGTCAGTGAGCGGGGTTAAGGTCAGGCTGAATGTGGTTAGTCTTTACAAGAAGAAAATAACAGATCAATAAGGTTAATGTTCTTCTCTTTTAAAGGGAAAGGGATGTTTTGGATCCGTGCCACTCTTCCTGGTGAGATCACCGGAATAGGCTTTACAGTAACAGCCAATTTGGGCAAAACACAGTCCTTAAACCACATTTTAAGAGTGACTCTGTAACTAAATGGCAAGTGTGTAGCAGTGTGAAAAAAAACTGGTGCAACTGTGTGGCACCTGAAGGCATCAACCAGGGCGTTGGCTGTCTTCTCTGGGCATTATCAAACAAAGGAGAGCACTGCAACTCAAGTGCAACCTTGTCTGGGCGACAGCTCTGCGTGTGCAAACACCCCATGAGCGAGAAAATGTGCAGTGACGGATGACCGAGACAAAAAGTGGAAATCTTCAATTACATGACTTTGAAATCAGGAACACAGGAGAGATTTCCCACATCAAGGGGATGCAGTCTCCTCTTTTCTGCTCCGTTGGAGAGGAATACAAGAATGTTTCCTACAATCTGGTTTTCATACCAACATATCAGCATAAACACACAGTGGCGAAGGACTTGGACTGAAAGACAATCCCTCACTGACATTATGCGGTCCCTTTTGTTTGCTGCTGAACGGGTAGAGTTGCAGAAAAATACCATGTCGGTAACGACAGTGATAAAAATAAACAACAATAACACTGTAAGACAATAATGACACAAATAAACCCAAAATGCCATCAAACTGAACTCACTGAGGTCACAGACACTGCGTGCATGTGTGTGTGTGTGTGTGTGTGTGTGTGTGTGTGTGTGTGTGTGTGTACCGTGGTGCCGCACAGAGATCTGTGGACAGGGTAATGCAAGCTGGCGTGCTTGCGAGGCCGCTGAAGCCGTGCAGCAGCTTGTCTGGTAAAAGCAGCGGCTGCATTCCTGAGAGATTGATAATTACCGACTGGAGGAACTCCTCACTCCAAATCTGCTTTCACCCCCCCCAACATAAAAAAAACCTCCGCCCCTCATTCCCTCCTCTTGTTCTCTCTTTCGCCCCCTCCACTCTGCCGCACATCCCTCATACAGTACAGTGGCCTTGGAGACGGACAGAGCCATGAAACACACGAGGATAATAGCGGGCGCATGAGAGTCATTTTGAGATAACATTATAACATGTGATTGAGTCGACTGAGCTGGATTATTGTTCACTGTGTACTCAATTCAGAGGGGAGGCACAAATATTTTATCTCTATGGAAACAGGAGAGATTTCTCTTTCACAGAATACATGGAGACTATGCATCAAAAAACACACTGAAACATATAGATTAAAATTCTTTAAAAAGAGGCGTATTGTGCTCATT
Organism: Acanthopagrus latus; assembly: GCF_904848185.1. Taxonomy (NCBI): domain Eukaryota; kingdom Metazoa; phylum Chordata; class Actinopteri; order Spariformes; family Sparidae; genus Acanthopagrus; species Acanthopagrus latus. The sequence continues at coordinate 15,901,245 of NC_051054.1, read as the reverse complement.
TTCAGCTTTATAATTTCATTTTGGGTTTCTTCTAGAATAGGTTTCCATGCTTTAATGCTCAGTCTGAAACACTCTGTTTTAGGTCCCGTCTCTTTAAAGATGCCCCCCACCCTCCCAATACCAGGCCTCCTCTGATTGGTCAGCTCACACACGCCTGAGCAGCTATGCTAAATCAATTCTTATGTGCCAAATTAGCTGCTAGGCATTAATTATGCAAATACGTGATGTAGTGACCTAGTCACGAAGTAACAGAATTGGAGTTTCAGGAGCAGTGTCTTCTGTGGGAGAGGGGAGCGTCTGTTGGTGCAGTGTTTGTTCTTTCTAACTTTCAAAATCTTTAACATGCACCTATGCAACCTACAAAATAGCAAAGGGTTAACATAAGCCAATCAATTAACTGATTATCAAAATAGTTGACAACTGATGAGTTAATCATAACCTCTCCAGCCACTAATGATCCTTTTCAGCATTGATTAATCTGCCAGAATTCTTCCTGATTAATCACTTTATCGCAGTGAAAACTGGCCATTACAATTCCCCATAATGGAAAGAAGCATCTTCAAATTCATTGTTTTATGTGACTCAGTCCAAAACTCAAAAAAAATTATATTTGTTAGATAAGGAGGCCCCCAAAAATACTCAACATTATGAAAAGTAAGTAATGTTTGGTATTTTTACTTTGAAAAATGGCCCACACAATAAACTGATTGTTCTGATAACTGCTGATTGTCTGCAAACTCATTGATTAATCGATCATTAATCGTGCAAGCTCTAATCTTCTGAGTTGCTGCCATACTTTAGTTATCAACAGTGATTAAGAAGTGCACTCCCCTGGTATGTGATAGATTAATTGTCAATTTGGTAAGTAGCTTTAATGACATTTTAAATTGAATAACAGGAAAATGTGGTCGTTCCCACAAAGCTACTGATTAAATAACTTTCAGCTTGGTCTCGGTTGTTTGCTTCTGTGTTTCTCTCCAAGAAACAGAGAGAAACCTCATGGAATTTCAACTTTTTCTCTCAGCAGCAACAGTTGCTCAGCTCTGTGTGTTGTTTGCTTTGCATCCAGGGGTTGCCAGGGGTCTAAGTCTGGACTGCAGCCTCTGCGGAGCTTAAGACCTCTGAACTGACAGGTCAGTGAGGGGTGAAAAAAGAAAGTGTTGTGCAGCAGCAGTGACCAGGCAAACACAGCTGGACAGCCGGGGTTTAAAAATACATCCTGGCATCTCGGTGTCTCTGCTCTGTCTCGGTCAAAACAAAAACACTCCGCGTTGAAACCCCGTTAATCTGAAGTTCGCTCAGTCTGACGGCTGTCAGAGCGGGTCGCAGTTAAAGAAAAATGTAGTGTGGGGAATAAAAATAGTCGTCTGTTTGGACCAGAACTTGTGTGAAGACAAGAAAGGAAAGAGAGGGAGTGAAATGGGCCAGCTTGCTTGCATCAAAGCTCCATCAGGGCCCTATAGCAGCTATTGATTAACTCTTTCAGAAGTGTTGATGGGGCCTTACTGATGGATTACTCATCAGCCAATCCTCCTGATTAACAACACATGTGCTCATCGCAGATCTCCAAGTTTACACACACACACACACACACAATCAAGTGTGTCTTTGTTGCAACATCGATTGTTCCTCCAGTTGCTCCCTCTTTGCCCTTTCCTCCACTGAGCTGGTGCTTCATCACCGACGAGTCATGTGTGACAAAAATGAACAAGCGAAAAGTTGGACATACCTGGCTGCAAGTCATCCCGAAAACTGTCCTTCCTTATCCTAAGTTATCATCCCTCCTCCACCTCGATGTTCCTCTCAGATATCTACCAGACACTGCTGTGCCTCCACAGTGCTTACATAACACACCTGTAATCTCCATGGGTACAAGCCCTGGCAAGGCGAAGAAGGAGCACCAGTATGTGACACACCCTTTCTAAACAAATGGCTCTGTCTCAGCCTCACCCACCAGAGGGTACAAGAGGTGAAGCTGAAGGCCTCAGCCCGTCCATTGCTGAATCTGGAGCTCCCATCCAGTCCAAAGTCCAAACACAGAGGGGGGAGAGAGACGCGGGTCCCCGAGGTGGTCCTGTTATCTCTGTCAGGTTAATCAACAAGCAGTGGATCTATATAAGAGCGCTATGCCCTGCACACGGACTGTCACTGGCTGGAATGGAAAGAGCACCGTGCTGTCAAGCAGTCACTTTACTGCTGGGGACAGTGATGGGAAATAACACAATAGCCTTCATTGTCATGAGCTCCATAGCTGAGAGCAGCACTACAGGTCTTAAATTACCTGTGCTTAGGATCCCTCAAGGCCAAGCTAAGCAAATCTCCCACACCTTAGTTTTCCATGCATGCCTATACCCAACCTGGATCTGCTGCCATTCTTCTTGCTTGTACTTGACACCGTTTTATCTTGTCTTAAGTCTCATGCCTAAATGTAGTTTTATAGTCTGTATTAACAGCAACTGAAAACTTGTCAGACAACAAAATGCAAGAGCTCCACCTGAAAACGTACGATCTGTAATTCCATAAAAAGTTGATTCAATCAGTATTGGTAATTTTACTGAGATCTGAACTTTTTCAAAGTTTACTAAACTCACTTTTTTTTATGTTTATCATGTCAACGCTTAGTTTCGGTGGCTTTCTTAGAAAGCACTAACAAAACAGAGATAAGTGCCACACACTGCACTTTTTTTCTTCAAACTTACGGAACGACAAAGACGCACAAATACCTTGTTGAAGTGTTCTGATCCGGATGGGTTGATTCAGCCTCTCTCCATTTGGAGCGCCTCCCAGCTGCGCCCTTCCTCTCCCAAACTCCAAACTTTCAGCGTCCGACGGGAAACTTCAGGTAAACCATTTCCGCGAAAAGCGCTTCAGGAAGAGACTGCCGTCTGGATTTGTTTGTAACCGCGGGGACGGATGCGTTTTCGCTGGATGTCAGCTGAACTCACTTCTCCACCCTCTCTGCCGCTCGTGTGTTCGGCGCTCCGGTGTATCACGGAGGGGAAGTGAAGAGAAGTTGCGTCGACCTGCAGCTCCCACCTGGAGGAGGCAGGGCGCGCTCCGCTCAGGTGCGGGTGACAGGCCGCGGTCGGTGCGGTGGGGACATCTAGTGGTGGGATGGAGGAACAACACGTAACTCACTTGTGGAGTTTGTATTTCTGGCTTCTTCTTCTTCTTTTCTTCTTCCTTTTATTGCAGTGGATTTAACAACGTTTTTAATAAATTGTTAAGGGCATAATATTCTTCTTAAAACAAACTCACAGTCTACTTACTGTGCTCTTTACAACTTATCTGTATTATGAATAAGTGCTAGAGTGCTATAGATCCAATTAGGCCTACTGTATGCTGAACCTCGGCAGCTATCTCTCTTAAAAGTGTTTTGTAAGAGATAAGTGACTGGGGAAATACAGTCTAATAAAGATAGATAAGGTAGGCCTACACATATATTTGTGTTTTTCTTTCTACCTGGTGCAGTTTGAAATTCTCTGGAAGCCCATTTCTGCCAGTTAAAGAGAGAAAAAAAATAATTAACAAATAATTTTTTTAAGTCCATATTTTGATATAGAGCTCAAAATTATGATCTTAAAAAATATGAATATGTTTTTCATCAAGCTTAGTGTTCATCTCATTTTATTTTAAGACAGGGGAAATTGGCCTCCTTGGAATCCTGTGGATTGGTTTGTACTATTTTCTTCACTCATGAGCTTTTATTGACAATATCTTTAGATGAGACTATGGAATTTTTATTTTTTTTTATGAGCAATGTCATGTAATACTGTAAAATACACACACCCAACTGTCTCCTAAAGAAATCTTTTTTCTACCTGTAACTGGCAGCTGAAATGTGAACACTTTCCTTAAATTCCTCCTGTGTCTGTGCTTGTTTTTATTCATTCATATTTTGCAAACAGTACACTACATATTCAGTTATGTGGTTATCAGTGGTGCTGTTGTGTTATAATAAAGGCACTCTGGATAAACATAGCGTCTGTCTGTTACTTTCCTCTTTGGATTGTCTTTGCTATATTTCATCATGTTTATTTCTTGATGACTGTTGGATATTATGAGCTACACTTCTGATGCTCACATCACTTATGATGTCTTTTTGCATATCTTGCCCTGTGTTTTTTTTTTTTATTCTGTGGGGAATTTAATAGGCAGCATGCAAAACACAACAAACAAATACTGTATATGAATCATGCAAACTGAATGTGCAGCTGAGTTCAATGCTGAGGAGAGCTATTAAAAGAAGAAGCCTGCACAGGCATGCTTACGTCTCCACCTCTGCCTGAGGCTAAATATTTTCAGGTAGAATACTGAGGAAAGTTATTTCTTTTTCAGCTGTCACTCATGATGTCACCACCTTCTTACTTCCCTGTATATGCGTATAAGAAGCAGCTGTATAAATATCTCTCTCTCTGACACCCAGGCTGGTCCAGACATGTGTCGGCTGATGCATCCAGAGCACGAGGGCCAGTCTGCCTTCAGCGCTGACACAGTTTGTGATCCCATGTGGAGGCATGAGAGAGTCTTAGATAGAGTTTCCCCCGAGCTTCCAGTGTTATTAATAAACACAAAGTGTGCCTCTGTTTTCCTAGAGACAGACAGACTGCAGAGCTGTCCTTAAAGTGAAGAGCAAGCCGTGTTCGCAGCTCTCTGGACTGTCAACCTTGAGCAAAGTAAGTAGAAATATACATTTATAAGGACTGCTAACGATCGGAATGAGATTTTGACGAGGAACTGGGTGTCTTTAAGGTCCTCTTGTGTGAGATCATAGGATGTTTTTGTAAGATTTGCAGGCATCAGAATTTTAAACTTGATTAAATTTACAACAACCCTGAAGGAATGACCAGATTATAGGGATTTTAAAATCCTAATCCTATTAATTGTTACTCTGAATAATGACAGTGCTCTCCTTTTCCCTCCTTAGCTGTCCTCTAAGAGGCTGATGGACGATCAGACGTCAACAGACAATGGGAAAGACACAGCATTTACTGAGGAAATACACATGGAGCATAGATTTGGTGAGGAAATCACAGACTCCGAAACAGAGGGCACACCACATCCCATCATACAAAACGACCAGGAGGTCATGGACAGCTTGGGGCAGCTTTTTGACCACTGCATCCAGCAGGTGTCCCATCTGGAGAAACAGAGGAACGAGCTGATCCAAGAGCTCCTCGCTCTGCAGGAGCCCATGCTGCGAGTGGTGGAGCACCTGAGAGGGAAGCTGGTGGAGACCAAGAGGCTGCTCACTCTGGCCCAGCTGGATTACGTGGCTGTTTATGAGGAAGTGCAGCAGGTGAAGAGGAAGCTGTTCGCCACAGCCAGGGACTGCATCCAGAGCCAGGTGACGCTGGCTGCACGCGAGTATGAGGTGGCTCAGTCTGCTGTCACACAGGTAGGTAACACCTGAAAACACTGATTTACTGTGGCAGGGTACAGCAGATTATTATTGTGTTTTGTCCCCGTCTGAGAGGTGATCCATGATATTTGTATCGTCTCTGGTCAATTGATAATTTTATCTTGATCCATCTCAAGTGGAAATATGACTTTCCAGCAAATATTAAAACCGACAGTACATTAAACAGGAGGTTAATGAGTAAAATTCATATATGTGCAAATAGACAAATAGAGGTGAATGCGGATCAGTGCTCATCATCATCATCATCATCATCATCATCATCATCATCATCGATATGAAATCTATATAACACTTATCATGAATAGAGTTTAAGCTGAGGGAATGTTTAAAATGAATTATTTGGCAGTGACTATAACATGAAGTGAAATATACAGAAATTATGTCATAGCAACATTGTCTCCATCTCTTCTACAAGGCTGTATAAAACTGCAGGTCCTATACCTTATGTTTGACTTACAATAGTCCCATACATTGCTTACTGTGTGGAAAACAGGAAAGGTTATGTATGAACTAAAATGAGTCAATAAGCAGACCCAGGGGTGGGCTCACAGAAGAGCCTAATAATTATAATATTAGTAATAATGAACTTTATTTATTAATCTATATAGCACAATTCATGCAAAAAAATGAAACAAAAAACTGCTTCACATAAAAGCACATGATTTATGATAAAACGAAGAATAAAACAGGAAAAAAGCCACCATCAGGTGAAAAACACTTCAGGAGAAAGTTATACAAAAGAATAAAACTGAATAGAATAAAAACTGTATGATGAGATAAGATAAGAGTCCTTAAGACTTTTGAACAGACTGTTTCAGACTGTTTCACAGTACTGGGGCATAATTAATAAAGGCTGCCTTTTCCGTTTATTTTAGTCCTGATTTCTGGAACAATCAAGAGGTTTGAGCCACACAAGAACATCAAACAGACCACTTTATCTCATCGAATGAATAATCAAGTATAGATGGAAGACAAACAACACTGTCATCCTTTCAACAAACACAAAACCAAAAATCAATCAGAACCCCCCCAAGAATCCATTGCAGACATGACAAATAATCAAGAATGGTAACTTGTGATAATAAAGCTGAAATCTATTTGGCCAATTAAGTGCCCCAGTTCTATTTATAGTTTATCAAACTTCCCTGGTGTATGTATCCAAAAGTTGTTTTAATGCTATAATGTAACCAAAAACAAGTACACTGACATTTTCAGTAAAACAAAGGTTTTGGCATCAAGTATAGGTTGATTGTTCTCGCATCATTTTTAGTAAATGTTTAGTTGGGAATATTTGTCATTTTACTGTCTGCAAAAACCTAACAGTAGTAATAGTTTGCTAATGTATGCCATTGTTATGTATGTTTTCCATCCATCCATCCATAGGAAGAGCTCAAAGCCTACGTCCAAAGCCTGACCCAGGAATTGTCCCAGCTCCGGGAGAACTACCAGAAGCAGCTGAGGGACCAGGCCCGTCAGCCCTGCAGGCCCAGGGCCATGAGCGACGCCAGCCTCTGCCGCCAGGCTTCTCTCAGACTGCAGCGGCGGCTCAGTGGCAGCATGAGGTCGCTGGAGGGCTGGTACGAGCCTCGGCTCTTGGCACTGTTAAAGAAGAGGCAGATCGGGGAGGACGCCTTGAGGAAGAGCAAGGAGCAGGCAATAGACCTGAGGGCCCGCCTGGGGCCCCTGAAAGATGAGATGCAGAGGCTAGATGTGCAGAGAGTCTGTCTGGAGAACAGGATCAGTCTGATGGAGCAGGAGAGGGAGGAGCACCGCACACAACACAAGGTAGTGACGTGGCGTGGGACACGGAGATATTTTATATTTGTAAAATTAGACACACTAAGATGTTTGTCCACTTTGCTCAGGAGACAGTGGAGACATTAAAAGAGACTCTGAGAGAACTGCAAGTGGAGTTTGAAGTTCAGAGAAAATTTAAGAAAGATTTGGAGGATCATAAGAACGGCCTTTTGGAAGAGCTGAAATCTCTGGGGTAGGTTCACTTTGATCACATCACTGTTTTACTCTAAATTGTAAGCAGAATTCAATGAATTGCTAATAGCAACCTTGTCTTACAGAGGCTCTGATGAACCCAGTGAAACCACTGTGGAAGACGAGCCCTAATTTCCTGTTTCCAACGGATATTTTTAAAAGATTATCTATATTAGACCAAACTACAGCATTGAACTTACGCACTATTAATTAGCTTCTGCCGAGTCATTTGCTTATGAAAGGGGGTGGGAACTTGAGCAGATAAATACCAACAACTTAAAAAAAAAATCCCAAAAATGTAAAAAGTGAGTCTGGTAGACACACTGGCAGGGGAATCTTTCTACAGCATCTGCATGTTTTAAAGGGGGCCTATTTTGTTTTTGTTTTTTTCTTTTCCTTTAGTGCTTCATATGTTCTTGTGCATGAAAAAGATCTTGAAACTTAAAAAGCCCACTGTCCACACTAACAGAAGCTTCACTGAGAATCTACAATGCAAATAGTCATGAAAATACAGAAACAACATTAAATGAGAGGGTGTGTCCAAACATTTGACTGGTAGTGTAAGCCTGTTCTAGTAGTAGCCCAAACTTAAATTATAAACCTGAAAGTGAGCCTTCAGGTTTACTTTAAGAGAAATACAGATATTAGCCAAGATATATTACCGATGATTTGTCTTATCCCTACTTTATCAATTCATGTTTTACAGAAATGTACTCTTTCATACAACATATCCAACATGCTGTGCCAAAAAACAAATCCAACATATTTACTGTAAAAAAAAAAAAGAAATACGAATTTATTTAAGAACACAAAAGATCAGATACAGCCCAGACAGCAGAGGACAGAGAACACGTACAAGTGACAGGACACACATTCAGAAAACTACAAAAGTGAGCAAAGATAAACCTAAGGTATGTACAATTGTTTTATCAAAGATGGATCCCTGTGGAAATGTTTTCAGCATAACTAATCAGAAGGAAAGTCAAACCATCGAAAAGCAAACTTGAAAGTTGACGAACACATCTGAGATCATCGCGAGCCGGCTGATTTGAGCTGAGTGGAGGGATTTGAGTTTAGGGAGTTAGAAAACCTTACAAGATCTATAAAACTGACTGATACAGACTTCATATAAATACTTCACGACGACAATGCAGCGTTTTGTTCTTAAAATGTTCTACAAAATCACTGATGCCCAAACTGTGTTTTGAAAAGACATCGCTGCTGATGCGCCCGGCACTGGAAAATGGATCCATTTTGAACAAACAGGTCAAACGAAGACACTTGGAGACACGACTCATGCCTGGAGTTCTGAATCTGCAGCTCCTTCTGGGTCCTCGTCGTTGTAGATATTTTCAGCCTGTGGGAGAAAGTATAATCACTGTAATTGATGTTCAATGTTAATAAATGCACTTTAAAATTATCTTCACGCTGTGTCGGACATCTACTGTTCTTTATATTTCATGAGCCTCGGAAACACAAAGCTCTTACCATCTGCCAGACTTGCATGATGTTGTCCTCTGATACAGAGCAGATGACCCACGGCTCGTTGGGGTTCCAAGAGAAGTCTGAGATCTTTGCTGTGTGTCCGCCGTGGATGAACTAAAGAGAAACAGAGCAGGGGGATTACTAATGCACATTATTATCAGTTAAACACACACAAAAAGGAGGTCAACAGTTACTGTTTTTGTCCCAACTGACCAGCAGCTCAGGAGGACCGTCCTCAGCATCCTCTGGTGACTGCTCCTCTCCGATCTTGCTGAGGTCCCAGACGTTGAGCCTCCTGTCAGTGCCGCTGGAGGCCAAGATGGTTTCGTTGTGAGGTGACCACTGAACCTGTCCGGGAGGGAAATGGGCCAGGTGTTACATCTCTGTCACAGTGTGCGTCATAATCATACGACAAATAGCCCAAACTGACATAACTTAAATGCTCAAAGTTGGCTGACTGTTACCTATTCTGTGAGTTTGTTCTGTTCACAAAGGCTCCTCTTGATTAAAGTTGCAGAATAAGAAGTGTAACATGCTTGATGTCATACAGCCAGCAGCTAGTTATATGAAGTATGGATATGTGTGCATCACATTGCACAACATGATTAATGAGCCACAGTGCTCCTCAAGCTAGAATTTTTAACGACACGGTTTGTACAGATGTAAGAGATAAATTCAAGCAGTTTCAATGAACCTTAATCCAAAAGACTTTCAAAGTCTTAATCATACAATTTAAATTCTTGCTATAAATGCAATTGCAAAAAAAAACATTGCCTACAGCAATCAATGTCTATTGTCACTTTATTTATTACAAACTGTTTACATGAACTCTGATTGTATGTTTTTGTCATGATCATGTAATTTTTGCTAATTTTGACTCCAGGAGCAAAACAAATATGATGGAATTGTTTCATTTAAAAATGTTGACAACTTTTGGTTTACATTACGGTCTGTGTAGATGGAATACCAGTAGATTTTTCAAGTTCAAGCATATTCCTAACCTTAAAAACATAATGGTAAAATGACTTCCTAAATGTACACTTCATTAGGATTTCTTCATAATAAGATAAGTTCTGCAATCTGTAGTTATTTCAAGACTTCTTTTATCTAAAGATCCGCTCAACAATAACTACCCTTTTCAGACAAATTTAACTGACCAGTGTCACTTCTTACCTGGAAGATCTCGTCCTTGTGAGACTCAAACGAGTGCAGCTTCAGCTTCAAGTTCCTCAGGTCCCAGAGAGCAACCGTCTAAAAATAAAAATAATCAGCATCAACTGATTGAACTTGGACAAAATGAGGACAGATCCTGCATTACCAGACAGCAACATGCAGCAGTCTTACAGAGAACGAGTGAACCCACCTTGTCTGCAGAGCCGCTGGCCAGGATGAACTCGCTGTATGGATTAAAGGACAAGCAGTTGACCTCAGCTGTGTGGGCCTCCACTGCATGGCTGGGCTTGGAGGTGTTGTTGGACCGCGTGTCCCAGCTGTGCCAAAAGAGACAAAAGATCTGCTGTTAAAAAAGAAAAAATAGAAACTGAACAACTACTTTGTTCCTCATGACTCATCACAGTGGTTAGTGGATTCTGTCACAAAGCTGCTCACATCATGAGTTTCTGGTCATCAGCCACAGAGCCAAAGAGCGACTCATGGAGCAGGTGCCAAGAAACATCCTCCACCACAGCAGTGTGGCCTGTGAAGATGGTCTTGGCATCCACAATCTTTCCTTCCTTAGGGGCTGCGCTGATGTCCCACATGCAGATTGTCTGTAAAGGAGAGCACACATAGAGAAGAAAATGTTATAACAACATTTTCCACAAAAAGTGTCTAACATTATGATACCACCGTGAAGATGACCTTTAACCCTTTGGATATAAAATGTCATTACTTCATTAACTTATCCTATTAGACATTAGTGCCAAAAATGTGTTTTGTGAAGTCACTGTGACCTCTAGTTCAAGTTCTAGTTCAACCAGTTCATCCTCGATTCCAGGTGGACTTGAAGAAATTCCCTCAACGCGTTTTTTTTTTTTTTAGATATCACGTTCAAAAGAAATGGGTACCAAGAGATCAAAGTAACCTTGATTTTAACCACTAAAATATGTCCTTGAGTCCAAGTGAACATTTGTTTCAGATTTAAAGAAAATTCCCTCCAGGCATTCTTCAGATATTGCGTTCACAAGAATAGGATGAGCAGGCAGACGGAAAACCTGAAACGTAATGCTTCTGACCATGGCTATTACCTGTGCGGAGGCACAAATGTGTCACCTGTCTGTAAGTAGACTGAAAACGCCACATTAAAATTGACTAGACAGAAGAATTCAGATATGTCACAACAGGTGGCTTACATGATCATCAGAAGCACTGAGCAGGCAGCCGCTGAGATTTGCATTCCAGGAGAGGCCATATCCCTCCTTCTGGTGACCTCTCAAACGCAGATCTGGGGTGCATTCTCCCGATGGGTCTACAGTATAGATAAAAAATAAAATAAATAAGACACAAAAAATTCATTGAAAAAATTGTTGAAAAAAATGTGTTGTGGCTATGATGCTCACCAGGTTTGGAGGGGTGCTTTGTGTAATCGAAGACCAGCACATCGCTGGTGGGGGTCTTGGTGGCAATGATGCAAGGATTCTGAGGCATGTAGCGGGCCCTGTTCACTTCTCCTTCATGGTTGATCTTGATCTCAATCTCTATTTTGCCACTTACAGACCCAAAGCCTCCAAACTCTGAAATAAAACAGACACAAAGTCATTGTTGCAAACGGCAGTGTTGTATAAAATTCTGGTCTACTGAACTATGAAATGGAATATTGTATGCAAATAGGATTTACTGCATTTTACTACCACTAGAATATAATGCAAAACAAAAATACATACCTATAGATTCTGAAGCATTAAAGATTTAAGCACAATTTTACTTTTTTCATTGTGAAGTACAGTGAGCCACAGTATTCAAATGCAATAACTTGATTACATCAACGACAATAGTGTTAATTCATTCCATTCATTTTGTGCAATCAGCAAGTCAGAACAACATATAGTTCAACACCACAAAGCGTTGCGTGACACATAATCCCTCACCTCCTTTCTCACTGTCGTAGTGTGAGGCATCAAACTGGGCGTCATCATTCGGGAGCTGAACACTAGCGATCACAAGGTGATTCTGCTCATCAGAAGTATGTGTCCCCAGGACGAGTCTGTGCACACTGTAGTCTTTCCCTTCTGGCCTGTCAATATTGACATCCAATTCATTTTTAAAAAATCTGATCTAACTCACATGTCATATTTAGGTGTCTGTCAGGGTGCAGTAAATCTCCTCTCACCTTGTGACATCAGGCAGCCACTGGGCGGTCAGGCTGGGCCACTCAAGTGCGTGAGTCATGACCAGGTCGTAGAGGAAAGGGGTGTTCTTCTTCCAGATCTTGTACTCCTCATTGATCACCCTCTCCTCCACAGCATCATCGAACGCAGCTGCAAAAGCCATACGTCATAATGATTGTAAAATGACATCCTGCAACACCTGACATGGGCTAAATAGAGGATAAGAAGAAAACTTGGCCAGGTGAAGTGACGTTCAAGCTACCACTATAGTTTATTTTGCTGATAGGCTATCGTTAGCACGGTTGGTTAAAACATTAGTTTCCTATATACAATAATACCCAAAAGAGGCCATGAGACACACCATAAATATTGCGTAATTCCACGTGGGACAGTAAGCTAACGAACCAGTTATAACCACTATAACCAGCCCGCTATCATCCGTAGTTAGCTAACATTTAGCTGACTGGTGTGTAACAATGAGAGGAGCTGCTGGCCAGCGCGCCAACAAGCACCGGCACATCCTGACTCGTGCTTTCTATCATTCCGGACACCAAATACACAAACATTTAACCAGCTCATTCACAGAAGTGAGCTCACGTACCTTCTTTATCAGCCATTGTGTCGCAATTGAATCGCTAATAGCGGCAAATACGAGCAATTCTTCTGGACAGCGTTCTGAAGACAACACGGGGGCTCGCGGCGGCGCCAACTCCGTGAGCACCGTCAGCCAATCAGATCGCACCAAAACAGACAGGATGTGGCGTAAAAACGACGTATGACTACTTCCTGGAAATCCTCTTCCTGCTCATGCCATGTTGATGTTGCTCACCGTTTGCAACAGACTGACATGTTAGACATCCAGTTCGATCTTTTAAAACATTTAACGAAGTTACAGCGACTATGGACGACCGTGCGTTAGACCTGACACAGGCACAGGAAGCTGTCAAGGCAAAATACCCACCAATTAACAAGAAATACGAATGTAAGTCTCAAGTTATGATGAATAATGCAGCTAGCTTAGCTTGTTTACTGTAACGTGAAAACAGCGATAGAAACCCCGCCACAGTCTACAACATCAGCTAACGTTATGTTCACGCGTTAATTAAATGAAACTGTTTATTCATTAACTGGAATATCACATACATAGTTTATGAATGGTCATATATGTCTTATATCTGCCCAGTGATGGGATGTAACATTTATTTGATAATTGTATAATATTACTTTGGTAAAAGCAACATTATAACCCAATATATCTACTCTTACTCTAGTGTGACTTTAAGGTATTTTTGCAACACTGTATGCTCCCAAGTTGTTCTAGCAGCATGCCCCTGCTCATAATGCCTACTACATAATGCCTTGTACCTTGTGTTTTATTTTCACAGACCTCGATCATACAGCAGATGTACAGTGAGTGTCTTCATTTACAAAAGAAAACCTTTCCAAATTGTTTTTGTCAGATTTCATGTTGCCATGCTGTACAGTAGTCATCACTTTGATATCTTCTGCTCTCTTCCAAGAATTCACGCCTGGGGAGACTCTCTGGAGGAAGCCTTTGAGCAGTGTGCCATGGGCATGTTCGGCTACATGACAGACACAGAGACAGTGGAACCGCTAGATACTCTTGACGTGGAATCACAGGGTGAGAGCACAGATGGTTCAAATCAACCTTTTCTACACCAGTATCAATCATTCTGCTCCCAGATGACTGAAACTTAACTCTGTATACTTTTTTTTCCTTTCTGAAAGGTGATGATATGGAGTCTCTCCTTTTCCACTTCCTAGATGACTGGTTATACAAGTTTAGTGCAGACCTCTTCTTTGTTCCCAGGGTGAGTATATTGGTATTGTTCTTACAATGGACAAGTTCTGGAATTACCCTCATGGACAGTCTATGTAAAGATTATTATTATTATTTTTTTTTTTATTGACTATTCCTTGTCCTATATTATTCTCCAAACACAATTAAATGTCTCATGTATCCAATAGGAGATCAAGGTCTTGCACATAGACAGGATGCACTTCAAGATCCGCTCCATTGGGTAAGCGTGGGTGCCTCTCTACAATAACATGGTGATTATAGCAGAGAAAGGATGACTATGTTGAAAACCTAAGTTGCCCAAAACATTCGCTTGTACTAATAAAAGCAGAGCGCTAGGGTTCCATCCAGTACCAGGAAGCACAGGAGGGATCACAGGAAGCCTTGACAGAAAATACTCTGCAGTAGCTTCCCATCTCATTAGAGACAGAAAATTATTGCTCCTAAAATCCTCCACAATGGATTCTTTCTTAAGGTCCACAAACTTTTATAAACAGAGACCCCTGTCTCTTGTTTCTGTGTATTTGTATATTAAACTTTAGAGTATTTGAAATTACTACACTTTTTGATATTGGTATTGGAATTGTATTTATCACTCCTAAACTGCTATCTCATATGCTATTTTTTTCTTTTTTTCTTTAAGTTGGGGTGAAGAATTCTCTCTGGCAAAGCATCCACAGGTAAGATTGTAAAGCTTGCTCAAAGAATCTGAAGAATTATCAAAATAATGGTGAAAATTGTTTTTTTCAGAATATAAATCTGTCCCAATACAATTATGGGCTGAAAGTAAACAAGGCCCTTTCCTTTTTGTTTTGGTCAAACATAATTAAGAAAAAACAAATAAGTTACATATCTGTAGTGTGTAGATTCTAAGTGTTTTATCCTTTGTTGTTAATTCAGGGGACTGAGGTGAAAGCCATCACATACTCTGCAATGCAGATCCACGATAAAGAAAAACCAGAGATATTTGCCATTGTTGATATCTAAGGATACTTCCAGATGAAGCGGACACTCCTGGTCCACTGAACTGGAATTTCTACATGGCCAATTTAAGAGGCCTTTTATGTAAGACACTTATTACTACTGACTTGTAAAATCAGGTTTTCTACAGTAGGCTGAACTCACTAACAGAAACATTTCTTATGGTTATGTATGCACACTGTACAATGAAAGAGCTCTCAGACAGATGATGTATGGTTTGATACTACATTGACATTACAAGTTGCATTATTTCAGAAACCTTACATGTAAATGACATGTCCAGGATTAAATGCAGAAAAATATACATTGCATTTAAATAACAGAGCTTGATTTTAGCACATTCATCAACCCAGTTTTATTTGAAATGCTTTTGAAAAATCATATTTATCATAAACTTTGTTATTGTGTTGGTGCCTTATTAATCATTGTAAATAAATCAACAGATGTTTATTTTTTTCTGAGGAAATTAATAAATTGCTGAAACTTACAGATCAAGTCTCACTTTATTTATACAATACAAAATTTAGATTTACAGGACACTGTTTATCTCAATTGGGAGAGCAGGTGTCCCGTGTACAGAGGCGTGTCACTCCCCCTCTCTCTCATCCTGTTTCCTGTCAAAGTCTTTAGCTGTTCCATCTATAAAGCCAAAAAAAGGCCATACTTTAAAAATTACAGAGCAAACATCAAGAAATACAACCATAACCCATTCGCTTGACTTCAACACAGCATTATATTAGTTACAATCGTACACTGACTGAAACACATGTAGAGAGAAGAGTTTGCATTATTTTTTATAACATTTTTGCTTGATTTGGATACATTTATCGATTTCTACATTTCTCAGGGCACTAAAGCCAGAATTGTGGACTCAACATAGCAAGGGATCTTTGTTTATAGTGTATGGCTGACTGTCAAACTGATTTCAATGATAAAACCAGTCTGCCTTCATAGAAATATGATGTATTCTTAAATCAAACAGGTGGGATTTTCTTCTGTGGTGTGTTTGGTGCTTCATGTTGAGCGTGAATGGAGAGGAAGTGGTTGATGTGTTGATGCTCATTGTTAAGCAGTTCTTGCTATGATCAAATTAAGAAATTAAATAAAATTTTAGCTCATTAATCCTGTATTTTTCTTTTCGCCATTTTGTTTGAATACAGTTGATCATGCACAGTCAGTCAAATGCAAGATGAGTAGATTTTGCAAAACACTTTCATGTTAGCTAAAAGGACAGTCAAGTCTGGGCTTGTGTCTTTTGTTTTATACTAATTGAACATTCCTGGAAAGTTACTCAAAGCTGTTCTGAATAAATAATGCCTACAATATATTTAAACAGGCCATACAACTAAATGTAAGATGACGGCTAAGTGAAAGGAGTTGCAGGCAGCAGTATTAATGACATTTACAATAGTTCCAATCCAATAATGGCTAAAAGAGTCATCTTTAAAGTCACAATGTTCACATCCAATGCATAACAGGAATGAGTGTGACACAGGAGGTACTAGTTCTTCAGGTTATGCAACAACACTGCTGCAAGTGTGACAATTGGATTAAAGCTGCTATTGTCTGTGATACCCATTGCTCCTCCCAAGATAAGACCTGGACTGTTTCAATGATATTGGAAGGTTAATTTGTCAAGTTATGATTTAAAAGACCTGTTGTCAGCTGGCAATCATATTAAATTAAGCTGTAGAAAATAAATATCAATAATCAAAGATAGAAAAGCTTCTGTATTGGTCAAGTTAAGAACATTTTTTATGGATATGAGGCGCTGGGTTAAATTGAAGACAGATGGGTTCATCGTGATCAGAGCATACAGCAACAGTGTGGTGAGGATATTTCATTTCACAGAAATTGCAAAAAGGGTACTTTCTGAAAATGCAGTTTGGCCGGAAAATGAATTTGTGGTGTTCTGTGCAGCGTTGTCAGTTTTCATAGTAAAAGAAATGAGCAGATATGAGTTCTGTTCTTTTGGACAATGAAATAGCGGGAGACCAAAAAAAAAAAAAACACATAGTTGGAAGGATATTAGGAGCTGATGCAGCAGTCAAGAACTTGCAGTTTATCTTCAGGGAACTGTGTGAATGTCATGTGGTGCAGTAAAAAAAAAAAACAAAAAAAAAAACAATGACTTGCCCTTCCTAATTCTGAAATATGCAGCAACACAAAAACGAAAGAAATGCAGGAAACAAAAATACGTTTTCACTGCTACGTCTCTCTGAGTCAGTGAGCACTACAAAACAGAAGCTTAAAGCAACAATATGTAACTTTAATACCTTAAAATAACAGCTTCAAAATCATTTTGATGGTTCAGTATCTTGTAATATTATTAAGCTGCAAGTTGCAAAAACACTTAAGGCCTTGGCTTGCTTGTAGCCACAGCACAACAGAGAGACAAATGATCCTCCTAAAAGCAATCAAGTAAAATGATCAGTTTTCAGTATTTAGGACTGTTTAAAGATTCAGCTATCTATCCTCTGTTGATATGATGCGTTCTTGGGGGTTAAAAGCCCGAAAGAAGAAGAATCGAGGGCGCAGTGGGCTCATGTTCATGTTTCAGGGTAGACCTCTCCTCTGCAGAGAGGGCCTTGGGTTCATCACTGTTGCATAATTGGAACACATCCGTGGTGCATTTCCTCTGAACACACTCAGCTGCACACACACTATGGTGCAAATGCATGATTAATACAAAAAGTGAAGAAATAGAGTTAGGCTCGATATTTCCTAGTGTTTATAAACGTCATCATGGCGGATAACTGGGGAGAAAAAAAGAAAACACGCAATAAAATAAAATAACTTAAGGGACCTGACTGTGTGACTGCCCAGAGTTGTTATACACCTAATCATACGAATTTATATAACAACTTGCTACTACTACTACTACTACCTTGGCATCTTGGGTGACCTACTTAATCCCCGCCTGTGATGAAGGAGCGCTGTGTAACACACTCCTCGGGATTTTTTGTCTGTAACGGTACCTCGGCGCTCTCTGGCGGTGACGTCACTGTCTCCTCCTGCGCTCCTTCCTCCCAACACACTCAAATGCAGCTGCGCCATTCCTCCTTTGTCCATTGAGGAGAGCAAGACACCGGGCGGTTTTTTTTTGTTGCAATTTCACCGTCTTAGACCACAGTTGAACGGACACTGCTGTTACCCCGCGTAGCTGCAGTTTCAACCAGAACTAGCGAACTTAGCGCGGCTTCGTTCGTTCATCAGGTTATAACTCGCTAACGTTGTATGAGCCGAGCGAGTGCTAAAAGGAGTACATCCGAGTTCGACATAGAGTCAAGCCCAGCACAGAAGAAAATCAAAATGGAAGACACAAAGTACCTCCCGGAGCTCCTGGCTGAAAAGGACAGCTTGGATTCATCCTTCACGCACGCCATGAAACTTATTTCTGCAGGTAATGCGACTGCTTCCTAGCTTAGCGGCGCTCAGCCAGACAACGGTTAGCGTTAGCTCGCTGCGAGGCCTAGCGTCTCTTGCGCCAGACAGAGGCCCGAACAATGGCGCGGTAAACACGTGGTTGATACCGATGTGGGTCAAACCCTCTCTGTTTGAAATGTGTCGGGTTAGTTCTTTCCACCGGGCAAGTCGAATTATTCGTTGGGATGTATGAAAATATATGTGCAAGAATCAGCATTTTCCAGTAAGACGTTAACCACTCATTGACTTGAGTTGGCCGCATCGACTCCATCATTCGTGCATGGTTCAGTTTGTCCATAATACGCACGATACATAAAGAGATTTAAGAATGGCTGATGATGATGATGGTCAAAACGCTTGATTTTGCATTAGACGCTGTAGAACAACAAGCTTTGTACCTGGCTGCTACAAGATCACCTGAGACCTTTCCCATTTAAGCCAACACTGCATAAATTTCGATGCGTACAGCTAATTGTTCGTTGTATCTGTGCGTGTCATTAAAACATGTGTCTTGGTTGCAGAAATCGAGAGGATCGAGAAAGGTGAAACCAAGAAAGAGCTAGAGAAGGAAACATATCTTGACCTGTTTGCTACGAAGAATCTCAAACTCAAAGAGCGAGTTCTCATTCCTACCAAGCAGTACCCCAGGGTAAGCATTTTCCTTTCCCCTCATTCTGGATCTGACTACTGTTCCCAGGGGGTGTGGACACACAGGCCTATCAGTCATCTGTGTTTAGTATGTAAGTAGGACATTATTAGTGCTGTATATTCTTGTTTCCCTCTAAATGAGTTAGACTTATCCCCCCACTGCCTGGCCTTGATATTTAAACACTGTTTGCTCAAGCGTGTGGTACATATCCGACTGATCCTTTGTATCTAATCACCCCACCACTGCTAGCCTTGCTGTCCCAGAATTAGTCAAGTCATGCGCCCAGTGTCCTAAGCTTGTTTCTGTATGAATGAGTTTGCAGCAGTCGAAAATGACAGTGTGAGATGAGATGCAGTGGGCTGAGATAAAGACTATGGAGAGGAATTTTTTTACCTGAATGTGACAACCTGTAAATGGGCTTCTTGAGCCTGCTTCATTTCTATATACTGGCAATCACCTTCTCTTGTCTTGGTAGTTAAATGTGCTACAATTGTAACTAAATGTTTCCTCCAGGTCAACTTTGTTGGAAAGCTTCTGGGACCTCAGGGCAGCACAATCAAGAGACTTCAGGAAGAGACAGGTGCCAAGATTTCAGTTCTGGGTAAAGGTTCCATGAGGGACAAGAATAAGGTATGTTTTTTTTTCTTTAGATAAATCATAATTAATGGACTGATTAAATGTTAAGCCATATCATTCCTGCTGCTGATGTTTAATATGATTCCCATATCTTCATCAGGAGGAGGAGCTGAGGAAGGGTGGTGAGGCCAAATATGCTCACCTTGCCATGGAGCTGCATGTGTTCATTGAGGTGATGGCACCCATCCCTGAAGCCTACCTGCGCATGGCCCATGCCATGGAGGAAGTCAAGAAGTTCCTTATCCCGGTGTGTTTCTAACCTCCCAAATCCCAGTTACAGAATCATGTACTTAAAACACGTTTTTGTTCCATGTGTGAAGGCAAATTATTTTCCCAGACTGCCATGCTTAACAGACTGATTCTGTCTCTAGGAACCTGGCGAGCACGATCCCTACATGGACCCTCACTTTTTGAATGGATCTCAGGATGGTTCAGGCAGGGGACGTGGTGGTCACCTCGGACGGGGCAGAGGTGGACCACCTGGTGCTGGAGGACCAAGGTAGAAGCATGACTCTCAATGACAGTTACACTTCTACTATAGCACATAATGGCAAAGACATTTCCATTGGCATGTTAAATATTTACAAGGACACTTTCTCACTCAAATCATGTAGGAAGATGCTCACAAAACAGACAATTTATGTCTGGCTGCAGTGCTATCTGGTTCTCCGGTTTCTTGTTTTGCTGATCACATTTTCCAACCTGGCCAACTTTCCACAGAGGCCGTGGAATGCCACGCGGTGGACCTCGAGGAGCCATGCGTGGTGGAGCTCCACGTGGTGGACTAGGACGGGGCAATGCTCCTAGAGGTGCACCATCGGGAAGGGGTGGACCACCCTCTAATTCTAACAGAGGAGGTTCAGCCGCCCGGTCCAGACCCCCCGCAGCAGGAGCTCCGAGGATGCTCCCCTCTGCAGCCATGTCCCACCAGGCAGGTCCTCCTTCAGGGTCACAACCCAAAGCTGATGGCTATGAGGACTATGTAAGTTCCTCCATGTCAGGGCTGCCAAAGCTGACATGGCACAGCTTTTGATGTCTAACCATCAATCCATCTGTTCTTCTAGCCTCCATATGAAGAATCGTATGCAGAGCCTGCCTATGAGGGATATGATAACTACTACAGTCAGCAGTCTGCACCAGCGTAAGTCAGAATTAATTTGAGTGACTTTTGAATATGACTGTTTGCATTGGTGCACTGTATTAACTACTACTTTCCTGCCTATAGGGATACTGAATATTATGACTATGGACATGGTGAGGCCCAGGAAGCAGCATATGAGCCTTATGGTGAGATATTGAAATTGACATCCGATTACCATGTTGCACATGCACTCGTTGAAGACCTTAGTGGGGCACTGGCCAGACTTGGTGTCTACCTCAGCATAGTTATTAACTGATGTTTCTCTTTCCTGCCTTTTTGTAGCTCAAGATGACTGGGACAACTCATGGTCCAACTCTGGCGGTGGAGGCAAGGCCCCAATGTCCAGGCAGGCAAAGGGATCGTACAGAGAGCACCCATATGGAAGATACTGAACGGCTACTGGTAGAGAGTTGCTATTGCAACTGTCTCAGATTGTAACTCTCTGAACTTTTCAAAAGTAATTTCCCTCTCGTCGGCTCCCTTTTTTTTATGGTTTTATTTTATTTTTGTTTTTTTAAAACTCGGTAGAGACGTTTTGTTGGATGTATCATAGAATGCCAGAGGAGAAACATTGAGGTTTTTCATTGTTTATACCTGTTTCCATTTAATGTTTGTTTCAGTTGCGTAGTTGGCAGTTGAGGTCCTAGTGACATAAACCTAACAAAGGAACAAGAGTGACATTTTAGTGATATTTGATGGTTATCGAATCAGTTAATTGTTCTTGACAAAACGTGATTGTGGCGATTACCTCCTCTCATGTAGGCTGCATTTTTTAAAAGTCCTTCATGACTGCACAAAAATTATTCATAACACCTCAATGTAACTTTACTATAACTAGAAAAGAGTTAGTTGCAATCTCAAACACAGCCCTGAGCTGTTTTGATTTTAAAAACAAAAGTCTATTCTCATTTGATAATAATGCAATACAAATCTAGTCTTGTATGAAGTTATCTCCCAAAATACTATTGCAATCCATTTGACAAAGAAAAATGCCTCTATTTTTGCCATCCTTTACAATTGGTAATCATATGTCGAATAATTTCATGCAAAATCATCGCCTATGATCGACTAATTCTTGTAAAGCTTGAAGGATTAACAATCCTAATTGTGTGTAAGAAAGGCTGCAGCCAACTCGACATTTTGTACATAACTTTAGGACAACTGTGTATGCTTTAAGCCGTGTCGTCTCCAAAATGCATAATGCTTGTGTACCTTTGGCTAAATAGGTTACTAAATATATCCCAAAATGTTTTTCTGCAGTGCGTGTTTCAATAAAGTTTCTAGTTTCTTTTTAATCAATCTAAACATGGTATTTTGCCTTTGTTGTACCAAAGGAATGCCTTCAGTTTGTGAAAGTGGTCCTCACTGGTTTCTCAACAACGCTGAATAAGCTGTATGTATACACGTCAGCCTGACAAAAAAAATCAAAAGCAGTGTTTTGACAATGAGCTTATCCTCTTCGTCTGTCTTCAAAACTACTCTAAATGACACTTGTAATGTCACCTTCAAAAACAAATAAAGCTCATCATTCCTTGAGGTAATGTGCTGCCAAATACATATTTGACTTGATTGATATAGTGCTTGAACATGTATTGTCATTAATCTATAGTTAGTGTATCTATTCAAGCTCTCGAGAGAGCAATGTATCTACAGCCACTTGAAATAACTGAATCTCAACAGTATTTCAAATCAAGCTTGCAGGGATCTTACTTGACTTTGATGCAAAGTCATGCGGGCTGGTTTTTATAAAAGAAAAAAATCGCAGAGGAGAGGATTCTAAAAGCCTAAAGATCGCCACAAGAAGGTAAAACTAACCCCAACACTCATTTGTTAGATTTTTGTATTGTTTTCTGTGCAAAACATCAAGTAATGCAAGTCATCAAAACATATCAAAAACATTGAAGTACAAAATTATGCTATCTGTAGTTATTCCGAGCAAAATAAGCCGTACAAAACAATCAGAAATGGTTGTGATGCAACTCTTGCTCAAATAAAACCAATAATTGTCCATTCATTTCACTCGATACTTAACAATTTCCATCTTGATAATTTCTGTAGAATGTAGATTTAATGAAAATTACTAGTTGCACTCAAAGCGATAAAACATCCCATTGGTGGACAAAAATCCTTCAGCTTGAGTTGCATGAAATTTTTGTAGTATAATGTTAGTGCTGCATGTTTGTTGCTCACTGTATGCATGTAGGTGCTGGTATTTCCCAAGATCTCATTTCTGTTTCTCTTCTTAGGTTGTCAGACAACTGTGTAGGTGCAGTTGACACATTGAACCACAGTTTACGAGACATTTAAGGTCAGTTGAAAAGAAATTGCAGGCGGCAGATCTTTTAATTTGGCTGTTTAAGATGATTAAATCTGTGTTTTTGTCTTTAACAGGTCCATTGAAAGTTCCTGGAAAGAGCAGAGGTCATGCAGAGTCTCTGAGACTGATTGCTTCTTTATCCCTGAAGGGATTTGTCTGGGGTCTTTTTTTCTTTTTCTTAAGTGCAGAAGAGCTTTCTCCATCACTGAGAAAAGGCTCTGCTCTTCTTAAATATTACTGTAGCAAGTACATATTTTATTTGTTTTAATGAATGTGTCTAGATTTACAATATTTTTACACTGAGGACATTCTTACCTGCCTTTTTTATGAAAATAAAGTTTTTGTTTTTATCTTCATGTGTTCCTTGATTATTTCCTTATTTGTACATCTCCCTGTTCCAAAATGGTCCAAAATCAGAAAAAGTGCATAGTTTATATAAGCTGGATGGATTGAGTAAAAGACAGTCTTGCTGTTCAGTTTCCTCTTATGTACACATGGACCTTATTTTGCATACAACCTTGTCTTATTTGGACTTTATGCTGTTACTTCACATGCAAGTCACACAACTGTTAACTATAATGCCATTTGAAGACCTGGAATAAGCAGTTTTGCAGCCCATGCAATCCAGATGAATTTATGAAAATAGGGTGCAATTAACTTTTTTTATTTAACAGTAAATCAAGGTTGAAACCACATACTCTTTGTCAGGAGATTGCATGCACACGCACAACAGGCCTTCATACACAGTTCAGAATTGTTGCTACCATGCCTGGAGCATTTGGTGGGACACAGCTGGCTCCAGTGTGAGGATAAAGTGCTGATACCCCCAGTAACAGCCATGAAATTCTGATCTGTGTCTTTGTATTGTCAGCAGTGATTGAGACGAATATGTCCATTCATTTGTGGCCCTAAACAATTGAGAAAGCCTTGTGAGCCCTTTTCCAATTTACATGGTCACAAGTCATAGTCCATGTAGCTTAAGTCTAGCAAAAGCAAAACTGAGTAATATAATTTCCATTATAAGACTCCATATGACCAGTGCAAAGGTGCGAACAGATTTTATGATACATACAGTATATGCACTTGCAACAGCAATGTGTAAAACAAGTGGTCAATTTTTGATACTGCACTTACAAAATAATCCTAAATGTTAAAAGTAAAAGTATATTACTCGTCATAAAAACACATTGCTCTCCCTTCCTTGTTGTGGCGGAGTGTTCCTTTAAACGACTCTCCTCCCACAGGTCGCTAACATATCCGCGCCCCCATCTATCAGCGGCTAGTTTCACATCAACAATGACTGTCTTGGCGGATTTCAGAGAAAAACTCGGCAGTATTTCAATAAATATCCTGAAGATTTATTGCGTTTAACTTGTTATCTGTGCAGCGGAGCCGCATTAACCACAGACAGCAGACGGTGCCAGTGGTAAGCTAACATTTTTCTTGTCTAGCCTGTTTGGTAGGTTGTTTGGAAGCTAGCTGGCTAGCTAGCTAGTCAGAGGTACTGTTAGCCTAGGCCTCAATCTTTGTATTTAATCAAGCATGGTCTTGGCGGACAGCTTGGAGCCCGCAGCTCATTGTATTGGGTCCACGTTGTTTTCCTCCCCAGCCTCATGTCTCGGCTTGAAACGGTTCTCGGGAGATATTTGACCTCGCGAAGGGAGCAAATGATGTAGCTAGTAAGCTAGCTTGTAATGCCAGCTTCCGCAAAACTTGCACCATATTAAGGGATGTTATTCAGCTCGCAAACATGTTTAACGCTAGCTGTTTGCAATGAATATTTATGAGGGAGAATACATTTTTGCAGATGTGTTTAATCCATATGGCATTGCATGTGTTTTGATTGGCTATAAAATCTTCAGATTGCACAAATGTATTTGTTTGTTTGTTTGTTATTTTTGCTTGACACTGACTGTTCACCACTCCCTTAATTATCACCCCCGTGTTGAAAGCAGTCAATGAGCAGTAATGAACACTTATAAATGTCATTACTAAATGCTGATTCATAGTTTCTGTCCTAAGTGAGACATATCAGAGAGCAAGTTAAATCATTTTCACCCATTGCATAAAGAATGTGATTATATATTTGTTAGATATTCAAGATCAGCCCTCCCTAATCACAGTGTGCCTTTCCTCTGCTCTCTTTTTGTAAACAGGTGCAAGATCAAGGCGAGAAATCAGAAAACTAGGCACATAGCTGTGAGAAGCCGTGGGTGTGTCTGCGATGGCTGGTGGAAGGCGAGGGGCGAACCGTACCACTTATTGCAGACCTCCACTAAGCAGTGAACCAGGCTCGGTCAGCAATGGCAGCCACTCCACCAGCTCCCCAGTCACAGGGGTGCGATCTCGCACAAGGTAAGCCTTAATACACCGTGAGAGTAAAGAAGTGAACATTGCAACCTGACAGTCAGGAAGTATATCTTCTCACCTAGGCTGCCGGAATGCACAACATGGGTGTGTCCTCATCTAACTATCCCAATTTATAACAGAATGAGAGGCGTTGTAATAAAAGGCCTTGTTTTCTGTCTGCAGGAATGGTTCGGGAACATGCATGTCCAGCCCCCCGCTGGCCGCGCAGACGATGGTCCCTCTGAAGCACTGCAAGATCCCTGAACTATCCATGGATCGTAACGTGCTGTTCGAGCTCCATCTTTTCTTCTGCCACCTCATTGCCCTCTTTGTCCATTATGTAAACATCTACAAGACTGTGTGGTGGTACCCACCATCACACCCCCCCTCACACACCTCTCTGGTGAGTACTCATGAGGACAGCTGTTGACTCATCATGTTTAATGTGGTTTTGGGCTGCCAACATAGAAATACATGCAAATTAAAACAAACTTCAGAGATCCACATTTGCATATATTTCTGCAGTGGGTGTTGTGGGAACAATGATCATTTATAAATCTTATTATTTACAGAACTTTCACCTCATTGATTATAACATGCTGGTGTTCACAATCATCATACTGGCAAGGAGGTTAATTGCAGCAATTGTTAAGGAGGTAAGAATTCTACTTTTGGCGTCTACCTTACAGATTCAAAGCTTTTGTCCCTGACTTTGATGAAGGATTCAAAACACAGTCAGAATACTACTGATACTTAAAACACACTGACTGTAATCTCATACATCTTTGTGTTTCTGTGTTGAATACACTTATAATGCAAATATTTAATTGTTAATGCATGTGACTTCTCTGTCTCCCTCCTCTTTTCTCCCCCAGGCCTCACAGAGTGGGAAACTGTCCTTCCCCCATTCAATCTTTCTCGTGATGGCTCGATTTGCCGTGCTGACGCTGACAGGCTGGAGCCTGTGCCGCTCCCTCATTTACCTCTTTAGAACTTATTCTGTCCTCAGCCTGCTCTTCCTCTGCTACCCGTGAGTATCCACAGGAAGAACGAAGATGGCTGCATTCATGCTCTACATGTACAGCTGTTCAGTGGCTTTAGGCAGCAGTTGTCTGAATGTGAGCTAGCTTTTAGCCTAATCTCCTTCGTCTGGTTCTTTTGGTAACATTGTTGTCATACTTGGTGCTTGGAATGTCTTAGTGACACTCATTCCGTCACATTTCATGTCATTCAAATCTTTGCTTGTTTTGTTTGCCACTTGTTGTCTCTTGAGCATTAAAGACAAGAGCATCAATTGGAAAAAAATACACTTTAAACACACATTAGGTTTATTAAATATTAATACATTTATGCAGGTTGAAATGGAGCTTGATGATGTGCCCCTCATTTCCTGGCAGGCCTGATTGTGCATGTTGGTTGCATAATGTTATCCATGGCGTCTGTGTTGGGCAGACATTTTCAGCATCGATGGCTCCAGTGTATCACCTGGCAGGCAGTGATGTGCACGAGGTGGTCAACATTTATGTTCATCCAAAAGAGGATAACATTTTTATGATGTGGTTTTTGAGATTTTTTTTAAGTAATAAGAGAGATACTTTACTGACAGTTTTACAAAGTAGGAAGTAAGAAAACAATTAAATAGACGCAAACCAAAAAGGTATAGGCTGAAACTTAAGCTTGTTACACCTACCCCCTTTTTACATAAACTCTAATAAACAATGCATTCACTGGACTTTTTTTTTTCCTTTTACAGTTTTAGAGGAAGATGACTTGATAGCACTTTGCAAAACATGTTCTGATAAGAGGAATAATGTCTTTACACTATCTTATTAGAGCAATGGAATGTTAAATCATCTGACTTGGCTCATGACATCTTGGTCTTTCTTAGCCTCAAGTGTAGGTGTTTGAAATGTAAAAATATTAAATAATCAGGTATTGTATCCACCAGGAGAGGCAGGAGCTTATCAGTCAAAGAGATCAGCAGGAAAGAAATCCAAGTTGTTCATCCCTAACAAAAAATTGCCAAATGCAAAAACAGAATGTGTGACTACGCCTGGCAGTGCTGATACAGGGCATTAGGTAAAGGTAGAAGTTAACTGCAGCTGTTGTTCCCCTCAGATTTGGGATGTATATTCCATTCTTCCGGCTGAGCTGCGACTTCCGGCGAGCAGGTCCGCTCTCCCCCATCGCCAGCATCGGCTCCAAGGAGGTGGGCAGCGTGGGCCGGGGCAGGGACTACTTGACGGTGCTGAAGGAGACGTGGAAGCAGCACACCAGCCAGTTGTACGGCGTCCAGCCCATGCCAACCCATGCCTGTTGCCTCTCCCCGGACCTCATCCGCAAGGAGGTAGAGTACCTGAAGATGGACTTCAACTGGAGGATGAAGGAGGTGCTGGTCAGCTCTATGCTCAGTGCTTACTATGTGGCCTTTGTACCTGTCTGGTTTGTCAAGGTAAGAAACGTCAATATTCTACATGTTCATATAACTTAACACTCTGATAAGCTTTTCAGAGTCTTCATATTTTCCGTCTTTATATTTTCCTTCAGAGTACGCAGTATGTGGACAAGCGCTGGTCCTGTGAGCTGTTCATCCTGGTGTCAGTCAGCACGTCAGTGATCCTCATGAGGCATTTGTTGCCACCTCGATACTGTGACCTGCTCCACAAAGCTGCAGCTCATCTGGGCTGCTGGCAGAAAGTGGACCCCTCACTCTGCTCCAATGTTCTTCAGCACATGTAAGTAATGCTCATGGTTTATTTATCACTGGGGCTTTGGTCTGTTTGATTCAAATCTCGCTCTTCTGTCTTTGTACAGATGGACTGAAGAGTACATGTGGCCTCAGGGAGTCCTGGTAAAGCATAATAAGAACGTCTACAAGGCGATGGGTCACTACAATGTTGCAGTCCCATCAGATGTGTCCCATTATCGCTTCTATGTGAGTTTCTAAATTAGCAACAGGTGCCAGAGATTTCATAGAGCCTTCAGAGATGCAGTGATGTTCTATAAAATATCTGTGGTATTTTAAAAAAAAAAAAAAAGCCTGTCCTAATTTTTCTGATAACATCCCGTTTCTTTTCCTCCCCTAGTTCTTCTTCAACAAGCCTTTACGAATATTGAACATACTCATCATCCTTGAAGGTGCCATGATATTCTACCAGCTCTACTCGTTGATATGTTCAGAAAAGTGGCATCAGACGATATCACTGGCTCTGATCCTCTTCAGCAACTACTACGCCTTCTTCAAGCTCCTCAGAGACAGAATAGTGCTTGGAAAAGCGTACTCGTACTCAAACAGCTCATCAGACCAGAAAGTCAGCTAGACTTAAGTTATCATCGGTCGCATTCAGTTTGGAACAACACAAACATGCCTAAGAGCTCTGTATTTTTTCTAAAAACTGCATTTTGTGTCACGTTTTTGTTCTGATCTGCCATAATAAAAAGACATATTTTTGTATTACTTTAAAGGTTTGCTTTTGCTTTTATTTGGTTCTGAAATGTGTTTTACATTCTGACCACCAGAGGCCTCTGTGTATATAAAAATGCAATTTGCAGTTTGAAATAATTTGAACTAAGTAGATTTAATTTCCAGCTGATGACAGCACAAATTAAGAGTCATAGCCCAGAACTTTTAATGTTGTTGCTGAATAACAATTTTAAATGTTTTTTTTTTTAAATTTACATTATGAGATATGATAAGAGAACTTTTATCAAAAGTTTTATCAAAGAAGAAATTGACATGCAGCAGTTGTTGTGCAAAGCAGGAGTACAACTCCACTTTAAATTGAAAGGAAAATTTATAAGATTTGCCTTATACCTTAGTCGCAGGGGATCCAAATACAAGTAAAGTGTTCTCAGGTACAGTACTTGCTTCTGCTCTCAAGCCAACTGTCCAAAACCTAATCATAAATCACAAATGACAAACAAAAACAGCAAACGACTGAAACAATTAAATTATCATGATAGTTGCTGATGAATTTCAATCTGATCTGGTAAACTGACTAATTGCCTCAGCTCTCTGTCACCTGTCAACGTGTCAGTGAATGGGAGGAGGATGGTAGGGCGACATGGGGAACATTGGCGACCCCGTGTGGTGTGTTTGCGGCACCTGCAGGTCGTGAGTGCTGTGTATTGACAAGCCCTCCAGACTACGGTATATAGCAGGGACATTTAAATTCTGGGCAAATGCAGAGAGCGATCGGGAGCTGACCGATGTTCAGCAGCAGAGCAGCGTCCTGTTGCGTGTTCTCCTGTGTGACGGGCAGCAGGGTAAACAAACCGGGAACCTGCGGGGCTGCTCCTCTCTCGCGCACGGCGGGGCGGACTGGCCCTTTAAGAAGGATAATAAAGACGACAGCTTGGCACGAGCCGAGCGCATCGATGCCGCGCGCTACATTTCAGCACAAAACCACAGCGGTGCTGCAGGAATAAAACTGACATACATTCATATATACAAACGTCCACGTCAAGTGTGCGTGAAAGGTTTCACACGGCGGGGAGGAGAAGATGTGACGCCGCGGACAGCCGCTCTGCTCGTTCTCTGGTGCGTTATTGATTCGGTAAGTCTTATTTGTGTCACTCGCGGACGACAAAAACCTGTTTTCTCTAACACTGAATTCAGCGCGAATTTGAGACAAACTGCTGCATTCGTCTCGCTCTCGAGTCAGGCTTCCTTGCGGTACTGCTGTAAAATCCAAGTAAAGAGCGGTTACAGCGCATAAAGTTGCCGTTTGTGTATTTCTGTAGTGGCCATCTTTGGATTGTACTTTGAGCGGAGGCTGGCGCAGCGCTGGGGAGATAACATTATAACAGTGATTTCATCCATTGTGGTGGGATAAAGCGTTTATTCTAGGCCCAGTGCTCACATCTTAAAGACCGTTAATGCACTCTCCGGCTCTGTTAATGTAATAACAAAGGGCCACTCCACTACTGTGATAGTTGGACACCGAGCTTAACATAAAAAACACCACATATGTTAGTGAACAGCAAACTGGAAACAGGTCCTGTAATACCACCTTTAATATTCATGAGAATATTTGAATTTATTGCAGGACTTTTCTGTTGAATTCAACTCCACCATCCCTCTTTAAGCCATTTGTCTGAAAGCTCTGTAGCCCTCATCAGCTCCGTTTGTGTAACATGACACACTAATTGCTCCACTGCTTCTTGATGCAGCATTTCGATCAATTACATGTCAGTGCATCCCAGTCACTCATGGACTAGATGATAAAAACAAAGGTTGGAAAATCTCCTGAGACCAGTAATGCTCTCTATCAGTTCACACATACTCACACAAGGTCTTTCCACATTGACTGTGGTCTAAAAATATCTCTCTAGGCTGCTCTTTCACTCCCAATTTTACACCAGGGAAGCATTATAATGAAAAAAAAGTCACGAAATTGCTTTCTGTTAAAAACTTAATGAAACCCTTTTTCTGTTGGCAGATTGGTGGTAAACTCCCACTTTCTGCTAACACCGCTGACTTAGATTTTTAAGTGACAGATATATTGGTGATGCTGTAAAACTAATGAAGCCTCAGTGAATGCTGGTTTTCTTCACAGGGTGGTGAATCCTGCGCTGCAGCACTACTTTTGGCACAGTCAGGATCCTCCACAGACACAGAGCCCGCTCCTCAGTGAGGAGAAGGCTGCAGGTTTTCAAACTTCCTACCTTTGTTGTTTCAGGACGTCCTGTACATCAGCCCCCCTCGTCTCTCACCCCCCGGAGAGAGCCACTTAAATAAGTCATAATGGAGGACAAACGCAAGAAGCGGAGCCCAAAGGTGTCTCTCCCGCAGCCCCCTCCTCCCCCCATCAACCCCCGCAAACTCTCTGTCCTGCCTGCCAGCAAAAGTGCCACCTTCTCTCTCGGCCTGCCGCAGCCTCCCTCCCCCAAGAACAGAGGCAAGTACAAGAGGTCCATCGGAGCGCCGGGGCAGCCAAAAGAGGTGTTCACAGCCGTCGTAGCTCCACCAAAGACCACCAGGTTTGTGTCTCAACGTAACAGGAAAATCCTTTGCATGTTTTGGTCCCATCATTGTCAAACAGGATCATGTGACCTCACATACACTGTGCACAATTTCCACTACAGTTATTTTTGAATGTAGTGGAAAAAGTGTACGTAAACTACCAGATTTTTGGGGTGCCTCAGAATTACGCAAACTACATCCGCCAATTTGCACAAACAGAGAATTCAACTTGATCATCCATACAATATATTACCTCAGAATTGTTCTTTAAACAGTGATGATATAACTTTTGCTGGACGACTGACATTTATTGGATAGTGGTAAACACACAATTACTGTTTCGTATCAGTTTAATGTCTTATAACAGAGTCATAATGTAGGCAAACTGACTCGATAAAGTCTCTGTAAATTTATACGTAACAATTTAGCCTCCATTATCTACGAGTCATACCAGACCAAGACAATTGTGTTGATATATACTGTAATCTGCATACAGTAGTCGGAGTTTAAGGGTTGTCAAAAGCTGGTAATTTCTGGTAATAGCCAAAATATAGGATACATTCCACAGCTAAATGTAACAGCTCAATGTAACAAATCAAAGAAACAATAGGTGCTGCTACATGGACGATATTTCTTTAACATGATTGAAATCAGTCAGAGTAGGGATTCCAACATAACTGTTTACATATATGCTAAAAATAGGGAGCCAATTAGATGTGCGTTTATCCAATATTAGGGTCCATGTAAACACAGCTGCTGTTGATGAGTTTCAGTTGCAGTTTGCCATAATGTTAATGTGTTCTGTCTGTTTTTCCTCAGGCCCCACAAGGAGAAGCCCCGGGCCCCCCAGCCAGCAGGGCCCAGTAAAGTAGTCCAGTCTTCCCCCCTGCAGCACTCCTTTCTCACAGATGTCTCAGATGTTAGAGAGATGGAGGGAGGCCTCCTCAACCTCCTCAATGACTTCCACTCAGGCAAACTGCAGGCTTTTGGTAAGATAACCTTGATCAGAGAGGCCACCGAGGGACTATTCTGTTACGGGCTGAAAATAGAGGCAGTTAAAAAGTGGCTTTGTTATGTGAATCAGACTGAAATCAAATAGCTGTGGTGCTATTTTTACAAATCTGGTGCCATGGAAACTCTTTTGACTTCTCTGTAATCCTTCTGCAACCAAAAGAGGTTAGAGAAGCTAACACATGTCTGCTTGAACTCTGATTTCTAGGTAAGGTGTGCTCCTTTGAGCAGCTGGAGCATGTGCGCGAGATGCAGGAGAAGCTGGCCCGGCTGCACTTCAGCCTTGACAGCCATGTGGAGGAGCTTTCAGAGGACCAGAGGAAGTGTGCCTCCGACCACAACCTGGAGCACCTGCTTTGTAACGTAAGCATGAACCACAGCAGTGCAAGGTCATCCTCTTTTGTAGAAAGAAAAAGAGACAGATCATCTCAGGTTACACCTTCACCTGATGAGAGCTGGAAGGTTTACAACATTATAAATGTCAGTATTGACGTGACAAACATGAGCAAATCAGTATGGTCATTATCACGGATAAGCTACTGAAACATCATCATGTTTCTCACTGGAAGTTGACTCTAGTTTAGTTGGGTTAGCAGTTCCTTAGAGCAAAGTGAGACTCTTCACTGTTTTAGAGACAGTCTCGCCTGAGGCAAAGTACTCGCACATAAAACTTTATATTATTTCACCAGTGAAAGTAACAGTGAAACAAGCTATCGCAAGATAAAGTCCTCCATTAGGTTGATCCACAGGTTTTGAATAATTTACTGCAGCAAACCTCTGTTAGAGCTCAAACTTCTTTATGTCTGCAGATTAATGGACTATAATAAGTTTATTTCAGACATAAAGTAGTGTGTCTGGATGCATTCGCAGCAGTGATTCCAAAAAACTCAGAGCGCTGTGTGAAATGTGATTAAAGACAACATATATTCAGTTGAACATAGTGCAAAGACAACATATTTGTTATGCAGATAGACTTTTTGTTTTTTGTAAATAGGCCTACAATTTATTCTAAATTTGCATGCCTGTGCCATGTTCCCAAAATCACTTAATAAATGTTTGGGAACTTCAGCCCACTAATTGTTGAAGTTTTGAAAGTGAAATTCTTTCTCATCCCTGCCTGAAATATGAGTTATTTTGATGTTTACAATAACCAAAACAAAGTAAAACACAGCAATATTGTATTCAACTAGGAGGGAATACAATTTTGACGTCATGGGAGCACCTCAGTTTAATCATTGTTATTATTGTCTTATTATATTTTCCTTGTAAGGTCTTCATGGGTGAGGAGAGTGAGGCATTTATCACATGTGCACAGCTGATGACACTACAGTATTCTGCAACTCATTGAATGCTGGCAATGATTCTGCAGACCATGGAATTTTTTCATGTTGCAAGTTTATGTTTCTTAAGGTTCAATTTCCAACTGTATGCCGTGACAACACTGTGATTATGGTCTGGTTATGTTTGGGCACAAAAACCTCGCCGGAAACAGCAGAAAATTCTGGAATTTTACACAATATTAAATAAATGAAAAATACATGTGTATAAACATTCTTATGAACTAAAGATACATGCCTGCGAAATAAATTATGTAATAAATAATTGGGGCAATAAATGTATACATAAACTTGAATACGAATACATAAATGAGTCAGTATAGTTCGTTGAATAAATATTGTTTATTTTAGAACAGAAAATGTATCGAAGGACAACTTTTATTTATTTCATGTTTATTTAATTTTTGTTTATTTATGTAACATTGACTATAATGGCATTCCATAGAAAATTATCTGGTCGTCTTATTAAAAATGTCCAGTGGTTTCAAATGTTGAAACACCATCTTGGACGATGGTCTCCATCTTGCTCAGCTAGGCTTAAAGTCAGCTCATACACGTGATGGGATCGGATATTGTAGAAATGTTGATACAATAGGAAAGGCTCCTATGAATTTGAATGCATCTGTGGTTTGCAGAAATGTAAAATGGCATTTTGTTACGGCCTGTAACCTATTTTTTCTTCCTTTCAGTTCTAGCCATGAACCTTCAAGTTCAGCAGACATGCCAAAAAACATAAACAAAATTTCATGATGACAGTCTGATTTCAAAAAGCATAAGCATTGTTACATTTTTTGTGTGTGCTTTGCTGAGTTCCTGGTATGTCTAGATGTTAAATATTGTCCAGTACAAACAGGGATTTCTCGTCCATAATTGCCTTGAAAGAGCTTCTATTGTTGGCAGCATGTTGCGCGGCTCCTAGTTACCCACGCCTGGAGCTTGGTATGCTGTTGGTGGGAAGTGGCAGCGCTATGTGTGAGGGAGGTGAGAACAAGCTTTCAGCTCATGACAGATACTGCTGCCAGGAATACTCGCTTGCTGGTGGCTAATTGTGCCTCGGAGCAGATGGACTGTCAAGTGACTTTCATTTGTGTGAATAAGAGGGGAAGCTGACGATTTGTAAACAATGTAGTCGAATGATGGGGGTTTAATTCAAATATTGACCCGACACACGCAGGGCTGTTATGTAATACATTTAGTGATTAGTCCCCTTGCACCTCCACATCTATTTTTTTGCTGTCTTGTATTTCACCTGTCACCCATTTGTTCCCACAGCTGGAAGAGCTCAGCACCTCAATGTATCCTTCCCTACTTGAATGACTGTTTATTTATTGGCATCACCCAGCACTGGATTTAAAATGACGTGTTCTTCAGTTGTGTGAATCCTTAATGTGTCCATGTTCAGACAAAAGCTCCATTTGGCTGAGAACCAGGACCTGCCCAAGACATCTGGTCCCTGATGAGGAGAGGAGCAGAGGACGGCGACAGCACACTCATCTTCTCCCAACATCTAACCACCAGGTTGCCAGGGCATCGATCTAGCTGCCTTAGTTACAGGATGGAAAGATCCACAGGAGGAGGGGCTATTTTTTTATTATTTTTTTTTTTTCCATTCGGCATGCGAAGTCGAATACAGTGACTCAAAGCAGCAGAGCATTAAATGAACTCTCCACTGAAATCATAAAGCCCTCATTCATGGCACAAGGAACGACTGAACAGTTGCGTTTGAGGAAACATTTCAAAGTTATCAGCACGCTCTTGGCATCAGCTAACTTGGCTCGAGTTATTAGTTACATCATTTGATAACAAATAACTGAAATCAGGGGAACTCTTTCTTCCCCTATTTTTTGCCACAAAAAAAGCACATTTCATGACAGTAAGAATTTGTATCACGTCATAAAAGGCCTTGTTTTTTGCATAATGTCATGAGATATTTGTCTGTGCTAGCAAAGATTAGAAAGTGAGCCATACTTAAGTAGCAAACATATTTGGCCCTTGTCGACAACACCACTGTGGTTAACTCAGAACTTAAAAGGGAGATTTCACTTTTGCTATTATTCTGAATATGCTCCCTCATTTTTCTATATCTCTTTTGTTAAATGTAATACTGGAAAACAGAAAGCAGGGAGAACCTTTATTATAACTGTGCATTTTAAAGGGACTATGTGTGGAGACCTACCTTAATGACTGATTAACGTACTTATATAAAATGGTTTATATGTGCAGTTCAGCTACTGTAACTTTTGATGCTGTTGCTTTAAAATAGCTTGAGTCAGGCTGATTTTGCCAGTGCTTTAGTAGGATTGCCTTGATGCTCTGTTTTTGTGAATAGGGGCCCAGTAGCAGCATCCCTCCATGCTACGCCACCCTGCTACTGAAGAAATGCTGTAAAATCTACTGTACCATATAGGTCAAGGGGATTCTGTCCAGCACAATCACAGATTAATGCAGCTGGCATAAAAGTCTTTCAAAATGGCAGCTACTTTCCTAGTGATGATGATATGATTTGCCTTGTATTTCATTCCAATTTGGCAGCGATGCGCCTTGGGCATGATATTTAATCCCCGACAAGCCAATGAAAGTGGAATTAGTGATCAGTCTGAAACATCAAAGTCTGTCAAAGCATTGAGGCGCTCAAAATGCAATAGAAGACTTTGTACTGCTTGCTAAGCCTACCTCATTTCTAAGGCCTTCTACAGTGACATAACACATCTGTCATTAGATCTTCACAATAGGGCTGCAACTAAAGGTTATTTTCACTTTCTACCGATTAAATCTACAGATTATTTTCTATTCATTGATTTATCGTTAAGGCTATAAAACATCCAAAAATATTGAAAAATATCGGGAGTCCATGGTGATGTCTTCAAATGTCTTGTTTTGTCTGACCAACGGTCCTAAAACCCAAAGATAGTTAAGTTTACAGTGATAGAAAAAAAAGAGAAAATGTGAGATGCTGGAAAAAAAAATGAGAATTTGGGATTTTTAACATAATCGAATTAGTTAGTTAATTCATTTTGTCTATCGCTCTCCTTCTGTCAGCTATTTTCTTTTAACTTTCCATAAATCAGTCAAAACATAAAACCTGTGTGTTCAGAAACTGTACTGGTTAATAAAGGTAAATGTGGTAAATGAGGGCAAATGTGTGTTTCTTGGATGAAATTTAAGTCACCTTTTATTCTGAAAAGCAGTCAAATGTAACCGGTCCCCTCTCCCCACCTCTAATCCCACTGAATGAGACACCTGCAGTTAAATTTTACAGAAATAAAACACTTTATTCATATATCAATCTGTCTTTGATCTTGTTCACAAACAAGTTCAATATAATTTAACAATAAATGAGTTAAAAGGCTACTTGAAGACTGGCACTATACTGAGACGCAATCAGATCCAGGTCCTCACTATTTCTCAGGCAACTGTCAGAATAAAGCTCCACAGCTCTTCCTTTCATGCTGTCCTCATCAAGGAGAACTGGTGCAAACCTGACCATGATCTAGGCATCAGTGTACATATATATCTCCTTTACAAAAATATACACAATTTTGATCCTGCCAGTAAATTTTGGTCATGCAAAAAAAAAAAAGACAGTACCAGCTCAGCACATTATAATCATTGACAGAACTTTCAAACCAGTACACAATAGATAAATTATAAACTGTACCATCATACAGCATACGATTACAGGTGAAGCTAATACTGTGCAAATACACATTTGAGCTGTACAAAAGTATTGTGTACTATTTATGTTAATATCATTTCACAAATCTTCAAAACATTTACATCAAATATTTTGAAAATGCCACATCACATTTGATGAAACAGCAAAAATATACACTTCTCAGGTCCCTGTCTTCCTCGTCTTTTTGTGCATTTCTGTTTTACATTCTGCAATTGTGTCTCTGATTTGTCTACAGTACATGTTTAGATCATGAAAAAAAACAATGACAATCATGGGATGAAATGTAAAACTCATTGAGTCGATCATAATGAGCTACCATTTCAAAGTGCAAAGAGAGCAGGTTGAGTGTGTGTGTAAGACCTGATGTCAGTATGTTAGAACTGTCCATGCTTCTGTACCAGAGGAAATCTCACTGAGATAAGAATAAGAGCTCCTAATCCTCAAGGACTTTCTCTTTATTGATATAAAAGTGCAGGCACTATAAGAAATGTAGAACATCTCTGTCTTCAAGTAAGGTCAGTATTAATGTTCTTCTCTTCCAACATATTCTATGTGTTTGGATTTAGTCCTTAGCATCTCATTTAAATCTTTGTGGACATTGGCAGGCTGGGAAGCAGCGTAGTCGATCAGGCTGGGCCCCATGTGGGCGTAAAGGGCTTGGCACAGGTTGGCGGTAGCACCCCTCACACTGCCGCCCCGGCCATGGATGGTACCACTGTGGGTAGAGGTGCCCAGGAGATGCCACAGCAAAGGCAGCACTTTCTGTTCAACCATCTGGGGCTTGCGCGGGTAGAGCTGTTTCACAAGATCTGGGGAGAAAGTGAGAAGAAAAAGGTGGTCCCACATACTAATCAATGTAAGAGCTAAGGCTAAAACCCTACTGCATTATTCTGTGATAAAAACAAACATACCTGCAACCTTTTCGATAAGATCGACCTTTGCTTTGCCATTTAAAAACTGAGCCTTGGTGCAGAATGGCTGAAGAAGAAGTATGTGATCTGTCATTGAAGCAAAGAAAATAAAGTCAATTAAAGACAACTCTCCAATTAGACTTATTTCATTCTTAGCTGAAATATTTAAAAGCCTGAAATTGGTACCAAGATTTGAAATAAGTGCATCAATAGCTCCAATAGCAGCAGAGTAGATAGCGTTGTTCTTGGAGTTGAGGTGATTGTCAACAATTGCTGGGACCAGGATGTTAACCACTTGCGACAGGTTGTCTTTCAAAAAGTGAATGATTTTCTGTAGAGACTCAAGGGCATACAGGTTGACTTTGCTGTTGGATTCCTGCAGCCTGGCCTTGAAGGCATCAAACACCTGAAAGAAAGAAACCGGAGGGAGAAGAACAAAAGGCAAAACAGTGTTTACAGAACTGTATTGTGGTTCAATGACATGGCACATGAAGAAATATTGACAGGATTTGAAAAAAGAACAAAGAACAGCACAGCACGAACCGGGAAAATACTATTGATGACAATGTTGGGGTTGTGCTGGCAGTCAGCTGTGAGCTGGTCGATTCCCTTGATCCTTTCTTTGAAGTCCTTTGAACCCAGCAGACCTGAGATCTGCTTGATGTACTCATTCTTGTCTGCAATACTCTGTGTCTGAGATCTGCAGCTATAATTGCTATTAGAATCCCTGTAGATGATACAACACATTAAATGGTTTATAAACCTGTGAGTTAAGTATGAAAAACATACTTTCCACATGAATTATGCAGTTTGTGTAAGCCACCTGTTGGTCTGATTGAGTGGCTCCCTGGTGAGAGATGACGCTCTGACTGTACCACTGCCTGGGAGGGAGCGTCTACCCCTGGCTGACTGTGTGTCCTGGGGCATCTCACCAAGACCCTAAAAAAAGGCCAGAACAATGTC
The DNA here is from genome assembly GCF_904848185.1 of Acanthopagrus latus. Taxonomy (NCBI): domain Eukaryota; kingdom Metazoa; phylum Chordata; class Actinopteri; order Spariformes; family Sparidae; genus Acanthopagrus; species Acanthopagrus latus. The sequence goes on along the minus strand of NC_051054.1, from coordinate 15,861,842 downwards.
ACGGTAAGATGACAGTGTGACGTTGAGCAAAAACAGCAATCAGATATGCATGCTGGAAGGAACGCTGTACCTTTGTCTTGAGAGTGAAGACAGTGTCTCTAACAGTCGGCAGGTCTTTGGTGGGGATATACTTCTCCAGGATCTTGTCAAAGTCAGGGTGGGATGACAGGGACAGCAACATTCGACGACCAAAGTACCTGAGGGTTGAGGCAGTTTAACAGTAAGAACTAAGGAACTAAGGCACACTGTCTGTCTTGTACAGATAATAAAACTCTCAGTGGTGATCTTCGGTCTAACAGATGTGTATGTATCAACAAGCTGGAAAGCAACTTTTGTGTCATTTTAAATAGCTTTCAAATGAACAAGAGAAGATAATCCTTAGTGAATGCCCAGATCAGAAAGTCAGGTATTAAATAAGTAAATAGAGAAACCTACAAAATAACCTACAAAATAACCTACAAAATAAATAATTATAAATATGTATAATAACACATACATCACTACAATAAGCAGTAAACATTTAACAGTAAATCATGCATCAACCACAATGTAGGCATATATAATAGTTTGCTGAAATATACTGTATTGGGGTGCATTATTTTGAAAATAGTTTCTCTCTCTCTCTTTTTTTTTTTTTAAAGTGTTTATATACATGGAGCATTAACATGTTACAAGTACTTCAATCTAAAAAACAACCACAAACATTAAAAAGCAAGCTGAGTAGAATTAATTGCATTACATTGTGTCTATGTTTCTAATCACTCAGTGGATTTCATGGCATGTGCTAATCAGACAGAAAATGTTGAAAACACCAAATCCTTTGAAAGTTCTTATATTTTGTATTTTCTCAGTATCAGTGGTGTTTTATCTGCTTTTAAATGGGCTACAATTTCCAGAAGACTATGATAGAGATTATCTGTGAATCAGCTCTTAGATGCAACCACTCTGTTTCTTTCATACAAACAAACATAAAATATCAATGAATGTGTGCAAACCAAAAAACTAAAATGAAATATGTGTGTCCAAACATGAATGAGGTACAGTGGCTCCGACTTGTGAATGATCAAAGTGAACACACAAGCAGCAACAACAGAAGTAATGTCTCTACATACCTGGCTTCCTGTGAGGAGTCTTGTGCGAGTTTGGTGACGGCAGGTAAGATTCTATCAGTGAGATCTTTACCTCCAGACAGAAGACGGACAGCACCGACCTTGTCCACCAGATTAGCAAGATGTTGAGCAGTGCATTTTCTTACCACTGCATTGAGGTGACTATAAGAAAAGGGAAGACTAATTCAGCAATCAAAGATACAATTTTCAAAAAAGAATTGGTGTTGAAAATAGTGCAAAAATACCCCTCAAAAATGTAAATGGTGAAACAGCACTTCACTGTGTGTGTATGTGGACATTTACACTGACCTGAGTCCTCCAGAGAGTAGAGCGCCGATGCTGCGTGTAGGTGTGCAGTGCTGCACCATGCAGTCCAGTGCTGCATCCACATCCTGCCTGATGAAAGCGTTGCTCTCCCCTGCCTTCTGCAGTAAAGCTTTAACTGTCCCCTCCAGCTCCTGGTCCATCGCCTTCTGCAGGTGGGTGTACAAGTCCCCCAATGTACACACTGCAACCCTGGACACACCTGACCGCAGGTTCTTCACCTGAATAAGATGGACATTAGTATTACCTCGCAGGAAACACGGTCAATCGAGCCTTGAACAATACAGTGGTAAATATTACGTACATTATAAGATTAATTATTATCATCATCATCATTTTACAACCCAAGGTTTTATAAAGAAATCTCCTGTTGAACAAGTAACTACCTCTTGAATGAGAGACAGGCAGACATCATGCAGGCGGCCCTGTAGTGTGTCTGAGTGGTAGTGAGCCAGACTGCGCATGAACGTCAGACCCTCGATCTTCTTCTCCCTGAGGAAAAAAGAGTCACATTTGGTTGCTATTATTTTCACTTCTTTGACCAATTGTTAAGGATGCGGTTCCTATGACATATGATGGCTGTGTATATTTACAAAGCTGTATAAATGTATTACAAAGGACTTTGTTACCCCACAAGTATCACTTAACTTAATCTTATCAATTATCATTTAACATTTTGTATAAATGTATTCATGCTAATCAATACCTGCATATGCATTTTTAAGGCTATCCGCCTCTGTAGGATTTGAGCTGTGAGTACAATGGATCACAAATATTCTCCGCACAGGAAGTGCAGTTGAAATACTGTAACATGCAGCCTTTCCGTGTTCCTCACCAGTCTTCAGAGCTAAGCAGGTTAAAGCTCTGTGTCAGTGCCAGGTCAGGCTTGGGGAATGGACACAGCTCCAGAGGCTCTGAGAGGTTTTTCTTGCGACCCATAGTACCAGGGGACAGCTCATCTAAATGGCCCATCAAACACCACACAGCACACACATACACACACATTGGGTCTCATGTTACATCTCTATCAGCCTGAAAACAAGCAACGTGTGTGGGTGGCGGTGCATTAACAGTAGGTTGTCAAAACAAAGCATAGTGGCACATTATCCAAAGCAAACATCTTATTCACCCATGCTCTGATAGTCTAATTAATGTTCTGACATTTTCTATAAACAAAGACCTGTTAAAGCACTGGTTCATCTATTTATAATGCGATGGAATATGGCTTTATTTCAAGCCAGTGTCAGACCAACTAAGCGATGATACTACTTATTATCGCTCAGTTGGTCTGACACTGGCAACATAACAGAGATACCCATTGGCATATTCTAGTTGTTTGTATGACTGAGCTTGACAGTCTTTCAGGTGTTTAGATCACTAACCTGAGCTGTGGGACAGCGATGGTCGGGTTCTGCTGAGGCTAGGGGCCCTTCTGAGACGGGACATGTTTTTGGGGTTTGGGGGCACTGTGGGGGGGCTCGGCTGGTGGGGCGGAGTGAAGCACTTGGTGGGGCTTTGTGGTCCAGGTGGGCTGACAGGGCTGTTGGGGCTGATAGGGGACTCATCAGAGAGAAGGTCTGCTTTAGTGGAGGTCAGTGTGCTACCGTTCAGATGCAGATCTACATAATAGAGAAGCAACAATTAGTTACTGGTTACAAATAAAATGTAGTACAGCAAGATCAAATCCCAGTGTCATATCTAAACATAAAGAAGGACAATATGGTCAGTCATACTTAACACTTGTTTTGAGCCCTTGGAAAAACTTAGAAATTACTAATAGCAAAAATCAGGCAATGTGAAAACTAGCCAGACTTTAAGCAAAATAAACAGTTGGTTAAGGTTCACAGAACTCTCTTGCCTTTGATGATTAATGCTCTGTTTTCTTCTGTGGGTGAGTCAGACAGCATCTGTCTGACCCGGTGGCGAATGTTCTCCCGCGTGTGGTCCCCTTGACTGAACTGCCCCTCTTGCTGTTCCAGACACTGCAACCGTGTTTTATCCTGGCCAAACCTCGAATTCTTCACCCTCTGCTGCACATGCATTGGTAAAAAACACACCAGGTGGGTAAACGGAAACTTTGTATGATGTACTATGATTTACCACTGCTAAACAAAGTGTGACTAACCTTAATCTCATCAGGACACGGGCTGTCATCACTGTCTCTGTGACTGCCAGACAGAGCACGGCTGTAGATGCCTGCTGGGGGAGCGTGGGGGGGTTTGGCTACAGAATCACCCTGCTCAAGTGACAAGGCGGCTCCAGGACTGCTGGAGGACATGCCGTTGCCAAACATACCTGAGAAGCATGAGGGGGATGTTTGATAGCTGATTCAGATAACTTAAATGCATTATCAAAGAGGTGGATATTAAACCTGCGAACCAACCTCTTCCAATGACTCCTTCAGGCATATCTGTGGCTGGTGAGCTCCTGCTGCCTTGGCTCTGAGATCCTAAAAATCAAAGGAGGGGATTATATTGAAGCATATAAAAGTATTATTACCAAGAAAACCAAAGAAAAAACTCTGCCCAGTTTGATATCACCGCTGACTGACCTTTGGGAGGTTTCAGAGCTCTGACTGATTCCCGGAGGGCTGGTTTGACCAATGGAGGAGACGGCCCTGTTGTCTCTTCCTCAGTTTTTATAGTTCCATTGGAATAAGTGACTCTCTGCCCAACAACACCTACGTCATATGACAGCTCGTTTCTCTGAGACACCCCTTGACAACACAGAAAACAAAGATGTAACATAAAGCACACTAAATAGCAAAATGTTTCTATTTTTCTTTTTATACCTTGAGGGCTAATGAAGTCCATGGACATAGAAGACCTCAGTTTTGCAGAAGGCACTCTTGCAATGCGAGGTTTCATTCCTGAAGTGGCTGAATTTCCAGGGCTGCTGACAGATGTGACAAGTGAGAAATTATGCTGCTTAGAAAAAAACTGCTTAGCACTGTTCAACACACTGTCACAAAACAGCAGATGGGTACCATGTTACCACTGCTTTAACATGTCACCAGGCCTGTGAAGCTATTTACCGAAATATAACAACAGGTGCCTGACCTGACCATGAAATGTCAGCTCAGGCACTCTGCTGAAATGGATAATTTGAACTGCCGCAACATAAAACATGTTCTTCCTTAATACTTTGCAATGTTGGAGGAACTACAAAGCAATATATGTAAAATGCAACAAAATGTGGATTTTTTACCTGGTTTTGATGCCATTGAAGCTTAAGTTTGCAACTGAGCTCAGACTGGAAAGACCACTTTCGCTGGCTGAGCTAGCAGTCATTGGAGAAGTGTGTGGTGGTGAATCCAGACCCAGGTCCAGCCTCACAGCTGAGTCAGGGCTGTCTGGATCTGGATCTGAACTGCTAAGGCTGACTTTTGCCCTCTTCTTGGCAGCGCTGTTGCGCAAAGAGCGCAGGGAGTTTAGCATCTATGAGCAACACAAAAAATTTGACACTTATGAACATAGAGAGGAATAAAAATGGAAAAAAAACCCTCAATAGGCAGGAATAGCAGTAACAGTAACAGTTTCTATTGTATTCTAAACAGTACAGCGTTTCTCTAAAGATTCTCAAATGCTGAGAGTGCAAGTTGGAACTAGCTGTGTCCTATATTTTCCAGCTGAGTCTCTCTAAAGAAAAAACAGAAATTGCTGACCTCCTGCATGTCCAGAGGATCTTCTTCTTGAGGATCTTGCACCATGCTGATGCCATCAGTGTCCAGATTAAGGCTCCTATCTAGCTGATTCTGAGGGCTGCCTGGAGCGTTGGACCTCAGGCCATTATGGGACTGGACCTGCTCTGCTGTAGGGACAACAGGCGAGATAGACAGGGTTGCCCTGGTGCTGCTCAGAGCCCGACGAAACGATGAAGTGGAAGAAGAACTCACGAGGGAGGCACGAAGTGGCCGGGGAGAGCATCTGCTAGAGAGCTGGTCTCCTGAAGGGCGCAGAACAAAAAGGATTTTTTTTTTAGAAGATGATAAAAATAAAAGGCCACAAGATTTTTACATTCAGCTGACAGTACAAATGTCCACTTTTTACTAGATTACCCTTTGCTGTGCCTGTTGTTTCTCTCCAGGGGCTGGTGTCTTGCTGGTGAGGACTGCTCTCTCTTTTGTTGGGCCAGGTGTTGGACATAGAGAGGGATGAGTCAACATGACGACGGGACAGTGTCGGAGTGAGCATGCCTCCTGGGAGTGTAGCCAGTGGATAGGAGGGCAGCAGAAAGGAGCCAGATGTGGTGGGGTTCGAGGGGAGGGAAAATGTCCGCTCAACACTGGGGTTCCTTGAGAGCATGCGTCCTTTGGGTGCCACTGTGAAAAGGAAGGAAGGAAAACTGAGGTACAAATCTGGTTCATGTCTGGCTGAATTCTTTTCCATTTAAACAGCTTTGTGAAATTCAGCAGAACAGTTTTAGCTAGTGACTTCTTACCAACATCTAGGTCAGAGAAGTTAGTGGATTTAAAGATGTCGGGATCCAAGTTGAGGCTTCCACTTCTTCTGAGGCGTGTAGGGGACGCCCTCCTCTGGGAGGATTTTGGCTTCGGAGACTCTGCAGAACCTAGATGTAAATCATATTTTTTAATTAACACTATAAACTTTACATAGTTGCACAATAATCAAATAACCTACATGACATTTACAACCCCCCTGTACACTATGTATAAAAACACATCCGGACCTTAGATCTAAGGTTGTGAAGAGATAAGACTGATGATTAGATCGTCTTATTTTACTAGGCTGGTAAACACTGCTGGCAAACTTTGCAGCCTTAATATTCAAAGAGATTCAAGTCCAGTCTTGCCTCTGAGAACAGACTGTTCACACAAAGGCTGTGTTAGAGGGGGTCACACACAGCTGCAGCCATAAAAACAGGACATTTACACAGTCATGTTACACAAGAGCAGAAACATTTTTGCACACAACTGATTTTAATGAGGTATTGTAATAACCGCTTTCAAATATTCAAAGCAAACTTTTACATGTGAATCTTCATTGAAAGGTTACATAATATAGCCGCATTGGAAGTGAGACTAATCCCTACATAGGGAGTTAAAATCCAACAACAAGAAGGTCAAGGAGATAAAATCCATAAAATCCACTGAGGTGAAAAACAACATAACATATTAATAACATACAGTTTTGGCAGCATTAATTAAATGGGCAACAATGCTTTCCTCTTATGAAATAAAATTAATCATTGCACAATTCCCCATCACTGGGCATCTTTTCAAATGTATCTTTATTGTCATTATACCTGGTTACAACGGGGCTTTTGGATACATGTGGCATGGTGACTCCTCTGAGTCAGCAAACTAATCCAATTTATAGCCGCTCTAATTTGAGCTCAGCTGAAGTTGACCATGACAACCAGAAAGGAAGAAAAAGGACATGTTGGCACTTACTGAAACTGGGTATGTAGGTCTCTGGACTCAGCTTCCTGGATAGGGGGAGGAAATCATCACTGGCCACCTATTAGAAGGCAGAAAAACATATCCTTTAACAGCAACAATAGAGGATGACGTTCAACTAACTAACATAAAGCTACCCTTAAACAAACAGGAGTCTAAGTGTAATTCCATCTACAGGCCTGAACAAAGAGATGTAGTAGACACTTGGCCAGCTCGGACAGGAGACACTGGCCTTTCAGTGGATCTTCTGATACTGTAAACAAATTCAACTACATGTACACACTGTCTAGTGTTCTCATGAAACTTTACTGTCAAAATGCAACCTGTGAAATCTTGTTCAGACAGTTGAGACAGTTATGACAGATTCTGTGTATTCTTCTCAGAGAGAGTTTGGCTGAGGTTAGTCCCACTGCCGATAATGTCATTAACACTCATAGAGGAGCACTTGGTGTGAATGCAATCAACACTTAGAGCTGTAAATAAGCCATGTTTTACAGGCACAATCCCTGTGATATTACCAATTATGTTTCACGCCCCCCTTCAGTACGTATACTGTGTGGTAATGGGGTTGCTGGGAAACAGACACAGCTGTAAACAGAAGGTTTTCCAAATGGAGGCTGCGAGCTGGATAATAGTTTCCAGAACAAAATATGGTTTATTAATACCTCATGAAACAAAGCCACTAATTTAACCAATGGACATTATTGGGAGAGAGCTGATAGAAGCTCATGTTTAACAAATCATTCTAGTTAGTTAGCTAATGAAATATGTTCTCTTATTTATTCCCCACTAACCAAGAACTTGCTAGGTTGAAACTGACCCTGTTATGAAGCCTAATCTCAAGACAATGGATGCTCATCTTTACAGTGTCAGTGTCATTATCCAGGGAAATGAGTCACTGGCAGCATTTATTCCGACAACAGTGTCAGTGATCCTGAAGTGCTCTGAGATTTTACCTTTTTTTTATCACAGATTTAACTAGGGCTGCACGATATGGTGAATAATCTTGCGATTATTATGACGGAAACTACAAAAACAATTAAAATTATGATGATTTGACATTTGCTGATGTCTTTACTAGACTCACATGCTCTTTTACATCTGGAGAACAAGATCGGAAGGTCAGGGCATCTCTACAGCACTTCAGATCAATCCAGTCTTGTCACATGTTTTACCTTTATCAAAGAATTGCAGCCTCTGTGATTTGGATATATATTTACTTATACAATATGAGTGAGCCTTTTGGTATCCTGCCAATAATGCTTAATTTCTAATAATATGAAAAAAGGGGGGGGGGAAACCAATCTCTTATCAAATATTATGAGCTGTCTAGACACTGTGTTTCTATGGAAGGAAACACTGACGATGATCACAAATGCACACAAGCATTGAAATGGACACAGAGCTCGGTGCAGGAGGATTTTTAAGATACAATTGTCCCTCTCTGTTGCATCATCTGTGATATCACCATGTTTGGGTTTTTTCCCAGAAAACTCTCTAAAAAGGTGCCACCTCTAAGATTTATTTTTAGACCAAAGCCTTTGATGGTGACTCAGCTTGTTCCAACAAGCAGTCAATGTAAAATCCTGACAGCAGACAAAATTATAAATACCTCCAAATTGTTGAAGATTAACTCTGTCTTTCTGCCATTTAACTATCATTCCTCTCTAAACTAAGCAATAATGAAGAGAAGAAATGACCTCCTTTTGTCCCCTATGCAATGACGGCACTTGCTCACTGATTGGGAGCAAATCAACTTGGCCTTGCCACTGAGATGCTCTGTAATTTCAGAGGTGCTCAAGAAATCTTTGTACAGGCAGCCACAAATGGCTGATTAGGCCCTAATTGCTGTGGGGTATTTTTAGAAACAACAAATGAACACTACCTGCCAAGTCAATGGCTGCTTCATCAATGTCAATCAGTGACAACAAGGACAACATTTCAACATCTCTTATTGTAGTAAACTTACATAGATACGACGGAATGTCCTTCCAAGCTGTTTGTCTTATTTTGATAGAGGGTACTAAAAACATATGCTAAATCTGGGAATGTTCCCAGATGGCTTAATTATCACAAGAGACAAATTAGAAACTGGCAAGTTGACAGTGCTGATGATGGACCCCACCTGTTTAGAGCACTTTCCATTAGGGGTGCTGCACTGCTGGTCATTCTCAGTGGATGAGAAGCTCGACATCTCCCACGGCAGTTTGTTCTTCCCTTTACCAGCGCTGACAATCCTCCTTTGAAGTGGAAGATCATCAGTGAGCGAGCCCAGGCTACCATAGCCATACCATCGGTCGCAGTCTGGTTCAGTTCTGTGGCTCCTAGCACTGCTTACCCGCCCTCCATTCATCACCCAGTCCAAATCAGCTCCAGAACCATACTGCAGGGAGCACCGCTGTCCTGGTTTGGGCACCACCAAGCCATACTCCACTTCTCCCTCTGAGGAGAGTTTAGGTAGGACGTGTCTTGCTCGTCTCGCCTGTACAGCTGCCATAAGACCCTCTGCATCCTCGTTCAGTTCAACCATGTCCACAGCTTTCATTAGAGGCTGCTTTTTCCCTGTGTCAAGGCAATAGTCAAAAACTGCAAACAGTTCAAGGGTGGCATGGCGAACCTTCCTTTTGCTGTCTGCCAAGTACGGTGCAACCTCAAAACAAAGCTTGGGGATGTTGAAATCTTTCCGAGGATGAGTGAGCATAGCTGCCATGATGATGTTAAGGACATCTTCCCGGACTCTTGAATTCTTGTGTTTCAAGTTGCCAGTGACAAGGTCCAATATTCGTTGTGGTGCAACGTTTTTCATCAGCTGTCGAAACACATTCATGTACTCATTTCTGGTGATGGTGCGTGTGTCCCCTAGAGCTTTCAGAGCCACTAAGACTATGGGTTTGAAATATCTGTCTACACCCATAGTATCTAGCTTCTGAATGAGTAAGTTTAAAACTTGTAAGGTGCCGTACAATACTTTGAAATTACTGTCATCCAGAAGTTGTGGAAGAAAATTGATGAACTCCTTGATACTGCCAGATGGGACTGTTTTCATGTCCACTTCTGAGAGGATGTGTTTGAGCTCTTCCACCCCATTTGTGCGATTTTGGTAATTCTTTGGGTCCAGAAGTTGCTCATGTAACTCCTGGGAGATCAATCCAGGTATCATTATTGATGGTATTGTGGATGTGGTCACATTCGAGAATCCGAAGAAGCAATCCTGTGAGGACAATAGTATCCCTCCTCTTTACATCGTGCTTTCATCCTGAGTGGTTGGAGATGGAAAAACCACTCTGATGTATGTCAAGCTGCGAAGGCACAACAAAGAAAATGAACACCAATACATTCACAATGTATCTATAACGTTAGTGAAATGAAGGCAGTGGGTAGCAGCCTCTCTAGTAATGTACCGTTATATAGACATGTAATAACAGCCATATTCTTACTGAGGGAGTGTCTTACTGCCCCTCAGTATCATCATCTAGCAACGTTAACGTCCGTTAGATTAGAGCGAATGGACACAACCACTTGTGGCTGTCAGACACGGTTGTTGTTAGCAGAGATAACATTTAACCCTATACGTTACGCTGTGTCCTGTTATTGTTGCGTTTGTATGTATTGAGTGTCGAATACGACACCAAGCAATGCCCTCAATTGGCTTACAACAACTGACTACGTTAAGCAGCCTACATTAGTTAGCTAATGTAACTGTACGTAAAACCATGGCTACCTGCAACACCGTTCAAACGGAGCTAAGCTAACTTGCTACTCCGCTAAATATGTTAGTGGTGAGTGCTGGCTGGCTGACGGGGCTAACAAAGTTAGAAAAACAGCAGGAAAATAGACCTTGCATTCCCCAGCTTCTCTTCGCTGACGCTCGACGAGACTTATCTCATGTTACGTCGTCCAAATGTCGGTGTCATGCTGCGGCAGCTACAGTTCTCTCAGTGCAGACATTTTCCTCGGTTGTTTCAGCTGGCGTCTGAAGTGTTGAACGTTAGAAGGCTACTGAGGTATTCTCAGAGAGGGGAGCCCACACATACACACGCACACACACATATACACACACGCACACACACGCACCGAGAAAGCAAAATGGCGAATACATGTCGCAAACTGAGCGCTTCCATGGTGACGCGAGCCATGCTCCTCGAGGCGGTCTCATCAGCCCAGAGCTGCAGCGCACACCGCGATGAGAGAGAAGTGGCTCAAACAAAGTCGGAAAGATTAACATTAGACTGTGACATGCACACCTTTAATGATCCACGCGTGCACCTTTATCCGGGTTAAAACTCCTTCTGGGTATGACATAAATATCGCTTAAAAATCTAGTTTGTATTTGTTTTGTTATCGTAGTATTCAGGTCCATTTTGATAAAAACAACAACAACAACAACAACAACAACAACATCATGATTAAAAATGTTCTTTTTAGATATATGATATATTATATATATATATACATATACAAATATATAGAGGATGATATCAGAGGCAAATGCTTTATTTTTTTTATTCCACACCATTTTCTGCCAACATGATAATCCATACATTTTTAAATTACAAATTTCCTCATGAGCTTGAAATATGATGCATTGATAGGGAATTAATTGTCAGACAGTATATCAGTTAGTTAAAAATGAGCTCCACCTCCTGGACCAGCCACAACACTAAAATGCAGTTTACTGAATTAAAGCATCAGTTATAATCAAAGCATTGAAGCATCCATTTCTATAATTTTGCTTTATAGCAGCATAAAGGTGATACAACAGTCTCTTCATTGTATGATGCTGGAGGTTTATTAAATTGATATCTCGAATGTGCTATATAGTGTCAGATAAAAACCTAACCTATCCTTTTGAGTGTATTTCGCTGATAATATGTTGTACTTTCACTGAAGTTAAAGGGGCACTATGTAGTTTTGGAGAAAAAAATTCAGACTAATTTTCATATTTACAATATAAATGAGGTAATAACACAAACTCAGAAATATTTATTATTTTCCTCAATTGAATAAATAAGCTTCCTCACTGATTCTCCTCAAGTTTTGAGGTTTGTTCGTGTCTTTGTCACCACTGGTAGCATGAGGTGGCACTTGCAGTCCATTTAGGTTACACAGGTAGTCCAGCTCCTCCAAGTATGGCAATCTGTATGTGTGGTTGCAAGATGATTTGCTGTGTGTCCCAGCACAGTCTCAAGAGCACAGAGGAGATACCAGGAGACCAACCCTTACACGTGGAGAGGAGAAGGGCATCAACCCAGCAGCAGGACAGGTATCTGCTCCTTTGTATGAGAAAGAACAGGAGGAGCATTGCCACAGCAATACAAAATGACCTCCAACAGGCTACTGGTTTACATGTTTCTGACTGTCATAAACAAACTCCATTAGGGTGGCATAAGGGCCCAAAAATACACACAAAAATATATATATGTGTTTGTATACTTGTTTAAATGTGTATATATGTGTGTGTGTACGTATATGAAAATAAAAACACTAATTTTGCAGTGTGTGTGTGCTTTTCTGTAAGCAACAGGGTAATGTTATTATTTCCTCTCAAACAACTTGTAAAGCTCACTATTGTAACATGTCAGCAGGCGCCATGAATGCATCGCTTCCTTTTAATTAGCGGAAAATATAGTCTTATTTTGAAAGCAGCGGAAGTAGGTGTGCTGGTCGATAGCTCCATAGTATAAAGGGCTCATCTGTAGCTTTGTGGCTAGGTTGGCAGTAGGTTGTTTTCTTGATAGCCGCCCGGGGTTCCCACTCGTCGCCGCTGAACTCCGCCACTGCAGATTCGGTCATTACGGCGGCATACCAGACGGACTATAGGTTCCAGGTTTGTTCTCCATGAACTGACGATGTACAGTTGTTATTTGACAGCTAGCTATAACGTCACGTTTGGTATCTGTCAGCCATGTTACTGTATATCAATCAATGATGCAGCTAGCCACAGTAACCGTGTTTATTTTTAGCAGCTAACCTTCGCTGACTGCAGTGCAATGAAACGGAGATATAACGCACCGTGTGTTTGCCGGAGTCGGGCATTGTTGACGATTCGATAGTGACAAGAATGTCAATGCTGATGTATGCATGTATGTTAGTCGTGGAAATGTGTTTGCGAAATACAGGCTGCTGCTGATGGGCATTAGAGTGCGTTAGCTCGCGCACTAGCCGTGTGCTGATTTTAAGCTAGCTAAAGATGTAGCGACCGACTTCTGATCTGTTCATGTCCTCCGTCCTAAAATCAAGCCAAGGCCTTCAGTCAACAAACCTGACAGTTAATGGTATAATGGGATTACTGTCATGAAGCCTAAATGCACAGCAGCATGTAGGCAGTTGGCTCGATGTTACCCTTTAAAAGGTGTATGCTTTCTGGTTAATTTTAAGCAGCGTTAGCACAGGATTAAGGAGATCATGCTTCTTTAGCCTGCATCACATCAGACCGCTAACAGCGAGTCGGAAACACTACTGTACGACATCAAAACATCCGTGAATGCATCACACTCCCCAGGCATGTTTCCATAACGCGTGCTGTAATTACGTCATGTTGCACAGGCCTGTGTTTACATGGCTTTTCAGGCTTGTAGTCTGAGGGACTTGATGTCATCTGGCTAATTTACAGGACTTACAGTATTTCTAATGATTAATGGTCACATGTCAGTTAATCAGAAAATGTCACTAAATCTGTAGCCTTGGCAAAATCAAGTCAACACTGCACTAACGTGTGGATTCTTGTTCTCAGATGGACCAGCAGGACCAGTCCTATATGTTTGCCAGTCTGAAACGGCCTCACTCGGAGCAGCTGCTGCAAGGCCTCCAGCTCTTGCGGCAGGATCACGAACTATGTGACATTGTCCTGCGTGTGGGTGATGCCAAGATCCATGCCCACAAAGTAGTGCTGGCCAGCATCAGCCCTTACTTCAAGGCCATGTTCACGGGTAACCTGTCAGAAAAGGAGACCTCTGAGGTCGAATTCCAGTGCATTGATGAGACTGCCTTGCAGGTATGCTTGGAGCCAACAGACACTGTATTAGCCACACTGATAAATTGCTCTCAGCATTGTTATTTTTAATGTGATCCTTTTCCTGTGCCTTTTCTAGGCCATCGTTGAGTATGCCTACACTGGCACAGTGTTCATCTCCCAAGAAACCGTGGAATCTTTGCTACCAGCTGCCAACTTACTCCAGGTTAAGCTTGTACTTAAGGAGTGCTGCTCCTTCTTAGAGAGCCAGCTGGACGCCGGAAACTGTATAGGCATCTCCCGCTTTGCAGAGACTTATGGCTGTCATGACCTGTGCCTGGCTGCAACTAAGTTCATCTGTGAGAACTTTGAGGAGGTTTGTCAGACGGAGGAGTTTTTTGAACTGACGAGAGCAGAGTTGGATGAAATTGTGTCTAACGACTGCCTTAAGGTGGTCACAGAGGAGACTGTGTTTTACGCCCTGGAGTCATGGATCAAATATGATGTAACTGAGAGACAGCAGCATCTGGCTCAGCTGCTGCACTGTGTTCGCCTTCCACTCCTAAGCGTCAAATTTCTCACCCGCCTATATGAAGCCAACCACCTTATACGAGATGACCACGCATGCAAGCACCTGCTTAACGAGGCCCTCAAATATCATTTTATGCCTGAGCACCGGCTTTCCTATCAGACTGTGTTGTCAGCGCGGCCCAGGTGTGCCCCGAAGGTGCTGCTGGCAGTAGGAGGCAAGGCTGGACTGTTTGCAACATTAGAAAGGTGATGATGATGTCAAGATTTTCTGTTGCAAAGGCAACTTTCCAAACATCTCTATTGTCTATTTTTTCTTTGTTCTGTAATTTTTAAAAGCAGACTAATCTGATAATATGTCTGTCTCTTTTTTCCAGCATGGAAATGTATTTCCCTCAGACAGATTCATGGATAGGACTGGCCCCCCTCAGTGTTCCCCGATATGAATTTGGGGTGGCAGTGCTGGACCAAAAGGTGTATGTGGTGGGAGGCATTGCCACGCACATGAGACAGGGCATCAGCTATCGGCGACACGAGAGCACCGTGGAAAGCTGGGACCCCGAGAGCAACACCTGGTCCTCGGTGGAGCGTATGGCTGAGTGCCGCAGCACACTCGGGGTGGTGGTCCTGGCTGGTGAGCTGTACGCCCTCGGCGGCTATGATGGCCAGTACTACCTCCAGTCAGTGGAGAAATACGTCCCCAAGTTGAAGGAGTGGCAGCCGGTGGCACCCATGACCAAGTCCCGCAGCTGCTTTGCCACCGCTGTGCTGGATGGCATGGTGTATGCTATCGGAGGCTATGGCCCAGCCCATATGAAC
Source organism: Acanthopagrus latus (assembly GCF_904848185.1). Taxonomy (NCBI): domain Eukaryota; kingdom Metazoa; phylum Chordata; class Actinopteri; order Spariformes; family Sparidae; genus Acanthopagrus; species Acanthopagrus latus. The sequence continues at coordinate 15,846,691 of NC_051054.1, read as the reverse complement.
AGGTACTACCACTAAGAGTGGACATGATATTTGTTGTTTTATAAAGGGAAATACATGGTGTATTAACATCAGTTAAACATTGGCTCTATTGGACAGACAAATGTGCATCCAAGTGCCAAAACTAAATTATTTGACACCTACATATTTGTGTGTATAAAAACATTCAATCCCTGTACAACTCAAACTGAATCAGGTTTAATGGGTGGGTAAAATGACTATTAACTACCGTACATTACCAAATATTGAACAAGACACTGAGTTATTCTGTAGTTGCTCAGTTTCTCAGTTTTAGTGTATGTCACCCCTTTTTTAATGCACTGAAAGGTTGGTTGCATGTTTTGATCCTATGTGGACTTTTGCAGCCACATAGGATTAAAACATGTAACAAATGTGTCTTTGCTCCTACAGATGACCTCAGTAAAAAAAAAAAAAAAAAAAAAAAAAAAGAAGGAAAAAAAGCCTTTGATCTCAGCAAAGAGCTTGGAACAACCTGGCTTTCTCTCTCTCTCAAGCTCTTGTTAGTTATTTAATAGAACTGGCAATCAAGTGAAGGATGTCAAGTGTTGCTGAGAAAATGGCCAGGGCCCTGTTAATGAGTGAAGAGGAGTCATAACAGAAGTGGTTGCTGAAGTTTCATTGAGAGAGTGCCTGGCAGTGTGCTGCTGGTTAGACCTCTGTTGTTGCTGTGGATCTCTGGAGAGCAGCGTCTCTGTTGCTTGTTTCCTTGACTCCCGAAGCCCTTCAGGAGAATGTGTTTGGACAGAGAATCTTTGGGGACTATTTTCTTCTCTCCCCAATGGCTTATATGTCCTCGCATACAGCAAAACAACCCTAGATTGTTAGTGTTCTGGGTTCATTTGACTGTAGTCAAATTTGGTGACCTACCAACACTATTGGTACTAGTTGCAATGAGTGTGTTTGCAACAACTTTTTAAATATGTAGTAGTAGTAGTAGTAGTAGTAGTAGTAGTAGTAGTAGTAGTAGTAGTAGTAGTAGTAGTAGTAGTAGTAGTAGTAGTAGTAGTAGTAGTAGTAGACACCTTGTAACAAATGTTAAACTGTGTGTTTGCCTTGTGTTTGGATTTTTGTTTTACATTGCATCCCTGTTTTATTTCTTTTGGACGTAAATTTGTAGAATCAAATCAATTTTATTTATATAGCCCAAAATCGAGTAAGTAGTTGTAGATCTTTTTCAAACTTCCTAAAATCAATACAGCTTTCATATTGGGGCCTATTAATTGTGGAGGGCTGAGATATCAGAACAATTTATATTTTGACTTTGTAACCACTGTGTTTTTGTATATTTTTATTATTATTATATATTTTTTTGTTAACCCTGCTGCATCTGCCCTACACAGTGTGGAGCGGTACGACCCCAGCAAGGATGCCTGGGAAATGGTAGCCCCCATGGCAGATAAGAGGATCAACTTCGGAGTTGGTGTCATGCTCGGCTTCATATTTGTTGTGGGCGGACACAACGGCGTGTCACACCTGTCCAGCATCGAGAGGTATGATCCACATCAGAACCAGTGGACAGCCTGTCGGCCAATGAATGAACCACGCACTGGTGAGTTTACGTCACATCAGCTAAAGCACTATTTGTATGATTCAGAAATGCTTTTCATTGGCTTCATATGAATACAATATTATCTTACAGGTGTGGGCTCTGCCATCGTGGACAACTACCTCTATGTGGTGGGAGGTCACTCTGGGTCATCCTATCTGAACACTGTCCAGCGCTATGACCCCATCTCGGACAGCTGGTTGGACTCAAGTGGCATGATGTATTGCCGTTGCAACTTTGGTCTGACTGCCCTTTGACCCTTGGCCCAGCCAGCTAGGATCCGTTAAGAGAACTTAGACACAAAGACGTTTCTTTTTCGTTGTCTCCTCCTCCTTCCCCACATACATCCTCCAGGTGCAGAGGAGCGCTGCACACCGGCGTCAACACCAGAGGAGAGAGAGAGCCTGCTGGGCGGATGGATGTGGCGGGCTAGCTCACTGGCTAGAGGGAGACTACACGGGCATGGCTGCAGAGATGAGAAAGAGCTGCAAAGTTGTGCGGAAAAGCCAGGAAGATGATTGGACCGGATCGGCTGTCACAGGCACGAGGAGACGACCGCTCTACTGCTGCTGGACCACAATGAGGACTCTGAGCCATTTCCCAGAGGATTGTGGGAGAAAACTTGTCACTTTTGTTTGAAACTTTTTTTGTTACGTTTGCAGACGTTGTTTTTTGTTTTGTTTTGTTTTTTCCTTCATGCCATTAATTGTGTTTAACACTTAAAAATCTCCCCCCCCCGCTGCAACTGGAACCATGTGTTCAAATTTTGTAGAACACCGCAGTTGGCTGCTGGTGTATTTGTATGAATATGTGGTTGTTGGCCATGTAGTGTGTATGTCTGTGTGTGTGTGCTTGAGGGATACGTGCATGTCAGATAGGATTGTTTTTGTTTTGTTATGTGTCTACGTGCAGAACTGAAGCTTGGGGCTCAGCGAACGCAGGAGTTCTGCATCAAAATCAGTGCTTCACAAAAAAGAGAAAAGTTGGAATCTTTATATTTTCTCAAAAAGGGCTGCCTTTTTCTCTCCTGTAAATAGTCTAAATGAAATATATAAATAATGAATATATCCTCTAGTGCATTGCCTGTAAATGTTTTTCTGCACTGGGTCACGTGTGTGTGTGTGTGTGTGTGTGTGTGTGTGTGTGTGTGTGTGGATGTGTGTGTGTGTGTAGTTTGATACCAAGGGTCAGTGTAGAGGTGAATGACGAATTCTCCTGGGAGTGTTTGCCACTAGTCTCTGCTTCATCCTGGGAGCAAGTTGAAATCCCAATAATGTCCTAGCTTCTGTTCCATCTTCCTAAGGTCAGGTCATGAACTTCTTGTTACTCTCACCATAGTTTAAATTGACCTCCGCCCTCTTTTCACCCTTTGGTCTGTACACAATACCAACTGGTGCTATATTTAGGATTCAGGATTCAGCTGTTTGTCTGTGTTGCCTCACACAATTAGGTCAGCCTCTTTTCAGCCTCTGCAACATTACTGTTATTATGTTTGTGATTAATGTGCATTTAAATGCGTCAAATTTGATGGCCCTACCTTGCAATAAAATAAAGTCCTACTGAAAGGGAAGCCTGTGGTCAGACAACCACAAACCCCTGTCTGAAAATTAGCACTATGTTTGCTTTGCGGTTGTTTAAAACTTTTTATTCAGAAAGCATCCTAGTTAACATACCCCTTCCCTCATAGTGTCCCTGTTGCAGGATATGAGCATGCTTCACTGTCCTCTCTATGCCTGCTCCCTGTACAATGTCACTCTCTTAGCTATGAACAAGACTTTCTGCCTGTGAATGGGTCTGACACCTGCTCTCACCAACTCGCCACCAAACATGTGAGCCTCATCAGGCCAAGGTCTTGCTTGCAAGCTCAGGTTTGAAGTTATCTGTTCACAGCTTCATCTGAAGTGCCAAAACATTAGAATTTTTTTTTTTTCGCCATCTTTCCCAGCTCCAGTGCTACATACGGCTTTCTCATGTGCCACAGTTTAATCATTCTCTTTTCTGTCTTGTTGCTAATGTATTAGCATTACATTCTTCCATTCTGTCATATGGAGATGGTTGATAAAGCACCAAGGGCTGTGCCAGCCAACTCAGACAATGTTGCCACTGTCACTGGTCCTGTGTCCTGGGAGAGAGACCAGAGTGCTGACCCCAGGCTGGCTGAGGGTATCACTCTAGGCTAGGCTAGGCTAAGGGACAGGTCAGGCAATGCACAGCAATGGAGGGGGCACTAGACAGGGAATGGCCAGGCATCTTGTGTATTGTTGAGTCCCTGTTCTTGTTCAAATCAAGTTTGAGTTGCTTTGTGCACTGACATTTGCACACAAGTGTAAACTTAAAACAAGCTCTGCATTGCACTTACCAAACTCTTTGATACATATTGTAATTTGTACATACGTTTTAATGTGGGATAATGGCATTTAGACAATGCAATAACACTTCTGTTCTGTCTGTGGATGAGTTTGTTTTGTGTTTGTCTCTTTAAAAAGCCAAGGCATCTCATATTGCTGTAACAGAACCCCACATGGCATGTCTATTGATTCACACTGTTGGCTGGTAATGTGGACGTCTAATGAAATATCCAAATTGTACCATTGAGTTCGCCTCATCCTGCCAGACATCTTGTGTTGTCATTTGTTTTATTTATTTTTTTTTTACAAGGTGTTTGTTAATTCAGGGAGATACAGATGGATTGCTCACAGTTTGTTAAAGGTTAACTCCACCAATTTGTGTGTTTACAACTCTTGGGGAGTACCACTTCATGGGAAAACAGTAGTTGAAAGCCTTTTGTGGTTCCAGAGGAAGCTGCATGTAATCTAATAATATATGATCTCTACAGTGATGTCACCCAGTGGCTAAGTAGCGTTGTGGGTAATGTAGGTGCCAGATTTTGAAAAAGGTAGAAGAATCCATGGAATAAAAAAGGTGGTATCTCTGGTTCTGCTTAATTGATTTGGATGTTGGCATGTTGTGGAGTACTTTGAAAACATAGTGCCTACATTACCCATAATGCAACTCAGCCAACAAATGGCACCACTGGAGGCAATTTATCAGATTAGATGCAACTTCCCCTAGAGCAACAAAATGCTTAATACAACACTTTTTACATGTGCAGAAGTACTCCTCCAGACCTTTTTAAATACGCGTGAATGTGTAGAATTGGTGGAGTTACCCTTTAATTCATGGCCAAATTTGATGTATACACCTTTTCAAAAAAGAAAAAAAAAAATCAACACCACAAATTTCACCACAAAGTCTTGTTTACTCCAGACGGGACACCTTCCTCTTCACCCTTGTAATCTAAACCTGTTGAAATAAATACAGAAACCATTACTACAGACAGAACTTTAATGACATTTGTCAGGCTGTCACTGGTGAGACATTTAGTTTGTTGCGGATTGTTTGCATCACGATATGAAGTACTTTCCTCTTGATTTCTGTTTTATTTTGAACACATAAGCAACCCAAATGTGTCTCTGCAAACATGTCATTTTATTTTAGAAAGATGTGAATGACTTATTTTTGTATTTATGATCGTTATGATTTGTATTGTTTATGTTGTGTAACCTGATTATCTCTTGTACTGGTTTTTGTTAGTCACTTCACAGCCACAGCACAAATCACGCAGGCGTAATTATGTGCTGCTGCCATGATTCATCTAGCTGTTCTGTACAATGTCATGAGAATTCTGTGGTGTACACTAACTACTACTTTATTGAGTTTCGGAAGAGAAGCCGATGAAAATCTGCAAACGTGAATCTGCAAAAAGAAGGGATGTTAACATTGAGTTTGTATGCGTTTTTATTATGGCCTAACCAATGTCATGTTTTTGCCACCACTTTCACCAAAGTGCTTGTTCAAAGAAAGCAGATGGATGACTAACACCTGGTCTGCAATGGACTGCCACTCTGATGTTTGTGTCTGAAAGAAAAAAAAAATCCTTTGAAACTGATGTCAATGTTAGCCAAATGACCACTCTGCTTCTTTTACATTTCCCCCCATTGTGTGTCTGGAGTAAGGTGATGATCTTGAATTTTATATCCTGTGGATTAATACTGGAAGTACAAGATAACCTTAGGTGTAGAAACAGTAGCTTTTCACATTTGCTCATGTTTTGATTGAAGACATTTTACATACATTTTAGTCAGTTTGTGTGGTGCAGTTGTACCCGGTTTAAAATAAATGCCTGCCTTAAAAGGTTACCGTCTGCTTTTATGTGGCTCCCGTTGTACCCATCCATGCAATGCACAAGCTGTGTGAAAAAATAACACCAGTGTACTCCAAAATATTTGTATTTGCATTTCAAAGTCAGTCTCAGTGTAGAAAAACAGCAATTGAAAACTCATCATGATAAAGGATTTACATTTGACAGGATTTCCTTTCCAACATGTCCCTTTGCAGAGGCACTGAGGTTATATAAAAAACAAACATGCAAATACATATTCCCTGTGATAGTGACAGTGGTGTGCTGAGCTAATGCTTAAACTCAAATGCTCAGTGCTCTAGAAGCTAAACAGGTTACATTTAAGCTTGTAATGTCAGAAAAGAGACATTAGGGCTGGTCAATATACCAATATTATATTGTAATATTGGGATATGACATAAGTATCATCCTTTGATACTGATGATGATTTGATACTACCCACTTCATCATTATATCCCCATTACTGATAATTATTTATCAAAAATCTAATTACGTTAAAGGAGCAATATGTAAAGATTAGCTACCTGTTGAATTTGTACGGTCAAAGTAGCTGCCAACTGCCCCTAGCTGCATTCTGTTCCATGACTGTAGTCTCTGTCAGATAGTTAGCTTAGTTAGCAGTGCAGTAAGCTGGACCACCTGGGGAGTTTGGCTGTTTACACTGCTTGCACAGCAGTGCAGCACAGGGCTAGCTGGTTAGCATGCTACTTCAGTGTATATCTCTGCAACAAAATACATACACATTCTCATTGTAACATCAAAACTGTTATGTCTTCACATTCTGTTGATATTTTTGGTTAATTCCTGAATGTTTAAACCAATATACGTATTGCACCTTTAAAGTACAAACAGTCATCCCGAAGATGTTTGCAATTGCGTCCAAAATATTGATATATTTATATTTGATACCCAGTCCTTGCATTTATGAAGTGCTTTTGCTAAGACTATCGCCAAGCCCCATTTCAGACTGCCCTCAATCTTTGTATTTTAACATGTACTCATCATATTAAATGCTTGCCTACAATTTAAACATCTTCAACAACATATTAACCTGACATGAACCTTGGCCTTGTTAAGTTGGACTTCAGACCAAAGTGTAAATAGAAAAAGCACCCTTTTTTATTGTAGGAAAAGGCATAAATGTAAAAAAAAAAAAAAAGAAAAGAAAAGAAAAAAGTTAAACATCAAAATTTGACGGGAATGTGATAGATCATCTCTTGTACGAGGCTGCTTATCAGGTACTCAACTGTATATGCCAAAGATGTGCTTGATTTATGCAAATCAACCTAGAACTATTATAGTCCAATACATTCTTGGATTCCAAGCATGGCCAAAAAGAAGTTATTTCTTTTTGGCACAGTAAGATTTCTGCAAGTGTTCAGGTGGAACATAGGAAGCAATAGCTGACAAGAATTATATTATTTTCTTAAATCAAAATCATAACACGTAATTAAAAGGTATTGCTGTAACGAAAGATTTGTAAGAGGGGTGGACTAATGCTTTGAGTTCACTTGTCAGACGTGCGTATGTAGACCAGAGAGGACAGCAGCAGGAGCTCTGGCGGCTTGTGTAGCAGGATCAGATTGTCTCCCCTCAGACCGTCATAGTGCATCCAGCAGCCGTCTATCTGGAAGGCTGCAGAGTAGTGATGCTCCTCCTTGTTGAAGAGTGTGGCGCCCTCCAGTGAATATCTGTGGAGGAAAAAAGTTGTTTTTTTTTTTAATGCTGACAAGGAAACCAAAAGTAAGAGCATAAATAATAGTGAGGACATTTATTAGTTATAACACAATTTGTTACTGTGTATTTTAAAAACAGCTATACAATAAAGTTATCATTATTATTATAAAGATCAGATCATCCTGTTTTTTTTTGTTTTTTAAAAAATCTTTTTTATCTGTGTCCTGTGTCTGTTTGACTAAAACATGGTAATGAATACCGAGCAAACAGAAACACGACATGGAAGCCTCGTACCTGTGCTGACAGAGAGCCAGATGGTATGGGACATAGGACAGTTCCTCTGACTTCCACTGCTGCATGTTAAGAATGACAAAGGGTGGAGGTCCATGGCAGAAAACCCTCTGAGAGAATTCTCTCAGACCATCACACCTGTTAGAAGCAGATAATTTGTCACGAGGCGGAATAAGACTGAAATGCATTAGAAGATACAACATCCTTCACATGCCTCACCCCAGTTGTGAGCAGAGTACGAGCTTGGGGCAGAAGAACTCGTCTACGGCCGACTGAATGGGGTCTCTGTGAGGCAGCTCATGAGGAGGGCTGCGGGGAAAATATCAGAGTGAGATAAAAATACACAACAACAACACTCTGGTAACTAAGACAGACCTGCTATGTGAAACGAAAAATACCCCAGATTGAAACAATTCATGGATTCTCACAAATTAATGGGTGGAGATCTTTAAAGTTCAAGTCAAGCGGTGCCTAAAATAGAGCTGCACACCAGCTGACCTATATCCCGAGTGATGTTCCAAGTGCTGAAGAGGGCCAACTGCACCAAAGTCCACTAGGAAATTTGATATTTTTAACATCTGATACAGAAAAAAAAAGTAGACAGTTGTTTGTGTAACCCTGTCCTAATGTGAGCAGGGTGAAGTTCACTTTGTGGCACCGGGGTATTACATTGCCTGTGTGCAGTATTATAGTACCTGATGTTGATTGTAGTCTTGATGGACTCCTGGAAGCGGGTTGGGCAGCTCCAGTTGGTGCACAGGCTCTCCTGTATGTTGGACATGAGGTTCTCTAGGTTCTCTGTGAAGTTCCTGTGTTCATTACCAAACAGGTCGATCACCAGCGCTGCCTGGCGGATCTCAGAGCGGTACTGCCTTTTAGACATCCTGTCCCAGATCCACAGCATCTTCACCGTGGTGTAGTCACAGGAGTCCATCAGGTAGAGGAAATGCTCCACAAACGGTTTGCCGAGGAAGACTGCCAGCTCCCTGGGAAAGCCCTGGTTTTCCCGCAGGATCACATACAGGATCATGAGGAAGCCATCGATGGTGCATGTGTTTTTAAGGTTGATTTTCACGTACAGGGGGGTGCATGACAGGGCTTTGCGTCCTGCCTTAATGGTGAGGACGCCACCCCAAGGTAGCACAGGCCTCCAAAAGGAGCGGTCCTCTTCATCATTGCTGTTAATGGAAGCACGAATTTCCTCAAACAACGTCTTAGACCTGAAGCAAAGGAGCAGAAAAGCAGACAAGAGGTGGTCTGTTTAGTTTGGTGTATCGATGGACGTGGACAGTAGAGCCACAGAGGCTATGTAAATAAATGGAAGTTAGCTTCGATAACAAAACAAGTCACGCAATGACGAGTTACGTCCACTAATCCTCCGGGGAACAGACAGAGCCCAAAGAACATGTGTGCTCTACAAATTAGCAGCTGGTCTCGACTTACCTTTCGAAGTGGAGACTGTTCGCAGTGTTTGATATCAGCGTTTGGAAGTCTTCGTTGTCACTCAAAACACAGAGTGTACTCTCCATTGCTCTCTGTATTTCTTCATGTCTTACACCGGATGTAAAGCCAGATATGTAAGTATTGTATCTACTGCACTTTCTAATGAATATTACAATGAAGAAACTTTGTAAGCATGAGAACAAGCTCGATAAAACGTTAAGTTGTCCCTTTGAAAACACTACTGTTGTCTTTTTTTCCCCCCAAGCGGTGTGTAAATAGAGTGCTGCCCTCTGCTGATGCTCAGTGTCGCTCACGTCTGCTGACGTCCCGCCCACTTGTGGGGGTGTTGCAGAACTGGGAACGCCATTGGTTAAAAGGTTAAACTAGCGCGTTATAATAAGTATGTGATTGGCTTACAGAGTTGACAGTAGGCGTGTAAGCCCCGCCCTTTCCCGTCGCCTTGCCCACTCGCGAGGCTACGTCCTACGTCCGACGCTATTCCTGAAAGTTAATACGCAGATTTTCATCGGTGCCGTGGGGCTTTTGAACAGAGCCTGCGTTACCAACTTTGACTCGGCCGCCTTCTCGCTAAACTTAAGTTTTTGGTACGAATCACCACCACGCTCTTCTTCTTGTCAGGCAGCGAGCAGGAGATAACAGCACCCTACAACACTTTCAGCACCAAGAGATGTCGACTCAAATCATAAGCGGGAAAGAGGTTTCAGCGTAAGTTTAATATTTTATCCTGAACGGTTATTAATGCACAGATGGCTAAATGAATGCAACCTACCTGACGAAACATGTGGCTGTGTACTCGCTAACTAAGCAGCTAATTGGCTATCTTAACTAACTTACAGCTGAAGTTAACGTCACTTTTTTACATTGTCCCTGCCTTGTGCACATTTTGCATGCAGTTTTTATTCATAACAGATTCACAACAGTATCATACATTAGTTTGAATTAGTTGTACATGAATGACGCTGTCCACGTGAATGAAGTGTGTTAGCATGTCTAGCTGTTTATTGTTGATAACCAGCTGATAAATCCCAGGGGACTACTTCTAAAGTTGCATGGGGAATTTGTTTTCCTGACGGTTATCTTGATTAGTCCAACGTTAAATGTGTTCAAACTTCATGTACTGACATGTGACTCCTCACAATTTGATAGTACCCCATATGGTTAGGGCCACTGGAAACTTCAGATTGAATGACTGTAAATCCTGCAGCATTATGTAAGAAGCTGTGATGGTGGGATATGATCTTTGCCCTGTTGGACCAGTGACCTCATGTGGTTAGGCTGGCAAACAGCCCTCATAAAACAAGCAGTCATACACTTTTTGTTCTAATGTTTGAGTTCAGTCTGCAAATGGGTTTATTTATGTTTCATAGGCCAAATATTGACTGAATCCAAGTTAAGGCTGAGCTTGTGTATTTGGAAAAGAGACCACGAAGTGTTGGACATTCAGTTGCACGTGCTTGTCACAAGACCTGACAGCCTGCAGCCTGTTAACTTCTCCTCACCGTCCTCATTAGTGTAATTATTTTATGCTGCACGCACAGCCTCTCCACAGATCTGCATGCCTTCAAAATGTAGGCGCATCTAGATTCATTATCTCTGAAGCTCAACAAAAGATGACAGACAGTTCATCGTCCTGGACAAGTGATCCACAGAGACAGAGGTTTATTGATAAGTTAGGAGGAGCAGGTTTGCTATGGGCCCCTATCAAAATGTTTGTTCTTCAGAGGATTTAACACTGTGGCAACAATCAAAGCATGGCAGCACCAGTACTGTGTATTGTATGAATGTCCTTTGTTGATTGGTATATGGTCTTAGTTGATCAGTGACTAGGAAAGAAGATATCAGAACAGACAATTTTTATCATCCGTCATTGTGATGAGGATTGTTATGACTCTGAGTAAAACAGCAACACAGTGCACCTTATATGTCAAATGCTGTGTCAGCAAGTTTCAGTAGTAATGCTACTGTACATTTTTTCCACTATATTGATTAAATAATGTATTGTTATTGTTCCACTCTGCATCTTTGCCTTTTAGAAAAGGTAAGATGTTTTTTCATTTGGAACGGCTGATGTTCTAAATGAAGATCATCCAGAATTTTTTTAAGATTAATGATAACAATAATGATATAGCACTTAACTAAACAGGGATACAAAGTGCTTCACAAAGTGAAAAGAAAGAGCAACAACAAATGAAGAGCTGCAAAAAAACAAACACTAAATGATACAACTAAAAGAAAAACTAAAACATTGTGGGATTAGGTAAAGTTGAGTGGGAGTAAAATGATATTACTCTGTAATAACCCAGTATTTAAGAATTATTTCCTAATTCTTATCCTAATACTGTTTGATAATCCGTTGAACCTTTGGAAATTAAAACACTAATCAAACAAAGGTCACTAGGGAAACAGCACTGTGAGGCTACTTGAAAGGTAGTTCAAATTGGAGTCATGCATCCATATTTAAAAGTAATCAATATTAATCACAACTATCATCATGGCCAATTGAGCTCATGTGACGCACACTGTGTTTTAAACAGGATAATCTGCCTATCTGAGGATCTTTTTAAGTGATCACGTTCTGTCTCTCTGCCACAGTGGATGAGATCAATAAAGCTGGTTAGTTGTATGATTGATTGTGTGAACAGAAGCTAAAGTCCAGTCACTTTGCGTCAGTCCCTCTGTTTAGTCTCTGAGTGGTCGCCTAATCTCCCAATTGTATGGCATCTGATCAGCCACGACTGCCCTAACAAACCATGAAACGCATAAAGATAAAGCAGAGACCAAAGATTGATGGCTGTGGCCTGGAGAATGTTTACCAATTTTAACTGGGAGATATCCAGATGGCATTCATCTGAAAACAAAATCTGCAACCATTACATGGGAAAGAAAATGGATTTCGGCAGTTGGCTTGTGTACCATCTGGTCCTATTCATTTTCTTTGTTATGGTCCACCTGTCACTGCATACAGATTAAAACTCCTGTTGGGATTTTATTCTTCGGTTCACAGGCAGGTGAGGGAACGCTTGAAGAAGGATGTGGAGCAGATGAAACTTCAGGACCCCAACTTCAGACCTGGTTTAGTGGTTTTACAAGTAAGTGTAGAATGGGAAGTTTTTTTAAACTACTTTGTACTTTCTCATGGAGATAAGAAGGTAAGAATTAGGGTCTTGTGAGTGCCATTGTGTTCTTCTGCAAGGTCGGGCTGCACAGTGTGGTTACGAAAAAAATAATATTCCTTCATGCAGGCAGGCAAAGTGATGCTTTGTGTCTTTGCAGGTTGGAGACCGCGATGATTCGAATCTGTACATTAGCATGAAGTTGAAGGCAGCAGCAGAGGTGAAAATATCATTTTGTCGTCATTCCATATTTACACCGCGCTTCTACTTAACACTGCTTGTAATCAGTTCTATTACCCAACCTAATCTCTCCTTCTGTGTACACAGATTGGAATAAATGCCACACATATGAGACTTCCCAAGACTGCAACAGAGGAGGAGGTGAGGATGGATTTGAAATGTTACCATCTTTTGTTCTATTCTTCTGCATGACACACACACAAAATAAGACACTGTTTGATTTTGTTATAGTGCCCAGTAAAGTCTGCAGGTCCTTAAATTATACTGTTAATGATGTTTTCAGCACAGTTAGACTAAAGTGAAGTTTGGGATTTGCCATGCTGTTGGCGCCATAACAAGTTGTAAGGTTAACACAGTAACAAAACTACTTGACTGCATGTCTGTCTGCAGGTTCTTCACAGCATCACAGAGGTGAATGAGAACTCGTCTTTCCACGGCCTCATCGTGCAGCTGCCCTTAGACTCCATCCACAAGATCGACACAGAGAAAGTCACCAATGCTGTGGCCCCAGAGAAGGATGTAGATGGGTAGGCACAGACACTGATTAAAGATTGAGTTGCTTTCTCCTGTTTTGAAGGTTTCTTTGTGTCCTTCAAGTCTGGTTAAAAGAAAAAAAAAATGTGTTCCGGTCCATGCACAGGCTGACTAGCATAAATGCGGGGAAGCTGTCTCGTGGGGACCTGGGCGACTGCTTCATCCCCTGCACACCAAATGGCTGCATGGAGCTGATCAGACAGACTGGTAAACCCATAGCAATTAACACTCCAACACATCCTCTAAGAAGAAGAAAAAAACAAAAAACATCTGTGCTGTGAGGTGAGAATTAATCGATGGATCGTCCACTTCACACGTCTACAGGTGTGTCCGTGGCGGGGAAGAGAGCGGTAGTGATCGGCCGCAGCAAGATTGTGGGCGCACCGATGCACGACCTGCTGCTGTGGAACCATGCCACCGTCACCACCTGCCACTCTAAAACCGCTGATCTACCTGGAGAGGTACATCAGTCACACCTCCACCCCAGTCGCATTAGCCATTATGTGCCCACACATCAAAGCAAGCAGAGACTGTAATGTGAGCTCTGATGTTTTCATGTAGGCGTATTTTATCTGGTGTGAATAGGTTTAGTTCAAACACACCCAGACAGGGCTGTCTTTCCCAAAAAAGCTAACTTTTGAACAAAGACATGTTTCTGAATAGTTATTACTATTATTCTGAATATTATTGGAATTTTAGGGGCCATGTAAACACGGCTGTTGTTACATATTCCGTTCTCTTGTTGTCCATCGCTGTTTTTTCGTCTAGGTTGGCAAAGCAGACATCCTGGTTGTTGGTATTGGGAAAGCAGAGATGGTAAAAGGAGACTGGATCAAGAAGGGAGCAGTGGTCATTGATTGTGGAATCAACCACATTCCAGGTTGGACTTCCTCGAGCTATTCAGTCCACTTTAAAGGTCAGAGGTAACCTTTACGGTGTCTTCATCAGAACTTCTCTCTGTGGCTTTCAGACGAGACTAAAGCAAGTGGGAAGCGGGTGGTGGGGGACGTCCACTACGCCTCAGCTAAGGAGCAGGCCGGCTTCATCACCCCTGTGCCTGGTGGTGTGGGACCCATGACTGTGGCCATGCTGATGGCGGTAAGGTCCTGAACTACACAGTCCCTATTTGTCAGGTGCTTGTTGTTGTGTATGTCATATCAGACCACCTAATAGTGTTAACATTTTTGAGAGCATAACTGGATCTGCACTTTCAGTTATTTTTTCTTGATTTGCCACAATGCTGCAGAATTTTTTTATTGCAGCTAAATTATCTGATGCCTCTGTATTATCTTTGCCTGCATCCAGATTATATGAGAACAGAGAATACAAGATTGTAAAACAAAACAAAAAATGTTGATGTGTTTGTGTGTGTCTTTAGAACACAGTGCTAAGCGCAAAGCGTTTCCTGGACAGCCATAAATCAGGGAAGTGGAACATTTCTTACACCAAGCTCAACCTCCAGAGGCCCGTGCCAAGGTTTGTCTCCTCATTTTCCCTTTCTTAGTCATGTGCTCTGTTAACTTCTCACGGAATGATTTGTTAAATTTAATAATCCAAAAGCAAGATCAGCTGATCTTTTGAACTGCTCACTGAATGTGCTCTTTCAGTCTCTCCTGTTTTCCTCCTTTGTGCAAGTGATTTTGTGTTTTGTCTCCCTACAGCGACATTGTGATTTCACGCTCCTGTGTGCCCAAGCCCATCGACCGCCTAGCAAGAGAGGTGGGCCTGCTGTCCGATGAGGTGGAGCTCTATGGCAAGACTAAGGCCAAGGTCCAGCTGAATATCATAAAACGTCTGCAGGCACAGCCGGACGGCAAATATGTGGTGGTCACTGGGTAGGCAGTCAGCACTTTATCTGCTATACTGTACTTGGCTGTAGGATGCTAGGATTTCTGTCTGGGGAAAGTGTTGAAATTGTTTATAAATTTAGTCTCTGTTTGTACATAAAAATATGCTATTTGTATATGTAATACGGATGAGAAAGTAGACCAGAAGGGCCCTGCTGATGATTTTTTTCTGTCTGCAGAATTACCCCCACCCCTCTTGGTGAAGGAAAGAGCACCACCACCATCGGCTTGGTGCAGGCCTTGGGTGCCCACATGAAGCTCAATGTGTTTGCGTGTGTCCGACAGCCCTCTCAGGGACCCACCTTTGGTATTAAAGGTGAGCTTTGGAGTAAAGTACGTTCACTGAGAGGCTGTTGAAATGGGCGTTTTTGGTGGTTTATGAACCTCCAATTTTGTTTTCTACCTACAGGTGGTGCTGCAGGAGGTGGATACTCTCAAGTCATCCCTATGGAAGAGGTACTACACTGCTGTTTCAAGATAAAAAAAAAAGTTATTTGTTCACGGCCAAGATTGCATTTAATTAATGGGTCTGTTCATTTTAGTTTAACCTCCATCTCACCGGTGACATTCACGCCATCACAGCAGCCAACAACTTGGTGGCTGCAGCCATTGACGCTCGCATGTTCCACGAGGCTACACAATCTGACAAGGTGAGTCCTCCACCTTGTTATTTCTGTCATAATACACTATTTGCAGGTTAGTTAATGGATTGAGATGATTACATCTCTCTCTGTATAAATCCTCAGGCGCTGTATAACCGCCTGGTCCCTCTCAGTGGAGGACAGAGAACTTTCTCCCCCATCCAGATCAACAGACTTAAAGTGAGTGATGGTGTTTTAGGTTTCAGTTTAACTTAACACAGCCCAGAGAAGGACATACTTCTAGTATTTAAGTTTTCTTTATTCATTTAGAAACTAGGCATTGAAAAGACTGATCCCTCCACACTGACTGAGGAAGAGATCACCCGCTTTGCCCGCCTGGACATCGAGCCGAGCTCTGTCACCTGGCAGAGAGGTATGAACACTGAAGACATCTCCTAATACTCATGACCCTTACATTGTCTGCCTCATTAATCTATCTATCTATCCATCTATGCTCATGTGCTTGTTATGTGTTGATTTAGTGTTGGATACTAATGATCGCTTCCTGAGGAAGATCACTATTGGCCAGTCACCAACTGAAAAGGGATACACAAGAGAGGTAAAAAGATCTGTAAAGCTGTTTGTCAATAAATAAGAACCATTTTATGTAATAATAGAAAATCGGAATCAGAAATGCTTAATTGTTCCTGGGGGGAAATTGGGTCACTTTACAGTTGCTTCTGTTCGGTAAAAGAAAGACATATCAGTTTAGATAGATCCTATTGTATCATGTAATCCTCTTTACAATGAAAAATACAATACATTTGACATGCGCTATGTCTCTCTCTATCCTTCAGGCCCAGTTTGATATCACGGTGGCCAGTGAAATCATGGCGGTGCTCGCCCTCACCAGCAGCCTGGAGGACATGCGTCAGCGTCTGGCCAAGATGGTCGTGGCCACCAGCCGCAGCGGAGAGCCCATCACCACTGAGGACCTGGTTAGTGAGCTGGAGTCTCCTCTGTGACCAGACAATCTAAGTACTGTTAAAACAAGGCTGCTATAATGTGTGGTTTCTCTCTGTAGGGTGTGAGTGGTGCTCTAACTGTGCTAATGAAAGATGCCATCAAGCCAAACCTGATGCAGACCTTGGAGGTGGGTGAAACACGCTTTGCTAACCTATAAAACTTCCTTGAAAGAGCTGTACAAGCCAAAAGAAATGAGTGCGAGAGCATTAGAGTATTTTGAGGCATGTTAAAATCATGTGCATTTATAGTCTTAGAGTGCGTTCTATAGACTGATATACCAATCTCCCAATCTGCGATCCATTTGCTTGTTGTTGTTGTGGTTTAAAATGTCTGTTTGTATTTTAATAATCCAAACCTTCCTGCATGCCAGAGGGATGACATTGCCCTGAGTTATGGGTATTGTGTCACATGTGAGTCATCTGAATCTGCAGGGAAACCCTGTGTTTGTCCACGCTGGCCCGTTTGCCAACATCGCCCATGGCAACTCCTCCATCCTGGCTGATAAAATAGCTTTGAAGCTGGTTGGACCCGAGGGCTTTGTAGGTAAGTGGAGCTTAGAAAATAGCTGATAGCATGTTTGCATGGATTTTTCCTGCTTGATCTGGTGCTGCTACCGTGGATGGTTTCCAGTGCTGATTGTACTAATGAGGATGTAGTAGATGTTGTATTGCAGTACCATATCAAAACCATGCTCAATGTTGCCCAACAGTGACTGAGGCTGGCTTCGGTGCTGACATCGGCATGGAGAAGTTCTTCAACATCAAGTGCCGCTACTCAGGCCTGAGACCTCACGTGGTGGTGCTGGTGGCCACTGTCCGAGCCCTGAAGATGCACGGAGGAGGACCAACGGTGGGTTTGCATGAGTTCCCCTCAGCATCCTAATCACAAGATAATTATCTAAAAAAAAGGAAAAACTCATGCTCTGGCTTATTTCTTTTTTCTCTTTTTCTTCTTTTTTTTTTTAAATAAATTTGCATGATGTTGCATTTCTCCATCATGAGCTCTGAGCATCAGCACATCAACACAATCACAAAAAAATTTCCTTCTGCACACAAACAATGTCGCACCCTCCTTGAGGGAATGACAACAAACTGCTGGGATTGTAATTACATCTCCTGCAGTAACAGAGCACTCAAGCACACATTGATAGCATCTTAATAATCCCGAGGCAAACAACTGAGGGAAATCTATTCAAATCTGTCTCTGAAGATTTGGAGATCTCAGTGTTCGAGTATTTGAAGAACTCACTGAATGAAAAAACATTTTCTTCCAGGTCACTGCCGGGATGCCGCTGCCTAAAGAATACATCGAGGAGGTAATGCATAACAACAGCCAACCAAAATATGGTCTTTATTTGTAAAGATATATTTCTGTTGATGAGCTGTAGAATAATGTCAGATATTAATCATTGTGTATTTAATAGATTCTATCTGGACAGCATGGTATGGTGAAAACATTATACAACTATACTATACAGATATTCAAGATAAACAGTCTTCTCTTTTTTAAAAGCAGCTACATTAAACATTTATGTTGACCTATTTAAAAGTGTGTTTACGTGTACTTGCATGTAGAACCTTGAGCTACTGGAGAAGGGCTGCAGCAACATGAGGAAGCAGATAGAGAATGCACAGCACTTTGGCGTGCCCGTGGTGGTGGCTGTAAACAGTTTCAAGTGAGTGATCAAATTGATTGTGTATACTGTAAACAGTCTCTCTGTTGATGAGAGATGACAGAATTATCAGAAAGGTCCTTTACCCTCATATCTCAAATGTCTTCTGTCATCCTGCTTCACACTTCAGGACAGACACTGAGGCTGAGCTGGACTTGGTCTGCAGCATGGCCAAAGCCGCCGGAGCCTTTGACGCTGTGCGCTGCTTCCACTGGGCTGAGGGTGGAGCCGGTGCGGTGGCTCTGGGTCAGGCTGTCCAGAGGGCCTCTGAGGCCCCCAGCAACTTTAAGTTCCTCTATGATTTGGAGGTATGGACCCA
Organism: Acanthopagrus latus; assembly: GCF_904848185.1. Taxonomy (NCBI): domain Eukaryota; kingdom Metazoa; phylum Chordata; class Actinopteri; order Spariformes; family Sparidae; genus Acanthopagrus; species Acanthopagrus latus. Next base: position 15,828,162 of record NC_051054.1, on the reverse strand, counting down.
TCACACCTGCTGTTTTCTTTTCTGTAAATCCCTTGGTTGTTGGAGGTCAAGTACATGGATTAATTTGCCAGAAAATATATATAATCAACAACACTGAAGATAAAAAATAATGTTCTCATCTGGTCTGGTTGGAATTACTGAGTCATCAGATCAACTTAAGACGACTTGACTCACGGCAGTGTGTATACTTCACATTCCTCTCCAGCTCCCCATCGCTGACAAGATTCGAATAATTGGCCAGAAGATCTACGGAGCGGACGACATTGAGCTTCTCCCAGAGGCTCAACACAAGGTGGAGCTCTACACCAAACAGGTCAGCGCCTCTCCTCGATGTGTGTCTGTCATCTGTCTTGTCGGGCCTGTTTTCTGGCTTGTGCTGGCAGTGTAAGTCAGCATTACTGGATGAAGAATCCCTTTGTGTAAGATCCAATAAAGTTCTGTCTCCTTTTCTCCCTGCAGGGTTTCGGCAATCTGCCAATCTGCATGGCGAAGACTCACCTGTCGCTCTCTCACGAAGCAGACAAGAAGGGTGTGCCCACAGGTTTCATCCTGCCAATCAGAGACATTCGAGCCAGTGTGGGCTCCGGCTTCCTGTTCCCACTGGTCGGCACGGTAAGCGTTCTTGTGCGGCAGGTTCATCTCAGGGAAGCCTCAGGGTGGGACTGTCACTGCTCTGCTACTACAAATCACATCATGATATGCACACTTTATTTTGTAAATTTAAGTTTTTGTGTCTGTTTGTTTTGCTACATTATATATGTCTACAATATAACAGCACACGAATGAGTAGAATCAACCATATATAATTGTCTGTGATTTAAAAACGGTATTCCCTCACTGTTTTTCTCAGATGCCCACGATTCCCGGCCTGCCCACCAGGCCTTGTTTCTACGACATCGACCTGGACCCTGAGACTGAGCAGGTTAACGGGCTCTTCTGAAGCAGTGCTCTGCACTGTGTGATGGTGAGGAAGGTAGTCAGGACACACACATACCAGTCTTATACTGGACCAGGCAGTATGACTGTTAATATCTTGCCCTTCTTGTTTGTTTTTATAGATGTGGCCCTGCAACCCCCCCACTGAGCCTTAATGAAATGTGATGGACTAATAACTGGAAGCTCCTTGAGCTGTTTTTGTTTATTGTTTTCCACTCATAGACTGACTTCTGTAAATAATTCATTTGCTTTTTCCAGAAGGCTGCCGTTGGGTAAATCAAGAAACCTAAGTGATCAGAGAACAGTATGTCCCCCCCTGAGAATATGTCCTATTGACAATCCTTAAAGTTACATTACTGCACATGAACAAGCCTCGCTTGTTTCTCCACATTCCAGAACCCCCAACGGCAATAATAAGTCAACTGTTAAGTGACATATCTCAAGTCTTATGTATAGTTTGTGTGCACTACACCGGGAGCGTCTCCTCCAGGCAACAATCCTCTGAATTTCGTGTCTTTGGTTGAATTAATTATTAAAAAAGAGATCATAAAAATAATGCTTCCTTACAAAATGTTTTATAATTTTCATAATTTTGAGCAATCTCACCTGTTCCTGTTTGGCCTGTCCTGTCTGAATGTTTCTAAAATTGTCTAACTTTGCTGCAGCTTCTGCCACTACTTTGTCCTGATGCCTTAAATCCACTGTTTCGTCAGGAAATAATAAAGTGTCTTGATGGAAAGCCACATACTGTAGCAGCCTGATTTATTTGCAGCAGATAACAAGCAATTTTGCATGCATACATTTTCTATTCAGCTGTTAAATTTGAATGGATACAAAGCAAAATGGAAACAGTCAAAATGTATAACTTTCCCATGAGCATTTTCTTTCAACTGAAAAATTTGAGCAAATGTAATGTAGTCGTGTGTTATTAAAAATACCCTCAGGCTCCACTGGGCAGTCACGTTTTGGGAACATTTTATTGGATATGAAGATATTGCTTGTGCTGCCATAAATATTTATCAATGGATAAATATGACAGCGGGGTTGAGTTGGGTCCGATCAGCGTTTTGACTGAAGGAGAGTGACTCAGTGATGCACACACTGTCTGCTGTGAAACAATAACAGATGGCATGTCAGTGTGACAAACTGCACAGAGGACATTAATTATGTAATTTTAAATGTGGGGGAACTAATATTGACAAAAGCTGACTTTTACTGGGAAAATCAAACACAAAAGGCTAAGAGGCGCTTTGAGCTATGCGGCCACGTTGGGTCAAACTACACATGTAATGTAGAATATATAATATATAAATGAAAACTGCAGTAAAACAAAACAAAAACTATGGTGGGAAGAAGCCACAGTGTGGGTGAATATCATGTTTTTACAGACACACCAAAGAATGTTGTCCTGAACACTGTTAATGTTGGGAACAAGAACGATTTACAACAACAACAAAGAATGAACGCTCCTGGTGTCATCTCAAACAGAAGTGCATGCAGTGATACGGGACGAGATCGGCAGTATTCAGCAGTGACTCACTGACAGTTCACCATAATGCTGCTGCAGAAAAATGCCAGCAGGCACTGACACAGATGTTGTTGCTGTTATGGATCCTCTCTGAGGATCAGGTTGTGCCAGTAACTGCACTGAAGCAGTTTAAAGACAAGGTGCTGGACACCTATATGGATCACTATGCGTGGCACTCAGCAGGTCATTATGGAGAGAAAGTTAGGAGATAAGTCTAATAAAGAATTAAGACAAATGTTTTTTTGAAGATGTCACATAGATGCACAAAGGTGACAAAAGGATGGTCTTAAAGGGATGTACACATTTTTTGTTTGATAAGAAGATTGATACCACTCATATACGCCATCAGATATGAAGCTACCAGCAGTTAAATCAGTTTAGTATTAAAAACTAGAAACAGTTGAGAACAACTAGCCTGAAATCTGTCTACTGGCACTGATAAAGCTCATTCATTCACATACTACATAATAGAGGACTATTCTATTCTTCTGAATGGTCATGCACACTTTTAGGCTGCAGGAAGTCCTCTTCACAATTAGGTTTTGTTTTGTATGGTAAGCATCGAGACAAAGACAACTCTGAGCAGCAGTTCAAAAAGAAAATGAGAAATCACAAGCCATTTTAAAAGAAACTGGAAACTCATAATTGGTAGGTTGTTTTTATCCACATTCCAGTGTAAACACCTCATTAAACTGAACAATGAAAAGATGCTGCTATCCACAGACTGTCATCTACGACCTTTATGCAAAAGCGTGTGTCTGCGTACACAATGACTGCACTATACGATTGGATTTGACTAAATGGAAATTTAACGAACTTTCCAAAAAAGAAAATGAAAGCTTTAAACAGGAAAACATCCCGGGGTCAGGTGAGCAGTACTGCCATAAACAAGCAGATATTAACATGCATGTTGCTTCACCATAACTGCGCTTAAAAGATAGGAATTATACAGCAGAGAGAACAGGAATGGCAAGTTCGTCCAGGATTCATTTGAAGAGTGGCAACAGAACACGCTATCAACAGGAACGCATTAAACCAACTTCAGGACCCTCAGTTGTTTATCAGGCTTTGACTAAATTTTTATGTCAATCCGGTCAGACGCTGTAAAGATATTCTGCTCTGGATCTCCTAAATGTTTCCGAAGTTTGATGGGCAGATGGTCATGATGCGCACTGAGCACACTCACACCCCGAAAAGTGCTGCAGACAAACAGAAAGATGACGTTTGAACACAGCACCACCCTTAGGACAGTAATCAGCCCCACTGCAGGTTAGATGTGGTTTTGTGTGTGTATTTTGAATGATTCATTTTATTCACCACAATGATCTGTAGCTCTCCTAGAGCCTGCAGAGATACATTATCCATCCATTGCGTCTTGAGATTATGTAATTGTTCAGTGAGTTGGGTTTTTTTGTTGTTGTTGTTTTCTTGCTTTTTTTTTAACCTTATTTTTGCTTTTATTTCACCAGCTGCTCATCCTATGCAGAGGTTCTCAAAATGTTTGTGTGAGTGCCAGTCAACAATCAGCTGTCTTACAGACTGGTCCTTTAATACACAGAGCTGTGAAAGTGCATCTGTTTTGGACACATGTGTTAAGTGTGGAGTCAGACACTGAAGTTGTATTCATGCGTATAAACAATAAACCAGTCTTGGTTTTCTTTTTCTTGATTTATTTGATAGAGATCTATTTCATTCTTGACAAGCATTATCGAAGAATGGTGGTTAAGTCACGGCCAGGACCTCATTTGCCTCCACGACCTCCGCCACCGCCTCCGCGACCTCCTTCACCGCCTCCATGTCCTCCATGTCCTCCATGTCCTCCATGTCCTCCACGTCCTCCACGACCTCCGCCTCTTCCCTATACAGCCATCAGATCAAATATTGACAAATGTTATTAAAAAAAAAACAGAGATTACCTGCATAGTTTGTTTTTTTATGACAGAGGTAGTAATTCTCCTACCTTTGATTTTTCCCTCCCCTGTAAAAGGTAATGGGAAATAAACACATGAGCAGGTCAAAATCACTCAATCAGCCAGTGAGGCAAAACAGTGTGAAGCACTCTTAAGGAAGATGAAAAATGCCTCACTTTGCCTTTGCTTTCCTCTCCTGAGCCCTCATCTCCTGAGCCCTCCTCCCCTGAGAAATCCTCAGCTTGCGCCTAAGAGAGGGAAACAGCTTCATAAGTACACATTTGCTGTGAAGTCATGGGTCTAAAGCACAGCGAGGATGTAGGATGACTCACCTCTTTGGCTGTGATGGGACGAGAAAAAACAAACAAACAAAGACAAAGTCAGAGATGTGCAGATTAACATAAAATATGGAAATTGCCCCCTACCTAAAAAAAAAAAAAATCATAAAATGCCTCTGCAAGCTACACGAAAGCTGTTTTTCTCCCGTATATATTAATTGTTAAGCCAACTGTTGCTGGTGTTCATGTCAGCAGCAACACTGAACCCAACAGCTGTGAAATGCTGCTCGCCAGGTTGGGCGTTTCCACCAATTAACTGAAGCACAGTGCTCTCACAGTAAAGTAATAATTATTTGCTGCACCCTTGAAATATTTTGGATCGCCTGCCAAAACATTGATTGAGCACAGAAAGATGGGCGAGAGGACTGTTCTATTCTTCTGAATGGTCATGCACGCTTCCAGGCTACAGAAAGTCCTCTTTACAATTAGATATTGATTTGTATCGAAAAGCATCGAGACAAAGACAAGTCTGAGCAGCAGCTCATGAAGAACATAAGAAATCACAAGCCATTTTAAAAGAAATTGCAAACTTATAATCTTCACTGTTATCATCTTTTTTTTCTGTTTGTCTTCTGTTTCTGGATGCATGCCATTCTTCATCTACATGAAGAGATGCTGATATCCACAGACTGTCCTCTGAGACGTTTACGCAAAATCATGTGTCTGCGAACACAATGACTGCGCTGTACGATTGGATTTGACGAATAAGGAAGATAAAAGAAGTTTAAACATTTAAACAGTAAAACAGCAGTAATAACATAATTAATGTAATAATCACTGATTGTTTCATTTTTGGCCACCTACACTTTTCTGTCAAAGACAATTGAAAATCAATCAACCTAATCTAAGTTTTTATCTTTTGGAGCCAATAAAACATCTCAATGTAAATAACACATTTTGTGTCTGAGATATACGTTTGTATCTGTGTTAGAATAGCAGCCATTGAAAGAGGAAAAACATCAATACGAGAGATGACTTCAAACTTTTGAATGGAGCTCTACACAGAACAGTATAATAAAGCATTCTCGAAAACATTTAAAAGTGAATCAAGAAGACTTACGATCACTCATTTTTTCTTGTTGACAAGAGCGGTTGAAAGCCTTTTCCTAAGGGAGAAAGAATAGTTAAATTAAGGATCTTAAAACTGGAATCATTATGTTTCTCGCAGTCATTACAAATAAGCAATAAGCATACTCACTACGTACCTGGTGCAGAGATCAAAATGACTCCTGTTTAATGAGGGTGTACGTCTGTTATTTATGTGGTGCCAGTTGCGATGAAGAATGTGGGTGTGTTTGCTTCATCCATTCAGATGTGTCTGTTTGACGGTTGTGGACAGGTAAGATTTGGGTGAGGCCAGAAAAACAACTGCCAAATGTTTTCTCTCTGAGAGTGATTGACAGATTCTCCTCCAACCCTTAAACGCCCTTCACAGGACACCTAACAGCAGGTGTCCTACCAGGTGAAACCATCCCTGCCTTAATATCAGGGGCCATTTCATGTACACTGGTTCACCTGTGTGTCACACTGATGTCCTGCTGAAAGAAATGATTCTTGCATCTCCTATTTATCTGTCACAGTTTTCTGTAATAGAATGCTGTGTGCAGGGTGTGATGTGTCCTCACAAAAACAAATGCACACAAAGAGAGAAGTGACGTCACTGAGCATAAACACAAAAGCAGCACCACTTGTGACTGAGGCGATCCTGCCAGTGGTGCACGCATGTTTTTTGTTACTTGACTGCATTAACCACCTAGTCAAACTGGAATAAACCACCCTCTGTTTTTGGTATTCATTTACACTAATTATACAGATCACAACTTTTGGACACGCCCGTCACTGTTTTATTGGATTCATAAAAAACTCGATCAGAAACGTCACATGGGGTGATCCAGGTATTGTGCTCCACAGGAGTCAGACAGGTCTCTGACGCGAGATGGCTGAGGTATTTCATTACGTCTACATTCTTATTTAATGAGCTGTCCATTGTTTGGTAAACTGGAGACGTGCAAGAAAATGTTTTGTCTTAATTTAAGTCTTTTAAGCAAAGACGATTACAGACGTTTTTGGATTTGTGCACCAACTCTGGCATACTGCGTGGCTCAGCGTGTCCAAACCTGTCAGACACACACTGTCAAACCATATTAACAGGTGTGACAGATTCTTAAAGTCTGTGCAACAAGTGGAAACAACAGGACTGCATGTGTTTTAGTGTACATTTCTCACAACATATTGCACCTTTGTGACTTTGATGATATTTTTTCAGTTGATCAGGTTATGAAATAAAGTCAAACCAGCAGAATCATGGTCGTGATCAGCGGTGCTCGGATCCCACACGGCTGAGACCATGCAGGAGTGGCTGCGGTACAACTCTGCGAGTGTCTTTAAGTTAAATCATGATCTGTTTAATCACAGACAATGAGCAGGGACCCCTGGTGGTGAGGGCAGCTCAGAGATGACTGAAAAGTTAGGTGAAGGAAACTGATTTTCTGCTTATGTAAAGCAGTGATGCCTGAACATTTGCCGTGCAAATGCTGTTTAATCATATTATACTCACACTTTTGATGATTGTTTGTGTTCTTTGATTTCATCATTATTTGAGATTTATCAGTGCACTGTTGTTATTTACTCCAATTAATCTCCTGTAGACTAAAAGAAAACTTTTCATTTTGAAAATGTTTTTCGCATTCATCGAATACATGTGTTTTAGAAAGTACCCCAAAGTCTGTCAAGCAAAATCAAAGATGTCTTGTTAAAATATTACTTTTATTATGCTGAAAGTCACACATGCAAATAGCATTTAATGACTTAACTGCAATTAGTAATGTAAAAGCAAATAGTACATATATTTACATGTATCACTGTACACAGTCAACTGGTAATCACTTTGACTAATTCTTTACATTCCAGTTACAGTTACACTCTATATTTGATTGTTTAATGGTAATCTATATTCATCCAAACATGCTTTATTCAAAACTAATCATCTTTGTTCATTAGCTTTATATTTCTTCTGTAGTGATACTCTGTAGCTTTCTGTAATTGTTATGGCTGCAGTATTTGCTCGCACACCTCCTCAGTCAGTGTTGAGGGTAAGTTTCAGGAGAGCATGCTGGGAGAGAGGAGGCCTCCTGAGCTCTGAGTTCACGGCCCAGTTCTACAGGGGAGTTGGCGCCACCATGTGGGCACGACGCGGTACTGCACCCTGCTGCTGCTGTTAGCTTGGTGATGCTAGGCGCAGCTAATAAGGAGGTGAGTACAGTGATGCTGTCTGTCTGTTTGATGTTACCTTTGAACTAATTTAACTATGTGGATATATACAACGTAACTGTAAATATGCACAATTTGTAACCCATTTTGACTAAAAATGGATCAGGGTAACAACTTGAATGTTTTGGAGCATAAAAATGGAGATTGGACTTTGCCCCTTCTTGGCCGTCACGGATCAAGCTAATGCTAATGGGTGTAGTGATGTATGGAAATGGAGAAAATTAATTTGCTATTTAGGTTAAAACAAAACTGAAACAACCTATAACCATGATATAAATTAAATTAATTATAATGATAAAAAGTAGCTTACATTAGGAGAAATCAAACTTCATTTGTAAGGAGAATTTAATAATTTTAGCCTGTTAGCTATAACATTAGCTTTAGCCAATTTATGACCAAATAACTAATTAGAATTGAACTAACATTTACAGGTATTTGCAGAGGCATGCCACAATATGGACATTTCATGTCACGATTATAATGGCTAAAGTAGTTGCAATTCATGGTAATATCCAGATAAAAATCAAAATATGCTAAACACTTTTTAAATGGCACTTAAACACAATAGAATCTCTTAACCTTACACTTCCTGGGAAACAAAGATTTTTCAATAATTTTTTATTGCATCGTAGATGAGATGAGACACACATCTTTTTTTTGTTTTTTTTAGTAATGGTGAAAAACAATAAGACACTCTTTAATGAAGTATTTCTAAATCATACATGAAGGAAGGAAGGACATTAGTGGGCAGGGAACCTCATCTACCTGTTGTTCAACTTATTCTGACGTTTTTTTTTTTTTTATCGCAATCTGTGATAAAAACCTTTATATTGTCCCTTTCTGATTCAACTGCAACTGTAGATCATAACTCTAATCACAAGGTTGACAATTATCTAACCACTACTTAGGTCACCATTTATCTAGCACAGTTATTTGCAGGCATTAGTATGTCAGGGGTTGACTCGACATCAGACACAAATATTTCTAGGACATTTCTTATATTAATTCTAAAATAACTGAAATGCTTGTGGGCTGAAACGTTTCGTAAAGAGCTTTGGCTCATTAGCAGGTTTGATCCATGTAGAATGTAAGCTATGGGGGCTCGTGTGGCTAAAAATGTAGCTCAGACTGGTGACTCTCAAAGATGTGTTTGTTTCCATAATGCTCTGGAAATTGCAGAGCACTGACTCTGAGTCTCAAGTGACTGACTTCACCTCTGCTGCTCTCCTTGAGAAGCCTGTGGCATTTGTCCGCCGGGCCGCCTGTGTGCTGCATGTCATTAGCTCTCAGACTTGGCTTTTGCAAAGACAGCACAGCCATGCAAGAAGAATTGTGGGAAATTTGGCATGCGACCCCTCCTCCCCCACTTCACTCTTTAGGAAGCTTCTTTAGTACTCTACACATGTAGACTGGAGCTTGTAGGCAACGCAGCTGTTGTGAGAACAAACAACACAGACATCTCATTTATGATGTCTAGATTTATATAATTTTATATACGAGGATCTCCTATCAGATTGGGAGGGATTCAGAAAGCTTTTTAAAAATGTGTAATTTATTTATTTTGATTAATTAGTTTTGTCCTGTCTCATGTGGTTGAGAAACAAGTATATAAGCCCCCACGCTGTAAACAGACAATACATACCAGTTAATTGAATTTCTACATCACAAAATGAGACAAAAGCATCTGGTTTAGAAAATAATAATAATCAATAAATGTATGGAATATGGACATTGAAATGCTGAAATCATTACACCAGTGAAGCATTTTGATTTGTAAAAAAAGAAATAAGAAAAGGAACCTTATAAATTAGCTGTGGCTGCACAGCATAAAAAAAAAATAAATAAAATCCATTGTCAGTGAAGTAACAGCGTTAATTTACTTCAAAATTCGCGGAGTGTGTGTATTTGGGGAGGGTGACGGGATTTAACCAGCATGCTTTGAGCAGAGGACAAGTGAGGAGGAGAAAGAGCAAGTGCTTTAGAGAAGGCGAGAGGGAGTGAGAGAGCATATGTGCAGGAGGGTGGGAGGGTTGGAGAGAGAGAGGGGGAGAGAGAGAGAGAGAGGGAGAGGACAAGCGGATGGGTGCCGTGAAATCCGTTAACAGGGGAGCTCTGTGCATTTGTTAGACGTCTTGGCCGCCTGCCCAACTTGGCTCATTGTAATCGAGGCATGATCGTCGACTCCAGGCAGCCCTCTCTGCCGCCTCGGCTGCCTCGCGCCTGGACCCAGCCCAGCTCTCACCGCTGACATGGAAAGACCCGTGAGTGCCTTCTCTCTCCTCTCATCCCACACGCCTCAGTGCTCTCTCCCTCTGCTATTAGGTTCCCCCCTCTCCTTCCTCTGCCTCTGTCGCAGATTTAGCTCTGGCTACATGCAGCGTTTCAGTTGTGCCTCTGGATCTTTCTCTCCCCTGCTGACGCTCCTGTAGGTGGCAGGAACGCTGGGTGGGGAGGAAGCCTTGGCAGCTCTCTATCTGCAGGGCCCCCCTCCTCCTCTCTGCCTGCCTGTCCGGGCATGGGTGCCGTCCGCTGGCAGACCCACAGCGTCTCTGTGTGTTTTTGTGTTTGTGCGTGCTATGTGTGCATGTTAGCCCTGCTGCGGCACAGTCACAGAGCCGGCTGGGCTGAACCCAGAGGGGTACCGTGTTCCCCCACTTTGGTCTGAGGAGGCCGTCGTTCGCTTCAAACTCCGCCATTCGGCCTCGCTAAGATCCGGAGTCGGCAGCGTGTCTCTCTCCCTTGCGCCTATTCCTGGTGGTATGTCCTCATGGTCTGTTGTGTTTGGATACCCTGACAACTAGAGGCTGTGAGGTAGCCACTTTGCTGCCTGCTGCCTCTCCGAGTGAGTAAGAACTTTTTTCTCATGCTCATGTTGTCTTTGCAGGTTTGACTCAACTACCTTCAGGATGTGCGGTCTTTGTTGTTCGACCAAAAGTCTGTGCTGATACCTTGCATTTAAACAGGGTTCGATGCCTGTGATGAAGAGTTTTGGGTGCTGTTGTCCGACTCAAACTGTTCAACAACATCTCAGTGGCAGCCAGTCTTTGCAGGCGTAACAGTGGCGCAAATGGAAAAAGCACGAAAGAATTCCTTGCAGTCCCAATGTGATGGTCATTGTGTGCTCGCGAGCCGTGAGTCATCATTCTGTACTAGCAAAATCACATGTAAGTAGCCTTGACTCTCTTGTCGTCACTGGGGCAACAGTGGAGGATGCCTGATTCACGTTGGCATGTCTACTTCCTGAATCTGTCAGGAATGTTTGACCCCTCCGAGTTATTTATACAGCGTGGAGAAGGGGACACTTCAAAATGAATTATGTTTTTCGCAGTTTAAACGAGCTGCAGAGGCAACTTTTCTATTTGACAGCATAGTTGTCACCTTGCCACGGCTGTGAAAAACAACGGATGATGCCAGCATTGATGCAAAATTGGAAACAGTTACGCTGATTGAGCTGAGAGCTCCTTTTTCGACAATGATTGTTGTTTGTTGAGTTTTATCAGAGCACTGTTGTTTGTGTGCTGAATGAAATCTTAGAGACGATATGAAGATGCATTCCCTCAGGTGCTGGTAAGAAATAAGAAAACATCAGATGCCTTTAAACAGCCTCAAACTCCAGCTCTAATTCTGATCCTGTCCTTTTAAAGCTTTGGCACATATTTATCTATCCCATCATTTTCTATCATGGATCCCCAAGAGTTATTATTCTTAAAACCTCTTCAATCTTAAACCACAAGCAGAGGACACAAGAGCATTTTCCTTGAGAGTAGAAATGTTTTCTCTGCTAGTATCATTGCCTGGAGTGCCCTTGAAACAATATGTTACATTTTATATAAGGCAGGAGCTACCTTGTGACTTGCAATGCTGGTATTTCATTTACGCTGGTGGACCAATTTAAAGGAATAGTTCAACATTTTTGGCACATGCATATTAGCTTTCATGGCAGGTGCTAAATGAGACGGTCAATATCTGTATTTTAAATATCAAGCTAAAGTCAGCTGTTGGTTAGTTGAGCACAAATTGCAAATCCGTCTAATAGCTCTTAAGACAAATCCCAGACAGTTCAGATTTGCGGTCAGATGTCCTGCACTTTAGTGCTCAGCACCAGAGTCCTCCAGGGCTGTGTTCTTATCCCCCCTGTTCACACTGTACACCCATGACTGCACTCCCCACATAGAGAGAACTCTGTTGTGTAGTTTGCAGGTGATGGACACCATCATTATTACAAATATCAATGAGAGTTCATATTGGGAAATCGACAACATCAACATCAACATCAACAAAACCAAGGAGCTGATTGTTGATTTTTGAAAAAGGAGGCCCAGAGACAGCCCGCTGTCTGTACAAGTTGTGGTGAAGCAGGTGAACAAATGTGAAACAAGAAGGAGGAAAAAATTCCAATGCTTTCTAGTTCTTGTGAACTTTAACAGGGGAGCAATAGAAAGCATCCTGGCATGGTTCACGCACAGCCCAGGACGGGAATGCTCCACAGTGTGTGATTAAAACCACCTTATCAAGCCTTAGTAATTATTAACCCATCTATATAATTCTCTCTTTTTGTGAATAGCATGTAGGTACTACAGACTTTATTTCATCATACATCACTTTTTGTGAAATGATAAAAATAAATGCATCTTCAATCTTTCAAGTTCACAAGTAGACATTTTTGTTAATTCCACATAAAAACTACTTAGAAACATGTTAAGAATATGTGTGCTTCCTGGTAACTTCCTGGTATCTAATCTAAGTTAATCGTCTGCAAGCTGTAGTTTCATATTTACCCACAGACATGAGATTGATATCAGTCCTCTCAAATAACTCTTGGCAGAAAAGTGAATATGTTTCCTTCCAAAATGTCGTACTGTTCCTTTAAAACAGGCTATAAGTACAGTGGGTTTTATTTAGCTTCTTTCATGGCATCATGGCATGTCTCACACCTGACCTGAAACTCTGGTGATATTGCAGTTTGAAGAGGGCGTCATACTCTCCTAACTCTCGTGCTGCACGGTGAACCACGCTATACCCGCTCTTATCCCTCAGCACCAAAGAGAGACTGCACAGGCAAGACTGGAGAGGGAACATTAAGTTACTGCAGGCTAAAGGAAATGAGATATCCGTGTTGGACATGGTTGATGCCTCCTCGTTATCATTCTGTGATATCCTAATTTGGCCTCTTTTGTGTGTTTGAGCACATTGCTTCCAGTGCAGCAGCACTCTGGTACGTGTCTGCAGTTGTTACAGCGAGTTAGAGAGACAGATTTTCTTAAAAGGAAGTGTTAACATACAGCCAGTTGATGTTACATGAGAGCAGATGGAGATTTTTTTTTGGTATGAGGCCTCTTGTCGTGTGAGGAGGCATGCCCTGCTGACCGCGTTGGGACGTTTTGGATGCTCTGCATACGCATTCTCTCTGTGTAACTGAGCTTCATAATGAATGCTCCATCTGTGGTGGGTGTGAGGGTGTTTTAGTGTTGTGTGTAAATGCAGCACACAGAGTGGTGAGGACTTTAGGGTACTTTTTATTTTACCAATGATGTGATCTTTCTCTTCCCAGACCCCCAGTGACGTGATGCCCAAGAGGGATCATGAGAGGGACCTGGAGCTGGACAAGAAGATCGAGGCCCTCCGCAGGAAGAATGAAGCTCTCATGAAGAGGTACAAGGTAAGGACAAGCGCTCGCAGATAGAGAAGTCCAAACTTTCACTGGTTATCATCAGCTGGGGAAATGCCAGTCGGGGACATGTTTCTTTCATATGAAAGCCTGCAGCTCTCTCAGGCTTCCTGATTAGTTTGTTCTCTTCATTGAGTTGTATCTAGGAGGTGGAGGAGGACAGGAAAAGGGCAGAAGAGGAAGGAATGGCGCTGCAGAGCCGGAAGGGCAAAGCTGATGATCTTACCATCACAATCAGCAAGTCAACCAGTGTGAGTTTTTCAATAAGAGGTGACAGACTTAAACTGTGCTAATCAAAGGCTATGTAATGCCTCACAGGAGAGCATTGTTAATGACCACCCAATTAGTTTCTGAGGATTAGATGCCCAAAACATAATACTAAATATTTTATAATATGTTCTCTTCGGTTAGCAGGATAATCGTGTGGTGGTGACGAAGCCATTTAGCGGTGGGTCGCCAGCTGGGAAAGGACAGCCGGAGGCCGGGCCCGACAGGGGGGAGGAAAGCCCGTCGCCTGGTGCTGGCCGAGGCCACAGGAAGCAGCTAATGGTCACCATGGCTGGCAAAAGGGTAAATACGCTGCAGCGTCAATTTGTGCTCAATACTTTACCTATATCTGCTACTCAGCAGGTGCTTGCCTTCAATTTTTTTTCCAGAAAAGTACTGGTAGTATTTTTGATACTGATTCTGATACCTTGACTTGGATACTGGTTCCTTAACAATGATAACAATTTTATGAAATACATTCTAACAAAAGATTACACTATGCATTTACGTGGTGAGCCCTGTGTCTGGGCGTTACTTGGTGTTTTTATTGCTTTACCTTGAGATTGCTAATCCTGGTGACTGCTAGATCCTGGCACAACAAGCATGCTGCATTCGTATTGGCTCACTGATGCTGATGAGGTTAACTCCTGCTGTAGTGGAAATCGAATGACAAGACATTAGTTGGTATTTGATCGACTGAGGCAGTTTGGTCGGTCCCAGAAAAAGTTTGATACCCAGCTATATTCATATTAATGTTAATATTAAGCACTAAACACAATATTAATTACTTAACATCGTCTGTCTAATACTGCGTCTGTCCAACAAATGTAATTTGTATACTTATCGTGTAATTGACTTAATATGATAATGATATGCTTAATATGCCAGTTTGCGGCATTAACATGCTAATATGCTCTCAATAACAATGCAAAAAATACTGCTGTTTAGAAATGTTTAACATCTTAGTTTTTCACGTTTGCTTCTCAAACCAAAGTTGTTTACTAATTATATTAAAAATGAATTTGCTGGTGGCGCTGGAGAAGTCTGGAGATCATTAGATTACATTCTCAGGGCTCCACTGATATCTTTTCTGATATTTCATGAATATGCGTTCAACCTGGTTGAGCAGGAAAATGGCACATTTAGCATATTTTTATTATATTCAGTCAATTACATAGTTGTTAGTGTTAGACAGACACCTAACCTGCTTTGAGGTCTGTCAGTCTGACAGGCACACTGTGAGCATGGCTTGAAATGTGCAGCTGTGTGAGGCCCAATATGTAATCTTGTTCAATCAGAAAGCTGCTGGATAAAAGCATCAATTTGAGTTGAATCAAAATCATTTCTCCGTCCAGAGAATTTTCTGGCCAGTGGGTGGCAGGGGTACATGTTTTGATTTTTTTCTCATAAACTACTGTTATTTTGCATTACAAATTAATAATTGTATCCTCAAGGTAATTATTATTGTGCACAATTTGGACACGATGAGGGACTCTTATGACACTGCACATTGCCACAGTTATGAAACTCTAATATGTGTAACTGTCTCTCCAGGGTAAGAGGGTGGTGAGTGAGAAGCCGGAGAAGAGGTCGGACGTCAAGAGCCCTACAGATGATGGACAGGCGAAGCGTGTGGTGGAGTCAGCGGGGAGGGGGAAGCAGCCACCTCACATGACCAAAAGAGACACAGCAGCACAGGTGTGAATCAGACACTCTGGACACTCCAGTGATCATACGCTTCAGCACCCACCCTCCAGTCTGCTTCCACTCTCACACTCCCGCCCACCCCTTTGTTCAGTCTCTTCATGCTGCACCAACCCGTTTTACATAGATGTCAGACATGTTGGCTGGACACACCCATCCAGTGATGGAGCACAATAGCTGGTGGACAGGAGGTGGACTGCTGCTGTGACTGACTGGTGTGGGATTAACAAAGGCGACTGCTAATAGAGCTATTGGCTGGGTAGACGCTTCGAAGAAACCAAATCTTAACAAATATAGGAGTCCAAAAAAGGCGTGGATTAGTTTTTTTTTTCTGTGTGTGCAATCCCACTCAGGTCGGATTTTTACATTTTTTTCTCCCTCTGTGAAGCCTTTGTTGTATTTCTAGCCAAAGAAAAATCCCTCAGGTGCTCAGATAGATGCTTTAATAGTGCTCATCCCAACAAAAGACCTTGTTAACATCGACAGCATGAGATCATAGATGCTACATCACTTAGCTCTACGCTGTATTGTAGGGTTCAGATCTCATGTTTAACACAGACAGGCAGAGATACATGTGCACATGCGGTACCCCCGGCTGGGCTGTGAAATGCCACACTGTCACTGACCTTAGGCCTCACTGGTATGCAGAAACTCTGAAACAGCTGCTCTGCCTCAGTCTGACACACACACACATACATCAATGCACTCCACACACGAGCGGCTCAATCAATAAGCTGATGCACTGCACACTGCACAGCTGATCTCCACCACTGTAAACACAGACACAGACTGTTTGTAGGAGGGGTCCCCTAGACACAAAACCAATGGAGCCTCTTCCTAAATTATGTATATGTATTATACATCTGCCTCTGATTGGCTGATCTGAGTAAATGTGCACTAAATGTACGGGCTGAACATGCTGTCCCATTGACTTTATTTCTGGTCTGCCTGTTCTGCCCCCCTTTATTTATCATGTGCACTGAATCAGCACTTGAACAGTAGCCAGCGCTCCAGTGCACCAGTCATCTGTGAATCCCAGAGACCTGGTTTCTGTGTGGTCGCTGTTTACATAACCAGTATCATTTAAGGTTGTTGATGAGAGCGGCGGGGAACGCGCTGCAACAGAGTGTTGAAGGGAGCGGAGAGTGTCATGGATCTATCTGGCAAGTGTAAGAAAAATATTTTTACTGAATAAGATCCACGATAACCTGCACATTGCCCTGCCTCTGAGATATTTTCTAATGAGTGTCTGTGTGTTGGAAACCCTGGGAAACAAATAACGACTCTGTGAGAGGGGTGTGGTTATTTGGCAGCATCCCAGGCAGATTGTAATGCCTGGAAGTAACCCATGACGAGACTGTCAGTTTGCACTCATGAGAGGGGGAGAGAGAGACAAGAGAAAGGAAATGTCGGCTGAGGGAGAGAGGGGAAAAAAACAGCAGGAGAGACATGGGAGATACTCCTGGCAGTCTACCATCTGTTTCCAGCCTCCATTTCTCCTCTCTGGAACCTTAAGTGGCCCGCACTCCTCTGGCACGATTGTTTCCCCATTCCCACCACCCTGAAAGGGCCGATTTGATCTAATTAACATTCGACTGCCTTCTCACTCTGAAAAGGCTCATTATGCTGCCAAAGAGACAGACCTGGCGAGGTGCCAGGAGAGGGGTCAGAGAGGGAGAGGAAGAAGGAGTGAGAGGAGAAAGAAGAAAAGAAGCGAGGTAGTCAGGGGTCTTTTGTGTTTGCCTATAAACCAGACTGTATTCTGGTGTGTAGGAGAGGAGTGTGTATGTGGGTGTCATTGTCTCGGGGTGCTGTAAACCACTCTATTCACCAGTTATTGGCCCCACCATCCACCCCCCTAGCTGTTTAGTGAGAGTGTTGCTGTTAATGGCATCACGGCTCATCCACTGTGCTCACTGGACCACACCTTGTCAGGCAGGGACTACTGAGACACTAAAATTCGCTCAGTTCTTCCTTCATCAAGATAAGCTTCATTTTCCAAACCACTGAAGGTCACCCACCATCAGGGAGCTGCTCTGATGACCTCATTGCAGACCGAAGATTAAAACCCTATGAGCCACATTACGGTGTAGCACCACGAGTCCACTTGGGGGCAGTGTAGGCTTCTTAATCTCAGTGTCTCTCACTTGATTTGCTTTTACTGTTAATGGATGCTGTAATTTGACCCTTTACAAGCATGTTAAACTGGCTGGCAACATGTTGCTGTGTCACCTTTGTTGTTGTTGTGCTCATCTTCCCTTTCATTCCCTTTCTGACAGGATGAAGTTAAACAGAAGCACACTGAGGAGCATCACATGCTTTCAGAGCAATGCCAGGTACAACAACCATACATCTACATCAATGTAGAGATGCATCGATCAATCGGCCAGAGACCTGAATTTGCCCACTTTATGTAATTTGGCTTATTTCTATACCGTGTTTTGCTGTCATTTTTGGTTGCCTTTCTCATTTCGTCTGCTGCTTGTCTGTATTACTTAAATTCACTTAGACTACTTTACTAACTGGGCACTGAATGAAGTAGCTGCAATTCATTTTCAGTTGGATGTTATTTGTGCAAAAACAGTAACAGAGCAATTTATTTAAAGACATGTTTGAGTGAGTGTGAGAGAAGGTCCTGCAGCCTGGGGCAGTTTGGGAGAAGATGTAATGTAATGTTATTTCATACTTTATGTTTAATTTTAAACATAAAAATGTAAATTGTCAAATATAGTTTTTTGAAATTAAGTTTGAATCAGCTAAGAAAATTGCTATTGTTGGTCTTAGATATTCTTACATTTGAATGTCTGAGGTCTTAAACAGTCAAACATATTTATCTTATTGCATTTATCCATCTTTTAATTTCTTTATCTTAAAATCAGTGAAGGTGTTCTGTGTAAAATTCCACTTTTACAATTTTACAAATCGTTAAACCTACTACTGACCCTAAAACACTGACCTGTTGGCAAAATGTAGATTAACAACCATAGAGCTACAGAGAACCTTCCACTGCGATTGACCATATATAGACTGCATACTTTTATACCTGCCAAAGAAATGACTGGTCCAAAGATCTCTCTTAAATTTGGTAAAAAAATGCACATTAACATGCATAATGTCACTATCCCTAAAACAAGCCTTTATTGGGATCGCGGAAAGCCACAGAGAGGGTTTTATCTCAAGCTTGCAATCACATGAGTCACTGAAATGAAAACAAATGTGAAGTACAGGCTTTCTATATGACGGCGCCACTACACAGAGAAATGCAAATACGGCCTCTACCCTCATCACAAACACTCACATGCAGACAGGCACCACACGTTGCCATGCGTCCCCCCCCTTCTCTATTGCCTGTCCCCATCTGCCTCCCGCCGGCTCACGTGTAAACGTTGCTGGAGTAGCTCAGAGCTGTCTCATAGATGAGGCGTGCGATAAACAGGCTAACTGGGGAGGCAGGGAGGACGTGCTTCAAAGGCCTGCTGAACACGCCACATGACAAGTGATGCTGTTCATGCCTCTGTATGCTTTCCCCGCTTCGCAGTCTGAGTGCTCAAGGAAAAACCGTGCTGAGTTAGTTTTTTGGAGGTTGAGGATTCTTGTATGGGGGGGGTGGAGTCAGACAGCCCTTGGCTTTGTTAGCTGTTTTGGTTAACAAATAAACCTCTTCTTGCATTTTCAGGCCTAAACAAGTACAGCTTTGGAGGGTTAAGATGTTCCGCCCTCCAGAATAAGAGCATGATCATTCTTTCACCGTCTACCGATCTTTAATCTATCAGTCCAGCTCTGTCTCAGCTCTGGCTAGACTCATCCACCCCACCTGACAACCTCCCTTCGAGGCCTCACACAGGCGAGAAATTGAAAAGTGCTAATTAGCAGGGCGGCAGGGGTGGCAGCAGCACACGGCCTGTTGGAACATGCGAGAAGCGTCCTCCCTTGTGGCCCCGACGTCCGCCGGGGGGCCAGAGGAGAGGGAGGGGAGAGGAGATGGAAAACAGAGGGATGAGCACAGATGCCATGTTCTCCAATAACTGTACACAGGAAGGCAACATGTTTACTTGGCTGTGATTGGTCCACACCTGAGGCGAAAAACATCACACATCATGGTTTCTTACTGGCTCTGTGCTGTTTTTCTCTCTGGCCAACACAATGTGCAGAGCAGCGTGTAGATTTTTCTTTCCACTTTTACTCAGAAATCTCGCACAATTTTTATTTTTCACAGCAACATCATCTCCCTCCTGCTGCATTGAACACCAGCACTGATGATCATTTTCTTCTCTGAGATTGCTGGTCGTTTTCTCATGATTTCCCCTCGAGCACAGCAGTGTTTATAGCCCTGGTTTGCTGCAGTGCTTTGTAACTAGAGCACACATCCTCTACCCAGCCTCTGTCCCCTTTGATGTGTTAAATAGCCTGCATCACATCTCAGTTTAGTGTTACAGTACAAAGCATTACTTCCTGCTCTCATCACAGTAATCAATAAACAGGTTATGAGGGGGATGGAGGAAGTGGGCCTAATTGCATTGGTTGTCCACTGCAGTTTTCCTGGAATATTGTCTCAAAGAATTTGATTGTCTTCATGGCAGCCAAACAAGAAGCACAAATGGTAGCTGACTGGATTGAATCAACAACCAGAGGCCACTGTTAGTATTTACATTCAGGCAGTGTTTGGCATTTTCCCTAATGTATGAAAATACCAGAGGTCTCCTTGTTTGTTCTCTCTCTGGTGAACCCCTCTGATCTGTATATTGCGCTGTTCCTGTTT
The DNA here is from genome assembly GCF_904848185.1 of Acanthopagrus latus. Taxonomy (NCBI): domain Eukaryota; kingdom Metazoa; phylum Chordata; class Actinopteri; order Spariformes; family Sparidae; genus Acanthopagrus; species Acanthopagrus latus. The sequence goes on along the minus strand of NC_051054.1, from coordinate 15,807,782 downwards.
AATTATGTGTTTAGAGACGAGAAACCACTCTTGTTTATGACCACCCATGCTTAATGCGTGGCTATTGTTACGCTTGTTCCCTTTGCTGCTCTGATTACTGTGTAGAGTGATGCTTCGGATGTAGTAAAGTGTGACACTGAGCCATGCTGGTGTTTAATTCAGTCACGTTTCAATGCGAGTGCTTCGTGAGTGATAAGTGGACAGTTAGAAATCTACATTAAGAGCTTGTTTTTATGCTTTGAAACACACGTTCCCCTCTGCCCAGGAGCCTGAGAGCCCGCAGGCCAGCACAGACCTCAACATCCCCACATCAAAAGAGGAGCAGGAGGAGTATCTGCGGTGGAAGAAAGAGCGTGAGCAGATCGACCGCGAGAGAGTGGCACGCCACAAAAATGCCAAGGGCCAGTGGAGACGGGCGTGGGACGTGGACAAAACTGACAATATGTAAGACTTCCTAGCAGTCAGGCTTCCTCACACACTTCTGTCATAAATAAAGTCACGTCATGTCAGATTGATTGTCATCTGCAACAGTAATTGTTAAAAGATGAAGAAGAACAACTCCTGTGATCCCACACTACTTCATAACATCATCAAACTACGATCCTTTCGTCATTATTTTGTTTGAGAAACTCCTAGTGGAGAAAATGAAGTTGAGCATGTTTGAATAGTAGGTGCAGGTAGACAGATTTTTTCAGACAGATCCAAGCTAGCTGTTATGCTAGCTCTCTCTGCTAAGTTAAACTGACTGTATTCTGGCTGTAGCTTCATATTTAACAGACAGAGAGTTAAGAGAGAGAGACTAAGATCATAGTTCCCCTTTCACACTGGCACCCAATGGCTTTTGTTTTTAATGGGAATGGGCAAAATCGGCATTCGCCTCTGTGTCAAATGACTCTGTTCTAATCATGGTTGTTTATCGGCTCCAGCTCTGATCATCTGTGACAAAAACACCCCAATAGACAAGCTCACTTTCGCCTCTTAATATGCTATTGACATGTTAAGGTTTAGTCGGCGTGGAGTTAAAAAAGTTGCGAGTGGCTTCCCTGTTTGTACCTAATTCTCGCCAGCTGCCTGATTATTGCTGTGCATGTGCAACTCTCACCGGAGATGAAAAGGAAGCAAGATGTCTCCCTCCCTCCATCTTCAGCTCCAGAAAAAAATCATGCATACAACTTCATTGTAAAAGAAGTTTAATGTCTTCTTGATGCAGTCAGTTTCTTGGCATGTTTGTTATGAGTGTGCAAGAAAAGAAAAAGAGGAAAACGTGTCCACTTTTATTTTTATTTTTATTTTTTTTACTTTTAAGGGATTTATTAAAAGGCTTCATTCACTTTTAAAACGAATGTGGATATTGGACAAACTGTTTCTTTTTTAATCAGCTCATTCATTTGAAGAATCCATTTGTCAAGGTTTCTGAACTACATGAGCTGCCACATGATCACAAGACAAAATTTCATCAAGTCACAGGATGTTGCTAAATCGTTACATCACCAAATAATTATGTTTCCCGGGAAATTCTACCACTGTATGAACAGTGTGTGTCGGTATTTCACTGTAGTCTGGTACTCTGAAATCTGCTTCCCTGTTCATTCTAAGTGTTTGTTAGATTTCAAACAAACCATGCTTGAGTACAAAGAGTGACCAAACTGCAGAGTAAATTAATGGGCTGTTTAAGGGAGCATCAAAATGTAAAGAGACAAGGGAGGAGTGGCTATTTTTAGCTCGGGATAAGAGATGAAATGCCTTGCCTTATTTGGTGAGGCTTTAACAAGGCCCTCGGGTAAGAATAGAAAAGGAAATGTGTTTCTGATTCAACAATTTAGATGGCCTCACTGAATGTGAAACACAACCTCTCACCGCTTCTCCAAAATGTCAAATTTCGGGCATAATAAATGTACAAGTGTGACACTTGAATGTAAGAACAGTCTGTTAATGGGGGTGGATATGGTCTGTTATGTCAGCTAAACAGAAACTGATGAATTATTTTGAGACATGACCAAGACATCGGTTCGTGTTTCTGCCTAAACTGTGAGCTCTCCTTTCAGGTTTTCAGACAAATCCATCCCTGATAGAGACTGGGGACCCTCCAGCCGAGGTAAGATGTTCACACAGTCCAAACCAAGACTGTGGGAGGAACAAGACCTTTTACATCAACATATGATCACAGTTTTCCACCATCAATATTGAATCCCCCTTTTCTTTTTCTCAGGTGGACGAAATGCTAGAAGAGGACAATCCAGGACAGCTGGTGATTCAAGAGGTATCGCACTCTTAGATTGTATTTATCTATGAGCTCAGTGTCCTCAAATCGTCATTCTTTGCTGAAGTCTCAGTGAGTCACTTGGTAAACTGGTGGATTATCATCCAGGAAGAGAAAGGCTGGCAATGTTGGCACTGGCCTTAAAATCATTGGTCTTCTTTTGGAAATTGAAAGACACTTAGAGGTCCAGTATACAGCTGCAGCGATTAATGATATGATCGTTCAAATGAAAGACAATGAACTGCCAACTCTTTTGATAATAAATTAATTGATTTAGTCATTTTTCAAGCAAAACAATGTTCTTATGTTCCTATATTTAGTTGGTTGCCATGTGCAACCATATCGCTAACTGCCATCTCTTTAATGACAGATAATGCACATGTAAATATATATGTATACAATCTGTATGAGTGTACACCCTGCCTGTATATCTCACGATATTTTCGCACAATGCACATTTACATGAACATTGCACAGGTATATCCACACAGATCCAGCCATTGTGGCATTTCTAAACTATTCTATTCTATTTTTATTTTGTTTTAATTGTGCCTTAACTTGCGGCGTTCTTCTGTCCTAGGTCACGAGAAGCGAGGCAAAGACAAAGGAGCCAAGAACGTGCAAGTGATGAGCAGTAAAGCAAAAGGCATAGATCGTCTGACTGGGAGAGCGAGGAGGTCAGTAACAGCTAAACATCACCTCCATCAGTGCCAAGCACAGCCTGATGCTAAAGTTGATTCAGCTATCGAGGTTGTTTCTCACCACAGCCTGTGACTAATGACATATGTGCAGTCAGCGTGGGAAATGATGTTGTTTTCCTGCACTGTGCCCTAATGTACAAATTCCCCTGGTTTCGACAAAGCTTCATTTGGAAGCTGTGGCAGCTAACTAAATAACCCAGAAGGCCTCATTCATGTCTCATTTTCTTTTTCTGCCCGAGCCTCCCTCTGTTGTGAAACAAGCTACTACTGTGCTGGGTGGCAAGGAGGCTTTCAGGCTGTTACACAAGCATTGCTCATAATTTCAAAAAGCCACGAGGCCACAGACCTGGAAGTGAGGCAGTATAGCCTCTCAGTGTGAAAGTGTAATGTGCCAGATGATTTTCTCTCTGATTGAAGTATGTAAGGGTAAGAGGACAGTGCAAAACAGCATTCAGATTGTCCAGACACATTGTTGTAACCATGCTGCCGTACCAGCTGGCAATGGATTGTAAAATAGTGCTAAGCTTTCTATCTGCACCTCTCTCAGCTGGTACTTTCTCTTACTTGACGCTTACTTAGTATGTATTCATTGTTACAGAATAGGCTTTGATAAAAGTCCCTGTATTTTTTAGATGGCAGGTGAATGAAGACGGAGAGAGCCTACAGGTGAGATATCAAACCTGTCTGAGTCTTAACATGGATTGAGTGATGAATGTTACTGAAGAAACAAAAACACCCGATTTGTTCTCATCCTCTAGACTTCTGACACCACATTAGAGGAATTCTTGGAGGAACTTGACGCCCTCACAGAAACTGACCTAGATGATCCGAAAGAGAGGGATTCAAAAATGAAGCTGTCGCCAAGCCCAGACTCACTGAGTGGATCCACTGCTCCTGCGTCAGCTGATACACTGAGAGAGGACTCCCCTACTCAGCTGAAGGCCGAGGTATCATCCCCAAAGAGTTCGGAGAAGAAGGTGCGCTTCTCAGAGGAGCTTGTCCAGGTGGCTCACACGAGGCAAACCACAGGCTCTCAGGACTCGAGCGCGAGCTCTTTAAAAGCTGCCTCACCTAAAAAAAACAAAGGGCCGCAGCAGCCTCTTGAAAGTGCCAAGCAGGACGAGGGCAGTCCTGGTCCTCAGGATCAGGGAGGCGGTCCGTCTGCTCCTCCTGTCGCCCAGCAGCAGGCATCTGAAACTGAATGTACCAGAAAAGACAGCACCCTCCCCACAGCTCCCAGCTCCCCCTCCCCTGAAAAAGCCTGTGCCTCTTTACAGGAGAGCTCTGTCCAGCCTGTAGAGCTTGCCAAGTGCAACATCAGCAACACAAACACAGGTAAGCAATAGCTTCAACAGCCATTACTTTTGTCTGACTTGATGGTATATAAATAAGCTAATGTTGGTTTCCTTTCAAAGAGGAACTGATAGACTCCGGTCTGTCTGTCCTGAGCCTGGAGTCAGGAGAAACACACCCGACACACTCCACCAGCAGTGACAAGGTCAGTGCGAGAGACTGGAGGAGGGATGGGAGAATCAATAGATGTGTAAATGGACTGATGGAGGGGAAGTGCAAATGGATGATGAGTTAAATGGATTAAGGGCGGGGGGGGGAGAGAGAGAGAGAGGCAGTAAATCCACAGCTGTGTAATATCCCATTTTGGTTTAAGTGTATTCACCAACTGTGAGGCCTTTTGGAGTGGAGAGAGAAAACAGTCTCATGAACAAGATAATGTGTAACTGCCTGCTGACATCTTTCATATAGAGAAGTGAATTTAAGCAAAAATATCAGTTGTAATTAATACTTTTCTTTATGTTTTTCTTTTTTTCTGCAGGCGAGAGAGCATGGAAAGATTGTTTGATCGTCCTTTTCGCCATGTAAATACTGAAACCAAATCACAGAAACGCAGAGCCTCACCTCTTTGTATTTGCATCATTTCGCTTCAGGTTGCTCATCTGAGGTACCCTGTGTATGGCTTACACGCTAGACCATGGTTTCATTTCACTGCTGCGTGTCCCAACCTGTGGAAGTTCTTAAATCTCTCAAATTTGACGTAGGAATGGTGACCGTTTTTCCCTGCTCAAATATTTTTTACATCCAAGCACTTTATGAGTATAAAAAGCATGTGTACTGACAAATTATTCTGTGTTAGTATGCGACTTGAGTGCAATATCATTGAATGTTTACATTTTTATGAAAATGTCAAGGTACATATCAGGAGGCTAGCTAATCAGTTACACTTGGTAGCCCCTTGAAAATGGACTTCAGCCACAGTCAAATTATCTAGTGCCTGATTCTGCCTTAGAGGTGTTTTCAATAAATGAAATACAGTCTGTAATATATGATGATAGAGTAGTAACAGACCTACAGTAGAGTCTGAGTTTCTACTCTCAAAACTGTGTGAGTAGGTATTATTTATTAACTGCTTCCAGCATCAGTCAATGGCCTTGTACAAAATCAGAAATCAATACTTCTTGTCTTATTGGCCTTAATGTTTTTATTATCAAGGTCATTTAAAGGGGCACTCCACTAATTTTGTATACAAAGCTCATAGTGTCATAGTGCTGTCTGTCACTACCCGATCTGTACCGGTTGCCCGACCTGTTCTGCACATGCACAAATTGGTCCTGTTGGTTTAAAGTTACCGCAAATGTGCCTGTTCACAAATATTTACTGTGAGCAAAACAAAAAATTATTAGTAATATTTTCTGTTTAATTTTGTGTCTAGTCAATACAAGTAATTCAATGTTTTTAACAAATACGTGTCTAGTTTTCTATTTAATTCAGACATTGAATATTTCTCAATGTATCTTTTTTCTGTATTCTATACTTTTTCTGACTACATTTTTACTATCTGGTTGGTATGAAAGCACCTCTGTTTCTCTCACTCCCTGTGGACTTTATATATCACTGGTAGAGACCAATAGGGTTTTTAAAAAATGTGTAATTTCAGTAAATTATTTATAACACAATAATTAACTATTAAATGTGCAGTGATTTTAGATATTTGTGTAGAACAGATGGGGCAGCTGGTACAGATTGGGCACTGACAATATTATTCAAGTCATCTCAGTTTGGAAATCACAATATTATGACAGCAAGCCCACGTTACAAGCTGGGGGTGTGATGTTTGCCGAGTAAGACGATAATGCTAAGAAATTTGTATCAAGTTGGATTATGGGAAATTAAGTATCCAGTATTTGGAGTTGAGAGAATAAAAGTCAGAGTATCTTGGCTACTGCAACAGAGTTTTAGAGGAATCTTTTTCAAATTTTTGAAAGTAAAGATCAAAATTGCTGGAGTGCCCCTTTAATGTAGAGCTAACATTCAGCTAGTAGCAAAATCTACATTACTAGAAAGCAATCAGTGTCACTGTAGAACTCCGCCTTGCCCTTTGACATATTGTTATTGTGTTGGCACAGTTTCACAGCTGAATCCTAATAATCTGGTCTTCCACATTATTTATTATAATATGTTTATAAGCAATTAATATGAAATTGATATCTGTACTTTTAACAAATATGAATTTAATTTAAACAATAGACAGAACAGACATGAAATACAAAAATAAAACAAATCAGAAATCACTTTGGGAACTAAAACATTGCTTTCTTTAATAGTTCCCCATGCTGTTTTCAAACACATTGTGTTACAGAGTCCTGGTACATAACAGTCTCCACCCTCTTTCTCTGTTGAGGCTTTTGGCCCCTGTGGGACCAACAGACTGGAGATGTTGATAATAAACCATCCAGATCTGTGAGGGCTCAGCCTTCAGTCCACAGTCAAAACACTGGGATTCAGCTGTAATTGTTTTCTTTTATAATCACGAAAGACAGCTGATATTTTTGAAAAAAAAAACTTCATTAAGAATGGCGCCAGCTGTTGTGCCTTGCATCTTGGCTTCTTCAAATACTGAAGGTGCACCTTCATGTCCTGCTTTGTATCAGAACATACAGTAGTGCCAAATGTACTGTACTGACAGTGCAGCAGCAGTATTGATTTTATTTATTTGCCTCTCCATTTGGACAACAGAATGTTAACTATAACCATCTAAAACAGTTTCGAAACAATGTCTACGTGTATTATAGTAGCTGTTTTTTCCTCTGTGACATGTATGAATTTGTTTTCTATTTATTTGACCGTCTGTAATTTTATTTTTGTGGCAACTATTATAGGAGAGGCCTTAAAAGATCTTTGTCCTAAAAGAAGTCTTTGGCTTTCGTCGACGTTACAGTTATACTGTAGTAAACGATTATGTAACCTTAAGTAGAGAACAAAGTAGACATGCTCTGAGCTGCAGAGCCCTGTCAGCTTCAACTGTGGTTACATAAAACACAAGTCATCAGGAATCTAGTAGAAGCACACTGGGAAAACTCTGAAGCGAGTCACAAGCTTTGAGGCCAGTCAGACCACAGGGAACGCGAATGTGCTGTTTTTGACTGGGGGCCTCATTCTATCTGATGTATGGAATTTGAACGGAAAGGAAACATCTGTTTGAAAAGCAGGTCATACAGATTACCTCTGAAATATAAAAAAAAAAAAATCCTGTGGGATTCAATTTAGTAAAAATTTAAATTTAGGACCTATAACCATAGAGCAGTTGTACATTTGTCCTTGTTTAGCACTTGTCCATTTAGTTATTAGACCTCTGCATTAAACGTCAGATTGAAGAGGTGGTTTTGAACATCTTGCTCCACCCGAGCATCCACTGCTCTCCTCCATGCACACTCATAAGGAAGGAAGATTTGTGAGTGCCTGTGTACGAGTGTGTGTCAGTGTGTTATCCCAGCTTTTTACTGTTCAGATTGCTCATGCTAATTTAAATCTGTGTGCAACATAGCTTCATCTACTGTAGAACAATTTTGGAAGGAGGCGTATGGAACACCAATAAAGTTTTTTTCTGTATTTCAAACTCTCAAATCATGACTGGCAGTTGTTTTGTTGCACTGTCACCCTCCCTCCCCCCTGCATCTCACTGATAGGTGACCCTGCAAGAACACCACAAATATGTATGAATCTCTGGAGAGTTTGTATGTTTGTACAAAAAAAAAAAAAACAAGGCCACATTTAAAAATCTAGGGCACACTGCAGCATCAGCCATCTATATAGTTGCTCCTCGGTCCACTGAGTCTTCCTCCATGCTGGATTTGATTAATTTCAGATGAGCTCTCTGCAGGGCTGTCACACTGGAAACGGCTCCCACACAGCCCTACAGGTGGGACCTCCCATAGGTGCTACCATTTTAATTATCTCCTCCCAAGGCTATCTCCATAGCAGCCTCCTGCCACAGAGGCTTTTGGGCTTGTAACCTTCTGCGCAGCGAGTGCAGCGGCCTGACTCTCCTTGAAAAATATGTTTTTTCTTTTTTGAGCACAGGCCTGAAGCTTTTTCACTCCTGCAAATGTTATTATAGTGCACAGCCCATTACACTCCAGGTTCCCTTTGGTGCTAAGCTAACTAATAATTTGAAGGGTCTGACGCAATAGTACACTACAGTGGGGGTGTTGATATTATGGAAATAAGTCCTGTAGGCTGTGTTAGAGGATTGAAGTGCAGTGTAGGATTATGTCAGCTGCACTCTGCAGCAGAGAGAAGCTTCAGAAGCTCGCCTTCCTCAGGAAAAGAAAAAAAAATCAAAAACAGAGCTCAGATTTTTGGTCTTTAAAGCAGTGTGTACTAAGACCTGTCATCGCAGATCACAGAGGATCCTGTTTGTGTGAGCAACAAAAGACTTGTTGTTTGTTGTGCTGGGTTTTGAAATGTGTGGCTTGGAGAAACAGTAGTTATCTCTCAAATCAATGCTCCAAACTAAATCAGGCTATGATGATGCTCGGGGTGAATCTGAACTTTTTACTGCAGCATTCTCTTTTTGGAATCAGTGTAAAACATTGCTCACACAATTAAGTGCAAGATGTGTTGGATGAACAAATTCCCATACATGTCTGGTAAATTTGAAGCTACAGTCACAATAGCGCTTTAGGTTTGTAGGTTGGGCTGCAAAAAACACCAAGTGCCAGGATTTAACAACCTGATGATGGGACTCAATGATCAACTGGCTTCCAAATTGCCCCTTAGAGCTAATGATACATTACTGAGCGCTAGCAACATGTGTCTCGACAACATGACAATAAGCCTCCAGGAAGTCAACACATCCGGGCAAAAATTAGTCCAACACATAACCTCCAGTAAAAACCACAACCTGTGGATTTTACATGTCAGGTTACACAGAGTGAACAACCAAGATATACTGTGTTAATAAGTGAGCTTCAGAGGTGATGGTAGGCGGACTTAGACGCCGCAAGGAACAGCTGAGGTAGACACTCTCCTTTGCCTCTCATCTTTGTGCTAAGCTAACAGGTCTCTAGCTGTGATCTTGTCTTCACCAGACAGATATAACAGTAATATCAATTCTCTCATTTAGCATCGGCTAAAATCTGAATTGCTAAAATGTTCTTCACAGCTGACTCTCGAGGAGGTGTTTCATTACAGCTGATGGATGTAGGTTAAGTGGATGCGAGGTCTGGCCCGGCCCTTCGACCCTGACAGCGCCTCACGCAGGCAGGTTGGCGGTCCCCACTGAGCGTGTGCGTCATCCCCGCAGCCTTGTCATGGCTCAGGATGTAACAGCCATGCCTCAGCAGCTGCCCTGATCGAGGGGGGAGTGTGTGTGTGTGTGTGTGTGTGCGCCCCCCCCCAGCCAGGAGACAGGAGGCAGGGCTGACAAGGTGTCACTGTACTGTCTGACATATTGATCTGCGGTCGGTCTTTTTCTTTAGCGTCATTTAATTACCCCATTCGAATGCCTGTTAGTGTAGACAAAGCTGTAATGTTGGGGATTTATAAATGTACAAAAATGTAATAAGCAGACAGACAGTGTTCTTTCACATCCTGGATGTTGATCACTGGTTTGACATTGTAGACAATGCAAATGAATGTAAACGGAAATATTCCTGTTTGGGATTTAGGTTTTTGCAGCATAAAAGTGAGTATATTATTATTAACGATCATAACTGCTGCTAGCTTGTGACTTCACTTCATGTTCTAAAGAAAAGCTGAATTAGTCGACAATTCTTAATAAGCCAGACATGATGTCACACCTCACAGATACACAGTATAGCCCCAAAGTCATGTAGTTTTCCACTTTAGACCCATTTCGATCTACACAGAATATAATACCATACCCATACCATGCCCTGTGTGTCTTTAACATGTCCTTATGAATATGTGTATGATGCACATCTTCATCACCTATGTCATAGATATTCACAGTTATTGTCTATCCATTGACGACCTGCGTGTCCAGCACTGCAAACCAGCAATGAGAGGAAAATGAACGCTGTGTGTTTTTTCAAAGTTTTGAGACGACATTAATACCAAACTCCCTGAAAGGTGACAACACAACACCTTCCTAGCATACACACACACAGACAGCTACACTTTTGTTTCACCGTAAACAACTCCGCACTTTTGCCCTTCTGTTAATTGAAAAGCTATTGTTCGCTGCCTTCATATTGTTCTCCTGCACTGCAATCATTGCATCATGTTAATATTTCATAACTTTTGAGATGGCGCCTCGCCTCAAAGAATGGGATGTTGAAAGGGCCCGTGATTCCTCCGGCTTTGTTGCAAAGGTCCCTCAGTTGTAGTTTGTCAAATCTGATGGAGAAGTAGTTTCTGAAAAACAGAACTTCATCCCCCTCCATTCAGAAGTATGTTTTTGTTTATTACTTCTGCCATGGAAGTAATGTTTTTGCCTGTATCTGTTTGTTGGTTGGTCGGGGTATGGGCCCAGAATAGACCCTCTTATCTTTTGGTGCAGATCCGGATGAAGGGATGGATCCAGGAATTTCCTCTCACATTCTTTAGCATTGTGAGATAAGGCGTCCCGCCCAACATTTTTGTTTATTTCTCACAGAGTAATGCATGGATCTTGATTAAAAAAAGGGTTTTTTGGTGGCTTGTATCTTTGAGTGAATACAATGTGATGTGGATCCAAAGAAAAAATAAAGCTTTTAAGGCATTTGAAAGAAAAGATGTTTGCATATTCATGGATTCTGGGTCCTTCAATGAGGACAAAGAAGACAGAAGGATGTAAATTGCAGAATCTTAGGCAATTGAACTTCTCTGCATCTTATTCTTCTGATTGGGATCCTCATGCATTGTCATGCTTAGCCTCCTCTGCATTTTCATTTCCGTTATTAGCAGCACAAATCTGAGCGTGTCTTACATTGTCCCACTTTCGATTTGTCTGGATGATGGCACATTTTGCTTAGCCTCTTTTGACAAATCTGGCATTAAAGTGAGCAGAACAGCAGCAATTACCACCATTTAATACCAGCTGTGTCATCAAAAAGAGCAGGGTAAGCAGCCATGACAACTGGCTTTCATATTTTCTTCATGATTTTATGATTACAGTGTGTTCTTTACCTTACCCATTTCTAAGAAACCATGTGAGCCAAAGCCTGGCAAACAAATCCTGTACTGAATTGTGCTGCAACACGTGACTGATTTCACATCAGATAATGCAATCATCTGCCTCGGTCACTGGGTTCAAGAGTCACAGGGTCAGATGCCGTGTCCTGACTCTGACGTGGCCTCCGGCGCTAAGTGTCAGCACTGATGAACTCCTCCATCAATAGGTCGGTCATCACCCCTGTCATATATCACGAGGAGCCATAAGAGGCACTGCAAACACATCTGTCAAGGCTGTCCTATATACAGTGGCCACAGCCGCATTGACAGGCCTGTCATTACGCACGCCGCGTGTCACATTTATCCACTACACACGGCTTGTGTTGTGACAGCAGGGGATGGTTGCGCCTGGTGCTGTCTTCCCCGATGAGTTCGACTTCCTGTTTAGCTCACCACCTTTGGTTCTGAAAATCTGTCATATTGCCACAACAGTGCACGTCAGCACCGCTTAGATCACAGTGAAACAGTACCGAGGCACTAAATGCTCAGGGCCCCCCCCCTCAAAAAAAAAAGAAAAAAAGACTGGCATTGAATGTTTCTGCAAACCATGGATAGATTAAGGCAAGGCCAGCAGGAGTAACAATGCTGAATGCTTCTTGACGACACGTAGGGACAACATGCAGCCAAAAGCGTTGCCATTTTAATGATACGCCGGGACGATTTGCAGCAATGTTTGAAGCAAAACCAGATGTCAAGACTTTTCCCAGCTGTGTTAATGGTTAACAAAGACCAGTAATTCTGATGAGGTGTCAGAAAAGCCTAAAACCAGGTCTTTTTAATGAAACAACGGGATGTTTTCCAGCCATGTTTGCTGCAAAACCACTGGATTTTTCTCTGAATGGGACGTCAGGACATTTTCCAGCCATGTTAGAAACAACAAAGCCTGATATTCATGACGAGATGTCAGGACAACAGCAGTGCCAGACAAGGTATTGTTAATGAGTCATCAGGACATTTTCAGCCATGTTCGTAGTGAAGTCGCTGGATTTTTAAAAATGTAACGTCATGACATTTTCCAGCAGTGTTAGTGACAACAAAATTGGTTGTTTTTGATGAGGGGTGTTTTCAGAGAGACATTGGGACAGTTTGCATCCATATTTGTTGTGACACACTCAGGTAAGCCAAAACATGATCCTTTCCTATCCCTAACCAAGAGGTCTTTTTTTTTTTGCTCAAACCAACCCTTACCATGAGCACAGCATTGTCACAACATAACTTTTAAAACTCAACATAAAATACTTAAAGTTGCACTGTATCAAGTGCAAGGATTCAACATATCCTCGGTTTGCAGAAACCTACACGGCCAGAATGCATTCTGCCGATTGGGTTGGGATGCTCAGCATTGGTAGACCAAGCGGTTTTATTTTCAGTGTGATAGTGAATGATGCTTGTCACCGCCGGCATAGAATCCAAACCTTTCAGGCAAACAGCCCTTCTTTCAGCGAGAGCTGGATCAAAAATAGCACCAAGCGGTATTGTGTAATGTGTTCCTCTCTGTTTTGTACAGTGCAACAACAGAGCTCTTAAATCGATACGCCTCCCTCACATGCTGCACGGGGTGTTTGGTCTTATTCCACTTTATGGTTCTCCACATGTGACTGTGTGAAGAGATTTCAGTGAGGGCTGCAGAGACTGAACCGTGGCAGACGACGAGGAAGATGAATGCCTCTCTGTCCGCCACGAGGAGCAGATAGTCGCTGTGATAACACACTGGACAGCACATTCAGGTGCTTTAAAGGGCCTTCCGCTGAGATGTGATTAAATGTTCAGACCACGAGAATGACCGTAAACTGTAAACTCTTTGCACGTTCTGGGATTTGCACATTATGCATCCCTCTGTTAGCCTCAGCTGACGTAAATTCAACCCGACTTTTCGTTTTGCAGGACAAAAGGTAAGATGTTAGGGAAAAAACCTAACATTCATTTGAATATATATCCGTTCTGGTTCGGAATGGATAAAATATCGGTAACATACAGGATAATGTCAGTGATCGACTCACACTGATCTACTATAAAACCATAGAAATAAACCAATTTTCTAAGGATGTTTATTTGTACCTTGTGATATAGTTATACCTATTATACATACTGTACCTTTAATAAAAATCTAATTACACTAAAAGTTCATCTAGGCCAAAAAGATGTATGCCTGCCCTATATGTACATAACCAAATACACAATACATTTACATGGTTATATGCACATACCTGAGCATAACTCAATAACGCAGGTTCTTCTACTCTGAATCCAGGTTTGATCCATGACAAGAAAACAGCCTATGTTAAAATGCAATCAAATGCAGTATTGATTTTAGACCAGCCGATGAATGGCAGTGATATTAAGCGCTGTATGCCTCTGAGACATATCTGTGTCCTGCAAAAACCAAAAGCATCTCTTGGGCCTGTGTCCCATTCATTTCACAAAAATATCTATGCCAGTGTTGTCCACGCTTACAGGCAGGTTTATGCTGTCCGAGGTAAAAGGAGTCACACATTGATTTAAGGCATACAGAACAAAAAAAAAAAAAAAAAAAAAGGAAAGGAAAGAAAGGAAAAAGCATAGTTGGTGTCGGAGGGGAAACAGTGTTCACTGTAGAAGCGAGGTCTCCTCTTTTCCTTATAGCCACTGGGGGGGTTCAGAGCAAGATGATGGTTAATATGTGCAGTTCAGCATCCGTGCGAGGCTCTGCAGAATGACTTTAAAGACCTGTGGGTTATCCGACCTGCGGCTTTGAGTCTGTAAAACACTCCAATGTTGGGTCAGTCCATGTGTGTGAGTGTGTGTGTGTGTGTGTGTGTGTGAGGGGGGGCGGGGGGGTGCTGGAGGGACGAGGCCCGATCAGTCTCCTCTCAGGCTCGTCGCGGGGGTCGGAGGACCGGCGGCGCGGTCGCCGGTCGCCGGCGCGTCGTCCCGTCTGCGCGCCTCCCTCTCGTCCTCGTCCTCGTCGGGCTCCATGGTGCCTGGCGGGGTGTAGTGGCTCGCCCGGGGTTGAGACGAGCGCGCCTGCCGACCCAAAGTGTCCGATACCTCCGCGCTTGTGTGACCGTGGGTAGACGCGTACAGTCCTCCCTCCTGCTGCGTGTGCGCAATCTCCGCTCCGGCACCGCGCGGGGACACGGCCACGCTCCCGGCTCTGTCGTCCCACTGAAGCGCCCGACTGTGCAGGGTTGTGCCCTGCACGGTCTCGTTGGGAGATGTCTGCGTAGAGTTCAACTCCGTGCCATTGTTGATGCTCGTGGATATATTAGTTGAGATGTTTGCGACGGGGGTGACCTCACCGGGCACTCCAGGCTTCCCCGCGGAAGAGGATGCGCTGGTCGGCTTCCAGATCAGGCTGTAGTAAATTGCCAGGATAATGGCTGCTAAGGACACGGACAACACATATGCAAAAACAGTGGCTAGTCTCACCCACTTCTTGTTAGTCTTAGCAGCCATCTTAGCCTTTTTGTCCCCCGTGTAAGTGGCAGGTTTGCCCCGCTCCATATTGGGCATGAAGTCCCGCTCTCTCATATTGCCCCTATTTTTTCCTCGATGCTCCACCACCCCCTCCGTCTTGAAGCCTTCTTGTTATCCACAATCCAAAAGAAGACAGGAAGCAGGTGGGCTGAGGAGAAAGATGCTGGACCACCTTGGACCGTCAAGGAGCAATTCGCAGCTACGCGGATTTCTCGTAATTCATCGGGTGTCAAAAGCGCTGCGCCTAATTCTCGGCACCCAGTGCAGCATTGCGTTTCATAATGGACATCAGGCATCCACAGGCTGACTGCGCGTTTCAGCATCCGACAGCGGCGGGACAAATGTCTCCCCGGTACGACATATCCAGGGAACAGCTGGCTGTGGGCCCACGGCGAATCCGCAGTAGACGATCTGATTTATTAAAACGATTAAGTGAGATCATACGGTACACAACTGTCCGTCTTATCCAGCAAATGAAGTGGCTGGCTCAGCTAAAAATACAGGAGAGGGGGCGGGCGGTGGCTCTTAAAGAAGCAGCAGCTGTGCAGCAGTCCGAAAAGAAACCCCCCACACACACACACACACACACACACACACACACACACACACAGAACCCACACATCACCTCCACATCAGGATGCGAGCTTGCGCCGCGCACAGTGAGCAGGATGTTGTAGCGGGGATGGACGCTCGGCCGTGAGTGACGCTGCACGGTGTTTATACCTCACCGCCGCGCGCACCCAGGTGGAGCGGGACGCGTGTTGGGTGAGCCAGCCTAATTAATGAAACTCGACTCGGGATTTTGTGAATTATGTAATGCTCTCCCAGTACGCCGGGAAAACTTGCGAGCACAAGCAACAGGCGCGCACGTCAGACGCTCGCCCCATTCACCGTCAGCCTCGAGCTTCATTTCAGCACAGCGGACAGCGCCGGGGATGCGGCGTTACGCACGTGCTCCGGGGAGCTGTGGAGGTGGGACAGGTGGAGCTGAAGGGGGCCAACGACCTCTGACCCGGTGACGTGTCAAAAAAAAAACAAAAAACAAAAAACAGTTTAATTGTACTTAGTTATGGACTCAGTTATGGAGGTCTGAAACAGCCGAGATCCAAAAATAAATAAACAAATGAATAAATGGTTCAGTGAACACAAATGTAATTAAATGCACCTTTATTGGGTCATTGTCTATTTTTAATTAGGTTGTATTGATTTTGGTTTGGAAGGGAGGGGAATAAGCCTGATGCCTTCTTTGACCTCCAGCTTCCGGTCACATCACTCATCTTTTAATGACAAAAAATAGAATAAAACAAATTGTAGGAATGTTTTAGCTTAAACAGTGTGACACAAATTGACGTCTCCATTTTATCTTTTAATTAGCTTTTTAATGAATGTTTTATTTTTGTGTTCACTCCTGAATGTATTTACTTTCTCATTTATTCCCTTATTTATTTACTTATTTTCAAATACATTCATGAAGCATATTTGTGCTGAATTCTTCCCCCTCTGCTTTCCATCCTATATTTTCCACAAACGTATTTATTTTTGGTAGGTTTTTTAAAAGGCAGTTCTGCTTCATTATGCAAATTCGCTTTTTGTTAATTTTACTGTCGCCTTTTTATATCTAACACCCAACCATGTTACAAAGTGAAGAGGAAAAGTGAGGTGAGTAACTGGCAGCTATACGTGCGTTTGGGAGCGTAGTAGATGACTCCCATACACCTGCATTCAGGCGTCTACAGGAAGCTTTATTGTTTCCATTACCATGTTTTATGATATAGACATTGGGAGGAGGAGGATGATCAGCTGTAATGTGGGGATTTCCACCTAGGATAACTGTGTGATGGGTGTATTGGTGTATTTGTATTTTTGTTATAATATTTTTCATTAAAAAAAAGAGTCATATTAAATAAAACATGATATCAAACGTCTCTCCCCGGTGCCTGACTGGCACGATGTTTGCATTAGATTATTGCACAGTCTTTCGGTTTATTTGAATGATATCCAAATGACCATGAATCTTTTGTCCAAACAGTCAGTGAGTGCTCTGCCCTCGGTAATAAATGACACAACATTATTACCCTGGACAGGTGGCTGTGGCAGGATTTGATTAAATAATAGGCTGATGAGTAAGCGAATTTCCAGGTGATTTGCTGTGAATCTAGACTAAAGTGCACGCGGGGCTGCACCACAGCCCGAGTGACATCCTGTCTCCTACATTTCCTGTGTAACTGTTTTAGAGATTCACTTTGCAGCCATGAACCAAAAATCAATACGCTGAAATGATAACTCCGAATCACTGTGTGAAAAGCACTTAATAAAGGGTCAGCTCACCCAAGCAACAAGGAAAACTTTTTCTCGCATCGATAGCGGCGTCCAACTTTGAATGTATTTTCATGTTTCAAAATACCCACGTGTGAGATCCACCCCAATATGATGGAGCTGAGTGTAGTGTCCCGTTGGGTGCTCAAACATTGTTAAATGTGTTACACAGAACACACTGTCAGCACTATTATCAGAAAGTAATTCTGATGGCAATTTTTTGAGAAGTCTGCAAACAGAAGGACTTTCTGATTCCGGGTTTTCTAAGAGGGCAGGACGTGAAACTCTGAGATGCTTTGCAGGAAGTGGATCAGTTGTTTCCAAGGCATGATCAGGGAGGCCCAAAGTGACCACACCATCAGTAAAAATCAATCAGCAGCCTCAGTTCCCTCAGAGACAGAAAAGCAACTTCATCACATAAGTCCTGTCAAAACAAAAAAGCTGCCTCTCAGTGGTCTCAGTGGACAAATAGCAGTTTGAAAACCACTTATCTGGAGATGTAACAAGGCCAAACACTTGAGGTGTTTAAAATTGACAGGACCGACTGGAAATATTCAAGTCTGGGGGTGTTTTCACTCATTTCTTCGGAGGCATGCCTGATTTGCATCTGTGCGGAGAAGGAGTCACACTGCAGCAGCAGGATAATGAGCCCAAGCACACCTCGCAGCTTTGACAGACCTACTTAAGACCTGAGAAGACCAAGGAGTCAGTGGTCTGGACCGTCATGGACGTAACTCCCCCAGCAACCTGACCTCAACCCCACTGAACATTTATGGGTGCACTTGAAGACAGACAAAGCCGAAAACTCTGAGACATGACAACATGCTTTGTGGAACGCTGTCAGATCATGCTGTGATAACATTAGTCATCAGGTTTGTGTCGGGCCGAATATGGATGCTGTCATTAAAGAAACATTATGTAACCATTGCCGCCGTCTGAATATGGTCTATGGCAACACCGCTCAGACAAACAACACACAGAACTGTATTATTATTAGGATGACATCTGCTCATGATTATTTCGGACAGTGGTGCGTGGATGCCTCTGTTACAGTCAGAACGGAGGTATCAGATAGCTTACAATACACAATTAAATCAAATGTGACTTCATCTAGAATATGTTTTCTTGTTTACACTGGGTGAAATAAACCTCCAATATCAGTGAAGTTGGGCAGTCTTTTTTCGTGATACTGTCCGTACAATCTTCAGTTCTGATTCAGGGTCGCCTGAAAGCAGCACTCTCACCTTTAGTCAAGTTACTTGTTTTGTTTTTTGTGTCATCTTCATTTGCAATGCATATTTTTCAGGGTGTGTCCTGAGGACAATAGCCTACCTGAGTCTCGGCACTGAACTCCATTTTAGTGTATGTTTGAATACGGATGGAGGGCTGAGCTAGTTGACGTTTATGATCATGGTGCACACTCAGACAGAGGATGTATTTCAGTCATAGCATCAAACTGTAACAGATGCCCCTCTAGAAGGACAAAATGAACAAGAAAAGACACTTTCTGGAGGCCCCAGAGGTCAAAGACTACCTGGTGAAAGGAGAAAGATTCACCAAATGGTCAGAGGTGAGTAAATATTTCAAGTACATTTCAGAAACTATGCAGCTCTAACAGTGATTTCATTTTTTTTTTGTATCTCATATCCTGATGAGTTCCCACTCTTATGGTTTTAATCACTGATGATAAATTAATGAACTGTTCTGGAAGATATAGTATAAGTAGTCCTGCAGCATATATTATCTAATCAAGCATCAACACACTGCCATCAAGCAGCTCTGTATTAGAGGTTTAAACTCAGTAAATATCCACACTTATTCCCTCATCTCCATCAAGGACTCTACAAAGACTGTTCCTGTCACCATGAAGATGGATCCAAAAGGTTTTTATGTCTACTGGATCAACCAAAGCAAGGTAATCAATATCTAGAGTCTGCAAAGGAAAAAAAAAAAGTGCCCTTGGACAATATGCCATAGGTGTGCTGAGGTGCTGAGAAGCTACGAGAAATGAAATGGCTTCTTGTGCATCAGACAAACACAACCCAACAGATTCAAAGATACATCAAAAAGAGGTAGTCATGTTTCAGTGACTCACAACCAGAGTGTGTAATGTGCCTGTGATCAGGTTCTGCCAAAGCTGTGGGATAGCTCAAAGCTGCAGAGCACCTTCCGGTCCCCGGCAGCTTGTGGAGATTATCGATTGGTGTTGATGTGGGCTCACCATCCTGCCGCACCGTGCTGCTGAGCTGTGAGGCACTCCATCGAGAAGACTATCTGTGCTCCATTTCTCTCCCTCGCTCGCTCATTGAGGCCCCCTCTGGTTTTCCACCACATCACAAAACCAGCGAAGGCCTACACCGAATGTGTGCCTCGTGTGTCTGGGCTCTCGCTGTTGTTGACTTTCAAGTGCTGAAATGTGAAATTTCCCTTCACACTTTTCCCACATGATGTTTCAAGGCATTGCAAGTCAAATATGCCTCACACAAAACGAAGTCAAGCCCCGTAGTTACTGCACTTCACCGAAGGATGACTTGCATCTGAATCCATACTTGGACCGGCGCCTACATGTTGAATTCGGTAGTGGAGATGAATCTGTGCTTCTTGTTTCTAGGAGACAACGTTCCTGGATGTCGCTACTATCAGAGATACCAGAACAGGAAAATATGCAAAACTTCCCAAAGTGAGTACAATGTCATTATCTAATGTACCATTCTGCTCTCTCATTAAGTCAAAGTGGTGTGTTTGTTACGTAAGAATCTCTGCAGGCATGCAAATAGGGTGTCAAGCCCTTCATTTGCCCATTAGTATGAGAGACGTATTTGCATTGCAAAAATGGTAATGGACACATGCACCCGTGGCTATTCACCAAGTGCAGAAACACACAGATGCACACGTACGCAAACAAACATAAACACACACTGAGTCATGATTTGAGATTTCCGCGAGCGAGCTTGTGTGCGCGTTTGTTTGTTTGAGCCGAAAGCTGACAGTTGTAGTTCTTTTTTCCGCTTCCTCGCCGGCCTCCGCAGAGATTTGCAGTATGCAGCCATCGTCATCTCTCACTGAGGGTTCAGAGGTGGAATCTGAAATCTGTTCCCCTCAGGGAGAGCGCGGAGCTCTGCATCATCCCGGCTGGCATGATGTTGGAGGCACATCTTCCTGTCGGGCCCCTGAGGAGTGTTGGGAAAAGCAGCTCCCGTGCTGATGTCTGCTCTGCAAATCTGACAGTAGAAGCGATGAATAGTGGAGCTGCAGAGGCACTGGTGTGCGTGTGTGTGAATGTGTGTGAATTTGTCTCGCTGCGTATAAGCATATGTTTGCATGTCTTGGTCCGCAAATTTGCCTGTGTTAAACAAGCTCCCAAGTGCTAAAGACTAAGCCTGCATTTTACAGTGATGTCTCTGTGTGCCCTACATAACACAAAGAGACCATCAGCTAGAAGACTGGCAATTATCAAGACCAAGTCAGATTTAGAAAATTAGAAGAATTCCATGGTGGAATTAAACCGCCTGAGGAAACGTCTGACTTATAACAATTTTTATGTTGACCTTTCTATATCGCACTGTTGGCTTATCATTATGAAGACATCACATCAGCAGGCCATGCTGATAACTTCAGCTTAGTTCAACCAAAAAAACAAGTATTAGCTGTAGGCTTACATGTACCTTAAGTGTATGAAAGGTCACATTATGATAACAGGGTTTCCTTTGACAACGTCATCGAATTACAGTTCTTACATACAGATATATACATAAAAACATCACAGCTGTGTTTAAAGGGGCAATGTGTAAGAATTTAGTCATGCTACATATTGCACCTTTAAAAAAGTGAAAATAAAATAGAAAATATGTTGTGTCTTTCTTTCGCTTTCTGTTTTTTCTAAAAAATACACACTCTAGCCATATAGATTTTTTTTTTTTACTTTTTACACTGCCGCTCATACCACTTTTGTCCACAGGGGCCGCCAGAATTGTCAGAAAAAAAGTTCCTTGTAGTGAATGTTCTGAGCCGAAGTTTGTCTTTTACAGCACCCCAAGGTCCGCAACGTGTTCAACCTGGACTTCCCCGACAGCAACCATCTCGCCAAAACTCTGACCATTGTCTCGGGCCCGGACACTGTGAATCTGACCTATCATAACTTCTTTGCCTCTAAGGAGAAAGTGACACAGGTAATGAGCTTCTGTGTACGCTGACTCTTTCCTGTGACTTTTCCTGTTTACAGTCCTCCATTAACTGATCCCCCCTGACTGTCCAGACAGCCACAGGCCATTAGCCATTATACAATGAGCCTTTTCTTCGCCCTATAAGCTGACCTCTCTCTCCCTTTTAGCTTTTATCAGATTTTATGACTCCAATATCCGGATTTAATCAACAGTAATGAAATCACAATTGTGCAACGTGCACTGCTCTCATTTCCTGGGGTAATATTATATCAGTGCCCTCTAGTGGTGAGTCTCTGACCATGATGATGACAATTCAAGCACCATTTATGTTGATATTTTAAGTGGTGTCCCTTTTTGTACCAACAGAACTGGGCAAATGACATCCTTTCAATTGCCTACAATGCTGCAAGAAACAACGCGTGTAGGCAGGTCTTCCTGGAGAAAATGTAAGTGAACGTCATGTCATCTGACAGCTCAGCCTGTATTGTTGCTGAGCGCGAACGCAACACCCTTTACTTCCCCCATGTGTGACAGATTATAAGCCTTTGTGTTTCAATCCCAGATACGTCCGCATCTCTCTTCACACCAACAAGGACGGCAAGATTCCCGTGAAAAAGTAGGTTACAGTGCAACCATGTGAAGGTGTGGGACGGCACACAGACGTTTCTTTTGTACAGTGGATTACCATGTTTCCTACTCACTGTTCCGCTGTGTTTTTCTCAGCATTTACAAGATGTTCCCTGCGGATAAGAAGAGGGTGGAGAGTGCCTTGGCATCGGCACACCTCCCTAAAGGAAAGGTTAGGAAATATAGACATTTTGGTGGGTTGTTTGTGTTCTTTCAGTCCATCTACCCTTCAGAGGTTTTTTGTAAAGCTTTTTTTTTTTCACCTCTTCCCACGATGCCATGGTGTTTGTTGTGATTCTTGAGTGTTGTTATAAGGAATAAGGCTCTCATGCAGACTCATTTTACTTTTTAGTATGACACCATGAAGCCTGACGTCTTCACCGAGTCTGCCTTCAAGGCCTTTCTGACGAATCTCTGCCCTCGGCCTGAGATCTACGAGATCTTCACTTCTTAGTGAGTTGGCCTGTCCTGTGCTTCGCTGATTACCACCTGATATGGCTTATATTCCTCACCTTATCTATTTATTTCCATATAAGCACCTACTTTAGCTCAAACCATATGGTATCTGTTTAGCCTTTTCATGCAGTTTCAGAGTATGACAGACTTTCAGTTAAAAAAAAAAACAAAAAAACATGTTCTAATTTGGTAGCATAAAAAAAAAGGAAAACGCCTGCTGTAAATTATATTATTTCAACCTCATGCATGGCCAACCTGAGTCTCCAGTACGTGCGCAAGCTACCTGACGCGGGCTCAGGTGGCCGGTTAGTGAGCCGTAACATAACAGCAGCAACATTGCGCGTAGTGTTGAGGTGACTGTCATGCCTCACTGTGCCCTCCAGCTCCAACAAACCCACCATGACAAAGGAGAATTTCACCAAGTTCCTCAATGAGAAGCAGAGGGACTCCCGGCTCAACGAGGAGCTGTTCCCACGACTGCGGCAGGACCAGATCAAGGCTCTGATCGACAAATATGAGCCGTGCTCCTCCAACACGAACAGAAGTGAGGTTCACTGATGTCGCGTCTATTTTAACGAGGACTTGACAATGCAGTTGTACTTCAGTGTGTCTTTCCTGTACGTCCGCAGATCTGATTTCGCCAGAAGGTCTCCTGTTCTTCCTGATGGGGCCGGAGACATCAGTTGTCATCCAGGACAGGCTGGCCAAGTGTCAGGACATGACCCAACCTTTACCCCACTACTTCATCAAGTCCTCCCACAACACGTACCTGACAGGTTACATACGCCACTTTGATATTAGCTCACGAGTTGTAACGCTGAACATCTGGGAGATTTTTCTGAGTCTTTCTGTGTATCTCCTTGCAGCTGGTCAGTTCTCTGGCGTGTCGTCTCCGGAGATGTACCGCCAGTGTCTGCTGTCCGGCTGCCGCTGTCTGGAGCTGGACTGCTGGAAGGGCAAACCTCCAGATGAAGAGCCCATAATTACCCACGGCTTCACCATGACGACTGAGATCCTCTTCAAGGTGTTTGCACATAGTTTTGGGCACAGTGGTGTTCCACATTCCAATCGAACATTTCACATATTCACATTTTCTTTTCCTTTTTTACATTAACATACTGGCTTTTGCATGCACCAATCATGCTTTTTATATGATTAATTTAGGCACGTGGTTAAAATATTTTCTTTTAGATGTCATTGCAGACTTGATGGGCAGCTAAACTGACATATACCTATGGCTGTAGCCAAGATGTCAAAACTTGTGGGGGACCAAATCTGAGGTGGAAAAAATGTCTCAATATAAAAACTAATATGTTTTTTTTAGCATGTGTTCCCCTAATATGTATTATATTTACAGCCCTGCATATACCAATGAGGAGTATAAACGGTAGTTAAGGAACTTTACAACCAGAAAGTAAAGCAGTATAGGCGATTTATGACAGCCCAGCCCACTTCCACTGAGTACTTTCTGTTGCCTATCATAAATCTTGGACCTTTCCTAGGATCTGGCCTTCCCCTAGTTTCCTGTGTGCTCGGTTCGCATTGTTTCAGTATGATAGCTTTATATATACACTCGCCAGAAGCTGTTCATGCTGACCACACAGTGCAGGAATGTGTCTTTGGTATCAAAAGTTTATTTATTCATACTAACGTGCACATCAAATAGCAAAAGCATGTGAAGGCTCAAAAGTACACAAAAACACACATACACACCCCAGTCATCCTCTCACACTCAACACTTCCTTTTAAGGGCAGGAGGAGCACCACAGTCCCCGGGGCCCAGACACAACACCTCAGTTCAGTTTACTGTCTGCCTCGAGATGTGATAGATTTGGAGCTGACTTCAGGGTCTCTGCATAGAAGCAGCAGTTCTGCCGTCTGTCATGTCGTCTCCCTTTGTGTTTTCAGAGAGTGACGATCGTCTCAGTCTGTCGGTTTCATCCGTTTGTGGGATTTTCATGACATTATTCTGTTCATGCTCACATTTCTTGCTGTCATAATCGAATTCAAATAGAAGTCTAGCTAATGCATAAAAAAACAAAAATGCCCTGTCTCTTTCTGACGTGCGACAGGATGTGATCGAGGCGATTGCTGAGAGCGCCTTCAAGACCTCACAGTACCCCATCATCCTCTCGTTCGAGAACCACGTCGACTCGTAAGACCTGAGCCTTTCCATGACCTCACGCCATGTAACATTATTAACGCAATGTAATAATGCTCCGATGCCATTATCCCACATTGATGGAGCATATTTAGGATGTAACTGAACTCTTCGTTCTGGCAGACAGAGACAGCAGGCCGTGACAGGTGTTACTGTGCTTTATTCCAGGGTGAAACAGCAGGAGAAGATGGCAAACTACTGCAAAACCATATTTGGCGATGCCCTGCTAACAGAGCCGCTGGACAAATATCCTGTGAGTACACTGCTGCAACACAGCTCGCTGTCAAAATGATAGAGTTAGATAAAGTTTATACTGGGAGTTTGTTAAACAGAGGAGTTTGTGATAGATTAGATAAAGGTTTATCCTGTGAGACTCAGCTGAGTCACGCAGTCTAACCACACCAGCACGGAGGCAATTAATAGCAAAGTTCAAGTTTCATGTTTGGCTCCTTTCTTGTCCCTGCCAGACATGACCCTCACAGGCTCCTGTACTCATTAAAGTGATTCATACCAACTGCCAGCATCTGTTCACCTCCTCTCAGTTGTGTGTGTGTTGTTTCGAGGGACATGCATTATGTTTGTATTCCTGAGGCGAAGAGAGGACATCTCAAATGATATGAGGGTTTTATTTATCTGTACCATCCAGCTGAAGCCAGGCCAGCAGATTCCCAGCCCATCTGAGCTCCTGGGCAAGATCCTCATCAAGAACAAGAAGGGCAGCCATGGAAAGCCAACCCAGGCTAAGAAACCCACCGCAGCAGCCGCTGACCAGGCCACAACCACGGCTGCATCCCCCCAGGACCCAAACGCCACATCCCAGGATCCTGCCAACCCAGCGCCCAGCACCCAGGAGAACCAAGGTGCACTAGATGAGCCTCGGGCCACATCAGATTACGTTCCAAAAAAAACCTCTAGTTATTTTTAGGTGTCGCTGACATTATGTTTACATGTTCGACCAGAGGGAGACACAGCTGTGGAGGACACCGAGGAGCAGGAGGACACAGAGGAACAGGATGAGGAGAAAATGAAGACATCAGATGAGGTACAGTGTGCAGCACTGTGTTGACATGACTTATTGCTTCACATCGTCCGTGTCCTGCGAGAACAGTTCAAACATCACTGAACTTCCTGTCGATCCCCCCACAGGGCACGGCCGGACAAGAAGTAACAGCGTATGAGGCGATGTCATCCATAGTCAACTACATCCAGCCCAACAAATTCATCTCTTTTGACAATGCCAGAAGTATGTCTTCCTTAATTTAAACACAGGGCTCAGACAGAAAAGATTTTTACAACACAGACTTTTAAAACACCGACAGGTAGACAAATCAAAGTCATTCTTGAGTTGTGCGATGCTTCCTCTCATTTCTTTCTTCACAGAGAAAAACAAGAGTTACGCCATCTCATCTTTCGTGGAGACCAAAGGGGAGACAATGATTGCCAAGACTGCTGTTGAATTTGTCGAGTATCCTCTGAGAACACTCCACATGTTATCCTGCTCAAAAAAATAAGGCAACCAGTGGTAAACAATCTGATTCAAAATGACACACCAGTACATCAAGATATGGTACTTTGAGCTGCCCTTGATGCTGGTTCACACACCAGTTATGGAGGTATGTAAAACTATGCTTCCTGAACCATATTTCTCAGATACAACAAGAGGCAGATGAGCAGGATCTACCCCAAAGGAACAAGAATGGACTCGTCCAATTACAACCCGCAGCCTTTTTGGAACGTCGGCTGCCAGATGGTGGCGCTCAACTACCAGACGATGGGTAGAAGTGGACGCACGCTGCACTGATAGCTACTTAAAATATCATAAATGTGTCGAGCTGCATGAGGCGATGCAGCCTCTCACTGTTTCTTTTAAATCACCGCTTGGGTCTGATGCGAGGGGTTTTGTTCTGCTTTTCACCACAGCAGGTCAGTGTTGCACCTCTTTGTGCTGCACAGGCCTCTGCTGTGCTCTGCATCCCCAACCCCTCACTGCTGCCCCTCTGTGCTGAAGAGAGGGGGCATGAATGGGTCTATTTGTGCCTATTTTCAGATTTCCCCATGCAGCTGAACATGGCCCTGTTTGAATACAACGGCAGAACGGGCTACTTGCTCAAGCATGATGTTCTGCGTCGCAGCGACAAGAAGTTTGACCCTTTCTGTGACAGGATTGACACCGTTGTGGCAAGCACGTTGACCATAAAGGCAGGTTCACAGCCTTGGTATAATTAGTATGCTCGATTGTGGTGCGTTTGGCATAGGGATTCAAGCATCTGTGCAAAAAACAAACATGATAATATACATAAGTATTAGTTAGCATGCTTACTTAAGATGATATCTTGATATTATTAATATTAATTAAGATAGCTGTAACACATTATATTAAAATCTATGACATAATGTCAAAATTCCTCATGAGTTAAATTCTGTAATGTTCTAAACTGAAATTCTTACATATTGCCCCTTTAGAGCAGCGGGAAAAAACATATTTATCACAATCAGCTTTATTATAAAATCATTTTAATTAATTGAATTTCTCTCAATGCTCTACACAGGAAAGGGTATAAAGCCACCAAAAACAGAATGAATAAAGGGAAAGAATAATAATGGTGGAGAGTAATAATGGTATTGCATTGTGGAGAAAACTGATGCACAAACATTGCAATATGAGTAAAGCAGACATCTGTTTTTGCTCGTCTAAATTGAGCAATAAATTAACTGCAATAGCCTTCGAAAGTGTGTGTGTGTGTGTGTGTGTGTGTGTGTGTGTGTGTGTGTGTGTGTGTGTGTGTGTGTGTGTGTGTGTGTGCAACCATGTACGCTTGCTTTTCCCTCTAGTTTAGAAGCCGAGTCCGTAATAATACAAGCGTCATGCTGAGAGTGATACATGGTTCCAGGTATTCAGCAGACTCTGCATGAGTGAAAACCCGAGCTCTATTTATATCCACTGTGTCCTGAACATGGGTCCACACACAACAGGACACATCCATATTGTTAACCACTTCGTGCATGTATGTCCTCAACTCTCACCTTCAACAGATCTATTCGGGCCAGTTCCTGTCGGACAAGAACGTGAAAACAGGGGTGGAGGTGGAGGTGATCGGGCTGCCGGGAGACCCCAAGAAGAAATATCGCACCAAGTGGTCCCCCACGCCCAACGCCATCAACCCAGTGTGGAATGAGGAGCCTTTTGTCTTTGAGAAAGTGCGTGTCTGTCAACTAATATGGTCAAATATATGTGCGGGCGAACGTGTTTGTGTGAGCTCAGCTGCTGTGCTGCTGCGGTTGGCCTTAATATATTTGTTGTTGTTATGATGGATAGATTCTGCTCCCAGAAATGGCCTCTCTACGAATTGTGGTCCATGAGGAGAACGGTAAATTCTTGGGACACAGAATCATCCCACTTGATGCCATCCAATCAGGTTGGTGAAACTGAGGAAGAAAAAAAAAAAAAAAACACCTCACTTCATGTTTCATCTAATCTGCATATTTCAGAACACCCCTGAGTCATCCAAGGCCGCATAGTGTTCGCTTCGACGTGGATCAGCTGAGCTGCTGCCTTGTTTCTAATTCACCTAAGGTTTGTTTTATGCCGTGCAGGTTTTCATCACATCTGCCTGCGCAGTGAGAGCAACATGCCACTCACTCTGCCTGCCCTCTTTGTGTACATCGAGGTCAAGGACTACATCCCCGCTGCCTTTGCAGGTGCTTGGCTTTTCACTTTGTGGTTTTGGAGAAGCAGTCAGCTATGACTGCATTTTTTTAGTTTGGATGTGCAGAGCTTGGTAGCAATTAGTAATTGTTTTTTTTATGTATGAATTATTGCTATATAGTGCACTGACGTTCATTTGTTTTCATTCCCCCTCAGATTTCACAGATGCCTTGTTCAACCCAACAAAAGGTACAGAAAAGTCCACAAAGACGCCAAAGGAGGTAAGAAAAAGATGCTTAAAGAAGACCTGTTATGGTCTTATCTTTCCTTTAGTGTTCCATGTACGTTCTTACACATGTAAAAGAGCTTGGAAGTAAAAAAAAAAAAAAAAAAAAAAAAGGTCAAAGTCCACACCAACAGAGGCTCCTTCCTCCCACACAAAACAGATCTCCTAAAATGCATCATCAGTAGGCCTGCTTTTAATTCTGCGACTTTGTGACATCACACATGTCACTCTGTCACACACTTGCACAATTAATGCCTTGCATTTTGTCATGTAAGAATTGATTTAGCACATCTGCTCTGTTGCTGTTATCAGTGCTGGCTCAGGCATGTGCGAGCTGACCAATCAGAGCAGACTGAGTATCTGGGAGGGGGGGTCTTAAAGAGACTGAGCTAAAACAGAGCATGTCGGACAGACAGAGGACACAGCGCTGCAACACTGGACAGAATGAGAAAAAAAACGATGTGTTTTTTGAGTACTAAGACATGTAAATCTATTTGAGCAGTAATGCAAAATAAAATAATTAGGAGCATAAGCGAGCATAATATGTCTCCTTTATATCAACAATATCCACAGCTCTCACTTAAACCCTTAACAGCACTAATTAACTTCCTGGAAGATGACCAGCCTTGTTAGATTATGATTTTCCTGTCCTTTTTGTTCACACACAGTCATCTTCCGACTACATTTCTCCCTACGAGATGCCTCTCGTGGTCCAGACCCCCACAGACAAAGCTAAGGAAAGTGAAGCCCCGGCTGCAGGTAATGAAGCTTGTGAAAGCAACATAGTTCAGAGTTTTGGAAGATGCAGAGCTTTGATATGCCTCTTGTAGCAGGTCTTTAGCGTTGAAAGAAGAACATGTGTATGCTCACAACCCCTAGAAACGCCCGCATCCGAACCTACCCCACCAGCTGATGCCAAAGACGAATCACCCCAGCCACCTCCAGAAGCAAGCGCTGAAGAAGGTAAAGAAGAGGCTGAGAGCAAGCCAGACACTGCACAACTTGAGGCAGAACCTCCTCAAACTCCTGGCGACACTCCAGCTGCAGATCCAGCCCCGGATGCAGGAGGCGCCACATCTGAAACCCTTCCTGAAGCCATTCCTCCTCCTGAAGAGGCAGCCCCTGAGAAGGAAGCTGTTGCAGAGCCAGAGAAGGCTCCCGAAACCAATGAGGAGCCTGCCAGTGAATCCAGCACAAACCCTGAATCTGCTTCAGATGATAAACCAGACACAGAAGCTGCCAGTGCTGCTGAAGAGCCTGCTGCTGCTGCTGCTGCTGCTGCTGCTGCTGCTGCTGCTGAGGCCTTGCCCTCTCCATCAAGTTCACCATCTGCAGGATCAGATGACTCATCTCAGCCACCACCGACTTCCAGCGAAGGTAAAACCGTGCTTCATTAGCTGCAGTCATAACAATTTCTCGTTTATCAGTAGACTGTGAAGCAAATTCAGACAAATTCAGACATTTTTATTTTTTTGTTAAACAAACAAGTGTAGTTTGTCAGAAATGCACATCAAATGTCGACAAAGGAGGGTGGATTCTCAGGACAAAGCCCTATGTGTTTCTGCCACAGAGCCTTCGACAGTGACTACCGGAGAACTGACAGAGCACAAGAACTACCTGAAGGTCGTCAAGCGCCAGGAGAGAGAGATGAAGGAAGCAGAAAAGAAGTATCAGAAGAAAGGAGAGGACCTGATTCAGAAATACTCTGACTCCTTCAAGGCCATCAAGAAGAAGGCCTCTCTGAAGAAAAAAGAGTAAGGGGATTTCATTTGTCTGTCATTTGTTGCCACGGTCCTTCTCATAATCAGTTTCTCGCTGAAATATGGCAAGAGAATAAATGCGTTGGCGGAGGAGGGTGTCATGTCATAATTTCGGAGTAGTAAGATCCATCTGTCCAATTGTTTATGTTTAGTCATCCACCAAAGACTGTTCTGTTTCTGACAAAGTAGCAGTGAATTCTACAGCATATTAATATTGTCCCACTAATGAAGTTGTTGTTGTTTTGGTCGGTGTCATTAACGAGATTAGGTTTAGAAGCGCGGAGAATATTCCGCGGCTAATGTGTTTTTCCATCTGAAGCCGAACAACCAAATGAATATGGGCCACGGTGCTTTTCATGCATTGCCTTCCACAATACACTTCAAGGACAGAACATGTGTTATTCAAGGCCAAATCAGCATTGCTGCATCGGATTCCTGGCAACCATGTGATTGTACATTCATTTAACTTTTTGCGGTGTTGTAGATTCTGTTCCCTCTTGCATGAGAGTCCTGTTACGTTGAACTATATTCTGGTTCCTGCAGGGGAGAGGGAAACGCCTCCGACTCCGGTGTGACGACGGAGCGGGTGCAGGATCAGAAAGAAAAGATGCAGGTGGATCTGCAGGCTTTATGGACGGAGCAATGTGATCAGCTGAGGAAGAAGAAAGAGCAGTACGCCACGGAGGTTTGCAAAAATCTGAAGATTAAAGACACAAGTGGTGGAAAATAACTCATAACTCAATATCTTACGGTACTTGAGAACATTTACTAAAGTGCTAAGAGCTGCGTTATAAACTCTCATTATTTCCTCCTTGCCTCGCCTTGCCCTTTCTTATGGTGGCCACCAAAAACTCAGAAGGTCCTCTTTAAAGCCAGCTTTTTTTTCATTTTTATGTATTTTTCTCACTCTGTACCTGAAAGTCAAGATCTCCTCCTCGTCCTATTGTGACCTGTTAT
This sequence comes from Acanthopagrus latus, assembly GCF_904848185.1. Taxonomy (NCBI): domain Eukaryota; kingdom Metazoa; phylum Chordata; class Actinopteri; order Spariformes; family Sparidae; genus Acanthopagrus; species Acanthopagrus latus. The sequence continues at coordinate 15,776,524 of NC_051054.1, read as the reverse complement.
GATGTGCTCCTCATCCAGCCACTCTCCTCGCAGGCCACCTTTGAGCTGTCTTTATTACATCTAATGATTCATCCCCAAAATAGAATTCATTTCCATGATTCAGGCAGTATTCACATCTCTCAAGGAGCAACTAATTTTATCTTGCTGCATTGTGTGCCTGCGATCACGGGCGAGCAGCCAGGGCTTTAGAGGCTCTATTGATTACTCACTGGTCCCAGGTGCTCGGGGTGCTCTTTGCATAAGCTTTTAATCTTTACGACACTGAGGGGTCTGAGGTAATTTTTCACCTTTTTTTTTTTTCAAGAGTGTCACCACAGTTTAGACGGTACTCCAGAGTTAGCATGTCGCATGCAGGTCTTGGGCCAAGCGCTCTGGTCAAACTTAAAGCCAGAGTTCACGCAAATTAAACCAACAGCTGAACCTTTGCTCGACACTGTTATTTAGAGCTACTCAATATTCACTTTCTAGCATTGTCTTGACTGTGACTGTGTCACTTCCTTCTGCTCTTGTGACAGAGGCTGGCCAAACTGTTGGAGATGGCTGCAGAGAGACACGCTAGTGAACTGAGGGCCCTGGAGAGGTGTGAGCACACATACAACACTTTTGGGACATGCCGTACAACACTGAGAGCGCAGAGGGCTTTGCTGAGTCTGTCCAATCTGTGCCTTGAGATTTTGGTGACGCTGTGTTTCTGTGTGTTTGTGTGTATCTGACTTATGCCACTTTTGGGGACACACGTCAGACTCAAGACCAGTTAGATGGGGGCAACTGGGGTCAAATGTCCCAAATTTGGCAAATGCAGATTTGTGGTTCACTGGTTAGGATCAGGGTTAGGTTCAGGCAAGCAGCTGCTATGGTTGTAGTTAGGGTCACGTTAGGATGATGTTAGGATTAGGCAAGGGTTGGAATAAGGTTAGGATTAGTTTAGGATTAGGGTTAGGGATAGGCAATAGTCGTTCTAGTTATAGTTAGGGTAAAGCTCTAGGAAATCAAATTTGAATTCCCCAAAAAGACATAAGTGAGATTGTGTGTGTGTGTGTGTGTGTGTGTGTGTGTGTGTGTGTGTGTGTGTGTGTGTGTGTCATCTGAGGTGAAACATTTGACATTTCACGAAGACAATACCTCAAGTAATAAATGAATCACTTCAATTCACAGGTCTTCCAATGTCCTTGGCTGGCTTGTGGTGCTTTGGATGTGTGTGTGTGTGTGTGTGTGTGTGTGTGCTATCCCAAGTCCCCAGCTGGCCGATGGTTATCTCAGGACAACCATTATCCAACAGGTGTTTAAACAGCAGTAGGGAAGCGAAGGCGGCCCTGGTCATCTACCTGCTCACACAGACACTATAACATCACATTAAAGCCTTCCTTTCACTGGAAAGGTCACATCAGAGACACACAGCCCTGCAACTCTTGTTTAAAGGGAAACGATGTTTACAGGGCCACGTCCGATTTTATTGATTTTGAATCATGCATGACTACTCTCGTTCTCTCTTTGTTTTGCAGTGAAATCAAAGACAATAAGAAGAAATCAGCTGCCAAACGTTCAAGCTCAGAGAAAGCAAAGTGAGTTTGGAGGATGACCTTTAATTACATGATATGGACCTTTCGTAGCTGTTCCTCTTACTGAGGTCAAGCTTCATGTTGAAAATGAGAGGAAACAGCGTCTTGGCTTCTTACTCCTCTGCTTTAATGGCGTTCCACATTAAGTCTGGCTTGATTTGAAGTATTTTTTAACATTATGTACCAGAGGTCTAATTGTAAATTATAATTAACTTCACTTAGGCTGAAAAAGGCGATGAGCACAGAGCTGCTGGATGAGCCTAGTCAGTCTGATGAAGCAGTAAGTACTCTTTTAAATTCATTGAAAGAAGCACAAACCTTTTAAGCTTGCATGGGCAATTAAAGCAGCAGTTTGACATCTTTTGAAAGGTACTTAATCACTACCTTGCTGAAAGTTAGATGAGAGGATTGATACCGCTCTCATATTTGTACAGGAAGTGTGAAGCCGGAGCAAACTGCTAGATAGCTTAGCTTAGCAGACATAGCTTAGCTTAAAGACTGGAAACGGTGAGAAACAGCTAGCCTGGAAACATCTCCGACTCCAGTTGAACAAATGACGCCCACCAACATCTTTGAAGAAACTGTCTGCTAGACTTGTTAAGTCATGCTAAGCTAAGCTAACTGGCTGCTGTAGGTAGCTCCATATTTAAGGTGCAGACACGACAGTGGTATCAATTTTCTCATCCAAACGTTCGCAAAAACATCCAGTCCCAAAATGTCAAATTATTCCTTTAACAGAAATAACAATAACCCTTGGCAAACCCCACCTGATTTTGACTGATATAAGTGTAACGGCACTAATGTCAAACCTGACACTTCACATCCACTGTTCAGCACATACTGTATCTGAGAGTGTAACTATGGTTACAAAGAGGACGCATTGTCTACAGATCTGAACAAAACACAGAAAACAATATAACCTGGGGCATGTTACAGCGCTTTCCTTTCATGCAACCCTGCACAGATGTTCACATACACCCACGTGTTCGCTTACAGATGTACACATACTCGCATGTCCATGCATTGTTGAACTGTAAGGACACCGCACACGTGAGCGTTCGCCCCTTAAAGCACCCACGTACGCAAACGCACACCCTTTTACCCATTGAGTGGAGTGCAGCGAGCCCTGTCCATAGGCCAGGCTTGTCCATTACTCAGAAGCTGTTTACAGGGAGAAGGCTAATCCACGTGTGGTCGATGACTCACTGAGCTCTGCCCTTGTTCTTCTGGTAGCTCATCAAGATTCAAGCCTGTTGTTTCTGGGTTAAAGAACCTGGCCACTTCCCTCCTTATCCAGTCCTCTCCCATCGACTCCGTCTGGCTGGCAGCAACCCCTTGTCCCTCCGAGCACCGGGGTCGCATTGCAACTCATTTGGATCTACTTAATCAGCATTCGCCCATTAATTACGACAACTAGTCATAACACATTCACCTTTTCAATCAGCGCAGCCTCAGGGTTGAATGGCTGGGCGCACTAAAGGGTTGCGTAGCTGAAGTGAAGTGAACCTCTTGTGACTTAAATGTATTGATTCTCTCGCTCAGGTTGCACCCCATGGGTACATTCCTCTCCAGATCGACACACACCCACACACACATGCACTCAGGGAGGAACATGAGCTGATGAGCTGCTTATGGACATGCAAACAGTCTTTTATCTCTCCCTTGAAACCTCATGCAGACACGAACAAACTCGCACGGACTGAAAACCACAGATCGATCGTGTTTTTCAGCAGAAACATGTTGTGTTGTACTTCATTGTTACAGTCTTCAGATTACAGCCCGCAGCAAGAGTCTCTGATGAAGAAACAGGCTGCTACACTGGAGGAAATCAAGACCATGACTAATCAGGTACACACTGTCACAAGGATACACTTGTTTTAGACACTAAACCAGGAACTAAAATGTCTTTTTGCACATTCTTGTTTGCCGTGCATATAGAGATCCGTGAAGACGCTGCAAATAACATCAGTAACAGAATTACCAAGCAACAATATTTTGGGTTTTTTGTGACCTGACAGTAATGTGCAGTAAATTTACTCCCTGCTCCCTCCAGACAGAAAGCAGGTTTTTTGTTCCTGAGTTCATCAAAAGGTTTGTGGTCCCCTGGGAAAGTTCCTTTGGTGTAAATGAATGCATTTTTTCCCTTGCGACTTACAACAACCTTCATAACTCTCCACAAGTTTCCCACATCTGCTCTGCCCACGGCCTTGCTGGCGCATGGCTGAGGGCAGTGACGGTATAGTTGTGACATCACAACATCATGGAAGTCCTGGCGGCTTGTTTAAAGGCACACTTTCTGAATTTGGACCAAGACCTGGTTTATAATTAAACAAGACATTGTAATCTCACTTTCTACAATGTGGGACCTTTAATGAAAAACAAAGTCACACAATATAATGACTTACCCACATGAATTGGTAGGGGTCTCCACAAAGTACTTTGAATTCAATTACAAACACACACACACATCTAAAGTCCAAACCAGGTCAACAACAAATTCCCTGTTTTTGAAATACGTTGTCTGTGGCCATCTGTCCATTCAGTGCCTAGACGTAATGTTGATGACACATCCAGTTTGGGCGCTTGAGAAAGTACAGATCGAGCTCCCACCGCTGCAAATGATGTCACAGCACTTCGACGACAATGCTTTGCTTTGATTTGGCAAAATCTTGGCAGTTGACATTGAAAAAGAGGTGTTAGATGGTTCACGCATTGACGTTTGAACACCAGATGGATGATGTGTTTTTGTGTCTCACCAGTCGAATTTTACAAATGCAGTTTTTGAAACAGTGGGAGGAATTCAAGAGAGCGCCGAGCAACAAGCTTATCACCGCCGCATGTCTTTAACATCATTGATTGAGTATTGAGCCGTTTTTGAGCCGTAATATGGGAACATCGCCACATTATTAAACATCCTTAGAATAGCTCATCATCACTCTTATTTAAAATCAATCTATGCCATCTGGGTTCAAGCCAGTTCTCTGGCTCTGGCTTTGCAAAGATCTTTAGTTTTACTAGCGCCAATACCCAAATCCATTCTCTAAAGATTATGATAAACACCTGGCAGAGAAAAGCAAAGTGTGAAAATGTCAACGTGTCCTTTCGACAAGCCCACCACCTCTGACTGACCTTAAGCCCCTGTGTCTGCAGCTCAATCAGGAGGCCTTGAAGGAGCACGAGCAGAAGCTGAGGTCCCTGCCGGCAGAGGTGAGGGAAGCAGTCAATGTCTGTGTGGGGGCCCACTTTCCCGAGCTGGTCGATCAAGCTGGAGACAAGAAGGTGGAGGGAGTGGGCTTCTATGGAGATGTCTTCCTGGGATAGATGTGCCAACTCTAATATCTTATATCAGCCTGTTACATAACCTACAATCTGAGCAGAACATTGTAATAGTGGACCATTATTCAGTTAGGGCAGCTTTGTGTGATATTTCAATTTAGAGGCACTATTCATAGAGGGATTTGAGAGTTTAAAGCCATAATGATATTTTCATGAATGTCCTGTAGTGCAAACGTTAGACAATTTGGACATTTTCTGTGTGACTCTTTGTGTCTCCTCCTTTTGACCAATCAAAAAATAGACCTAATAGAGCGACAAATATCTGCCACTTGAAAGCACATCACTAAAAGCCTTAGTCTGATGCCCGCACTCCCCTTTGCTGTCCTCTTAATGAGTTCCAAAATGGGAATAAGTGTAGCAAGAAAAATATAGCCGCAAAAATGGGTTAGCAGAGACTGCAGGCTGAATCGAGACAATGACTACATCTGTCACACGCGATGTGTGATGCCCAGTGATGCCACAGAAAAGCATTCGCACTGAGATTGAGGGGTGTTGTTGCAAGGAAAAAGGCAGAAAAGGGTTATATTTACTCTATAACTGGGTCAACTGTAGTATTAGTTCCATGGTGATGCAATATTCCTCTTGCAGTCTTGTGAAGAAGAGTCTTTAATAAAATGTCATTTGTGCAGTACATTTTTGTGGGGTTTTTTTCTTCCATGGAAACTTAACTGAATATGTCTACATCCCGGTCAGAGTTTGATCGCAGGAATATGAACAAATAGAGAAAAATAGAAATAATATGATACAGATATATAAAATATGGTTACTAATTGCTCAATTCTGTCAAGAAGCAATACATGCCATTTACTGTTTGCTGCTTTGCATTTCAGAAATGTGTTTACGTGTACATCTTCTATCAGAGCCCTCCAGCTGGCATAACCGGGTGTCTGCGGCCATGATTTGATATGTACATATGCAAAACATAACTGGAAAACACGCGCCTAACAAAATGATCACTAAGCAGGATACTAATCTGTATGTAATAATCTTTTTTCATGAGAGGCCTGTTTCGGAAGCGCATTTCCTGCTAGTTTAGGAATTAAACATACATAAACAACATACCTTTTCTTAAAGGCATGCTGAATTAAACTGAGTTAGAAGAATTTAAGTGGAACAGTCAAAGTATGATACAAAAAAAAAAAAGCTTTTATGGTTGGCTGAGGTAAAGTACTGTAGTTGGTGTGTTTAGGAAAGCAAAACTTGATGGGGCACAGGACTGGAGCGTTAGTGGCAGCCATTGTATATCCTGGTGCATCCAACTCCATATATTCACGTACCAGTGGTAGACAGAAACACTCATCACCAGCTGATGTTGTCGTGGCTGTTAATGAGTGTTTCCATCCACTCATTAACAGCCTTTCACCTTGTCAGTCTGTGTGGGTACTACCATTAAAGCGGCTTTGAACACTTTAGCAGTCTGTCTGTCTCTCTGTCTGTGCAGATTTTATCACAACGATAGTGTCAAAAATCCTGCAGCATACAGTCGGTATGTATCAAAGGATTGCAGGTGTGTGGTTGCGATCAGAGTGAAAACTGAGTTTGAAGATGGGTGCGTTCAGAGCGAGGGTGATGGAAGGGGGTAGAAAGAAGGAACGGGCCATTAGACTCGCTGTATATTCATGGCAGACATTCCTTTTTTTATGCAGTCACAAAACATTACAGGTGTAGCTGAGATCAAATTGAAGGCCGAGGTCGAACATGAATGTGGACCCAAGATTACTGAGCGCTCATGTAATAATGTAGCACTGACTGTCACTTTTGAAGCATTTTACTTCTGATTCCTTTGGTTTTTGTGACCTTATGCAAAATTAGCCTCACGACTGCACAATAGAGGCGCGATCGAATTAAAGGTCGAGTTGGAAGATAGGTGTGTCCAAACCAATAAGTACCCAGTGAGCATTTTTCACAGTTTATTTGAAATATGTTTATCTCAGTGATCATTACTCATGTGTTTAACACCTGTGTAGAATAACATCAGATTATTGTCATCACATTTAGAATTATTTTGGTTGCTTTATCTGATTTTTCCAACAAATACATCACAACAGGTAGCAATCAACTGGACTTTTTTTTTACCATCAGCAGACACAAAAAAACATGTAACGAGGATTTCACTGTGAAAGGCAAACATTTATCATATACACAATTAGTTGATCATTTAAAAAAAACCTGAGCACAGCGGGCTGAAGGTGTCAGTCAATTATGGAAACACAGGATCCTCGTACCATTTTGCATCTTAATAATAATGATATGCTCACGTGACATTGTTGGTGTGTTTGATTTAGGTGACTGGCATTCTAGTGCATTATGCTTTATTTTGCATTTTTGCTGCGTCAGTCAGCATGCTGATGTTCAACAGTTACAATGTTGACCATCTTCACCATCTCTGCTTTACAGCATGGGCTAATAAGGATGAAACACAAGCTAAGTTGGGAAGGCCATGAGTTTAGCAGGTTATTGAGTCATCAAACCAAATGTTGGATATCCAGTCGTTGTTGGGATATTTCAGCAAAGCGGGACACCGACTGACAGAGCAGCATTACCATGTGTGGACCCAGGCTGTTACCATGGCTGGTATCCAAAGGAAATGCTGCAAATCCTCAGTTATTTTCGTGGTTCTCCATGTTACTGCGAAGCAAACGCCATGTTCCTGATCTGATTTTGCTTCGCTTTGTTTGTTTTGTGCCAGGAAAGGGTAGGGCGGTGATAGGTTAGGGTAGGAGGGAGAGAAAAGGAGGACAGAGAGAGAGAGAGAGGGTGAGGGAGAGGGATTTATTGTGTCTCTCTTCTTTGCCTTCTACTCTTACCGTCTTCCATCCGTGTTGGCACAGTCAAGAGGACACAGCTTCAACAGCACTGTAGTCTGAATTTATGGGTAATGAAATATTATATCATAGTATAATACAATAATAATTCTGAGCGCAAAACCCTAACCACGGACAGTGTTGGGCTTTAATTGTTACAGTCAACAGACTCTTCAAAGTGACAGGAGACCGTGGTGATGACAAAATGTGCTATGGTCTGAACACTCGACTCATGCCTTACAACATATTAACCCAGAGCGCACAAAAAACAAGTCTGTAATGAATATGATGATAGCTAAAGCACTCATCAGTTTCTCAGAGAGTTGTTTGTATAATTAAGAGGTAGCTGTATAGAAAATATATGATTATGTTTCTAGCTTCTTCTTTGAAGTTACTACAGACACCAGCTTTCACAAATATTAACCCATATGGTTAGAGATGAGGTCAGAGGATAACTACAGTTGTGAGGATTCATCCTCTGGGAACCATGATTGTCCGTACAGTGTCCATCATGTGGAGAGTCCCCTCACAGTGTATTTACTCACATCAGTGTATGTCTGTGTCTGAATGCCTTCTTTAGATAGAGTAAACTTATTAACCCTCTATGGCATGCATCCAATTATTAGTATTATATCCACCCAAAGACTGCATTTAATGCTTCATTTACACTACAACACTCCAGTGATGTTATCGTGTTATTGAAGAAATAATTGTTGTGTTTTCCACAACAGGCATGCCAATCAATGCTCATCAGTATCGACAAAACACAATCTCTCTGTCCTTGATTTTGTGGAGCCGGAGAGATAAACAAGATAATAAGGATTAATTAGGCTACTTATTTATACAGTAAATTGCAATATTTACTCAAAAGAGCAGGATCATTTGATCTTCGTTCTGTTAATAAGTTAGTCGCGGCACAGACGAGATTATCGAGGTGTGAGGATGGAGCTGAAGACTGGAGAGGGAACTGACTGGATGAAAGGTAAAAGAAGAGGAAGAGTTCCAGCATTACTCATATGGTTACTGCATACCAAATGCAAACATGTACTTTGAATTGTTTGCATTCGTTTTGACAGTTATTTAGTTGCACATAAATTGATAGTAAATAACTTCTACAATTCAGCTTGTACAGAGTTTCTCTGCTCCTTATAATTTCTTTCAACTGGAATTCCAAAGCTGATAATACTGCATCTACCGTTAAGTCTACCTAAAATATCAACTTTATCTTACATCCTTATGTCATTTCATGGCTGTAAACAACAGCTAAGCATTTTTTGAATGAAGACTAGACTACTGCCTTGTGTGTGTGTGTGTGTGGTTGTGAGCCCTTAATACTGATCAATATCTGCTTGTGACCATATGTAACAGAGTGCATGTCTGAGAGTCAAGTTGACGACTGATTTTCCCGTTTCATTAAAAAAATGTCTAAGGTCCTGAAGAAGTAAAAATTACACAGTATTTCACATGAAAAAATGAGTTGAGTCTGGGAAAAGGGATGATATCGAGGAACAAAATTAAAATGAGATTTAGTCTTACTTTCTACCCAATGCTCTTGCTCTGCTCATCTAATAAGCCTGTAAATTACAGCAGGAAGGCGCACATGTATTTTTAAAAAAGTACATATTAATGACAAAAAACTGAATACAAGAGAAGAGTCCAGTGGCTCCAACAGCAGCAGAGTGAAGAGCAGTTGGTACATCGCTTTCTCTCTCTGGGCATTGCCTCAAAACTCTACATTTGCCAGTGCAATTTGGCAAATTATGATATGAGTGATTCATAATACCACATAATTGCAGTGTCTTTTCGCTCCATCTAATATAAGAACCGCAAGTGCTCTTTTCAAAACAGAGACGTAATGAAGGCACGTGGACTGAAGAGAATGAAGGGAAATTTGGATTTTAAAAAAAAAGTTCTTTCAGCTCCAGATATAGTACATCTCATGACCAAAATGAATGAGATGCTTTAGTTTCTTCAAGTGTTTACACACGTGCGCGCGTTCGTTAATGAACGCGGCTCCTCTCTGACTCACCATCCAGAGCAATCTGTCCGTTTTTCTCGTTTCCTTTTCGGTTTGACACCCTGCTTCTCAATCAAGCCACATGACTGACATTTAAAAGTGGAGGATCTGGACGAGCCACGTCTGGGAGACACAGCCTGTGCCTGAGAGTCCTGCCACCTCATGCACGGCACAGATGAACTGTGAGTTTTAGAGTGTGAAATCAGTCAGCCCTGAATCAGAGGGGCTGGTAATGTTACATAAGACGGAGAGAAAATTCAACAGCTCCATCTCGTACCAGCTGGAGAGGGATGGCCTGAGCGGGATCTTTAACCACCGGGCAAGACAGAGGCGATTGAAAGAAGGACGGAAGTGTTTCCGGTCACACACACCCATGCACACAAAATTACATAGCAGACTCTGGAGCAGATGTTTTGTACAATTCCCAAAGCGTGCATGTTCAGAAACAATACATGAGATGAAAATAGAGCTAGGAGAAGGTGAAAGTGGGGATACCAAAGATGATAAAGCCAAACCTTTAAATACTAGTATTTTAATAGCAGTTAAGATGCAATATGGAATACAAAATACAGAATATAGTGGAAAATTTGGTGCATGTTTTGGGTATCTGGAAAGCTCAAACAGGTGCTGTATATACATTTTGTTTCAAAGGGGTTTAAATATATATCCTCTTAATGTGAAAACCTTTATATAGCGAAAATATTGTTTGTGAAAGGCATTTACCAGTTTTAATCCCTGGAAATGTATGTCAAATTATCCTAAAATGCGTATCCCAGTCTTGCCCAAAGTAAATGAAGCTGAATAAGAGTACAGGCATGGATTGGGGCTCTTTTGAAAGGTTAAAATCTACCTACATTTTTAAATGCAAAACTGATAACAATATCACTGAAAATGAACACATAACACTTGTTCTTCTGAGCAAGTATTCAGGCACCTGGCAAAAAAACAACAACACAGCAGCCGTCAGTGCAGAGCATTGACCATGGCTGAGTAGTGAGCTGTTAGTTTTTCTCTTTTGTTGTCTGTGTTCAATCAGTCTATATTTATCCTTAGAAACACCACAGAGGAATGAAGCCATGCAATTTAAAAGACGCATTTCTGAACAATGTTGTAGCGTATCATTAAAAAATGCACGAGTAAAACAACATCGGCAGAGGATAGAGATGCTGTATTGCAGAATGAGGTCAGTGTGAAATTCATGTGAGGAGCGAGCTACTTTTCTCATGCACTTGTTGTTTCCTGTGCGAGGAAGCAAGCCTGACCCACAGGAGGTGGGGAGTCGTGATCTATAGTCCATCTTGGCTTGAAGTGGATGCCATCCTGGATGAATATTAAGCACCCACACCACCCACATACACACCACCTGCTGCTCGGTCACAGGCTGCATGTGTGTTTGTTGGATCATTCTGTGGGCTGCATACTGCACATACTCGCACTGCTTTCAAGGCATTGCCAGGAAAAGAATTTTCAATAAAATACTGATATATTACATGCATACGTCACAAAGCTGCAGGACTTTTTTTTTTGTTCCAAGATACATTACACAATCCCATTCAAGTCATGATTGTCATATGGGATTAGCATCCCAAAGAGTACACTTGGAGGCTCATATCCCTGCATCCTCTCCTGTGTGTCACATGAATGAGCTCTGAGGACCTGTGAGAGGCGCCTCCACCTTCTCACTGATGCAAATTTCAAACTTCCTACGTGCGTTGAGGTTATAGTGCTTACATTTGGAGCAACACACAGACCCACAAAATTAGACGCAGACACCTACAAACGCTAAGCCAGCACCAGACAGCACTCACATGGCTACTTGAATTCTGATTCTCCTGTTCCCCGGGCAGTTTTGGAGATCAGAGTCATTCCATCAGGCCAAGTTTCGGATTTATTCTGGCTCTTCTCACCATTTGGATAAATTGTTGCCTGGTGATATCTCCATTACAGCCTTTAGCTCTCTGGGGGAGGAGGGAGCATCTGCCTCACCGTGAGTTAAGAGGACTGAGACACAAGAGTCATTTGACAGCTGACTGCACTGTTATGTAACTGTAAGGATGCCTGATTTGGGCTAATGAGAGAACATAACGATCTACAGAGTGCACGTGTTCCTGCAGTTCATGGCACGAGGGGACATAAAACACTGTTGAATAAATAAATCAATCAATTTGATAGGTTGAAGTTTGTTTGAACTTAAAAGGTTTCATTAATTATATTATTAGATTCATTTGGCATTGCTGATAGTCACTTTTTTAAAAAATCACTTTTGAACTAAGGTGAGAAAAAAACTTTTCAAGGACTCAAAATCAAATCTAAACAACAACATTCAGGAACATTCATTTTTAACCAGGTGGCAACTTCTAGGGGCCATCGTTACTGGAGCAAAGAAGGCAGTCAGGCAGAGTACTATAAAGAGTGAAAGCCACAATTTGTGTCTAGTGTTAAAGCAAAAACTCAACAGTGAGTTATTTGTAACTGTAAGCTGAAGTTACATACATTTCATAGTGATTTTAAGCAGAGTCACAATGTTTTCCTAAACCTAACCACACTTATGAAGCTTACAAAGGTAACATAATCCTTCTGCCTGCAGAGTCTCAAAATCCACAGTCTCTCTCTATATATTTGATAATAAACTTGCATTTGTTATGTTGATTTTAGATATTCTTGATTTATTCTATGCAACATCAATTACATACCTGTCATATCCCTGTCATATATGTGTTTTTCTGAAGTTCCTTCAATTTGTTTTCCCTGCTAAAAGGGGGGAATTTTTACTTACTTGATCCGAGGGTCTAAGGACAGAGGGTGTACAATATATAGATTGCAAAACTTCCTGAGGCAATGTGATTTGTGATTTTGGGCTGTATCAATAAAACTGACAGATAAAAAAAAAAAAAAAAAAAAAAAACTGACAAAATGTCTCCCGTGAAAACATGCTTCTTGTGTCAAGCTCTCATCATTTTGTACGGTCAAACATCGAAATGAATCAGCAATGAACAAAACCCATTTTTGAGGTAAATGAATCAAAATACTGTCTTTGCTTGAATAAATTCTGGTGGTATTAAACAGTCTTTCTTGAGTGTATGTACCCTTTTTCAACCTGCTTGAAGATGTCCTCGAATCTGCACTGAGCACACTTGTTTTGTTACCAGAAGAGCAGAAGAGTCTTTTCAACCTTACCACGTTTTTAAAAGAAACCCTGCTTCATGAGGCAGCAGCTGACAGGAATAGCAGGTGAGGAAAAGTTCATGAGACGCAGTAACACCCACTATGTCATGACAACATGCATTTTATGCTATGCACTTAAGGCAGGTGAGTCACAAAGTGCCTCTTTTCAGACTAATAACAGACTTGCCGGGGGCTCATTTGATTGGAAGCTTGCTTTTACTCAAAGCTACACTACAGTACGTTGAGTATAGCTAAAAAGCTAAAACGAGCAACAGGAGCCAGTATGAAGGTGAAAGCTGAACAACGTGAGTGGCAGAGCATGTGGAGGAGAGAATGGATAACTGTGGGCTTCAGGGCCATTAGTTCATTTTTAGTTCCTCCAGAGAACACAGAGGGCTGTCAGTTACCAAACTATCTTGACATGAAGTTTGACTGATGCAGTCTGTTACAGGTTCCACGTAGACATGAAATATCAAATATTTCAATTAAAAAAATGTGTCAAAAAAACAAAAAGGATGGGTTTCCTTTTTAACTCTGAAGGCCATAAAGTGATGGACTGTCAGCAGTCGACACATCTTGTGAAATGAATCCTGGCGTCTGTTATTGTCTTAAAACCCACAGGCACTTTTTTTTCTGATTTCTCCTCTGACCCAGCCACACCTGCTGTTTGCTGCTGCTGCTCCCTTCGTGGATGTGACTGTATGGCAGACGTTTACTCCAGGTGCAGCTTAGTGTTACCCATCTCCGCACAATGTGGCCATCAAACAAATACATTTGTTATCCATTTGTGCAATTTATTGAGCTGTCAGAGGTGAGCGGGCCTGCAAGGCCACAAATAGGGCCTGTCAGGTGGGAGATGGAGCGGGAGCTCTCTGGTCCTCCATCTCTTCCGCATCATTGCAGGGAAGGAATTTCCATCAGACCTGATAGATTAAGGAGGTGGTACAGGTGGCTCATGGGAAACAGCACCGAGGCTCAGCCTGGCAAAAGCGTTTGTTGACAAGGAATCAAGTCCTCTTGTTCAACAGGAAACCAGTATTAAGTTTGATTATCCTGGAACATCTGTGTTGTTTTTAGAGACAACCATCGAGAAACGAGGCTTTGCTAACAAGCACACTTTCCTGGATTTTATTTTTTATTTCTTCAATGACACTTATTATATCTGACTTTTAAGTGAAAGTGAAAGAAGTGTTGACTGTGAAGGGAAATGCAAATACAGCTAAATGCTAATGTAGGATTACTGACAGATTCACACCAGCAATATGTATATATATATATATATATATATATATATATATATATATATATATAAAAAACACCTTGACATTTTTTTGGAAATATGCTTCGCTTTTGTCCTGAGAGTTAGACAAACATTACAACCCTGTATTTATCCACTAATGATGAAACTAGAACCAGGAGTCGAGCAGCTTATCTTCACATAATGATTTTAAGTTGCTGTAAACTGTTGTAAGTCCAGTAATACAACTGCCACCACCAAAAAAATCTAAAGACTAATATTTTTAGCGTTTCTACATCTTGGTTTGTCTAAAGGGTGAACAAATGAGATACAATATATCAATTACTGATCCAAAGTGTGGACACAGAAAGGCCAGCTGTTTCACGCTGCTTTCAATCTTTATGCCACACACCAGAGACTTTCAAAGGGTATTTCCCAAGATTTCAAACCATTCCTTTAACATGTCGATGTTTCACAGGTATGTTAGCAATGGTCACCGTCATCTTTCTTATTTTGGTGTGTTAGCATGCTGTCATTCAGCACTAAATACAAAGTCATCAGAATGTATCCTTGAGGAAACATGAATGTCTGTATATTTAACGACAATCCATCCAATAGAGATATTTACACCTAGACTGAAGTGGTGGACCAACCTAAAAACATGCCATGAGTACAGCTAAAACATGGTGAAATATCTTATGCAGTGTAGATACTTGGGAGGAGTGAAGTACGCCACAATCTGTATCTGTGCCTGTTCACACAACTCAATTATCTGTGTCGGTGTCTGCACTCATGAATGTGGCTTAAACAGAAAGACTTTGTGACTAACAAGAAGTTCTCAGTTTAAGCCTGAAATCACATTGCGTTTCGTTCATTGGTTCCATCCACGCAAAAGCCACTTAAAAATTCTGTCACTGGTTGCATCGAGCACTTCCCCTGAGCACAACTGCTTTCTCTCTTGAACTCTTCTCATCCCCTGATGGGTCGTGGTGCAGGAACACATGCAGGCCAGTCACGCTGTGGCTGCTAATTCTCTGTTGTCAAAAGTGTCTTCGTCTGAGAACAGATATTAAACCCCCTCTAAATCCTGTTTACCATCTGGCTGTGGCAGCCCGACTAGCCTGAGTCAGGGCGATAATTGACGAGAGCAGAGAGAGCATAGGCACAGAGGGGCCCGCCTCATGGCCAATAACATATCAGTGGCCCCCAGTGAGTGGCAGCTCCTGGTGGTGCGCTGTCAGGGTCTTCAGCAGCAACCCTGTAACTCTATGTAATTGTGCTCTCTCCAGCTCTGCCTTGCTATCTCTACTTGGTCTTGTGACTGAGCTGAAAAATCTAACAATGTCTCCCTTCGTCGAGATTTTTGTCCTCCTCCGAATTAACGCTGTAAACAACAGCAAAGTGACTTTCATTAGGGTTAGGGGTTCATTAGATTTGAATATATTCTGCTGATTAACATGACATTTCCTTTCTGCAGTGGGACAACCACAGTGACCTCACATCAACCTGAGCGATGATACAAACACAACGCGGGTACACAGTGACAGCAGGCCAGCTGCTGCTTCGTTCCTGGAACGGAAGGCATGTGAAATCTGAATTCAACCTCCGACTGCGGTGTCCTTGTATCAAATCAAAGGGGCATTATAGGAACTGAATGGATGCGGAGACACATGATTGTTGTCGCCGAATACGGATGCATCAATTTAGCGCTTTTGTCCCTGCAGGAGTTGTTATCCCCCTCCGCTCAGATGACAGAGCTACCTGTGTTAAGATCGTTACATAACCGCGAGGAAACAAAGTCAGTGTGATTTGATATTTGGACAAAAGATGGGAGCAAGAAAAAACAAAGTCTGTAATAATAGTGACATGTGCTTGGAATCTCATCAGGGCAGAGATTAGAACTTGATTAGGTTAATTGTAGCTCATATTGTTCTGTGTGCAGGGAATGGAAAACAAAAGGTCACCGCGAGCCGCATCCTGTTTTTCACAGTGCAAGGCAGGTGAAAGCCTAAACCACGTCATCCTCAGGTGTGCTCAATTAGCGGGCAGAAGATGAAGTAGTCCATGGAGGATGGGGGCATGTTGAGTCACTGGTAAGAAAACATTTTTAGTCACACGGAGTGGGCCCAGTTGAATCTGGTCTCCGTTTTCCTGCCGTCCCTTCATGCACTAATTCAGCCCCAGGTGTTAGCACCTAAGTGGAGTTACCAAGGGGTTTAGCGCGGTGCTTTGTTTCCATTTGCAAGTTTTTTCTCCAAGAACCTTTGTTGATTTTGAGGCGATGAAAGTGCATTCTCCCCGGTGACTAATTAAGACATTTAGGGCTGCGGATAACACCTTAACTTGACACGAGCTTTAATTTCTAATCAGGCATTCAAAGTGGCTCCTGCCTGGGCCAGGCCTGCAATGAATGGGAGATCACGCATTTACCATGACATGTCTGCTTTATTGCATACATCTGACCAATTAGTAATTCTCATGGCACCGACTCATCCACATTTCATTCATTTCTGCTCGCTCCATTTTTAACATTCACTGAAAGGATGGTAGAGGGGTTAAGGTTTTATGTCACAGCACGAATTTGCATCTCTATTACTAGCCATGTATATTTAGCTGATGATACACTTTTCTTGAGCCGATGACCCTGCGATAGTTGCTGGTCGCAAGCTACTTATCATCATGCATATTTAGGTTTTTGTCACCATTTTGCTTGGCATCAACGGTTAATGCTTGAAAAACACAGAGGGGATGACAAAGGGCATCTAGAGGAAGAAGAGGAAGCTGCCAGTCATCTCCTAACGACATTGGAGTTCATCTGACATCGCCTCAACCTGCTCAAAGGTGGTTCGTGTGCTTTGACCCAGCTTGACGTGTTAAGCTGGTAACAGAAACACAAGTCAGCATGGTATGGTTTGACGCTTTGCGACAAAAGGTGCCAATGGAAAAGCCTGACATTAAAACCCCATTAAAGTTTGTTTGTATATGTATTAATCACCTCTTTTTTTGGCCATATGTGAGCTGATTCTAATGTGATGTGAAAAATAAGACCTTCCCCATAGCTAATGTTAGTGTAGGATTTTAAGGAACACAAAATTCTACTTCATTTTTAATTTTTCAATGAATTAATTCATTCAATTTTAGTTTTTGTCCTGGACATACTCATCATTAATTCTGTAGGTCTTCGACAATACACTGTTATCACTGTAATCAATAACCAAATAATGTTACTAATTAATGATGGAAATATTGTTACTTTTAAATGATCACTCCTGGGTTGGAAGAAATATAGTGAAGCAAACAAATCAGCTTGAAGTAGTTATATCCATTATAAAAAATGTAATTACTCTGATGAAAATATAAAAAGGTACGTGTAGCAAAGAGATAGCCACACCCTGGGAACTATTTCAGGAAGCCTATTAATCCTGAACTCTTTCTTAAAAAAACTAAGCGCCCCAGCAGAAAACGTCACCCCACATACAGAAAATCAGTAGTTGGGGCCAACACAATAACTCAAGCACAGCTCCTGGCCTGCCTGCGGGGATGCATTCAGTCCACGCAGCTCAAATCTATTTCTGGATGAACTGCCCTCTGAAAAGGCAGCCAAAGTCTCAAAGCGTTCAAACTGGAACAGCTGATAAGAAGCCTCAAAGTGTTATCAAGCTCTGTGCAATGCTTGCTGTCTGTTTTATCAGTTTTTAATCATAGAGGTGTTCTCCAATTTATTAAACATTTACCCTCCAAGTGTCTCGACAGTACTTAGCTGACGCTTGAGTCTGTGGTATGTAGGTGTGCTCAAAATTAGCCTCTCATGAAGAAGACTGATGAACATTTAGGACATAATAATGGCCTTATTGCTTGGAAAGTGTCCTTAAATTTCCACTGTCACTGGTAAGTACTTGTAAGGTGTCACTTTATTGACATGTATGTTTTATATAAAAGACCGAATCCCCTAGGCTTGAGGCTAGAGCAGAGGTTTTCAAAGATGGTGGTGAGCCTTTTTCCAGGTGTCTTAAATGGGCACCTCTAGTGCAGTTCAGTGTTGACCAGTACATCTGCTGATCCATCCTTACAGCTGGACTTCAGCTGAAGAATATCTTCCTGAGCAAAACATGGAGGTATCAAAAACTTTATTCTCAAGTTAAATTTTGTAGGCTTTTTGTCAAAGAAACCAGGTTGACTTGTGCTAACTTTCGGGTTAGCCTGCAAAAATCATCCCTGCCACCCATGCAGAACCCTATACTGTGATTTATTACAAATACTTGTAATGTTAATCTCATCAGTTAGCAAAAGTTAGCTTCCTAATGTTCTAAATGGATATGTTTAACATAAAGTAGAGTATCATCAGCATGTTTGTCTGAGGTTAGCATTTTTCCTGAGACCACTTGCTAGCATGGCTGTCGACCCCTGGCCCCTCATAATACTATACAGATCTGTATGTTCCATTCATCTCACCAGTCTGCATCCTCACTAATTCAATTTTACCATTTTACCATTAGGATTGCATTCAGTCTCCTTTCTACTGATGTTATATATGCTTTGAAGGCAGACCATCACTCCTGAGGACATGACACATGTGGATCTGGACATTGTGAAGATAAATCTAAATAGTTGCATCTCTGGCATTAAAGGTACTTATATTGCCATGGTATAACCTTGTTATAAAAAGATGTGGCAATGAAATGACTTTATGATGAGAAAGATGTCTGTATTTACAGAGCGCGCTCCATCTGCTGAAAGACACCCAGGAGGAAGTGCAGGTCTGTTGATGAATTTCAGCCATGTTTTGATGAGTGAATGGCTCTCAGCGCTCTATAAAGGACCCACTGAGGGGTTTGATGAAGCCGGATGGTGAACAGTGAGGAAGGCAGAACCCCGGCAATGTTTCTCTCACCTCCGCCGTTTGGCACAGTTTTGGTCCTGCTGAGATTTATATTAGCAATTGAAATTAAAGTCTGGCCATGTGGAGGAGAAACAGCTGCACACAGCTGCATATTTTCACATTTATACACAACGTGCATGATGAAAAAGGGTTGAAATGTGGTGCTTTTGACAAAATTAGTGGTGAATTTAGCAAGTATCAAAAAAAATAAGTTTGAAGATAGACATATTGGAGAAATAGAAAAATAAAAAAAATGAATTAATTACAAGAACAGAGTGGACCTGTTTCTTTAACATGGCACATGATAGGCATACTCCCACATTACAACACTACAACGCTGCCACTGCTGTTTATCTAGTAAGCAACAGATAAGCATGCTGATATCCCCATACATAGTGTGATCTTGTCACTAAATCTTCCTGATTAAAAGGATTCGAGTCAGTAAGAGGACTGGACTGTATAACAGAGAGCTCTCTTATCACATCAGTTGGGCACAGGGCTTTTTTTCAGTCCAATAAAGCAATAAAACAAGGTTTTTACTGCCTTATTTCTGTGGAGGTCATGGGTTTTGGTACTTTCCATGACAAAAAAAAAAAAGAAGTTTAATATGTTGCACCGTGTTGAGATTTCTGGAGGAAGCAAACTGCAAGCAGAACCACAGTGTGGATGGGTGGATGGATGGATGCAGCATTTAAAAGGCACATTGGTGAAAATAAATAAATAAATAAAGCTATTCATCATTGTTGATTCGCCCTCCCTCCCTTTGAAGTGAGCTATCAAATCCTCATTTCAGTCTCACCACAAACCTTTGGTAAGATGCCAGTAATGCCTAACTAAAAATGATTCTCCATGTGTGTATTTTTGACTACTCTATCAGCAGCAGGAATTTGTTAATTGAATTAGTTTGCGTCAAGGAAAAGTAAAAAACTCACACACCTCACATGAAAAACACTTGACGTGTTTTTCTCCTTGGGTAATTATTCCGTTCAAATAGCATATATTTCTCTCCAGGCAGAGTGCTTGGGCTGAATGGATGCTGCCACTGCATAATGGTCCTCAGACGTTTGTTTCCTAGGCAACGTGGGGAGGGCATTTGGAGAGGGAGGTATAAAAACACTGGCAGCTGCTCTCTGAGTCTTACTCTGAGGTAAATGCACTCGCTGTCAACACACGGAGAGCCTCTGAGAACTTGCCGCACACTTTCTCTCCCTATTTGTCACATCCTCCCTCGGCTCACTTGAAGGCTCGGCTCAACAAGTAGCCGTTCAAGAATGATGCGACCCAAAGATTTACGCCAGGGCTCTGGCACCAAGACCTTCCTAGACGCCATGCATGGTGGTAAAGTCCACCTGGCGCGCTTCATCCTGGACGCCTTGGACGGACGCATCATCAACTCCAAGACAGAAAACAGCCGCACCCCGCTCATGTACGCCGTCTGCCTGCAAGACCCTGGGACCAGGGCCAAGTTCACCCGTCTGCTGCTGGAGAAAGGGGCGGATGTCAACTGCCAGGATGAGGATGGTCGCACGGCTCTGAGCAATGCCTGCGAGATGGGTCACCTGGACGTGGTTAAGCTTCTAGTGCAGTTCAATGCTGACCCGGACGTCTCTGACGCCTGGGGTAACAGCGCTCTGATGTATGCTGCCTTTTCTGGGCACAGCCAGGTTGTTGAGTTCCTGGTCCGGGCTTTCAAAAGAATGGGACTGAGGCTGGACAGAACCAACCATGCTGGTCACTCAGCCATCGAAGTGGCTAACTTCTTTGGACACAAGCAGTGCGTGCAGATTCTGAACTTTCCTTGCAGGAGGGGTGTTAGCACAGATGATCCCCTTGCTGACTCGGGTACCATCGGTGCAGCAGAGTGCCGGCTGCCCAACAGGCTCCCCAGGCACGTTCTGGAGAGGTTCTCCAAGCAGGTGAAAAACAATGAAGACCAATTGCCCGGGGTGTTTCAGAGACAGCCGAAGATCGGAGACAGCAGCGGGATATGGAACCGCTTCAGATGTCCCAGGAGCCAGTCTCAAGAGGACAGTCATCGCCACAGCTGGGCTCTGCCTCCTCAGATAGAGAAAAGCCAGATCGAGGGGGATCACAGCGTTCTTTTCACCGCCAAACAACTGCAAAACTGTCAGCTTAGAGACCTCAGAGGGGCTAAAACACTGAACTCTCTGCCTGAGCCAAGCCAGAAAGATGTCAGCCGAGACCCTGGACTCCAAGAGGAAACACCCGTAACTTTTCCTCCCTGGGGGAAAGCGAAGTCGTTCAACATGGACCTCCTGAGCAGCAGAAAGCAGTCCTATCAGGGTGATGTGTGTGACATGAGTCTGTCAGCCAGCAAATTAAAGAGAGCCTCGCTTCAGGATGAGAGATGTCTGATAGACAAGATGGAATGTCAAGGGAACACCCGGGGCCTGACAAACGATGCTGACAAAACTGTCTCCATGCCAAAACCTCTTTTAAGCGGCAAGAGTCAGCCCGTGAGAGCACTCGAGGAGAATGTCAAATCACAGAAAGAAGAGGCTAATGACACAGCCCCATCCAGCAGAAGAGAGCAGCAGAAGCGAGGGAGCCTCGGCCCAATCGGCAGACACAACAAACTGCTGTTTGCCAGAGGGGAGCTGGAGTCAGGGAAGATCCCGAGCCATACGCCGGGGCTCATGGGTCTTGGGACCAGGCTGCTGCGTCGATTCACCGCGCCGGAGTTCATGAGAATGGTTATAGACTGTTCGGCGGGCTCCGCGAACGGCAGAGGGAGGATGTCCCGCTCCGAAACCTTCCCCCTCTCTCACACACACCAGCAGGTCAACAGCCAGCCGAGCGTCGACAGCATCAGCGGAGTGAAGTGTGAGTTTGAAAGCTGCTCGTCTCAGTCCGCCCTCGAAGAATAAGGACAATGTCTAGTGACAGAAATGGCTGGTGGGCAAATTTTTACAGCACTTAAAATTCTGACAGCGCAGTTTGACTGCCTGACAAATATATTCTATTTACTAGGAGAAACAATAATCCTCTGCTTATGTTGCAGTTTAATAGTTTTTTTCAATGTTTATCAATAAAAAAAAATGAGGGTTTTAAAGCTAATTGTTCAGTTGCATACAATTTTGCTATTCTATATTTGAGCTCATTTATAAAATCAACATGATATCCATCTGTGAGCTACCGGATACAACTATTTTTTTTTCACATATATAAAATTTATATTGTATGGATTTCAATGTATTTGATATTGCTTCTGTGTTTATAAGAAACATTGTATGTATTTTGCTCAAAGATATTCAGTAAGCGTGCAATGTATGTTTCAGACTGAATACCTAATAAAAACCAGCTGTTCAACCCATAATTCATGCATGCTCGTGTGTAAAGGAGGTCTGAGAGGAGGTCATGAGAGGTCTGATTCAATATGCATCGTTTATTGATTTATACAAAATTAAAATGTGTAATCCTCTTTTCATGAATGATCCACACAGAGATAGAAATACATGAAACATGTCAACATGTGTCAGCCCGTGTCCGAATACAAAGACTATGTGCAAAGTGTTTCTCAGCAGGTAGACATCCTGCAGCATCACATGCCAGGCCTGTGTGCTTTATCTAGGCAAACAAATGCAAATACAGTCATACACACCTTGATGAGGAGCGACACGCACGACTTGTGGTTCTTAAAAAGTCTGTCACAATACAAAGAGGGCCGAGATGTCGCCTCACACACATCCATGTGCCCATGTGCTCGAACACACACACGCAAACACACACACACACGCAAACACACACACGCACACACACACATGCACACGTACATACAACTATACACTCACATTTTCAGTAAAGAAAAGTAAAATTTTTAATTCATCTCATATAATTTACTGCAGGTAATCAGCAGGAATGTGGACCTAATATTCAGTATCTTTTATTTACATTATTAATTTATCTGCTTATGTTTCAAGTCCGTACTTAATAATAAAACCTTATTTGCGACTTCACATCATACAAACGACCCACAACACCTTTTGGAAAGAAAGAATAAATATGAAAAAGAGGAACATGGTACTGGTGATTTTCCAATAGCCCAAGTGTAGCAGCTGGGCTTTCATCCACCCATTTATTATGCTAATAAAGGAGAATTGTCTTTCACATCCCAGTTTGGTACATATTCAAGCATTCACATCAGGCCAGGTGTGCCTCCGTTTGGCCATGCAAAGAGTCTACTGTCAGTGTTTGTGGAGTGTACTGACCGGGTTGTTGTCCAGTGTCCAAAACAGGGAGTGTGAGTGTGCAGAGGTACCTTCTTTAATAATGTCACAATGAGCTACTGTAGTCCGAGCCTAACACCAGCTCTATAAGCTTTACACGGCTGGTAATAATGCCCACTATGAACACTATAAAGAATCTTTAGAGTAGCGCGTGTTCATTACATATAGTTACATGGAATATAGATTTTTGCTATCAGCTGATATGCACCATGTAGTGTTGTGTTGAATCCCACTGAATGTCACAGGAGGCCAATCTGTAATCGGACTGAGCCGAGTTGAGAGGTGAAGAACTGCATGCTGCCTTTAACTCACTCCTAAAGTGCTTCTCTCATGCCCGAGACCATGCGGTGTCCGTCAAGCCAGACTTGCCGTCCTGCAACCATCACTCCGGCAGCAACACGCTGTCTTTCTGGGTCTGCTTCTCTGCAGCTGATCGCCCGCAGGCTTTGGGTGCTACTAGAGGAGTCGGACCCCGGTGCTTGTCATCGTCCGAGGCCTGGACAGGTCAGACTGAAGGTGGGTGTTGGGGAGCGGGTGCACCCCGTGGTCAGCAACGGGACATGCGCTTGCGGTACTGCTCCACCAGTGGGACCAGGCACTGAGG
Organism: Acanthopagrus latus; assembly: GCF_904848185.1. Classification (NCBI taxonomy): domain Eukaryota; kingdom Metazoa; phylum Chordata; class Actinopteri; order Spariformes; family Sparidae; genus Acanthopagrus; species Acanthopagrus latus. The sequence goes on along the minus strand of NC_051054.1, from coordinate 15,752,676 downwards.
TGAGCCGCTCTGCAGCAGGAAGGGGTGCTCCAGCAGGTCGGTGGCGCTGGACCGCTCTAGGGGGTCCCGAGTCAGCATACGGTCCAGGAAGTCTTTTAGGACTGGGGAGACCTGGACCACAGAGCATTAGGTGCACATTAAGTATAATTATTATGGAAGTAAAGTAACAAGTTGCAGTGGAATATATTAGAAACATTGTCTTATTCTTTTTCTATTTTTTAGAAACTTGAAGTCATAACACTCAAGATGGCATCTGTTTGACAACCATGCTAGCAACCCTGTGAAATTTTTCCTGGGAGCAGTGTTGTGTTGAGCTAAATACAAATGTCAATAATTGTTAAAAAAAAAACAAAAAAAACAAAAAAACAAAACATTCTTTTAAGGTTGTCAAAAGTATCAATACCTCTTTACAATAAGATTTACAATAAGATTTTTAACACAAGACTGCACAGATAGTAACATTATTACTGTTGGTATGTGCTCAGTGACTCAGCGCTGTGTACAGGTTGTTAATTTTGAAAATGAGAAGCAGAACATTTTTTGAAGATTTTGTGAATTGTTGTGAATTACATGAAGTTAAATAAATATTTTGTGTTATTGAGTGTATCATTCAAATAACTTGGTGTTAACTTTCCCTGTTCCTTTAACCCCAAAGGGAGCCTACTCAGATTTTGTATCACATTTAGATAATGTCAGTGGTTGAAACAGTTTACCAATGGAAACAATGTCCAACATATTTCATGCTATTAATAATAAACCCATAATTGATTGTTAAGGTAGCCGATCATTAACTAAAGAAACTGCTTTAAGTTTGCATCCAAGTATGTGGGAATGTCACTTGTGTATTTAGTCAGAAAGTATTGAACAAAGCAAAAGCCTGACCTGATGATGGTGCTAGAGGAATACGGTTCATCCAGCGGGTGGCATGAACGTCTGTTACAAAGTTTATAGCAATCCTGCCAGTAGTTGTTCACATATTTCAGTCTGGATCGAGCTGGTGAGCTAAAACACCTACACTGCCATCTGTAGCGTCACATTGCTAACATGGATAAATACACATATCACCTTTTAAAGAACAAACTGTGTCCATCTGTTTCTCGTACCTGGCTGACATTTCGTACACTTGGTGCTGGCTCATCCCTCAGTCTCTTCATCGCTGCTACAGGGGTTTCACTGAAGTAAGGGGGCTCTCCATCCACCATCTCCACCACCATGATTCCCATCGACCAGACATCCACCTGGAGCACCATCAAACGGTCAAATTACAGTGTGTGACAGATCCTAAGGTACAGATTGCCACCGTTGGCATTTACGCTATGTGAGAGTGACCACCGCTGCTACTCAGCGTGGCGTGCATGTGAATTCGCGCCTCCTCACCTCAGTGCCATATGGTGATTTGGAGATGACCTCAGGTGCCATCCAATAGGGTGTCCCCACGAGTGACTTCCTCTTAGGGATGTCTTTGCTGATCTGAGCACAGAAGCCAAAGTCTGAAAGCTTGACCTGCGGGGGAAGAGAGAACACTTGTATCACTGAGAAAGAAACAAAGAAATAAAGCGAGAAACAAAGAAAGGAAACATATCATACCCGTCCGTCTAAAGTGAGCAGTATAGAGTCGCTCTTGATGTCCCTGTGGATGACTCCCTGTGAATGAAGATAGGCCAGGGCTTGCAGAACAGCTTCACACACTGTGGCAATCTGCTCCTCACTCAGCCTGCAGGACACGCACACAATTACACACAAACACACAAACAGATTTTTACATTAACATTTCACACTTTTCCATTACTAGTTGCAACAGATCAAAAGCCGAGAAAGCTGAAATTCAATGATTCACCATTAAAGGCAACGGTAGGGAGTGCAAGGTTCAGAAAAACAACTCCCACACAGCAGAATGACCCACAGAATATGCTCAGTCCTCTGCAATGTTTAATATTACTATGATATTTTACAAATGCAACATAAAGCAACAGCTAGCAAGGTCAGTGTACCACAAACAAGGGTAACGGTAGGTAACTCTTACCTAACAGTTGGCTGAATTATCCCACACATGATTCTCATCACATCGAAAAACTGTATTAGATAACCACAGCTTCTTAATTCAGACAGACTTCAAAGGGGCTAAATAAAAAAATATTGAGCCAGGAAAAGCAGAAGATGCAAAGGGACTCTTATTCTTGATTGCTCTGTCAATACGCTGATTATCTTAGTTTTTGACGAACAGTGGCTGTGACAGCTGGCTCCTTCTATATGTCATCCAGCTTGACAGAAATTGTTTCATCCCTTCGAGTCAAGAGATCTGACCTTGAGGTCATCCCATGGAGATCGAGCCAGCCATCTGTTAATAATGTAAAATACATTGACAGCTAAAAAACAAACACACCCCGGCAACATCCATCTCCTTCCTGCCCGTCGATATGTTTCCCTTATTTTTTATGTTTGGCCCCTGGACAACGTGACAGCATCGGTAAATCAAATTCTCAACCAAAATCGACTCCCCGCATGGTATCCAAACATGCATATATTTGATTATGTGATTGAATTATTACTTTTCCCCAGAGAAGAGCAGCTGAATGACAGTCTTTGTGGGTCTTTTCGAGCTGTTGGTATCAACACTGATCACTCAGCAGTCGATACCACACCACCCCCTTGTGGATGATTTACGTTATCATACTTAAAGATGATATCATAACTAAACAGAGTGCACTGACGCAGATTTCACAAGAGGGAACGAGATGATTTGGTGGATCCTGCTCGTACCTGGTTTCGGACACGATGTTGGTCAGCGCTCCACCCTGCAAGTACTCCATGATGACCCACAGCTCCTCCTCCACCAGGGCTGACTTGAACATCTCCACCACGTTCCTGTGCTGATAGTCCCTCATGATGACCACCTGCAGCACAAAACGTTCACAATGCACCAGCGTATTTGTTAAGGGATGTTACCAACAACGCCACATTTGGGTTTTCGGACACTGAAAGAGTTCTCAAGCAATTCAGTGGTGCAATAAAGCTAGGGAGAGACTGTTTCAAAGAGGAATCGATGCTGCACAGGCCAAGACATCCTGACTTTTACTTCTTTAATATGGATCATGCTCTGACTACGCAACTCAATAGTGTCTTTGATTACAGATCCTGCTTGGTAAACACCCACCTCTTTCAGTGTCTCCAAGCCAAAGCCAAGATAACCCTCCAGAGCCACAGAAGATGTTATACAACTGTTTTTACAGGCTGAGCAGCACTCCCAATGATGAGCAAAACTAATTTCCTGTGCAAAATCAAAACAGTGCCCCCTTGGAAAATTATCAGTTGATCCTGGTGTATATCCCATATATGGGGCTAATATGACTCACTTTTATAGGTCATGCTGACGTTGCACATGCCGCCTCTGCTGTAAAGATTCTTGGAAACAGGTACTCGTGCAATACTTTGAATTAACCATTACTGCAGCTTTATATTAATCAAATCAAATTCTTGTCTCCAAGTCTGACCCAGACCTTTGGTCATAAATCTGGACATAGGTGCATCCATTTAAAAACTGCAGAGGGATCTAATGTAGATCAAGGGCAACTTTCTGGCTGGACCAAACCACGCTAGATATTCCATGTTTGTGTACATGTGTGAAATGATATCCTCCAAGGAAACTCTTACTTTCTGTGTTTGTTTTCAGTTGGACTCTGAGACAATAATTTGAAATTTTTAATACAGAAATCCTGTTTATTTGGAAAGCTGTAGGACGCTTGTGTAGCTTGCCCAGATCAATATATGATGCTTACTGTGAGACCCAGTTTCACAAAGGTCATACTTTTGAAAAAGTAAAAACATTGTGCTAAAATATTACATCAGTAAAAGTGAAAGTCATTAGACGAAATCAATAGTTAAGTCTTAAAATACTTCATATTAAGAGCTTAAATATCGAAGGTAATTTCCTAGAAATAAATGTTCTTCAAGTAAAAGTAAAGTATTTATATATTGTCATGGTCTGAGTTTTTGGTTTACTTATTTCCCGTTTTGTTTTGTAGTTCTCTCCACATACGTCATGTTTTGCTTTTCACTTCCTTCCTTTTCTTGCTTTTTCCCCCCATCACCTATGATTCATTTGTTTATTAGTCCCTGTCTATTTAAGCCTGTGTTTCTCTTTCTCTTACACTTTTTCAGTTCATCTGTTCTGTTTCCCCATGTCAGTCCTGTTGCTCCTGTGCTCTTTGTCTTCCTGCCTGGGTTCCCGGTGCTTCTTTGGTTTGTATCTTTTTATCTTTTGTATACTTAACTCTCAGATTTGTCCCTGCCTGATTCTTATGATTTTGTTGCCTTTTGTATTTGCATTTTGTGTTTTTATATTTTGTAGCTTGGACTTTGGACGATTGGTGTCTGCTTCTGTTGTTATCTGCTGGCCAATACAATAAATTAATTTTAAAATGCACAACAATACAATGTACTTACATTCAATTCCATCACTGAACATATCCAAATTTTTGGGAAATACGCCAGGTTGAAATAAAACCAAATTAAACTTTAAATTTCAGAACTAAAAAATGGCAAGACTTAGGTTTCCTTAGATTTGTTGCTGTAAACATGCATGCATAACTTTTGTGTTGCATTTTTTTATGGGAATTGCTTTGTGCCAAGCTGGATACTCTACCTCATTAAAGAGCAACTCTCTCCTCTGCTGCCGCCGCAGGTCCATCATCTTCACCGCCACCTGCCTGCCACTGTGCTTCTCCGTAGCGATACACACCACCCCCGTCGAGCCCTCCCCAATCTTTACAAAGTTCTCCAGGTAAGACCGCGGATCGCCTTTGTCCACCACCATCTGCAGCGCCGCCTTGAACTGTTCGTGAGTGACTTTGGGTGGGTCTGGCGGTGGTCTGGGCGAAGGATGCTGTGGGGGTCTGAAGGCAGGGGAGCAGGTGCCTGGAGGGCTGGTGGCGAGCGAGCCTGTAGGGGAGGGTCGAGGTTGGGAAGGGCTGTCCTGGCGAGGGTAGGGAGGATTCGGGCATCCGGAGTGTCTGAGGAAGGGGTCGGGCCCGTTTGGCCTCAGTCCCATGTTGGGAGACAGGCCCAGCGTGTAGCTAGCTGACGAGCGAACAGTGCGCTGGGGTCTGATGCCGCCCACAAGAGGACTGCTGTTGCCAGTGGGCAGGAAGCCGGAGTGGTACCTCACTGCCGACTCCGCCTGCAAGATAAGAGTAAATGGGTGAGTAACATTAAGGGAGAGAGCTGAGAGAGAGTTGGCCGCTTGCCTGGGGTCCGAGACCTGCGTTAAAAGTGAATGTAAATCAAGTCCTTCACTCCCACTCTGCATCCACTTCACCTGATACGACCCATGTAGGGATGTTGCTATATGGACCCAAGTGTCTCACTAAGATCTTGCCAAACACACCGTTTCTCAACTTTAACAACCCCACTGGCACTTTAAACACACATTTCATATTTAATGTTAGAGTTACATAAAACACCCAACCCCAACTTTAATCACCTTTAGTGTAAAAGTCAGTCGATATGCAGCCTCGCTGAAGTTTCCACTACCTCAGCAGGAAAATGATCCCCTATCAATTCCTGACAAAAATCTTGTATTTAATGGATTCAGAGCTCATGCAAAAGCATGCCGTGCACTAATAAGATGATGTACATGATGCTAGCAGAAGTATGCATATATTGTGTCTCCTGCGAATGATGCATAATGAAACTGCACACTGTAGTGCCAGGCTTACTTTCAGGTCATAGGAGGAGAATGGCCGCCCGGGGCTATTCTGTGGGTGCATGTACATCGGAGGGTTGGGCCGGAGTTCCGCGGTGACTGTCATCTGATCTCCATGAGGCTGCTGTATAGTCATTGCTGGGCTGTAAAAGCAAGCTATAGGTCTCTGACTTGGAGGCATTCCCCTGGGCAGCTGGAAATCTCGCTTCCATATCACTCTCTCCTGAGGGCTGCCCACCTCACCACTCATATAAGCCCCGTGACTTAGCATCGGGATGTTCTGGGACTGGGGCGGTTGCGATGGTCCCTCCGGGGAGGTGATGCCGACTTCATAGGTGGACTTGGCTTTTGGCAGGATCCCATTGGGCTGCAGAGTGATGCTCTTCTTCATGCCCAAGTAGGGCGTGTTGGTCTCGCTGTGGATGTTCCGGGTTCTGTCCCTCCAGTCGTCTTGACCCGCATCGTCCTCGTCCTCGTCGTCCTGCGTCAGGCCTTCGTACTGGTAAGGGTCTCCCTCATTCACCTCCCCCAGCCTTCCCAAAGACTGCGCCCTCTTCCTGGCTGAGGGGCTGCTCTTCCTCAAAGAGTTGGAGCTGGTCACAGACAGACGGCTCATGTCATTGATCATGGCTGTGATGTAGTCTCCGTGACCGATCATGCTCCCACGCACAATGGTCTGAAAAAGGAGGAAGCGTTCATCACTGTGTGCATGCCACGATCACATTATAGAAGGATTTCAGAGTGAAAGGAATAATGAGGGTGACATAACCATTGCTCAGAGGCGAGTTAAATTTAGACTTGAGAATCTGTAAAGGACATCTTTGTCATTCCTCAAAGACAGTGACTTAAATCATTTCCCTTGTGGCCTATTTTGACAATGCACTGACAAATATACCAAATGTTTCAAGAGGCACACTACAAATATAGAGCCTCTGCAACTATTAATATGTTACGATTATCAGACACTTAAGTTAACTGTTCCAATGACCTTTCAGATGGTATGCATCAAGGCATTAGAAAAACAAAGGCTGAAACGTGCCCTGACAGAAAATGATCAAACTTATGATCCTATTATAGCCAGAATATTGTTACTGTAGTAACAGACTGCATGGTGGCTCATTAGTCCCTCTCAGGGTAGAGTCATGTTCAGTTCACAGCCAGTCAACAGCCTCTCCTGTTTCCCTGGTTCGGTGCCATTACATCTGCACAGGGGGTAGAGGTCAGATGACACTCCATCTACTGTAGCACCTCTGAGAGAGGACAGAATGACAAGTGATAATGGCCTTGGTGAGGCATGCCATTTTAAAGAGTTTGAAACATATATGTATATATATATATATATATATATATATATATATATATTCCCCAGAATCAATTCACAAATTCCTCCCTTTGTGTTCAAATCAGAGCAATAATCTGAAGCAGCCTTTTGCATTTGGAAGATGACAGTCATCTTGATGACACTATTGAAACCACAAGCCCTGTAAAGCATCTGTAGAAATTCTCATTCTCGTACAGGATTAAATAAAGCTCTGGCTTGTTTGTATTTCTTTAAACTGATCACAAATGTCTCTGGTAGCGCTAAGCCCAGGATGTAGCGAAATAATCACCGATAGTGACAAATCTGGTGGGACAACAGGGCATATTTCAGGGCAAAACAACACTTTGATAACTCGTTAGCTATGGTTAGCATTCAACCACTTCCCAGCTAACATAATCACTTGACTATATCCAGTATGTTTCACCTCCAGGCTTAAAAAAAAAAAACAAAAAAAAGTGTCCGAGATGTGTTGGACTCTAGCTAGCAAAATGCTGACATGATGGCTCTCATATTGATCAGCACAAATCACATCAGCACATTAATGAAATGTTGGTGTTTTTCTCAATTTTCTTTCCTGTAGGGTCAAACACAGCCTCGACAGTGCACTCAGTGAGGCGTGGATATCCTTAGATTTGCAGCCTTTATCACTCACTGGCATTTCCTTTGCTGTACCTGCACTTTTTATCCCTTCTGCTTGACATCTGTGGGAAGGCACCATGGACTGTTATTAATTGCCTGTGTGGAGTAATAAATCTTGTGGCCCCTCTGAGCATTCAACATTGTACAGTCAGTGTACACAGCAGGGTCATTAGCCAAGCCCCATGATAGATAAGAAAGCAAAAAGACGGGGGAGGGGTGCAGGCCTTCCTTTCACCACGTCATCAGAGGATTATGGCATTTTCTGAGACAGCAGAATCCCTCTGCAGCACTGAGGGACTCTTCTGCATCAATAAAACTAGTAGCATATGTTTATGCATAAGCCTCTCTGAGATTAAAAAGCTAAATATGAGAAGGAAAACTCATCACAATAGCTTAATGAGGATCTTGTTGAATGGTGATGGTGATCAGCTCAAAGTGAGGTCAATGGATCAATAGAGTTCAGTGGAAGGTGGGGTGTACCTTCTTTGGCCTCAGCTCCACTTCGGTGATCCTGGAAGGGTCCACCATTGGCTTTGGCCTGCGCAGGTTCTCTATCAGGCTTTGCCATTGTGTCGGCAGGCCCACGAAGCAGCCGTGCTTGGCGTCGAAGGAGGTGTGGACACGATGTTCAAAGTTCTTTGGCGCTGATATCTCAGGCCTCTTCTTTTTCTTCTTGCGAAACATCCTCAAGTCCACGAGGGCGACAGCTTGGCCTCTTCAAAATGTCCCTGTAGAGAAAAGCATTGAGCCTTTTAATAAACTGCACTCAAATTACACACAGCACATGTTCAAGTAACTGTAATCTTGTCATTTAAATATAAGCAAATCTCCTGCTGCGGTGATCAAAAAGATGTTCTCCGACCAGGTGTATTCAAATTTAATCTGACAACAGATGATCCCTCCACGTGGGAGAAAGTGTTCAAACAGCTCATCTAAAAAGCTGTTCCATGTCTGGGATGTGTGTGTGTGTGTCCCACGCTGCCGTGCTGGCTGTCACGAGCTTGTGCCTGTGAGAATGGCTCCAAGGAGAGTGGATGGATTTGTAAGCACATGTGTAATGAAGGATATCTGGTCAATTAAGGCTTATTCATTCTCTGTGCCATTTTACTGATGAGCACGCGGCCGTGCTGGCCAGCACCCACAGGCTTTCAGTGCATTAGCAGGACAAGGAGTACAACACACAGACACGCACTCATGCACACACACATCCACACAAACACAAATATATTGTGGCAGGATATCCTTCATGAACCCTTCATACCCCGTCCTAATTAGTAGCTTGTGTGCCCTTGATTGCAGAGAGAGCTAACCACTTAATCCGTGGGTGGATGGTCCTGAATTCGAGCCACTAACTCGGGTCAACCATATGTTAAGCTTCACATTTTTTTAAGTGTAGGGACAAAATTAAATACAATTTATACATGTTATTTCCTCAGCTGCACAGCTGTACTAGGAGATAATCACTCAAATGTAAGTCCCATGATTAGTATTAATACTGTTTCCTGTAGCTCACGGAATGGAGGACGTTCCAGCTAGCCATGCTAGCAGCCAGGCTCAGGGGATTGCAAGTGCTGGTCTTTTGGTTGTTTCATGACAGGACACGAGAGGAGACGACAAGTGATGTAATAAGCTGTACTCGATGACATGGAATAAACATGGCTGCCGCCATGCATATTTCATGCCAGTGGTCTGGTAAATCATGCACAGCAAAGTGCTTAGAATATGAGGGATGTTGGAGAACAGTACACATCTACTGCATCTGTAAAGTCATCCGTGGTGTAAGTGCGGCTGCAGCTTTGAGCAAAGGTTTTGCTTTTTTTTTTTTTTTTGCTCGTGATGGCGATGTCGGGCAGTCGGTTCAAGTCCAGACGGAAAAATCTTGATGACCATCGTCATAGCTGTAACTACTTAGCTGATTCCTATTGTGATATGCTGCCCCCTGTTTGTTCTGGGTATGAATTGTACAGCCGGCCAATTCTTACATACTGCACCTTTAAGTGTTTAAGTACTTTTAACTTTAATATCAACAAGCACTGTACATCAAGTGGCTGCCTGTAGTTGAATGCGCCCTGCCTGCTACTAACGCTTCAGTTCAAAGCACCACTGTGCCTTCGTACAGCCTCACATAGCCACTGGCCTGATGTATGTGACCAGTGCAGAGGCCTGCAAGATGCCCCCTAGAATATCAGATACAATCTCCCATCATGCACTGTGAAATGGTGGGAGTTGAGTAAATGAGTTTTGCAGTCGCCCGCAGCACAGCAGGGTGATCACGCTGGCAGCCTCTCCTCTCCCCACCTCCGTCCTCAGATCAGCATGGCTCTAATCGGCGTCGGCGACACCTGTTACGAGGTGCTACATCATTGACAACCCCACGCCACCCCCCCGCCCCCCACCACCGCATCACCAGAAGGTAGCAGGAGGTCAGGCCCACTGGTCACATCAGCTAAAATCCGCCTCATTACAGGAAGGCGGGTTAAGGACGACAGAGAAGGGGGGAAGGGGGGTGTGTCGCCCTCCAAGGATAATTCAATCACATGGCTAATATGCTAAGTGTTGCATAAGCGCATCACTCTGTGCTCTCCCTATGTACATAATGTGGTGCTGGGAAGGACTTTAATTCTATCTGACAGGGACATTATGGTGTGAGGGCTCTCAGGAGGGGGGAACAGGAGCTGGGGCCAAGATTACAGTCAGACCCGGACATATCAGAGAGACAGGGACCCAGTTTCCTTCCCTAAGACACTGAAAGGCTTTTAACCACCAAATGTGGCTGCTTTTTGGATGACCAACGCCTGAGAAAACAGAGGAGGGCTATCTATGTTTTTTTTTCTTCTTTTCTTTCTTTTTCAGCTTCCTAAGAGACTGTCCGCTTATATAGCTTGGTTTGGATGTGCAGATGTTGGCATCGCCTGAACAAATATTTACTCATGTATCTTTTTACAAGCAGATCAATCAATATTTACTCATGAGTCAAATGCAAACTGCTACAGTCCTCTGCTGCCAGCAATAACAGGGCGATTCAGGCGCAAATAGGATGGCATTTCTGTGGGACTTTATCAAGATTCCTCCGAGAGCAGAGCATATCACAGCATTCATTATTCATTCTCGAACACGGTTCCCCCTTTGAAGACTCAAACTAGCCACTGTTAATATTAAAGGCACAAACACACACAAACACTTGGTTGATTCACGCCAGGGCAAAATCAAATATACAGCTGATGCAATCATTGAGTTACGAGCTTTGATCACATGCAACTGGCCTTACACTGACCTCTCCGACTCCACCAAGCTTCTGACTGTCTTGATAACAATATGCTATTGAATTCCAAGACCCCCTCGCATAATACGTATGCGTGGAGCTGAACTTGCACTGCACATAATCAGGCTTTCTGGTCACATCCCCCCCGTAAACTGCAGGGACTTGACCCTATGCCTCAGTGGCTTGTCTTGAATCTATCAAAGTGCTGAGGCAAAACTAAGCCCGCCGCTGTCAGGGAATATGAAGAGCCGAAAAAAGGATGAGGTCACTTCGAAATTGTGCTACATTAGGTGTTATTTCTACAACTGTGGGTAGGAGCAAAAAAAAAAAAAAATTAAACAGATCCAAGCGTGCGACCGGCAAACCCACAAATCACGTCACCGGGACATAAAAATCTCACTCACCGAAAATCACATGAGCATAAAGCTGTTTGTGGCAAGTCGGCTTGTGAAGTCTGACTCAACAAAAAACAAACAAACAAAAAAAAGACGATGGAGCGTGCAAATTGTGTAAAACATGCATCCCATTTTCTCTGCAAGAATCCACACTTAATCGCAGCGACGCTCCAGCCTTACCCCCCGCACAGCTGAGCAGAGAGTCTTCACCTGGGTCTCTCACGCCACGCAGAAATGCAACCAGGCAATCCATATGTTTTCCACCTACAACATTACAGAAGAGGAGAGGGCATGCTCGAATTCCTGTCATGTTCAGATCACCCCGAGCAGGAGTTGTGGATGAGTGGGAGGAGATCAGCAGATAGGAGAGATATTGGATTTGCTCGATGTTAGCGCTCCGAGCTCTGTTGAATGATTTTTTTTTTTCCTGTTTGCCCTGATTTCTGCCTCTATCTTTTTGTGTTGGCATGCATGCAGAAATGTAGTTAGAGCGCAGGTGACTGTGCTCGCAGGATTAGTATGGTGTTCAGTCCTTCACTGATCTAATTTTAGGACACATCATGCACAACTTTCATGAAATTTTGTATGACATTCATAGTCCCCAGAAGATGAATTTAGAGACCATCTTAGGCCACTTACAATATTGACATTTCTACAATGCTTGTTGATATTACATATCACATTGGATATTACATTGATAATACATATTTAGGCATGAGTTTTGTAGCAGGAGGTGGAGGGTATGTTGGTGGAATGGGAAGGCCGCTTAGACAGTGACTGTATTTCAAGACTGTATTTCAACAATTGTTTTGTCATTTGTCATTTTTGTGTCAAACCACTAGATATTTTTCAGGAGACCCTGGGAAGATTTCCAATGTGTTTTTTGGTGACAAAAACCAGATATTTTTGGCAGGAAGTCAGGACATTTCCAGCCGTGTTTGTGGCGACAAAAGCAGGTATATAAAATCAAAACATGATGTTTTCCTAACCCTAAGTGTTTTATGTGCCCAGACCTAACAGAAGCTTGAGCACAGATTTGACCCAACATGAAACTGAAACCTAAAGAAATGTTAACTGTCAACAGAAAGATATGTTAAGTGTCAACATATCTGTGGTTTGTGGAACTGTACACTGTCAACATTTATTTTGGTCACTGGGTTATTGGTGATCACCAGCCTTTTCTGCTATTTAGCATTCTAACATGCTAAACTATGATGAATATTATAATTGTTATTGTGTGCATGTTAGCATGCTGGTGTTAGCGTTTAGCTCTAAGCACCACTGTGCCTTATGGGGCTAATGTGTAGGATTTAGTTGCATCTCATGTTGAGTTTCAACCTACTGAACACGTCTCCCTTTACACACCCCTATGGTGGCAGCTTAAAACACAAAAAACGTAGTTTGTTGTGTTTGGTTTGTCCATTCAGGGCTACTGTAGAAGCATGGACTCTGTGGGATGTGACCTGCTCCCTCTCTAGGTTCAAAAGGCTCATTCTAAAGAAATGAAAACACAATTCTTAGTTTCAGTGACGATGAAAACATACTTATGAATATGAAATTCCATGTCTGCCCCTAAGTCTCCCTCAACCCTGCACACTGGATGTTTAAGAAAAGTCTCGCTGAGCTGTTAGCATAGCTGAATGCTCTTATTCTTGTTCATTGATTTACAGGTTAAATTATAATTAAAATTGATTCACAAAATAATAGAATTGAACTATTCCCTTTCAGCTGACATTGCCCTGATAATAACTGATGACAGCCTCACAGAGCCATAAGCCACATTGGCTTGTTTAAAAATGTAGCAGAATGCTTAGAATTTCGGGAGGCTTAGGAGCAAAAAGAAAAGTACAGGGTGAAGATGCGTGCCATTTCTTTCCAAAGTGGTCATACAACTTTCTCAGTCCTCGATGTATTTGTATCGCTAATAAAAGCTCCACTCAGGGGTAAGGACACAATGTGGAGCACATGCAAGGGCATGTTAGGGTGAATGTTGTGGACTAGTTTCTGGAGAAGAAGTGAAGTATCAGGCCAAGTAAAGGTGCAGAGAGCGTGCAAATGACACTAAAAAAAGACAAGGCAAATCATATTCAGTGAAACAGCCAATTATGTCCATATTCTGCGTTTACACTGAGTCTGTAAAATAGGACATTAAGCGTGGATGACCCACATTTTAACAGAAGACTTCATTGATGTTGACATATCTTGGGGTATTTAAAATGTCACGTAACTCGCAGCGATGCGTCATGTGTAAAACCTCCCCTCAAACCTTTTTATCAAGCGGTGCAAGTCAGATGTCGCCGCAATTCTGAGAAAGTAAAAAAAAAATGAGAGAGCTTGTCTGTCACTTTCTCATGTGCTGAATGAGTAAGAAAGGGCCCCGGGATCCAGAGCAAATATGGCGAAACGTGATGTCCGTGCCCAACAATGTGGGCTGTCAGTTCTTCAAGGGCAAACATCTGCGCAGGAGTGCACATCAGTCCCGTGTTAATATTGACAGGAGGAAACAAGAAAATGAGAGGTCGAGACGGCGGGAGGAGAAAAGAGCGGGGGAGGAGAGGGGGAGTCTGGACACTCAGATGTAGTGACAGAAAAAGAGATGGAGAAGATGAAGGGGAGGAAAGCGAGAGCACGGACAGAGGAAAGTATAAGGACAGATATCAAAAGTGTCAGCGCCCCAAAAATTAGTGTTCACATGTCTGAATATGTTCTGTTGTAAAAGATGTAACCTCTTTCCCCCATCATCTTGAGCGGCTCTGTTCGCAGTAAACAAGCGAAGGGGATTTGAGGACATCAGCGCAAGCACATACATCATTCCGTCACCTGACATAATGGCGCTGATTCTCCCAGATGGGGAAATGGACAAGAAAAGCAGTTTGTTCCTGCCCTGAAGTGACAACTGTGGACATAAATGCACAGTAAAAGCAATAGTCTCTATCTCCTCCTAACACCTTCACATAATGACATTGTAAAAGGCAACACTTCTAGCGTCCCGGGGCTTTTATGGGATGTTCTATTGATGCTGACACATCACAAGGAAAAACACACTCCTAACTCAGGAAGTATGCAGTGTAACAATATGCATACTAAAGGCTGGAGTCAGGAGAGTAGGGAAATGCAGCACTGACCGACACTCTGTTTAATTAAAGATCCTCTTGGCTCTCACAAGTGCTTTGAACAATTTGACGCTGTGCTGATAGAGACATATGATCAGCCTGGACCAATGGTACGAGCCCAACTCTTCTCTCTTGGGTCTAATTTATTGATGCGCCGGGCCCTGGTGCAAGCTTTACTGTACGCTCATGTGCTTATGAAAGCTTTGATTTATATTTTTTTTAGCCCAGGCCTCAGCGTGTCTCTCCCAGGGACAAAGCGCCAACCATTTTTAACCTCAGCTTCCTTCACAGTATCAATCTGCACCGACTCTGCTGCCCTCCTCTGTCACCCGGCATGGGTGCTGTTCCAGCCCAGAGAGGGGAATCATGGCACGCTGTCCCAATTTGGACTCAGAGCCTGTTTTAATCCTTAGTGCTTGACGTCTCGTGGCCGGTGGCAACGCTAAGCTGGTAATGCACGCTGTCCTTCGCTGACATGAACATGACACGAGCATTCCTGAAAACAATCACAAAAACGGCGGGGGGCACATGAAAATGATGTGCCACCTTCACTTGCGTGCTGCGTTTGAGGTCCCCTATCACTTCCTGTCCTGTCAGCGTCCCGAGTACATGCACAAGGGTTTGTGCTGCCAGTTTGTGTTGAGTGCGAGAGCAAGATGGGCAACGCAAGACGGCCTTAAAAAAGGAAAAGGACGACTTTGGAAGACGCGCATATCGTCCTCAGTGGAGCAGATGTCCAGCTGTGTGTGTGTCTGTGTGTCTGTGTGTGCGTGCATGCACCAAAGAGACCTTCTCTGTCACCTCCTCTACCCTTTCTCTCCTCCTGCTTGAATATCAATGAGTAACTTGAGACACAAACACATGGTAGTTTAAGAATCGCCTCACTGACATCATCGTCATACCCCCGATCATCATCGCGCTTCTGGTCGATCTGATCTTAAGCGCTGATCCCTTACGGCCTGATAACACAAGGTGCACAGCTCTTAAGCAGCTGCATGAATGTTGTGACTGTGCCAGTGTAAAATGAGTGCTAAAACTAAAATCCATACACTTCTTTAACACGCCTAAGCTCGAATTGATTTGGGATTTCAGCCTCTATCAGTGAGACTAATAGAGAGACAGTACAGACCTGTTTTCACCAACACAGGGCAGATCACTTGCGTCTTAATGTTTAAAATTCAGAATCAAACAGATTACAGTTCAAACATCGCCTCCCACGCGTTATGCAAGCGCTCATACAACAGGTTCTCCAATGATTACATTCACCGAGTAAATGTTGTTACAAAAATATGTCACATGTCGGTCTCCTCTCCTCTCCTGTGACTGTTTTTTCCAACAGCATCCCTTCACTGAAGTGTGTAGCAGCTCCAGTCCTCACACACTGGTAGGACCGGAGAGATCACCTGAGAACTCAAGCCTACACACACACACTAGTATACACAAATGGTACGGACGGGAAGCTTCTGTCCACAGTGCCCGTAGCAAGTGGCACAGTCTGTGTTTGTCAGGTGGGATCCGTCTGGAAGACCGTTTTAGAGATTGTTGCATCCTTTTTTTTTTTTTTTCCCGTGAAATAGAGGTTGGGGGCAGGAGCAGGGAGAGAGATGGGGGGTTGTGGGGATTTTGAGAAGGAGGGGTGAGCAGAAGGTGAAGGCTCCATCACTGAATACATCCAGAAACCCTCACTGTCTTCCCTTTTTCTCTCGCTTTTCAACCCCCACATCAGCACCAGGCTGCACTGCATTCCGCTCACAGCCGCTCCACCTCCTTCTTCTTCTCCATCCACCACGACTGATGCCTACCGATGGCACACACACTAGCATGCTCTTTATCAATGACGTTAAGCCTCTTTTCCTGTCCCCCTCCACCCCCCACCCCCTCCTCTTTACCCCAATCTCCCTGCTATGGAGCGAGGAAACGGGGCTCTGGGGGGATAAATCACTGTTAGAAGAAGGGAGAGGGAAAAAAAAATCAGTCATCCCCCTTACCTTGCTGTCCAGTGAAGAGGAGAGCCTCTCTCCACCAGGAAGGATTGGAAGCCAGAGTGCGCACACACACACACACACACACGCGCGCTCACATACACTATTATCTGCCGCTCACTCACATTCACACACACGCATGCACTCACACACGGACATGCACGCTCCCCCTCTCGTACACACAGCGACGAGGAGGGCTGGCTCTCAAGCGAACGCACACTGCAGGCTGCCGCTTGCCTGGGAAAGCCTGATGCGTTCCTCCCTCCAGGCAGAAGCACACACTGCCATCTCAAAGGCTCTTTGTTGGGGCTGATTCATCGCCGGCTCCGTGGCAGAGTGCTGGTCGGTGTAGCGGTGCCTGATCCTGGGGACACAGGGTGAACCGTGCAAAGGAGGGACAAAGCCATGAAGAGGAAAGGCAGCATCCAGGAGGAGAGACTATCACGGCCCCATACAGCTCCTTCCATCCCCCCCTCTCCTTCTCCCTCTCCTGCTCTGGCTCACTGTCTCTCTCTCTCTCTCTCGCTCGCTCTCACACACACACTCCCTCCCACCTCTCTCTCTCTCTCTCTCTCTCTCTCTCTTTATCACTTCCCTCCTTCTCCTCCTCCCACTCCCTCATTGGGCTGCAAATGAATTGATAGCAGTGAGTGTATGTGTGTGTGCGTGTGTGTGTTTAAGCTGGTTTCCAGTGACTGTAAGAAGAGGAGAGGCTCCCATACACCTCATCACCTGGGATACCTTTCATCTACCCCGCCCTCTATCTCTCCCTCTGTTCTCCTTTGCACCTAATGTGGGTGACATGAGAACACGAGGGCGCTGCGTTCGCCCAGCGTGCTGCTGTTCAGTCAAATGCATTATCCATGGAATGACGGGGTCAGGGACGGCAGATGGCGGGAGGGGTCGCCGTGCTTGTATGCGTGCGTAAAGACGGGGTGCAATCCTCATCCCCACAATCTGTTTGCGAGTCCGCTGTGACCCAAAAATGGCCACAAGAAACTGAAGTTTGCAACACTGCGTCCTCATTATGTGACTGAAACATTCCCCTCTCTTTTCACCACAATCATTTCCTGAATAATTCATACTGCAGCTAAGACCAGACACAAAGAAGGAAAATGTATTAGGGTCAAGTCGTGCGGAAATGGCTCGCAGAGTGAGTCAGATTTAGGGCACACATGTAGCGCATGGCGTTCTGATATGAGACACGCAACGGCACTACTAGCAGGCTTAAATAATGATGTCCCTCCTTACACATCAAATAAAGTCAAGTGAAAAAGACTCCTCTGAGGGCAATCTGCATAATAATGACAGATTTCCCTGTTGGGGGTATAGCACACTTGCCCCCTCTCGACCACTCTTACTTGTCAGCATTATTGTCACAGATATTTATTGGCTTGGCTACATTTTACGGCCTCGCATGACTTAGTTTCTTGATTTCCTTTGAGCTGTGAACAGCAATAAACGGCCTTGTAATAGGTGTCTTCATGTGAAAAAACTGGTAGTCATCACCAAAAGTCTCCTGTTTACTCAGGCAATCCAATGGGCCGTTTGTACTCACACTCAAATTGCTTTGTGGCCAGTATGAAGGGAAGCTGTCGGGGTCAAGAGGTTGATTAATGTAACATTTCTGTCTTTATGGCAGAGTTTACTGAGCCTGAGCAGTTTTTCTCTGCAGAACAGCAAATGCATGATATTTTATATGGAGGGTAAACTTTGCCAAAAAGAAGAGCATCTCTTGTTTCTATTAGCCTTACAACTATATTTTCTTATTATATCAACTGCAATGCTGCAATGATGACTTTATTTCAAAATTAAATACATTTTATTGATGACTGAGTTTATTACAAAAATATGAACTTGTATCTATTTATTAAGTTTTTGTAATCTATCTATTTGAAATTAAATTTTATTTTAAAAAGTCAATATGTTGACTTTGTCATTATTATTAGTCTAGTCCTCAAAGTACTTTGAATAAATTAGGGTAAAAAAAAATCTGATTTTGATCTGAAGACTAAATAAAACTGTACTTATGTGCCTGATTTTAGAGTGTATAATGACAGTTTTATGCGTAAAAAAATAAATGCAACAGTAGCCAAATAATTACAAGGAAGTCCTTTACAAATTGTGTATTTAAGGACATGTTATATTCATATTTTCTTCTTTTGTTAGTATAATAATGATTATATCAATATCAATTATGAATAATTGATTTTTTTTTCAAACACATCACTATGGAAAGACTGAGTTACTGAGTAACTAATGCTGACTATGATTGCCCTTAGCTCATGAAGGACTAAAAGGGTTTATTCAAATGCATTTGTCAGCTTTACTGTCAGACTTAATGATCTTGCTTAAGCATCTCCTTAACAACATTGACCCCCCATTTGGATAAATAGTGGGAAAATAGCCTGTAATGTAAAAGAGGGCTTACAGTGAAAAAAGAAGTATTAAACCACTATGTCATTAAAATGAAAGCCCAGGGGCCACATAAGTGATACTGCCTTAATTGTTTGCATTTCAATTCAGTCTATTGTTTCTGTTGAATCTGTGAGGATTACACCAGGGGTTACCAGGGTTCAACCTATACAGCTAAAGCAAATGTAATTTCTTGTGAAAATCCATTGACATTTACAGATGACCTATAAATCCATTTTAATTCTGTAGCAGTAAGACAACTAACGCTTTTTCATTCTCGCGCTTGCTCACCGATAATGTTATATGTACGTAAACCTGTTTCTGCCCAGAAAAGACAAGAAAACAGATCACAAGTCAAATTAAAAACAAAAACCCTCAAGGTACTGTAAGTCACAATTATGAGGTAATATGTCACAACTATGACTTATTAAGTCATAATCATGTGATGGAAAGTATCAAATATTGATAAAAACACAAACATGGGGTGGTAACATCTGGATCACATGGTAATACCAGTCCCCTCCGAATAGGGCAACGCATTGGCTTTACGTAGCGCTGTGGTCCAGGGGGAACACTGTTTTGATTTACTGTGTACTTGCTGTATTGAAATGACAATATAGGCCATCTACAGTCATAATGTTGACCTACTATATCAACATTTCTGACAATCAGAACTATATATATAAAAAAGACTTTGTAAATGAAGTTTAGAATTGACTGACCCACTCCACATGTGTTACAAGCATAAATAAGTAGCAGTAAATCAAGTGAAAGATGCTTTGTGGCTGCACTTGAACAAGACAACCTTTTGTCACTGTTAACCTTCTCTGTCGTCACTTTTAAACGTCATTATAAATCGATCACACAGTACAGCTGTTAAGCATATTATGAGCCGCGATCAAATATCATACTTGTTTAGTTGTCCGACAACAGAAAACAGATTTTTTGTTAGTTTGTTCTTTTGAATCTGTTTGGGTGAAACATGGTGGAATTTTGCCGTTACGGACATGGCAGATTAGCATAGGAATTAGGATCACAGACAAACTACAAATGAATAATATGTGTGTGCAGGTCATAGTGGTGATGTAAGAATAGAGTTTAGGCGACACACGTTACAGAGTTCTCGTTCCTGACTGGATGAGGTGGGCAGGGATGCAAGAAGATCTATTTTCTATTTTACTGCATGAGTGAGGCGAGGGGAGACCATACAGTCCGCACATAATGACAGTGATTACTGTTGGAATATAGAGATATTCAAAACTTATTTAAATTTGTTTTTTTAAATACACTATTTACAGCAGCTTTAAGAACTGCAAAGCTTCAACAGAAAAAGTGAGAGTCAACATTATGAAATAGTAGATGTTTTTTATTAGTAAACTCAGAAATTTTGCATCTAGTTTCATTTCATTTGCTCTAATGAGCTTCCATACTCCCCCCGCAGAAATTGGTCTCATGATGTGATGGTGCATTTTGGAAATTCCCCCCCCCCCCCTCCTCCTTCTTGCCTGGCCAGCCAAGAGCAGTTCACCTCGATATGAAATACTTCAGAGCGAGGCAACAGAGACTTGGGGAAGATGACTTTCTGTGAACTGGTGCATGCAAGTAAACACGGTAAAAATAGGTTAAGAGCTCCGGCCTGAAACATGGCCCACACAGAGCGTCTGAGTGTTCTTGTCCATCAGAGCAACGGTGCTGGACAAAAAGCTCTTCTCTGAGGGGCCCTGTCCAAAGCGCATTAAGGAAAAGGTAGCCTGCTTCCACCATCTGTCCGCTGCAGTAAGAGAAAGCTATGGATTTTCTGTCTGAGGCGCTATCGGAGTCACTAGCCGCTCGCTTCCGCCGGGATGAGCTTTTAATAAGTCCGTGCCAAACAGCGCGCCGTGGAGGACGCATTACGATGTGGTTATGCTGTGTTATTATGAAAGGGGAGTGCGACGTGTTGCCTATCGTTTATCACTGTATTCCAGCCGCTCTCTCGGTGCTAAGCCTAACACTCAAAGCAGGGACAGTTTGGGAACTCACCAGTTGAGGGGATCTCGGCTGACAGTGTCATATCTCCAGTATGAGATTACAGTGCGCTCCTCCAGTGGCTCCACGCTGCACCGCGGCACGTCGGGAGAGTGACCTCTTGGGGATGACCGAGGTTTGTGCTGGCCGCCACTGCTGCAAAGGCTGGATTTCACTTGCTAATGAGCCCAGCCACCTATCTCCCAGCCATTCATCACCGCCTGCCCCGGCGAGCTGCCTGCGTGTGAAGTACATCCCATCATCACTGTAGATTAGGTTCACTCCCACCACTCCAGTCAGCGGGCTCCTGGGTAACCTCTCCTTGGACAATGATTAACATGTGGGCCAGCTGAATGCATGATTTGCTGCTGAATATGTTATGCCTGGTGGTTAAGTGTTGGGATTCTTTTTTTCTTTCTTTTTTTTTAAAAAAAAGCACAAGAATAAACTTCAGCGAGGGACTTAAATTAAGTCACTTCATTAGAATAAGGATCATAATGATGGCATTTATGACCACTTAATGCAGATTGTTCCTACTGTTTTGTTTTGTTTTTTTTTACTCATGCCCGCTCTTAATATTGCAGCAGCAGATTGCAGTCAACACTAAATTGTTCTAGGGCCCCATTAGTAATACAAATATCATTACCATACTTTCCCCTTGCATGCCCCCTGCTGACAGTGCATTACTAGAATCTCCCTCAGCCTAAAACACACACACACACACACACACACAATTCCACTATTCATCCGCCAGACGTTTTAACAAGTTTATTGAACACCAGTGACACATGGCCTAGAAGGGACATTTCACTCAGACTGAGAGATGAAACCCTGTTAAATCTCCTCACTGAGGCCATCGTTCAGCTGTGCTGGATTGTACTAAAATACCTGTTTTACAACTGAATAAAAAAGCAGCACAAACATAAAAAACGTTGTTCTTAAGAACAATACAGTTAAGAAAAATGGGGGGAAAAAAATAGTGAAATCAGACTTGTGCTGTGGTAGAAAAGCATGTTTAGTATTTACAAACAGTGGACACATGACAGGTACAATCCAGTAGCGTTTTAGATAAGACTATGACACTTATTTTACTTAAATTACTAAAGTTTAGTTGAAATTGTGTAGACGTTATTCCACGTTGGGCCTAGTTTGTCAAATTTTGTACCAGAAAGAGTTTTTTGTATTTTATCCAGTCCAACAGAACTAAAATAACAAGTCTTCAGTTCAAAGTGATTTTATGAACCCGTTTGTATTCTTTACCTTTCTGAGTAACTGAATCTCAATAAACAAACACGTTTATAGCAGGATAACACACAATACATAAAAGTAATGACATGATACTTGCATGTAAAGTTCTGTCTAAATGAAAGTAAAACTCCATAAAAAAAGCAATATCAAATCTTCAGTCTTCTTAGATGTATCAGTTTGAAGCATTGGCACTAGCTTTATCTGTTTGACCTCTGACTTCCAATGATTCCTGTGCCATCTTTTTGAAGTAGCGTTCAGCCCGCACTTCCTCAAAGCAGAACTCGGTGGCGCCGCTGAGCAGCAGCTCTTTACAGTACATGCTCTGCTCTTGAGGTTTTCCTGATTCTGCCTTCTGCTGTTGCTGATGGTGCTCCTGTAGTCTCTTTAGAGGGGTTTCCTCTCTGCAGGGCTTACGAGACGATAAAACTGTGTTCACCGCCGGATTGATCTTACATGGAGTCCTGAGGATGAGATATGGGAGATGCCATCAGAGAAATGTTACTGACATAGCCTGTAAAGTCTTATAACTTAGACATTTATGAATATGGTTAACACTTACATTTGTTTTTGTTATTATTAAAGTAATAAACTAGTGATGACTCCCAAATGACCACAACACACAATGTGGTATAGACTGTTTTGTCTGAACATCCCCCCAAGTTTTTATTTTAACATACATCAAGGAAATTTTAACTGGTTATGAAACACTTCCAACTGAATTGTGATGACTCTATATGACCTACAAAAGCAAACGAGACCATCAGTGAGATGACTGACTTTTTCTCTGCAATTAAAATAGTTAATCTTCATGCCTGTTGGGTGTGATTCCAACTTATCTGGGTCAGGTGGGTGATAAAATCAAAATTAAACTATGTTTTATAACAGAGTATTCAGGGGGTTCAGAGCTTGAGGAGAGAAGCTTCTCTGTAACCTGGTGGTACATAACAGCATTCAAAAAAAAAAAAATCATTGTTTCATCTTTGTCATCTTTCGTCTCACAGAGACAGAATCAAAAATACTTGCGATGAGAAAAGCAGGATCACAGTTACAGGAACCTCTTTATTTCATTATCTAACTTCAGAAACATGTTGCTTGAATGTCTGATGAGTAAAGTAAATGTTCTGCAAATAAATACAGTTACTCAAAGCTGCTGATAAAAACAAGATTCTTGTGGTTAACTCACATTGTTGGAGGCTGGTCTGTCTCCTCCACAAATGGTTGGAAGGTGGGTTTGGGAGGTGGTGGGGCCATAATAGTACGTCCATATTTAGACTTCTGGGGCAGCTGTGGTACAAACGCATACACAAAATCAATTCATATCACTGGGTTACATTCCACACATTTAAAATCTAATAACACAGCACCTCATACCTTGACATCACACCATCTTTCAGGCCTCTGCTCATTCTCCTTTGCCTTTGAGGTAGGAGGGGCCACCCAGGACTCCAACTTGGGCTCCGAAGGGCCGGCACTTTGTGTCTTGGTCTCATCAAAAATCACTAACCGACTATTTGAAGCATTGCCAAGGACGGGGGCACCATGTGACAGTAAGCCTCCAGAAATACCTGTTCACAAAAGCCATTAAAAAACAAAATTAAACAACTTTTTTAAAAAAGATAATGCTACAATTCATTATGAGCTGGAGCAACAGTAATATCAGCTTTGTGTGCTTACTTCTAATTGCATGCCCAGTTCTGTTGACTGGGGCAATAGCCTTTTTCTTCCCTCTATGTTTGAGGTCGGCAAGAGAAACTCTCTCGAGTTGTTTAGGTTCATTGTCGCTGTCATCCTCTTCCACATTCATCATCACCTGTCGGGACACTCGTGCCTGCAAAGCCCTAAAAACAACGATCCAGAAAATTGTGACCATGCCGATATTTTGCATTTTCAAACTATATCTGACACTTAGCTGACAGAATCCATACTTGTGAAACTGTTGGAGCTTATCATGCGGTTCGGCACACTTCTTGAATCCTTCCTGGTAGACCAGGTCTGCTTTGCGACAGTTTCCCTGATTCTCATATTCCTCAGACCAAGCGATGTAGAGGGATGCCTGTGTCACTCCGATTCCCTGCGCTTGCATGTACCTGTAAATGTCCAAGGGCTCGGTGCAGTTCTCTGCCTAATGACACACAGGCATGGTCAAAGTTAATAATGCTGAATCAGTTATCAAAGGAGCACAAACAGTCAGAGGTCAAATATTAAACGTACAAATTTGATCCAGAGGTCAACATAGCGAGGGTCGTTGTGATATTTCTTTTCGTCTGTGAATCTCGTCACAACCTGTTCCAGCAGTGTGCCGAGATTGCTCTCCTTTCCTCCCTGGGGGAAGGTTTGCTCTGTCCACTTAATATAGCTGTAAAAGACAGAATTAAGTGAGGAATAAACATTACGTTCCTTTGATTGCACAATGGCACATATGAACATATGTTACTGTTCACATATTTGATTTACCGGTCCCAGACATCAAGTGGATCATCTCCTTCATACATTCGCACTTCAGATTCAAACGCCCTGGAAAAACAAAAGAAACAAACAAGAAACCTCCATCATCTACTGCTGGTAAAAAGTGTTGAACAGAAACTGCTGTCACACTATCCTGTGGGAAGTGCAATGGTAAAAAGATCATCCATACTGTCTCTGCTGGTTGATGGCAGAGCTGACTCCATCCTGTTGTTGACTGAGCGCCTGATGTAAGGCTGATATGGCTCTGCCACGCCGCAGTGGCTGGATGTTTTCTTTGCTTAGCTCCCATTCCACATCTCCTCCCTCTGCCATTCTGGAATTTTAAACAGCAAGATGCCTACGGACCAGAGGACACACAGACACAAATGCATCAGTCATTTTTAGGTAATTCAAGTCATCACCATCATCTCTTCTTGCACTCCACACTGGTGATCTTTATGCTCAATAGAATTCACATAAAAGGCTCATGTCCCCTAACTTCTGATTAGGATAATGGATTTATCTTTTAAGCTATTTATGAAGAAAACATCTGAAACATTCTGGGGTTTCAGCTTCTCCAACATGAAGATTTGGATTTTTTTTTCTGTTTTGCATAAGTGCAAAATATATTTAAATAACAATGTTGGTCAGACAAAACAAGACACCTCAAAACATCATCATCGTATTTGTTAGGCGTCTCATCTTACTCTATTCTGACGGACAACTGAGATATTTCCAGTGTGGTTTTTTTCTCTCTAACGTTAACGAGTGCATGACGTGGGGAGCTAACACACTAGCTAGCTAACATTAGCTTTAGTGCGACAGTTTTTGTCGTTGTTCGCAATATTAGCAGACTTTGCAAGTCACAGATGAAAACAAAACTGCCAATCTGCCAAATAGTGTTTTTTCATACCGCTTTCAAGCCTCCTACGTCCCCTTTCCTGATGATTAAAGCTACAACGTTGCTACAACGACGCTGCTCAGGAGTCGGTTACTGTGTTTTGAACAAGGACCGCGAGAGAATTTGGAGAAAGCTGATTGGAGGAACCAGAAACCGGAAGATGTAAATTGACGCCACAGCACTACTTCCGCTGTGGTTCCTGTTTTGATTAAAGCAACGTTGAAAGGTTGGAATAGGAAGCTAGCTTCCAGAATAATCTTAGCAGACTCGTTTTATATGTTTTTTTTAAAGATAATTGCCCACTACAGTAATATTAGCCGATTATAATCGCCTGTCTCATGTCGTTCTACACGTGTCGACATGGACAACCGTTGTTATTCTTGTGCATCAAAGTTCAGTCTCTTCAAGAAGGAGGTAAGACCTTTCTGGCTTATATCAGACACATAGCTATACATATTAAACGTTGAAGGTAAATTAACGGTGCAGTTTATGTTGAAATGTGTCCACAGCTGGGCTGTAAGAGCTGCGGCCGCGCCTTCTGCTCCAGCTGCTTGACTTTCAGTGCAGTGGTGCCTCGCTGTGGCAACACCCAGCAGAAAGTCTGCAAACAGTGCCATGGTAATCTGACAAGGTAAAGGTCACACCGTGATAATGGATAACAATATGGCCATTAATAAGTATTAATAAGGTTTCTTGCTTATCTTTCTTTTTTAGTGGGGGATCTTCCAATGACACTGGAAAATGGTCTCCTCCTGAAAATTACAAAAAGTCAGTGTATGACAAATTCTGAAAAAACTGACGCTTTGTCAGCACAGCAGTATCATGGCGTCTAAAGTTCATGTTTCCTTCATAGACGGGTTGCTGCATTTGAGGCTAAACAGCAGGGGCAGACGACACAGTCTCTGGCACATGGAAGCAATAGGAACAGCAAAGCAGGCCATGCACCAACCAGAGGCCTGAGTAAAGAAGATCAGGCTATTGCTGAAAGACTTCAAAAGCTGAAGGAGGACTCTATGCCAAGTTAGTATTTTTTTTGTTTTGTTTTTTGAGCAGCTGCCATTTTGATTTAAGCTGAAAAATACAATAACAATATCTTTTCTCTAAACAAAAGCCATTACAATATCTCCTCCCCCTTTATCTTTAGAGTCTGTCCCTTCTGAGAAAGAGCTTGAGTCTCGCCTTGCTGCTCTGAAAGCTCCCAGCCAGCCAGTGCCTTCTGCGAGGGAGATGGAGGACCGTCTGGCAGTTCTTCGTGGTGTGCCTCCACCATCCCAAGCTCCTCCACCTGTGAGCTAAGCCTCCTCCTCCTTGTTTGTGGCAATTTGGTCCTTACATTCAGATGTAACTGTATGCTAAATACTTTGCCATGATTGCTTACCAGTGTACTTGTGTGCTCATCTGTGCAGGTGCATCGGCCTCCAGATAACAGGACCCAGACGGAACAAGCCAATGATCTGATTACTCAGATGGCAGATGAAGTTGCCATAGATGACCAGCAATCAAATCCTGAATGCAGTAAGATGTTACTCATCATGTTATAGTGAAACACATAATGATATGTTATGACTGCATTCTGACACTAAAATCTGCGCCAAACTATGAACACCTCTGCAGGTGTAGACAGCCGTATGAATGATCTCAACAAGGGGGAGGGTGGCACATTGGATGAGAATTTGGATGAGAACCAGGACGAGGTCAAGCAGCTGGAGGTTGAGAAGGCCCGTCTGCTGGAGGAAGCCATGGAGGAGCTGAGGAAGGAACACCATTCCCAGGATCAGGTCCTCGACATGGCCAAGAGGCTGGCTCAGCTGAAGGGGCAGGACCCAGACAAAGGTACCCTCACACACAAAGATCTTAGTGTACATCCTCCTTAACTTTGTCTTGTATCCTCACTTTCTCATCAGAATATCAGAAAATAGCTCTAACCGTGGCAGAAGTCAATGTTGTTTTTGTTATGTCATTTTTAGTTACTATGGAGGACTTCCAGCATCCTGACAGTGATGAGGAGACTGAAGAAGAAGCTGTGATGAGAGTATTAAAACAGGTCTGGGACTTAATGCAAGTTCATAGTTTAATTTAGATTATAGTAAATCTTACTTGGTAAACTCATTTCTACTGACTGCGTATCACTCTCTTAAAGATGATAGCAAAGCAACCTGGACCAGTTCAGCAGGCCACAAGGGGCTGCTATTTTGCCATTTTAATAATTTGTGCTGTGAATTGGAGGAGATGTTCTGAAATTCCTGCTTTTCTGATTTCATTCTGTTTTTGTTCAGCTCTCTGAAGAGGCTGCACTGGATGAAGCCAGTGGCTACAACATACCGTTAGAACAGAGCGGACCAAAGAACACCGAAAAGAAAAAAACTTCCAAGAAACCGGTAATTAAAATCAGCCTAAATACAAAATCATACATCTTTAAAGGCTATTAAAGAGAATAACATTTAACCTCTTTTTATCTGATCCATTTTAAAGACCCAGGCTCAAGTACCCAAGAGTAGGATTTCACCAGCTGCTGTTGCACATCCACCATCAGACAGTGATGAGGAAGAGCTCCCGTGGTGCTGCATCTGTAATGCAGACGCCACTCTTCGCTGTCACACTTGTGATGGAGACCTATACTGCAACCGCTGCTTCAGGTAGCATAACATACAGATGGGTGACATTTTCAAGGAAAGACAGACATGAACCTCCAAGTTTCTGGAGCTATTTCCATTTTCCCTACACATGTTCAATTGATCCACATTGTTTTTATTGTCATCAGATCATCCATTGACCCCTTGTGTCTCGTATGAAAGTATCTGCATTGTTTATGATTCTCTGCTCATTCATTAAGATTTTCCCTCTGATTTGTCCCTTGCTGTGTATTAATCTTACAAAGTGCAACAGTGATTCTGTTTTTTGTCTCATAGTGGACCTTTCATGAAAATCTTTGCTCTGATGCCCAAGAAAGATGATTTGGAATGTATACCATGACCCAGATAGATTGTAGGCAGGCTGCTGACATACTGTTAAGCAGCATGCATATAAAGTATTTAGTGTGATGAATTATCAATTTGCTCTCTCATCTCCCCAGGGAAGGCCATGATGAATACGACAGGAAGGAGCATCGCACCAGTAACTACACGGCACCAAAGAAGAAGAGGAAGACATGATAGTGAGACTGTGCTGTAGCTGTTTGCCTCGTCAGGCTCTGGTCAGTCATTACAGTTAGACTTGTGCTTTTGACTTAAGTGACCTATTATTGTAAAAGAAACAGTGTCTCAGAAGAAAACGCTACCTATTATCCAATGCAAGCCAGACTTTAACCCCAGTTTATCTTATCTATCCAAACTAAAGTGTAGACCGCAGGAAGAGCAGCATCTGCTTTCTGTAATTACTAACAGATGAACTCAACAAATCAAAAACAATGGGTATGCAATTAATTTATGGCAATGCAAAGACTAGAAATAGACTAACGATAAATAAGATCTGTAAAATATGAACAATGGAGCCTATTTTTTCTGTAATGTACAAAAATAGAGGCTGGTAGAAAGTGTTGGTGTTGTAGCAAAACTGCTCAGCTTCTGTACACAGGAAAGTTTTAAGCTGTCCAACTACATAAGACGCTTGAAGCCTTTTTATTATGTCACTTGTTCTACTTCCCAGAGGCAACAAAGGCTCATCTTAGATGCACTTTGCTCTTGTCACCATTTGATTCTTTTTTTTTTTTTTTTTTTTATGCCCTTCTAATTTTCACGACATATACAGAAAGCAGACGCATCACGAGCTCATCTGGGATGATGTACAATCCCAGACTGCTGTCAGCTCTGGACTGAAGAAGCACAGAGGAGTCAGTATAAAAGGATTACTGAGGGCTTTGTTTTCTTTTGGCAGGCACTGCAGTTGCTCTTGTAATCTATGTTTGGCTGCGAGTCTGACATGAGTATTGCCTTTCTTGTCCTTGTGTGTAATTTCATTATAACGGATGCGAAATGCGCGAGGCGCCGTGTCACATATTTTAGGCAGCACTGCATTCGTTTTTTAGTTGATTAAAAATACACTGAAGCCTTGTTTTTAATCACTTGACAAACATTTCCCTGGCTGGCAGGCCATGTCAGGATGGTATGGACAGGGTAGTGTCAGAGATGTACTGTAAGAGTGGAAAGAGGGGGGAGCGAACAGAGCAAATTACTATAATGGAGCCCTTAGCCGAAAGACCCTCTGTGTATGACAGGGAGAAGGCCAGAGTGCAGTTTCATCAGTGTGCATTAATGTCAGGCTAACTGAGGAGAAACCATAATTACACTCTCCTCTGGGGGCTTGCTCCATTAAGGTTCGTATGGATGGTTACTGTGTTTGCCTTTTCTGGCCATGTCAGACGTACGCCACAGACAGGAAATGGATGGAGGATAATGGATGCATACTTAATGGACCTTCCTGCCACTGTGTTTACTCCTAGACCCGACATGTCATCGTCTCCTTTGTTTCCATCACTCTGTTGAAATATTTACGGTGTAAAACAAAAGCTTGAGTTCTGGGAAGGACGTGACGACAGCCGAGCTACAGTAGAGTTTTGTATTTGTCTCTGGACAGTAGCACATAAGCAGTCTGTAAAAGAAAATAAGTGTGTTAGCGCAGTAATAATGGGCTGGTCATAGTAGGATCGTTTACGTGGTATTTTAAGTTGATGGGTGTAATGGACATGTCAATATTTATTTGTATGTGTGGAATAAATGATACCTGATGATACCTTTGCTGTTTGTCAGTCCCATTGTCAAGAGTGAGACTAGAGCTGCAAAGATTGCATTCATTTTTTGATAGTCCATTAATCGAATTGAGTATTTTTTTTTAAATATCTGATTCCAGCTTCTCAAATGTGAATATTGTCTGGTTCTTTACTCCTCTGAAATCATAAACTGAATATTTTTGGGTTGATAAATGAAGATGTCATCTCGGGCTTTGGGAGAATCTTTTTTCAACAGTTTCTGATATTTTATAGACCTAACAAGCGATCAACCAGAAAAATAATGTACAGATTAGTCGACAATTAACAATACCGATGGTTGCAGGTTTTTAGAATTCATCCACAGCCTTGTCTTGAAAATGATCAATTTTATTTTGACATACAACACTGTTATCAGAACAAAAATATTTATGTACATAAATAGGCAACCGAAAATGTACAGTCTTGCACGTCCATCTGAGTAATAGACAATAGAACGTTTATCACATGTGCCTTATTATTGGTATGTTTATGGGAAACAAAATGTTACAGCAGTCCAAAAATTAAAGGGAAATGGTGAAAATAAAAAAAATGCTGACCCTGGAAGGGAAAGAGTCCCACAGACACGTGAACCGCACATAAAGGCATCCAAACAGTTAACGCATGGGAGGATAAGAGGCTCCGTATTGTCTCAATTCTTTATTTGACCTAGAATTATTTCTTCAAGGGACCTGACATCTTGCGTAGACCCTTTATCCTGTACAGCAGCCCGTTGATAAAATCCTGTGGGGGGAGATAGAGAAATTAGATTTTTTGTTTTACAGACTAGACAAGACATCAGTAATGTGAAGAAGTGAAATTCATTCCTCTGTTAAATATTGCTTGTGTATAGTTTCATCTGAGTAGATTTTTTTTTTTCTCACCTCTTTTGGCTTTCCGCATTCCTGCAACAACTCCTAACAGGGATTGCAAACACAGGAAGACTCACTACCCACATTGGACATTTCTTTTTCTCTGCAAACATTGCAACACTGGATTCCAGCGAGGGTCAACTGCTTGTTAAGCCATTATTACAACGCATTGCAAATAGTTAGGTTTGCACAAAGGTGCAGCAAGGTGTTAAAAGGTTCAAATGCTCAGGTTGACCTTTGTTTGAAGAACTCTTGTTTTAGGTGCCAATACATTACTGAATATATAAATAACAAGAAAGGCAAGGTGAATAATGGCTAGAAAATGTAAATGTCCTTGAGTTGCTCAATCTTACCTGCAGACGTGATCTCTGCCCCTCGTCTGTCAGCTCCAGGAGCTCATCTATGTCAATCTCTAACTCTGGAATCTCTTCTTCCTGTAAAAACAGCAACACACAAAAGTTAGAGCCCTTGGTTGATATTCCTTTATTACTATATTGCCCACACTTTATTTTATTTCTGCTCGTGCTACAGACGCTCTTGTTTCATGTGGGCTTCTTGCCATTCTCTCGCTCACACAGCGGTAAGGCTGTCCACGCGCCTGAGCCGAGTCATTCAGGAAAGAAGGGGTGTAAAGCTGTGATCCAGGATGTGATGCAACATGGCAGGGGTTTCAGAAATGAAATCCTCGCACTATGGTGTATAAGCTGTTGGTCTGTAGAGATTTAAAGAGTTGACACTGTACTTTTTTTATTTGTAGTCAGTCACCTGAGTTAATAGTGTTTGCTGAATTTGTTAAGTTACGAATCAACACATTTTCTCTTCCTTAATAATGTCTCATAACAATGATGTGATTGACGATGCGCTGAACACGAGGGTGCTGAGGCGTGAAGGCAGCAGGGCTCCAGGAGGCCACACTTGCCACATGCCATCATCACATTTTCATGCATGGTTTACTCGGCTAGCATTTAGCTGAGCCATTGCTGGGAGGTTATTTCCAGTTGAAATGTTTTCTAAAGAATATACTTTTCACGGCTATGTCGTCACACACTGTGTGTATCTGATACAAACTGGTGGTCCCCACAAACCGCCTTTCTAAAATCTTAGAAAAAAAACAGTTGCTGGCAGCACTTTGGAAGATCAGTGCCAACCTCATGTAAAGATTGTTAAAAAAAAAAAAAAAAAAAAGTACAGAGTCTCCACCCATGAAAAGCAAATATAGAAAAGTAATCAGTTCGTATCACAAGCTCCCATCCATCGTTTAGCTCCATTGCCAGAGGGAATGAACAGTGCTGCTCAGTGGATGAGTCCTGGACACGGAGATATCTGGAGTCAGCAGGTGTACACTCATATCTGACAAGTGGGGCCTCTTTTTAAGAGGAATATTTTCCGGCTGGGGAGTTTTCACGGCTGCTGAGGATGGGGCTCGCACTGCTTTCTGGACGAGGAGAGAGCTAATCAATGTGGAAGTGCTGAGTGGCGGAATAGATGGGCCCTCCTCCAGAGTCCCCTGTGCCTGCTCTAATTGATACACGCTGCCAGTTTGGACCCCCGCGTGATTTTGCTGATGTCTGCAGGACACATGATGAACATTGCTCTGTGCTGTGTGGGCTTTACCAGCTCGGCTGTGGGTGGTTGTTCTGTGTTTTTTTTTTTTTGGTTTGTGTATTGTGTGTCAAATGGTTGGGCCAGTGATTACCAACCAGGGGTATTTGTACCCCATGGGGTTCTTCTGTTGCCAGAGAATGAAAAAAAATAAAAAATAAATGTAATGATTAGACTCAAAGTACATCCACATTTTTAATCTGCAGTAAAAAATTATTTAGGCTTGAAAAGGTTTAATAGATCCATGATCGCCTGGTGGCCATCTTCCTCTAACATCACACTCAGGGTGAATGCTGTGATAATGTTATACGACGGTGTTCCAGGTTTCATGTCCTGTAAAGGGAGGGAACCTGTCAAATTGTCGTCAGTTTACCACCTGCCAATTTAACAGCAACTGAAAAGATGATGGACAGTGAAAATCTGGAGGGACATCGGGCCTTATTTCCAGATAAAACAATATATTTAATTAGCCATTACCTTCCTATAGGAAATGGCTTATGTTAGCAATCCACTGCTTCCCAGCTGACACAATAGTTTGATTAACTAAAAATGTATCTTTACATCTGCTGTCAAATTAGATGTATTTTCCTCTCCCGCTTGGCACATACATTACGGAACTAAAATAATGTGTGGTTGTACGCGGCTCTATTGATTAATGTCGATGTTAGAAGTACTTACTCGCGTTATTAGGATTAATAATACATTCACATTAATTGCACAGAACTTTAAATGGCCATCTAGAATGGCATATTCAGTTAGTAAAAGGATGAAGGTGAAAATGAAACCTGCATAAGTACTACATTAGTGATGAGTATGTACAGGGATATACTTTATGGGCTTTAACACCCCACTGCCTGTGACTGCGTGACCATGCAGAGCACCACTGAATGTCAATGAGAGGAATATGAGCAATTACTGTGAAGAAATACGATGACCCTTCCCGAAACTTTTCAGTATTTCATATTGGACGCGGTCGCAATTTTCAGCTTGTTGAGAGTTACCTCATTGTCAGAGGAAAATTGCATTTTAACGAGGCCTCGGGGCAGAAATGTCTCAGCAGCACTTTTTGAAGTTAAAAGCAACAGACTGGAGCTAAAATGAATGTTGGCACTAACGCTGGAATTCATGAATATCAAAGTAGCTCTCCGAGGATTGCAGTTTTAGACGGGCGATACAGATGCAGTCTCAATAGCAGCTGGATTTTGTCAAGACGTGATGCCCTCGATTAGAATTTATAATTCAGAAACGGGAAAGTTGTAGCAGTGTAATGGCGTGACCTATTTTTTAGGGTTTGGGACTCACATTCCAGAGCAGCAGCACGATCTTTTAAACTTTTATTTTAACATCTCTTTGACATGTTTTATTTATGTTGATTGTTACAAGTTCTTGTTGTTCTCTGTCTTGTGGCGCTTCTTGAGTGGTTGCATTTGATTTTTATCATTTTTCCAAGAAATGCTTTAAATATGAATTAAGTTTACTAAAAATTGCCCTGAGGATGACAAATTGATTCGTCCATTGATCCAGCCAAGTGCAACAGTTTCAACCAATGGGAGATTTCTGATCTACTAGCAAAACTGTCATGAATTGGAGTATTGATATCCACAGGCCCCAGTGAATAGCTCCTAATGATTTTGGACACACACACACCCCTCTCCGATATGTCATCTAGGGCACCCCTCAGGTCCAAATGTGCCCTTGCCCTTTGCAAGGTATATTGAAATAAATGATTTTCATGGGCAGTGAGTTTGAAGAGCAAAGCCCAGCACAATATATACGGACAGGTTACCAAATATTCGCTCATTCAAGCTCCACAGAAACAGAGCTGTATTGATTGCGGTGAGCCGTTGACCTTAATCACTTCCATCAGGTCCTATATTATTTATTGTCCATACATAACACATTTTAAATGGAAACCAACACATTACCAGGAAGTTTACTCAACATGGTCATTCCCTCACGAACGGATCTGAGCCCAGTTGGTTGTTATGTAACTTCTCCTGAGGGCCTGCCTTGAGCTCAGTGTATGAGTTTTGGAAACAAGAAATTTGCTGTAGATATTCATAATCCATAAAAGATGAATGATTTTATATTCGGTCTTTCAGTGACCTAGATTCTTGTGCCGGGTCGGTTTCTTCATTAGGTTGGTTGCTCGGTTTAACCCCTCTTTAATATCATGGTTGGAATGAGGCAACTAGCAGTGTGTAGCCTGTTATTATTGCGAAATTTTGGAATATGAAAACTCTCGTGTCTGAACACCAAATACTGTGCTACACCCAGCAACCGTTTAGCTTAGCTTAGCATGACAATTGCACGTGGGGAAACTCCTATTAAACAAGATATAACATCATAAATTGTAATTGTACCTTGCAGATTATTTAAGACTCTGTTCATTCAAACTAAAACATTAAGAAAAAATGCTTTAGTTAGCTAAAGTTTGATGGTAGTGGACAGATTTGTAAACCTCATATATAGCAATGCTAGGAGTTTCCCTTTTTTTCAGTCTTTATGCTAAGCTAAGCTAACCGGCAGTTGGATGTAGCTGCATACTGAAAAGAAAGATATGAGAGTAGTTGATTTTCTCATCTAACTCTGGAACGGAGAACCAATCAGCATTCTTTTCCAGCTAAAACTATTATTTTAAGGGATTTTGTTTCACAATATTCTTCATATTCCTGACAAGTAAGTGTTAAATAATGTTATTCAATCACCCGTTAAGGGAGAAAATACTGGAAAAAACAACATAGTTTGGTTCCACTGCGCACACTATAGTGTTTGCTATTATAATGTAAAGGAAACCATGCCCAGGAAATCCAGCTGTTTTGAGAAGATGCCAGCATGTGTTTTATTTATCAGACTCTACCCTTTTCCTGTCACGAGTCACAAGCTCGTCATAAACTTTACTGAGTGAGTCGTGTGACTGGCAAAACATTTCTAGTTCTGTCCTGCAGTCCAGTCACTGAAAAGTCCTTAAAGTCTTGTGAATGTTGGGAAAACGTATCTGGCTTCTGGGTTACTATATTAGCCTAACCACTGCTCAAGAAGTCTAACTGAGAGCTGTTTTTCACACCTCTTTTTTAGCTTATCATTTCTCAAAAGGTGTGAAGTTTGCAGTGAAGGTGGCCGCTCCGGACCGAGGCAGCAAATGTATGAATTAGAGATGCGGCTAAATAATTCAGGTGGTGACACAGGGGACTGATGGTAAATGCTTCCACGCGGAAGACTCGGAGAACCAACAGAGTAACCTTCCCCTGAGCCCATGCAAAATTCATTACACTGGCCAGTGCACATGGACAAGTCACGGCTGATTCTGCACAAGTGGCTAATGCAAATATCCTGTCCATCCCAACCCCAAGACAAGCCTTCATTTCCATATGTGAAGGACGTAGACTGTTCTCGGGGAAATTGTGCAGAAGAGGAACTTCTGTTTGCTTCAACTCTAGTAATCATCTCATCAATCATACCTAGATCCAATCATTCCGCTTGTATGGGTCTGTGCCGTGCATGCGCTGCACAGTGATCCTCATATTGAGTTATGCTGGAACCACAACACAAAAGTGCCGGAATAATCGTATGTTTCTGGGACAAGATCAAACGAGCACACAGAGAAAAGACTTCGGATCTGTTTCTGTTATCCACATGTCCTGGTTTCCACTAATGTGATTTATTCCACCCTCGGCTTTTTACAAGCATATTATCATATATTACCACAGGGGAGAAGGCTTGGGATGTGAATGGAGTAAAGCTCATAAAATAAGCATTGTGATGGGGAAAATAATAGCATAATCAACTACAACTGAAGCGTTTTAGATTTAAAACAACTAGGTTTAACCCTCCTATCTACCCGTGCGCAGAAATGTTCCCAGCTCACGTTCTGCAGCATTAGTACGTATGCAAAGGGCTCCCTGCCAGTGTAAGGGGATGCCAGACAGAGAGGTGGCTACTGGCCGTCTGCAGCCAAGGGTCCCCGTGCAGTTGTTTCACATGAGAGACAATTTGTCTCTGCCGTCTCTTTCGCCCATGAAACAGAGGCGGTGTTGTCATCTGATCTGCCTCGTCATTAGGAAGCTCATGCTCCCTAAACAGACACCTCCAATTCCACCGTGCCATGCTGCCTCTTGTGGGCGAGGAGACATCTGTTGCCATGGTTTCCCCTCGGAGAATGCCAAGCAAATCAATATGGAGCCTCTGACATAATTGGATTGTATCCCACAGTACAGGAGTGGAGTTATGAAGGGTGTTTGTGTGAGAACGAGTGGGAGCTTACTGTTGTCTAATCACGATCCGCTGTACATACACTGAACATTACCACCTATGCAACAAGGCCATTGATTACGCACACTTGTTTTTACGTAACACACACTGTAAGTGAGCGTGTCCACATGAATGTGTCTGCAAAGATAGAGACGGGGCACGTCCACGGGCAAGTCCTGGTGCCACCATTACAGCAGGACGTAAACACTGTTTCATTTTGTATCACTTTCTC
The DNA here is from genome assembly GCF_904848185.1 of Acanthopagrus latus. Lineage (NCBI taxonomy): Eukaryota > Metazoa > Chordata > Actinopteri > Spariformes > Sparidae > Acanthopagrus > Acanthopagrus latus. The sequence goes on along the minus strand of NC_051054.1, from coordinate 15,715,549 downwards.
TGGCACTTTATTACTTTATCACAGAGTTCCAGGAATATTGTTTTGACCCTGTTCCTCCTCAGTATTGTTTGCGTCTCGTGACGCTGTCTCCTCAACTGGATGCCTTAATCGTCAATTTAGCCACATGTTGCAACATACTTCCCGGTGACTTTAAAATCGGACATCAGATCATCTTATCACAGGCTCTGAACACCAGGTTGCACGTCGAACAGCTGATACTGCAGCCGGGTTGATGACACATCAGGGCTTGTGTGCAGCCTTCCAGCACTTCCCTCCCACCCACTCCTCTTTAATGTCTCTGTAATCTCTTACACATGACGGATAGCCCACCACAGACACTTCAGTGGATCAGTGCAGCTCCTTCCCCTCTCCTCCTTCCTCAGTGTGTGTGTGTGTGTGTGTCTGTGTGTGTGAGCCAGCCCTACCCTACCTCACAGTCAAACAGCAGGTGCAGCTGCCCGTCGATCCACTCCTCAATATCCAGCCTCCTCTGCAGGTCCTTGCGGTTGTATTTGACCGTCAGCTTGCCCAACTTGCGGTGGGCCGGCTCTTCTGTCTTGTCCCCCGCCTGGAACATCACCCTGGACTGGGTGCTTGGCTCTGACGCCATGGCTGCCACGGCCTCAGGAGAACCGTGGAAACACACTGAGCTCTCTCTCTCTCTCTCACACACACACACACACACACACACTCACAGACAGAAAGACCCGCTGGCTGTGACAGCTCTGTCTATATCTCTGCTCTTCCTGCGGTCTGCTGTTCCCACGCGTATCTCCTGTTATCTTGTTGAGTGTTCGTGCTCTCCCCCTCTGTAACGCCGGCTCTGGTTCTGTCTCTCTCTCTCTCTCTCTCTCTCTCTCTCTCTCTCTCTCTCTCTGAGGCTTACTGTCTTGCTTCTCCTTCCCTCCTCCTCTTGCAACACCCACTGGCTGCACTATCAGGAGGATGGTAATGAGATATGCCTCCGTGCGTGCATGTGTGAGACTGTGCATGCATTTGTGTGTTTGTGTGTGTGCGCACGCACCTGATGGGGTGTGTGTTTGCTTTTTGCTCTCTTCCCTTTATGTTATAGTAGGTGGGAGAGCATAGGTCAATTACAGCGATAAAAACTGGAGAAAGGTTAAGAAGGCAGCCACAGCAATCAAGGTTTGGACTGTTACTCTGGCTGAAAAATATGCAAGTGTGTCTTATTGATGTTAAAAGTGTTTGCTTTTATTCTTTTTCTTTTTTAGGCTGTGTCATCGGAAACATCTGCATTCCAACACACATATTAATATTATTCACTCAGGAAGAGTATCTAAAGTATTTATCTGCTGACAAAGTCAAAAGGGTTTGACGTGCTTAGGGCCCTTCTGTTCACAAACACGTCCAACAATAGCCGGGTCTCCCCTGACAGGTGAGCCAGGGTTCCTCTAGTGTGATAGCTGCCTCGTCCTTTATAACAGGCATTATCAGGTGTACGTTTAATAAGCCTTGAAGTCAAATTGGCATCCTCAGTTACGCACCCGTGAATAATGGATGAACAGGAGAGGAGTGTTTGGGGCTGCTTAGAAGTCAAATGTCAAATAAAAGTCTCGAAATTGTCAATGTTTGCGGTCCCAAACGTCAACATTGGCACATCACCCAAGGTCAGAAATTCACAGTTGTAGCTCCCGGCGCCAAATTATTACAGTTGAGACAACGGAGACGACAGAGCAGCAGAGTTTCCACAGATCCTATTACGATATGAATAATGGGGTTCAGTTTTTTGTTTTGGCAGGGACTATCAATCAGCCATTCCTGCGCGTGTTCACCCACTGATGCACCGTCTGTTACAAACACTGAATTATTGAGTGCCTCCAGCAGCTCACCTTTCCAGGCAAACAAATTCATTCATCTCGTCTTATGCTACTCGGTTCAGCACCATCGGCTTGGGACTTGGACCGGAGACCCGTGTGAGGGCTTCTCACCTCGGACCCAGCCAGGTGACACCCTGGAAGGGAAAGCAGAGGCAGGAAATGAGCTTGACCTGTTGCTCTTTTAGCGTCACTGTTGGATGAAGATGTAACATCTGACTGTCAGGACAGGAAACTGTTGAGTTTTTCTTCCCTTTTTTTTTTCAATTCACGTTCAATTATCCTCTGGCTAAATTTGGCCGGAACAATGATTCACTTTAAATCCCTTGACAAATTCATCTAATTGGATGACAGAGCGACCACTTCCTGTTTCACCTTGTATTCTACGTTGTTGATAACATAAAGGGTGGCCTCATGACTCAACACATACTGAAATTGGATGACTCAGCGCATGAATCATCCTTGGTATCACTGCTGTTGCAAAGAGGATATCTGGGTTCCTGTCAATTATAGTAGGCCATGTTAATGACCACACTGTATGTGTGACAGAATGAGTTAATATTCATGTTTTACAAAGCTTTGAGAAAAATAACAATATACCTTTCACCTGCAGCTACTTCCTCTGCTGTCAGTGGGATCATACTGCCACCTTCTGGATTAAAGCTTGTAAAGTGAAAGCTGAAAACACTTTGGACTCGCTTTCTTGGACATATTTAAAGAAAATCTAAATCAACTTTTCGTTTTGTTTTGTTTTTTTTTCTCTCTCTCTTATTCATCTTTTAATATTGTCACGCTGCACTCACATTGGCATACAGTGCTCTTTGCTTGAAAAGTGCCGTACAGCTTGTATATACTGTAGATATTGTATGTTATTGGTCACTGTCGCTTTCTTAAATATAGTTATGTATACACACCCATTTTACGGCTACTTCATAGAAGCATGGTTTTATTGCTTTAGCTGCTGTATATTTGCATCTTCACGCAGGGTGTTCTGTGCGTCACACTGAGAGCAAGTAAATACCAGAGTCACATTCCTGTATGTTTGCACATACTTGGTCAATAAACCTGATTCTCATAGTGACCCAACATATGGGGTAACAAAAAAATTCCACTGACCTCTTGTACAAATTTTTGACCTTGTTTGAGGACTTGGTTGTAGGATTACATTCATGGGGAAATCCATTATGACTAAATAAACCATAGAGGAGGTCATTGCTCATCGTCGTTAGTAAATTAATCCCAGTATTGGCGTGACCCAATTTAATGGATGTACGTAATTGCAGAATATAGGAAAAAAAAATGTGAAAAGCACTTGTTTTATGTATGATTGTTGAAGAGGAAGCACTTGAAAGACACATTTATGTTTGTGTAGAAACTCCCTTTAGCTTTATACGCAATCATTGAATAAACACACAGCTCTTGTATACATTTGCATTAATCTAATTTAATCAGACTAGAAAATTAATTCACAGTGACTCAGCACTATACTAGTGTTGCAGAAGGCACCCATACACATAGTACTTGAGTATATATGTCGATAAAATAACTCAATCTGCAATCTGAAAAGTAACTAAAGTTGTCAAACTAATTTGCCACAGTCCAATATTTGCCTCGTGTAGTGGAGAGGAAGTTTAAAGTAGCAGAAGATGGAAATACTCTGGTAAAGTACAAGTATTTCAAAATTGTACATAAGTACGGTACTTGGGTAAATGTACTTAGTTACATGTTATCACTGCATGATAGAAAAACTTTGCATTTAAATTGACACTTTACATGTTATGAAGCTGATGGCCATTTAACATGTAATTTAAATATATATAGGGACTCCAAGAAACAATTTGTAGTTACATATATTAATCACTTTTCACTGGCCACTTTTTATTGGCCATGTCTCTCTTAGTTGTCTATATGGGCCTTAAGAGGATTTGTTATTGAGATATTTAATGCTACTGGGCTGTTTGCACGGAGCCCCTTTAAAGTTGATGTTTTAGACATAGTAAAACAGCACAAGTATGACCAAAACAAAAAGGATAACACTGGCATAATCGTTTATTTTGAACAGATACACAAGATAATCTGAGAGGAAAGAGCCTTTTGTTCTGAGCACTTTTCAGAACTAGGGTTTTCACTATTAGAAGTGAAAGAATGTAAGTCCATACCTCAGAAACCAACAACAACAGAAGCATGCAGGCTCTCGCCTATGGATTCTGAATTGAAGAAGAAGAAGAAAGGGTTTTTGAATTCTGCTTCCTCTCTTTGAAGGGCCACATCCCCTGTCACAGTTGGACCATTTCTAACATTACACATGTCTGCAAGTTTCAACAATGATTCTTTACACACACACACACACACACAAAAATCCAGTCGTTGTTTTGTTTGGAGCCCCAGTCATGTAACAGCCAGAAGGGAGTGGCGTCTCGGGGGTGGAATTTCACTTCCTGTATCTCTCAGGTGAGTCACCTGGCCGATGTCGTCGACTGCTCGGACTTCACTCGACATCACACGAGCGGTTTGCTTGTGAAAGTTTCGGGCCCGTGAAAGATCAGACCCGCCTGAAGAGGAGGTTTTTGTTGAAGCGTTTCTTGATGCACGACAGGAAGTCAGGAGGTTTACTTCTTTTTTTTCTTTTTTTTTTTAAATCGAACTGAGACTTCTGTGAGGAGGTCGTTTCTCCACTCTGCGGCCTAAACTCTCCTGGAAGAAGTCGCCTTTTTGAAATAATACGCGTCATTTTTTAAATTATTATTATTCTCTGGTGACTTCTCCGTCGTGATAAGGTGATCTGACTTTATTTAAAAATATATATTTTTATATTTGGACTTAAAAAAAAGTATGAAACTATTGCTCAAAGGACAATTGGGAGCGTTTGCGCTCCTGCTGCTGGGGTTTCTTCTGGACTCCGCTTGTGGCCAGGTGACCGGCCAGGAGTGCTTCGCCCAGTTCAAGAAAGGTCGGGATGATTTCGTTCTCGATGTCGACGAGTCTGTGAAAGACGGAGCGACTTACATCTCGTCGCCGAAACTGGATCGACACAGGGACTGCGTGAGCGCCTGCTGCAAGGAGCCGAAGTGCAATGTCGCTGTCATGGAGAAAGAAGACGAAGAGGAAGGCTCGGTCAAGTCCTGCTTTCTGTTTGACTGTCTGTACAAGAAGAAATACGTGTGTCGCTTCGTCAGGAAGAAAGGATACATGAGCGAGTTTCTGGACACCGTCTATGACGGTTATCTTCAGGTGGCTGCCCCCCCAGGTAAGTCCTGACCTCAAACAAACGAATCCTGAGAAAGACATTTGTATTTGATCAAATTGCTCCAGTAGAGATGATCACTCTAGGGGCCCCCTTATCTGTGGGATCACTGAGATTAGTCATAGTTTTGATTGTGTTTCAGGAGAAGTGGATAATCGTGTTTTGCAGATATAGGATTATGAAAAGGTATGAAGGATGAAAACAGCCATTGTTAGGCTGCATTCTTTTTTTGGGACAACATCTGTTGAGCTAAATGTAATTTCTCCCACCACTGGCCCACTTTTTTAAAACCAAGGTTGTATGCCAACATACCAAATTTAATCAGGGGAAATTGAAATGTGAGTACTTAAGTAGGCTAATGTCTTTTCAGTGGTTTATGTGAGGCCCCTGAATTAGGGCAGAAAGCTTCAATTCAGCGTGTTGACACACGTCAGGCCATCAAGGACTGCAGTTCAGGTTTCTCTTTCCACCTCTGCCTCTTCAGGTGTTCCACCTGGATCTGTAATACTAGCTCACCCAAGCACAATTTACTGTACATGTGATAAACACTGATTTCGTGGTCTCTCTCCAGCCGTGTCTGACCGCCCACCCACTGCCAACGGAGGCCAGGACCTGGTGGTCCAGCCTGGGGAGACCGTGACTCTGAACGGCATCACCAGCTCGGATGACCAGCGGGTTGTGTCCTACCTGTGGAATATGCTCACCGTGTACCCTCACGCCGTCATTGAGGTGAGTAGAGAGGCTTCTGAGAGTCGATTTTTTTGGGGAACATTAGAAAAAAATAAATACTTGAACTACTATTAATCTTGCATCTCAAAATGTCCGCTTGTGTATCTGTGCCTGTTGCTTTGTTGAAACTCCCCCATCAAGAAATCACTGTCTTTCCTTTTGCCTTGCAGAAAACCAACTTTGAAGACCAGATTATCGTATCCAATCTTACATCTGGAGTGTACAAGTTCCAGCTGACCGTCACAGACAACAGCGGCCAGTCAGACTCCACCAAGGTCACCGTCCTGGTTCTTACCCCCGAGCAGTCTGAGCGTGAGTATGGGGAAGTGATATTTTTTTTAGAGTTGCACAAAATCTGAGTGTGTAAATTGAACCTCAGAACTGTGTGCCTCTGTTTCGGTAGTTTCTCTGGAAATAGAGACTCATGGGGGGCGGTTGGCATGAGAAGAGGTTGAGTTTCATCTGTAAACATGAGTCATACGTCACTGTGTTTGTTGACAGTTGTCTTCGGCTTATTCAGAGTCACCTGCCATGTGTTTTAAATGTTGGGACACAGCAAAAGGAGCACAGTGCCTCTCTTTATCCTGGTCTATAAGTATTTTCTTGCATTCAAATCATTTAATGTTTTTCATTATCTAAATTTAAAGCACCAAATAGGCCTATCGGTTTCTGATCAAGGTGTGACTTGTGTTATGTCAGTTGTCCTGAATGGTTTTCGGGGGGGGGGGGACTCGACTCACTCATTGTTTGGCATTTGTCACAAACGAAGCCACTCTGCGTTAGTTGTGATCAAACCTGTCATGGCATGCCTGACTCATTCCTGGAGACTGAATGACGAAACAGCATAAAGATAGAGAGATAAAAGCTCACATTATTGGTCCTCAGTAGTCCTGAAGAAGTTGTTTCCTTGTGTTGCGACGTGGGTTTGTTAAAAGCTACGCATGGCGCCACGTGGGCTATCCCAGCCTCTTCTCTGGAAACAAAACACAAAGAAGCTCCAATGAGGCTCTCTCGGCATGGCACGTTTGGAGTTTTTCCCTGGTAAATGGAAGTGACTGCAGCTAGTGTGGTTCTAACAGCTCCCCTGCTCCCATCCCACTCCCTCCACCCCCGACTCAACGAAACCCGTCAGTCTGGTTTCTGCTTGAGTTACACAAACACGAACAGTCTGTGATCCTCTTGATCAAAAGTGATTTATGTTCTTATCGTTTCAAAGTTCTTTCTTTTTTCTGGTGGCTGTATTTGAAGGTTGTAGGTTGGTTTCCGTCTAAAGGACAAGAAAAAGGCTTTTAACCATTCTGTGGCTCGGTTACTTATTAACAGCTCGCGTCCTGGATAGTGTTTGGAATGTGCTTCGGCGGAGTGGAGTAGGCATGGTAGCAACTCTACATGTCAATGTTGCCGCATTTACACCACAATAATGAATGGATTGAGGAGCAGTTACAGCCATTGTGATGTGATCATGAGAACTTGGTAATGCAAGTGTAGCTTACAGTTTCTGCGTCTTGAAACGGCAGCGCTGTACATGAGCGTTTTGCTGATGCCCCGATTTCCTCCCTTCCTTCAACCTCAGTGTCTATTGAAACTCACCACATCCGGTTTTCTGTCACGTTTCTCTAGACAGAAGAACCTCTGTGTGTCATCGTACATGTGTCTGCGTACAAGACAGACAAAGTAGCAAGTAAGGACAAAGGACAAAAAGAATCCCACCGTATGTGGTGTGACATACAAGACAAAACTATTAATGGTTAGCCGGACTGGATTATAGAAGCAAAATGACAAGTGTTATATTGTCTCTGGTGAGATCATCTCAGACTCATTAGAACGGTACTTTCCAGCCTGTAGAGAGACGACTTCCGAGGGAGATTGTTGAGTACCATCGACAACTTTGATGATTTCTAACTGGATCGCACTAGCTAAACCATGTACATGACATCGCAGTGCGGGAAACAATCACATCAACATCACTAACTCTCAAACTTGCACTTCTCACAGTGGTGGATTCTCCCAAAAATGAAGAGATTGCCGCCAGTGGGACGCAACAGTTTTTTCAAATGTGATAAGCATTACCAGTGAGATCTAGTAGTGTAATGCTGGCATGAAATAACCACCGATTTTCCGCGATAGCCTTCAGTTATTCATTGTGAATGAAGTCTAATCCTTGGTTTCATGTCCCACCAGACCACTGTATGGCTCCGAAGAAGATTGGGCCATGTCGTGGTTCCTTCCCTCGCTGGCATTACAATGCTGCGTCAGAGACCTGCGAACAGTTCATTTTCGGGGGCTGCAGGGAGAACCTCAACAATTATCTCACCAGCGACGAGTGCACCAACGCCTGCGCCGGCTCAGGTATCTATGATCTGTGCCTTTACACATGAATTTTACTCTGGTGAATTAATCTTTGCCTCTCTCACAGCTACAGTAAATATGATGCTATAGCTAGGAGACCATTAGCTTAGCATAGCTGGGCAACTCGAGTCAGAGGGTGTAACAGTGACGGACTACCTTTTCACTTGGCCAGTGACTTAGTGGAGTCTCCACTAGTTGCATGCTGAACAATACATTTGACATTTAAACATGTTATCGTTAACATAATGATCCGATAGTAATACTGTTTTGTTTTGTCTTTCAGAGAAGGGTAGTAAATCAGGTCGAGGTCTTCCTATTCCTGACTCTCAAGGTAGGTGAATTCTGCTCTATGTTTTAAAGTCAACACAATTTTACTCCATTGTTGAAACATTTATCTCAGTCCATCTTCTTTTCAACAAGTGGAAAGTTGATAATGAAAATAAAAATGATCCTGTCTGTGGGTGACGTCAGGTCAGCAGCACATTCCTGTCCTGCCAGTTAAAGGTATATGCCTCCTACTGTTGGCATATGAGGAACACTTAAGAGCAAAGGCAACATGTGTATTTCCAGATTTTGTTAATTCTTGTATCATTTAATCTTTCTGTGATTTTGTTTCACAGATATGATTTAAGTCATTTATTGGTTTTCTGATCTTTGCCAACACCTTAGGGACATATCTGACTCTTAAGCTGCTGAATCTGCTAATTGCTCCAGTAATGTTCACCAGCTAGTCGTGGGATGCTAAACAGTCTTGCTATAAAGCTCAATAAGGCTGAGGGTAGCTGCTTAATGTGATATTTACCTGGAGGTTTATTAGTAGATCAACCCCTTTCACTGCGTCACATTTTTTTTTTTTTTTCCAAATGTTGATATTACGAAAATATCAACACAGCTGCTTTGAAGCAACAGTTCTCATGCAATATTAAGTGGCGATGTCGTCTGTGTTTGTGTGCCGCAGGAGAAAAATGCGGTGCTCCCTGTACAACAGAGCAGTTCACCTGCGATAATGGGTGCTGTTTGGATCCGGGCCTGGAGTGTGACTCAACGCCACAGTGTAGCGACAACTCCGATGAGCGGGAATGCGATAAGTGTAAGCAGCGACTGTGCAAATTAGGCTTCATTTTCATATTGGCTCATGGAGTTCTACCAGCAGACATGATATGACACTGATAGACTGTTTCCTCGAAAGACAAACTAACTTGAATTGTGTTCTGTGTGCCAAATAGTGGGCAACAATTTTCGTATTCTGATGCAGATTCCATTGGACGAACAGAAAGGTATTTCAACTTTTTCTTGGTGATTTGTGCCTATAAGTTTATCATGTTTTTTTTTTCAATTTGGACATGCTGTAAAAATAAAACTGTTTTACCCATAATTTCACTCCATCTGCTCCTTTACTGTGGTTCACAGTGCGCTGCACAGAGCTTCCTGACTCAGGACCCTGCAGAGACAGTATCACCAAGTGGTACTACGACCCTTATCAGAAGATGTGCTCTCGCTTCAACTATGGCGGATGCTCAGGAAATGATAACAGATTTGACAGTCAGGAGGCCTGTATGAAGGTTTGCCGCGGGGTAACAGGTGAGTTGTTAATAACGCTTGGTGAGCATTATGTATAAATGCATCCTGGTAAATCAACATACACCTAAAATAAAAATACACACTTTGAGAGGCCTCACCTCTCAAGATACATGAAGATGGTATCATTTTCCCAGTACTCATTGTCACACCAGTTCATCTGAATTTTTTTATTTTGTTGATGCAATGTTATTGTTTGGGTCGCCATTCTCATCTACCGCTCTCCACCCCATGCCTGCCCTTTCTACTGCCGCAGGCTGTTTTCTCACCAGCTGTCACCTGTGGTTACCCATGGGGGAGCAGCTGGAAACTCCGTGGACAGGGTGAAGTGCAAATGTTAACTCTCAGTTACTAATTTATCAGGAAGTTGCACTTCTTTGTTAGTGTTCAAAACTCATATAAAACTGCTACAACACTTTCTCTACAATGAGAAACTAGTACTTGAACTGCGTCAATCAGTGTTGAATGAGCAAATGACAACATGTACTGGGATTGGAGTCGCTTGTCCTGAGAAATCCGTAGAAAATTAAAACCAGCCTCTAAAACTAACTTCTGCAGGCATCTTTAAGTTCATTTTTCTGGTTTTATGGCCTGACTCTAAATGCAACCTAGCTTTACTCTATGACTGCTGGACACTTTGAGAGAAAACTTCCAATTTACACACACCTCAGTGCATCTGCCTGGAAAAACATGGCCACCCAAAGCCAAATGGTGTTGGTATGGCAATTCTCTGAAGGTCACACACAGCTTCACTGGTTAGCACATGTTAAAAAAGACAGGAGGTTAGTACCGCATGCTCACAAAGAGTGAAAATGGAACAAGAAACTACAATGTGGTTATAACATGTTTCACAATGCAAACACTGCACAAAGTAAAAATGTACAAAGTTAATTCTGCTCACTGGTTCCTGTTTGCACCACCGCATTGCTGTGACCTAAATGCAGCTATGGAGGTGGTGTTGCATTGTGTAATGTAATGTAGGCAGCAGGTTTTAGAAAAGTAATGAGAACAAAATAGTTGTTTAAGGAATAAAACTCTCCATCTTTGTTTCTGCTGCACTGAGTCTGATAATTATAAAAAAAAAAAAACTGTCCATCATAAGTTCAACAATGTAATAGACAAGGTTTATACTGGTGGAGTATTCTTTGAGAGAGGTGGTGTCAGTCTTCTTCACAGCTTGTTTCCGCTGCCCCCAAATGGCCAAAAACTGTTTTTGCAGGTGCAGTTTCCTACATAGAAAAGTCTAGATTTTATGTTTTACTTACAGTTATGAAACATTCTAACTATATCGTGTCTCTTTTGTTCATTTCAGAAAAGGACGTATTTACAAGAAATGAGAAACATGAGGCCTTTAAGGATGAAAAGCATACAAGTATGTACATTTTTGTGAATAATACACAGATGTAGTCTCCATCCCATCACCCATAAGTCACTAAGAGCCATTGTCAAGATATGCACCTTGGCCATTGCCATCATGGCAGTGGCTGACTCTGCCTAACTCACGGCTTATCCAAAAATGGGCAAAGAGGTTGATCCGAAGCGAGCTCCTTTACAGTTGTCAGGAATGGGGAAATTAGCCGTAGAAACCCCAACCAGCTTTAGTACCAGACAGTAAACGTTTATATTTCTGTTTCTGAGCCAGCCTTAAGTGACCATTCACTCTCAGTAACCTAGAGCAGCATTTTAATTTTGTGACAGTCTTTAATGTCGAGTCTATATATGATGACCAACCACCAAGTGAACTTTTGATAATGTATATTCATATATTTAACAGTGTTTCTAGCAATAGCTGCCATCCTGGGTCTAGCCGTCCTCATCCTGGTGGGCATCCTGCTGTACTGCCTCATGAAGGGAAGGAAGAAATCCTCACAACACCAGCGTGTGCTCGTCAACCCCCCTCCGGTCTCCTTTGAGGACAGAGAGCGTCTGGTCTACAACAGCACCACCAAGCCCATCTGATCACTCAGTCACTCACTTGTCGGAGCTTTGTCGTCCCACTGAACAAACTCGGATTGGTCAGAGGGGAAACCATGTCCGCTGACTAAGTTTGGAGGGGATCTGTTTTTAGTTTCTCCTGATGTGGATGTATTTTGTGAGGGTGATGTGTGCAGATAGCAGAATATCTTCTGCGGTGATGAAATGTGATGTCTAATGATTTGACTTTTAGCTTGTTTATAATGCATTGACCTGTTAAAATGTTGTGAGTTTGTGCTCAGGTTAAAAGGGAAGGATTTTCATTAGTGCAGTGGTAGATTACCATGAGACCAGGTAAATTTCCTTTTACGTTTTTGACTTTGTTCGTTTTGCCTAAATGATCCGATATTTGTCAATGAACAGCTCTTGTTAAAATAGAGCGTTTTAATGTCGGACCCTGAAGTCCACATTGGTCAGTGACTTCCAAGTGAGAGTCTAGATTCCCTTGTATGTTTTTAAAAACAAGCTCTGGTAATTTGTGTGGATGTCTTATGTTATACGGTGATCCCTTTAACTTCCTGTAATCCTGCCCCACCTCTTCTCTCTGTCAGATTTGTTTTTATCTTGTTCATTCATTGTTACACTGAATAACATACTTGCATAATGTACATAATCTTAGAGTTTTTAGAGTGATATTTTACATAAGGTTATTCTGCAGTGATTTGACATGAGTGTTGTTAGAGCAAGCATAGTGCACACATCAAATAATGATTATTGATACCTTTATAAAGCCGCCTTGTTGTTGAATATTCAACAATTTAAACTTTGTACATATGACCTGATATAGGTTTTTGAAACTTTGGCAGTATCGTGAAGTTTATACTAAATAAAAGAATTAACTCCAAAGATCTTGCCAACTCGTTTGTGGACCTGGTTGTGACTGACTGCTGCTCTGCTGGCTGCATGCATTAGAAATACCACATATGTTTTTTGCTGCACCAAGACGCGACAATCTGCACGATTCCATCTAGCATAATGTCAGTTCATGTCCATCCTTTGAATTTTAAGCAACACTATGTAACTCTTCATCCTCAGATAAAGAGCTTCAAGATCATTTTGATGATAGAGTGTCTTGTAATAGGGCGAATGGTGTCTCTGCCAGAGCCACTCCACCTCCCCATCACTTGTTTCTGCATTATGTAACTTCAGCGAGAGGGTGGGATCACAGTGTTACGAACGTGTCTACATGTTCTTGCGTAACAGCGTGTTTTTGTTTAGTCTTGAGAGATTAATTATCAAGACTGTGCATGTTCTTTTTTACTTACTTTTGGTGCTCTGACTCTTAAGTTTCCTTATATGGGAACAATAATCTTTTTCATATCTTGAAGGATAAGTACAGCCAAAATTACAATTTAGTCATTATCTACTTAACCCTTAAGGGTCAAAAGTCGGGTGAAATTTCATTTTCCCCAAAACATTTCTGGAGCTTCACAGCAAGACGTTGTGGCATTCTCTTAATCAACTAACGAAGATGGGGATGATGATTTCTGTCATACTTTTTATGAAAAGGGAAGTTTTTATATCTATCACAACCATCAATAGCGCTTAAGCAAGTATCCCTACCTCTTATTCATGATATGCATTCCTACATTAAACTTGTATGTGGTTCTTGTCCCCCTCCTCCAGTCACGTTGGGGATTCTGGTGTTTTTTAAAGGTTCATAGTTAATGACATTTTTCAGCAAATATCAATCAGATGAATATAAAAAGATGTCCTTCACTGGATCATTGGTAACGTCCAAGTTTCAGTGGTTCACCAGCTGACAGAGACAGAGGCACTGTCGTTTACTGCCGACAGATGGCGACATTGCTTCATTAGATTTAACTCAGCAGCATTGTGTAGTTAAAGTTAAATAAAACTGTGCTACAATAACTCTGTTTCTTTGCTTAATGCGTATTTGCCTTATTTAGAATCATTGTGATAGCGTACCTCTTGCTATTGCTATGTTTACACATAACTCATTCAAGCATGTTTACTCTATAATAACTCTGTAGACACACAACACAAGCTTAATTCTGACACTCACAGTATGCTGGACGACTCTTCTTAAGTCATCTAGCATATTGTTTTCTTCACAGCCCTATGGAGGCAGAGAGGGGGCTGCGCGAATGCCGAAAAGCGCCCCTCTCTATTTAATCAGCCAACCATAAATTAGCACCCACCCAATTGATTCACTGAAGCATCCTTTGTGGGTCGTCCACCCTCCCAGTCCACTGACCTAAGCGTCATAAAAGTAATTGGAAGGGTTACAATTTATTATGTTCTTTCTCAAGCCTGTCATTGGTTTGCATATATGTCCCACGAGTGAAGTGAAAGTACTTGGATGGGTATGAAGAACATACTGTTTGTTTGCCTCATTTCGAACGACGTCACACCGATAGAAACTGCAGACCTCTGCAGGCCAGATGTTCTGATGTGGGAACACCTCTCCCCAAACAAATACTTGCCTGTCAAAAACAGGCGGTCGTCGGTGACATTCACTTGCTCCTCGTAGATTATAGATCCTCCAGGCTGATGGCCTTCAACTGATAGTTTTCTTGTTTGTTTTTGTTTTGTTTTGTTTTGTTTTGTTTTTACCAACAAACGTAATATAAATGATTTTTTAAAAAGATGCAAACGACTTTAATCTTATCTGTCTACTTCAAGGTACCTATTTTTAATGAGATGTGAAGAAACAACAAAATACATCCATCCAGCATTATTCATTTACTAAAGAGGCCACGTAATGACAACTGTGCAGTAAAATACAAAGTTTTGAAAAAAAACCTAAAACATTTTCTATCTTGATAACCGAGAAACCAGATGAGATTCGCGTTATTGTCGCGTTCACTTGCGTTCATCAACAGTCGGTATATTTCCGACCGGTCGTGAACGCAGCGCCAGTTCTTCGACGCTCTTCAAAGATGCAGCAGTGGTTGGGAGTCGTGCTCAGTGCGAGCTCATGACCTGCGGTGGGATGTGTATGCGTGCGTGCCCCAGCGGCGTTTAACATGTGAAAAGGAAGAATACAACCAACGGAGTAACTTTGAGATTTTTCGTCAAGAAACTACGGAGGACAGAAGTCGTCGGACGGGAAAGAAGTTGGCGAATTCGGTACGTGAAGCGCTCTTGACAACTTTTCCAAACATGAGCTAACTCGGCGTTAGCTGTGATGCAGGCTGAATTCACTTTTACATGTCAGGAGGGTTTCTCCTGTGAGTCGATACTGAATGTTGTGTTTTTGAGTGCTGTTGGGAAACACAGCACATTTTTATTAGCTTTTGTCAGGAACGGTAAGAGCTGTAAAAAAAAAAAAAAAAAAAAGGCGAAAAGGCATATGTTTAACGTTACAATTGCTGATTTTCACCAAAAAACAAAACAAAACCCCAAAACAAAATAAATAAAAAAACAAACCGACTCAAAGGTCATTAAAAGTTCCAAAATATCTGAATGCGTGACTTTTTGCTAATGAATTCAATTCACTTCAGAGTTCTGTCTTTCGTGTATTACTTCAACACATCACTTATTACACATTGAGCTGAGCTCCATCGTCTTCGAAGATGCACTACCAACAGATACTACATACTTTTTTAAGTGCAGGTTTTGCTTCATACTGTGTAATTTTACAACCTCTAAAGTATAAGCCCCACAGCGTGCAGGAGTTTCAGTCAGATAAGAAATGTTTGTCTTTGGAACCAAACACTCTCAGTTGAATGAACTTTGATCAGCTGCTTCTCCCCTTTCTTTGTTGGAGATGAGGTTTTTCCACTCATGCATTCATGTCAGACTTGTGCGACAACTAACCTCCGCGCTGGAGTTGAATCATTTGCCATTTCCTCTTTCCCTGCATCCCATTCTCACCCCCTATGGTGCCCATACTTGGCCCCCAGCAAACCTAATTGTTTCTTGTCTAATGAGCACCCCAGTGAGACACAGTCAGGCTTTAAATGCAGGCTGTTCATAGGTCAATGACTTTCCCGAACCAGCTGTTGATGAAGAATGGGACACGATCAATCAGTTACCAGTGAAAAGTTCTATTTTCTTCTCCTTTTGACCTCACTTGACCTTTCAGACAATAACGTCTCAAATTGATTTCAGATAAATGTTGCCTGAATGCGATAAACAGCACCTTCTTCCAGGTGGTCCAGACAGGAAACTGCCCAAGTGTATCTTGGACTTCAGACTTGGCTCCTTATTCCTTCTTCCCGAGTCTTGGTATGCTGCAGCTGTGATAAAATCACCAGAGCTGCAGAATGCAAGGGAGGTTTCATCTGAGGAGACCATATAACTTTAAAAAGCAGCGTCTGGGCTTTCCATCAGCCACTTTCTTTATTCTTTAGTGGTTCAGTGCTTACTTGATGCTGCTAAGGGTAGACTTGGATCTCATGAGACTACGGAGCTTTTCAAAGTTGTAGCTAGGATTACACTGTGAGAGTGAAAGGTCGACTCTAAACGGGACCTGACATCTTTGTTTTTGTTTGAAAGTGAGAGCGTACGCCATCGGTGATTTAACATTACAGACTCCCAAGGGAGGTCTGGCGCTGCATTTTTGCTGTTATAATGTTGACAAGCCCATATGAAGCACCAAGAGCTGTCTGCCTTCAGATGGGGTCTAATGCACCTTGAAATGTGCACACTCCCATTCTATTTGAAAACTAGACATCTAATTTTACCCAGCAGCCCTGCACTGTCCCCTCCAGACCCCATTGATTGGAGGAGTACTAAATGGACAACTACATCTATTTTTTATAATGTTAAAGGAACTGTAAGTCTTCACTTGTCATTCTCAATTTAAGATGGCACTTGCAACCTCACTTGCCAGGTATGCATTGTGTGGATAAAGGTCATTTGTTGGGAGGTGAAAATTGCTATTTCTCCTTTTTCAGCACAGCATGGAACGATTATTATCCCATTAAGGGCTATTTTGGCCGGGGTATGGGTGCACCATATGGCCGAAAACTCTTCTCAGTGCCCTGTGGGTGTTCGTTTGGATGGATCACTTATCGCCACATCTAAGCAGCATGCTCCAAAATGCAGTGGACTAAAATAAAGGCTCGTGTGTCTGTGGGAATCTATGGGTTTTGGCAGCGCTATTGTGGAAGCTGTGGATTTGATTGAGATGAAGCTAGAGCGTGAGGGTTGATTGTTTTCCCCAGTGAATGAAAAGCTGTTAGTCTCTCAGGGCCTGTGTGTCAGGGGACAAACTGCAGGAGTAATGTGGGAAAGAGGGCACTCGCAAAAAGGCCTGTTTTTCAGGGGGTATTTTCTGCCGGAGTAGACAGGGGTAGAGGGTGAGAGAGAGGTCTTGCAAGATAAACATGCGACCAGTGCTGAAATAATAAAGACTCTTCTGTCTCTGTTAGCCTGTAAGACCTTGGACCTCTGCATGCTGTTCCAGGTTTGATTTTTATTTGTTGTGAACGTAAACATCCGTCCTGACTGATGGTGTCTCATAAGGACCCCCGCACCACAGCGTCTGACTAGACACTTCCCAGGGGGCTTATGTCATTCTTCCAGAATCGATGAATTTAGCGTGAGATGGTAGGTCCACCGACTGTGAGAGAGAAGTGCAGCAGGAATTCTCTGGACTAATTTTAGCTTCTCTCCACATTTATGGTGGTGACTCAGGACACATTTTCTCTTTATTTGCACGAGTGCCGTATCTTGCCAGCATCTGTCCCTGTTAATTATCTTGTTTGTTGTGTTTTAAAGAAAGGAATTCAGGCTTTGACTGCCCGGATCAGTGTAAAGCCTGGTGATTAGATGAACAAGGAAGTTTATCAGACCATCTGAAGAAGCGATCCATTGCAGGTCTTTCTTTGAATAACCATCAGATTGGCTCTGGTAGCATCTGTCTTCAATTAAGGGGCAAATTGCAGATTCCTATGCGGGAGGTTCATGCTGCGGGTAATTCTGTCATCAGCTGTGGGAACCAAATGCTCTCCATTTGTGTGAAATGGCAGCTAGTTCAAGCACAGGTGGCCAGCTTGGCATGAATGTTGGCTTGTATGTAGTGTTTTCTTTAGGATTTGAAAATTTGGTCATGCCCCGTCCTTAGGAAAACAAGGATTTGAAATTGCCGTATGTCAGCAAACAGGAGGGGAAAGTTAATGAGTAACTATTGTTGAATTCTGTCCAGATGTGTCCGTTACATCGCTTGACCATGTCCTGCTAGAGATCGCCAAACATTTTGATTTTCCACATCGACTGACAACCTTTGATAAATATTGAAAAAACAATTTCCAAGAACCAGACGTCTACAGTGTATATAGGTTTGAGCCTATTATTCATAGTCTAGCCTCTAGTCAAGCCTCTCATTGACCAAAAACAGATTAGCATAGTTTTGGTCTAGCCATTGAGCTTAGCTCATAGGTCATGGTAGGTGGGATTATAAGGGGCTTTTATTAGTTTGGAGTTCAGAGACAAGTTCAAAACCTGCCCCTCGACATGAATACCACTACTGCAGGTTATGCGAACCCGCCACTTGAAAATCAATGGGTCGAGCTTGGTCAAAAGCTGTTTGACGAGGCTTCAGTCTTGAAGAATGTCATTGAAGCAGCGCTGCCAAGACTGAGCATAAATCTGCTTGTGTCACTGTTTTCTACTCAAAGATGCAACTAGGTTATTGATTTCAGTTGCATAAAGATGGTGACATTTTATAGTTATATTTTGTCACATTGTATGTTGTAAATAATTAAAATGTATATTGACATCAAGTCTTTCTCACCAGTTGGAATTTTGTGTATATCCTTGAGGTCTCGCAAACAAGCTACATGTTTTTCTTTGTAAAATTTTTGCAATTATTTTTATAGAATGTTTAAGACCTACATTGTTTACATCTACATTGCTAGCTAACAGTCATCTTCATCCTTGCTTTTGTTGGTGCATGCAAGGTTATTCTGAGCATTACGTCTGTGTTACTTTTACTTTGTGCTTGCATGTATGTCGTTGTGCATCTTGAGATACAAACAAATGGGGACACACTCATAAAGACAGTGTTCCCAAGTGTTGAAAATGGTCAGAATCGCCACAGGGGGTCTGCAATCCTACAAAGAACCCATATTTCATTATAATAAGAGATTTTCCCCTACTCACTTGTTATGTTTTGGTGGTGGATGAAAACGAAATAAAAACAGTTTTATAGCGGCTGACCTTCTTGTCCAGTAAACATGCTCTACTTGAGCCTAGGCTGCAGCTGCAGCGACCCTATAGTGAAGCAGTGATCCTAATGTGTGGATCCAGCTCTGTGATTTTCCTCCTTGCATTCCTGCACATCTTAATTGGTGAGCCTCCTGGCAGTGGGTTCTGTTGGCCTCGGCTGGCCTGGCTGTCAGCTCGGCACAGTGGACAGCAGCGCACTGGGAACAATGCCCATCCTAATCCCTGAAGAATTCCCGCTCCTCTGATCTAGATGGCCCAAGAATGTGATGTTTAAAAGGCTGGAGGCTCACCAGGAATCACAGGGAGACAAGTTCTCATGCACAGTCTTCCATTTCAATTTGTTGTAAGGAGCCAGAGGGCCAGTGATGTGAGAAACTGGCAGCACAGTGGCTCCGAGGCGACACACCTCATCATTAACAGCACCGCTGCCTGGTATGAGGCATTCAAAAAATTCATGCCAGGCTTGAACCTGTAGTGTCACGGGACAGTTACACTAATAACTTGTTTTGATGTATCATTGATCCATTTGTGACAATTAGAAAACACATGTACTGACGAGACTGAATAATATAAAATGTGCGTACCGTACCAACTTTTTGAATGGTTGCACAGCAGGCATGTATAGTTATGGTAGTAATATTTAATTTTGTAAATCAATAAAACAAATTCTACACATCAATTAAAGTTGCCCAATTGATATTTATATCTCTTAAATTGCATGTATTACTGCTATAGTCCATTTAATTGATTGCTTGTCAACTGTTACATTAATAGCCCTCTATTTTGAACATTGATTAATTGTTTTGGAATAATTTTTAAAGAAAAACTTTTCTCATTTCTCATTCTTAAATGTGAATACTTTCTTTTATGGTAAAAGCCCTTGAACTGTGGTTAATACGAGACATTTGAGGACATAACGTTGGGCCTTAAAATAAAAGTGATCAACATTTTTCACAAAATCATTTCAACATTAGTTCCTGGAAGCTTATGGACCAAACAACTTATGGATTAATTGAGATCAACAGATTAAACGATAATGGAAGTGATTCTTAGTTGCAGCCTTATCAGAAAGGTTTGTAAATGTCTGATGCACCACATTTACTTTGTAGCTGAATCTCCTGCATGTACATTCATGTTTAGCTTGATTGTTATCATTCCAACCCCCTTTTCTGCCCTTTCACTTCCGATTAGCATGAGTTCATATCACAGTTTCCTCCACTGTGAATACCTCATCCCTAGCCTTGCTATACTATTCCAGTGGCATGTGCAAGTGCAGACCAGTGAGCAGGGGAATGGGGAGAATTTGCTTTTATATCTAAGACCTGAATAGAGCAAAGCTGGTTTGCTTTCAGTGTTGAGGCGAGTAGAAAAAGCATGGCTCACTTGACAAAGAAGCACAAGTTTAAACGTTTTTTTAATGACAACCCACCAAAAATGATAAATATTCCCTCGCTGTGCAAACTTTTTTTGATGATTGAGTAACTTAGTCATTACAGTTAGCTAATATTCTTTGTCTTTTTTTGAGTGTTATGGTTTAGGATTGTTGGTTAAACAAAAGAAGCAATTAGAAGAGGCCGATTTAGGGCTCTTCTAATTGTTTTTCACAATTTTTGACACCATAATCGATTTGTCCTGAAAATAACCAGCGGATTAAATGATAATGAAAGTATTTGTTATTTACAGCCCCGCTGTACTGTAAGCTCTAACAAGAAGTACCTTAATTATGTCTGAGCCTTCATGTTTTGTTTTGTCAGCTCCAGAGGCCTGAGTGCCATGCCAGAGGGGTCCCATTCTGCTCTCCACCAGGGCCCAATGGGGGAAGGTAATATCAATGCAATCATATTCAGTATGCTCCTGTAATTGCTGCCAATGAATTGACCAGTCTTAAAACATGGAGTTTTAATATGGTTGTGTATTCCATATGGTGTATCTGGTTACCCAGATCAGTGTGCTAACATAACACAGTACAGTACAGCAGAGGTGAATGGGAAAAATGCTTGAAATGGAAGAATAGAGGAAATGTAGAGGCTGAGCTGAGAGAGTGTAATGAACTTCCCTCCTACAGGCCAGACCGGCAGAGAGGCTCTTTGTGTGGCTGTGGAGCTCAGCCAAGCCCCTTTTAGACAGTCGAAACCCCTGAACACTTGCACATCAAACCAGAATGTGTCAGAATCACAGACAGCCAAGACGGTTGCAGCCAGTGGTGCTGACCTTGTATGCCGGGGGGCAACTCAAATTACATATTATTTTAGTGTTGATTATCTTCAGTCACAGAGCCACGGCATTGACACAGGGCCTCTTTGTATCTGTTTGCCTGTTCTGTCTCTGAACCCGCCCCCATGCCTCCTCTCGTCTCCACTGAACACATTTGGCACTGGACTTCCTCTTTGGCTGAAGAATACCAGCGTGTCAATGGTTCCCTTTTTCCTCTGTGCCTGTCCTTTTGGTTCAGCTTTGGCCAGAGGAAGCTTTTGGCTGGGGGAGACGTGTGCCGCCCTCATGAAAATTTGTGTCTCTATTTCCTCAAAAGGCCAGGCTGCACCGAGTACATGCTCCCATAGCTCATTTTGCAGCTCAGATGTCCAGTGTGAAATCACCTTGGTATGACAGAACACCCACTTGCAGTTGAAACATTTTCAGACTGGTTTTGTTTGTTAGCCAGTTTGAGATGAAGTGTGACTGGCTTAGCTCTCCTGCTGTGGATGGATGGATGGTAATTAAGGGGCAGGGCTGCTGGTAATCTGTGAGGTGGTGATTGGATGTGGTTAACAGGCAGGAGGAATGCTCATGGTGAGAGGAAGCCCCACAGCTGGTCATGGTAAACAATAACAAGGTTGTGGTGACTATCCAGCTGTGAATAATTTCAATGGTTAAAGAGTTTTGATGTGAAAATAAGAGTGTTGATCGCAGGTAGAGCTGATTAGTCGATTAATTGATTAGTTTCTCAAAAGAAAATCTATTTTTTATTTTTCCCAATCAGTCAGTCATTTTTTCCAACACATAGCCTCTTAAAAGTTTTAAAAAAATTATGTTTGCCCTGTTGTCCCTTTGACAGTGGCTCAACCAGGCTTCCGCAGACCTGAGGCAGCATGAAGCATCTCTTTCAAAGATAAGAGTTCCCTCTGACCTACTTCACCCCAGGCAGGAATTTAGCTGTGGGTGCAGAATGTACAGCTTTAAAGGGGTTTTGGGGGGACAGACGGATCATCTCCATTCACTACAGCTTTTCCAGACCAGTGGGCACAGGGTTGTGGACATAGATATATGATGGCAGGGATGGCTGCGTCTCTGAGTGGGCTGGTCAATGGAGCTCCTGGACTGGAAATCTTTTTCTGCTTAATTGCCTGTAGCGTCAATCATAGACAGCCTCAGGTGAGCCTGCAACAGCTCCAGTTTCTTCACATCCTGTATGTCCAAAATGTCTTACTAGTGTTGCATAAGTTTGTTTATGTCATTACATAACACAGGTACTTTTGTAATAGAATTCCTCATCCACTGTATTGCATTTCTTTGTTTGGCTCAGACTCCCGTGCCCACAAAAGAATTTATTTCAATGTAAATTATTTTACAGCCTCCCACAATGGCATTCCTCCTATAGAGTTCTTCCGCTGGATTACACACATTAGTTACAGGCTCCCTGCTTCGAGTGTTCCTGTTAGATGGGCTCTTAGAAACTTGTTTTAATCAATAAAACTGCTAAACTCCTATCAGCTTTGTCCATAACACTGAACATACAGTTGGTGTTTTGTAACCAGGCATGCTGCACATAATACTTTAGTGACACAGAAATCATGACAGTAAACACAATCATGGCTTAATAATAATGTTATGTGTATGTTATTGTTAAAGTTCATGTAATTAATGCTGTTTCTTGTAATTTGTTATAGCATGATGAAAAACGTCTGTGTTTTATACTAAAGACAATTACGGAAGTACCAAACTGTCAAATTCCTCATTTGACTACTGTGTACAGTAAGTGTTGATAAGCCTAAACAAGAGGATAAACGGCATCACACTCTTTATAACGCTGCATGTGATTAACGGCTCGATGTGAAGTAACTTAACTGTCTTTGCCCGCCACACTTCGCACAGCTGTCCTGCCACTAGCCAGTGTGGACTCTGTGGAGAGGTGCAAACATGACAGCAGTTTGATGGTAGACTGTCAAATTGGTGGTAAAATTTACAATAGGCTCACACCTTCGGGCCCAGATGGCATGTGATGTCCAGAGGAAATGTTAGTTTTGAATAGATCCAAAGCCGTGTTGTGTGCTGGTTGCTGAAGGGCTCTTAGAGGGGGGGTTGGTCGATGGAGGAGTTTCCTAAGTGGATCATCACATGCCTATGTACTGAGGTCAGCTGGCACAGCTGGATCCTTTAAGAGCCACAGTCGAGCTCAGATAAGGTTCATGGGATTAAATTTGATCTTTTCGAGGAGTTTTGTCCTTCTGCTTCTTTGAGACTCCAGCCTCTCTGAAATGTATTACTCTTAAATGCTGTTGAAGTGATACATTGGCACTAATGATAAAAATCTTAGTGTTAGTTAGCATCATCAGTGGTTATACTAATCTCTAAATACACTTTACGCAAGTACCGTACTTAAGTTTAATTTTGAGTTACTTTTGGTGGAACATATTTTAATTTTTTCACCACTGCATTTATTTGATAACTTCAGTTAATTTTAACTTTGCAGATTCAGACAGTTCAGTGTTGATAAGCTATTACTTGTGATGCTTAACTAATCAGATAATGTTGAAACTGAGTTAGAACACAGTGGTGAATACTGACAGAGAGATGCTGCTGTGTCAGAGCCAAATTAGAGCAAATATAAAGTAATTTCTGATTATTGGAAAAAATCTAAATATCGGATCCAGTTATCAGGACGACAATTGATGTGATTTTGACCTTTCTCCTACCCTGTCTATTATTTATGTACAGATAAGGTTAAATCAGAAAACAGGTTAATGTTTACTTTTTCATTTTGTGTTTTTTTTCTTTTTGGAGAATTTCCATAAGAAGCCATGTTTTAGATGGTTGTCTAATACAAGACTAAATTTCTTTCAAAAAAACCATTTTAGGAATCTCAAAAGTCTAACAAAAGCATCCTGATGTTCATTAAATGAGTGAAATTTGTACACTACACAAAGCGCTCTCAGTTTCATTTTTAAACACCAGAATTCCCCCAGAACTTCCCAGCATAACGTTTTGACCTTGACTGTCAGTGTGGAATGCAGGTTCAGTTTGTGAGCGTGTGTGCTCAGCCTCTGTTGTCCGCTGCGGTTTATTGACCGACCTTCAGGCTAATGATTAACGCAGCATTAAAGCTCCTTGTGAGGCCAAATACAGGTGTAAATCAAACTATCTTGGACATATGAAGGACTATTTTATGAAGCAGAAAACCTCTGAAGTGACCTAAATTCTTGCCTCTATCAAGGGATAAGAAAATCAATCCAGGCCATCGGTCTGGGTGTCTAATCTCCAGTGTTCTGACTCATGCTGTTTGATAATGGTCTCTGAAGACTCAGGGGCCTAATCCCGGAGGCACCCCTTATACTCCTGCCCTCCTGAGGGGCAGCCATTCACCGTTGCCAGGTGGGGAGGAGTTTTTTCCAAGGGGATCAGAGCAAGACTACCCTCCCTGTCTCCCAACAGCAACTGGGGAGGAGTTGAGCACCAGAGGTTGTGTACGGGTGTTGAAGATTGAAGTTCAGAGTGGATCTCGAGGGGTGGAAGGGCTTTATTAAGATGTACTGCAAAACATGATTCCCTCTTTATCCCCCTGAGGGAAACAGGGTCACACACTGTGCACTTGGCTCTGAAAGACCTAGCAGATTAGCAGTGTCCTTAAGAGCCAGTTTGAAGTTGTTGGTTTTTTTCTTTCTTGTTAGTGAACATCCTAATCAGCCAATTAAGAACCAAGATTTTCCTCCTTGTTACACAGCAAGAATGTGCTTCGAAGTATGGTTTTCTCAAAGAAGATAAGGGTATGTTGAAAGACAAGTTGTGAACATTATGTGTGGATGCATCACATCACATCATATTACCAGCACAAACTTTTTGTCCCAAAGGGGACTGAAGTAATGTATGATGCTGCTAAGATAGTACCAGGCACCCAGGAAACAAACCTCCCAGATGTGATGAAACCACTGAAATTACCTTCATTGCACAGTTTTACAGTTATTGATCATGTAGTTGCAGGTTCGGTCAAGTTTGTGTTAAGAGGAAACTCACAAGGTGGATTTAGATGTGATTCATCAAGCTGAGTTGAAATTCATCACTTTGTGCGTGAGTCAGTGTGAATCAAGCAGGAGGAGCGGCTGTGTGAAGAGTTACTAACAGAGCAGGCAGGGGCTTGTATCTTTCAGTGGGACGTTCTGTCTGCAGCGCTGTCACTCTCATCCTTATTGTTTGTTTCCTATGCTCAGAAAAATGCCTAACAACGATGCAAATGACAGACTTGCTACAGGCGGCCAAGTGTTAAGAGGAGTCAAGGTGCTTCAGTGTGGCGTCTGTAATCTGCCATCAGTTTTCCAGTGAAGAGAGAGAGATACTGAGTCTCTTTTCTGATGTTAAGCGCTCCTGCAGCTTTAGGATATAGATTTGCATGCTGAACAAAGATATTGGCTGCGTCGTTCCTGTTTTTTTGCCCCTGATTTGGTTAGAAAACAAAAGGCCACATGCTAGACAGAATAGTCAACGTGAAACACGATCACAGCACAAACTCTGGGTTATTTTTGGAGTCTCGTAGGCAGATTGACAGTGAATTTTGACTTGAGGCACTAATAATTTCAGCTGAAACAGTCATTAAGGTGTGTCCTTCTCGGAGACGGCTGCTCTTTAACTGAGTCGTGCACACTCATCGTTCATCATATTAAAAGTCTGCTCACAGGTGTTGAAGGGGATTCGAGATGATGATTCAGAAGTCATTGAGGACTTTTACACACTTTTTCTTTCTGATTTCTTGTTTTGGTGGATTGGTCTCATTACAGCTGTATTTGAGGTAATGCAAAGATTGACATGTAACATAGCATGTATAGATTACAATAATTAGGCCATGTATACATACTTTTCCTCTAAAAACTGTTTAAAACATACAATCAGTTCAACTTGACAGGATTATTATCTGTTGCTATTTTTGTAGACATTTATAGCATTTTCCATTGTGCACTGTAACTTTTCAACTAACGCTGTTATTACCCTTGTTTGTGTCTACTTTGTTTCCTTAAGCCATACATCAAGTAGACATTGTATTATGTCAGCCTGTTGTGAATGCAAAACGGTGAACAGAAGTTGGATATGTGGACAGGGCAGTTTTAGATGTCGGAGAAAAGAAGACTTGTCCTGGGTATGATTTGCATGGAGGCTGGTTTGCATCAACTAATGTAGAAATGCGAGTCACATCATCACAGGGTTTTGCAACCAACGAGTAACGTCATAGCTACGTGTTGTGACTTATCTTGCTCTCAGAGAAGGTTGTAATGTTTTATTTGGAAAACGCACATGCCGGAGAATATTCTTCATAAAGGAATGCTTTGTTTGCCGTGCGCCAGAAACTTCAGACAGATACCAATCATCTCTGTCGTATACGTGTCTGTGGGCTCTTTAAAAAAGTTAATAACCAGGTGCTGCTGTATTCATTTCAGTGTTTCTATTCACCTCCAAAGCGCCTTATTAGGCACTGCCTGTCAGTCATACAGCCATGATGTCAGAGGCGGACGAGTGTATGAACTGTCTGCATTGTTAACAGCATGATAAGCTGAAATGGAAACAAGTGTGGTATTCACATTTTTAGTTCTAGACTGATTAGTCATGGAGCCCCTTAGTGAGTGAATGTCCTGTCTGCTTTCAGCGATGTGTGTGTGTGTGTGTGTATATATATATATATATATATATATATATATATATATATATATATATATATATATATATATATATATATATATATATATATATATATATATATATATATATATATATATATATATATATATATATATATAAAATGACATAGGTGACATAGGTCTCATTGTTTTAAACCTTGGAATGCTGAAATGTTTATGTGTTTTACGTTAAACATAACTTTAGCACTATATGGGTACAGGTTGTTTTAGTGTCTGCCAACATTGCATCAAAGTGCACCACTGTCCAGGGGATTTGGATTCTCTGAAGTTACAAAAGAGAAGGGGAGGTCATGCTTGTAGCATTAACACACCTTTGTCCGTAAATGTTAACCTCGGCTTAACAGCCAGGAAACTAGAATTCAAAGAATTACAATGAGGGGTTTGGGAGGGTTTTTTTCTGAAATTCCAATCATTTTTCCTTCAGCAACAACATTAGTAATCTGTTCACACACAAGACGTTCATGGTATCATGTAATCCATTAAGATCACACTGCAGACTTGGTTAACTTTCTTGATGTTGACCTTGTTGAGACTGTAATGGAACTGCAGTGAATCATTGTTGTTGTCTGGAATGTAGTCCAAATACTATACTATCTCTGTAGCCTTGACTTGGTTAATGGTTATGTCTGTGAGTTAAAAACTGTATTGATGCAGAGCTGAAACAAAAGAGAATGTTGGGTTTTTTTGAGGTAGTATAATTTTCTGAAAATTGAGGTGTGTGAACGTGGAAATCCATGGCTTAGCTGAAATGGAAACTTTGTTCTGGATCCTATATTTAGCTGTGCAGCCTCTCTCTACACATTATGATTTAACAGGTCTGTCCACTGAGCTGTTGAAAAGAACTATGATTTTTTTGTTTTTTAATGTGAATGAAGACGAATATTTGCTTCAAAGTATAAAAATGGAGTTTGAATATTTAGTTGTGAAGCAAACATTCCCTCACATTTGACCTATGTGAACAACGTGAAATCTCTGTAAGCTCAATCTGACTTTTTCTTGCACGTGTTGCATATCGTTAAAGATTCCATGTATTATTCATTGTAACTGCTGTAGTTATTGTGATCACAGTGCTGCTTCTCCTTCAAGTGGTTAAAGAACAGTTGTCACTGATACCACAGTAATTTAAAGCTGACGGGTGAGTTGAGTGTTCAGAAATGTGTGTTTTAGTGCAGATGTTGGATGCAACTGCCTCCTCCAATTTTGTAGAAAACAGATGGTTTAAACTAGTATGCGCTGCTCACTGTTACGGTAGTTTCTTTTTATAGATCTTTCCCCGCAGTGATTGCCAAAACACCATTTTGGCCTTAAAGGATAGATTCCAAGAACTATTTCCACCCCCAATAAAGTTATCAAATTAAAGCAGTCAGAAAGCTCCCCTGATCTTTGATCAGTCTCAGTTGCTGAGGGGAAAATTGTTTGAATGTGACAAGACATTTATTTTAGTTTGTTTGTTATTTTTCCCCTTGTTAGCCATCAAGGCAGTGACTACTGAAACTGCAGTGGCATCATCAATTGTACAACCAACATATGCAGACCAACCTTAACACAACATGAGACAACAGCAAGACAACACAAATACTTGTATAAAGACAGACACATAAAAAACAGCATAATCGTGCTTTCTTTAAAGCAGCTGCAAGGAACTTCTATTTTTTTGTTGATTGGGTCGCTCAGTAATAGACATTTGGTTGAGAAGCCTCAATAGTCAACATTCCCTCATCCTGTTATGTCTTTGTAATAATAAGCCACCAGAAAGATAAAGCTTGGTAGCAATGCCAGTATAAAATATTATGTTATAAGCTAATTGTTCTGCTGCGTTTGGCAATACTACAGTATCCAACTACAGAGCAGCAACTTTACTCAGGCCATTGGACTACTCAACTGCAATTTTGTAATCCTTCCCAGTAGCACGCATTTAGAATTTTATGCCGGTCATATAGACATATCACTATTAAGCTGAGGCTGTTTAAGAACTGGTTAAAAATCCTTTGTAGTAGATTTAAGTGAAATTTTGTATGTGTGTTTTAAAAGGCAAAATGTGATACCAGACACTTTACAGTCTTCCACATCAGACAATGTGGCACAGCAATGGGCATGGCTCTGCCATTGTGGCTGCAGATCCCTCAGAGATTAGTTATAAATGTCTGCAGATGCTTAAGAGACTCTGTGGCACCAAACAATAACCGACACTCTGCTTTTACACTGTCTGTATGATAATGGCTGCTTATTACTCAGTATATTTAGAAGCATCATAATTGGTAAATTAAGAACAAAAGCATATTCTTCCCTGTCTGCACACACTCAATGAATTGGAGGGATCACGAGTCACGTTTGTCCAGAGCTACAGGGAGAATGGAAACACTTTGCACGACATCGCACAGGACTTCGGCTTATCTTAGACCTGCATGTTGACCAGGTCATTTGCATTCCTCTGCATGGCTTGCTCTTACAAAGTCAGCGAGTTGTCCACCAGCGCTGTTTTCCCCAGAAGCATGTGGTGTGTGGTATCAGCCACAGATAATGACTGCCTGTAGAGTCAGTTTCTGAAGTGGTCGATCAAAGCTGTGGTCGGAGCTGAGCTGGTGCTGAAGTCAAGTGTGCTCAAGTCTTTAGATAAGTCAGGTTGTATTCCTTCATTACCACTGTCAGTTCAATCATACTTTTGTCATTTTGCCACTAACGATGTGCATAAGGAGATTTATGTCATGATTCTGAATGATTATATATTAACTAGCAAAAAAAAAACTTAGTGTGGAAACTGTGCAAACATGGTGTTGATTTGTGCTGTTCTTTCCCCTCCCTTTAACTTGGCTCTGACTCCAGTCTGCAGCACAGCAACCTTTATTATAGAGGGAAGTTGGCTGTGAGGAAGAGAAGGAAGGAGGAAGGGAGTTTCACATGCCAGACACACCAAATCTCAAAACCAAATGTAAAGACAGAAGCAGCAAAGGAAGCGGAGGAAACTTTGTTCTAATTCGTAGTGGTGTAGTGAGTGTAATAGCTCACCGCTACACTCCCTTTACACCATCAACCCTGTGATTTGTCACAGAGCGTAAACAGAGTTTTCTCTCGTGGTCGGCTCCTGCTTACCAGCTCATCCGTTTCTCCCACTGAGGTTTTGCATGGGAACTTGGTTTGGATTGTAGAGCAAGTTGTGCAGCGTAAACTAGACTCTCATGAGCTCAGTACTGACTCATGGAAAATTTCACAATGCCAGAAGGTGTGTGTGTGTGTGCGTGTGTGTGTGTGTGTGCGCTTGTGCGAATAATGTGAAAAGCAGTTTGATGCTCCTAGTGAAGTCTATCCTCCAGCTGCATGTCACACTTTTATTCAAGCTCATAAATCACTCATTTTGAACACTTCCCATGCTCCCATGTGAAATATTTGTCATGTTTAGCATGATTTATTGCAAGGAGAGCCTTGCAAGAATGTTCTCTATAAAACTGTACATGTGAGATAAGTCAAGTCTGGGGTCAGTTTGGTTGCAGAATGATGAAATGGCTTTTTCCTGACATCAGGTTTGTGTTATCTGCTGTGGACTTCTGACCAACGATGCACATCTAATGATGAACATATTTAGGTTAAAAGCCTGTCAACACCCTGGTGAAAGAGCGGGTATTTCAGGCTCATGACATAAACTACATCTGTGGGCTATCAACACCAAATTTTGCTCTCTATCCCCACTTGGCAATATCACCTGCCTGAGTCATTTCACTTAGTGTTTTGCTTAATGATGCTTCCTGCCTTACACATTTCCAGTTATTAGTCTGAAGTAAAATTGCTTGACAAAGCTTCAGTTCTTAAGTTGGTCTAAATGGTTTTGACCCCTCTGACCTGTGAATATTTAAGGAAAATTGAGCTCTCTGCACAGTGGCGGCTCAGTGCTCCGTTCTCACACCGCCATGACTTCATATATTTAGGAAACGTTCATGAGGAAAATTCCCCATTCGGCCAGGAAGGATGTGAAAGTGGATATGGTTTCCATTTCTCTTAAATTCAGACTTGGTGCAATAAAGACATATAAACAAAGCTCCTGGTCCCCTTCCACTATTTTTCTGTTCTCATCAGTCCTCCCCCCCCCCCTTTGTTTTTCCAACGTTCAGTCTTCAGCAGTCAGGAGAACAAGAGGAAATAGCTGGGTTTTCCACAGAATATGCAGTGTTTTAATATAGTCCTTGTCAGTAATGATTTAAGCAAGGCCTTTTACTGTAAACCACTCCTGTGTGTCGCAGTCCAGGTGTAGAAACAGATCTCCTAAGTGTCTTTTATTGATTTCTGGATAGCAGTCTATTCAGCATAGCTCAAATTATTATTTATCCGACTATGTCCCTGGACAGTGTTTAAGGAAGTTGTAGCATTAGTATTATTCATGCACATGGCGAGAGATGTCATCACAAGACAAAATTAGTGTGTCTCTACGATTGTATTAGGGCTGCAACTTAACAATTATTTTAATTTTACATGATTATGTCAGTTATTGTATTCATTAAACACTTGAACACCTGTTGAACGGTCTGTAAAATATCAAAATTGTTGTAAAATAGTAAATCAGTGTCTCTAAAAGTTCTCAAATGTCTCATATTCAGCACAACCCAAACATATATTTAGTTTTCTGCCATAAATGAGTAAAGAAACCAGGAAATATTCCTTTTTAAGGTGGAATCAGAGAATTTTTACCAAGAAAAGCAAAATAGAGACATCATTAAACAGTTGGAGATTAACGTATAAGCTGGCAACCAAACAATTAATCCTAGCATAGGTTGGATTTAAGCCCTTAATGCAGCTGTACAGAAGCCAGTAAGACTGGTTACATGGTGGCTGTGGAAATAAGATTGATTGCAAAAGAACAAGGACAGTGAATTTCCTACTGTCCCACAAAATATGATAAAATTGTACCCATAAAGCAACAGTCTTGTCAAATTGATCTTCAAACCAATGAAACATTTAACCCTTTGAGGCTTGAAAAGTGGTCATTGTAAGTTGTGCGGTTTCAATGTCAAAGTGAGTCTCTCGTATCTTGACACCTACCTTCTGCCTGTGTTTCTCTTATCCTATCCCAGAATCTCCTCAGTTGTCCTCGCCCCTTTCCACCAGTGAACATGACCAGACAAACGTCGTCTTGGGCCCGGATTGTTACAACCGGCTATGTGTGGAGCCACTGGACGGAGAGGGTGACCGTCCAGTGAGCCTTGTGTCCACCCTGTCCTCTGGTTCATCCCGCGATAGTCATAGCCTCTTTGGGAGCACCGTAGCCCTTCCTTCCTCCAACACCCCACCCATACCAAGCGAGGAGGACATAGACCTGGAGCTGAGCCCAGCTGAAGGCACCGGAGAGCAGGCAGGGGACCAGAGTGCCACCCTCACAGGCTCCAGAGGCCGCTGGAAGGAGCGGAACAACAACAACGCCACCTCTAACAGGAAGGCAAGTGGTGAAATACCTCACATCGCTGCCTCGCCTGTTGTCACGGACGCCATGGCGCCAAATCCAAAGCTGTCCTATGTGGACCGTGTTGTCATGGAGATCATTGAGACAGAGCGCATGTACGTCAGGGACCTGCGCAGCATCGTGGAGGTGAGTGAATGTCAAGGTTATGCTGACTGACTCAAATTTAATTTTCCGTTACAGTTGGTGTTTTTCACTTGCAGCCAAGTATTCACTGTGAGCCAACCATCTGATGTTAAAGAAAGTAAATCATCAGCATTCTGTGTATATAAAGCACATGTTTGACTTGGATTAATATACAGCTATGACTTCACGTCTGTAGCCCTCTTTGGCGGCGATTTACTGTATTGCTAGTAAGAGCCAAAATAAGGGAATTGGACGTAATGGCTGTTGAGAAAAAATAACGTCTACTGTGTTCCAAGCAACTGTTTGTGTCCACAAATTAGTCTGCTATTTATTAAAATAGTCCACTTGATTTTTCATTTGCTTTTCATTAAAGGGTTCCATTTCTGATTTCCTGCTTTTCTACAGTAATCAGTCGGTCGACAAAAATGCAAACCTGACATCTGGCAATTGTGTGCTTTGTTTAAAGATTTCTAGTTTATTCAGATGAAGGCTGTTGAGCTGTTTATGATCTGGTCATTGTGTTGTATATAAACCACTCTGTGTATTTACAGTGCAGTGAAAGTTAACAGCCTGGAATTATTGACTCCGCTCATATCTGGAGTTCAAACACACAGTCAAACTGGGACACAGTGTAGGTCTTTCATGCTCAAATTCTTGGGCTTTCTGATCTTGGTCAAAGACTATTTAAGCCTTGTCTCACAGATGTGAGACATTGAAAATGGGCCAGGGATGATTTTACCTCTCAACAGACCACTTGAATCTTATCACATGGTCAACCTTTTGTAGTCTGGAAACAACTTTGAGACCAAGAAACCTCTGTGGCCCCTCAGTCTTTCCTGCTGTCAAACAGTCTCTGTTTGCACTGATGGTAATGTCTTAAACACGTGAGGCATTTCTGAGACCGTCTGGCAGTAAACCAGCTAGCACCTCTCCTCACCTTGTCTCCGACTGTGCTGGCGTCTGGCAGTTGCTTTGGGAGGGAGCGCTGCCCGTGTCGCAGCTTGAGTAACGACTTGTGCCTGACAAACACTTACAGCTATTTCAGTTGATGGGAGCCGCAGCCCAGCCAGGTCTGGCCTTGCTCGCACGGGCCCAGCCTAGCCTCAGCTCTCGGGCCCTCCAAGCCAACACAAACACCTCCATCTTGCGCCAATTGGAAAAATAACACAGATGAAAGGATACCGATTGTTTTTTTCCCATAGGCTACAGTGTGGGAACACCGTCTAGTACAGATTTATCTTATGTCCTTTTATGATTAGAGTATGGCTTCCATGAAACTGATCTCAAGCAGCTCATTTTATTTCACACCAAGCCTTGAATCTAACAGGGATGTGTGAGCTCCTTCCTCACGCTGGCATTGTTTTTCCAGCAAACTAATCCAAAGCTTCCAAATGATATTGACTCTGAACTCAGGAGCAGCTGTCGATGCTATGTCCCGTCAGTCTTTAGATCTGATCTAACAAATTTCCCTCTTCAACTGTCTATCCATTGCATAAAGATTCGAGAACAGCTGTTTGACTCAGCTAAATACATCCCCAACACCTGGCCCGAACACACCCATAATAATCATACTCAACATTGTTGTAACAAGAATGTGGTCAGTGCTGACAATTCAGAAAGTTTGATTCTGTATAGTTTGGGCTGGGTGTGTGTACAATCTGTTTACTGGTATGCTCTTTATATAGTCGCTGCATGTGTTTGAGTTTGTCCCACGTCAACTTACTCCTCTACTTGTTTGGAGTTGTTTGTGTGACACATGAGTGTGTAATTGACCAAGAAGCAGGGCAATCATCCAGATGTTGGCATATTTGGCCAGTGTGGGGCTTTTAAAAATATTTTTATCTACTTCTGAATACTCCTGGGGTCCAGGGGGAGTCGGGGTCCTTGAAGGGGAACAGACTGTGCTGATGTTTATGGTCTGGGTACCACAGATCCTCTACCAGACAGTCACATTGACTTCTAGTCAGTGGAACAAATCCTTAAAAGGATCCTTGAAAGGCCACATTAACTGAGTGTGAATTAATGTAGGGATCCTTCATTTGAAGGATCCCTACATTAATGAAAACCGAAAAACCTCAAAATCATGATGCCGCACTTTTACATTTATTTACATTAGATGGCATGTCATACAATGTAGGGATCACTTGTTCAAATGTACATCACAGAGGATAACACAAATTGTTTTTCTATATTTATGCTCCCTCTACTGGTAAGAATTTGGAAATGCTTGTATGACACTTGACTCAATGTGTCACCAAATATTGACAAAACCTCTTTATATAACCTAATTACTTTATGTGTAACTCACTCTCATCTGTTTTCCAGGACTACTTGGCCCACATTATTGACATGAGTAACCTCCCCATCCGGCCAGAGCAAGTCTGTGCCCTGTTTGGAAACATAGAGGACATCTATGAGTTCAACAGGTAACTTTCAACCACCAGTGCAAACAAACTGAGAAGATATATGCATGTATTTTAGATTAGATGTTAACCATAGCTTTAATCCTGATCCAATTTTTTGTCAAGTATATCTTGCTGAAAAATGGCCCCAACAGTCAAAACTACAGGATAATCACTGAAAAGACACTGATTGCTGGATTTGTGTTTATATACCTGCATAATTATATAATACAATACACAATGCAAGAATGAGTTATGTTAAGATTTCAAGTCTTACTGTTGATATTTCTGACATAAAACACATGCAATGAGAACCAAAGGGACACCACCATCTGCAGTAAACACTCTTTTGCAGACATTTGAAAGCCAGGGGAAATGGCAGCGCAGCTAGCTTTACATTTAATCATCTTATGTCAGCAAGTGCTCATTGCTGACCACGCTGCTTGCCAAAACACACATTAACATTCCTCTCTCCTCTCACAGCGAGGAGCCTCCCCACTGATGCCAAGGCTATCGTACAGATCTGAACCGCAAATGGGGATGATTTGATTCTTATTATCTTCTAATGAAATTCTAACCAGCTGTATAAGAGAGATTTTGACAGATTTTGGCTCCAGTGGGCCATATATTGCTCTTTTCTAAGACATCAGGCTTTTCTCCCTGAAATTTTGCACTTGAAGGTGGGGTTTTCTTTAAGTTAGTAATGAAAACAGTGATACTGTTTTTTATTAGATTGATTAGATTCAGTGTTATTGGCATTGCACATAGTACATGCACTGATGCTAAAGTGTTAAAAAGGGTAAATAGTAGTGTACATACTGTATGCATAAATACATAGAAATAACAGTGAGACAGATCATTCATGGAAATCTGTTAAGTAGTTTTTTTGTAAAATCCTACTGACAAACCAACCAACCATGAAACAATCAGACACTGGCGAAAACATAATCTCCTCAGTGAAGGTATAAATATCAGCTTTGCATTAACAGTGCCATAATTAACCGAATGACACGAAGAAAGACTCATGACAGGTGTCATGTTTTGGTTATGACGGTATTATACGAACATTCTATTAAATAAAGTCGTCGTACAAGGACACATTGTACTGTACAGTATGTACAGTAGAAGTCATGATAACAGCTTACTGACTGTACTGGAATTTAAACCCTTGGTTGGCTTTGCTGACTCAAGAGGTCACTGTAAACTTAGTCATTAACTCACATTTGACATGAACATTAGTTGATTAATTGATAAACAGCCTTTCTTTTATCAAGGAATTTATATTAATTTGTTTCACTTGACCCATTTCCCAGAAAGTGTTAAGTAATGTTGACAAAGCAATGACGCAATATGAACAAATATTGACCGAAACAAATTTCGACACCAAGATTTTTCTCATTGTACCGCGTACATGTTGACATATTAGCTTGTAGTTAATTTCGGTGTATTCACTTTAAGGTATGCAATGCTGTGTGTTTGATATTTATGTTAACTGAGCAGCTTATGTGCAGAGTGTGTGTGCTGATTTGTGATGTTTAGGTTTGCACAGTTGTCTTTTTCTACTGTCACGCTTCCTGTCATGTCCTGCTTTTCTCAGTCCAGCACATTGTATTGAGGTGTTAACACACTGTGTAAAGCTGGAAAATACTGTATAACTCTCAGGTTTTGGTTTCCCAAGCTCTGAATAAAGCTTGTTATTGATGGGACTGTGGGCATGGAGAATTCCAAGTCAAATGCATGTTCTTTCATGCTCTGTCTGAATGTGCCAACAGGCTCTTGGGTTTAACAGTGTGTGCTGCCCTCTAGTGGGGATATTTTTTTTTTTTATCAGGGGTCACATCTCACTTGAGGCAGCTATAGAAGATACAGAAAAAATATTTATATTTATTTATAGATCATTCATCCTTATCCCTTCCGTCTGTTTAGTCTGGACAAATAAATACGCAAACGAAGTCAAGTAACACTGAGCTTGTTCTCTGTTGTTTTGTTCTGCATTTCAGTGAGTTGCTGCAGTCCTTAGACATGTGTGAGAACGACCCTGTGGCCATCGCTCGATGCTTTGTAGATAAGGTGAGGGGAACCATCCTCCTCAAACAAATGTACAGTGATATCAGTTTGTCACAAGGTTAAACATGAATGACACTGTCTGACTTGTGTTTCCCCAGAGTGAATACTTTGAAATATACACTCAGTATTGCACCAACTACCCTAAGTAAGTAGCTCAAAATTGTTTCATTATATTTAGACTTTAGCTTTGAGAGTAAAATTTGACATGATTACTATGATCTTCTGCTGTCTTCCAGCTCAGTGGCAGCACTGACCGACTGCATGAGGAGTAAAACTTTAGCCAAGTTCTTCAGGGATCGGCAGGCTGCTCTGAAGCGCTCCCTCCCTCTGGGCTCCTTTCTGCTGAAGCCAGTCCAGAGGATCTTGAAATATCATCTGCTGCTTCAGGTACAGAGTGTCCTTGGTGGTTATTTTGTGTCAAAACAAGTTTTCCTCCCAGTTGACCTTGCAGGGATTTGCAGATTCACGGTTCGGTCATTTGTCAGTTATTAACGAGTAGTTATTGTAAACGCTTCAACTAAAGACTGATTTTATCATCTTTGGTTCTTTGATTTGATTGATTATGAAGGTTCTGGAGGCTAAATGCTTTTTCAGGTTTTTTTAAAAGGTAAAAGCAACAAGAACAGAAAAATCACAAAAATGTTTTCTCTTTGTGGAAAGATTTCACTAGTGACTTTGTCTGAAGTTGTCCCTAATCTTTTTAAAGGAAATTGCGAAGCACTTTGACCCAGATGAGGAGGGCTATGAGGTCATTCAGGAGGCCATAGACACCATGACAGGAGTGGCCTGGTACATCAACGACATGAAGAGGAAACACGAACACGCTGTCAGAGTGCAGGTGAGGTGGAATAACCATTTATGTATGCATGGTTCCTTTTTTTAATTTTTATTTTTATTTTTTTACATAAAGCACATATTTAAGGTGCATTTTCACCCCCTCTCTTCAGGCACTTTCTGATGTTGGTTTTAATGCTCTTCTGAAGGGCAAAAATACTTTTTCATCAATTTCCAAGCAGATATTGTCCATGGCAAATGTGTTAACCTTCTCAGTATCAGTTTTGACCTATACGCTGGTCGAGTGTTAAAATGAGGGCTATGGCTTTTTAATGAGTTCCTTAGTTTGAATCACCGACTCTGTGGCAGCTTCACCTTCCTCCTTTTCTTTGTACAAGTATTGAATGTGGATTCCAAATATAAGCTTACATATGGTTGACATTCTTATTCCCTTCATGCCAAAGGAACGCGACTGAGATGTGTGTGGGGGGGTGCTTTCTTTACTGTGCATCCGCAGGAGATACAGTCTCTTTTGATCAACTGGAAGGGTCCTGACCTGACCACCTATGGAGAGCTGGTGTTGGAGGGCACCTTTCATGTCCTGCGGGCGAAGAACACCCGTACGCTGTTCCTCTTCGAACGGATGCTCCTCATTACCAAGAAAAGGGGGGAGCACTATGTCTACAAGATCCACATCTCGGTATGGGTTTTTGACATTTTTGACTTGATTGGTGATTTAATGGATTTAAAATGATTTTTTATGAGGAGTAGGAGGAGAACGATGAAGTTGGTGTATAATAGAAATGGAAATAAGATGCTATTTCCAGTTAAATGAAAAAGGGACGTATTTTTGATAAGGTTAAAAAACTG
Source organism: Acanthopagrus latus (assembly GCF_904848185.1). Taxonomy (NCBI): domain Eukaryota; kingdom Metazoa; phylum Chordata; class Actinopteri; order Spariformes; family Sparidae; genus Acanthopagrus; species Acanthopagrus latus. Next base: position 15,677,120 of record NC_051054.1, on the reverse strand, counting down.
AATGGCTGAAGCTTCAGCTACATCACTACATTCATTTTGGTTGCAGTGCTCCACTCTGATGCTACTTGACAGTGCAAAAGATCCCCTACTCTTCAGTGTCATCCATTTCAAGCATCCCAAGCAACCCCATACAGTGCAGGTAAATGTTAACACCACTGACTGTGACCTTTTCAACACCTTATATTGCCATACAATGTTCTGTATTCTTAGGTCTTATAATTTATAACATTATTGAGGAAATTATTTGATTGTTCTTTTTTTTCTAATAACCTTTTTTTCTGTTTTTTCACACACTAATGAGCCGCTCTACCATGTCTGTATTCCGGTTATGCATGAGTTTATCTGGTGTATCTTTATTAATGTCAATGACTCCTTCTAAATGACAAGTACTTGTTGTTCCAGGCCAAGTCAGTAGAAGAGAAACGCCTCTGGGCCCAGCACATTAAGAGGCTCATCCTTGAGAACCACAACACCATTGTCCCACAGAAGGTAAACAGCATTGTCCTTCACTTCCCTCTTCTCAGCTTCTCAACAATCTTATTTCAATGCGCTGTCTTTCTGTTCTTTAAAGGCAAAAGAGGCCATCCTGGACAATTCTAACTGTAAGTGTTACAAATAGAGCGACGTTTGTTATGCTGGGACTAATTCAGCTGTTTCCACAGCAAACAAAGATGCTCACAAAGATGCGGATAGTTAATTTTCAGTGGAAAATCTGGATGGCTGTTTAATTTACCAGGAAGGCGTAGCCCATAATCCATCTAGCTATGTGGGGAAAATTGTTTTTGTAATTGTGTCTCGGAGTGTAATGACAGATCCCTCTGCTGCTCAGATCCAGGGAAGTACCACTACAGTCCTGAGAGGCTCAAGAAAGCAGAGTGCTACAATTCTGACGACTTCCATCTTGGAGGGCGAAACGAGAGAAGGAGATCAGGTTCAAGACCCCTTTATCCATCAGTCTATTTATTATGTACCTGAAATATTGATAATTGAATAATGTTGCAAATAATTAATCATTACTTACATAATCAGTAAGTTGTATATTTTTCAATTCTGTCTTTTTAGAGCCTGCAAAACAAATAATAAGGAGCGCAAAAGGTTGGTACATTGTAGGGTTATTTATTCATTGTTAGTAAATAGTTGAACTGTAAAATGTCCATTTATTAATGATGGTTATTATAAAGTGTTCCTGTTTGTTTACATCATTGCATCATCATCCAAAAAGGAATATGTGTTTGATTTGTTGTTTCAGGTCTTTTGAGTAAGAGCTGTCTACATCTCAGTAGCTCCTGTGCTTTGTTCTTTTTCAAAGACACCTGGAAAACAGATCAAAAGACTTAATGAATTTAATTATATGCCACATCATTCAAAGGCTTTGTCGTAGACAAGCTTTTTTTCAGTAGTCAAATTCAGCCTCGCCCTCAGATCTGCGCTTCTTCCTGCTCTGATCTATTCTAATTGGCCATTATGAAAGAGAAAACCTCTGTATTCTTGTCCCCAGTTCACCTTTGCTCCCAGTCCAGATCAATTTTTCGAACCAATGTAATGAAGGAGCAATTTTCATGTCAACCTTCCCATCTCGGTGAGGGAGTAGGTCATCACATCCTGGCTAATTGCATCATGTCCAGTTTGAGCCTCCGAGAGGAAGATGTTTCTAATTGGTATTTATCTAATCACAAGGCCTCCCTTAAGTCTGGGCCAGACTAACTACTGCCTCACCCAGTCTCTGCTTATGGAGGCAGAGACTGTGTCGCAACCATAACTATATGCGATGCATATGATATTCCAGTTGTTTTTCCATGTAACGTTTTACTCAAGCTTGCTTTTTTTCAGCCTTACTGAGGTTCTCATTTGTTTATTTTTCCTCTTTCTCTCTGTTTGTTCTCCACACAGCTGTTTTGAAGGTAAGCGTCTGTAGTCTTTTATTAAACCCTGATTGGCTTTTTCATTCTGTCATATGAAAGCACTTTTTTTAGGTCAGTCTGGGTGGTGAGATATGATTTATCCAGTGTTCACTCAACAGTTCCAAGTATTCCGTTTATAATTGCAAAAGAACTCAAACCAAAAATGAGTACGTGCAAACCTAATCTTCCTAGAACATACTTTGACTTAAATCATATCTCACCCAAGCCTAAAGCCGCTTTATGATGATTTCATCCCATTTAAAGCCTTGCAATCACGACATGGCTCTAGCACTGGCCTTGCAATAACAAACCACATGTCTATGACTTCACGCTACAGCATGCAGACAGTGAGGGTGCACTGCTGGGGGAGAGGTGCTCCCTTCAGCCGGCCACTAGTGTCAGTACGCTGACCTCCAGTCTAGGCGAGCCCCAGGCTGAGAGGCCATGTGTGGACGATCTAATTCCCAGAAGGGACTCTCTGGAGCAGCTAAGTCCTACTGACAGTGACCTAAAACAGGGCTCTTCACCCAGTGAGGGGGGACTGGAGCTGGAGGAGGCAAAAGAGGAGGAGGATGAGGAGGAGGGGGACAGTTACAAGGAAGATGTGCTGATGGGAGACGACCAGGTAGCCGACTTTGCCAGCTCAGTGCTGGCAGCCATCTCCTGCTGGCACTATAAAGCCAGGGCTTTGCTTTCTACTCACTTCACAACGGTGAGGGTTTCTGCCACCCACGGGTTCCCCTTTTCCTGCTCCATTCTGTTAGCTTTCCAATACTCTATGCCACTCTTTCTCCCACGCTGGCTCTCATCCCTCTCCCTCGGTTTTTTTTTTGTTTTGTTTCTAATTTCATAAATAGAACCAACTAACACCTGCTAACATTTGCACTGTGCACATTGACTGCCTCAGGTTGAATTCATGCTTTTGAAGAATGCATTGACTGAAGTTTTTCCAAACCACTTTCAGTCAGCTCTAGAACAACTTAAAAGTCAGACTTGGTGCATGTGTTTGCCTGCATTGCTTGTGTTTTGGGGGTTGAAGGTGATGCCACTGTGCATGATTGCACATTTCCACGTGTGTGTGTGTGTGTGTGTGTGTGTGTGTGTGTGTGTGTGTGTGTTTCATAATTGTGGGACATGATTGATGTTGAAGCTTATGCTGTTAAACTATGCTTGCATTTGCATCCGAACCAGGGGCGTATTGTGCCCTGTTAACTGTTCTTTGACTTCAAAGGTTAATACAGCCATCTAATAAATGTATCATTATAATAACAAGAGCTGTACGCTTTGATAATCATATTTCCTTTTGTTAATAACCTTTTGTCAAGGTTAAGTGTTATACCAGCACTGTTTTATGAATATAAATTAATGTCATTTGAACTGGAAGACTATGTTAGTGTTTGTTCACTGTGACAGATTCTTCTGCTTCATGCCTCCTCAGTGTCTGTAGGACGATTTAGAGTACAAACTCCTGTGTTTCGCTCCCTCAGGATGATCAGAACGGAGATCTGGCCGAACTGAAAACAGCACAGACAGAGGAGGTGGAAACTCACAGGCAGGAGGAAAAATATGTGGATGTGAAAGAAACTCTTACCACGCAGGTACTCAATGAAGCTTTGAACACAATGATGCTCGCATTCATTCATTTCTACATTTATGTCCAAGGCCACATGCAGTATAACACTTATTCACAGTATCAAAGAAAGGACATCTATCCTCATGCCCTTAATATCACTTAGTTTATTGTTGAGCCTATTTTTTTTAACCATTCTACAGTTTGAATGACACTCCTCTCTGCACATTTGTTCTAATTGAATAGCCAGTGTGCTCAGTGCTACATTACTTATATTTACATTTCCTACCTAATAGAGGCCCTTTGCCATGAGCACAGAATTTCTCTGAGGCCAATTTGATTCATGCCTGGAGCTGTATTATTGCCTTGAAATTAAAATGCCTCACATGGACACACACACACACACACACACTGAGAAAGGCAACATTTATTTCGGGGCCAGGTGTGCTGTCCCCACCTGATTCCCATGGTAAGCGAAACAGCTCCTGCGAGAGTGCAGCTTGTTATTCTCTCTAACCTTATCTCCACCACACAGCTTCAAGCTGCAGTTTTTTTGCAATTGCAGGCACTCCAAAAGAGCAGGCACCACCTGGAAACAGATTTAGATAATCACCAGCTAGGGTGACATCAGCACTATGAACACTGTTAGAGCAGCAGACAGGGTGATGTTCACCATTTTACTCGCTAAGGGAAGTCGTTAGCAAGGAAGCTTCAAATGTACAAAATCTCCTTAGTTTTTTACCACACTTTGATATTTCATGCAGAAATAGGTCAGTGTAATAAAACTGAAGCACTCATAAAATAGAGGCCATGCATCATAAACTGTGGATGCTCTAAATTAAACTGCCAAGTTGACTTTTAAAAGGTCTGTTAAGACAATGGTGGCTGGAGGGTGCTTGACATTGTAACATCCCTTTTACTCTCTACAACCCAATTTTTTACACTGCTGTCATGTTTCAGGTCAATGAGGAGGAGCTGTGCCCTTCAGAGTGTGTCCCTCAAGTTGTAAAGAAGAGCGATCAGCTGGAGGAGGATGACTCCCGATGCTCAGAGTCTCACGTCTCCCCTGTGCAACAAGAAGACAACCCACCAGAACCTCTGGACACCTCAAGAGAAACTGGAGAAGAAGAGGAAGAAGGGGAGAGTGATTCCTCTGGTCTCCAAGTGGAAGAGACGAGTGTACTGATGAATGGGGAGTTCTCGGAGGAGGATGAGGAGGTCCTTTCAGGCAGTAAAAGTATCCTACCCTCCTCTGTATTGAACCAGGCAAGTGTGATAGCTGAGCGCTTCATCAGCAGCCTGTCCAGACGGAGCAGTCTGGTTTCGGAGGACTTGGGTTCTGTTGCCTGCCCCTCACCCTCCATAGATAATGAAGTCTTTAAAAGCCCCTCAGCTTGCATGGACTTGGAGAAACATGGCCAAATGTTGGTCAGTTCTTCCCCAGAGCTGCCAGTGACCTCAGCAAACCTCTCAACGCCTGCTAATGAACCTACACTGAACACTCTCATTGAAGGGGAACGCAGGTCCACTCTGTCCAAACGAGATCGCCTCCTCATCCACAAGATCAGAAGATACTACGAGCATGCAGAGGACCAGGATGCCAACTTCAGCATCAAGCGCAGAGAGAGTCTCTCTTATATCCCAGCTGGTCTGGTCCGGCACCTGAGCCGACAACTCAGCAGTGGTCCTCAGGAGCCAGCTGTCCCGGTCCACAGGAAAGGCCTCTCTCGGAACCGGCCCACATCCTGGGCTGTGTTTGACCTTCCTGGCTTAGAAAAGAGTCGAAACACTGACATTCATCAAAAAACAGAACCCCAGAGACCGGTGGAAGCCAAGGCGAGATCGAAGAGCATCTCAGAAGCCTCTACTACAGAGGAAGAGTTCAGACCCTCAACAGAAATGCTCAAGGTTTGGCAAGACATGGAAATGGAGGAGGAGAGCCAGGAGGTCCAGCATACTGCAGAGGAGGAGCTTAATGACTCAAGAGTAGAAGTGATACAGGATATCAGCTCAGACACTTTGGATGTTAGGACCAGTGAGCAAACGCCTCAAACTATTACAGACTCTGAAACAAACAACACCTCAGATGGTTCCTCCATCTCATCACCAACCACAACCATTCAAGCAGTAGAGGGGGGATCCAGTCAGGACTCTAAGACCCCCACGTCTCCAGAGAAGAACCATGGCAGCCCTGCACATCTACCCAAGATCATTAACTTCCGAACAAGTATGGAGGAGGACCAGATTCTGCAAGACATGGGAAAGATGAAAAACAAGGTGTTCCAGCTGGCACGCCAGTATAGTCAGCGCATCAAAAACAACAGGCCACTAGTCTGGCAGAGGAATCGAGAAGCAGCAAACCAACAGGGCTTCAAGAACATGCCAGCTGTCCAGGAGGAGAGGACGCAACAGAAGAAAAAGGGTAAATAGGATGCAAATGATGCAATGTTGCTTTCTTTTGCAGTAGCCTTACCTCTTTTTCAGAAAACTCAAAAGCTTTTGTTGCAATGTTTTGTCTGTTTTCTGTGTATGTATGCAGGTAAACCAAACCTGAGATTGCCCTTGAACGATCAGACAGTCATCCATGAGGAGTGTTCTCCAAGCCCAGCCCCCAGCTCTGGAGCCAGCTCCCAGAGCACCCTCACCTGTCCACAAAGCCCACAGTCAGACACTTTCCACTGGCCTGATGTACAGAATCTACGCACCAAATACACCTCCTGTCCCTCAAAAGTTACCCTGAGCTGCTCGGCCCCAAACGGGATGCTGGACTGCTGTACACACAGGTGTAACGGCTGCTCTCACAAGTATAATAGCTCCTCTGACCTTCACAAAGCTCTGGCAGACTCTCCTACGACACAGTCTGAAACAGACAAGCACTGGCCAGAAACTCAAACCCGACTACAGCCCCTGCTGTGCAGGTGGAGCTCCTTGGACCACATGCTTGGATCTCTGTCCCTCCATGAGGTGCAGAACCTTCAGGAACCTGTGAGGACCTTCTACACAGGCAGTCAGATGTCTCTGATAACAAGAGAAACTAGCAAACTACAAGACGAGGACAAAGTGGTCCAGGAGGGCTCAGACTGTGCTCCAAAGTCGTCTTCTCTGAAGACGACAGAAAGCAATCTAGTGAAAAGCTTACGGGAGAAGTTCCAGAGCTTAAGCACAAGCTCATGAAGCATGTACATTTTTATTATCAGGGACTATCACATGGAAACATCTGCCAGTTACCTCCCATGTTCCATTTTGCCCTCAAAAGTATGCCGCGTGTTGTTTGCACATTGTTTTTAACAGAATGACACAGTTACACCATGAAAGGGATGTCACAGGTTATTGGTGAGGGCCACAAGGGGACAGCATATTGCTTTTGAATAGTTGTATTCATTTGTACATTTGGTATTCTAGCTGCACTGTAATATACAAGTTTATGTAAAAATATGTTCTCTGTATCAATTGAAGATAAGGTTCTTTATGATTATATGCATCTACTTGGTTCCCTCCCTCAGGTGGTGGTTCTTGCTGTACTCACTTTATTATCATTTAACCAACGTAAGCTGTCAGCTGGAGTTTCAGGGGAAAGCAAAAAGGAGCTAAAGTCTCATAGACAAGAGAGAAGTCTGTGAGCGCACACCAAAGAGGGTTTCCTTCTAACATACGTTGTCTTTTAATGCTTGTGGTCACAGCGGTAGTTTGGTTCCATGTCTACGGTCGCTGCTTCTAAAACTGTTTTCACATACTGTATCACTGGAGCTTTATTTTTCTAGCAAGAAACAAGTTGTATATTTTTCTTGAATGTTATTTATGAAGCTGTATATTTGGGAGAGATTGGCCTCGTGTAAATACTGACAAGTAGTGACCCTTTTTACTTTTCCATTCCAGAAAATATATTGTTTCATACTTGAAGTTTCCCATATTTTCAATAAAAACAGAAATGGTTAAGTGTCCATATTGGTCTCGTCTTTGCCCTATCATGCATTTCAGACACTGTCCACTATATTCATCTGTTCTGTGGCCAAGCAGCCACACTAAACTAACAATGATATTAGGAAATTGTCCGGGGCTCCCATACCTTCTCAGGCGTCTTATTGAAGGACTTTCCAGGCCAAATTCCCTCAAATTCAAGGAACCAACACTGTACAGTTTGAGACACAGATCAAGGTTAATTAACGTTACAACACTGACAGTTTTCATGATGAGAACGAGCTGACTTTACAGAAGCTCACAGACGACAATTAAAAAGAGGGAAAGGCTTCAGTGTGTTGACTGTGTTACAGCGATGGCAGAAAAGTGCCAGACACATTGCAGACAGCAGAATGTAGTCTATAAATACATGAGTATCAGAAGAACTTAAGTTCCTGTTTTTGCTCAAAATATGTTAAGTCAAACACTCTGATAACCCATGTTTAATGCTCGTCTATTCTCAAAAACATTCAGTTCCCCCCCTCAAATTCACAAACGTTCAAAGACCTCTGAGAACTCTGATGGTGTGAAGTTGTTAAAGCATCTGTGACCAAAAATAACATTCAAATAAACAATGGAACAAAATATATAAACCCCTTTGCCTGGAAACAATGTGGGCAGTTTATGTCGCTGCCAATCAGATACATTAACATTTTCACAGGCAGTAGGTTTAGCACAAAACTGACATAGCTACAATATGTATCACATTCACATCGTATGTTTAAACTGTGACTTCAGTGTCAGAAGGTGTAGTTACAGCCGCCTGGGCTGACAAGCAAGTGATTTAGCGGCTATTATTATTATTATTATTATTATTATTATTATTATTATTATTATTTTATTATTATTATTTTATTATTATTATTATTGTTGTTGTTATTATGCATATTATCTGTGAGCTATATTTGATCTAAAATGACCATCCTTGGTGCCTCAGGTTACTCTTGGGTCGTCCTTGGCCTCGCAAGCTGCGTCAAGTGAGCGACATATACCACCGGAAGTGCACATGGCGATCCTTCAACATAAAAGCACAGCGGTTTTTATTTTGTACCAATTACGAGACCTTGCATCCTGTCTGTCTGCTTACTGACTCGACTTGACTCTGATTCGTGACACCAGCCACAGGAGTGGAGTTCAAAAACGCGATCGGAGGAGTCGCGCACTTGGACCGCATGCCAGCAGCAACACATTTCTTCTGGCACGAAATCAAATAAACCTCGTTTCTTTTTTTACACTCCTGGATCGCAGCAAAATAAGGAAGGAAAAAGGAAAAAAAAACAGCAACGTGTATTATTTATTTTTTTTCTAATGAAGAATGGGCTGCGCAATATCAGGTCTGGCGGCAAAAGCTGAGTTTGGAGAGAGGACCACAGAGGATGCTGCTGCTGCTGCTGCGCATCCCAGAGAGGATCAGATCCAGATGATTAAAGAGTCGTGGAAAGTTATCCGGGACGATATTGCCAAAGTTGGGATTATTATGTTCGTCAGGTAAGATGCTCAAGCACGTTCTGTACGTTTTTACAGTGAAATAACTCTTAATTAAAGGGATAATTCACATAGAAAGGGTCGGAGTCATTTAAAACCAAGGGATAAAGACTGTTTTAAGTGTCACTGGGTCACACTGAGTAGCTTTTATATTCCATAAAGACGTTTTGAATAGATTTTTTAAAGACATTATTCTGTGGATGCAAAACAAGTTTTTTGACAGTAGTTTGCCAAAATGTTGTAGTCAGGTGAAACCCAGGACACAAAATGGCAGCAAGGAGCAAGTGTTGACTCCTGACCCGAGACAAAGAGGTCTGCAGAGGGTCTTGCGAGACATTACGACGCTGACCTTTTCATACATCCAGCATCCCTCCCACCTCACCCACCTCCAGCACATCCCTCTTCCTGCTCTGCCTCCTGACCCGCGGCTTTCCACTGACAGCTCGGAGCAACCCCCCCCTCCCGTCTTATCACTTCACATCACATCTTGACAAGATTACATAATAACACACAGCTCCAGGTCCACTGTACAATTAGGAGGCCATCAGGAAAACAAATGCATTTTATCAGTTATGATGATGATGATGATGATGATGATGATGATGATGGCGGCCAGCGTCCGGGGAAACCATGTTTGGCCTTTGGCGGCGGGAGTAAAAAGAACAATCGTGGCTGCCGCTGCTCTATCTACCACAGAGATGACCAGCTGACATGGCTAGCAGCCCAATTAACACCACGTGTCCCCGGGGTGACCTGAGCGGTTGAGGAGATTGACCTTAACGTGTTGGCCCCCAGGAAATGCATTGGCCTGTTGTGGGTCAGGGCCACCCCAGGGCCCCCAGGCTGTCAGGGCTTGTATCTCATCACTGAACAGCCATTGTTACAGTAGAACAACAAATGGGAATCTCTCTCTTTCTTTTCTTTTTTTTTTCTGTGCATGGTTGCTGTGCTTGTGGTATTTATTCATGAGTGCTTACGGCAATTAAAATTCCACGTGAGCAGTATAGTGCTGCATTGTCTGCATATGATGTATTGCATGCTTGCATCTACGCCAGCGTCCACAACAAGTACACACAACGGGTCAGAGATAAGCAGCTCTTCATACGCTGTTGACGGACAAATAAACAGCAGCCAATTTCCTGTTTTTTCTCTCTGCACCAATGTTCATCTATTTATCTACAAAAGAGGGCACATGTTATGTTTTAGGCATCTATTTCATTTACTTGAGAGGACTCTGGTCTAAAAAAAACTACAGAAAATGGAATCAGCTTGGCCTGCCACTCCCACAAGTGTTTTCAGCCCTGATTTATTTTTGAATGCCTCGCTCTGTGTTGCTGAGCAATTAAGAGCAGCTCTCAGCTTAAATTCCCCCCCCAAGCTTAAATTATGAAGACACTGTTTTTTCTTTCCCCCCTCTATTCTCCCTACGAGACTTACAATAGGCCTTGCATCTCATTGTGAACCCACATTGAGAGGAAGCCACTGTGTATTCTGGTAGCATGACTAATCACAGGTACCTCAGCTGGAGACCGGCAGGGCTCTCTGATTGGAAGGCAGCGTGCTTAAGGATACTGATTGAGGTTAAGCCAGATAAAAGGAAAAGACCCGAGCAGGAGCGGCGGCTCCATTAGTCTGAGGTCTCCGTCCCGCATCCTGACAGGGACTGAAAACCTCACAGATCCACCGTGGCCTGCTGCTGATTGCTGCTGTTGGGTATAAAATCCAGAGCGAGGGACAGTGATGATATAAAGAAGTGGAATAAGATCCGAAAGGCACGAGATCTCTCTTCACAATGTTGATGGGCAACACACTAAACTCTTTTTTAATGTCATCCTGGTTGGGAATGAACATGGCAGGCTGCTCTACATGAGCGGCTCTCTGACGCTCACGGATGGCTGCCTGTGCTGTCGTTGTCTTGGTAACAGGTTGTTTGAGACCCATCCCGAATGCAAAGACGTCTTCTTCCTGTTCCGAGACGTGGAGGACCTGGAGAGGTTGAGGAGCAGCCGGGAGCTCAGGGCCCACGGTCTACGGTCAGTCACCAACTCACGACACATCCACACACCGTATATTTACATAGATACACACTGTCCACTGATTATTGGCTTGGCCTGTTATTACCTCCAATATTCAACTTTTACTCTGATTATCAGAATCTGTGTTTTTTTCCCTTGATCCCATTTCTGTATAAAAATTCAAAAATCTAAATTCAAAATATTCAATTCAAATTCAATTGTGAGAATCTCAGGCTAATATGGCAGAGGGGTTTGAATATGAACATTGACGAGGACTCTTGGGCAAAGATCATTTCCAGTGCAGGCTGGTTCACAAGAGAAGCCAGGGGCAAATTTATACACAATATGATACCTCATCGTTATTACTTTACACCTGTCCGGCTTCATAAAATCGCTTAACTTGGAATGAGTTTGTGCTGGAAATGTAAATGTAAAGGGCAGGTAGGCGCCTTTATCCACATAATGAGGGCCTGCCCTCTGGTTCTGCCCTTCTGGAAGGAAATAATTAAAGCAAAACAGGAGCAGCAGGGTACACCTGTGCCCCAATCAATTCAGCTATGCCTCCTGGGGGACAGGTCGCGTTTACCCACGATATCCAAGCCAGCATTTGCCATATTCAGCTGCTAGGATTATCCTCCGCCACTGGAAAAGTCAAGTCAGACCAGAACGTAGAGAGTGGGTTAAGTTAGTGACAGAGAATGTATCATTGGAGTTAATGTTGGGTAACCTACACAATCATAAAGAGTAAAACAAAGGAGACGTGTCACAGGAGCCCGACATTATAATTTGGAGATATGTATTTGTCTTTGGGGTGAATGTCTGTCTTTGACTTCCTGAGTACTTTATTTTATGTTCATTATGGCGTAAGGACGGGCTCTCTCTTTTATTTATATGGTTGGACTTCAATTTAGTTGAATGGGGTCCCTAGAGTGGATCAGTGGGTAACTTTCTGAAAGACCAGTGCTGTGCTGGTGGACTCTTAACTCATTTATACTATGTGCAGTGTGAAGATGATGCTGTGCTTCTGTCTAGTTTCTGAGGTCTGTTTGTTGTTGTTGTTGTTGTTGTTGTTGTTGTTGTTTTTATTCAGTTTCTCCATATTTGTACATTTGTGTCAGTGATCATGTTGATTGAAAAACGAAATGATCCCTTTTCAAAACAGCTCACAAATCTACAGTTGACATTTTAAGTGAGGCTCTGTGGTTTCCCCAAACAGCTGGGCACTGTAGTTTTCAGCAGTTTTAACTCAAACAGGTGTAAACTGGGCTTTTTTTCGGGGACCATTTTACTTACTTTCAGATTACTACACGTTTGGTGCTCTTGTGCAGTGCATCCCACCCTCCTCTGGCCCTGTTGAACGAGCTCGAGACACCACCTTTCATATTCCGAACGTGAAATATGAATCCAATTCTAAGAGGGATGTTAGTTATTGATATTAATCGATCGTAATTGTATAAACGTAGATCTTGTTACACACATCCTGGAGGGGGTGACGCCACTGTTTGGGCTGTTTTTTTTTCAATTCTGAGGTTTTTTTTTTTCGTAAAAACGAAATATATGGATCCTTTTCTGGCTTTTAGCTACAGGCAATATGTATTATTGGACTAATATTTTAAGGTTGTGACTTTTTTTCCCAGCCTTTTCTTTTAAGCTTCTTTAACAAGGATACATGAGAAAGCCCTGTTGCTCACAGTACAGTGCAATACACGAGCGAAACACCTCAGGTAGTCACATAATTACAGCGTCGCTTTCTGCTCTGCTGCAGCCAGAGCTTGTAGCATCCATCACAGCCACTTGTCTGCTGTTTCCCAGGGTGCTTTGGGCCTCTCTTGTGTTCCTCTACACACGAGGCCCAAGCAGCCAATTACTGCCTGAGGACCTGAAGGTGCAGAGGCCATGGCGGCACCTCCCAGCCAAAATGGCCCCTTCAGACACACACCCGGGGACATGAGCACAAATGTCCACGGCGGCTGCGAGACAGAGAGAGAGAACAGAGCGCTAAACCAGCTCTCACCCTTTGTTCAACATTCATCTTCAAAGCTGTCACGCACATAACACACTCTTCAAGTGACAAAGAGAATTGATCCTGTGGTGTTCTGTGCAGTGGAAAAGATGTTTTTCCCGGGGGGGTGGGGAATTAATCAAGTATTGGGCAAATCAGTTGGTTTTAAATCAAGAGAAGACTTCGACTGATAGATAGGCAATCATCTGTGTTTATCTTTCTTGGCATTTGAGTTTGTGAAATGTCACACGTTGCCGCCTTTCAACACAGGAGAGCGCCACAGTATCAGCTGACAGTTGCCTGCTGCTAATTCCCCATTAATTGGTGGATCAATCAGGCTGGGAGAATCATAATTAGCCTCATGGTTTGTTTGTTGTTTTTTTTTTTTGGATTTTGTTCTCAGGGTGATGTCTTTCATCGAGAAAAGCGTGGCCAGACTGGACCAGCTGGAGAGACTGGAAGCTCTGGCTCTGGAGCTGGGAAAAAGCCATTATCATTACAACGCCCCGCCTAAGTACTACAGTGTAAGACCCCAGTGATCCCCAGTCCGCTTGTGTGATGCTCATTTGTGTCCAGACGACAGCACATGTTCCGATTTCATGTGAAACTGTTTATTAGAACTCTTCATTATACTGACACCCTTAAAATCACAGCAGCTGAATGAGCTGACGCACACACACACACACCCACTCTTCCATAGAATAACAATGAAGTGACACGACAAGTGGATATACAACTGTATACTGGCCTAGATACAAAAGCACAAGCAGTAACTGTCCCACACGATTATTTTCCAGTACGTCGGAGCAGAATTCATCTGCGCCGTGCAGCCCATCCTGAAGGAGAGGTGGACGCCTGAGCTGGAGGAGGCATGGAAGGTAAGGAGCCTCTCTGTGTCTCATGTGTTGTCCCCCCTCTGTGGGTGTTAATCAGGGACCCCTTCACAGGGGCCCGTTCTGGGTGAACGCCTTGTGAAACAGGCTTGATGTGTGCAACCAGTCAGCAGCAGCAGCAGCAGCATGGCAGCTTGTGTCAGGGCTCTTGTGTAACATGTCAAGATGGAAACCAGCGCGAACACAAGCCTGACTGATGCGAGAGGCACATCTCACTGAACCACACACGAGCACAGTGAGAAAACCGCACACGGCTCTGTCACTTCATGTTACGTCACTTCAAGGTCCTCGGTGTCATTAATACAGAGACGCTCAAATAACGCTGTTGCTGCTTTCTTCAGTCAGTTCAGTTTTAGTGTAAAGCTGTCTACAACTTTAGACAATTTGTGTTTTTTTAGACATTATTTACTTGTGGCTAAACCCCTTTTAATGTTTTTTTAAATATTTTTGGGGCTTCATGACATATTTCAGTAATAAGAAGAACATTTACAACATTTAAATAAGGGGTTTTCAATTCTTCTTCAATTAATGGCCTCCGCCGCCCTCTAGTGGTTCAAAAATAGTTAGTTCTTTTATTTCTGTTTTTTAATCAAAAATCCCCCAAATACAACATATCCTAATTCAAAACCCCCCAAAACCCATAACCAAAACTATGTGCATTTTATGCGTTTATATTTCGCATAGATTGTATACCAAAAATAACTGTAACACTATGTTTTTTCTCATCTTTCAGACTTTCTTTTCTTACGTGTCAAGAGCCAACTCATTATTTGTGCCACGCCCATATTTAAACATCTATTTTATTTTACTTCACAGTGTTGAGCAGTCCTCAGTAAAAAGATGAAATGAAACAACACTGAACTCTTTTCAGTTCCATATCCTACCCTCCAGCTTGGTGCATATTTGAACAAGTTGAGAAAGTATGATTGAGGATTCATATGTAGAGCAGCAACATCAATTTTGACATTCAAATTAACAGCTGAGAGATTTTTCAAACAAAAGTGTGAAACACTTACTAAACACTTAATGGAATAATCATGACAATAAGTGGAAGACTAATCACTAAAAATGACATCTTAAACAAGGCCCATTTGCTCATCAGTACAGATGCCAGATTTAAAGAAAAAATAATCTGAATAGTTCAATTTAATATGTAATTAGTAAACACAATCAGACAGCAAGTTACTGATTTGTTTTGTTCTACGTTTCAGACCTTGTTCCAGTATGTGACCACCCTCATGAAGCGGGGGTATCTGGAGGAGAGCATCCGACAGCGGCAGCTAGCGCTCTCCCCGAAGGACAGGCCGGACAAGAGGAACACGGCACTATGAGACGCCTCCACTGCAGACAAACCACTCAAGACTGTTTAGATTGAATCTGCAAAGTTGTGTTTATGTATATAGTGTACTTACTGTCTCTTTTTGTACACCGCTCATGTATACCGCAGTCATTGTCTGCTACTTTATCACAAAGGACAAAAGAAAAAAAATGGCTTTTAACAAAGCACTTTATTTCTGAACTTAAATTCTGCTGCAGGACTCGGGAGCACAATGAGACAATACAAAATGGTTGACGAAATGCGTTGGCTGTAGTTAAACCTGCCTTGTAGTTGTGGTTAACAGAAATGACATTAATAGAATTACAGCCGATACTTTGTCTCCGTGTTCGTAACTCAAACTCACTGCCTTTCAGTAAATTGACATCTTTCATCTCAGCCAGAAACTGCATCTTATTCACATTTCAATTAACCACACTGCCTGCAACTATTCAGTATATTTTACGGTGTTTGACAATTTAAGACATCCAGCTTGATTTGGAACTGTGACAAGAAGGCAAAATTAGATTCATTTTCCTCCAAAAAGGTCAACTAAAAAACACAAAAAGGAAGAAGATTTAATACAGCTAAGGTGGTTAAAAATACATCAACATCAATTTATTTCTGTATTTTCAGCCACCTCAACTGTAATTGTAATAAAAAACACAATTCCGATGACTAAAATATTCAAGATTTCTCTCCATAGTCAAATTAATACATGGCAGCACAGCTCACAGATTAGCTGTAAATAACATAAATAGGGACTCTTAACAATTAAATAGTATGAAAAGAAGCTGATCATTGGGTTCCAGATGTGACACAGCTGTTGATGACATGACTCTGAAGCAGAAATCGTGGAGATTCCAATAAATTTGACTTGCTTCGTCCTGTATGAGTGGTTCGAAATCCTCAGGTCTTTCTGTTCCACATCACCGATGGCACTGACCAGCCAGGGATGAGACGTTACCATGCAAACAATGGCATAATATCAAAGCAGTCGCCGGGTGGATGAACAGTGATTCTGAGGCCTCGGGTGAATGGGGAGAATGCCGGGTGGGGGTGACAGACCAAGTGGAGGTCTTTCCCATTCCCTCAGATAGTACAGGCCAGTTTAGGTTCCCATGGTTATGTTAAAAGAGTCTGTTGCTCATTGGGTGGCTTTGGTTTTCTTGCTTTTGCTTTTCTTATCTTTTTTCTTTAGTCCATCCATGTGAGCTCTAAGGAGGTTGGAATATGCCTGGAGATGAGAAGTTTAGGTTTATGATTAACAACAAATGATGTTTAGGAAGACGCTGCATAACATCAGTGAGATCTAATCACGAATATCTACACAGAGTGGCCAAGGGAGAAGCTCCCAAACAGGGCTGAGACTGAGAGTAGCTCCACCTACCATCTGAAACTTGATTACTTCTTTGGTGCTGACCTGCAATTAGAAAGCAAGAATTCAGCATTAACAGCATAAAAGAAAAAAAAAAACATTTAAGAATGTTAAATAAACATATGAAGCACAGTAAGCTCACCACTGTGCTAATTTTCTTCTTGCCATCAGACGCTCTGATGAGACATTTGTTGTCTGCTGGTTCAAAGGACTCTGTGTGGCCCTTTCGGGGCATTGGCTTGGTCCTCCCGTCATCTGGAAAGAAAAAAAAAACACATCTCATTTTACTTGCTTGGATGTCACGCTCTGTTTTACTTCCTGATTGTGTGCTGGAGTCATAGTTATCAAAACCCCGGATGGAGGTACTTGCATTTCTTTAACGTGATGACAACGCTGCCAGATGATCTGCACTTCTGGAACAGCCGTGTGAGCTCTGTGAGGAACTAGACAACAGAGCAGAGACAAAATTATAGTTGATGAATCCTCTGTCATTGATCAGCGATGTTTGGGACTGCAGTTGATCTCAGCATGAAGAACAGATGTATCAAAGAGAACCTTTCCACATGCTCAGACTTAAGTTCAAAAGGCACACCTAGTCTAAACTGGTGCAGTCTTTATACAACAAAACAAAAAGACAATAAATTCATGAGGTTCAGATGAGTTAAAACTGTTGTAAAGAGTCGCTTTCTCGCCCAAAGTGCAATTTTTAACGTTTGTGTTATTCGAAAACAAGAAGAGCAAAATGTTTCAACCCCTCGTATTAGACTGCATTAGTGCAGGCTAACAGTTTGTAACACTGCCTAATAAACTAATCAGTGAGCAGGCTATATGGCATGGTTGGCAACTTTTTAGAACTGTATACAAGAAACTAATTAGAAAGCCACAGCGTAGTGTTGACCTGCTTTCTAGTAATTCAAATCATCTCCGTCTTCGAGTTAAGTTACTATCTCAAGCGCCAACTTACAGCCTGCATTTTGACTGCATTGGTGCTCGTGTGCTACTTGTAGCTGTGGCATTAAGCATTACCACTTAAAAAATCAGTTCTGACATTACAAATCCAATGACTGAATCTGAGTATCTTGAAAAGTACTAAAACCTAACTATGTCACGTCTTGCCAAAACGTAAAGCCAGTGTTAGCTTCAGCCTAGCATTAGCTAGATAGCTAATGAATCAGTTTGACGACTAGCTTTTCTAACGTCGAGGCTAGCAGCTACCTCGCTAGCTGTGAGACAGCGAAAGCAGACAGTGCCATTTTCTAGTTCCAAATCGATTAAGTCAAGGCATGATTTTATTCTAAATGGGCTTGTTGTTCTTACCGAGTCATTTTCAAGCAGCACCATGGTTCCGACTTCAACTCAGCTGTACTGTTAGCTCTCTGGCTGGAAGCTAACTGCTGTAAAGCACACGTACTACTACACAAGCCGGAGCCCCGCCCTGCGCCCCCACGGTGGGGACGGTGGCTCAATCACAGCGCCCTCTAGTGTCAGGGAGGGTAACACCATAAGGAGATCTGCTCAGACAGTTGTGCAGCAGGAAATACTTTATTGATCCTTTCCAGTGATTTTGACAGCTAACTCAAAAATGACAAACATCTACTGAGAAGGACTGAGACTTGAAATAACCATCCGACGTGACAGTGATAACGGACATAGATATGGATGTGGCTGCAGCTGCAAAAGAGCTGAAAAATAATGGTGGGCCATGGGCAAAAATCAAACACCAGTTGTATTTTACTGTTAAGATGCCAAATGGTGCAAGGATCCCAAATTAGCTACACTGACTTCCTTCCCTCCAAAGTATCACTCGGCCCACCTTGCTTACATTATGACAAATAATTGACTATGCTATATTATTTACTGTTTTTAGAAAATCTCATGGATGATAACATATATTCAGCATGATTATACAGTATATCCAGTACCATGAATTCAACAGTTAGTTCAGCAATAAACACCCATTACATTCTGTAAAAACATTTGTATGTATAGGTGCATAACATTATATAGTAAAGCAAATGAGGATGAGACAGCATGTTTACTTCAAACTTTTGGTTGCAGGGTTTCATTTTTATAAAAATGTCTGCTTCATCCTCGAAAAGCTGATTTTAACACATAACATAGCAACAGCGATAAACTTGAACTTGAATATGAGCTGTTGGTAATAAAATACATTTATGTGCTACCTAAATAAAAAGGTCTCTGTCATCTTGATAGATTACAGTCCTGGTGGTGCCCCAGCTCATCCAGGTGCACAGCGAACTCCGATTGCCAGTCCCTGTCGAAGACCTCCTTGAGTTGGCTCTGCAGGGCTTCCGTCTTCCACACAGAGTGAGGGGCACGCTGGGAGATCACCAGACCCACTCCAGCTGTGGTCGTAAAGTAGTCCCCTGACCAGTTAGAAGTACCTGAGGAACAACAAGGTCAACTGGTCAATAATTAACCAGTTCACATGCAGGAAACTGCCGGCCAGGCTGTGCATGCACAACAATTAAAGGAGGTTTAAACTCAGTAATAAATGGAAATAATAATCCTGCAGATACTCACCAACGTAGGCTACTTTATCAGTCACCATGTATTTACTGTGGTTGATTCTGGAATATGGAATATCAGAGTGGTTTCCCACAGGCACGATGTACAATTTCTAAAAAGAGAATAATGTGAGAACCAAAAGACAGAACATTTAGAGGTGAAGATACATGTATCTGGCAGGTTTGTTTATGTAATGTTTAATCCCTCTTACTATCTGGATGCTGATTCCCCGGTCAGGACTGTTCATTGCAGCTAGAGACTGAAGGAAGGGCAGCATGGCTGGATCCGAGTCCTGCCCACAGCTGATCAGCATCCGGATCCTCACGTGCCTCTCGAACGCAGCCGTCCTGATGGCATCATCAATGACTGGCCAGTATCTGTTGAATAAACAATCCAAAGTGAAGAAATGCAGCAAAAATTGGCAAACAGATTTGTGAAAACAACTGGTTTCTGTTTGTGTGGGTCGGTTCACCTTCGAGGATATTCAAAGCGTGTGGTGGGGAAGTACTCCATGACGGCCACATCAACGTAGTGTTGGGCCTCTGAGATGCTGGAGAGAATGGCCTCCAGGTCCTGAGTCCTCGATGGAGGGCAGAATGATGGTGGAGAACCCTGCAGTGAAGCACAAATACAGAATGATAATACCACAAAGACATTTGATGGAAAAAACCTGACTTGCACACAGAGGACAGTGGACTTGGGTCACTGTTTTGATGGCTTGCAACTTGACTCAACAGAAAAAATGAATGACTTTAGACTGGAGCGAGACTTGGAATTTAAAGACTCATTATGAATCAAATGGCTCGTCTGTGCTCAGTTTATGTTATCAGTTTAAATACTGAAAATATTCAACAATGTCAGCGTCAACATTACATGCATTATATGTGTTTTTGATTGATGTCCAAAAAAAGAAAAGACTTGGGGCTTGCTTGAGACTTGGTTTAATAAATGACTCTGCTTCCAGAGCTTAACAGTTTGAAGTTTGGAGGTTGTCCTGGCTAAAATTATAACACACAAACTTCCCTGGAAACAGGGTCAGCAGCCCCTTTTGCTGTAAAAAGGAACTAAAACTGTAAGAACTCACTGTGAGGTAAAGCCTGCTGGAGACGTTATTGGTTTTCACCAGCAGGGGGTGATGTTGGTTGATGTCAGTGTCGTACTCTGCAGGCCAGGGCTGTGGCAGGGAGCTGTTGGACTGCCCCATCTCCCAGTAGGACTGGAAAATCTTGTGCAGGTCCTTTGCCAGGCTGGAGCAGTTGTACACAACCACTCCCAGTTCCTTCACCTACAGGCGGAAGAGAACCATAAAACTGTATAAAGTTTCAATGTTTACAAATAAGCGTCTTTAACCATAGATGTGGTCTGGTGATACCTGTGTAAGAGCCCTCCAGTCCATGTTGGCACTCCCGATAAACACGTGTTTCCTGTCAACAATCCAGAACTTGCTGTGGAGGACGCCCCTCGTCAAACGCCCAAAGTTCACCTTCCTCACATGAACTCCTTCAGGCAGAGTGGGGGATCAGATGAAGGAAGGTAGCAATGCGAATCAAAACACACTGCGGTGAGTATGTAGAACTGTATGTGTGGGAGTCACCTTTCTGTTTCAGGTTCTCTAAATCTGTTGAGTTTGTTCTAACGCTGGGAATACTGGTCACCAGTCGGACAGATACGTTCCTGGAAGGCAGCTCTTCAAGTGCTCTCAGGATGTCCCGACCCTGCCGAGGACAAAGCTTTAAAGGCCCTTTTTTTTCTCCTCACAAATACAACAGCATTATTCATGCTTCTTATTATTTCAGTTGATAACTCACAGGTATGTCTGAGGTGGAGTTGATGTTGATGTCGTCCCCAGTTAAAGTCCAGTAGAAAGAGGACACATCCACTTGGTGCGTAGCCATGGAGAGAAGATCTTTCCAGGCTTTCTCCAGGGGGAGCCCAAATGTTACGTTGGCTTTATATTTCATCTGCTGAGGGATGCTCTCCACCAGGACCATACTAAGAGATATACAAAGACATGTGCTAACAGAATTCTCTGCAAACTGAGCTAGAGAAAGTTATTACTTAGAGTGGAGTGGGACTCATAGTCAGTTAGTCACAGTCATGTCCAATATTGCTATATTGGCCTATTTAACCATTATGTATTTGTTATCTAAAATATCTATAATGTAAGCCTATATGCACAAGCATGGAGGCAAATTATGTTCTTATTCTTTCTTTCAAACATTATTGTGAGTGCTGCTCCACTGTTGTAAATAAAAATCCCACACCTGGAACTATTTATCAGACATGATGTTGGTGCTAGCTACAGACAAAACTCATTACATCATAACATTATGTGTCGAAAACTTTGAATCTTGAAGTAAACATACATGTAACTGTGATCATACGCTCTCACTGAAGTTACATAGTGCAGAAACACGTGATAGGGGAAAGAGTGGCTGAGACGGAGACACCATTCACCCTGTTACAAGACACTATACCATCAAAGTGATTTTGAAACTGTTATTTTTAGGTAAAAAACATGTTGCTTACTTATGCAACTTATTTTCAACAATTACATCATCAAGCTGCTCAGTTTTATTACATCATAATGGCTGATAAACCTTTCCAGCATGTCTGTCCCTAGGTGGCTTTAACAGGCACACCAGTGTCTCCAGACAGCGAGATCATTACCTGCACTGGTCCGTAGAGAAGTCACTCCCGCAGGCTTCCCCTGGAAGTGTACCATGATCTTGGGGGGGCGGTGGTCTTTCGAGCACGGCGATGGCCAGCAGGATCCCCAGGACCGTCAGGCAGCCCAAAACCACAGCTAATGTCAGACAGCTGGTCTTTCTCTGAAAGCAAGGAGTTTGGTTGAATAACAAGGCAGAGAACAAGAACGATGAGTCACGCTAAATAACAGTGAATAACTTGGCAAATATGCGATTAAGTCTCACCGCTTTGTTTGACACATAACTGTCATGAAGGCTTCTGTAAATAGAGGTCATTTTCCCTTCGACTGCTCCTCCTATTAAAGTGAAAGCAGCCAAACTCAGAATTTTTACAGATTAAATCGCAAAAGAAGTCTGCCTTTTAAAGTATGGAAAGCAAAAGCAACTCACATGAAGCAGCTGAAGATACTTTTAGCTCTCAGAACACTTGCTTCCTTCTGGCTTTCCCCCGAAACAGAACTGAAGTGATAACTGTGCTATTGAATATAACTCACCCACACTTCCTGTTTTTATTTTCATTTCTGGTTTTGAAACATGCTCAGGATTATTCTTGTAAAAAGTGCATGAGTGAATAAAAACAGAACAACACAAAACAACTTTGCTAATCAAGTAACTTTATTTCAAAAATCATCAGCTAAGAAATTACACAAAAAACAGAACATAAATACCAACTAACAAGACAGTCCAATTACATCCAAATCATTCTGAGTGAAAGGAGGGGAAACACAAGTTGAATATCAAAAAAAAAAAAAAACGGACACACATTTGACAAGAGTTACATTTCAGCTCCCAAATCTGCTGAAGCTTGGACTTAAAATGAAATAAAGCAACAGGGAAATAACTATCCCATGTTAGAAGAATAGCAGCAACACTTTGAGCGGTTTGTAAACAACCACTGGAACATCATCCCACACAGCTCTGTGGCACTTGAAGGTACTTCCCAATTACAATCACATGTCCAATGTGGACTGGGAAGGGAGGGAAACCTGCTGGTGTACTGAGTCACCTTCTCTCCTGCTTCAACCAACGACAGCATCAAATGTTCGCAGTAGAGGAGAGGCTTTCAATTTGCAGCATTATCGGGTCAAGGGGGATAATGTCATACTACATTAGTGCAAAAGACAAGACAGAGGTAATTTTTTTGTAGGACATACAGATATCTTTAGATATTTACACACAGAACGGCAGAATGCCACAAACTAACAATCAGATTTAGAGTTTCACACCACAGACTCTGAAAACTTAAATACTAAAATTACATTTCTTCTTCCGTCATGTGAATATCGGAAGTGAGCTTGTGATTCAAAAGACTTAAATATCAAATCTTACACAGTGCTCTGATAGATATTAAGCATATAAAGGTTTGGTGTGCGAGCTAAGTACAAACTGTCAGTCGATTTATGATTGTCTCTGGCCAAAACCTTGCAGCTGACTGTGCTGGTCAGACATGGACACAAGTTTCAAGCCTCTAACTGTAATAAATAAAAACGCACTTCCAGAAGATACAGAGGAAAGCTTGAAAGCTCCTGTTTTACAGCCACTTGAGTGTGTGGTTGCCAGGTGACTAAACTTGGAGTCCCTCCTACTGTTCGGACACACATTCCTGAAGGATTTCCATCTCCACTTGGACACAATGTGCACCCACTGTCCATCTACTAAGGAGGGCCTGGACAGAGTTGCTCCACTGGGAAATGTTACCAGATAAATACAAAAGAAATGGACTGGTAGCAACTGTGTAGTAAAACATTAATCTGTCTGGCACTTGAGCCTACTAAATCTCCCAAAGTCATGTCTCACAACAGAGCACTTATAGATACTTTTTACATTCTTACATAAATCTGGTCCACAAAATAAGGAAACGCAAGGGGCTCACTGAGGATACACAGTAAACAGTGCATGAACATCTGCAAGGTGTTCAGCTCATTCTACCCAAAACTAATTCACAAAGATTTCCTAAATTTCAAAACTGCTTAACATACACACGATATATATTAGTGGATTTCCCTGAGATGGTTCTGCCCAGGCAAATAATTACAATGAGCTTTTAAAATCAGCAATGTTGGTCGTATCATTGGCAAATAAAGATGTCGCAATGAATCAAGTATAGATATTATGAAGCCTGTCAGAGGTGCATTTATTTAAGTATTTTAGTACCTCTGTAAATCATCGTCATCTCATGTGTAGAGCTCCCACTGAGAGTGTTTAAAGGGCATTTAGTGCAGGCTTCACTGTGTAGGTGTTGTAGTGATCAGAGTATAGTTGTACAGTACTTAATATCACTTCCCCCTTCTTGGTTTCATTGTGTGCACAATGGTGCGACACCTGGGTTTGTGGGGTTAGAGCTGAATTTGAGTGTCACGTCTCACACCAAATATCCCTCTCTGAGATCATCTGGTGTCACCGCAGCTCTCCTGACACCCTCGCTGGGCCTCAGGCCGCCGCCACGCTTGGAGGCAGAGTGGACCGTTCTAAAGTCTCGGGAGGAGGGAGTTTTGGAGGGCCGAGCTCCAGATGAGGCCCTGGATGATTCAGGCTGCCCACTGGGCTCCATGACTGTGTTAATGACTGGTGGGGAATAAAGGAAATTGTAGGTTTAGATGATTATTCAAGCCTTATGAAAATTATTAATGATTTGTATTTTGTTGATAAAAGTTCAGGCTCACTCACCCTCAAGTTGTCGTTGAACTCTCCTGAGTTCTTTCAAGATGGACGATATTTCCTAAAATACATATTTACATGCTCAAACAATAATTGGCACCAATTGGCATTAACTGAACTTGACAAAATGACAAAACTAAGTCACCCACCTTGTTGGAGGTTTTGACGTTGGGAACATCATTGTCAGAATTAACTTTGGCCTCGATTTCTTGCCAGATATCCACCCTGTCCTGGAACAGCACCCTGTGTACATGATGTTTTTCTTTTTCATTATCTTTTTGTTTCTATTTTATATAAAAGTTGGAAAGAAGAGCAAACTGTGGCTACATCTCACAATGTGAACTTTGAAACATTAAGAATTTTATCTGCATCTAATCTATTGTGAAGACGTCATCTCAGTCCAATATTGTCGGTTAGACTATACATCTGTGTGCGGACTCACTCACAGTATATTAATAGGATTACAGGCTCAGTGCCATCTGGTGGTCAGACAGGATCAATAAAGTTTTCCATCAAACCAGATTAAGCTTGAGAACAAAGGATGTTTGTCTATGCTTGCTGTGTGTTTTCTCCACATCTTACTTTATTTTGTCAGCGAGCTGCTCAGTGTTTTCTCTGATGGCCATGATGACCTGAGACACAGGATTCAGCATCAGACTGTCCACAACGACCTGATGATGAAATACAAATCATTTTATCATATCCAGATCCCTCAGTGCTGACATGACAGAAACAGGGGCTTTAAAAATGATGTGAAGCCGCATCAGACCTCGTCTTTGCTCCGAGCTCTTTGCCTTGAGGTCTGGTCATGGTCGCTCCAGCTCTGGTCTAGCTCCTTTGCAGATGTGGTAATTGGTGGGATTCTCTGGTAGTTTAATCCAGCCTCTGGAATATGATGAACCAGCTGCAACACAATCAGACAGTCAGAGAAATAAGAGTTAAGGTTTATAACAGACAGAGAGACAGGTAGTTCTCCAAGGATGATGTTAAGACGATTATACCAACCACAAGCAACTACTTTAACTTTTAAAAAGAGCAATATGTTACATGTATACATTGCAGATCTGGATGACCAAAATAGATCACTGTGCTGTACAGCAAACTGCAATAAAAGCACTTAGAGATACTTCCTCTTTAAAGGGTGTCGTTACCAAGGGCAACATCATTACATGGTAATGTTTGATGTACCTGTTCATGAGCAGTCACAGTGGAGATGGGTGTACCGCTCTCCACTCCAGGGTTTTGTGGATCACCATCACCTGCCACATCATGGATCTCTCGGGCCAGGATAGCCAGGTCTTTAGCAAGGTCTTGACTCAATCTAACAGGGAGGGAACACATGTCAGAAAGATGGCTAAGCAACCAAATTGCCATCACTAATTTAACCTTGTATTAGCTCCAAGGGACATCAGTTTAAGTTTAAGAAATCATATTACACAAGGAAAAAACTCAGTTCGTGCTATTCCTTACCGTGCAATCTCAGCACTGTGGTTGGTCCAACTGTGCACAGCCTCTCCACCTTGGTTCTCATCCTCAGACTCTCTGTTGCGGGATTTAGGACGCAGGGCGACCACCGGCTGAGGCCGAGAGCGAGGCTGATCACGTGGGTTGTTGGAAGCTGAGGAAGGTTGGGAGCGTTTGTGTTTAGGAGTGCTCTGGTTTGAGTCGTACTCCTCATCTGAGGTAGAGGTATAGTCAGAGCCTTTCTGACGTCTTCTCGAGCCTTGGCAGCGTGAATTGGTTTGAGTTACAGAGGGTGAGGATGGAGAAGACGGTAAACAACAGGAGAAAAGAAAAGATGCCAGGAGGGGAAAAAAAACACCACCAAGTACTTTAGATGCTGTCACCACAATCCTTCCCAGAACCAGAGACAGAAAAATTGCTGTGGAAGAGCTCATTTCTACAGTAAAACTTGGCAACAAAGGTTTTCATTTTTGAGATTCAAAATATTTTACACACTGAAATGAGACATGACTTCCACAGCTGAGTACCAATGTCCATATAGAGAAGACTACATTGTATAGCAGAGCACATGGTTAGTATTAAAATCTTCATCAAAGCCACAGAATCCCATTAATGATCACAAACTGCAAACTTTTTTGCAGATGAAGGACTTTTTGTAGCCTTAACTCATCTCTTGTGTACATCCTTTTTTATCTGAGCACCAAAATACCACACAGAGGGGAAAATGCCAACAGCCACTGTAACAGCAGTGCTGTTTTAGTGGCTGTTGGCATTTACTGTAACAGCAGTGCTGTTTTAGTGGCTGTTGGCATTTTCCCCACTTACAGATTCCCAAATGACACTTGTATGACAGTACAGATCCCAGTTGTTATTTCCTGAAACAAACAGTATGAAAACTATAAATGTATCAAACCAATTCACCACTGTGGTTGGTTGTAATGCGTCCAATCCAGACACAAAGTCACTTTTTTTCCAATTTACTGGAGTAACCAGTAAAATATATGTTTACACTCAATGAAACAAGTATTTATGAGTGTATGTATCATACTCACTCGCTGTGCTGCCAGCGTATTTGGCACTGCTCGAACGTCCACGAGTGACAGTTGTCCTGTTGAGCGCTGCTTTCTGCGGCCTTTCTACTGGCTTGGGCCCCGGTGCAGAGGCCCTTCGAACTGAGCTGCCACCAGACTCGGTGCTGCGATTGGAGAATCCTGTGCTCCTGCCTGTCAGCTGTGGGGCAGAGGAGGCCTCTGTGTCGCTGGGTGTGTTGAACGAGCTTGTCCGCTTACGAGGCATCGCCAGCATATCCAATCTGGAGAGTTTCTTGGGTTCCTGAGGCTGCTTAGCTGGGGCATTACCTGCCTCCTGGGCCAGCCTATCCGTCTCCGTGCCCTCATTGTCCGAAGCTTCTCCTAAACGAGCCCGGCGCAGCATGGATGCTCTGGTGGGTCTTGGGGCAGACAAGCTATTTGCTCGACTCAAGGCCTGCGATATTCGGGTGGTCTTGCCGTCGTCCTTCTGAAGGGGCACTGTATATTTTTTGAGGGTTTGGTGGTTGTTGGACTCTTGATCAGAGTACGGTAAACTCTGAGGGTCATCACTTAGGTCCGTGGAACCACATTTCCCGACACTACGTCTCAGTCCAACTGGCCTCCTGAGGGACTCGGTCTTATTATTGCTGTCTGCCCTCTGAGAGCGCCGCTTTTCTGATACACTGGACAGTTGAACTGAGTCCTGACTGGCTACACTCGCTGAAGAATACTCCCTCTGGAGGCCACTAACATAGGGCTTTTTAGTCCCTGTATTTTGCCTGGTCTTGCTGCTCTGTTGGCTGACTGTGCTGGAGGTGTCCACATCAGACTCCCCAGAAAGAGAGTCCGCTATGGGAGAAGGTGTTGGACCTGATTGCCCCGCTTGGAGTTTGGCCTCCAGGACAGCAAGAACATCTTCCGTCTCTTTGAGAAAAGAGTGGGTGTCCTGATTGCAGGACCCTGATTCAGGGTCTGTCTCTCTCTGAACAGGCTGGCTAGTGATGTTGGGCAATCTGGCGTTGCTAGGACGCTCCTTGGTGAAGCTCTCTTGTCTGATTAATGGGGATACTCTGCCCTCTCTGGACTCTGGACTCTGTGTCCCCTGGCCCAGGAAAGGAGCTGACATACTAGACCTGATTTTTCCAGAATCTTGGTTGCTTCTTGGTTTAGTCAGGGTGGCTGTTGAGAAAGTTTTGCCTGCATGTTTTCGTTCACTTTTAGGAGTACTGGGTTTTGAACATTCACGTTCAGATTTGGATGCAGCCTCCTCTGACCCAATGTAAAAGGATGTAGGCTTGTCTGGGAG
This sequence comes from Acanthopagrus latus, assembly GCF_904848185.1. NCBI lineage: Eukaryota > Metazoa > Chordata > Actinopteri > Spariformes > Sparidae > Acanthopagrus > Acanthopagrus latus. Next base: position 15,648,908 of record NC_051054.1, on the reverse strand, counting down.
TCTGACTTTGTCCTCATTTTTCTTCATCTCTTCTGTGTCTGACAGCGGTTGCCTCCTTTGCTCTCTGACGGAACCATCATCTGACTTGCTGGCGTCACTAAGGCTGTCGGGCTCTACATCATCCTGCACTGACAACCTGTCAAGGCCATCCTGAGAGCCGGGGGCCACTGAGCTCTTGCCTTCTACATCAAACGTTGAATGCAGGTCATAATGAACATGAATGCTGGGAGTTGAGATGTCACTCTTCTCCCCCAGTGGTAGCTGTGGCAGAACACGGCGAGTTCTTGAACCATCCGAGTCAACGGTGTCGGGGTGTCGGCTGAGCGTGGCCTTATGGATGATGGTGCCTCGTGCTGAAGTGAAACAGTTTTAATGCATATTAACCACACATGCTTAAACCGAATATCATTCATATTCATCAGGGCGTCTCATTATCATTTCAAATAGAATCGTGTCTCGTCAGGTGGCTTACCCCCTCCCGACAGCGCCATCTGGGGAGGAATGTCAAAGAGGCCAGACGAAGGGCCAGATTCTGTGTAGCTGTCTGCCAAGCTGGCCCAGCAAGACATCCACTTAGGAGCACCTTGTATCACGGGACCTGCTGGCTGAACCTGCATGAGACAACATACAACTTATTTATTATCTTTAAAAGAGAGAGAAGAGAGCAGATCCTCATTTTTTGATTTCTTTAGTTGGGCACACCATTAAAATGAATAACAAACAGAAGATACAACACATCAATCTGTTTGAAGTAAAGTCTGACTGATACTAGATTTTTTGGGGATGATACTGACATTAGAAACTTTAAAATTTAGACAATACAGCCAATAGCAGCCAATACACATCCTTCTTTTTTGCAATTATCGTATAAACGTTTTCTTATCGGTGCATATCCAACAATGCATATGCCGATTACAATATATCAGTCAGGCTTTAGTTTCATGATTGATTTTTTAGTACATTTTTTGCAAAAACATCGATCTTTTTACTTATATTTGGTTAGGAAGAAAAACCAAAACAATGAGGAACCCAGAACCTGTGAGGAAAGATGCAGCAAATCAAAATATTTTGAAAGATTCACCAAAAAAAGAAAAAAGAAACCCGCAGAAAACAAATTAAGACAGCTATGCCCCTGATTTTTGCATTTTTACTTTCATGGTTACTGCCCCACCACATTGATTAAATTACGAAAAAATTATTATTCTGATCGCACCCAGAGCAGGAAGGTTTACCTTTACCAGACTCTGTCCCTGTTCTGGAGCTGGCCTCACCTCCCCACAGCTATTCTGCCTATGCTGATCCCTGCTCTGAACAACACCAGGCCTAAACGCTGACGATGTTTCTGCTTCGCTCTGGTTGGTTTGCTCTGGGCTCTCAAAAACGCCAAACACCTGTCAGGAACAAAGCAGTGCAAGTAGATAAGTGCAGGAATGGAGAAAGGTGGGACTGCCAACGCCCGTGGCTCATACTGAGCCCACTTACTTCCTCCACACAAGATGTTACTATTTTTAGCCATTTGTGTTTATTAAATGGAGAAAAAAGCCTTGCCTGGTCAATCTTGCTTCGTGCATCTTCTAGCTCTTTATCTGGGACATCTGTTTCAATGGTGTAAGTTCCTGCATCGCTCAGACTATCCTCCTCTTCATTTTTGGGGCCAACACGGGCACTGTTCACCTCTGCACTCTGAGAGACCAGGGGCATCACAGGGGCATTGAGGGGAACAGGCTGGTGGATAGGAGAAGAAGTCTGTGGCTGGTAGGAAGCATTAGATGGAGGAGGACTTGTCTGTGACGTTACCACTGTCTCCGTTTTCGCTGCTGTAGCAGGGCTCGATGTGTTTTTCTCCCAGCTGGCAGAGGAGGACTGCTTGGCTTGTCTGAGGAATTCAGCAGTAAATTCCTGGGCGAGTTTGGATCTCCGGCCTACACTGCTAAAGGGCCGTACAGACACAGATGATGTGGAGCGAGAGGAATAGTTGGTGCTAATCCGGTCCTCTGTCTTCTCCCTTCGCAGAGAGCCAGCTCTTTGGGGGCCTGTGGAAGCAGGGCCCTTCAGGGGGATGGTGTATCGTTGGGTTGGGGGTGTGGTGGAGGCTGGAGATGGGACTTGTCTTTCACCATTCGGGCTTGAGCTCTTCCTTGCCTTCTCCAGCTGGACCTTTAAGGCTGAGGGCTCAGGTGGGGATGTGTTATTGGTGAAGGACTGGGAACGCTTCTTTCTTATCGGGTTATTGTCAAAGAATTCAATGACAAAGGCCTGTTGAGGCTCAGCCTTGCTAAGATTGGGTAAGGACTGGGGCTCTGGTGGAGAGGAGGACAAGGGTTCCTCAGAGTCAGGGGAGGCAAAGCGTTGAGGTGGGGAGGCTCTGAGGGGTCCAATCTGCGGTTCTGATTGGAGGAAATCATTTACGCTGATTGAAGGATCCCCTGAATCACTGTGGGTACCATCTTCACGGTGGTTTCCTGATGATGGAGCAACAAGTTAGCTTGCAAGCTAGCACATTACACCAACCACACATAAACAGCCTTTTCATGCATGACTCACCTCTGGTGGTCTTTAGAAGTGATGGATCACTGTTTGTGCTATACAAGTCTTCAGCATGTGACCTCCTCCTCATCATGCTAGCATTGCTTTGGACCAGCCAATCTGCAACTTTGCTTTCAGCAGACATCACCTCACTGGGTGCAGTGACCACCTCTGCGGAAAGTTGCTTGCGCTGCTGGCGGAAAGAAAACTTGGTCACGTGGTCCTTGATTTTCATTTTACCTGGCGTGCATTCATCGAATTCGATGGTGAAGGAGGCGTGGCTTTGGACTGCAGGAGGTGTGGGGGTAGAGGGGACAGACTGAGAGGGATCTGGAGTGTCCTTGGTGGGAACTTCTTGAACCTGTGACTCGGCCCTCTTGTCAGGTCGTGGTGGGGATTCTTTTGTCGGTATCTCAAAGTAGCTGGGCTCCCGGCGGTAGGAGAAGATTGACTTGACGTGACTATCAGACAGAGAACCATTGACCTCATATCTGGACACATCTTTGGCAGGCTCTGTTAGAATTGTAGAGTGGGGAGGAGACAGTAAACACACAGTTGTAAAGTCATCATGAATTCTTGCTACGTGTCTTTCAATTATTAATGATTAATTGCTTAATTTGAAGACTAGGATATTGTGACTAAGTAAGTACTTCTTGAAATTCAATAGTTTAATTGATTCATCATGAAAATAATCTGCAGACTAATCAATGACAAAAAATAATAATTAGTTGCAGCCCTAGAGATGATTGCAGAATCAATAGCACAATCCTGAAACTGGGAGCAACAAAATCCCACAAAGTTTCCAGCTGTTACACTGAGAAAACAAATTCACCAGTTGGTCTTTGGGTGCCAGTTGGATGTGGCCAAATATCACTTTAGGAGCTCAGAGTCCAGCGGAGGGTAGCTGAGCGGGAATAATCTGTTTCAGCCTGGGCAACATGAGGCAAACAATCACCCCTCCTCCCCCCTACAACAGCTTTGAGGGTCATAATCCATCACGAGGCAGACAGGCATTGCCCACTGGCTTGGCATGCTTTGGCCTGGCTAACAGTCCACAACTGGCAGCCAGAGACCTGCCTTGGGGTTGACTCCATCCATCTCTCAGTGACCCACAAAGGGCATCGGATAGCAGTGGCATAGAAAAACATGCCATTACAAATTAGGGTCTAATTCACAGACGTGGGAGGATCTAGTAGAATAGCAGCACAAAAATAAATTTTGCACAAACACCATAATAAAGTCTGTTGCTTAGTTAGAATCTAAGACACATTCTCTGACCTGGAGACCCCTCTGGCGATTTTCCACCTCTGTTCCGCTTTTTGTTGGCAAGGTCCTCATCCTCCCCCCACCAGGACGGTTGGCCATAGAGAGGAGTAGGCTTGGATATTGGAGAATCTGTGGTAGCTAACAGACATACGCACAAAGACAAGCACAGACACAGACAAACACATACCATTAAGTACATGGATACACTCAGGCACAGAGATGGACAGCAGGAAAGAAGAAAGACCCAGACAAATAACTGAGGTATTTATTAGGCGATACATTTGTGTTAGTCACATGATAACACAATGTTGTGTCTGGGTTTAGTCTTGCAACAACAAAAATGTTGCGATACACTGGAACTCATAAAGACATAGTGTTTCAATACCCATGGCCTTTGGGCTTTATACAATTTCAACACATTCCCATGACAGAGAGAGAATAGTGTGGGCCAAACTGCATCACACAAGCCACCCAAACATAATCCTACTCGTGTGAATCAGGACAAAGTTAATCCTAATCTACAAAAGATAAAAAACTATGTAACATAGCATATAGGAACTGCATGTAAAGTGAGGCTTCGTCTACTCATTGTTCACACACTGCCCTCTGTACAGGTGCAATGATGGTTATTTCCTTGAGCTGTTACTGAACTGGTGTTTAGCCGCTGATTTGCCAGTCAGTCCTCAGATGCCATCCAGCCTATATGACACTAATCAGATAATCTAGATGCCGCTCGTTGGACTGATATATGGGCTAAACGAGCTCTCTGGATCTCTCTTAATGTGAAGGCTTCACAATCCCAAGCATCAACAGCACTTCATCGCTGTTGCCTTGGACACACACAATAAGACATCAACACAGTGACGTGAGAAACAGAGGGACATGTTACTAATTCCTTTCCTCTTACCCAGTGCTCTCCTTTTAGCTAAAGAAAACATGGGCAAGAGTCCCCACTAAAGTGGACTGAGAGCAGTCTTGAATATGTGGCCTCAAGAAAAGTTTAGATTCCTAGATTCTACTAATAGATTCAGAAAATTAGAACCAATTTTGTTGGTCGGTTGGCTAGTAAATTCTTTCGGGTCTTAACTAAAGACCCAGTCATGCAGTGCCGATGTGTACAACATCAGGGAACTTGTGAACGATCCATTTCGTGCCACTTTAGAACATACTAAATAACCTCTAGTCCTGCTCGAGTAAAGTAGGTCTGTCTGAGTCACACACTGTACAACTGGAGTGTCCTGCCCTGTAGACAGCTGGAGGATTGGACACACTCCATATCCTGTGCAGCTGCAGGGAAAAACAAGCAAGAGCACACAGAAAGAGATATACACAGCTTTCTCAGCACTCTACAAGTGACACAATTGTACACGATTAGGGGGATTAACAAAACCACACCAAAACCAATATGAAACATCCAATTCTGGGTAAACAACAACAACAAAAAAACACTGCATCAAGGCCTCCAGTCACACAAATTCAGCTACAGAGAATCAATTTGCATGAAGACAACATTTAGGCTCATCTCCTCTGTGAAGACAACAGAAGTAGACGTCTGTGTAGCACAAGTGCAGCTTTCTTTTCTGTAACATACTATGAAACACAGTCCTTATCTTCTTGTGGTTGCACATTTAGTGAGACCATGGAGGCTGGTTCAGTTATCTTGCTGGTGGACTGGGTCACGGCAACACAGGGCACGGCTGTCACACTGCAGGCAGTACACATGGCCTCAGCATGCACGTGCAACAAACAGTTGTGTGCAGTCACAGGTTTCCATGATCTGCTGTGGTTAGCATATAGCTGCAGGTGATACAAGCACAGTCCCTTGCAAGTCAGAGACTTATTTCCATTTTTTTCAAAGTGCTGCAGTTGAATGACTTATTTGTGAGACACTCATGAGCCCAGTGCTGGAGAGGTCCTATTTTAAGCACCAGTTGTAGTTTTTCTTCTAAGCTCACAGGGGCGATTATGGAGCAGAAAGCACAGAAATTGCTAAATCAACAACAGCTGGAATAGGTTTTTGTCAGTTTGAATGAGCTTCATTCACAAAGAGCTTCTCTTGAACTAACAATTCTCTGACTGTTCCACTGCTGCCTGTACTGTACAACAGGACTTATTCAGTACAGCTTATGGTTGAGAGGGCATGAGAGCCACTGGAAATATAAGCAGCAATAAATCCACCACGAGCCACATGAACAGAAGTGCCAACTTGGCACCAAAAAAAAAGCCTTGATACCTTTCTAATTCTTCCACGACACGTGCTAAACAATCTTTGGCGTGTTTGGCAGCGCCTCTTGTCGGCAGTCAGGCGTGGCTGACAGAGATAAAACTGTGTGTCCTTAACTCTTCATCCCTCAGCTCGTCTGGCTCACTCTTACTTATGTATACTTATTCTGCCAACTCCAGGATGTCAATCTCTATTTCTTTACTGTCACCATAGGATTTGAGCCTCAGCCTCTCACATGGCACCCTAATCTCACAGCAGGGAAGCTCTCGATAAAAGAAGCCACAAGCACTTTATCAAGTGATCTTCAAAGCCAGACAGCACATGGTGACAGGAAAGACTTCCTCTTCCTCGTGTGTGTGCACAAACATATTCAAATCCACTTCAGCTAGAACAGTTCCTCTTGACCTGCTTCAGTTATCATAAAAGCTGCTGCCTTCCTGCTAATGTCTGCTCTGACGGAGTGTGTGTGGGGACAGTTGTTTACCTGTGAGTGAGTGGGCCCTTCGATCAGCCCTGTCCTGCACTTTCACATTGGAGACTTTGCTCTTATCTGGGCTCAGGAGCTGCTGCTGTTTTTCCTTCGCCTTGGCCTCCAGGGCTTTGATAGTAAGCTGCAACTGGCTTGTGTACTTCTCATGCTACACAAAGAGACAGGAGGGAAGCAGGATGTGAGAAGCCTTAGGTCAACAATCAGCACAGATACAACTACCCACAGACATACATAGTCTAAGGAAGAATATCAGACGGGGACATCTGCTGTTTAGAATGAATACTCTTTACAAAACACATGAAATACTTCAAAGTAACAATTTCTCATAATCCTTTTTTTCAGCAATTATACTTTACACTTCTATGCCCTCATTAAACGTGTATTAAGGTGACTAAACCATATTGATGGTATGGAATGGGCCTTTCAACACTATGCAACATTTTGGGGCATCTATCAATTGGTCTAGCAGTAGCACTGTGGTTATTAAGGTGACAAAGGGGACAACAGCAAAGCATCAATGCTTTAAGATCCTGTGCTAGGGCAGTAAATAAGACCTGTTTCAACACTCTGGTTATCCAATGGGTTTCAAAGAACAGAGCTCATAATGATTTGTGACAACTGTTGGCATGGGATCCAAACCAGTTAAGGTCACACGTGTTATATCACATCTTAAGCCTCAAATTGTTTCCTGTAGTTTAACTTAGTACATAGTTAAAAAGTCAACACATGATTTTAACATATGAAAACTATTAATCAATTGTTGCTTTAAGAAGAAAAATAAAATAATTGTCATTATAGTGCTTTCTCCCGTTTGTTCCTTGTTAAACTAAAGCCTTCGTCCTCTTTGAACTTTTGTCGAAATTAAAATATTTAAAAGAAAGTTAGCAATCATGATGACAATCTCAAGTAACTGGCAATGAGCACTCGCTATAATTTCTGACATTTCATGAGCGAAGCGATACCTAAAAATTATTATTAGCCGATTAAGCTATATAACAATAATAGAAAAGTGCGGTTGTTTTAGCATTACAGACAAGGATCCACTGCAAGTATTTCGCCCTAGCCTGAAAGAAGCACACTCTGTCAGTATTACTTACTTTAAGAGCCTCCTCTGGGACCTTGTGTTGACTTTTCTCCAGAATATATACATGAGCATTTGCAGGAGGAGTTAAAGTACACACACATTCCTTCTGTTTTGTAACACAATTTTATATCTCTTATACACAGTACTTATTTATAATCATAGTTCAGTGTCTGGCTTAGGGACACATCTCCAGATGTTTGCTGGCACAGAGAGATAAAGGACAAACATGGAATACAAATTTCTACCTGAATGGTAAATGTACAGTTAGTACTCTCTTCTAAGGAGGTCAAAAGTACCTTCTTCTACTTTTTGCACAAGGGAGGAAAACAGATAAGCAGCAGAGACCTGTTGCAATTCAAACAAGCTCATATCTTCAGCGACTCACTCACTCAAATGTGCAAAAATCACATGCCACTTACTGGTAACAAACATTCCCAAATGTCTCTGTACTCTAGACAGCTTTCTCCCCCACTGTTATCTTAAGTAAGTTTCACCATTCATGAGATTTCTGTTCTGGGGGTCAAAGGGTGCATGTGATTTTCTGTTGACCATAATCTAAAACCCCTGACTGAAAAACCAGAGGGGATTAACATGCCTATGGAGCCAAAGACCACGGGGGGGGGGAAAGAAAAAAAAATTTGTTTCACTGTTCACCAACTTAAACTGTTCCAACTGAGGTAAGCCTGCATTACATGACTCTCACAACCAAAGTTAAGCCAAATATATAACTAAGATTTAAAAAAAAAAAAAAAAAAAAGGATATCATATCCAAAGCGAATGACGTCAGAGAGCTTGAGGGTGATGTAGGTCTGGTCTGGGATTCTTAGATCATTCACAAATGTCTGCAATACAAAGAGAAAAAAGAAAAATAACATCAAATCACAGGTAATTAATGGTGCAAATGGGTTGACTCACAGGTGACAGGCTCTCTAATTCCTCATGGCATGCACCCAGATGCTGTAAGGTGCTTTGCAATTGGTACTTTTCCCATTGAAAGTTAATCCATCGGCAAATTAAAACTCTGATGAGATTATGTTGTTATGCAATGTCCGTCTTGGCTTTTGTGGAATGCTTAATGGCCAGGTGGAGGTATATGCACGCCATGCTGCTTAGTTTGTTGATCGACTTGTCTACCTCCTGCCTAAACCAACAGTAAGTGAGACCAATGTTCCAGAGTTTATCATCAGATCACTAAACGTAAAGAAAAATACTGCTGGAAATGTGCAGAGGAGCAGGGCTTCTACTATACAGACTAAATAAATATAATTGGTGGGAGAAAAAAAAAGGAGCCATGTTGGATTTCAGTTACCGTTCTGCTCTGATTAGTTTGGCTGCAGCTACCATGGCCCAAAGAAACAGTCTCTGAGAACAATGAATGGTTTTCTCCCACTGCTCAACTCTGGATTTCATTGGGATAATGGTGCAATGAAGTGGCAACAGAGCAGTGAAAGGAGGGTGGGAGAAATAGAAAGAATAGGAAGAAAAAAAAGGGGTGACCAGGCCAGCGGGAAAAGTCTCCAGATTACCACTGTTCTACCAACCGTCCCCGTCTCTGGCAAACAGAGAGGTATTTTGTGTTCTGGGCTCCCTGAGGACTTCAGTCTCCACAACAATTCCCAGTCAGTCAGTGGCTGGCTTTATTGCTGTGGGCCGAGTCAGGTAGCCCGACACTAGAGATGGACCCACTCACCCCATTCAAGCTGCCCAGATCCTTCACCATGTGCTCGTCTGTGTTGGTGTCGTAGTTGATCACAGCGTGCTGTTTGTCCACACTGCGAGACTGCGCCAAAAACAAAGCAGAAGCTGTTAGAACTGCACGTTGAATGCAAGTCATTTTTTTCAAGCAAATGTGGGAATTTACTAATTTTATATTCTTTCGTCATTGCAAAGTGAATATTTTTTGGCTGTGGTCCCTTGGTCAGACAAACATCAGAGGACATTTACCCTGGGTTCAGGGAAACTCTATGAACTAACCCCAATCGAATAATTGGCAACTATTAAATTAATCTGCAATCTTTTTTTGCTAATCAATCAGTTTGAGTAATTTTTCAGAAAAAAAAGTCCTAATTCTCTGATCAAGTTTCATTACTAGGAATATTTTGTAATATACATCTTTATTTCTCTAAGACAGTAAACTGAGGAAGCCATAAGGATGTTTCTCCATTTCAGGACATGTTATAGATGAAAAACAACAAATTAATCAAGGAATTGAGAAAATGATCAGCAGATTAACTGACATGAAAATAATCATTTGTCGGAGCCCTTAAAGTATTGATCCTAGATTATGACATGTGGATAAAAAGTGAACATTTGAGCAGAGTCAGACAGACCTTCCAGTGCTTTCACAACAAACAAGCCATAAATATGACCCTAATAGTTCTCATCTATTAAACTCTGCGTGCATGGCTTGAGTAAGTCCTTGTACACATCGCCTACCTGCCAGTCACCAGAAGAAAAATGTGCTTACTTCCAATATGTTTTCGTCAATTGAGTACAAATTGTACTCACAAAAGTGATTCAGACTGACTCGCCCTTTCTTCTCTGCTCATTAGACACTCTGGGCCTCCTGATCACAAAAATCATGCAGACTGAAAGTGACTGCCAAACTCCTAATTATCACCGTCCTCTAGGGCTTGACATAAACTCTTCCACATCACCTCCTAACTGGGACGAATAGCTTCGACTGTCTGTGTTTGGGCCTATTTACTCAGTGGACTTCCGAATAACTTCTTGTAAATACTGCACTGTGTGTGTAAGTACAAGTTTACCGAGCAGTTTACCTACTTGATTAGGTTAACTGCGCATCACGTTGCGAATACATTGTCCCCTTTTACCTCAGAGAAAATGTTAGCAGTGGCGATAACAACCCAGCTGAACTAGACATCATGCACTCACTGTTATTACAGGATGCATTTGGTCCAATTACAGCCATTGATCAGACAACAGTTGTCAAGGAAGAGTCCAAACATTTAAGTTGCAGCCCTCAGCTATGCTACTCAATCTCTGCCTTTCATGCCTAACAGGATTCTCATGTTTCAGAAATTAGACTGTGGTTTGAAGGGAGAAAAAAATGCACTGCACTATGAACAGAAAAACGAAAGATTAAAGGGTTAACGACTACATGGAGCCAAAACCAGCAACGTGCCAATTCGGGAAGTTGTCTTGAGCACTTAAGCAGAGCAATAGAAAAGTCTGCATCATCTCAGGCTGGGAGAAGCTGAGGTTTTTTCCTTGATCCGGCAACGCCTAAATATGGACAAGAGCAACTTTCAATCCAACCAACTTCTGTGGTTGGCACGGTTTTCGAGAGTGTAACACACTGACTGAGTAAAGTATAAACAACTGTTTCTGAGGCAACATTCCTCTTTAAATGGACTAAATACAGAGTGAGGAGAAAATGGGAGGGAGAGTATCATAGAAAGACCACAAAGAAATTGTGTTTATGACATGCGCCGAGTGGAAAAACAACACAGTGGAATGCTGTAGCTACGTTTTAAGTCATTGTTTGAAAGGCTGTCAGGGGCAACTTTGTGTGAATGTGGCAACGTCACCAGGTTACACACACACACACACACACAAACACACAAAGGCATGCAACGAGCCTCCCACTGCTGTTTCACGTATTCATGTGACAGGCTGCCCTGTCGTGTGAGCATTTTTGGCACATTAAGGTGAAGAAGATTCATGTGACGCGTAAAGCAAGCGCTCACGCGTTCTCTGCCGGTCTTGCTCTTAAACACACAAGGTCACACACCTGCAGCATTAACTCGCAATCATCCCGGCCAACAAAGATCATCTCCCTTGGCAACCGGTGGCGTGTGCCAGAGCTGCTGACCAGGAACCATGATGTCACACTCATGTTGGGGCCACGAGTCAAGATCTTCTTAGCATCCTTGGAGGAGACAAAAACAACAAAAAGAACAAAAAAAAAAAAGAAGAAGAAAAGATGAGCAGGAGGCATTTCAGCTACATTTCAGGACACCTGAATGGTTGATCAAAATTCAATACCGGTGCCTCTGAACAATAGTGTCCCAAAAAAGCTTGTGTTATGAAAGCATGCTTTGGTGTGGAGCTTAGTGAGGGGAAGTCATCATCTCACCTAGGTCAGACCTGTTTTTACGAACAATTACAGGACGGCTGTGTTACCACTGCACTGAAATATTGCAATTTAATAACCACCCTGACACATGTTCGTACGTCTGGCAGGTTTCTATGAGTCAATGGAAGATATTAAGCATGCCAACACAGCTCATGAACGCAGAGCTCCTCATTGAATATAAGATAAAGCAGATATAAGCCTTTTTTAAGTGTCCCTTCATGACACATGCTGGGAAACCTGTTCCAAAGCGGCGCCTGTGAGTAACGTTTGGTTCCATTAAACTTCCATATCTCGTGTTGTTAACGTTACTTCCTGTAACCTTGGCTACTATCAGACAGAAGTGCTGCTCATATATTTCATTTAAACCTATTTACTGTTTCGTAATGGCAGCGCTAATGTTGTTTCAAGTTACACCGCGGACTGTTTTGAGTCTGTCGGTGACAGTGGCGCTGGTTAACTGATGTCATGAGCCTCCGGTGGGACCGAAACCAGCTTTTTCCCCCCCAACCATTCGCTCCCAACAAGGACGTACCTTTAATGCCTTCTCCGTTTTACTCCGAAGTGAAGCCAGTGTTTTCACGTCCTAAAGCAGCTGAAATTCGACGGGCGACATGCACGACGACAAGGCCAGGTAACACTGGACAGGTAAATTTCGGAACACACCCTCTTCTTCTTCTTCCTCAGGGAATGACAACCGGATAGTCAGGGCGAAACTCTCCGGCACTCCACCGCCTCTGCTCCTGCCGACACGGTGACGTAGCCCGACAAGTCCCGTCAGACGCTTTACGGGTTTGAACCGATGGGAGGAGCGAGGTAAGAGCTCCCACTCTGTTTGAGTCCCGGGTGCGGAAAAACTCAAGGTGGAAGAAAAACAAACGAACAAGAAGATAACACACCAAAATATGTAATCGAATGTTTCTGTTGTTTCGTATGAGTATGACTTATCGTATACATTATAGCGTATTGACAATTGAACTATATTTCAAAATGTTTTTTCTGTTTTTGTTTATTTCTTTATGCTATTTTTATTTTTGTTTTTGGGCGTTTCATGTGCATAGAAAGCAATGGAATGAGCAAACATATCATTGACCTTTAATTTATAGAAAAATAGCAATACTCTAACCAAAATAAATATCCCAGTAATTAACCAATGAATTATACAAAATAATTCTCGTTAATACATTGTTACTGTATTTTATTCAGTTTTTAATTGCTTAAGTAAAATAACATAGTCTTTTCAACACAATCTGTACATACGAGAATAAAATACTGCATATAAATAATCACAACGCAGAAAGGACCTTTTCACAGTTATTTTATAAACATCATCCCCCCCCCTTGATGCGTTAACGTGTACGCATAATTTCAACGTTGGAATAAGTCGAAGCAGAGCTAATTTTAACTACTTTGCAGTGGAATTTGACCGATAATCTAGCCACACTGATATACTGAGTAGTAGGCAAGATGTACTTAATAAGAACTGTACTCATATGGCAGATTATGTCAAAGGGAGAGAGTTAATAGGAGTAATAGAGATATGATTAATGGCGACACATTATACATGTGTTATATATGTATATTTGACATAGATATTTAAGGGTCAAGAGGGCAGCTTTAAATGGCAAAGTGGCAATAATTCAATTGCAAGCAGCGTGATAATTGAACTTCTAATCCATCTAGTGATTCATCGTCTTTGTAGACGATCTTCGCCCGGATTCACGGAGTGGCAGGACAGCGTTGATCTGTGCTCACGTTGGTACCGTCCGGCGGACTGTGCAGAGAGACAATAATCACACAGAAATCAATTATTCATCAATAATTTACTAATTAATTATTTGTACAATCGTCGACGGGCTAAAATAGCGTTAGAAGTGCCTGTGACTACACACCCAAATAATGATATTGATTTACTGTCGTTATAAAGTGTGTACTGTCTGCAGCGCATGAGACAGCAGTAATTATATTCCCATATAATATCACACTTGTAGTTAAATTCGGCTTGGCAGTACCATCTAATCATACGCTCTCAACTCTAATCAAACTAAACAGCTGGTGGTTTCGTGTGGATATGGAAAATTGATACAAGAGACACATGAGCCGAACACCCGCTAGATGGCGCTGTAGCCTCAACCTACCATGTTGGTATTCAACGCTTGGATTCGTGTCACAGGGTTACTTCAGAATGTTGGCGAGCAAATTCACAAGATATCCAAAAAGAACTTATTATTATTGATTTATAATTATTGATGCATTCATAAGGACATCACTTTAATGCTTCAGCTGGAAAACCTGGGGTTTATACAACAACGTAAATGTGTGAATCAGCAAAGTAACTTTTGCCTATTATCAAGTTATAAAATATGAAATAAATTTAGTGGAGTACAAAGAATTAGTGGGTATATAAATGCATGGAATTGTACTTTAGACAGTACTTGAGTAAATGCACTTAGTTACTTTCAAGCACTGGTACCTGCAGTCAGTACACAAGGAAAAGCATCTCTACGACGTTTTTTATTTCTTACTATACGTAAAAGAATGTAAACAATGAATATTTATGTATCCCACTAAAAAGAAAGGGATATACAGTTTATTTCAGAAATAGAGAGGTAAAGTCAAGGCACTTTTATCCCCCCCAACAACAAAAAAAATCTGCCTCCCGGGATGGACTGTACAGGTGTTGTGTACAGAACAGACATAGTAAACACTCAGGATGATCAAAACTATGGATAGACAGTATGGAGACTGAATCCAAACAGATCTGAGCCACTCAAACTCTCCTCCACCATGGAGGACTGCACAAACACACCAGCGGCAAAGCTCAAGCACGCCATTCACCCAGATAGACAGAAAAGAAACAAACATGCAGAGAGAGAGAGAGAGAGAGAGACATGGGCGACACGCGCAAGGGACGGTGAGAGTGAGGCGAGAAGAGAGGCTTAATCTCCTGGAGGACGAAAGATTCAGATCCAAAACATCTGGAGATGAGGCGCTGACAGCCAGGAGAGAGACGCAGCGGTCCCAGGGTGGCTGATGGTCAGGCACAGACAAGACTTGAGTGAGGAGAGGATGAGCAGAAAGAGAATAGGAAGAGAGCGAGGATACAAACTACAAGACGCAGTAGTTTTTAGAAAGTTTACAGTATTGTCAGAGGGATAAACATGAACTTTAGTGCTGGGTTTATCAGATTCATTGAGACTGAGACTGACCCGCCTGACTGATGAAGGTAACAGGCGCAAGGACGGAAACAAAAGCTGAGTTAATAGACAGGTTTTTGAGTTTGGATTTAAAGGCCTCAGTGGAGACAGACTGTGTGCTGTAAAAAGATCAGACAGGTATTACAGGCCCAAAGGGTCAGAAGCACCTCACGTGGATAGAGAGACAATGGAGAGAAGCTAAAAGTGGTGTAATATGGTAAGATCTTCTAGGTCTAGATAGACTGCAGCTGCAGCATTCTGAACCACTTGAAGGCTTTCCTTATACTACGCCCGGGTGGGTTTACCCTCCGCTTCACCCCTGCTCTTAGTGTCACCACGAGACTTGTAGCTAGCAGGCTAAACCGGTTTCTGAAGGCCCTGACCTCTGTCACACTTAGACGGAAAAACCCTGCATTTCCCCCAACTGCGATCAGGATACAGGTAACGGTTCGTGTTTTATCTTGCCCTGGGATCTCCCCAAGCTTTCACCATCTCCCGCTGTGTTTTTGTTAAATGTGTTTCGTTATGGTTGTACGCTCTTGCTGCAGTGGCAGCAGGGTAGTGCAGTCAGTACGGAGAATGCAAGCGCAAGCACTGTGAGAGGCAGCCTCCTGTCCTGCTGAAGTATCCACAAACAAGATACCTGGCCAGCTCAAGGCCTGTTTTTATGCAGCTGATCTTGTACCAAAAGGGACAAAAGTGAAGATTTTTCTTATTTTTAGTAGCAAATTATAGAATCAGTTTTAGCAGAATACTTTTTACTTTTGTGTCTTACACTGAAAGTAGAATGCAGAAGTCAAATTATGTTGATTTTGAGCTGCGGCTGCTTTTGCATCTCAAAGCTTTAAAACCCCCGTATTCATATATGTTTATGCACTCACTGTATACTGGGGAAGATTTTCCTCTCTAGTACAAAGAAGAGAGGATCTCTGGCTCGCAGGCTGTGTGAGTGACACGTTCCTCACACAGCACAGTGCTACATCACCCAGGGGAGGCCTGTGGCAGAGCTGCATCCCCAGCTCTGCGGCGTGTTTCTGGGCAGTGCAGCTGGAGTCAGGTGAGGGATGGTTGTCAGGTGAGCGCCACACTGGGCCAAGCCTCGGTCTCGCAGTGTGGCGCTGTGTATTGCAGCTGGCCAAAAGACAGACTGTGAGCCCTGGCTGTCAACATCTGCTCCAGAGACTGTACCATCTGCCCGGGGCCCCGGGGGGAGCATCTCTGCCGTCTCAGACCAGCTGCAGAGCCCCAGACGTGGACCTGAGCGGTCCTGCAGAGGCAGAGAACACAGCCAAGACACAGTCTGACTCGCTGAGCGCTGGGACATTAGTCTCACACACTTTAACTGCGTTTTATCTGTGGGGTGTGATCACTGTGAGGTTTAGACAAACAAACTTCCTGCGCCTATTGACTCATCTTTTATGATGCACTGGCAGAGCGAAGGGGCAGCCTAGTGGTGTAGCAACTCAAAGGGGCGCCACGTAGTGTAGTGTACTCAGAATTTGAATATTTACAATATTAATGACTGAGGTAATAATACAAACTTAGAGACATTCATCTTTTCCACAACGGAGTAAACAAGCTGCTCTCAGAGGAAAATAAGTCCCCAGAACACCTTCTGGAGCTAGAAAGGGTCCACCACTTGAAGACAAAGTAAAACAGTATGAAATTGTTTTGTCAGTTAGTTTGTCAAAGAGAGTGTCATTTATTTTGTTTAGGCACAAAAGTTGTGAAAAGTGAGCTAAAGAAATCAAATAGTAAATAAAAACAAAAGCTTAGGAAGATGATCTACTGTGAATTCAAAGAAAGGGCAGGGCATTTGCGCAAAAAACAAACAAACAAACAAACAATTTCATTTTTTTATTTATTTTTTGTTCTGGCCTCTTGAGCTCATTTGTTTTGTCTTCAAGGGCAGAGCTGTAAGATTTCACAATAAAAGTCAAGTCCACACGGCGCATTGTTAAGACCTTTTATTTCATCAATTTTGAAAGAAACAAGTAAAAACAGTGTACAAAGTTTATATTATCTGTTTACTAAAGCTGGTGTCCTCAGTCTCAGGAATACGGGAGGGCAAGGTACAAAACAAAAGTTGAAATAAAAAATAAAAAGTATAAAATGAATTTCCCTATTTTCAGAAGGTGACAGCAAAGGGCGAGCGTGCATAGGAATAAGTAACAATCAGATTCAAAACTGAACAAAAAATGTTTGCAAACGATTGAAATGAAAACAACATCATAAAAACCATTACATTCAAGAACGTATGATGCACTTTTTTTTTCAACAGTGATTATCTGTCATCTCGAAAATTTCTGAAGCGCTTTATTTTGAAACTTCTCAGTACACCTTTGAAAGAAGAATTTCAGTTCCCAAGAGTTTCCGTTTAGCCTCAGCCGTCTGTGAAGGGGGAGTAATCATTCAAAACAAGCAATTGTTTCATTTGTATGCACAACATTTGAATTTATATTAGAAAAAGGAGCTAATTTAGTCTTTATCAACCATAAAAGTACAAATAAGAGTCCAAATACAATCATTTTGGGGCAGAAAAGTGCATATCATTGGCACAGTAAAACTCGATTTAGTCAATGCTGGTCTCATATAAATAACTCAGAAGCTCGTGAAGGGGCAGAAGTCCCCTAAAGTAGCAAGTCAAAGATGACTTTGTGTGTTACATTTCCCCTGAAGCCCAGTTTGTTTGCAAAGTAATCCTAAAGAAGTGTATTATGTTAAAGTGACCTCATTGAGGCTGCAGTGAATGCACCGGGTGGAAAACACCCAATACTGTACTGTACATGGAGGAAAAACCCAGAGGAGAGAAGATCTGATGGGTCAGCGCTGACTGACCCTGATCAGAGGGAAACCAGGAGGTGTCGGCTGCACAGCATCAAGATAAGAAGGCATCGGGAACTATAAGCACTTACTTCAGGGGGGCTGGAGGAGCTATTTATGATCGTAAAACAGGAAACTGGGGGTCTCTCAGTGACAGTGAGGAGGAATCCATTGCAGGCCAGCTTTTAATGATTAATCACTCTGCATTCTTTGCAAGTCTGGCATTCCTCACATCGGACTGTGATGTACAAATGATTCAGACTCATCACAGTGTAGCACGATAATACAACAGACAAATTGGTGTCAGTTTTGCATCAGGGGAGTAGAAAAGTGATACAAGTCCTGTGCACGAGATGGTCTTTGAGTTGCAGGAGAATCAGCACATAAGAATGCAGAAAGATCGACTTTATTTGATACGGTACATTCACTTTTGAAGCCAAAATTTTTAGGAAGTCTGAATTTGAATGGTGCAGAAGTCTTAAGAGAGGAAAACACGGATTTATTACCCACTCAACACACAACATACTCTCTGCTCACATGATGGTTTTGGTCCACAGGATGCCTGTCTCTGTTTGAAATGGTTGATATTCAGCTGTATATTTTAATACAAAAAAGGCCCTTTTCTAAATACCAGTGGCCTAATTTGTGCATAACTACATTTCCTCATTCATTATGGTGTAAGGATGCCTGCTCAGTATACAACATAACAACCAGGAAATGCAGGGTAGTGTTAACTCTCTCTCTGCGTGGTCAGTCTTCAAAAGGCCTCACAGAACAACCACAGTTATCTTTGTTTTGTCTTGAATTTCCTCTTTCCTGGAAAACACAACTTGCAGATTGGAAATGTTACATCCACCGACGGCATCTGCAGACAATGCTGGGAGGAAGGGGGCTGCGGCCCCCTGGTCTTCTGAGAGTGCAGTCGGGTGGGGGTGAGGGGAGATGATGGGACCGTGGGGGAATGCATGAGAGTCGTTTAAGCCGTCCCACTGGCAGAGTAGGAGAACTGGGGGAAGTGGGGTCTCCGCTCACTGTCGAATGACTCCATACTGTCATCTGAGGACAGAGGGCAAACAACATATTAATATACATCATAATGTATTTCTGTCTACTCACAGAGATTTTACCATGCTGCTATCAGACCACTTGAGATGTTGAAAATAAATGATCAGGATTGTCTTATGGCAAAATAAAATTTAGTTTAATCATTTTATTAATGTAAATTTTTTATTATTTGTCTGGTATTTAATTTACTGGGTTAGACACATTTATTATTGCCTGGTTATTTGATCTATTAACAATTTCCTAACTGATATTCCAGAAAAATTGCAATCAACGTATATATTGATATTGGGGATTATCAAATTACACACACAGAGTAGTGTGGAAGAATTTTAACTAAAGGGTAATTCCACAGCAACTTACCTAGGCCCCCCCAGTTCATGTGGATTAATTTAACTGTCAGGAGCTACAGCTGTACTCCAAATACTTTTTAGTTGATTACTTTTTGAACTGGAAAGCTGAATTGGATAATTTCTGGGGATGTCTGTATGTACGTGGATTCTCACTTATTTTTTTACTGGATGGATTGGGTTGAAAGTTGCCATGAAAGTCCCAAAAAACTTGAAGGATACTTCAAATCAGAGCCAATCCAGGCATACCAAACAAGAAATGAGGAAGGAAATATTAAAAGCTATTAGTGTATTTATTTAAAAAGCATTAGGTCTTCATCAGGGCTTCAAAAGGGGCTCCAAATCTCTATAGCTATAGAATATAATCCTATAGCTGGGTAACACAATATTGCATTGTGATATCAGATTGATATTGTCTTACAGGTTGCTTATCATAATATTCAGTAAAATCTGTACTTGTCCTTGTCTTAAAAAGATGCATTACACCAACAGTATGCAGCACAATCTTCTGAACTTTGCTGAGTAAACAGTTAATGCTGAACCACCATATCCACGTTTTAGATTTTGTCAATATCATCCAGTGTCAATAATCCACTTCATACCATCTACTTTTATTTTAGTTTTCTTTTTCTGTGTAATCCCTTGCAAACACATGAAGTTGATGATTCCATTTTAATTGCACCGACTCTCCAGGAGAGGGAGGACTACTCTCAAGGGAGCCTCACCAGCCTATAGAAGAGTTCCTTTACTCATCAAAGTCTTATGCCAAGAATGCTGCACTGAGAAAATACTCCAGTTAAACATTGACTGAAGGATTTTGTTCTGCTTTAAAGTTTTGATATGAGCTTGCAATTCAATATATCATATGAATACCGAAAGAAAACAGTGATGATCATTTTAGGATTTTCACATGAAAACAAATGCCATTTTCCTGAATTGCTTTCCAGTGTAATTTCTCAATCTTAATGAATTCTCACAGGAGGTGCAGTGAAATTTATCATCATAATTGAGTCAGTTGGCAGTGTATCTTCTCTCATCTTACTGTCACATTCAAACAGCATATAGCTCCACAACACAGACCTTAACTGAAGTCATATCAAGTATACAGTAAGTGAGTGTGTTTATGGTTTGGTGCTACCTTGTCCGGGTGGCGTAATAGTGATGGTCTGTGCTGTGAACTCCTCGTCAAAATATCGTGTGTCCGTCTCCGAGGTAACTTGGGGCTTAAACGGCGGCACCAGCTGTTGGAGGGCAGAAGAGACACAAACATATCAGCACATCAGCACTGTCAATCCGTTCGACAACACCTGTCCTCCTGATGACAATCTGCATCGTTTCTAGATGGTGTCGTTTCAAATCACGTAACAATATTGATCCCAGGGCTGAAGACATTATGTATATCTGAGCTAGGTGTCCTTTCAGATATGACAAAGAACATTCAGCATTTTAGAAACCAACCTTCTTCTCATAAACATCTTGCCATTCAATTCCTGCAAAGAACTTGTGCTGCATGATTTCCTTGGCGTCATCTTGCCCTCCACCTAACCTGGAAGACAAGTGCAAAATGACTCAGGATGTGTTATGAAAGCTGCCACTCCCAAATTAATTCATTTCCACTTTTCAATAAGCTCATATAAGAAAAACCTCTGTAAGCCATATACAATGAGATAAGTCCCACTTTGAGATTTGCTAATGTTTATCCAACAGTATGGACTCCTCACCTTTGCATCGGGTCTTTCTTCAGAAGGCCAGAGAGCAGCGAGCGTGCCTCTGGGCCGAGTGTGCGAGGGAAGCGGATGTCCTCCATGAGGATGAGCTCGAACAGCTTCTCGTGGTCCTGGTTGTAGAATGGCAGTCTGCCACACATCATCTCGTACATCACCACCCCCAGACCCCACCAGTCCACAGCACGGCCATAGTCGTTGTCTTCTAGCACCTTGGGGATGAGGAGGAGAGGGGGAAGTTTATTCAATGCAGCTGTTGGGATGCACAGGATTATTTTTAGCTATTCTAGTATGCAGGATTTTAACACAACAACACTCAATTTTATTTATTATAGGAGAAAAATAAATTGAAACCAAAGGAAAATAATGTTTTGACATCAGAGCGCTGTGGAGACAACAGCTCTTTAGGGTGACTATACCAACACCAAAGCAACTGGTCATCCCCATCACCCCACCCCCAGCCCCACCAAATTTCACCTGCTCTCCCCCCTGGTCTGGGCCTTTGAGGCCACCTCAGCCAACACTGACTCACATCTCACATTAGGAGCTAGGATAGAGTTTCCCCTGGAGCCCTGCATATTTAATCACCACAGGGCCTTACCCATACACACACACATACACACACACACACACACACACACACACACACACACACACACACACACACACACACACACACACACACACACACACATCAACAAGCAGCAGAGTTGTGGGTCGCTTAAATAAGCAAATGTGTGGCAACAAACACGGACCAGTCTTACAAACAAACCGCTCGATGAACTCAACTAGAGTCACGTGGAGGGAAATGTTTAGTCTTTTTATTTCCATAGGATGACTTCTTCTTAATGAGACAAACTTCTCCAGTGTTGTGCTTACAAAACATTGCAACCTGTTGCATGACTAATGTGCTGCTGAGCAGAGTTGTTCCAAGGTCTCTGGGGACGTGTACTGGATTCTACCTCGCCAGGCGGATGTTGAAGGTGAAATCAAGACAATGAGAACAGTCTGTTCTCTCAATCCTCAAGCAGCGAGATGCGCGGCGATTCAGACCTAAGAATAGACACTTAGGTAAAAAGACGTGGGCGGATTAACAGAATTAGATATGGACACAACAGTCCACAGACCAGGAGAGGGTCCTGAAAACAGATGGACGGATGTGTCCATAAAAGGAACAAAACGACTTTGTGTGTACGCACGTGCACAGGACCGTGCGCGTGTCTGTGGGCACTCCGCCTGGCGCTGCGGTGAGTGGTGAGCATCGAGGAGGAGGAAGATTGGGAGGGCAGGGGGAGTAACGTGAAGCCGGTGTGGGGCTAGGATTACTGGGCCGTCTCTATTTCCAGCGCTGCTGTCGTGTGATTCACACCGTGCGACAGCTGGGCCCGCAGCTGCCCCATATATGTAGAAGAGCGCCACAGCTGTGAAGCTGCCAGGAGCGCAGGAGCCAAGCTCATCCCTCATATACGTAACCAGGACTGCTTGCTTGCCTGCTTGGGCCTCAGCCCCAAACTAATACTGTTACACTGCCCCAAAGGAGCAGAGACATGGGGAAGGAGAGAGGGAGGAGAGGGCGCATGAAGGCACAAACACTTGCTGCTGCTGCTCTGGAGCTCTGCTCTGTATACTGCACTTTCTTGCTCGCAAAGTTCAGCAGTGACAGCCATTAATCTCCCCAACTTGTGAATTTTGATCACTTTCAACAGATAAGATTAAACCTGTCCACAGTTTTTTGTTTGTAGATGATCACTTAAATCTAAAGCCTTCAGCTAATGATTATATAGTCTTTCGAAGCACTTAATAAAAGTGACAAAGTGAATTTGTCCCCTTCCTTACTCCAGAGACAAACTGGTGAGGCTTTTACAGATTGGGTCTGTACTCTCCCTCTCCCTCCCTCCCTCCGTCTCTCCCCCTCTGCTCTGGGTGGAATATTCCCAGACGTTACAGCATTCCTGTGCAGCACACACAACAAGGTCATTGTTTACTGCAGAACAACCTGTAACACTGCCTGGCCCGCACTCCATAGAGACGCTCGTCAGCGACCCTGTTGCCATGGTAACGCCCCCTGATGTCTCTGTGCTCTGCGCTGCTGAGGCTGGAGCTGTCATAGACTCTGCTACAAAGTGGAGGAGCAAAGTGGGCTGGACAGACTTCAGGATGGACAGGTGGGGAACCTTTTTTCTCAATGTTTGTCCAGGTGTGAGGGAGTTAATATTCACATGCTGCTGTTCCTGGTGCTGATGGTTAGAGGCAGGTTTTGCCTGACTGAACCCAGGTACATGTTAGGCTGAGGCAGCGCTGTTGGATAGCATCACTGCTCTGGCTCTGCCCAGGTTAAGCAAGGCATCCAGGGCAGCAGTGGGGCTGTGTCTCCCCTGGTACCACACAACAGCTGTAGCCAATGTGGTCTTCTTCTTTTTTTTTTCCAGTGGCGGAAGCTCACGTTTCCTGAGGAGCTGCCAGCCAATCACCCCTCCTCCTCCCCCTACCAGAAAATTCCAAATGGAGGCTAAAAACAACGATACGGCAACTGTGTCAACATGGACACCCCTTCTCCCGGAAAACATTTTTACGGCAACAGGCAAGGGGCAAGCGCAAACACTTACTCACACACCACGGCTAACACTCACAATGCGCGATCGGGTTACACAGCCCACTCCAACACTTGTCATACCTGCACGCAATACAAAGTAGCCACACCCCTCCCCATACTGCAAATATGAGAGCAGGCTGCCCTGCCCTGGGCACACAGCACACTCATTAACTCACAGACTTCAGCTGGAGATTAGAAAGGCATTTTGGGACAGCTGCCCTTTCCTCCACATGCTTCTGATCCACTGATGTCAAACAACACACGCTGCATTTTTCTTCGGAATCTACCCATGTCACGCGTGATGGGAGGAACATTCATATTTGGGATCCACATGTTGTTACACTTTATCTAGTTCAGTAAAATGATCGTACTTTGGTTTTGTTTATTAAATAATGGAAACAAGGAAGTAAAAAAACCATAATGAATGCAGGGAACAGAGGTTCAAAGGACATGTTTCTTCACGTTTGCTCTTTCTTTCGTTTGTCATCCATTTGCCTTTGGTTAAGCAAAGTCTTTCCAGGTAGACTAAATAACTGTTGTAGATACCTCAGGTGCTAGGTACTCTGGTGTCCCACAGAAAGTTTTCATGGTGGCGCCATCTTTGATCCCCTCCTTACACAGGCCAAAATCTGTGATCTTTATGTGTCCATCTTTGTCCAGCATGAGGTTTTCCAGCTGAGGGGAAACAGAAAGAAGACAGATGTTATCATCATTGCAAAAGGACTCAAGCCAATAATTCTGGGAGGATTGTGAATATTCATTTGTAAATGTAAAAAAAAAATAAAAAAAAAATACAGGCATTGGTGTCATGTTCCTATTAAATTAGTGGGCAAGCGCATAAAATCTCTATCAGCCCATCTCCATGAACTACAATCATGAAAATTTGAGCGGATGTGGCATAACATAATTGTTCAAGCGCTAGTTACTTCTGATTGCTACTTAACCCCCAAAAGGATCATTTGTTCCTGCCAAAGCAAAGAATGAAAACCATTTTCAAAGGCTGAAAAATGCTAAATTCTCTTGCACACAGATGAATGGAAACCTAATTATTAAATGCACAGGTAAATTGACCTAAAGGCCTTAAGAATGTGCATCATTCAGTATCATGACCTGAGATTGCATGGCCTTTGAATATCACTGTGTCCTCCCTCTCTGTCTCTCCCTCTCAGTTAAAGTCACCTGGCAGCTGTAGCTCACACGTGGCCAGCAGCGCCCGGCCAGAGTCAGCACATCCTCCAATCCTGCTACCCTGGCATTTTCAGGAGAACCCTAGCAGGCTGGGAGCCTGCCTCATAAACCCAAGGGAGAGAGGGAGGGAGGGAGAGTGCTGTGCTGACCTGACTGGTTTTCTCAGCTGGAAGTAGTAGGACTACAGATGCCCACTGCAACACCGATAACCCCCCTACAGTCCTACTAAACCAAAACATGTCCTTATCAGTCTGCAACATCCATCTATGATGCCATCTTTAGTGTTTTGTTTAGCAAAGATTAAAAAAAAAGGAGCAGCTAAAACCTTTGCAATAATGAAATATTTTGTGTTTGTCGAATAACGGTGCTGTACCGCCAGCTTATAAAATGACGTCAATCACGCACCAATATCACCTACTAAGAACACTGTATGCATACTATAACGGGAGGCGGTGGCGATCTGTTCAAAGCGGACTGGTGGTTATTTCTGTCTAGCTGCAGTAAGCGTATGGACAGAGCCTCCCTCCAGCTGCAGTGAGGTCTGGAGACTGATCTGGGGGAGGCAGATCAATAAGCGCTGGCCACTGCCACTGCTCTGGATGGAGGCAAACCCTATTTATATCCTGCCAGGGAAGAAATGAAGGGAAGGGGGGTGAAAGGAGAAAGACAGAGACGAGTGAGGCTGACAGCAAGGATGAGAGACAGTGAGGACGCATCTCTCCACCTACCTTTAGATCTCGATAGACCACATTTCGTTCGGCATGCAGGTAGTCCAGCGCTGACACTATCTCTGCACCGTAGAACCGTGCGCGCTCCTCTGAGAACACGCGGTCCCTTGACAGATGGAAGAAAAGCTGGGGGGAAACAGAGGGAGATGAGAAGGCAGAGGACAGATGAAAGATGGAGTGGATTAGTCCAGAGGAAACAGGAACGATAGCTCTGTTCGAGTAAAGGTGCAGATTTAGTAGTGGTTAAAATCGTTTACCTCACCGCCATTTGCATACTCCATAACAAAGCACAAGCGGTCATGTGTCTGGAAGGAGTATTTCAGTCCCTGTAGACAGAGAACGAGAATGCTCAAAGCAGAACTTTCTAGCTAATACAAGAGGAAGCTGCCATTTAACCAGCTGATTGTTACAGCTGCTGCATTGACCTTTAGATTATATTTTTGAAACACAGAAAATCATATTAGAGAATAATACATAAAAAAAAAAAAAAAAAAAAAAACAGCATAAGGTGTCACGTGTGCTTTTTAACTACTGTTGTACGGAAAACATAGGTTCCATTCATTGCATTATGTGTTGCCTCCACCCACCACTTAGTTCTAACATTTTGGAGGAGGTTTTCACTTCAGCCCACCTCATCCATAGAAAGAAAGAGTTAACTGATAGATAAAAAAAAAAAAAAGAAAGTCCAGAGTTACTATAAAAAGGCCCAGCTCGACTGCAGCTTTTGTAAGAACAACTCCTCAAAACATTCCTGGTAAAACTCCCCCCTTTTTTTCTGAATGGATGCTGCTGGGTTAGATTGAAGAGGTTTTCTGAGGATCTCTGTGAGTTAAAAAAAGGTTTGGTTTAGGTATACGAAGGGGCTCCTTACTGTCAAGAACGGATGCTTTGAATTCTGGAGGACTCTGTTCTCTGTGAGTGTGTGCGCCACTTCATCCTGGAAAAAAAAGCCATAAAGAGTGTTTGTGCAACTTTCACAATGGCTAACCATTTAGGTATCAGTCATGTGCTCCACTGCCCTCCCCCTAAAGTGTCTTTCTCCCACCCTGTGGCATCCACTCACTTTTGCTACGATCACCTCCTTTTTTAGGATCTTCATGGCGTAGTAGCGTCCTGTGGCCTTCTCCTTTACCAGGATAACTTTGCCAAAAGTGCCTTTTCCCAGGAGTTTGAGGTATTCAAAGTCGTGCATAGTCTAGAGAGCAGGCAGAGAGGAAAGCGGCATCTGATTACAACCAGAAGCATTAACAAACTCATGCTCTAACTAGCAAGGACACACCGACCCACTGACAACATCATAGAAGCATTTAAGGCACAATTTCACCCAGCATGCAATTTTCACTCCTCTAACGGTTTAGCCTATATGTGGTTGTGTCTCAGTTAACCTCTGACCCCGGCACTGAAGAGAATGTTGAAAATGGTTGTGTGGGGGACATCCAATCCGGTGGCCTTAGACCTTTAAGTCATGACACATGCGGGGGTTGTGAAACCTGGTGGACACGCTATCTGGTGCTAAGCCACCCACGGCTAATGTTGAGAAAGTAGAGAGTGGCTGGGGAGAGGCAAAGGAAGGTGGGTTAAAGTAGAGTGTAAGGCAGGGTGGAGGGGGAGAGAAATGGTCAACTTGGAAGACCAGTGGGATTTTATGTACACATATGCTGGCTTGACTTGGTTTTGACTTGGTAAGTCAGCACAGCGCAGCAGGGATTTGCTTTTTTGTTACAGCAGGGCTACCTGCTTTAAGGTATGTCTGATGACATTCCTGTCTTGTGTAGTGGTTAACAGAGCAGCTATAAATACTCTTGTTCTCCACAGAACCATTGAATAATAGTTGCCAACAAAGCTCACAATCAAAGTCCCTTGTTATTTAGTTATTTAAAAGCTTTTATTATAAAGCAACAAAATCAGGAAATGTTGGGTTTTTTCACGAGCAGTAACTTAACAAAAGTCCCAAAACATGAAACAGTAAAACAGCAGCAGCTATCTGACAGAGTGCACTGGAGAGAAACTAAACTTCAAACCACAAAGATCCAGTAAGAAGCTACAAAATTACTGGGAGCTGATCACAGAGGCTTTTTAAAGCAGTTTTGTATATACTCAGGGTGGGGATGTATAAATGTGGTTGAGTTAAAAGTTAAAAAGCTGAAATGTGGAAAGTGCCAAGATGACCCGCTGCCACAGATATAGATATAATGGATTAGATATAAAAGGCTAATTGTAAGGTAACAAAAACACAAAGATACTTATTTTCAGGTGATTATAAACTATTAAAAACATAATCCTGTATATCATCCATTACATTTTTTCCCCCTAAATACTAAAAACTGGACCATTAAAGTTTATGGTAATGGCCAATGACATGTGTCAATGTGGGGAGAAGAAGACAGACAGCAGAGTGCAAATGGGCCGTACCACTTTGTGTTTGATTTTGGTCAGGTAGACCTCCATGTCCATGGGGTCCGGTGAGGAGTCCATCATCTCCTCCTCTTGTTTCTGCAGGCCTTCAGCCACTGCTTGGATGGCTTTAGTCCATTCTTCCCTGAGGGAGGCACATGCAGCAGAAAGATTACATCAGCCCATTTACCATCATGCAAGCCCAGCAGCCCAATCACGTAATTGTCTTCTTATCAACAGGAAGGCAATTTCAAGAATGAGCTCTGCCAATAGCCAGTGGACCTTGTGCGAGTGCATAACGATGATTAAATGTGTATGTTTGTGCGTGCTTCTACATGTTAATAAAACAGACCTCTTAAACTGCTCAACTGATTTCTAGCGTGTAAATGATTTGTGTTTTACTGCTCTGCGAGCCGAGAGGTGTGTGCTTCTCACTTGCCTCTCCTCGGGGGTCTCCACGTGGAAGGTGCGCTCGATGACAGTGGTCCACTGCAGGCAGCGGATGATAAATGTGTTGGGCTTGGGCCGTTCTGTCTTCATCAGCTGGCACTCTGACCACAGCCGGGGAGAAAGGGAAGGGAGACGGCGAGAGGGGCCGATGTGTAGGGGAGTAGAGGAGAGAGACAGACCCACAGTTATAGCCATTTATCTTTATCGCCAACCTAACAGACACTGTCGGCCAATTTGGAAAAGAACAGGTGCACTTAGGTGGAGGAAAACAACTCAGATCTTTTCAGCTCCTTTAAAACTTAACATTTGCTAATAGAGGTTTGGTCTATGATTTGGAATCTGCCTAGTATCACATAAAACAGAACATTAGAGTCAATAAAAATAATAAATGCAAATATTAATAAAAGA
This sequence comes from Acanthopagrus latus, assembly GCF_904848185.1. Lineage (NCBI taxonomy): Eukaryota > Metazoa > Chordata > Actinopteri > Spariformes > Sparidae > Acanthopagrus > Acanthopagrus latus. Next base: position 15,620,305 of record NC_051054.1, on the reverse strand, counting down.
TAAATATATTCATTTCAGTTTGAAATTCTGCAACTGGCACTTCAAATATATTGCTTTTTGATTTTTTTCTTTTAATCGATGGTCAATAGACTGCACAAAAAAGATTCTAAATTTAAAATAAAAAAGCAAAACCAAAGCCAAAACCATATTAGTTGACATAGTCAAATTGGCATGGACAACTCTCACTTATTATTATCGAAGATTTATTAAAAACAAAAATCACATCCTTCCCTCAGTTTCTCTCAATTCTTAAACTTTTGCAGCAAATAATTGTCTTATAAGCAGTTCGCAAAACAATGGCTGACAACAGTCTAATAAGTGAGTTTAGTGAGCAGAGATTTCCATCTGCACCTCCTTCACATTAACATCTGTTCCCAAATGAAACATGTCAGCAAATATGTCAGAACGTGACACAAAACGGCCTGCGTCTGATAGATGGAGGACAGGGGAGTGGACCACCACTGAGATCCAACATGGCTCCATCAGGGTGAATATGTAATCCAGCTGCAGCAACCCCGTCAGCAGCGTCGCACCATGTGTCCTCTGCGGTGGGGTCGCAGTGGTGACAAAAACCGAAGCCAGCGCTGATGGAGGCAGAGCCTCAGAGCGCAGCCCAGATAAATACTCGAAATCAAGCAGCTAATAGCCACGATAACTCAAGAGTGTCGGAGAGGAAACATTTTGTTAAACAAACAGTATGCTGTCTAATTGCTCTGTGCAGTCATCTGCACAGCTTATCACAGCAACTTTCTCTGATGTGAAGATGGAGTGGGCTGAGCTGCTCCGGGCATTTTTTTTTTGTTGTTGTTGTTCATATTTTCTGTCACAATGTAAAAACTGAGAATTTTGGAGAAGACATACAGAGAAGACGAATGACAGCTGATGTATTAATGTCGGGAGCCAGACATCTTGCATGCACATTCAGTGGCAGAGCTTTGCCTTGGAGCAGTGCCCCTATTGAAAGAAACTTGCAGTGATGCTGTTGAGACAATACTAGTGCCAATTTGCTAATGTTTCTCTTCATGATCATTTAAAGTGACATACCATGATAAAGTGAAACTTGTGCATATTATTACAGATGACTCACTTTTCTTTACCTCCTAGGCATGATTTCATAAACACTTTCTTCCTGTTAAAACTACTTTTTCAGGGTGTGTAGAGAGGTGAGACGCATGTAAAACCAAAACAAGTGTGGGAGCATATTTGTTACAACAATGCAAGTGAAAACAAGAAGGCAGCAAACAAAAAAAAAAGCGTGAAACAAGCTGCCAAGAAACAGAGGGGAAAAAATGCAGTGGTTTCTGTGAAGCAGATACTCACGTGCGACAGAGAAGTTATTTAAGGGGGTTTCCAGCTGGTCAACATCTTGCGGTCGCTCTTTGTAGCCAATGAATGTACCATCACTCTTCAGGAGAAAATACCTTGGCCTCCAGGTCTTGATGTATTCTCCTGATACGAGAAAGAGATTGAAAGAGGACTTGTGGGTTATGGGAGACCAAATAAAAAAAAAGTGTGACAAACTTTTCAAGGTTTTCAAAGGGTTTCTGCTCACACATTAGCATTAATTGGGAAACTTCACATGTGTTCACATTCACAAAATGCTGACCGGCGCACGACCATTTTGTTTACATTGTGGCTTCATGATTAATGGCAAAACTGTGTTGTCCTTTCTCTTTCAGTTTTAATTCCCAGAGGTGCGACACATTTCCTGCAGTCTAATTACTATGCTGTTCACCGGTGCACCCTAAAATGGCCATCTTGTCGCCGTCTTTCCTTTAGTGTAGGTCAGCTGCAGGACAAATGGTGGTTTTAGTAGGAGTCAGGACCCTTTCCCCTACCAGTCTGTCCTCTTTCCAGCAGTCACTTGAAATGTAGACTCAAAGGGAACATCAAAACTGTCCAAAACACTTTTCTGTCCTCCCACCTTTTCAATTGGTTAGTTAAAATACACCAAATTGATGCTCCCAGAAGGGAAGTAAAAGCTCTTTTCAGAAGAGTTTGAACTTAAAGTAAATATTCTGTATACTTAAAGAGTACACCGCTGATTTAGCACTGCACTCCTATAATACTGCGGGAGGAAAGCAGGACAGTTTAGAAGAAAATGTATCAAAATCAGTGCTGCAGAAGCAGACACATCATTTATTCTTCTCCCATGTCAAAACTGGGCACCTACATTATCAAATGCGTGTGTCCATATCCTGTGAAAGTTCCATTGGAGATTTATGTAGTGTTTGGCTGTATTCAGACCAAATCAGGTGTTGTGGCTATTAGTGCAGTTTTGCGTTGGTGTGGGGGGACACAACTGAGACAGTATGATTGTTTCTGGATCTGTGCCTGGGAGCAACAACTATTCCAGAGAAGGTTTCTATCTGCAACATGTTTGCCCCTGCTGGTGTCGTCTACTCACAGGACAATGTTCTTTAAGGCACCAAAGAACACAAGTGAACCACAAAGCAATCTGGTGGATGTTTGTTGTCACATTTTCTGGCCAATATGAAGTGTGTGCTATGAATAGTATGAGACATTGTAGCTGATAAATAAAGATAACATAAAATCATGATGCTTTCATTGACTTAAACGCAGCATCTACACACACTTTTTTTTATAAACACACGACATGTCCTGCAATGGTCAGAAGGAAGGGACAAAGTCTAAAACATCTAAAAAATCTCAGTAGACATATAGAATATTAAATCATTTGTCCTTGTACACCACATCTTATTCTTTACCTTCGGCCATGCATAAACTACAGGTTCAGAACATCTTTTTAACATACAGAAATGTGAAATTAGTTATTTTATTGGTAATGGCCATTAGAAGCAGTTAATTACTGGTTATGTGTAGATCAGCTGCTCTAAAAACAGACTTCTGTGAGTGGCTACCGCATCATGACGTTGAGCTGCGTTTCTCCCAAATTTGATTCCATTTGTACTTTTCACCAAAACCCTATGGATTCTGTCCTGCAGAGGGCAGGTTAGTGGACCTTTTTACACATATGTTTCATTTTCATACTATTCTTCAGCCCAAACTGCCGCTGCCTCAAATGTGGCAATTTATCATGTGTTTTTGCAGCTATCTCTGGAACCAAGAAAAAAGGCTTTATACTCCTTTTTCATGTGCAGCAACTCTCCCGAGGAACAGCAAAAAGACTTTGACGTTTGTCAGTCAAAGCCTGCATTCAATTTTCAAATAAAACTTTCCACAATTCCCATTTTCGAGACAACACCCATAACCTCAAGCCATGCATATCCATCCCATTCACTTAGACACACTAGCATCACACAAATGAATCTCTCATAGGCAGACTAAACTCAATTTATTCCGGTGATGCTCCAGGAAATGTTGCGCCAGATGTTGTGCAGACGGGGGAAAAAAACAGCTTACATACCATAACAAGGCAGTGGCACACAGTGGAGAGGGACTTGAATATTTATACAGGAAAAGTGTAATTTATTTTTAATTACGGAGCCACATATTAACCCCATGCAGAGCTGTAGCAAGCTGTCCTTAATTGCCCCATTTCCTCCAACACAGAAGTGTGGTGTGTGTGTGTGTGGGAGAGAGGGTGTGTGTGTCTACAGGGGAGAGGTAGGAGATCTGTCAATATGAGCTTCTGTTACCCTCCTTCACACACACACACACACACACACACTTCTGAGTGATGAAACCAATAGCCGATGAGCCAGTAATGTCTCCTCTTTTTAGTGTACATCCTTCTAAAATATCTAAGAAGAGGACAAGAATTTACAATGCTGGCTGAATGTCAGATTTTAAGATTTGTCACTTTGACACCTCAAAATTATGAACTTCCTCTTCCTGCTTCTTTTCTACTTTTTTTTTTTTTTTTGAGAAAATAATGACACGAGCAGCAAATTATAATAGGATATTTTCCATATGGCTTTACTCTGTCACAATAAAAGATGAGGAGGAAAGGCAAAAGCACTTAAAAGATGAAGCTGACCACATACAGCAGGAAGAAGCCTTGTCAAACATGCTGTCTGTACATCACCTTCCAGCAGAGCATCAGCTAATTAAATCCAAAGCAAACACCCAAGTGCAAAAGTTTACTGCGACTGGCAAGGTGGTGGCACCAATCACAACACCAGAGGAAACATCTGGCCCAGAACACAAGATACTTTAGTCTTCAATCCACAGCAGATGTCCAATATGTTATTACATTTTTCACTGTGGCACAGGAGGAGATTTTTCATCCCGTTTTCTGCAGAGTAAGTGTTTTCATACCAAACATAGCTCATTTAGAAATTAGCTCTACTTTATTCAGCTGTCTGACACGTAGCGGCCTAATTGAAATACACAGCGGCAAGAATCTGTTTGCTAGATTTCCCTCATGCCCGTTTCAATGTAACACAATTACTTTGATGAGTCGTTTGTCTGTTTTAAACTACTACAGGCCCCACCAATCAACCCATCCACATCAGTCACCCACACGTGCATGATGGTCTCCAGAGAATCCACATGCAGAGTGTTATTTATCACGTGCCTTGAGGAGAACTGGACGTCCTTACTTAGCATAAAATCTGAGCATAGAGGAGGTGCTATTTAATACTACGTGTAGCCATACAAGTATTAGCACAGAGTGAAACCAAGAGCCTGTTCAACACAAACATAAGTTGCCATAATCTTTCACACTGCGGCCAGAAAGTCTCCTGAGCCCAACGTACCGAGCCTTGTTTTCCTCAGCTGGGCCCCAGCTGGTGCCTCGCTCTGTGGTCAGGTTTTGGCTGACCCATATCCCCCAGCTATAGTTCATGCCAGCCCACAGTGAGGACAGTATGTGCACAATGCAGAGGCAGCATAATGAGCCCCCTACCTGACACCGTGACACCAGATGAAGGCTCAACGTACGCTAGTAGAAATTAAACTTCAGGGTTTGTACCGTTCGTTTCAAGCACTTTCAAGATACCTAAACTGAAACTTTTCAGCCTCTCTATGTGTTACCATCACATCTGAATTGTTGCTATTAATGCTATTGGAAAAAAATAAAATTTAAAAGAGTTCAATGTATACGGTCATTTGGCTTATTTTAACAGCTGTTTATATTAACTTAGGTTAGTTGTTGGTTTTGATCTTAATCATTCCATTTAGGTTTGAATTCAAGCATATTCCTAACATATAAAACACACCAGTTAAAATTAACGTCTTTTCAAATCATCTAGAGACTTCAGAAGACTTGAATTATGACAGAAGAGCTATATGGAGCCTTCTATATTTGGGTTTCAGCTGTTTTTTTGCTGTCTTAAAAACAAGTCCCTATCAACTTCAGTTTTTTAGAAGAACACTGCAATGCTGTTTTGCTGTGAAGCTCCAGAAATGTTTTGAGGACTACGAAACTTCATCTGACTTTCCATCGGGATGAGGATGAGTAGACGATGACTGAATTATTATTTTGGGTGTACTTAACCTTTCGGCACTTTCCAAACTTTCAAGAGAAGAAATCCTGTAACTTTCAATTTAAAAGTTTTGGTTTGGCAGCTGCAATGCAGCAAATCCCTTCCAGTCTGAGTACAGACCACTTGAACATTACAGTATTCAGATGCTCTGATAGGCCTGGACAGGTGTTTATGTGTATGCATGTGTATGCTTGTGTGTAAATACATTTGTGTGTGTACACTGCCTTCTGGGTAGGGAAAGGTTTTTGTGTGTCACAGACTACAACAACATCCACTTTGAAAGGCTCTGGGTTTTTCATGCCAGCTCCACTGACGCACAGCACTCACCAGAAGTAGCATGGGTGGTCATACGTGACGCAGCAGCGCGTGGCATGGCGTGTATCAGCTCGACATTCTCCCACACTGAGGTGGCCTCGGTCACATGGTTGTGGGGATGATGACAATGCCAGCTCACCATTCTCAGTCACTAGACGTGTTTAAACAGCTGTCACTTGCTTGAGTTATAGAACTATGTTATTAAAGATCACCTCTACACGTGTATTAAGGTATACCAACAAATTTATTTAACATCATCCTCTTTCTAACTTGTTTTTTTGCAAGAAGAAAAAAGTATGATTACCATAGTAAATTCCCTAAAATGGCACCTTCTCCTTCTCCCTCATTAAAAAATTCCAGATTACTTCACACTTGAGTCTACTACATTTCCGACCAGAAGTGTCTTCAGTGAGCACAGAGAAAATGTACAATTTGAGCAATAAATGTGAAAACAACCTTCTAGTGTCAAACATCCAAATGTGGAAACATGAGGAAAAACACATTTTTGACTGGAGGGGGATTTAAGATTATTATGACAGGTCTGTATGGTCACTGGGGCGAGGCCAGACAAACAAACATGGTGGTAAACAAGCACATCAAGGAATGTGACACTTGGGGTGTAAACTCCTCCTGAGATTACTGAAACGACTACAGTGATACTAAAACTGCAAAAAAGGAAAAGTCACACTTTCCACGCGTGGATGGGGAAAAAAAAGGGAGACAGACTTTTCAAAAGGCTGCCTCAGAGATGCGGCACTGAAATATTGTGTAACGCGACATCTGCAATGCACATCCGTAACTAGGTGCATGCTCTTTCTAGACAGGAGGACACTGCAACTTCCTCGTCTGTGACCACAAACCAGGTCACATGACAACAGTGGAAGCAGCTATATCCGGCAGTCTGAGTGTGTGTCTATGCAGCGTAACCCCCCGCAAACAGTCTGCGCTCAGAGCACAAACAACAAAGATGACCCTTGTCAGCTTCCTATTTACACCCATTTCCCCTTCTTCTACTTTTATTCAGTTCTACTTTCCACACTGTGGCCTTTCTTGAGTGCTGACATGACGAGAAAGTGAAACCAACAGCTGCACATTTTGTTTTTCTTAATTATTGACTTAAATACAGTTAAGAGAATAAATGTGAAAAAATGTGCATTATACTATACAGTTGCTGTTATATAGTCCCACAGAATAAATCAAGACCAAATATGAGCCCTGCCTCATTCATTTATAAGAGTTGACTTAGTCCCCAATTACATCCTGTGTACAGTAAGAAAAACCATGCAGACGGCTGACAAAAGGACAATAGGCCCCATAACAACACAGCAGAGCCTCCTGCTTTAAAGTCAGTTCATCATCACTGATGTAAACTAAAGCCTTTTGATGTCAACGTGTTCTCCAAAACAGGAAACTGGCCAACAGACAAACTGACCACAACCTAGATAAGATGAGGCCTGTTTCAAGTGTCAGGTCTGACTGTAACTGCCGAGAGACACTTCGCTACGAGGAAACCCACTCAAGGATCTGCGTCCCGGAATCAAAGCTTTTCTAATAAAAGTCAAGTGTGACAGCAGACATGTGGCTGAACTCAACCGAATTAGAGGAAGGACAAAAGAATAGGGGGACTGATTTGACACCAGATGAGAGATGAGAGAACTAGAGGGGATGGGAAAGCCACACAGTGTGCAAGGAGTGGCGTGGTAGTGAGACAGATCACTACATATGTTCCCCACATATGTAGGACTGTGAGTGGGGGGTGCGAGGGCAAGTGAAGTGTGTATGAGCCATGCATACTGTGTGTGTGTGCATGGGAGGAGCTGTCAGGGCCTGATAGAGTGTCTTTACATGACAAGCAGCTGCTGAGGTCTGGGATGCGCGCTGGGCAAAGTGGAAAATAATGAACGGAGAACCGCTGCCAAACACAACAGAATTCATCTTTATTTGCCAACTGCTGCATGTCTGTGTGTTGCGGACAGCTCCAGCCTGCCACCGCCACGCCCTCCATACCCCAAACAAACACACACAAGGTACAGGAGAGAACAGGTTCGGACACAGCTGCACATGGTGGAGCATTGTCTTGTTTTCTTATGGACGTGTGTAACATACACAGTTTATGCCTGGGTCTATTGGTTTGTGATCTGAGAGCCTTTAAAACAAAAGGTGAATTTTTTTCAACGACATCTCTTGAACATCTTTTAAAAGTGAATCAAAATGACATCTTTCATTTTGGATGCTGAAAGTTTAAAGTTCTAAAAAGGTTTCACCACATTCTTCCTGGACTTGCAGGATTTAAATATACATCCATGATCTCTTTCAACACTGAAGCCATTTTCAATCAACTTGGGTCAAGAGGCCTCAACAGTAAGGACTGGCCAGGCAGGCTCATTGAGGGGGTCAATAAATAAAATGAAAAAATGTGGAAGGTTTTAGACAGAACGGGGGGAGAGAGAGAGAGTGACAGAGGTTAGTTGCTGTTTCCGAGGAGCGTCCTGGTCTGTCCGTCTCTACGTGACAACGACAGGAATGCTGAGGTCCCAGCTGCTGTGGCTTGTTGGCTTTTAATAAGACACATCATGTGGCATTCATCGTGGGCCCCCAAAAGGAGAGTGCCTAACAATGTGTCCAAACTAACTGCTCTGGTGCACGTCATCCCTTTCTCACCCCTGTCCCTTTTTACTTTGAAGGATTTTAATAACATTTCAGAAACAATAAGTTAAACAGAAAGTACCACCTTAGTCATCTGGCACTAGATAAGCTTCACACACACAGTCACACGACACAGTCAGAGAGGGGGAGAGAAAGAATGAGAAAGAGAGAGAGAGACCAAGAGAGCGAGAGACCGAGAGAGGGTCAGACAAAATGCGCCTCTCAGTGCCCACACCCAGTGGTTGGACTTCCTGAGGGGGCTGCTGTTGGGTTTTGTCCCCGTCTGGCCATTCATGGCTTGGGGATGAGAGGAAGGGAGCCAGTGGTAACTGCATGAACTGTGCATGTGTGTGTGTGTGTTTGAGTGGTGAGAATCGGATGAGAAGGGGCAAGGGGGGGTAGGCGGAGGTTGAGGATTAGGGAATTAGAACTCCAAAGCGAGGGAGGAGGGGGGGAGCGGGCTGCGTCTTTTGTTGGTTTTTCCTCAGCCGCCCCCGCCATCTCTTCGGCCCTTTTCTGCCTGGGTTCTGCCTGTAGGCTGCAGCTGCGGCCTGCCACCCTGTGCCCTGCATCTCAATGAGCCACGGGCCGCTCGCTCCAGAGGAGAGGGGGCTCCCTGATGCAGGGGTCACCACTGAGCCCCAGCAACCACAAACTCCGCCCCACACTGTCCCTTGCTCTGAGCCACAGAGCTCTAAGCTGGGCTTCTTTTGCTGCCCGGCCACCCATCTACCCATTTGCCCCTCTCTGCTTTGACCATATAAGGCAATGCCAGGCTCACATGCCATCCTGAACTGTCCAGGAATTTGGGCTCCTTCATTTTATTCCTACTCTCTTTATGTCTTCCTGACATTCCCCTCCTCACCAAACCTCTTTTGTTGGCCCCTCTCTCTCCCATGCAGCTGGATGGGGCGACTCCATTGCCAGGGCTTTGGCAGGAGCATCAACAGGTTGCGGGGAAGGGCCACCCTGGCCTCCAATGTAGCCTTCTCTGTCTCTTCCCCTTATCCCTCACTCTTTCTCTCTGTCACTGCGGTTGCCGCTGCTACCCCAACAGGGAAAAAAAAGCAAGGGGGAGGTGGGGGTGCAATGGAGGCTGCCCCTCTTTCTCACGCTTGTAAGAAAGCCCTCACTTCTTCTCCGTGGTGAGTGACACCTGCTGATTACCATAGAGACACTGTGGGAAGTTCCCCCCTGCCACACTGGGGCTGAGATTTGCCCCCTCTCCCTGGGTAAACAAGCAGTCCATGGATTAGTTAACTGGGTTACTGCATGGCAAACAAATAAACACACATTATTTAGAGCAAATTAGTGCCAATGAACTCTCAGTGACCAGCGTAAGACCCAACCCCATCAAACAAGCAAGGAAACAAGACAAGTTGTCTCCAGCTGTTGCTCCCCTCTAAAAGTGTGACAATACCCTGCGAATGGCCTCTGAAAAACTTGTGAAATATGTTCTGAGTAAGAACAAAAAGCTGATGTGCAGGATGTAGCACATATCTGAGCATACAGTCAACTCTTAGTCTGCAGACAGCTGAGCATCCCCTCCATCCCTCTGTCTCCCCTACCCTTCCTAAACGAGAGAGAGGTGCCAGTGATGTGATTGATGTCGGAGACTGGGAGCTTTTCGCTGGTCCATAGCCGCTTCCGCCATGGGTCTGAGTTGTCAGCAGGGTCATTATCCTAGCAACAGGGTGGTGGGGCTGTGGGTGAGGAGTGTGTGCTGGAAGTGGGGGGAGGATCGAGAGAGAGGGGGGTGAGCTGGTGGGGGCAGGCAGAGGCAGAGAGGAAAGAGGGGAGTTAATAGAGATGAGGAGAAGAGGAAGAATGTGGGAGTAAGTATGGAATAGAACAAGAGGAAACGACAGGGACAAAAAGAGAAAGAGGAACAAAGACGGAGAGTGCTACCGAGCACCACAGTTGCAGTGAGCAGGCGGACTCTGCACAGCAAAGTAAGCACACAGCGGGCTTGCCGTGAGAGGAGGCGAGCGGTGGAGGTGCCACCTCCTTCAGTGTCCTGCCCCCCCCACCACCCCACCCCACCCCACAACATGCCAGCCAGCCAGCCTGCCGACAGCTGCACCCCAGTAATTTACTTCTCTCCACCACATTTAACAGAAAGACTGCTTCCCATTACCCAGGGCAGGGGGTCTGTGCTGACGGCCAGACACCCGGCCAGAGTGCTGGCTTCCCGGTGTGACACCCTCTGCTGCTGGACCCAGCCTACAGGGGCTCCTTTCCCAGATCGGCCTGGCACTTCAGCTTCCACTGCTGGTGCTCAACTGGGTAGAGTCTGAGTATTTAATCATCAAAGTTCGAATCATCTGTTGTGAAGTTATCTGCCTCAAACTTTTTATATAGTTTTTGTAAACTACCCATCACCACATAATAATATCCTCCAGTTTATTCACAGTTTTCCCTCCACAAAAATCCCTTAAATCTCTCACTTAGAGTCTAGTTGTTTTCCACACATATTGCCCTTTCATGATTGTTCACTGGTTATAATAAATGCTGTAGGAAAATCCAGGCTTCAACTTCTCTTTTCCTAAATTTGATTAAAAAAAAAAAAAAATCATCAACATGCCTCAACCTGATCTCCTTCCAATTATTTTTATAACTGATGCCAACTGAATATTTAGAAGAAAATACATTAAAATATCTCGTTCTTTCATTTTATATATTTTAATGACAATGTGTGTTTATCAATTGAGAACTACTGTAAAGATCTTCAAATTGTTCCACTGCTGTACTTATCTTGTGAATGGGTCATTGCATGTGTAGAATATGGCTTCAATTAAAAAAAAAAAAAAAAAGTAAGATGCAAGTCTCCTTCCTTTTGTTTTACATTGAAATGTGAATTTAAAATGACAGCACATTCACTGAATAGTTTCCCAAGTTGTGTTTGTTTGTTTCTGGACACTAATTGGACATCAGTTATTGTGACCATCCATCAAAAAATATGCAGAATCTGTTTATAATTTGGACTTTACAAAAAAAATCAGATAAAAAACAAAAACAAGTTGCTAATGTTATAACAAGATATATAAGGCAATTGCATTTCTATAAGTAAGCAAATCACTGCATAACTTTGTTTTCTGGTAACTGTATCACTATGACATCTCCACACACACTTCAGGACAACAGTCATTTTGGGATCCACTAAACTTGATTTAGTCATTTTATATGAATTTGAGACTTGCTTGTTATGTGTAAAAAGCCTGACAATCAAGTAAGAGCTGCAACTATTAATCAACTAATCAATCAAAAGAATATTTATTGAAAAAGCTTTTGCTGCTTTTCTTTGTCATTCATCATTGTAAATGGAGAAACTTTGGGTATTTGACTGTTCAAGCAACTTGAAGACATCACTTTGAGCTCTGGGAAATTCATTTTATACAGTAAAAGATTAATCAGGAAAAAAAGAGTGAGATTATTTGTTAATGATGAATAATTGTTATTTGCAGCCCTAAATGTAGATGCGACAGTTTTGCACTACGTAATGTGTGTGCTGCAGCATTGTGTGGCCCATGACAGCCATAATGAGGGGATGTGTAAGAGCCTGGGTGAGTCCTGCAGCAGAGCTGGCAGCCAGTCAAAGTCCTGAAGTCCTGAGACAGCACTGCAGCATCATGAGACATTCTTAATCAGGTGCCCCTGCTCCTTTGAAGAGCATTTAACTGTGCAGAAAACACAAGGTCCCCATGCTGAGATTACTAATGCAGAGAGAAAACAAATACGAATGCTGGCTGAATTACTGGAAGCCTGTTCACCAGATGCAGAAGGCACAAATATTCAAAAGATAAGAAAAAAAGCTGCATCTACATTGACTATTGTGTCACAAAACCCATGCATGCTCCTCTCCCCTCTCCATTCCTTCTGTGTCTCATGTGCTTTCCTGGACCACCAACAAGGTCTCGCTTGGAGGAGCAGCTCATGGGTGTCCTTCAGCCGCATGACCAGCAAAGGAGCCAATCAGCTGATGAGCTCCAAACCGAACCGTGAGAGGGTCTCTGTGGCATGTCGCACATAACATCCATCTGCTCTCCTGAGGCCGACTGGGTCACTGAGCAATGTTCTGGGAACATCACAAAGACGCTGCTCAACTTCTGTCTCCCTCTCTGCCTGCCCCTTCATCTTTCCCTCGCTATCTCTACTGGTGTGCCCTTTGCTTTCCCTCCCTCCCTCCCTCCCTTACCCCAGCCCCCCAACTCATGAGTCGGAGCCAGCTGAGCGTGCTACCCAAATCCAACAGTTGTTGCGGCCTTCGTTAGCCTAACGAAGGGGCCGGCTCTTTATACTTGTCAGGGAGCAAATGAGTCAAACAAACAAGGGCCAGGGAAGAGGGGAGGACAAGCGAGCGCTGTTCTGTTGAGCTTCACTGGGTTCTTGGCCGCGGCACTTCCCTGGAAACTAGGGAACCCACAATCTGCCTCTTTGATGTCTGATGATGCTCTGGCTTTGATGGAAACTTCGGAAAAAACACACTTGCAAAAAGAAATAACATGCTGCTCGGTCTCTGCGGCCACTAGAGGCCGCAGGCACATTCAAAGTGTGTGGGTGCGCTCTGTGAAGGATCTAAAAGGGAAGTATCATCTGTGGACGCATAACAACTGGTTATGATAGTAACAACAAAGTTACAGTGTTTTTGCAAGCCTGTACTTGCGATGCGGTTGGTGCATAAGGGCACCGGGTAATGTCCTGCTGGCAGTGTAACTCCTGAATAAATATGCTTCACGCTGTCCATACAGTTACAAATTTGCATATGCATGGTCAGACGCACACACGCGCTAACGCCCGTCCTACTCAGCTGCTATGTCTTGCATTCCAAAGCTGTCCTTCCAAAAACAGACAACCAAGATAACAGTCACAACAACACATCCAAGGCAGTGTCCACAATCCAGACACATTACTGCAGCATGAGGCTTAAGGAGAAAGTATGAAGGTGTGTCCTTCAGAATGAGATCATTTAACTGAGCGCAGCCTGTCTGGAACAAATGCACCGAGCACTCCAAGGCCGAGAATCTGCAGCCCTAATGACAGATTAGCTCTACTGGAGGGTTTACAGGGTACTAAGCACAATGCTTGCTCTACTTTCTTCCAGGAGCCTCCACACAGTGCATACTGAACATGACTAATCAGACAGGAATCAAAGAGTGAGAGTGAGTGGCAGGGTTAGTTTCAGCTGACGTTCCAGAGCTGCTGTACCATGAAATCCATTCATCATGTACAACCATTAAATGAGTATTACTGGAGGACTGTACCCGCTTTTGTTAAGTCCCATACGAATGCAGTTTGGTTTTAGATCATGTCCATGGAACACACACAAAATGTTGATGGGAACATGGAGGGCTATCTTTTGAAAACATTAAATTAGTGTTTTGAGTGCACACATGGGAGTAATGAGCATGCTGAACACACTTGGAAGCGGTATAAGCCATTTATTATTACGCCCACACGGAGATGTGAGTCACTTGGGTGGCGCCACCGCGCAAAAAAGCTCCACTAAAAGGTGCAACATGGGATGATAGCTGTGTGGGGGCTACCTGGCTGAGGTGATGGACAGCAAGACAGGGCTACTGCAGCTTCACCTTCTGTGCAGTGGCTCTGGGGCAAAGACTGCGTGACAGTGACGCGACACTAAAAGCCTTCCTGTCAAGGAGGCAGGTGGACGCCCTCCAATCAAAACACAGAGACTCTGGGTGACATTTCACAGGGCACAGCTGCTGGGCTGCGACAGCATGCCAACTCACTATTCCTGAAGGGTTGTTTGTTTAGTATGTGCATGAGTGTGTGTCACAACTAGAAGGGTGTCACTGCTGGAACTGTGTGTGTGTGAGTGCATGTGTGTGTGTGTGTGTGTGTGTGTGTGTACACTACTGCCACACTACTTTGATTGTTTTTCTTCCAGTAACTATTTGACTACTCTTGTAGTTATATTTTACACTGACTCGCTATCAGAATCTTCCATTCTTATCAGCACTGCCGAAGGTGTGGAAAAACAGACTTGTCCCAGTTTTGAAGCACAAAAAGACAGAGATAGAAGTAAACACCAGAAAGAACTATACACTAGAGATGCCACGATTAGTCAATTTATCGATTAGTCGATTAAAAGAAAATGTTATTAAAATGATCAATCTTTGAAGTCATTTTTAAAGTAGAACTGTCAAACATTTCCTGGTTACAGTTTCTTACATATCAGGATTTGCTGCTTTTCTTTTTCATTTATGAGTGAAGTAGTAAGAAGTAAATGAGTCTTTGACTTTTGGACAGTTGTTTGGACAAAAGAAGCTATTTGAAGGTTCACTTTGGGCTACAAGAATTTGTGGTGAGTGCTTGGTCACAACGTTTTGACATTTTATAGACTAAACGATGAAAGGGAAAAATGATGGTCAATGAAAATAGTCAGTAGTCACAGCCCTACTACAGAGATATTGAATGAATGACAAGTGAACCTAACAAACGTAATTTAATTTGCTCCCTTAAAAAAGAAAGGATGTTCCTATTCTCGTCTCAGCACAAAAGTTTAAGGCCTCTGACACATGACAGTAATCTAATTAATTTCATAAATATTGCTTTTAGATTTCAATGAGCAGCTGTAGGAAATTCAAGATTGTAGGATATAAACCTCTATATCTTAACTCTGCAGCATTCTTCTGTCGTCAACAGGGCTTGTGCAAATGCAACACTAATAGGGAGGACCTCACTGGGAGGACCAGGGTGTGTCCGCCTGAGACCAACTGAGCCGAACCAGGCTGACCCTTTCCTACAACAGCAGCCTGTTATGCTCTTAGCACAAGTCTTGAGGAGGGGGAGCGAGGGCTAACGCACCACAGCGGCACACTGTTCCCCCTAGAGTCCCACGAACCCTCCTAGTGACCTGCTCCCATCACCTTATACCCTGAGTCAGAGTCTTGGTTTCCCCTTTTCCAGTAAAAGCCTGGATCCTTGGCACTAGGCCCAGGAGCGTTCATTGGTTTTGGAGAGGTTCCTTATCCTATTTTGCCCCTGGTGGTAGTGATGGTAGTAGAGGAGGCGGTGGTGGTGGAGTGGGCTCCATGAGGCAGCCGCAGTTTGAAGGCAGAGTTAGTATGCACACATAAAGCTGCTCAAAGCCAGCAGGTATGTGAGGAATGCCTCTTCATCCAAACAACAGGACTCACGCCCGACACAGAGCCACGCCACGCCACACAGCGCTGTCAGAGCAGCTAAATGGGGCCCACTGGGGACTCTGCAGCTGGATGGCTCTGAACATTAGATCTGCTGTACAGCCAGTTTAAATATGGTGATCAATCATCTCACACATGTCATTCGGTCCAGGTTTATCTGCAGTATTTAAAAAACAAACCTGTTAAAAATCTTTAACAGGTTTGTTTGTTTGTTTTATATATATATATATATATATATATATATATATATATATATATATATATATATATATATATATATATATTTATTATATATATATATATATATATATATATATATATATATATAATATATATATATAATATATATATATAATATATATATATATATATATATATATATATATATATATATATATATATATATATATATATATATATATATATATATATATATATATATATATATATATATATATATATATATATATATATATATATATATACATACATATACATATACATATACACACACACATATACACACTTTTAATTCATAAAAATCTTCCATGTGCATTAATTCCATAAAAGCAAGTACTTGCTTTGCAGTTTAAATGCATTTCTCCCAGATGCATCAACAAGGGATTTCAAAATATTTGCATAACAAAGATATTTTAGGGTCTTTGCATATTTTGTGTTCTTAGCCTGTTTAGTCAAGCTGCACAGTTTGCACAGTTGGGGTTTCTAGTACATGAGGTGATGATGAGTGTACTAAATCTTGATTTAAAAATACATAAATCCTTTTCTGACTTTGGTTTCTGGCACAGCCAAGTGCAGTTCCTTTTGAAAATCAAAAATTGAACTCTACACAACTGATATGAAATCAGACTATACAGCGCAAACATCAACAGTGCATTTACCTCTTTTATGCAGCCATCCCTCCTTGACAATCACCACATTGGTCATGTTGGTGGGCAGGGTGGAGGATCCAGGTTTCCCACGGGGAGAGACACAGCTTTGTTTCCTTCACTCAGCCCTGGGCAGGAGCCTGGAGATGGGGTCCTGGGGTTTACAGCCGCCTTCTCAATTGTGGTTACCTATTAGTAAAAAAAAAAAAAAAAAAAAAAAAAAAGAAGAAGTAAAAATTAGCTCCATATTGATGTGAAAGATTTTTTTTCCACTTGTCTGAATATTAACCCTCAGGTCAACATAGCAGAAGAGAGGCGGTGGGATTGAGCTTTATGGCCCTGTTAGTGGAGGATATGTTCAAACCAGAATTTAGTCACGTTCACATGTGGAACCTGCAACACTGCAAGGTTCAAATATCTGTGAAAGGCCGTGGTTCTTGGCACTCACAATGAAGCCTTCCCATATTGGAAAATTCCATGCTGTTCACACACGACACAACCATTCCTGATAGTTTTTTCAAAACATAACCAGAACAGCAGCGACTAAGAAAGTAAGAGCACGAAACAGGCTGCCTAAATGAAGGATTTTAAAACTTATTTTGCAGTTGCTTTAAAATCTAAGAGATCTTGTTTTTGTGTGCACATGTAGTACACTGTAGGATGTGAGTTTCTGAGAGGGGGTAGCAGGGACTATTATCCCACATGGAGATTTGCGCTTTGGCTAAAACTTGGACTGGATGACAGACTAAAGAAGGGCCTGAAAACAAAATGATTTTCCAATTGCTCTGTTATGAACAGAACCTTCCATCAGATGATCCATTCCATAACACTGTGAAGTGCAACATGAACGTGGGAGGCACTTTGAAATTAAAAATAATGTGTTAAAATAATGTTAGACAATAATAATCAAATTCGCAAAATCCTTTGCTTATATATTATACACTTTTAACTATTACCAAAGAGTGAACATGTAGATCCTAGGAACTACACTAAGCAATGTGAACAACCAGAGCCAATGAACACTGCAGAGAAAATGTTCTACACATGTTTCTATGTCTCCAGTTGCTTGAAAGCTATGAATTTACATTATTTTGTTACGACAGCAATTCAAGACTGATTGTCATTTTCTTGTGCATAAGAAATAGTTAGTTGTAAAAATTAATTATAGAGTTGCTGTCTTGCAATACAGACAAAATACAGATGATATTCAGATATTGTTTCACATGAGTAAGAAATATTCAGTGGCTCCTGAAAAAAAATATTTGTTGTCCACATTTCCATGACAACTACACAAACTTCATCTACTTAGGAAGATCATGTGATATGATTGAAAGTTCCAGAACAGCCTCTAAATGGGCCTCAGGGTGACATTTTTCTGTTGACAAAATAAATAGGTATTGCGGTGAAGGCACTTTGTTCATTGTGAGGATGGATGGATTGAAAAGCTTCAGAGAACATAGACTGCATTTGTTCTCCATCTGTGAGTGTTACTGTTTTTATTCACACCTGACCCATGGTGGAAGCATTACTGCACGCTGTCTGCATGAGGTTTACAGAACAACTCAACAACAACGTATTCACACGTGAAGTGCAAATGAGAAAAATGCTGTCACGTAGCAGATGTGTGAAAGGGTTAGTTAAGCGCAGCATTAAAACTAATTTGTGGGTTAAAGTTCACCTCAAAATCAAGTACATATTTTTTTCGTCTTACCCGTGTTGTTATTTATTCATCTACATTGTTTTGGTGTGTGTTACAGAGTTTTGCAGATATTATCTTGAATATAATGTAAGTAAATGGCACTTGGCTTGTGGTGCTCAAAGCACCCAAAATACATGTGAAAAACTCAAACAGCAGTGTCTCTTTCAAGAAATCATGATCTGGTTATACAAGATAATTCACAGACCTTGTTGTTCACATAGGAACTATTTTCTCTCCAATTCACCACGCAGAAGGAAACATGCATCTACTAATGAGTGTAGAGAGTGTAGTAGAGTATAGAGTGTAGAGTGTAGTCAACTAAGCCAGCCAAAGTCACAGCTTAGTTGCGGAGTTTCTTTTACAAGGGCAAACAATTCAAAGGTATAGTTTGTTACAAAGAAAATAGCTCTTACATTACAACTACTCACAACAAAGCCTATGGATTATCGGAGTAACCGGGTCATGACTTCTGGAAATAAATGTCGCTGTTCAGTTTCTAAAACATATTTTTTTGAGGGTTTAAGCACTCCAAGCTTGGAAAACTCTGCAGGTCAAGCCAAAACAATCTAGATGGATAAATAAGGGTGAACAATAGTCTTACCTGTTCAAACTCAAGTCAAAGCAGAATAAGACAGTGCTGACAGTCATCTGATAGACCAACATGGGGCTAAATTCCATCATAGACTTAATCATCAATGGCACTTGTGAAAAACCTGCAGGCTATCATAACTATAACACTTGACCTTTTGATTCATTCAGCACTTCTTTATGATATAAAGACAGCTTTGAATGCAGGGCGAAAGCAAAAGAACGATCAATCGGCATACTTGTTCACACAAATGTCACATATTGCACCAGGCAATCTCTGACCATCGACTGAAATCAATTTTCCTGCTGCTGCTCCGTCAGAGTAAGGCCATCAAAAGAGAGCTCTGTCTGAGTGGCCTCATCCAGCTCACTGGCGGGGACAACAACAGGAAGTGGATGTGACTATTGACAGACTACGAGTCATATCAGTACAGCCCCAGGCTCTAATGCATCTGTCACTGAACGCGCCATCAACACGCCTTTTGCTGCTCACTTCCATCAATGAGCAAAAGTGAGTGTATGGGCGCAGTTTATTTTTGCTCCATGTTTTTGTTTATTGCACTTGGGGTTGTGGTGCTCGTGTCACACAGTAGACGTTGGAAGGGATCTCGGAGAGGGATTTGAAAAAGCACACTGAGTGCTATTCAAACTCAGGATCACACAAACCGTTGGATCCCTTCTGCATCTTAGTGTGTACTCTGTGACACAGGCACGCACACATTATATACACATTTGGGACACATCACACAAACAAACTTGAGCGACACTCACACTCACACACACACACACACACACACACACCACAGCCAAGAAAGCAACACATGCACAAGAGCGGCTCTGGAGCCACAACAGAGCGCTGCTGTTTTAATGGGAGCGACCTGTTGCTACTGCGGCCTGTGTGGAAAAGCTGGGCTGCTGCCAGCGCTGCAGCCAGCAGCCACTGAATGAACCCAGTACCCTGACAGTCGGTCACATGGTCCTCAGGCCTCTGGGCCACCGCCTGCCTGCCTGCCTGCCTGACTGCCTGCCCTGCTGTCAGCGGAGCTTTCAATCATTCATCTTTCTGGCTCCAGCTCTGGGGGCCTCCCCATTCAATGCAAATCAGTGTCATGCAGCAGCAGAGATGCCACACACCGAGCCTGTCACTGGGACACGGAGGACTGTCCCATGTGTTTACAGCAGGAAGCAGAAAATCAGGCCGACACCACCACACTACTTCCTTCATCACAGATCGATAGATACAAGTCTGTTTTTGCTCTATTTTCTGCTGCCTCTTGGGTAAACAAGAGCATCAGCTGCTGGGTTACGGTTACAAAAGGTACAGCATTACACTCAAATATTCAGAATGATTAAGCGAATGATCAAATACGCTCACCTGGCACTGGAAAACAGTCCCTTATGTGACACTTGTTTTGTTCAAATGCCACAATGGAAGCTGTACGAGGGTGAACTACTACACAGTGCCAAGTTCCTCTTTCAAGTTCCCTGAAAACACACCGCCAATGATAAGAATATTGTGGGTTAGGTGTAGCTCAATACTGAAACCAGAGCTACTGTATCCTTCAAAGCCAAGTAAACTCACTGCTGCTTTTATCATGTGATGACATGAACAGCTACCCCTTTATGAATCATATTAATGTATTCACTTTCATGCTGTTCAGACAAGCCATACAATACATTAAAGATACATCACAAAGCGAGAGTCAGTTATAAATCACTCATGTCAAACTCGTTCTGCCCTTTAAAAAACATCCAGAGAATAAGAGCTCAAAGTGTTTGCTGCTTCGGTTCGTTGCTAATAAAATGACTCTGCTGTGAATGACTAGTAAACAAGATGAATGAAACAAGTATTTTTGGCTGTGGTGTTCTCAGTTTCGTGACACGGATCGAGAAGAGTGCCGTCATGTGACGCTGATGGTGGGCTAACCATCATTAAGAGCATATCCTCCCCGTGATAACACATCTAAACTCCTGTGGCACAGGCATGGAGGACGGGCACAATAAGTGCGCCTGTGTACAGGGACAACAATTTCAAACAACATTCCTCAGATTCTGTGCAACTGGTGGCACATTTGCGTCAAAGGGGCTGCGAAGGGATTGGGTGGGAGGTGACTGGAATCTTTTTTTTTTTCTAAATAGAACAGGGAGAGCCAAGCAGTCACCGGCTGCATCATTATGCCAGCTTGTTGCGTCTTCCCCGGGTCACATGGCAAGTCTCCCTGCGTACACACACTGGACAGACGTAGTCTCATGACTGATAAAAAAAACATTTTGACACTAAAGGCGCTGCAACATGCCCAGGGACAATGTTCTTTTTGCAAACTGCACATGCATGTGTAAACAGAAAGCAAGGTTCATCTCAAGTAGGACACATCAGCTTTGCATCTTGCATCTCTGTAAATGAAACCTCTTCCTTTTGTCTCAACAATAAGCCTTCTTGACAAGATTCCTGCAGTTATGACTTAGCACACAAATGCATAGCTATCCTCACTGTAGGTGGAATGAGTGAGGACAGTAACTAAAACAGCCACACACATGCATTTTTGCAATTACACTGATTACAGGGGAAAATAAGAATATCACTCTGTTATACCTTTACTTTATGACTCCCCTGGTGTCTAAACTTTACACATGAAAAGGTCGCTGGGCCTCATTTTGATAAAAAGCACAACATGGTGGCATCGAGTCAACAACAAAAGATGTTGTACTTTTTCTGTATGATGACATTTGAACGCACCAGTGCTGCAGCAGCGACAGAGCTACCGTCAAATTACAGTCTGGCGATACATTTCTCACTCAAACAAGTAAACAAACGCAGTAGCTCATAACAATGAATGAGCCGCTCTCTCGTTGAGCTCATTTGTTTTCATTTGCCTGCTGGGCCATAAAGTGCGAGCGAAAACAACTTTCTCGTGGAGGTGAAGCGTTCAAAGTAGCATGACTGCAGATATTTTGGGCCGAGGGCTGTCTCAAAAGTGGTCATTGTCAAAAATGAATGGTTAACATCTGAAGAAGAGGCTCGCTTGCTTTTGTTGGAGAAAAAAACAACAACAAACAAAACAAAACAAGCAAAAGCAACGACGCGTTGTAATTCACGACAGGGCGTTCATAAGCGCCTCGGCTTCGCCGCTAAACAACTTCTACAACGAAGTGGAGTCAGGAAAGTACCTCTTTTCAGGTTTGCATTTAGCGATAGAAAGGATATGGGGCCTAGCAGGGCAGCTTGGGTGAGAATAACCGCATCCCATGTAAGTACAATGGGGACCTACCCTGTCTAGCTGTCGACCTCTTGTAGTTAACCATGCGAAGGAAACGCGGACATTTACCTGGGCAGGAATTCAACAATGTGTCCGTCTCATTATAGTGAGCTGTTTCGGCGGTATATTAAGTTGATAAGTCCTTCAACAATCTGGACAAAAGTGCTCTCATTTACTCCGTTTCTTTGCCTTTCTTCCACTACACCTCCCAAACGCGCTGTCTGCAATGCCTCTGTGGCAGCCTGCTCTCCCGGGTCCTAGAGCCGACCCGCTTTTATGAGTCGCGCTCATAGGAGGGCTAGCAGGCCGTCAGCCGTCCCATTGAAAAAAATCCCGCAGTGTTGCTATAGAGGCTTATTAGAAGCTGCATGGCCTTGTTGAACTCTGCGTTGTTTTATCTGTGCCGGTGGCTTCCAACATGAGGTCCCGGGACCTGCAGAGGGCCTCTGCAAGCTTTCCAGGGGGGACCCTCAGTACAATGAGGTGTATCTCTGTTTTTCCACTTCCTGGCAAATCACGTGAGATAATGTACAAGACTGGTGTTTTTGTTACAGCTGTGCACAGTGATAAGTGATGCCATTTGCCAAGCCTGCCACAGGCAGAACAAGGAGATGCATGTAACGTGGTTGCAGCCAATCATTATTTTCATTTTATTCATTTTTCTCGATTAATGTCTTTTTTTCTATTTATGAAGGAAAACTGTGAGAAAAAAAAATTGACTTACAGGGCCAAAGTTGCTATTTGTATTGGCTGTCACAACCTCTGTATACCATCACAAAAGACTGAGAAAACAAGAAAATATTAACAGTTTAATTAATTGCTGTACGACTAGTTGATTATAGGAATGTGATTATAGGAATGATCTTTTCTGCTCTTGGCTGAAAACAGTTGTATATTTGATACTTCTATAAGATTATATCACAACAAAATACTTTTTAAAAAAAACATTTACATGTAATTCACTTAAGCTATGTATAAATAGTGCTGTAGAAATACACCAGGCAGTAAAAGTAGCAGCTCAAAAATGTACAAAAACTGACAGATTTCAGTCAAAAACTCTTAAATGACTAATTTCAACACTTAATACTGATATTCACCAGAGATTTCTCGAAAAGCTACAAAATAAATTGTGGTTAGAGTGTCTAATGTCATTTTGGAGTCCCCTGCCTTCAAACCCTTTCTTTGTTCAAAGATAAAATCATAAGAAATAAAGATAAAAACTCAATTTAAAGGATAAATCCATTGAAGATAGAAAGTAACAGACAAACACCACACCAATTCAAAGAAGGAGGCTTGCTGAAGGTCATGGTTGAAGGGTTTTGTCTGACGTGCACTGCTGATCCTGCAGGACCTGACTTTAGTGCATTAAAGCATTTTCAGACTGTAAACTCATACTCAGAAATCATATTAAAATCAACAGGTAACTATTGTAAGCAGTTGATGTAATGATGCTGTCCGTCCGTTGCTTGACAGCATTCAAGCTTCTCATAGTTGATTTATAACTCACTGGAGAACATCACAGTAGTCTAGTGTGCCGATGCTAAAAAGAGATATTGTTTCTCTCTGAGTCGCTGTGAGGTGGAGAGGGGCCTTTTACATTTCCAATAAAAGGCACGAGCGCCGCGAAGAGAAGTGGGGATCAAACATAACCTTTAGATTTCTTACTTTGTGCGTACTGGTAAATCCTACTAAACGCACTTTCACAATCTAGTTTTAGACACTTCAGTACATCGGTTTCATCTTGGTCGGCGTGTAAACAAGTTTTTTTAAGCGTTTTCAACCACATCACATGATGGTCATCAGTGGATGGAGTGAAAACAGAACATCTACCAAACTTGCATATCTTCGGATCCATCGTCATGATAAGAAGTGAACTTCCCCAGCCGATGACGACAATGTGATAAAGCGAAAAGAAAAAGAAAAGAGTTTCCTTCAAGCTGGCATTGTTTTGTCAAAGTGTCATTTCCAGGACCAGGAATGAAATCACCTGCTATTAAAATGACATCAGACAGGTGACGCGGCTACACACTTCAGGGCGGATATGAGCGGACATGGCACGTGTGTCATGAAACTGCAAAAGCATTGAGATTTATTTGTGAGTATACAACAAATTATAACCCTTTTTGTTTTACCAGATTATTTCAGCAGTCATGTACAGACACAGAGAACGCCCTGCTGGAGAGGTAGGAGTTAAACCAGTTTAGGACAGGTACAGACAGGCCGGCTCAGACAGACTGAAAGGAGGCAGGGATCCTCTGCATCAAATGAAACAGTCAGTTGACTTGGACTTCATGGACAAAATGTCTTATATATTTGTAGAGATTAAATGTTGCTCTTCATAACATTTCTATAATATTCCTCAAACCTTGCAGTAAGATTTGTGACTTTCTCAAACTTAACTTACCCACTTACATTTACTTTCTTTGCATCTGTCAGCACAACAAGATTGTCTTTATCAGCCTAAGTACAAGTGGAGTGAGTTACACACACACACACACACACACACAACCTGGTGATTTAGAATGTTTGTGATAAACCGAAGTGTCCCCCAGTGATGTAACGTTACCAGGTACATTTTGTCAAGTACTGTAAAGTACAAGTTTGAGGTACTTTACTTGAATTTTTTCCATTTTCTGCCACTTTATACTTCCACTCCACTACATTTTGAAAGCAAATATTGTACTTTTTATTCCAAAACATTTATATGACAGCTTTAGTTACCAGTTACTTTGCAGAGTACACACTGCATCGGAGCAGAAGTAGCACATTTTTAAAATTAACTCACTTTATCTGCAATCAGAAATAACAATGCTGGTTCTGATAATTACAGTAATGTAGCAAAACGCTAATAGGGAACATTTTATTGCACAAGGAGTACTTCTGATACTACAACTACATTTTGCTGATAATCCTGTGGTGCATTTACTCAAATGAGGTTTTGAATGCAGGGCTTTTACATGTAGTGGAATGTTATCACAGTATGGTGTTCGTACTTTTGCTAAAACGGATCTGAATACTTCCTCCACCGCTGCATGTTGATGATATAAAAATCCAAGTGACGATTTTGAAGGGTTGCACATAAACTGAAGAGTAATGTTTCAGGAGCGGGATAGTGGGGAGAGCTGCCAGCGTTCCCCTCCGTGATGAAAAACGTCTTGGCCTCTGCCCTCTGTCTCTCAGCCTCCTCTGTTGTCATTTCCCCTCTTTGTCACTTCTACTGTAATGTGTTCCTCGCTGCTACTATGTGTCAGCCTTGCCAAGCTGTTCCTGTCATGCAAACAGAGCTGAGCGAGGGTATCCCATAATTTCTGCTGTTGTTATTCAGCGCTGCCCTACTCCTCCTCCTCCTCCTCCTCCTCCTCCTCCTGCTCCTTGGCTGTCTCTGGTCCAGTGACGGGAATGCGTACCCTGTTGTTTCGCAGGTTCAAAGCAAAATGAACCAGATCAAAGAGTCAAAGTGAGTTAATAATGTCTCAGCCTGTCAAAGACTGATCCGATCGCCTCCCTTGTCTACTGGCAGTATCTCCTCAGAATATAACAGAAGTGAACAGAACTTAATGGGCTGTTGAAGGAGAATAGATAACATGTGGTAGCAACAATTAGACACAGAAGGGGCAGGAGGGCCATAATAGGGAGGAAGAGGTGGGGGGTCTGACCAGCACAGCATCTCCCCCGGCAACTGCAGCGCAATGTTGCTCCAACTGTCGCACTATTTTCCAGGATGTCTTATCCACCTGTTATGCAGCTCTGCCTCCGTGGTGACGGCGATTTAAAGATTTAATGTCAGATGCACAGAGCGTTTGTTGTAGTGTGCGAAGGATCTCGCAGCAAGCTGTCCACCAAGTTGGCCATACTTATAGAAAATTTAAAAGTCAAGAGAAGTGGATATACTCCGAATCTGGACAATCTCCTGGCCTCTAACCTTTCAGATCCTTAATTCAGAGAAGCAAAGCCTTAATGTGGGGGGAAAATGAGGAGGGACTCTTTAATAAATGGAACAATACATACATGTAAAAATGACACAGAGCTTACATTAGTGCATTTGCAGAGTAGTTGTGGTGTGTGACTGTAGTATGAGCGCAAAACAGTACAATTCTTCATGCTCAGGGCTGGGAGGGTAACTTTGAAAAATGTATTCCAATACAGTTACAAATTACCTGCTAAAAAATGTTGTCAGTAACGTAATCCAAGTATCAAAATATTGAAAGTAATGTAAACTTGATTGCTTTCTATTACTTTTGGATTTCTTCAACACCAAACATAAACAAATAAGGACATTACAAAGTAAATGTCCACACGATGGCTTGTGTGCACATGCGCATAGTTTATTTTAAAACTGTTATCCTGTTAGAAATCACTTTTTTCCCCCGATTCTTATTTTTGGTTAACTTTACATACAACAGTTTTTTTTGTATCCTAATTATGAAATCCTGTTGCACAGGGCAAATATACAGAGACACTTCTTTTATGTAACCATTATAACAGCTGAATTAAACCTCACTGTTAGTCATTATAATAATAATGTTGTCTTTAGAATATTACACCGTGTGTGTATATGATAATGGGGACAATTATCCTGTGCAATTGTCTTTGTCTGTCATTTCTATATGTGACAGGTGAATATAGTAATCACTATTATTACTTTTTATTTATCTTTCTATTTTTTGTCACTCATACATATTTTCCCCTTTGTTATTAACTCTTGAGCTGCTCTAAGTATGTGTGTGAATTCCGCCAGTAAAGCATCAGTAAAGTCTTGTGGAAATCCCAAATTTCTCATGGATGGCAAACATGTTCGGCTGAATTTTGAGGACAAAAAGAATAAAGAATAACCAGAAAAATATATTTCAGCAAAAAAAAAAAGTGTCATAAATATTTCTGATACACAATGCAGTCAGACAGGAGTAATGAGAAAGTGAATTGTTCAGACTTTTCCATCATAAAAGCTAGTTAGTGTAAAATAAAAAAAAATCAATGTGTTAAGAGTTTTAAAGGCAATTTCAATGTGTAAGGATGAAGTTCAGGCATCCGCAGACATCTACAACTGTAGCCCACCCGTACGGTGAGACTTTGGTCCAGCGGGGAGAGTGATGTGCTTCCACTGTGGCTGGATGGCTGGCTGGTTGGCCGGTCAGGCTACACTGGAATGCGGGCTCTTTTGTTTGTCTGAGAGAGGAGTGGGTCAGGGGGAGAATGCCATTGATGATTGCAGCAAGGAAGAAAGAACCTCCAGGAAGTGTTCTCTCTCTCCCCCTGCTCCCCCACTCCCCCACTCCCATTCTCTCTCCCTCTCTCTCCCTCTGTCTCTCTTTCTCTATCTTTTCTCTGTGTGTGAGAACCTTCACTGCGCCGAGCCTCTCTCTCTGAGGCCACGGTCCCCAGGCACAACCACTGCTTTGTCTTGCCCTGTGAACACACACCCCTCCTCTACTGGGCGCCTACGTTTGCCAGGGCCAGGGAAACACGGGGCCACTGCTCCTATTCTTATCCACATCGCTGCTCCTGCATGGATGGTGTGTGTGTGTGTGTGTCAGCACTGAATGGTAAATTGTTTCTCATGTGGCACAGACACACATCTGATGCTTCTGCATAAACATTTAGTTTAAGAACTTCTCAATACCAATTAGGCTGTTAGACCAAAATAAAGAGAGTTTTTTTTATTTAGCGGGCATGACACTGTCTTGCTTATGATCATCTGGACATGACCAGAGTGCAGATATCCCCTCCTCTGTAACAGTTACGGCCAGACTAAAAATGGAATAAAGCAGTAAGTGGATAAGAATCTTGCCGGTGGCCCCTTTCGACCAGTGGCTGCCGCCTCCCGTCACATTGCTCATTCCCCTCTGTGTCAGAAGGCTGCGAGGAGCTGCAAATGGCCCTTTCAAAACACACGGCAGCTGGAACACAGGGCAAAGGTGACTGAAGCAGTTGGGGGAGCACAGGGAGGGACAGGAGGAGGAGGAGGAGGAGGAGGAGGAGGAGGAGGAGGGGGCCACGAGATGAGCAGCTGCAACCTCCGAGCCCCCTGTTCCTCCACTGTGCCACCATCTCTAGCTTTTAACAATTACAGGGCAGACTCCGGAGGCTGCCTGAACAAATTTGTGACTTTTTTTTTTTCCTTCTTCTTTCTCCAACTCAACCCACATAAATCAGCACAATTCCTGCCTTAAGACAATTTAGGCCAAATAAATCACAGCCAGGAGCTGGTGTGGTCTGGGACAACAAAGGGCACTGGGTGGTGTGGTGCCAGGGAATTCCACAACCCAAAGCAGGATTAGAGAGAAACAGCCTTAAAGGTTCCCAATAGTCCACTGACCCCTCTAAATCACAGGGCGTGATTCATACTTTTTTTTTTTTTTTTTTTTTTTTAAATTCGTTTGGGTACTTTCACACATGCAGAGTCTTTTGGGGGGTAAAAGTGTTTCTTTCATCCAAAATCCACAGGTGACACGTTTAGGAAGCTTGCAAATAACATCTACTTCCTGGTTTTAAACTTTTCAAATACCATCATCTTTAAACAGGATTTTTTAAAATCAAATAACACAATTAAGCTTGAAATTTGAATTATTAGATTGTCTACCTGAAGTAATATCTTATATAAAATGTTGTGGTTTTTTTAGTCTAAACTGTGTTAAATCCGTGATCCACTCCTTTTCTATTCCTCCACTTCAGGATGTACCACTCTGAGAGCCCCCCTCGCACATGGGACAGGTGTTTTAATAAGACTGCCAATTGATGTTCCCAGTGTACTCTGCTACTTGCTGCCGCTGTGTGAATTCACGGAGTAGTACAGAACTTATTGTGGCCGCGCGATATCGCGAGACTTGTGCCATTATCAACCTGCTTGACACACAGCAGCGCTGAGTGCAGCCTGCCTTGCCAGGGTCGGGACTGAAGCTCAAGAAACGACAAGGAGAAGCGAACATCTGGCCGCACATCATGAAAGGACGCCGGGGCTTCTAGGAGAGAACACGACGAAGCGGGCGGTAATCAATGTAAGTGCGCTGTTTTTGTGCTCGGGAGCGGGGAAAGCGAAAGTTAAAAGAGTGTCCCCCCCCCTTCTCTCGCCGCTTCGTTTCAGCGCAGTTGGCTTTGCTGCGAGTTCCTCTGCTGTTTAAAAGGCTCCCAGCATTGCGTTTCCCAACACGGACGTGGAGCTCGGTTTACTGCGCCTCGGGCTCTCCGATCCGCTTCTTCCACTTTTTGTCTTTTCAAATACTATCACCGATGCGCGCAGGATCACACTTATGCGCATTGTTCTCGGCAGCATCCAACTTTAATACCCAGATCTCTTGAGTTTTTATTTTATTTTAAATTTTATATTTATGACCATCTGTCCTTTAACGTTGTGAATTAACCCCTTTAAACACATATTTCACAGTTGTGCGCGTGCCCCACGAGTGCGTAAAAAGGGGCCACGGAGCGTTTCTTTCTTTCTTTCTTTCTTTCTTTCTTTCTTTCTTTCTTTCTTCTTCTTTTTTTTTTTTTAATTCTCATCCGCGGCTCTCTCGGCTGCAGTTTTTTTTCTCCTTTGGCAGTAAATGTGCGGATTGAAAGAGTCAGAGACGTAATGTAATCTCGTGACACTTTCTAAATCTAACTGTCTTTCACAAGTTGTGTGTGTGTGTGTGTGTGTGTGTGTCGCTTGGACTGCGCAGCCCGGAGTTAACATATGGCATAAAGGGGAGCACAGCTGGAGGTAGCGTTTCCATTGCAGTGATGTCAGAGCAGCTGACTCCACAGCTTGCAGTGTAATTAGCAAACAGAGCACCAGTTTACTCACTCTGCGCTGCTCTTATTTTTTCACGTTCCCCCCCGGTGGACCGGCGGTATCGCTCCCAGTCCCGCTTGCGTGTTCAGTAAACACCGCTGTTTTGGACGTCCGTCTGGAAACGCGCCCGGTGCGTCACTTTTCGCCAGAGAGAAGAAAATTTCCGGGAGCTCGAGAAGCGGGGCTGAGTGCTCCGGAGCGCGGACTACTTTTCTTTGGATAATTTGGAGAGTGGATCCGTTTACACCGGGATACATGGGTGGGTGAGCGCAGCGTAGCGTGTCCTGCACCACTGGAAAGAATGTGGGATTTATGTCCTCAAGTTGGACAAAGTTATTGATGCCGACTTTTAGAGCCGCGTTAAATCTTTCCGAATCAGGTTTATATAAATTAGGAATGATTGTACCAAAGTGTACTAAGGTTTATATGTTTACTGCCACTTTTTTTTTTTTAAAGAAATCATTTGCGCCATTTGGCTCAAGTTATCCTCTCGCATTCTCTCCGCCTGTGGTGACTTGAAGTTTGCCTCTGCTCCGCTGTGCCCTCTAAATGGCTTCATTTCGTTTATCCAGTATCCTGTTTTTCCTGTTTTTCATCAGGTTATGAAGGAAGAATGGAGTTCCCAGACCATAGCCGCCAGTTGCTGCAGTGTCTGAGTCAGCAGCGTCACCAAGGTTTCCTCTGTGACTGCACTGTTCTTGTCGGGGAGGCTCGATTCAAAGCGCACAGAGCCGTGCTGGCCTCCTGCAGCATGTACTTCCATCTCTTCTACAGGGACCAGCTGGACAAAAGGGACGTTGTGCATCTCAACAGTGACATTGTGACAGCCCCGGCTTTCAGTCTGCTCCTTGAATTTATGTATGAGGGGAAGTTGGAATTCAGCACGCTCCCGGTGGAGGATGTCCTGGCAGCAGCCAGTTACCTACACATGTATGATATAGTGAAAGTGTGTAAAGGCAAGCTTAAAGATAAGGAACTCTCCTCTCTGGATGAAAAGATGAGCGAGGGTTTGGGACTCAGCTGTCTGGACAGGGAAAACTCCTCAGACAGCGAGCTGCACAGTAAGCAGCTCATCCGGCGACAGCCCCAGACACAGTCTCAGGGGCTGCACAGGGCCCCCCCGGCCGAGGAGTTTGACATGGACAACAGCGAAGTCAGGCTGGCTGTCACAGATTGTGATAGGTCTACACAGAGTAGGCAGAAGGCAAACGGTCACTCTGGCAGGTCCCCGGACCTTGTAGGTGTCAATTATGTGTCAGCAGAGGCCGAGCCCTGTGTCCAAACAGCTGGAAAAACAAAAGCTGATGTCAGTAGTTCCACCGTATCGCTGTCCCAGAGGTCCCGGGCTTCAGATGACATGGACTGTGCGCTGGATTTGTCTTTCAAGCCTCTGTCTAGCAGAGATCCCTTACACCCCTCCTACGTCTCGGGACAGCTGGCCCTCGACAGCCAGCAGCAGGGCACTGAGCCACTTGTTAAAGACGAACACGACTTGCTGTCAGAGCAGGAGGACAGTGAGCCGATGAGCCCTGAGAGCCAGCGCTTTGGGAATAGTGCCAGGAGCTCAGTGGTGACAGGGTTCGCTGCCCTCTTCCCAGGCAACAACGGCTCCACAGCCGCCCTGCTCTCCCAGGAGGAGGACCTGATGGACGAGGAGGGGGAGGCCTGCAGAGGGAGGGAGGGCGCCCCAGGCCGGGAGGTAGAGGAGAGGAGGGGGAGGCTGCTGGGGGACAGCGAGGAGGAGGAGGAGGACGACTTGGCCTCTTCAGACATCTCCACCTCCAGCGGGGTGCTCCTGCCCCCGGGGCAACAGGTGTGTGTGTGCCCCCTCTGCAGCAAAGTCTTCCCCAGCCCCCACGTGCTGCAACTGCACCTCAGCTCGCACTTCCGCGAGAAGGACGGCGCCCGCTCCAAGTTGTCCCCCGATGGCTCGGTCCCCACCTGCATGCAGTGCAACAAGACCTTCTCCTGCATGTACACCCTGAAGCGTCACGAGCGCACACACTCTGGCGAGAAGCCATACACCTGTGGCCAGTGTGGCAAGAGCTTCCAGTACTCCCATAACTTGAGTCGGCACGCTGTGGTCCACACACGCGAGAAGCCCCACGCTTGTAAGTGGTGCGAACGGCGCTTCACCCAGTCAGGGGACCTCTACCGCCACATCAGGAAGTTTCACTGTGGCCTTGTCAAGACTCTCGCCATTGGATAAAACCCACCTCTCAGCAGTGCCATGACACAAGACAGAGTGTCTTTTCATACACTGACTACTACTACTGAACAAATTTCCCATTAGTATACACATGTTGGCAGGCTGTTGGAGACATATCTTTTGGATTCTACCCCATGAGGCATTTCTCAAGTTAAAGATGTAGCAACACTTTAAAACTGGAGCCGTTTTTTTTTTTTTTTTCTTTTTTCTGTCATAGGCATACATGGTGGTCAGAGGCTGTTAGGATAAACATGGGCGCTGTGAAACTTGAGCTGGATCAGTGTGGAAGGAAGGTGAACAAATCAGATGATGCACTTGTTTGTCTCTGTCTTGTTTGTGTCAGTCTGTTGAGTATATTTGCTGAAAGCACCCTATAATGGGCGAAAGTGGTTGGTAGCTAATGCTAACACATGTTAATACAATCGTCAGAGTGAGTGAGACTTTTATTTGTGCACATGGGAGATCAGAACCGTCCGTGAGTAGCAATATATGATTTTTTTTTCATTTTTTTATTTTTTTTTTTTAACTCCTACATTATTATTATTATTTATTTTCTGGGGGGGGATTTGTTTAGTCCTTAACAAGTAAACTATCATAAGGCAGCAAAACTAATGAAGTCTGACTACTGGAAATGTAATTACTTTTCTTTTGTTTTTATGGAAGTAGATTTTTGTTCGGTTAAACTGAAGTTGGTTACAGTTTATGTTTTTTTTAATTATAACAAGAGGCAAACAGACCATCATATCACCAGGTTTCTTTCTTTCTTTCTGTCTTTTTTTTTTTTTTGCCTTGAGCACATATTGATGGAATGGCCTTCGAAATGCTACTTAAAAAGAAGTTGTATAATCAGAGGAGGGGTAGTTTAAAGCCTGTAACACTGGTGCCTACTGAAATTCTTAACACTTCACCTAGTGTACTTACTTAAGCAAGAATAGGATATATATCACCATGCCTTCTTGTCAAATTCTCAAGTTTTCAGGCCTTTTTTTTTTAAAAAAAAAACAAGAAAAAAAAATACAGATTACACTCCACACATACCAGGTGGTAACACAGGTAATTGTCTACTCTGGAGCGCCAGTTGCTCCAAGAGTGTCCTTTTGATTAAATCATTAACAAGAATGTAATAAAAGCATGTGAATCAAGCTCTTGTCAATTTAATGTTTATTGACTCGAAAAAGGGTAAATTACCTTGTTGCTTCCTGGTATGGTGTAAAAAAAAAAAAGAAAAAAAAAAAAGGTTACACTGACACGGTGTGCAGGCAGGGAGGGGGGACAGGTGGATATCCAGAACATTGTCGGTATCAAAGCTGCACTCCACGTGCCATCCAGCCGAAATCTACTGATTTTTTCTTTCTTCGAATTAACCCGCTCACATTATCATATCTTCTTACTGTATGCGTGTACGTTACTACTGATGAAGCCTTTAGTGATGACGCCCCCCCCACCCCCACCCCCGCCCACCCCGAAAGAATCTGTTCACGGTGGCGTTGGCACTAAAAGTTCACAATATTTTGTCTAATCTGTCCTGAGAAGACTTGATCAGAATTTATTTATTAGTTTGACTTGGTTCAGGGTTTACTGTAGGTGTAGTCCTTATTTCTTATAAGCTTGAAAGACGTCGCGTCTTGGCCTAGCGATCTTGGTACTCATTAACTGGTATTGGGGGCTGTTATATCATTTTTTTTTTTCCTCTGTGCAAGTTGAGTTACTGTAATTGTATTTTTAATATACCGCGTAGAAGAAAAAAAAAAAAAAACCTCTACAAGAGTATTCAAGATTTGTCACATGGAACATAGAGAAGCACTTGTTTTTAGCATGCATAGAATTTCAACACTATTTGTCTAGGCTGCTATTTCTTACTTGTATGTATATTTAATGTAAATATATATTCTATTTATCGAAACTGTTTGTTTTTCCGTGTTACAACACATGTGAGGTGGAGAGAAGAGAGTCGGGTGTCTTAAAGTGTCACGTCTTCCCAAGGGGAGGTTGGCTCCTGTTTTTTTTTTTGTTTTTTTTCCATATTCAAGCCTTGATTAGGACTCACTACAAATCAGTAGCGGTTAATACCTCTCTGAGTGCTGTTCCGCCACAGGAGACAGTTGTTCACAAGCACAGCCACACTGATATGGCAGTGGCTGCCTATAGAAATTAGACAATACAGGCATTGTCCCCCCCCACCCCACCTTCCGCCAAACCCTACCCCACCCCACACACACACACATATCCACCACCACCACCAAATCCCAGGTAGTTTCTCAAGGGATCATTGTGTATCTCCCTCCGAGCTGTGGGGAGAAAAGGCAGCGCAAGTCTCCCTTTGCACTTTTCTGTATTGAATGGAGCCATTGGAATGTGAGAAATGTATTTTAGCAAAGGGAGACCAAGGACACTGTAAACAGGTGTATTGTTTGGAGGCATCAAAGACCAGCGCCCGCCCCCCCCCCTTCCCAATCCCAGCATGCAGCAGATAAACGCTGCATTGTTCCTCTACATGGAGGAGATGCCACGGTGATTTGATTGCACATCTATCGGGAGAATATCAGATTAATCCGACTATTGTTTTCCAAGTGCTTGATTTAGAAAGGTTGTTGAAGTTGACAGTAATAATATGTCTGGTAACAATGTTGGTGCTGACCACCTGTCCATTTGCGCGTACGCACCTGAAGGTGGCTTTTCATTTTGTTTTGGTTTTTGTGGGGTCCTTTTAGGTTTATCGGCAAGACTTCTGTCAGGACACAGAAATGAATTCACGTGTGATTTCTCAGCATTTGCAATTGTTTGTCAGAATTTCTGTAAATGGGGGAGGCCAAGTCGAGAGGAAATCAAACCATTTCTCTATGAATTGCTCTCTGTTTGTCATCCTCCCGAGACTTGTGTGTATTTCCTTTTTTTTTTTTTAACGAGAAATGTGATTTGGCTCCCCGTTTACTTGCACAAACACTCCTGTTGTCGTCGGAACAATAGTTAATGTTTCACACGTTGCGTAGTGTTAATGTATATTTCAATCAAAACACACAGGAATGTAGATTTGGTCACAGTTTCAGTTTTTTCTTTTAAAAGGAACTTTTCGTACATGGTGCAAACTAAATTGCTTGATTTCCCCCGATGTACATGTGTACAGAGGTAGACAAAACTAACAATATGTGAAGAATTGTTTCTTTTTTATTGTTTGCGGTCTTTATTTATACCTCCAGGATGATCACCAAATGTGCCTTGTAGACACACGAACAGGTGTTGCATCTGGAGAAGCCCTTTTTCTATATTGTACATTTTTGCCCTGGACGTTCACATCACGGCGACAGTGATTCACAACTTCCTGTTTATTTTTTTCGTATCATATCAAAATGTTAAAATCAAGACAAACTAAAAGTTTTTAGTCCAATTGTTTTTGCTGCTTTGCGAGAGATTACGTTTTGAGATTCATTTGACCATTTCCTTTTTTTGTTTATGTGAATAAATCTGTTGTGGGCATGTTCAACTGAAGACAAGCATTTCTGTGATTGGGCTTTTTTAGCCGACACTACTGGGAACTAACAACCCAGTCGTTTAGTTAATGTCACTGTTGAATGTGAAACACTGAGATGTTGATTGTTGACTTGTACGGAAACAGCGCTACTCTTGATCGAGGGCTGCGTTCGCCTAACTCATTGCTGTATGATCTTTTTAAGTCTGGAAAAAAAGACTTTACTGATACTGGAATTTTTTTTTCTTTTGTCCTCTGCAGGTTACAACTGTGAAATTGTGTATAATCATGAGAAATATTTATTATTGCATTTGCTTCTTGTGCAACATTTGACTGTCTCAGTTTTAATTTGGTTTAGAAAAACAAAATGGAAAAAAAAAGCTTCTAAATGTCGAACGGAAATCTTTTTAATAGAATTTGTAGAAGTGCCATTAGAATTTAATATAATTTTTTAATAAGAAAGGTATA
This sequence comes from Acanthopagrus latus, assembly GCF_904848185.1. Taxonomy (NCBI): domain Eukaryota; kingdom Metazoa; phylum Chordata; class Actinopteri; order Spariformes; family Sparidae; genus Acanthopagrus; species Acanthopagrus latus. The sequence goes on along the minus strand of NC_051054.1, from coordinate 15,584,422 downwards.
TTTTATAGTAATCAATTGCTTCAGTGTTAGTGGTGTAGAGATTTAGAGGACAATCTTTATGCAGAATTGACATTGGTTAGATATTGAGGCAATTTACGTTGATCTATAACTGTACGTGCATTTTCCTTGTTTGCGCTTTTGGAGTGTGCTTGTGTGTGTGTGCTGTGGAAATGTGACAATCTTGATTTAGGCCTTTCTTAAGATTATGCATAGAAATTAAATGGAACAACTTTCTCTCTGTGTGTGGATTTCACTCATTTGCACAGTCGCACTAGTTTTCACGCCATTCCAGACAAAACACCGGTTAGTTAGCAGCATTCCGCGAGCTCTGAAATTTAATAAGAAAAAGGGTAAAAATAGACTGTAACCTAAGAGCAAAACAGAAGAAAGCCCTCGTCTGACACACAGCAGCAACAGTCAGCCAGACGGTGTGTGTGGGAAGTGCTGCTATGTGTACAGAGACAACAGAATGTGATAATACTGCTGGTCTTACAGGCCCAGATCCCTCTGAAACCATAAACTGAGCTCAAGGACGGAGCGGTTTCAAGATGGGCCCCCATTGTTCCTGACCTGTTGCCAGTACTACCCAGATAAGAGATAAACTGGGGATAACAAAGCTAGTTGACTTTGTTGTTAATATACTTGATTATATCTACAGCAAACCAACACCACAAACACACACACACACACACACACACACACACACACACACACACTTCTATTTGTAAGTAAACATGCACATACCACTACTGTGTCTACTTGAGGAACTGCATGCCTATTCACTGGACAATTTCAATGGCGAGAACTTTTAATTATTTCCCCGCTGCACCATGAAAGAAATCCAGCTGCTCCGCTACGTGAGCCCAATGGGGATGTGCTCGGGTTCCCACCGCCCTCCCCCCTCAAAATCCCAGCTCACCCGTTCTGGGAAACACCATATAGACAAGGGCCGCATCCAACTGCCCCTGCCCCCCATCTATCCCACCTCCACCCCCGCAGCCCCCAAAACCACGGCCCCAAACCTCGGCCTCATCCCACCACTCTATTGTGTGCGTGGGTCGTAGCTCAGCCGGGCTATTGTCTGGCCCCAGCTCCCCAGCACGTACTTTATGCACAAACAGACGACACGGCGGCGCTGGCCAGGCAGCTCCGACATAAAGAAAACAATGTCCTCCCAAGATCATTCATAAACACCCTGAGCAGACCCAGCCAGCCCAACAGTAAATAAGGGCCCTCCGCAACGCAGCAACACCTCACACACCGTAAACATCCACGGCAGCAGGCCCTCAGAGCGCCCGCTGGCACCAACATCTCACATCTGCCTAACCGGGATCCGGGGCTTAGACTGCCTGGTGTGTGTATGTGTGTGTGTGAGCGACTCTTATGGACCAAAACCTTCACATGGAAAGTAGGAGCCATGTGATAGGGCTTAGCTGCAGGGTGACGAGCTGGGATATGTGCAGTGTAACTCGATGGTGTAATAAAACATTCCTCTCCGAGGCTCAAAGCCTGGCTGCGAGTGGTTGTGTGTGTGTGTGTGTGTGCGTGCGTGTGTTTAGAGGTACTTGAGAGAAGTTGAGAGGAAAGTTGTAAGTGTCCACCACCTCAACAAGGCCAGCGGTGGGAGCCCTTGACCTCTGAGGGGACGGACTGCCAGGGACAGCTGGTGTGGCCTGTGTTTATTTATTTATTTCTTAACAAAAGACAGGTGGTCACACTTGAAAAGGGCACACAAACACAGTCGCACATGCACTTGTGTACAGACAACACGCACACACACACGCACACACTCATGGGTAAGATTTCTCCCCCCCCCCCCTCCACATGCATATGGTTATCATCCACTTAATTTTGGAGGAGCAATTCTTTTGACTTTCAGGAAAAAACCAAATCACATTCCGCCCGAGACAGAAAAATCCTCAATTATTATATGTCTGGTGTAAACAACCTTTGAAGCAGCATTCCGAGTTCTTAACCGCAATCTAAAAGCTGCAATACGAGCCGTGTACGCCGCACATCAACCGCTACAAGTGCATAAATACATATCAACTAGTGCTCCCACACTGGGTTCGCCTTTTTTGGAGTGGCTCGCCCTGACAGTGCCAAGACAGTGTGTCCTTGGTCCACTGTACAGCTGTCACTTACTCACACTCGTTGACACATATTTATAGCAGCAGCATCATTGGGCCACACTCAGACCACAGCTGGTCCCCGAAAGAATGGGTGAAAGACAAAGCCACGTGCTCCCGCTGGCCGACTGCAGTTGGTCCTGTCTGGAGCGCTGTGGGTGATTATGTGGCCCCCTTCTCCTGTGCAGACACCCAGCCATACATGTACCACGGAGTAGATGAGCACCATTCTTGGATTGGGGGGGGGGGGACCTTTTTTCCCCCCTCTTTTGGGTGTCGTGGATGGGGATGTGCAGAAAAACCTCTACGGCTGCCCTCCCTTGTTTTGAAGGTACATAAACACAGCACATCATTATGAAGTTAAACAGAGCAGGAGGGAAGAGGGAGAAACATCCTTCCTTCTAATGAGTCAACAAAGAATATAGTAAATGTTTGTGCTAAAGGAGACCGAGTGATTGTCTTTTTTCTTTTCTTTTCATTTTTTTTTTTTTTACCAGACCTGGCAGCGGACTGAGACAGGGAACACCTGCAGTATGTCACCAACACGATTTGCTTTAAAGGTTTAGTATGCAGACTTTCCTAAAAACAGTGAAGACACTCACACAAAAGTGATCCTCCCTCTCCTTCTCCTTCTCCTTCTCAATCAACACATGTCACACCAGGAGTGTGTCATGGTGTCTGTACGTGTGTCTTTTCTCAGCTTCTTCAACTCTTTCTTTCGACTTTAAAGGGTAACTCCGCCAACTTAACACATTAAACTGTGTTCACAGGTCTAGGTGAGTACTACCATGTATATGTGGAGAAAAAAAAGTAGTATAAAGCTTTTTGTGGAAAAAAGGAAGCAGCATGCATTCTAATGAATTTCTTCCAGTGACATCACTCATTGGCTTAGTTGAATTGTGGGTAATGCAGGCACCAGACACTCAAACTTGATTTAATAAAAACAAATGATCAAAATCAATACAGCAGGACCAGAGATGGCAATTTCTTAATTCCACACATTCATCTTGCTTTTTCAAAACTTGCCACCTACATCACCCACAATGCAACACAACCACTGAGTGACATCACTGGAGGCACTTAATCATATTACATGCCCCTTCTTCTGGAGCCACAGAAGACTTCTTACTATTGTCTCGCATAAGCAGCAGTTCACCCCAAGACCTGTAAAAACACTTAAACGTGTGAGATTGTTGGGAGTTACACTTTAAATAGTGTCATTCCAAACAGCAGCCAACAAATCCTGCATAGTATATCTTTAATATTTAGGCATGAGCTGATATTAAATTGAAGCCATGCATCACATCGGTCCCTCGCTTCTGGATACAGGTTTAGCAAAGAGTTGTCTGTTGGCATTTGCGGATCACAGGAAATTGGCCAAAACAACTGGATAATGAGGTGAGACTTTGTGATGCCCGAAACTGGGCTTCAAATATTTTTCGGGTCACTGTGACTCATAATTCCAAACAACGTTTCTCAGCTGATAAAGACAAACTCATAACAGTCTAGTAGACACTGGAGAGAGGAGAGAAGAGTAGCATCAAGTTCATTTCTCTTCTGTAGGTGTAAGTGTGGGCACATACGAAAGTTTAAGGATGATGTCATTTTGCATAAAAACAATCCTTCACCAATAAATTCAACTTATGACAATAACTGTAATACACTTTGCTGGAACTGCTGCTGGTTACTTGCTATTCTGACAGAGCCAGGGAGCTGAATACAATTTTGAAATTTTAATAATCATTTTTTTTTTACTCATGTAATTTCATTGCAGGGATTTTTGTTTTTGTGGAAGTTCTTTTGTTCTAATAACCCTGCAGAACTGCAAATAACAAACATTTTCATTACTGCTTTTTTTCTGTTTTACAATTAATTAGTCTTCAGAAAATTACAAAATAATGAAAACAGTTAGACAGAGGTGATGTCACCAGATGTTTTGTTTGACTAGCGGTCCAAATTCAAAAGATATTCAGCTAACAGAGATATATACAGTGAAAAATCAGTCAATATTTTAATCTAAGAAGCAGGAAATGGCAATTATTTAGCCACTTCTCCTGATAAATAACTATAACCAATACATCAAAATAAAATATGCGGGCTCACAACACGTACGCAAGCTGCACACGAGCTGTGGAAACCTCTTGGCTTTCATGAACCAGTGGCTGTTGAATTTGAATAAAAGAAAAAGTTTGTAGCTTAAAAATGTAATGTCTTCCTGTTAAGTGTTTTTACATCCACCTTTCATTTCCTTAAAGTCTTATCAAGAAATGTGCAGACAACTTGACGCCTTGCTTGCCAGCAGCTGTCTGCTCACTCAGCCAGAAATCAAGCGGCGCTCGCGGACACCAACTGCAGAGCTCCCCAAAGACCGGAGCCACAACTGGCCCCGCTGAGCAGGGGATGTGACTCACACGGCTCATAGTCGCATTTGCAATGAGCTCCGGGAAGTGCACTCATCCAAGCTAATATCTATAAGACCATGTCATGTGATTGATTTCCATAAAGCTGCGCTGAGGACTTCTGCCACCAAGAACAATTACCGAGAGTGTACAACACCTGACCCTGAAACCAGTCATCATCAGTGACGAGCCGCAGCCAAGAGAACGTGACGACTGCACCTCAAGGTCGTGTCCAGCAGGGATAATTGTAGCCAAATTGTCTGCTGTTCCTGTTCAACCTCTGGGTCTTCTTGTTTTAATACATACATGTGATAGCAGATTCTCAAGGTTAGTCCCGACAGGAAAGACTGGAATTGTATTATCTCTGCCAAGACAAAACTTTCATGCTTCAACTAAAACGTTCCAGAAGTGTGTCTTTAGCATAAATGTGTTCATCCAGTGAAGCAGCAGCGGTTTGTTATTACCCTGAATGTGGTCCAGCCTAAAAGGAACCCATCCCTCAAATGAGTCCTTGAAGTGTGCTGCCATCTGCTGATGCATCTACAACACAGGAGGATAGCTGGGTCACCTTTTAGCTAAGCGGTACCATTCCTTGTCCCTTTTTTAATGTGAGCCTGCTCCCTCAGTACTCAGTTTTTCTGGTTCAGACCAAACATGGCGCTCATATAAATGCAATTTCTATTACGTTTCTAAGCAAATGTGTCCTGTTTGGATGTGATATGTTGCCTTTTTAGGGTACCCTTTTCTACAAATACAAGCAAAGACAAATTTCAGCCATTTAAAAACGCCAAACCTAGACAAGCATCCATTTCTATTGATCAAAATACACATTGTGACTGTATCAATGACAGGTATACCACAGAGATCATACCACTTAACTGTATACAAAAGTGTTCAAGTTTATTTCAGTTCATTTTGGAATGCAATACATACATATGTACACACACACACACACACAAAACATTTAGATCATATTTAAAAAAAAAAAAATCTCAGGTGTAAAATGCAGTCTTAGAAATATCTCATGTGAGGCAACTACACGTTCACACAACCTCCCGTTTTCCTTTGGACTTCCTTTTACGTCGAGCAGCTGCAGCACAGTACTTCATCATACTGCCCGCTGTAACTGGGGAGCAAAGAAAATAGTACATTATAATTGTTCAGCAAACACTTGGGTCAATATAAACACTCAATGTGGGCAGTTTGCGTTTCTGCATCTTGGACATTGAACCATCAACCCTAACAATGGCTGACCTCCTCACCCAATTTAGTAGAATACTAGGATTTTCAAGTCTGCTTATTATATGTGACTTTGGCCCTGTTTTTCTACAGTTTTTCTTAAAAAATGTTGCTTCTTCAAGCTCATGCAAGGCAACTATTTTGCATTCTGCTTTCGTTGCTATTTGATGTCTTAACATCCAGCAAATTCATAACTACAGCTCTGCTCATACCTTACTGGCACTCCAGCCGAAACTGATTAAAACCCTGCAAGGTTGAGGGTCGAGTTATACAAGTGTGTCATTTTCTTTATGCAAAATACAATAAGTCTACTGGTTGTTCTGGTCCAGTGCTGCACTGAAACTCTACAGTCCTACAGCTCAGAAACAAAGAAGCACAAGAGGAATGCCTTTCACAAAAGAGATGAGAAACAGCTTGCACCGCACATCTCATATAAACATGTCTTTAATACAATGGCCTGTGTTTTTTCCGTGTGACACCTAATTAACCTTAGCATACACGGGCTCTGAGTTTAAAAGGCTCTAGTAATACTTTGAAGCTGGGATGAGCTGGGAAAAAAACAAACACTGCAGCTGGAGTCCAGCTGGGGATGCAGTAAAAATGTTTGCACGGCCAATATTTTCCAGCCACCTTAAGCTGTTATGGACAAATGCAGGTACAGAGGAGAATATTTACAGATATTGCAAGTTTTTTTTTTTTCCTTCAATATATAAATTGCGCAGCTAATTTGACAGCTGTATCAATTAAAAGTGACTGTCACAACGATCTGAGGAAAATGAGTGAAAAGGAAATCAAATCTGGACTTACTCTGTGATGCTGCAGACCGAGCAGCAGAGGCCGGAGCAGCTGGAGCACTGTCGGGTACAGGAGGAGCAGGCTAGACGGTCACACTGGGAGCAAGGTGTCCTGGACCCCTGGATCTTCTGACACACACAGCAGCCTGTCGGAGCCACTGCCGGTCCTACACACAACGCACACATCCATACAATACATTGAGTGAGCATTTAGCATAGTTTTCAAGTAGTCAAACTGAGCGTCTGAACCTGAGACGAGGCTGACATCTGCTGGTGAAAAGCATGAACTGAACTAACCATCTCTGAGTACAGTGAATGCTTGCACTCTGGCTTGTCTTGTTCTGAACCAACACCTCCCAGCCTGAGTAAAATCAGGAAGAGTCACCTGAGCGCACAACATCCAGCATGTATTTGAGTGGCCATTAAAGGATATGACTATATTAAAACCACTCACATGTACAGAGAAACAACTTTACCCCTGTTCATACTGACCACAAATACAGTAGATCCGAATCAAGTCGGTTTCTTCCAAAATTTCAACCGTTTTAGAGAGAAGTTCCCTCTTTGCGTTTCCCCAGACAATGCTTCTGCGCTGAGCTACAGTGGAGGGATGGTCACACAAAGTGGGAATTTTCTACTCTTAATAGCTTCAGCTGATCTTCAGTAAGACTCTTTGAACAGAAAAAGCAAAGTGAACTTTGTCCCTCCTCATGTGCTTTAGGAAGTGAACTCCTCAGGGCCAGAAATAGGATGACAGGGACCAATAACTATTCTAATGCAAATATGGGCAAGTTAGTATTGTGGCAAGATAGATTTGTAAAAATGGAAACCTGTTCATCACATGTTGAATATATCACATGGAGTTATTCAAGTAGATTTATGACCATCTGGTCTTTTGCATGACGCATTACAGGACAGCTTATACACCAAACTCCAAAATGATATCTGTCCATGTTTGACTCCAGGTTTATACACTTTGTAAGTTGTCTGAGAGCAAAGACAACATTATCTTTACACGGTTGACTATATTCACATGGTCAATTCTGGACTTTGTGAGGCTGCATTTGAGGACTGGCAGGTGTAGCGAGTACTTCAGGCACTCCCAGGTGTCCACTTTGTCTCGACATGCTTTGGAGGACCCAGCTTATGTCCCCTGCCACTTCACAACTCTCCTCCTATCAGTAGATGTCACTATTCTCACATATCTGGACTTTGTTTACTCCCAGTGTCGATCCCGCTGAGGTTTCATCTTTCAGAAAAAAAAAAGCTGGACCTCGCCCACATGTGGTTTAGTGGGTTAGGGTAAGGCTCCTGGCCCTGTAACTCCTCACAGACTGCTTGTAGCTAAAGAAAAAAAATAGATGCATAAATGGTTGTCAAGGGCTGGTCTGTGGTCAGCTGTTAGCGAGGCCACTCGATGCAACTGGTGCTGTATAAAACAGGATGAAGTCTCTTTGTTTGACACAAAATCGCGTTGTCATCGTGTGTCTTTTGTTTCAAATATGTCTGGACAGCAGCCATCAGTTGAGGCTCACCTTGTGCACTGCTTACTCTCGTCAGTCTCCCGTCATGTCCGATCAGTGTCTGTCCTCTCAGCAGTGCCTGACTGCATGCAGGACTGTCGGCTGGTCCAGAGGGCTGAGGGTCGGGGCACCTCTCCTCTCCTGTCCATATTTTACCCCTCACAGCCTTGGCACCGTTGAAGAGCAAGTTCTTTGTCTTTTCTGGATAATACAAAACAAACAAACAAACAAAAAAAACATTCAAGCAACTCTGACTGCTCTTCAGCTACATGTGTGTTAGTCCATGGGTCAGCTGGTACCAATATCTAACATGACAGGGGCCCAGCTAATGTGAATCCATGAGGTGTACACGACTACTCGTCTTAGAAACACGAACAAATAGACTGAAACTAACCCGAGTGTCCAACGCGAGCTACAGCAACTAGGAAATGTGCGCGACGACGAAGCTAACCTCAACTTTAGCATGCACTTACCATAGATTTCTAGCTTGTATTTGTTCCCAAAAATGCCGTAGTTATTCAGCTCCTGTTGTCCAATATGCATTTTATACTGGGAGGAGAAGGTCTGCGGGAAAGGACAAGCACGTTTCGGCATTTTGGCTGTAAAAAATCCCCGCCGTTTAGTCTTCTTCCAAACTTGTTTGTTGCGGGAAAAACGCAATGGAGTCAACGGGGAGCCAATAAGGCACAGTCTTTATTGTCACATGAAAACTCTGAGCCAATCCGACGACTGCTCTACTGTCATGTGACGTTTAGTTCTATAATATAGTCCACATACTGTGCTGCCTTCAGGTGCTGTCGCGAATTTTGTATTTTCTGTCTTGCATCAGGAAAGGAAGAATAACTCTTTTCAGATAGCAAAAATGTGAAAAAATGCGTGCATTATAATACTTTATACATTACCTTACTTTGTATGAGGTTTTTTTCTTTTGATTAAATTATATAAAGTTATGATCAATACAATCCCATATGTTTACTTTCACACAGTGAAGCTGGGATCCAGAAATCACATCAGTATGATAAGTTATCCAAAGAGTGATGCAGCCATAAACTGATTCTCATCCTATGATTCAATCTAATAACTGCATTCAAAAAGAGAAAACACATTCATCTGTAACAAAACAAGTATTGTACACTGCTCAAAGGTTACATAGATGTTTTGTTTATTAACTGATGAAGAAGATAATTTCAGTTGATGAAATGATGCCACATCATGCCACACTGTCTGTGCTTCCATCAAGGGGAGACAAAGGTTTGCCTTCAGAACATCTGGATCATGCACTCTCTGGACTTTCCAACACCGACCCACTTGACTAAAATGAGAGAAAGAAACAGAGGGTAAGATTAGAAAAGTTGACCAAAAAAAAGTCATAATCATAATGGAAATGGGTATTTCTGATGTAGTGAAACAGTGCCACCCAACGAATATCGTGCATTGCTATGATTTTGATTTGGAGGCCTTCAGGGGCAGTGTTGACAGTGGCTTTCTCCAACATTTGTTCAGTGTAAAAGTAACTAAGACACATGGAAGTTTGTGATTTTGTGTCAAACATACTGGGAACTCCGATGTGGTTCTCGATGAAGCGGATGTAGTTCTGTGCCTTGGCCGGGAGGTCGTTCCACTTCCTGGCTGCGGACGTGTCCGTCTTCCAACCAGGGAAGGTCTCATACTCAACCTCCACTTTTTGCAAAACGTCCATGTTGGCTATGATTGAAAGAAATCATTCGTTACCAATCTTTAATTCAATTGTATCTGTCATCACACTAAAGCAGGTTTGCAAGTCTTAGTCGGTCTTATCGTTTCTTCTGTTAGGTCACCTGGGAAATGGGGAATTCGTTTTCCGTTGAGTTTGTAGGCAACTCCGACTTTAATTTCATCCAGCACATCCAGAATGTCAAGTTTTGTCAAAGCAATGCTGTTGGACGGGTGACATGTCAGAAGGAGAACTGTTCGACATGCGATGTTATAATATTCAAATGTGAAATTGGTGCAGAAAAGACTGTGCTTGTGATGTAGTGACCACAGAACACCTGATCATTTGCTTAAACTGCCTAAGCCACTCACGCGGTGAAGCCATTAATCATGTGAGCGTATCTGACGATGACGAGATCCAACCAGCCACAGCGTCTCTTCCTTCCTGTGGTTACGCCCACCTCATGACCCCTCGTCTGCAGCAGCTCTCCCACCGCCTACAGTAAACGGGGAAAAAAAATCACCCGTACCTGTTACTTAATTGTTCATGAAAATCAATTGAACCAGCCATGTAATAATCCAACAGAAAACCACACAATATGCAACCAGTACAGTACTTTTATGTACAGCGGAGTACAGTAAAACATCACGTGAGCTGGGCTTAGTTTTAATGTCCTGACCTATGTCCCTATGGTCAGTTCCCGTGTCAAGTAACATAACCCCAGCTCACACAGTAAATATATCCTGAAACCCCACTCTGGCCCTAAATTTATCCCTGTGAACATGTGATCTGCATAAGAGGTAAAGAGTGTTTGAGCCCGTCTCACACAAAATCTGACAGCTGCACTCAAACTGGCCCCCTCCTCTAGCCTCCCCTCCCCTCCACCCTGCTCTACTGGCCGCGTCTAACACATGATAGCAAACAAACCGTATGTCTATATGTCAAGCTCGATACCAGCGAGTTACATAACAGGTCGTGCTTCTCTTTATATGATGCAACGGCCAAGAGGGCAATGGAGATATGTGCCAACATTTAGATTACACGTCCCAGCAGTCTTACTAATTCACTCAAGTTCTTCACAGGTGCTTTTGATACTTAAGTGCACTTAATATCAGCGACTCTAAGATTTCTACTGCAGTACTATCCGTACGGGTGACTTTCACTTTACCCAAGTTCCTTTGTAAAGGTGCAATATGTAAGAATTTGCACTGAAATTATCAAGAGAAAGTGAAAAAACGGTTTTGCCATTTTGTCAAAGACACAGATGGGTCGGGTAGCTACTGACGTTAGCATGCTAACCAGCTACTACCTAGCCACTTCATGGCCACAGGGTTAGCAGCAGTTAGCAGCTGTGTTTGGAGTGTGAATTTGGCAGGCGGCTAACTCTTACACGTGGCACCATTAGCACGATATCTTTAACTCAAGTGTGACTTTTGGGTCAACGTTACGGCACTGAGTCACATCAAGTTACTCAAAACACTTCTAACCTAACTTCATAACCCATATAATTTCAACTGTAGCATTATTTATTATACTTTATATATGGATATATTCTGGTAGAATGCGCATTAATTATACTGTTGTTCTCTTTATGTTGTTTTTGCTTATGTATAGTTTTTATCATTATCATTATTATTATTTTTTTTATGCATATTTCTGGACTTTGATTGGGAGCAGCTGTAACGTAAGCAATTACCCCTCGGGGATCAATAAAATATTTATGATTCTGAAGCTCTTACATTGAGTTGTTCTGTTGGGAAGGCTCCAATTCCCACTCTGGTAGTGTAGGCCTTTGAAACCCCGAACACATCACCAATGTTCAGAGGAGGGATGCCCAGACCGGTGCAGGCCCCGCCCACAGTGCAGTTTGATGATGTCACAAAAGGATATGTGCCTGAGGAGAGGATAAGTTGGCGTTACTATAGAACCCACCCCTGTCCGAGATAATCGCACATGCATCAAGGTTGCAGCGCTACCAAAGTCAATGTCAAGGAGAGCAGCGTTGGCCCCTTCAACCAGAATCTTCTTTGGAGGTCCATGAAGAGCTTCGTACATGTAGTAGACCCCGTCTCTGACCATCGGTCGCAATCTCTCAGCGTATTCCTGCACGAAGTAATGAGACAGGAATACATATATATATTGTTTTTTCTTGTTGAATGACATTAAACACTTTTCTGTACCGTCAGCTACTACCTTGAGTTTTTTCAGTTGGTCCTCAACATCAACTGTCAAGGATGGGTACATGGACTGGTACTGGTGGACGAGGTTCTTGAATCTGTAATAAAGGACATCCTGAATCACGTAAAATTTAACTCTTGGAAAGTGGCCTCATTGGCCATATTCCCACGATCCCTACCTTGTAGAGAAATCCTTAAAGTCAGCCAGGAGGTCACACACACGGAGGCCAGTGCGAGATGCTTTGCTGGAGTATGCAGGTCCGATGCCTTTCTTGGTTGTTCCGATGCTGCAAAAGAAAGTCAGTTTGTAATGTGGCGCATTATCTTTTGAGGCGGTGGTAGCCTTCCGTCTGCCCTTCCCTAACCCTTACGTCTTTCCTTCTTGTGCTTGTCTTTCAGTTTCCTGTAAGCCGTCGACAACCTGGTGGAAATCGAACACTGCGGACGGACGGCAAACAGATCAATGAGGGTTCAGTAAAACTTCATACACTTAAAAACGAAGGATTAATGCACACTGTACACACCAAGGTGAGCTCTGTCAGAGACAATTAGTCTCTTCTCCCAGCCTTTCAGACCTGATCGGAGAATGGAAAAGACAAACTGTGTGAGCACACTCATCTTAATTTACACCAGCACGTTTCGTGTGACGTGTATTTACCTTTCTTCTCGTTTTTATCACCCTCCTCAAACAAGCCAGGTAGATGTATGACCACTCCATTACCTAAAGGGTAAGAAGAAGGGGAGTAAGTAGATTGAACTAATGTTCTTCCACCATGCTGCCTCTGTAAAGCTGAAAGTTACCAATGAGTGATGTGCTTTTGGTGTTGATGATTCCACTGGGGAGAAGGTGGAAGTCATACTCCTTGCCATCCACGACCACTGTGTGTCCTGCATTGTTGCCCCCCTATGAATCAGAACAGGGTTAACACCATCACCATATCGTTTTGATGACACCAGAAGACCACCACAGAAGACTGAGCCAGGCACGCACGTCCCATCTTACATTTGCGAGACAGCGATAAGCCGCCCTCTTTTCCGATCCGCCCGGCTTTTCCAGCACCTATTTTAACAGACTTGGCTTGGTGCTGGTGCGCGGATCCCTGGCTAAGACCTGGCCTTCTCACATATCAAGCCACCCTGAGAATGTGACCTCGCTCTAGCCCGGTGGGCGGGGCTCTCAAGCCTCCAGAACACAGGGTGCTAGGCCTGTCAGTGGGGAAAGTACAAGTGCAGCACACCAACTGTTGGCAGCTGTCCTGGTGCTGGAGTGACCTCTGATTTCTGACCACAGGGGGTCTGTGTTTTATGTAAGCAGACTGAAACTGACCTGTGTGCAGTTGTTTTTATTATTGTGAATTTAGGGCATCTTAAATCCAGTCTTTCCCTCTATAATATAATCAGCTGAATGAAGTCAGGGCAACTTAAGATAACAGTTTGGAGAAAAATTAACAGAGAAATCAAGTTTAATAAGTGGTGCTTAATGGGATTTTGGCACTTGGCACATTTAAGTTGAACGTCCACAATTCCCCTATTACGTCATTCAAATCAAAGTGCACTTTGCAGAACTTACTACAACAAGATTTACTGTGACGGTCCCACTTTATTCTGTTCCCAAATCATAGAGGGACAAGTGTGTCCACCCTGGCACCTGTTGCGCTCCACCAGACAGCCGCTAAATACCAGATACCAGAATACCTGTGAATCCAGAGGAAAAATGGCGCTAAAATACAAGTAATCGCTTATCCAAACATTTACCTGGCATCTGCAGACGAGGTCGGCTTCGGTCGCCAACAAATCGACCACTTTTCCTTTGCCCTCGTCTCCCCACTGCGCGCCGAGCACCACCGTCGCCTTGTTCCCGGCGTCGTTGCGCGATCGCTTCTGACCGGCCGCGGGGGGTTGATTCAGGTTCTTGTGGTCTTTCGCCGACCAGGTGAGCGACATGGTGGCGGTGGCTGTAGTCTGTCCGTCTCGAGGAGACTAAACTGTCCGCAAGAGTGGCATTGCCATATCTGTAACTTCATAGCCGATGATGTCAGAGCCAGACGCGCAGGAGAAGTGCGTCGCTGCGCTCGGGCGAGTCGTCTCCAGGGCGTGAAAACACTCTCTCCACAACAGCCGCGGAGATGCGTGACTGCAGATTCGATCTTTTAAAGCCCGTCGCAGCATTTAATGTCTGAGAAGCTTTTCTAATTCATTCTGTTCGCCTCATTACCGCCATCTATGCGAAAAGATTGATACAAAGAAAAAACCCCACACACAGCTCAACAGTAAATTCACTTTTATTAAAATATATTTAACAATAAAAGTTACAATCCATTAAATGACGTCCTTATATTTCCGGTTAGAGATCATCTGGATAATATATAAAGAATTTTTTAAGACACGACTTTCAAGCCGTTTTGTTTTGAGGAGTAGAATTTAAATATCTCGCACCGACCACCGCATCTTTCTCTCTCGAGGTGCTGAACAGTAAATAGAGCATATGGCAAAAAAAAAAGCACATTCACTGCATATTACAACAAGTATACAAAACATACAAAGCATATTCAACTCTTTTGTTTTCTGAAATCAGAACCACTGGTATACACAAAAGCTACAGCTCATTTACATAAAGTGACATGGTGTTGACACCCATGCTGTGGGGATCCCAGCCCTGGATGTTTTGGGTTTTTTTTGGTTTTTTTTTTTGCTTTTTTCTTTTTTAAACTCTTGTTTCATCTTGAAAAACAAATCATCGCAAAAGGAAGACCTCTGCACCCTCTCCCAAGGAGTCATTATCCACGTAGTCTCACAAAATAAATTAAACTTCAGTCCTTCCAGTGCGGGACTGCTTTTAACATTTTCTCTTTCCTCTCGATTTCCTTTTTCTGGAGTCACCTGCGGGAAACAGAAACAAAAATGAATACTCAGAATCGAAACGTATCCAAATAAATTACTTTAATAGCTTTTTAAAAACGTGTTTTGTTTTTCTTTTTTAGTGGTAAAAACCATCTTTAATGCATTTACATAACACACAAGGTATCTTCCATCAAAAAGTCAAGGTTAACAAAAGCACGGTGTACAGGAAGCACAGGAGACTGTTAGTAGGTTAAACAGTCCCAGTTGCAGAGCTGGATGGACAAGAAAATATGGAAGGAGAGACATAAAAAAGTGACAGCTTTCATGAGAATAACTCGGTCCACGATGACTTCACAGAGACTCCACAGACTGCGAGGCTGTTTGAGATCAGAGGATTAATTTGCGGCACATAATCATACTCTCAGGATTAGGTCTGATGGACATTAGAATCACGTCAAGACACACTGGTTAAGATTTGGGGCCTGATCACCGCTCAGTTGGACGGTTGTGTTGGAAGCGAGTGCGAGTGTTAAAAGCTGGACAACATAGACAAATGGACTCCAGATTCCAGTCAGACCAACAGATGACGTGTTATTCGGGACAAAAAAAAAAAAAAAAAAAAGCATCGACGGTGATTGAATTCATTAGGATGATTATTCCTGCTTACAGTTTTGCCATCCCACCGACTGGACCTACCTCACTGCAACACACAGCCTTTTTTATGTTTAGTGTGTCCTTTCCCACTGTTACCTTGTGTTTCAGAACGGAGAACAGAGCATTCAAACAAACTGGCCATGTTTAAATCCATTCAATAATCAATCTGCAAGTCAAGCGCAGCACACTGCAACACAGATACTCTTTAATAAAAAAAATCAAATGCATGTGAGCATGCACAAATTACTTAGGAATACACACTAAAATAGCCCATACAGAAAATATAAAAAGTTAAATGCATTAAAAATAAAACGAATAAGGGTTTCCTTTTAAAACACGTGGAGAGTCTAGCATTCCAAACATGATCTTTATTGAAGTTAATGGATAGATTACCTTGATTACTCTTCTTTCTGTTTCGTTTAAAGAGGCTCGGCTGTTTCTTTGGTTTGGGCTCAAGAGACGGAGGCGCCGCTTCGGACACTGATGGCAGATCTTCTGACCGCAGTCCATCGGGGACGTCCCAGCCCTCGATGCCCTCGCTGAGTGTACTCACACTGCTTTTAGTGTCCGAATGTTTGAAACCCACAACCTCGTCTTGGTCGGGCGTTTTTACGATAATGTGTTGCCGCTCCTCTTGACCCTTCTCTTGTCCTACACTCTCTGTTAAATCACTGCCTATTTCATCGCTGGTTTCACTTTTCCCACCTCCCTTTATATTGCTTTCACTGCCCTGTGGCACCTTGTCCGTATCAGGTGAAGGACTTTCCGTAATCTGAACGTTCACGCTAATATCCGCTGGCTCCTCAGGCATCAGCTTCTCAGGTACCAGGCTGGAGGTGCCCTCCAACATGGCCTCTAGCAGGTCCGAGTCAGAGAGGGAAGATGGGCTGAGGGCGCTGCTCTCAGTTGAATCCAATGAAAAGCCATTTGTGGGGAGACATCGTCGGAGTTCTGCTTCATCCTGAGGCTGGGGTTGCGTCGGATCTGGCGAAGAAACTGCAGGTTCCTTTGGGCGTTTCCCCTCCTGCAGCGACGCAGGTCTTCCCGGGGGTGCCTGCGTCATTATGGCTGTTTCTCCTGGGAGTGTGCTGGGAGGTGCAGCTGGTCCGTCTTGCACCGCACTCTGCAGAGCTGGCGGAGTCTCTTCGGACGGGCTGATGAAGCCGTTCACTTCTCCTGTGATGGGCAGGTGACCCTCGGTGGTCTGCGGCTTGGTGGGAGCGGTAGTGGTGGCCATGCCGTCGGCTTCTTCGTCTACAGGCTTCACATCGGATCCTGAGGGGGAGAAGCAGGTAGTGTTGATAGTGAAGGTACATACATTTTTACCTTAAAACTGGGGCGTCATTTCACAGCAAGTAAAAGCGCATGAAGATCGGCTAAGCAACTAAGCGATGGAGCTAGCATAGGTAGATGGCCAATGGGTGTGAAAGCACAAGAGCCTAGATAAAGCAGCAAAGCTGTGCTGAGGCTCGGGAGCGGAGCTAGGAACTGCGGATGGGGGCCGTAGTCTCTTGTCCTTACCAGACGGGCAGGTATCCCTACGCTTTTCACTAGAAGGGGAGCTTTCCGAATCGCACCTTGGTCTGGTCTTTCTTAGGCTGAAACCTTTCCTGATATCCGCCAGGAGGTGGTCGATGATGCAGCCGTCGTTCGGTGGCACAAAGCCTTTCTTGACTGGCAAAGCAGAGGTAAGAAAAGAGGGTTTAAAATACACAACGGTCAAATTACATTGTGGTTGGGAAATTACCGCGACAGTGAAAGAAAAGTGGGCTCTTCACAGCTTACTTATTTTTCCGTTCTCTCCCTTCTGTCTCTTAGATTCTTCCTCTGCCAGCTGCTTCTTTCTCTTCTCAGCCTTGGCCGCCTGCTCTCTTCTGGTTTTGTTTTCCTGTTAGCGTTAAAGTCAAGATGTCACTCACTGCCAAGCACACAGTGTACGTAGCAATTTGTCTTTGTATCATCTGAGCAGAGACATAATTACATCTTTCAGTTTTTACACAATGATACCCATGTTCTGAAGAAAACGCTACCCCCGTACCAAAGAGGAGCACTTAACCAAGACAAAGTATCCTCCCTGACCTTTAGCGCCTTGATGAAAAGTCCTCGGAAAGTCTTGATGGTTCCAAAGAGTTCCTCAAGCGACAGCTTACTGGTGTCTTCGCACAAGTACACGGCCAGCTCGCTCTTCTTTTTCTCCAATGCAGTGAACCTTTCACTCAGCGCTCGACATGCCTCCAGACTTTCCTGCAGCAGAGAAAACGGAAGAGTTTTTAAACAAAAATGCATATTGACTTCCCAAGTTTTGGCCCCCCATCTGTTGGCAAAGCAGATACTCTTGTCTTACCTCGAGAATCTTGGCATATTGCTCCTTCAGCTCATCCTCAGAGTTGGAGACCTTCTTGGCTGTCTCATTCAGTCGTTTCAGTAAGGCGCTGGCTTCTGACTGCACAGAGTCCAGATTGACTCTGAGGACAAAGTGTAAGACCTCTGGTTACACGTCTGTTACAGGTGCTCTGGGGACCAATTAAAAAGCTAAACTAGATGTAAAAGGTTTCTATACCCTGCTGCTTTTTCACAGATCTCTATATCATCCGGCAGCTCCAACAGCTCCGGGTGGTTCGCCTCCGCCTCCTTTACGAGACAAGCCACACAGAGCGTAATTAAAGAGGTCATAATGAAGAGGAAAAAAAGATAAAGTTATGGCAGCTCCGAGCCAGTTCGTGTACCTCCAGGATGTGATGAAGCAGCGTAATGCGGCCCTTGTTGGCCTTGGTTTCCGTGAGCTTGAGCAGAGAGCTGATCTTGAACCCCTCGGCGTTCCCCGTGTGACTCCCCTGGAAGTAGACGGATGATTAAAAATGCAAGCTCCGTCTAAATGTCAGCAGAGGTGGAAAAACACATGAGAACGAAGAGGTCCTTACGTAGTTGAGGAAATTACCGACATCTAGGATGAGCCTGCAGAAGCTGGGCATGAGCGTGCTCATTCTGAGGGCTGGGAAATGTGTTGCAACAAATTAGTTTGATGAAATATAATTCATATGCGTAACTGGATAGGTGGGAAAGAATGAGCTACAGGCGTAGAGTTTACGTACACTGGCAGGCCTCCTCCACCAGCTTGACTTTAGGCTTGAGCATATCCAGCACCGATGAAGTCTCCTCACACAGCAACATGCACTCGATTCTCAGCTGATAACTGGGGAGACAAGCCAGAATGCAAAGTAAATAAGGAGCTAAGTATGATGCATACATGGAGAACGCTCATGATCAGCAGTTCAACCAGTGCTGGGGGAAAATAAGTTACCATGGCACGTTGAGCAGGGAGGTGTAGAAGCGGTCAACATTAGCCAGCTTCTCCTTTTCTCCTTGGTAAGACTTCAGATTTTCAATCTGAATTTAAAACACGACAGTGAGTCACACTTGCCATTTTAAAGTGGGCCCTTAATGACGGATGTGTGCGCAAAAATGTCTGGAGCATAGTACAAACCTCATGCTTCTCTGGTAGGAGCTTTAAAAGCTGCTTTAGCACTTCGACATCAAACCTAGAGCGGTCCCCGCTCTGAATCATGGCTACAAAGTCCTCATTTTTGCTGGACAGAGAAATGAGAGAGATTGAGTTAAACAAATGGCGAAAATATATGTTAAAAAAAATGTAAATAAAATATCTACACAATGTGTCATATCTTACCATTTGAACTGCTTTAGGAATATGTTCAAATTCAAGTTTTTCTTTGGATCAATGAAAGTAATCTGTATTTAAAAAAAAAAAAAAAGAAAAAAAGAGACACATTGAATATTCAGCTTTGATAATCAGGTGCGTTTGTTCTGAGTGCTGCAGCTCTGAGGAGCCGTGTCGAGTGTTGACCAAGCGCACCTCTTTAGGCTCCTTCTTGACAGGAGCAGCTGCCCCCTTGTCTTTGTGCTCAGTCACCGGGAGACAGAACAGCTGCTCGATACTGCTGTAGTCCGGCTCCCGAGGAGGAGGCTCTTTCTGTACCGAGGCCCACATGGAGTGACCATCTGCGTGAGGAAGAGAGGGGACTGTCACGAGCTCGTGTGGCACCATTTTGTACCAACATCACACCGCGACTGAAACTCATTCGACGTTAAACACGGGGGAATCCTCCGCAACGCCTCTTCAGTTTCATCTTGTTCCTGCAGTTGATTGTTTGAGATTCACTGTGTAGAGCTCACATTTTAAAGTGCAGGCCTACAAGCATTATTGTGACATCACAGATAGTTTGGATCCAATCCTGGTCCAATATTCAGGGTATAAGAGTGATGTATGTGGAAACCTGAAGGATCCAGTGCACACACACTGAGAATGGACTTTACAGTTACTTACACTTACTAGGAGACATCTTGTTTCTAGCAGTTAAACTTTGGAAACTAAAAAAATATCACATATTCATAAATCCTGGCATTTAGAAGTAATTTTAACAATTTTAAAGATAATAGAACTCTTCTGTGGGAAAAACCATATCAAACAAATTATTATCCCAAGGAGTGTTTTATGCACATCCTAAAAACAAAGGCAGTGGGGATCTTAATAATAATAATAATAATAATAATAATAATAATAATAATAATAATAATAATAATAATAATCCAATCTGGAATAACGGTCCATTTAGTTTAAACAAGTTGTAACTCCCATCATCCATTCTCTTCAGGGGTGCCTTCTGCCAATGTCTTCACTCACATTTCCCATAATCCTGTTCCATTTCAAGACATGAAATGGCTTGAGGGGTCAGTATTATCTTGATGGATGGAAACTTTCAAACATTTTCATTTTAAAGTCGTGGTGTACATCAAAGTTGGCTCGTAAAATGAGATTCAGTCAGGACTTGCCCCATAAAAGAGAAAAGAAAGACCGTCATTAAAATAATTTGCTACTTCACAGGAATGTTTTATCCACTCACCAGTAACAGAGCGGAGTTTCTGCCAGTTGAGCTTCTTCATCCTCAGGGTGGGGCATCGGTTTGTCTTCATGGGTGCGCCGCACCCCAGGGCCTGACTACTCGTAGCCACTATCATGCCTGGGGGAGGTGGAGGTGGAGGTGGCATGCCAGGCAAAGGAGGTGGCGGCGGAGGTCCGCCACCCATCCCTGGCAAGGGTGGCGGAGGCGGTGGCGGAGCCATGCCTGGACCGCAGGGCAGTGGTGGTGGTGGTGGTGGAGGTGGCATTCCAGGCAAGGGAGGGGGTGGTGGGGGTCCGCCGAACCCTCCAGGTAGCGGTGGAGGAGGCGGGGGAGGAGGTGGAGGTGGGCACTGGTTAGTCATACTAGTTGGTAGAGGAGGAGGAGGAGGTGGGGGTGGAGGGGGCGGTGGAGGAGCAGCACACTGCTGCCTCGGAGAAGATGTGACGCCTGACTTGTCTTTGACCTGGTGGTCGGGGTCAGTCTGCACCGCCTTGTCCACTTTGGCCAGCAGCCCGTCCACTTCATGATGACCCTCACGGCCTTTGGAGAACATCAGCCGCTGCATGATCTTCTCAGACGACTCCATCTGAGCTGGAGCGCGCACACACACACACACACACACACACACACACGAACCTCATTTGTAACAATGTTTCTCACGGAAACAAAAGCTCTCAGCCATCCTGTCAGCAGCTGCCTCCATTTCATCGCTACGACCTGTTTTTCCTGGATAATCACTCCCCTTCATGCACAAATTACACAGGAGGCCATTATCTGGCCATTAGCCTCTTTTAGAGTGTTGACTTAAAGTGAATATATTGTTGCCGTGCTGACTCACAGTCCTGGGCCAGCAGTATGGCTCTGTTAGTGATGGCCTCCAGAGCCAGCCAGATATCAGAGCGGCCTGGCCCGAGCACCAACAACGTCTGCAGGATGGACAGCAGCTGGAGGGAGGCTGGCGAGCTGCTCACCTGCGCAAAACAACACACGCATACGCACACGTCAGGAGGGCTCGCCATGTTCACAAATACTTGTACAAACTGAACTGTGTTAATCAGAGGTATTTCATTAACTGTGAGGCATCTGCAACATCGACTCATTCAGTCTCCTATCTGAACAAGTGATCTTAGTTCTTAGTGGGACACGATGAAGCCAATCACACCTTGTTAAAAAGTGTGGTGAAAACCTCCAGGTGATTACTCATGTCGATGCCACCGTAGACCCGCAGCAGCTCCTCCTCATCTTCAGCCATTGCCTCTTCGAAAGCCTCACACTGAATGATCAAGTCTTCATCCTCCTGCTCCCTGCACACCGCCCACAAACACGTCACTGATGGGGCACACTTCACCACATTCAAATGCCGCACACAATTTTGGAAAAAGCAACGGTGAGGGCCTCTGCACAAATTACTGTCATTAATGGATGCAAATTGTGCACGTCTTTTCCTCGAAGCACAGTTTACTTGATTACCGAGATTGCAATGAATGTGAACTTTGGAAATAACCTTTAAAGCTTTAATTGTCACACGAAATCTGCTTTAGAGTTTAAGCGGGCGACAAAATGAGACATGAACAAACAAACGGGAGGGCTCACCTTAACTTTGGCAGAATATCAAGTAACTGAAGCCCTGCAAGACAACAAGTAAACACAGCAGTGAGTATCACGGCGCTCAATTATCAGTTTTTATTTTAAAGAAAAGTTTCACTTAAATAGTTGTCATGCATCTCTCCACAGTGGCATATGGGGGAAACGGCAGGAAGTCACAGGTGAGCAATCAGACAGAAGAGGAGTGGCCAAACAAATGGCTGATTGGTGGTGGGTGGCACTATGAGGAATTGAAGAGCTGCAACAGTCCACTATTGTCACAAAAAATATCATATTCCGATTATTATGGCGGATATTGTGGCATGCAATACGACTCATGATCAGTGCAAATGACCTTTTTGCAAGAACTATTAAAATCATGACGATGTGACATTTGTTGTTGCTCTACTCTCCCCAACAAACTTATTTTATTTGTCTGGAGAATGGAATTTGTAGCTATCTCTGCAGCAATACACTGCTTTACCATAGGGGTGTTTTGTGACACATTTTAAATGATATCAGGAATTCTGCGATTTGCACTTAACCATGCCGCAATTTCCACAAATACTCTGATTAACTGTGAAGCTGTAAATATGCCATATTCATTAAACTATCTCAACTGTGGCAGTTTTCAGGCACTGCTAAACACTGATGCCTTAGAATAAAAAAGGCCCTCAGTCCAAGGTTGATCCTGTCCATAACCCATAAGAAAGAACAATGCGCTATAGAAAACAGACCCATGAATAATTTCATTGACTCACTTCCTCACAAACACATCACCAAAATCACATCAAGTCAGTGTGATTCAATCAGTGTGCAAGAGTGACGGCATTTTACCTCAAACTGAAACTAAAACTAAAAACTCAAAGTCACTGGTTACTATGTGAAATGCATGAGTACACAATGCTTTATCCACTTGAGGCTCACTCAGTTCTCGGGCATTTTGTCAAAGTGAGAATGAGGCCGTTAGACCTATTCTTAGACAGACCCAGTGACAGAGATGTTTGTAATAGAGCTCCTGCTGATGGCCTGCTTTCCTCCCTGCCTGCACACTTCCAGCGCTCTGTTTACCACAGTTTGACCTTACTCATGATGAGACTCCAGACTCCCTGATTAATTTTTCAGCAGCAGCAGATGAAAAGAACCCACCGATAAACTCCTTCCTGGTCTTATCTCTGCGCCGGAGGTCATCTGTCCCGAAGATGATGGCGTTGATGACACTGAGGAGCGTGACCATGTACGGGACGTTGTCAGTGGCCTGCAGCTCGTTCATGATCACGCTGAAGCGATACTGCCGTGTCTTCACGCCCTGAAGGAGAACTCAAAGTTAGTGCAAGTGAACACCTTTAGTATCACTGAAAAAGACTGGGATTCTAAAGAATTTTATACTTAACAGGAACCACTAGATGGCACTGTTATGGTATACATAACACTCAGAGCAATGATGGGGGATCATCTGAGGTAAACCCCACCACAGCTCAAAAACAAGACGCTGGACAGTCGACACGCTCTACTTGCCTTGTAGTGGTCCAGGGCATCCAGTGCCAGGCGATGGCCGTCCGTGGAGAACATGCTGAGGGCGGCGAGCAGCTCAAACACCTGCTTCTTCACCATGGTGTTGGAAGTGTCCAAAGCTGTGGAGCATCAGGATTGCACACATCAGTACAGGCAGAGCGCTGAGTGTTTCATCTGTTTTCTCTTAAAGGAAAGCCCTCATCTCTGCTCATTCCCCCTCTGTGTCTTGAGCCAAGCATAATGCTTTGTTTCACTTCCTTTTAGGTAGCTCCACTTGGACCTTGGCCCCTGAAAGATGTGGCATTGTACAGAAGATAAACGTTTGTGTGTGTGTGTGTGTGTGTGTGAAGGCGGGGAAATCCAATATTCACAACAAGACTGTGACATGGAGTTTTTAGGGATCTTCCAAAGTAGCTCTAGATGACTCATGTGTATAGAGTTGAGTCCACGACTGGGAAATCCAGCACAGCAAGGTGAGTCACAGAGAACCATCTAATCAGCTGAGTTATGACTAGTATAATTTACCAGAAAATGGTGTTATGCCATTTTTAATAATTACTATACATATTAGAATCAGATAATAGGCCATGTTAATGTATGATGTGCTGTATGTAAATGTATTTTATTGTATAATACTTCTGAGTGGTCTGTGTTTTGCCCTGTTAAGATTTGTGCTACAGTAGTCTCTCCTGCTATAGGGCAATTTGAGGCTGTTCCTTTAAAGGATATGTTCACCCAAATATAAAAATTCGGTCATTTTCTGCTCACCCACAAGCCAATGGAAAGCTGTCCACAAAAAAATTCTGGAGCATCACCGCAATACATTGCTATAGCATTCTCCTTAACAACTAAAGTAGATGGGGACTTGTTTACAATATGAATGGAGCCATTATAACGTTTTGCTGTGACGCTCCAGAAATGTTTTGTGGTCTGCGATGCTTCACCCGACTTCCCATCGTCATGGGGGTGAGTAGATAATGACTGAACGAATTTTCATTTTTGGGTGGACTTATCTTTCAAGTGCAGTACGTAACTTCGGCTTCAACCCGAGCAGGATGTGGTGCCACATTTTTTCCCCCTGTGACTCATCGCTGGACAGCCAAGCAAGGGTAGTTATTCACCGCCAGCAGTGCATGTAGAAAGTGGACATGGTAGACCACATGATTCAGAATCATTTACAGAAGTGGCGAGGATGGAGTTGTACAACTTCCCTTTTCAACCAATTTCACAAAGTTTCACAAATGAATTAAAGGTGGGTGTATGTAGATATATTCTGGCACAATAATTCGCTATACTTAAAACATTATCTTATGTAGGATGTGGTCAACCTTGGGAGAGCTTCCGAATGTATCCCTCATTCTCTATAATGAAGTGGATCCCTGCTGAGGAGTTCATGACGGCCCGCACGCAGCTGACGCAGGTGAGCTGCAGAAGGGCGTCAGCGATGCGGGAGCATCCCCGCCCCGACAGGCGGTCCAGGGCCTCCAGGAGGAGATCCAGCCCGCTCAGCTCCAGGAACTGAACCATCCATGTCTGGTCGCTGCCCTCCAGGCGGCGCTTTAGTCCTGAGTAGTTAACCACGGTGGGGACTTGCAGCAGCCTGATGCACAGCTCTGGATCGGCGCTCTCTAGGTTCGCCTCCTGCTGGGTGTCCGAGTCCTGCGAGGAGCCCAGGCGACCCCTGACTGCCGCCCACTTCTTTTTTCCGTCTGGCTTCCCTGACATAATGGCTGTGGGGGAGAGAAGGTAAACACATTTTTTTGTCCGTGTTAAAGGGAGGCAATATTCAGCTCAATTTTTTTCAGAGGTCTGCTAAAAACCTGCTGTTTTTGGACCCACTGACGTCTGCGTGCCGTCCAATGACTTCGTCCAGTACACAGTGTCGTCAGTGCTATCCAGATGAGAGGATGCAGGCCAAAACAAGGCCTTATCAGAAAGGAAAACAGAATAGGAAATGACAACACTGCACTTCTGCGGATGGCTAAAAGATATGTCAGCAGTCCAGTCATCACCGGCTCTGCCAAACATTCCTACTTAATCCTGCTTGAAAGAAAGACACGCACGTTGGCTCGTCCAAACTCTCTGCACAGCCAGGCCCAGCGTTGTTTGGACGGTGCACACCACCAGTTACTACATAAATAAATGTGTTTGCGGGCTAATTACCGATATATAAACATTGGAAAGTATGCACAATGCCCACACGTGAAAAACACTGACATGAATGCGCACACTGATCCAACAAAGTGCCCTTCTCTTGCCAAACCCCCGACAACACAGTCGGGCTCTTGTGGCAACCTGTCTCACCCGGGCTTCTCAAAAACTATCCACCGCAATGCACGTAACCAGTATAAACATGTTCCCACACTCTAAGAAAATCAACAGGACAAGGGTTTCGGGCCATAAAAGGCTAAAACTTTACCAAAGTCTAAAAATACTTTTCTCTCTGAGCTGCTGATATTAGGTGGCCCAGCATAAATGAACGGCATGAACGATCCTTCTGTCTCCAGCTCCATCCTGTTGGTTTCACACTTTGGCAGAGATAACATATACAGATGAGAAAGCTGAGCGATGAGCATGAACAAACACAATGCTCTGCAATAAAAAAAAAAAAAAAAAAAAGGTCACTCAGGGAGCCAGCCTGGGAGGACTTATCGCTGTCTATTTGACCACAATTTCGCTTTTTCGTTGCTGCCTTGCTCTGCAGCAGAACAGGAACAGAAGTAGTGACTTGTGGAAAAAAAAAAACCCAAAAACCTGGCAAATCGGACTTGCATTCACTCTGCGGAGTCAAGGTAAAATGAGTTTTTTTTTTCTTTCTTTTCTCACATATTCTGGCAAGACATTCGTCAGCTCTGACTGCAGCATTTCAGTCCCACTGCCAGTGTGAGAGTGTTACCGTGGCAGCAGGCAGGCAGGCAGACAATGGTGTTTTTTTTTTTTTTTTACAATAGGCCTCCTCAGTTCTCTTCAAAGGGGTGCGTTCATTAGCCAAAGAACGGGCGGACTGCTCCCTGCCCCCCCTTTTTAAGGCTAATAAGAGTTGTGTCAGCCAGGCAAACACTTCCGAAACACACTCCGATTCAGGAGAACATTGTGCTTTCGTGTTCGGCATGAGTCGGGAACAAAAAGTTGCAAGTTGGCGCTTGTGATCTGGTGATTTTTCACAGGCAGGAACACTTGCGAGGCTGCTCGGGTTCACTGAAACTCGCTGAGAATTCTTGTGAAATGGGTTCACTTCCCGCAAAATGCCATGATTATGACTATGACACCTCAAAGGAGACAGTGTGTGTGTGTGTGTGTGTGTGTGTGTGTGTGTGTGTGTGTGTGTGTGCGTTTGTGTCATGTGACTCCACAGCTCAGGAACTTTGCAGAGAGGAAGGAAAGGAGTTTCCCGGGACAAGCAACCTGGCTCCAGATAAGCTGGTGTGACAGCTCTGGTTCCTCTTTTATGAAATTTCAGTTCCATTCCAAAGGATGCTGACCCCTCCTTCCTCCTCTCCTCTGAGTTGACAGATATTCTACTTACACACACACACACACACACACACACACACACACACACACACACACACACACACACACACACACACACTTCTGGGTTTACACATCAGGCCACTTAAAAGATCTCCTGCGACAGAAGAAAAAAAAAAAAACCTAAACATTTGCATATCCTTTTGTGCGCTCCTCGAATATCGCCAACTCTAAATCGCCGACCCTGTCTGCCAGAGCTCCCACATGCACACCGCTAATAGCAGGCTGATTCACCGCACACAGGACGAGCCTACTCATCTGTCCTCTGGTTGAGCTGCCCACGCAGCAGCCCACTGCTACTGTACAGCATCAACACTTGGGAGCATGCAGAAACATTTCCACCTCTTTATTTCCTCTTGGACATATGTAAAGCTCACGCAGGAGAATTTCTTTTTTCTCTCTCTCTTTTCTTTTGCTGCAACTGTTCTGTGCACGTCTGGGGCAACAAATGAGCACACAGAGTAATTGATTTAGGGGGGGAATTAATCAAATCTCATGGACTAGCGGATACATTTGTCTCTCAAGTTCCATATGAGTATTATAATTAGCTCCTTTTAAATTAGATTGCACCTCTTGAGCACTGAAATGGATGGTGGAATCCGTGGTGCCCACTGAAAAACACACATTAACACATGGAACATATGTCGCATGTGGATTGCATGATCATACACCATTATTTTAACTCTATCTGAGCTGTTTCGCAGCATTTTGCAGGATGATTATTACTCCTGAACACATCTGGATCACATTTACTTGATATCCTAACTTGCCATCCTCCTCCTCCTCCTCCTCCGCCCTTCTCTGCTATTCAAGGGAGTGGACCGACATGCCTGCAAAAGTCCACAAGGACACTCTGGAAGTTGGGATGCATCTTTTCAGTTGGAGTTTAGTTTCATTTGCTGATTTCCTAGCAGCTGTCAGATGGATTTGCAAAAAACAAAACAAAACAAAAACAACAACACAGCCTTCTTCCTCCTCATTCTGTCCAAGGCAAAGAAGATTTAGAGGGAAGAGCCGCTTACCACATACCAGGATGGCTCGACAAGACTGTGACACAAGAGGGGGGGAAAAAAACCGACTGGTTTGTCAATCTGCATTATGCAAGATGCCACATTATGCTCAAAACGGATCCAAACAGCGGCATATAACGGTGCAACATCATCACTTTGCCCCCCCCCCACACACACATACCAGGGCACATAACGGGACCCGTCATCTGCATTGTAGCGAGTGAAAAAATAAAAATAAAAAACAACCAGGATAAGAAAAAACCATAAGGCACGTTACTTTCGCTACATCACATGTCACAGCTGTGCGCGCTGTTGCATCGGTGTAAAATCACGCACGGGCTGAGAGCGATGCCTTACCTGGTTTTATTCCATGGACAAGCACTTGAAGAATCGCGTCCTCCGATGTGACTCAGACTGCTGCTGCTGGTGGTGGTGGGGGCAACGCTCTGCAGTCATCCAGAGTCAGACAGCCTTCGTTCGGACAAAAAAAACAAACATGCCCCCCTGGAAATCTCGGCACTGTGCTTCAGGGCAAACGCCGTGCGGTATGCGGATGGCACCGCTTTCAAATCGCCTCGGCCCCCTCAGCTTCCACTTACTTGAGAGACTGACGGCGTCAACGCGGGAGGTTAGAGAGCTCACACATCCGGTCAGCGCCTTCAGAATAAAACGTGCGCTCGGAGTAGCACGGTTCCCATGTGGCAGCGAGATTCAGCCGGGAAAAGAAAGAGCTGGAGACACCCAACCACAAGAGTAAATGAATACTATTAGATACAACTTATATTATGCGACATTGTGTCTCTATGATGAAAAAAAAAAAGGAAAACAAGGTATCATTCATGATAGAACAACACCTTGATATAACAAAAGCAACGATAATGTTAAAGCAACACTATAGTTTTGGTTCTGAATAAACAAACACAATTTCTTGCTTATATTTGGCAGACCCTGACACGCTTCAAACAGTGCTCCGAGGACGTTATTTCCCTTTGAGAACAGCTTTTTTATTCACTTATGGAAAAAAAAAAATAATTCCGAGTTTGTATTATTACCTCATTAATATAGTTAATCTTACAATTCTTAGTTTTAATTTCTTCTCCAAAACGACATAATGCCCCTTTAATCAGTAAAGCAAACATTAGCAATTAAGGAGCTAATGGCTAATTTGACATTTAAACTTAGCAAACAAAAATAATTGAGCATCTCAAATTATGTAAACATACACAAAATAGCTATAATAAACAGAGTACTTACAGAAAATGTTCCAGCCACTTTAAATGGATAGACTGATACTTGAAGATTCCTTTCCATGTCATGCGCACATAGGTTAATTATGTCGAGGTCAGTTAAACTGTGATGTACCTAATGGGTTTACTACAACCAGCAGTCCATCAAATGGAAGTAAACCGCTGAAGGGACAACTTGAAACACAGCAGACTTTAGTCCACTTTCAGAAGGGGGTTTCCTTGGTTTTATTTTGAAGGCGACGTGGCCTGATTTCCGTCTGTGAATGTGCCTGTCTTTGTCTGGCTTGAAGCTGTTTGTGATGCTGAACGCAGCCAGTGGTTGGGGCCCTCCTCCCACTCACACACTCCCCATCCCGTCCACTGGATCCGACCTCAGGGCAGGCGGACAGTCACTACTGGAGAAAAAGGGAACTTCCTTTCGAGTTAGTCAGTGACTTTTGAAAGCAAATCCACAGGTTGCCTGTCACAGCAGAGGACTTTGATACACTCTTGAGTTAATGTGGTTTTAACTGATAACTTGAAGACACAATGTCCAACCAATGCCCTGCAACCATGTCGGCCTTTGCAGCAGCATTTTTGGACATGAACTTTTGGTTATCTGTGTTCTTTCTCTCAGTGCAATGGCAAAACTTCTAATAATTTAGATCAGAATCCAGGATCCAGAATGGCAGCCACACAGCCATTGCATCTGTCCACTACTTTGGGTCCCCTTAGGCAGAGTGTCATCACCATGAGATGTCTTGTCAATCTAAAGGACACAGGCTTCTGTTGGGAGGACCACTGAGAAATCAGCAGCAGAGTGTTCTCAAGTTACAACAAGCAAATAACGTACAGTAAAGCTGCGTTTCCAGCCTGCCCCCAGTGAAAATAATGGTTACCCGACACACAGCTTTGTTTAAACTGAGCAACAAAAGCTATTAAGCAAATATTACGTGCTCATTATGAACACAGGTAGTCAATAATTCTCTTGCTCAGCTAGTTGAGCAGGATCATGAAACCCACCAGTTGGAAAACAAACTCCTTATATATCAAAGTCAGTGGCATTGTCACGTTTGCATCCATTGTTCTGCATACACGTTCACACAACAAGTGATTTTCCTCTATGATTCCTTCAGAGGCAAACTGACATTTAACCTGCTAACCCTTCTGCACAGCCTTCTACCTCTTTGGCTTCTATGATGATGTATCTTGTGTTTGTCATAGACATCCTGGAAGGACACAAAGGTCACCACTTGTGACATGACGTGCTGAACGTGCTAAGCTCTCTAGGAGGCAGCTCTTCAGGATGAACATCCTGAGAGCAGATAACCTTTTTGAACAGCCTGAGCGTGCAGAGTATTTCCAACCAGTTTGCAAATAACACAGGGCTCTCTCCTAACATTTATTTCGCCATCTTAATTTTGGAAAGGGAGAGTTGCTCTCGGACATGTCAGGACGTGTTCCTGAAAGGCTGCAACAATGGATTATCTTTGTTCCCTGTTATCATTAAGCCACACAAAGAGCCATATCCGGACAAGAAAAAACACACCAGCCCCTCTCTTTAGGAAAGTTAACTGGGTTATTACATAAAAATGTATTCTATACAAACACTATGCATTTCTTCTCAGGTACCATTATGTAAGATGCCAGATGCTGATATGTTTTTTGGCCAGACTGGCCAGCTGTTCATCAGAGCTGTGTATTGATAACTCTAATCAGAACAGAAGTTTCTCCAATATTTTGGTCATGATCCTTATTCAGACAAAAGAAATACAATCATTAGTATTCAACTAATACAATACTTCACCTAAATGGAGAGCCTCAGGTATCTATCAGTTACCCCACAAGAATCCATGGATCCCAGTTTTGGATGCCACACCAGCTTACAGCCTGAAATGTGCCAAAAACCATAATCATACCAACAGTTGCATTGATTTTTTTGTTTGCATTTTACATTTTATGTGATACAAGGTATCTGAAACAAGGTAACTAATGACTTGAAGGTGGGATGAGTGATTCTGGAGAGAGAAAACTGACTCTGGAACATCATTTCCCAGGTTGTCAAATAGACAACAATAGACAACCTGGGAATGAGACTCAGCAATCAAGACTTGCCCACCCCACCTTTAAGCTCTGCACCAGGATCCAAATGTCAACAAAGGTGGAGCCCCAGCTGCCCAAAATAAAAACACGAGATGTAAACCTGTTATAAGTCCGGTATATAAAGCTAATATTGACTTATCCCACATTTACAAATACGTGTGCTGGCATAATTGCCTACTTATAATAATTGTATTTAGGTACGAAAAAGAGCTTGAGGCAATTTTAGAGACAGTGTCGTTGCTTAGTTTGTCCACTAGAGAGCACTCTGCACTCACAACAACTCAGCAAAATGCATCGCAACCGAACAAATACATTTATTTTCAAAATATAAGATATCGCAGTTCTGTCGAATACATATTTCAGGGTACCTTGGTAGACAGGTTTGTAAATGTACATGTGTTTGTGTGAAATAATAATGAAGGCAAAAACTTAAACCTTAATTGTGATCATTTGATAACATCCTCAAAATGTCATATTACCATAATCGTGTGAAGTTGTTCGCCGACATTCAACAATCAGTGAATGAAAAAAATTGTCTGACAAAGAAGTAGATACTCTTTATCTTTTAAACTATGGGCTTGATTTAGCTCAAATGAATTTGGTTAATAAAAATAAATAAATAAATAAACAAACAGACAAAAAGCAAAAACAAAACGTGAATTACATGCTGTAAGACCATTTCAAAAGTAGAATAAACTTAAAAATCTAATTAGCCTAACTGTGCAGTGAAAAATTACCTGATTGGAAGGCCACAAAAACACTTTATGAGAACGGAGGAACAAAAACTACATCTCCCAGGTTGCACTGCGCAAGTTGAAAGGTCGAAGACGTCAAACTCATGCTGCCAGAACAACAACAAACCACTGAATAAGCCATTGAATAAGCCAAACGTTAACTTTGCGTTTACTTTTAGTATTTTTTGTGTGGGTACTGTAGCTTATTGTCGGAAGACATGTCTGGAAAGACCAAGAAAATCCTAGAGATGGACCTGTATGGTTTACTCGGCATTGAAATCACCGCTACATCGAAAGAGGTTTGTAAATGGGCTAGCTGTTAAGCTAATAGCTTTTAGTTAGCTGGTGTTGTTCTTACATATATGCCAGGCTTGATAATGCTGCTATAGCAGAAAGTCCGTCCGACTTTTAGTATAAACATGTATTAAAGAACAGTTGTATGTGTGTATGGAGTGATTGTACTTGTGTGGGGGCAATATTGCTTGCAGGCAGAAGGCTATATTAGCTTGCTACCACAGTATGAAGCTTGAAGAGATGTGTGCAGTTGTGCCTAATGTGCGTGTATAATACCGACAAGTGGCAGGAAAGTAAAGCGAGGACTCGTGTGTTTAGTTCAATGAGACCCTAATAAGTATAACAGACAGACAAACCGGCTAATGCCTGAATCATAAAGGTGTGATACACCAAAAAGACCACTGAGTGGCGACGCTGCATCAATTAAGTCCTGGTATGTGTGAGTCTAAAAGTCTGGGGCCACAACTCGAGGTAACTTTTATTTTAACCATCAGTTAACCTGTCAGCCATTAATCCTTCGGTTTAAAAACGTCAGTATCTGAAAAATGCCTGTCACTCTTTTGCAGAGCTCAATGAGATGTCATCTGATTGCCTGCATTTCAATGCTTACAATAATATAAAAATGAGAAAAGCACTAAGTAATCATAATGTAGAAGCTGAAATAAAATAAGAAAACCCTATAGCTTTGAGTGTGCAAACTCAGTGTGTATTGTTATCAGGTAGGGGTAAACTGTGGTAGTATGTCATGAGCCCTGGAAAGTGAATGGGCAGAAAATGCTGGAGCTCCTATTTTTCCAAAGGTAATGTTTTACACACCTCTTCATACTACAAACAGAATTTTGCCTGAATGACATTTTGTGCCCACATGGATTTCGAACCAACTCTGGGATGGTCCCTCGGCTCTCTTCTTCTTTTGCCAGTTCAGAGTGGTTCACCATGATATCCTGAATCCAGCCTTTTCCTCACCACCACCTCTCTTCCCTGTTTCCAGCATCTCTAATCCACAGGCCCGAAGGGAAATTAAGATCGCTGCCAAAACGAGGGAGGAAGTTAATTTCTTAATTGGATTTCAAAGTCCTATCCTCCCCTGTGGATTATCTCGGAGGAAATTAGCGGTTGTGGCTCGGGTACAATTGAGACCCCACAATGCAGCAGGCTGGTCTTTGAGGTCTGTTGATGGTCGAGAGAGATAGTGATGGTTTGTGTATGTGCGTGTGTGTGCAGTGCATTGAGTCTGGTGGGACTCGAAAATCAATCAAGTGTGTGAAGACAGATGTCATCAAATGGTCTGCTTTTCCCAGTTGTTCGCTCCGCTGCTCGACCACCACCATCAGGCATGTTGTTTATCACAGACAAAGAGGAAGAAACTCATCCCAAAGCCTGTTTATGTGGGCTTAGCCACAGCTTGTAAAACATTGCCTTGACGTAGAGGATCTGCATCCTGCATCTCCTCCTGGTTCTATTTAGCATCTCTTTCTGTTATCAATGCAGATGTCCTTCGTCTGAGATCGGCTGGCTGATAAATGCTAGGGAAACTGGCATGTCAGGCTCTGTGATTTAATGACTATGGATGTGTTTGGTTTGCTTTATCCCGTCACTGCTCAGGGGGGTTGTTGCTGAGGGCTAGCCGCGATTTAAAGAGTAATGCTCATGCATATCAGCAGGGCTTAGGTAATAATTGACTCAGTGTGTTTTTTTTACCTACCACAGATTGCTTGGTGAAACTATGTCGTCAGCCAAGACCACACAACAGCTCTTGTGGTTCATTCAGCTACTTAAATTGTAGTGTACCTGATGTGCTGTAACGTATGTTCCAACTACAAGCTTGGGTGATGCACTTTCACACAGAGCATCCATGTTGGGTAATAGCGCATTGAAAGCTCAGTGCACCCATTGATGAGTTTTGAGTGTCTGCTTGTTTGGGGCAGGTAGACTGGGATTGTTATTGCATTATACGCTTGAGGCGTATAAGAAGTGATGCAACCTGTGGTCATCAGGTGTGTTCAATCTGCAAACATCAGACAACATTGCCCAGAAGTTTAATGGATTGATGATTTAAATAAAAACCTGAATTATACATTTGTTAGTTAGTAGGGGTGGGTTTGATTTAAGGAAATCAATTCGATATTCTGGCACAAAATATCAATATGTTCTATTAAAACTGCCAGTTTGACTTATCCGAGGCAATACTTAATACATTTTTGTGGTGTAAACTAATAGTCACCCACAGCTGCATCCTTCGTTCAAACATTTTAACTCCATCTAACTGGCCTTTGTTAATGTATGGCTCTTTAATAATGGAAAGATGGCACACATGGACATGGACTAGTGTGTCTGATAAAGAGTCACTCATGCACTCTTAACTTTGTTTCACCTCATGTCAAATTCTGTGAAACTGGTACTACAGTGCAGTGAGTAAGTACATAATTCCTGCACTT
Source organism: Acanthopagrus latus (assembly GCF_904848185.1). Classification (NCBI taxonomy): domain Eukaryota; kingdom Metazoa; phylum Chordata; class Actinopteri; order Spariformes; family Sparidae; genus Acanthopagrus; species Acanthopagrus latus. Next base: position 15,549,619 of record NC_051054.1, on the reverse strand, counting down.
GGCATTTTTAGGGCTGTTTTCCATTCTTCAGTTAGACAGATACTGTGTATTATCTTTGGGTGATTATCTTGCATTGTATCAATTATCCCAGAACCACTGTATAGTGATACTATAATTATCGTGAAGAACCTGTTGTGAATTTATCATATTGTGAGTTACTCTGTCATTCCCACCCCTATTAGTTAGCGTGGAGCCATTAGTTTTGTTGACAGTCCAAATTAATCCAAATAATTTCATCTTGACACCATTCCATTAAAAGGTAATGTAGGAAAATTAATTCCCAGTTTGAATGGAAGTTTGGTCAGATTAATATGCACCTTAAGGACATGGAAAGTCACTTCCAGTGTCTTGCTCATCTTTTTATTGTATCCACTTTTATTCGTACTATTATCTCATCTTTTCGTCATGTGTTCATATCCTTTTTGCTCCTCCTTTCCTCTCCCTGTTCTGCCTGTTATTATTTTCCACAAGCTGATAATGTCCCATAAATAGCAGAGTGTTGTAATTAAGGAGGATGAGCCCATGGCAGATCAGGCATCTAATCAGCTACACAGGCTAGGGGCCCTACCCGGGCAGTGCTGCGGCTGCACCAGGACCAGTTTGTCAACTGTAATTGGCACCAAAGACTGATGTAATGAGGACAAGATGTGGGCATGTAGTTAAGAATGTGGCAGACAGGGATCAGGGAGGCACACATAGGCTGTTTTGGCCAGGCACTAAACATTAGGCTACTGTTGGCCTCCTGCTGCACAATCAGAGTCTTCCGTTGAGGAAACTGAATCGTGGGAAATAGTTGAGGTTTATGCAATTCACTTTGTCTCGCGCGAAAAAGACACGAAAAATGTGTACGCGTTAATCTAAAAATAATTTGAACTGGAAGAGACAGAAGACACAGCAGAATTAAATACCAACATGTTTGTAAGCTCAAGGGACAGCAGTTAGTTTTACTCCAGGAGTTCTTATGGCTTTCTCTTCGCATGGTCTTACTCATAATTGATTGAAGAGCCAATCCTAAAAGGTCACAGTGAGCTGCACAGCGATAATTGCTACAGTAATTGACTGGATTAGTCCTGTAAGAAGATGCTTCGCTCTCTCTGAGAGCTCTTATCCACATATGTGCTCACCTCTTCAGAAGTTGGCCTGGTTTGACTTCTAGTTTGTAGGGGCTTCACGATCTTCCAGCATCAATTAAGGCTTGCGTGTTAGGGCATTGATGGGAGTAATCATGTATTATTTAACAAAACGGCACTGGAAGCGCAGTAGAGACAAGATATCGTGAAGGATGCAAAAGAGAGTGAAGAGGGAAAGATGGGAGGAGGAGATGGAGAGAAAAATATCAGAGGGACTGCGAAGGTAATTAGCTGAAATGTAGGGAAGTATGTGTGTTAACGAGGGCTTTAACTGAACTCAGTGAGACATGGGTGATGACGTGCAACATGGCTGCTGTTGACCAGGACCGCATCAGTGATGACATGTTGTGCTTGTGAAGCGGATCAGTTGGCCAGACTTTTGTCCTGCCAATGTCAAACATCTGCCTAATTTACAGCAGATGTGGAGACTTGTTTATCTTGTCAGCTGGCTTCAGGTGATGAAGAACATGAGAAGCACAGAGTGTGAACCGAGGACAAGACCTTAGCTCTTACAGAACTATCACAGTGTTTTTCAGTGGTAAAAAGACCTCCAATCTGCATTCAAACTGCATCACCTCACAAAAATTATGCAACAGTAGCAGTTATATTATACAAGTTTATTAGTTTGTGGCCTGATACGTATTTGCTCGTGATTCAAGATGCCAATCAGAAATCTTGATTTAAGTCACTTGAGACATTTCCTGAACATACATGCCGTGTCCCCTATAAATCTGATGAAAGGGTGACAAATGGTGGAAGTTTGAGATTGCAGTTATTAAAACGCTGCAGGGCAGGCTTTGTGATTATGAGAAAACTTTGTGATTTGTCTCATTCCTTCTTTAAATAGAATTAAACTAGCTGAAGTGACTTTGTTCACCCTTGTGAAGCCTGAAACCCATTTTTTCCTGCTCACAGCTTCAATTTGGCTTCTTCTTCTTCCTTCTGTTGAGTGCAAGCAGGCTTGAACCGTCAAATTGCTACTCCAGGCTATATTTATAATTCATTTTTTATGTCATATGGAAATTAGGAAAGATGAACTTTATTGATATGTTTTTAGAGAAAGCTATTTTTCAAACACACAGCCTGCATTTTGAAATGCTCTGCAAAAAAATACACAACATTGTATCTGAAGAGCACATTCGTAGTCTTTTTAAGCAGACCCTCAATCTCTGTGTTCTATCAAAACACTGATGGGGCTGTGCAAGGCAGGGAGTTCTCCAATTGTTCTCACTTCTTTCATCCTCTTCTTAGAGAATTGGGCAAAGCTGTGATAGTGAGCACAGAGAAAAGAAAAGGGAGAAACAGTGAGTAAGAGTAACAAAAGAGGACTAGACTTAGGCCAACATTAAGCATATGTGTTCGGAGTCCGTCCGCACCTTTGTGCTCATATCGATGTGTAGGAACACTCTGTTTGCCAGGCAGCCAGACTAAACATCTCTAAATGAACTCTAGTCTCTCAAAGGCCTCTCATGAACCAAGTGCTCATTTGCTATTGGGACTATAGGGAGAAAAAATCCTGATGTCAAGGAGATGTGACATTTGGGGCTGTCTAATCTCACTGGTGGTTTGCTGCTTCATATATTTGTATAAATGTTCAGCTGTCGTACCTTAGACAGAGGGCAGCCTAATGTGTCTAGGTTGACTGTCATGGAGACTCATTGAAGTTGCTGTTTAAATGGCTGGGACACTGATGGATTACACCGCTCTGCTCAGTTTCCTCAGAGTTGAGATTTGTTTCCCCCCAGCAAAGTCAGCTCTGTGTCTTTTGGCGTGTCATCGCAAGATAAAATTGTGCAAAACAACACGCAAGGAAGAACTGCAAATGCCAGAAGGCAAATGCGTCCAATGCAAACGTTTCCCAGACATGAAAAAAGGAGCTCCCGAATTCTGTGGCCCGTGGCATACTGGCAGGAGACTTGAAGGGGGGTATGTGAATACACGCAGAATGTTGGCATGGCTGATTAAGACTGGCGAGAAAATGTATGTTAGTGTGTGTGTTTGCGTCTAAGGGGGTGTTTGTGCCAAATTCATAGCATGCGATGCATATATGAGCGTGTGTGCAGAAAGATTCAGCACTGCACTCTGCAGCCCCCTCTGGTCTCCACGGAACGTTTTCCTGCTTCCCTTCTCCCTCCAGAGGAGCAGAGATCTAATGAAAACCACCTTGTCATTAACCGGTCCCTAGAAGGACCAATGAATGGTTAACATTCCGAGCATTGACCCAGAGTTAAAAAATCAGCTATAACTAAAACCTCATATGACATTACAATACTCCAAAGTATTGTTTAGTTTTTCCACTTTGGTTCTCTTAACCCCCCAAAAGTTTTGGCTAGCGGCCTAAGATATTAATGGCGGCCTTCTCAGATTTGTTATAGACAATGGCACTCTGTTTGTGTATGTTATTCTAACATTTTTAAAGTTTGAATAAAGCTGGACTAATGCGAGGCTGCAACTGAGGCCACATTTATCTTGCAAACTGGCAATGGGAGTAGTTGATAGTTAGGAATTCTTGTGCGGGTAATTCACAGTGCAGTATGTGCTGCAGTGGTTAGATTACACTAACAACATGTCAAAGGGACATGAGGCAGAGGATTGGCTCAGGTGTTGATTTGATACAAACAATGCAGTCCCCCTCCTTTTTTTTTTTTTTTATTTTAAACGTAGAGCACATTTCACCCCTTGTGCTTTCATGGTAGACCGTTACCATGACTTTGGTTTTCCAGGCCAAGGATGACAGGATTAAAGATAACAGGAGAGTGAGAATTGAACTTTCACATGGCTGTAATCTGTGCTTAAGAGGATGATTCCTTCTCTCTGTTTCGTCATCAACATTTTCCACTCACCAGATCTCAAGGGGTTCTTCTGTTTTTCTCCTAGATCAAGAAAGCTTATCGACAGAAAGCCCTGACATGCCATCCAGACAAGAACCCAGACAACCCAAAAGCAGGTGAGTGAGTGAGCTTGTTAATGTGTGCGTCTCTTCAGCTTCTTTCCATTCTGAGCCACAGTCCGCTGTCAGTCACACAGAATAACTGGAATAAAATTTATGACTTGTTTCAGCAATTTCTTTATTGATTTTTGAAAAATTAGGGTTAATCACCTAACTGAGTAGCCTCCAAATGTTCATGACCAAAAAATGAAGATTTCCATATAGTGCTCAGTAAGTTATACCGAGCCAGACAGCCTAGCCGCAGCCCTTTAGTAGGAATTCTCTCCTGTCGACTTTCTAGACAGACAGGACCAGCCAGCATCCACCAGCACCACCATCACCAAAAGTGTTTCCACGCTCCATCCCTCCTTGGTTTTATGAGTCCTTCTGCGGCCTGTCGCCAAGCAGCATGTCAATAATTAGACCAGAAAATCTCAATATAGCTTTTTGTCAGGAGAGGGGAGAAAAAAAAGGTACCTTGGACAAAAGGCTGGTCATGAAGCATGTTTTCGAGTGAGGTTTATGTGGTTGCTGGATGGTTCAGACAATTCTTGATTATGTCAGGGGAAAAAAAAAACTGGGAAATTGGTTGGGCTGGGGGAGTTGAGAGGGATAATACAAAAGCAGGGGGTCGGTTTCCCAGAAATGGAAAAGAAGTGGTTTGGAGGGCCTCAACACTTGAACCCTCACATGGACAGACTTGGTTTCTATCGCACGAGAGCGGAGCAAGTCTTGGGACTTGCTGGCCCTCAGGGGACGGTTGTGTGCAAGTAAGAGGTGATCTGGGGGTCATGATTTCTAACTGACTGAACGCACCCCCCAGTAGTCCCTCACTTTCCACAACCCCCCATGTTGTGACACTCTGAGCTGCCCAGTGGGCATGGCAGGTCTCCCCCAGTTGGATTTCACTCCAGCACATTATATGCGTGCAGGTAACCTGACCGCCTCTGCTGGCAGCGTGATCTCCAGAGCCTCCTGTTAGTGTGCACTGCCAGTCCCCACAGGGAGTAACAGTATCGGATCGTTAGGCCTCCCATAAGTGAATGATTAAGCCTGGCTAGTATAGTGCAGTACTGTGGTGGTTGTGTGATGGGGAGTGGGGTTGTGGTCTCCCTGTGTACATTTGTGTGTGCGTGTGTTAGATGACAACTGGGGAGGTGGAGTCTCGCGTGGTAGTGGTGATTGCGGCAGCGGCCCCTCGAGGTGCTCTAATGGAAGATAGATGGAGAGGCCAAGGGTTTTGTGAGGGAATGCACGGCTGTGTCATTGGAGGAAACGGGTTTCGTGAGACTAACGGCTTTCAGAGCATAAATGTCTAAGTTTGCCTCAGCCCTGTGTCCCAGCTTCATTCTGAAGATATCATGCTGAGCTCATAGTACTTCTTTTGGCATTAGCCCCCTGTAGCTGTCATGTTCACTTTACTCTCTTCACATCAAAATTACTCTCTTTTCAATCTCTTTAAAATCCAGGTGTCAATCTGACTGAAGATCTCTGTGTCGAAACTTTGGGAAATCGTAGCCTTAATTTTGTTTTTAGAGACACAATATACATAGTTGTAGTTTAAACATTAAAAAATGCAGAGATATCTAGTGAAGTTAGAATGCCATCTCTTAATATTGCTCTGTTCCTATAAAGGCATTAGTCCAATTGTAGGTGAGGCATCCACAGTTTGTTACGTACTGATGCCTCTCGCCCTTCTGCTTCACACCTCAGCTGTCGCTCCCATTACCTGCCATGTTTTCATCGTTCTGTTCCATTCTCTTGGTCGCGGAGGATGTATTGTGTATATATTCATATGTATTCTGGTTCCCATTTCAATGCTGCTCTTTTTCAGCATTCCCCTAGATCCAGGGTTTGAAAACCATATCCTCCCAATGTTCCAAAGCTCTTGTGCTAATGTTGTAAACTATACCAACGTTTCCCCAGTGCGACAAGCTCCAGACGGGACCGCTAGCTCTGCAGGCCTATCTTAGCCCAGGGAAGCTACAGTTTGCAGCACTTAGTAGTTATGCTAGTGATATGCTGCTCCCTATTTGTGGCCAATTCTTATATATTTTACCTTTTTTAAAGCTTGTATTCAACATGCACGACATTGTTTCCTGAAGCAAAAATATACCAAAAAAACCCCAAACCCTAAAGTGGAACCGCGTCTCTGTTTGTATTCGGTAACAGAATTGTCCGTTTTCTCACCTTCCTCTTCTCTTTCTTCTTCTAGCGGAGCTCTTCCACCAGTTGTCCCAGGCCCTTGAGGTGCTAACTGATGCTGCTGCCAAGGTAAAACCAACAGTGCCTCCAAACTTGTCATAGAAGTGCTGATATACGCTCACACGCACACTGAAACAAGTCCTCCTGGTGTCAAATACTGTTTTCAGGCTGCCTACGATAAGATTTGTGCTGCCAAGAAACAAGCAGAAGAAAGAAACAGGAAACTAGATGACAAGAGGAAGAAAATTAAGCTTGGTGAGTCACTTTGCAGTTCTCAAAGCTTTTGGAGGCTCAAGATGTACTTTTTATTAAAAATGGTTGGTATTAGATTTTGATTATATCTATTTAAAGATATATTCTATTTTTGTCATTCATTATTCCAGTATTACCACAAGGACTGAGAGTTTTTTTTAAGTGCTAAGGATAGCTGCATGGATTGTACATCATGAAATGAAATAAGAGCAGCTTTTAGAGAGAATTAAATTCATTTTGAATTAATTTGGTATGTGGTTTTGTTGGCTACATAGTGGAAAAGAGATTCAATATGAGTAAATGAAGGACAAACAGACTCGTGTGTGTGTGTGTGTGTGTGTGTGTGTGTGTGTGTGTGTGTGTGTGTGTGTTTTGCTACTCTGACAGACTTGGAGGCCAGAGAGCGACTCGCAGAAGCTCAGAGCCAGGAGGAAGTGCAGATCACAAGGACACTTGAGGAAGAGGTAAGAGAATTTAAAGAAACCATACAACAGATGCAACTGCACCAAACACTGCCTGAAGAAGATGAGAAAAAAAAACTATGCTATAGGCTTCAGCTTGTACTGGGAAAAAGGTGGTCCTGTGAATCCAGGAAACGTTGAAGGTGCTTTTATTCTGTTTTTTGTCACATTTCTGATTGAGTTGAAAGATTTGGGTCAGGAAAAAAAGAGGATTTTTCCCCCTGACATATGATAATTATCAGTAAGGCCATTAGGTGATATTGCATGACTTGATGCACTTTGTTCAGAACGTCAGTGATAAATAAAAATGGTGTGCATGCCTACACTATGAGTCATGGCATGTGCTCAATGGGCTTAATGCATGCAAATACCGAGGCGTGGAAGAAGGTGATGACCAGTAGGTGGCACTGTTTCATTTTCTGTCTCATCCTGAGGTGTTACTGCCTTAACTAAAGAAATAAGGTGGTCTGCATACTCTCCTGGAAAAACTGAAAAGCAGGTGATGAACTACATCTGTGCCTAATGAAGAGTAATGATGCATAATTTGCTGTTCTTCAAAACCACTATGTCTGTCTGTGCACATCACCGTATCGTACGTGTCTGTTTCCAACCAGATTGCCCGTTTGAGAGAGGAGGGATCCAGGCAGCTTGAGGAGGAACAGAGGCTCATCAAAGAGCAGATCCAGAGGGAAAGAGAAGCACAAGAGCAACAAGCAGGAGGCTACGCTCACACATGTACGTCCACTTCCAAGATATAACCCAGTCCAGTCCGCTCCAGCCAAGGTTAAGCAAAGCGGTTCTTTGCTGTTCTGCCAAGTGAAGCCCTTTTACCACCCCGAAAGCCTTAGCTCAATAAACTTCTATTCCTCCTAACCATCATCCTGTCAGTCCAGCCACAGCAGTCACCAGGCCCCCTGTGGTTTACCAAATATTATTCACATAAAAAACAACAATAACTCAATGTATATTTCCATCAATGTTTTGCTTCAAAACACTTTGAATAGGTCTATTTTAGTTTATTGGCAGTAACAGTGGATTGCCTTGCTCACACATCCATCAAACTTTTAACCTCTTGAAAATATTTCTGTATTAAAGCCCTCAGGCTCTCCGTTGTGGAGACATGAAGAAATTAAGAGCCTTGTGAAATAAGACGATGGAAGTGTGGGTATTAAAGGGAACGACTGATTCCTGGCGCTAGACTAGACCCCTTTTTGTGGCTGGACAATTACTCATGCATAGTCAGCACGTCTTTTGAGTCTCTTCCATTTGCATGCAGTCAGGCCTCCCCAGACCTCCTCTGGATCAGTATTCTCTGTTCCATCTTGAAAAGCAGTGGATCATCAGACTGTAGCAAGAGCCATACTTTAACCATGTGACAGCCAATTTAAAGTTGCTATCCATCTGCACAAGTCCCTGGTCTGCTATCTTCAAGTGACATATTTGGACTCATCTTTGTCTCATATCTCCCCTCATGTTTTTTCTCAGACTCAGGAGGAGACAGATGTTCCAAGAGCAATGTGACCCCAAAACTGAAGGTAAGGTTTTCAGCTATGGGGTTTTTTAGACAGCGGATGGGACTGGGAAGAGAGGTTGGGATGATTATTCTTGGCAGATAACACTGGAGGATGGAAAAGAAGAGGACGAGGAAGAGATGGGGGGGGGTCTCCAGCATATTCAGAAGGAACTGCTCAATTTGAGTGAAAGTACAGGCAGCTCCCCAGAGAGGATTTTAATAAAACTTTGGACATTTGTAATTCATTATTTGGAGACCACATACGCTGTCTGACCACTGAGTGAACAGACTGTCCTAACGCCCATTCCTCCAGAGCGGGCCCGACGTCGTCAGGAGACCTGTAACTATGCCAAGAGAGGGCTTATTATATTTCCTCCTGGAAATGGCCTAGCCCGCGCAGACACTAGGGATGTTAGCTAATGTGTTTAGACATTAAATCTGGTTTTAAAATTTGATAGCCATCTAGTGCAGCATTGTATTACCCGACATTTATGTATTCAGTTAGAAAAACAAACAGCAGCCGTAAGACTGACAGTATCATGGGTCATGTTCAAGGACATGGGAACATTACTACATAGATCTATTCCAAAGGCTGTGTCTACTATGAAAATACTTTTTTGTCCTTTGGATTCTTTTTCTTTTCTTTCTGTTTTATTTTGTCGTCTCTAGACTCAGATCGACCACAGCGTTTTTGTTAGATGTTTCTGTCCAGTCAAATTAATATCCCATTTTGAATCTGTCTCAAAATGATCATTATATTTAAGATAAAACTTGATTTGTAGATTAAACAAATAATCTTATTATAGCTCTGGAAGTTTGAAGGTAAGTGGACATCAAAAGCAGAAAGAGACATTTAATTTGATTCCACTATCATCTTTCCTGTCTTTACATTTAATGAAAGTGGGAACAGGAGAAGCACATCATGGAGAAAGATTAATGGCTAAGAAGGTTATCGTCAAAGACAGGACACTGCTCTTGGAAGGAGAATGTATATTTTCTACCATAATTGTTGGTAAAAGAGGCTAAGTAGACATGGAAGTTCCCAGAAATCCTGCTTCCCTGACAGTGAACAGAATGCTGGAACTGAATCAACACTTAGTGCTTGCCATTTATAATCTTACTTTAAGGAGTCAGTGTGATATTGGCTAGACTCTGCTGTACTTTGTACTTGGTTATGAGAAGTTGCACAATATCTCTTTTAAGGAGTACGGGAACTCACATCAGCTTTTAGTGAGAGGATTCCAAGCAAGTAAAAAAAAAAATGGTAAACTGTCTTGTTGATTTTTGTGATAGCTGTTCATTTGAGCTGTTGAGCTCTTATGCAGAGGATAGTTGTATGGCAATGTCTAAAACCGCATTTACACAGAACAATATGGCAAAAATCAAGACTTAAGTAAAGACACAGAAACATTGTTACACAAGCAAGTAAGTTAACCACAGCTCCAACAAAGATGCAACTCATCCAGAGGACGACTTCCTCTCAGTCTGCCCACGACAGAGTACCTTGGGCATGGACCTGCTTTGGATTACTTTGTCATTATTGTGTCTGGGGCTTAATTCTGTAGCTTTCACCCTTTTTAGCTGTCCGACACCCTCTGTAACAATGGAAATTGACTGCAGATTTCACAGGTGGTGCCTGCGTGATCTTCCAAGAGCTTAACAATCAGATTCCTCCAGTTTGACCTGGTGGTTATGGCAATCATGGTGTCAACATTGCCAAGTCTTCCCGGCCTGCTTTGTTTCCACTTGTGCCCTGCCGATTAGACATTATCATGCACCTTTTCAATTATTAACAGTCCTCACAATTGAAAGGCCCCTCTCCCCTCTGTCTTTATTCTCATTGCAGCTAAAGTGGAAATGTAAAAAAGATGATGACATGAATGGAGGCTACTCTCAGGATGTTCTTCTCAGACTTCTACAAAAGGTACACATGCTGGAAATCAGCTGCAGTTTTTACAGGAATTTTGCATCAGTGTGATGAATTACAGTCTTTAATTGAATAAATAAACCAAAAACAGACATTCCCTTCTGGGTATTTAATCTATGAATTGTTCTGAATTATATTTTGCGGAAATGTATTATATCAGGCTATACAAATTGCTATGCAATATGAAATTGTATATAATGTGTCATAATTAGTTTATATACTGATGAATTAGATCCTTGCTGCCCCAAAGCAGAGCTCCACTCTTCCTGCAGAGTCCGGCCATATTTGAGGTCTGCATGACATCAGCACTGTAGATTGTTTTATTCTTCCCCTTAAACAAGGCCCATTAAGTTTTGTTGCAGTGAAAGTGCTGAGGGCAATGTTGTAGTGCCCTTTTAAAGCCATGCACGCCATTGTTTGTGCCCCTCTTACCAGGTGATTAAGAAGTGCCAAGGGAGGCATTAGGAAATGTGCTCTTCTCATGCAACCCAGTACCACCTTATGCTATGATCCGTCACTAGGGCTTTTTGGTGGGGCATACGTTAGCCTAAAACAAGGATAGTGCAAGTGTCACTGACGTCAAGCTGGGTGGAACAAGGGTTCCTCTGCACGAACTCAATCACTGTGAAAGGAGAGGTTGGAGGGCTGCGTCCAGATGACGACTGTGGGAAATAAAAGTGTTTTTTACATTCTTAAGCAAAGGGAATACATTATAGAAAAACATTTGAGATGGCAAGCACCATTGGCTGACCGTTTATAGTTTGGGCAAGTAGAAATAGCCACCGCTGTGTGGGAAAGCAAGTGTGCTTCTGATGTGTACGTGTGCAGACTTGTGTACTTTGGCTGCTCAAAATAATATGTCTTCTTTTAAGGGGGAAAAAAAATATTAATATATTTATATTTTATGAAACAGAGGCCTTTTGAGAGTCTCCTTTGTCACTGTTGGCATGCTCCAGAGTGTCCCTAGCAAGTATTAGCATTCCTGGACTTTCCCGTTCCCAGAAAGCTACATTTTTACGGAACGAAATTGTCAAAGGCCACTTCCCTCCTGCTCTTTGCTCCCAAGCCCCTGCTTTAGGTGGGAAGGGGTTAATGAAGAAGGCCTCAGTGATAGGTGCTACAAGCCTTGAAGAATTCAGAAAAGCCATTGCTCTGCTAAGAGCTGCTAAGACATGTTTCTAATCTCCCTCCGCCTCTCTCTTGGACAGAGATTAGGAAATGACTGAGACACTCTTCTCCCTGCTTCCCTTTTAGGCCAACCTTTCCTCCCAATTGTGATTTGTGGCTTGTGGCAGGGAGTTGGATAAAAGCCACATCTCATTTCAGCTTCCATGTTAAGATATCGTTCATCAAATGTTGTCACTGCACAAGGAGTAGCTAAAATACGGACATCCAGCATTGCTTCTTAACTCTTGAGAACTAAGAGATGTGACTTGAATGTTCTTTGCACTATTACTGGTTTGGTGCCAAACATACGAACCCTATCATTACAGATTAGGTTTAATAAACCAAACACATATTGTATCCTAACTTTTATTCCAGGACTCTGTTATATTCCCCCATGTTTTGAGTTTTTCATTCTGCGTATGCTTTGTGTTTTCACAGTTATGGGTTGTGTGTGAAAGGAAATACTAATGTGAATGTTCTGCATTTCTCCTCTTCCTCCATTTGACTTTTGTTTTATTCTCCCATTTCTTACCTCTAGTATGGGGATGTTTTGAATGTGATTGTATCGAGTAAGAAGAAAGGAAGCGCTGTGGTTGAATTTGCAACTGTGCGAGCAGCTGTAAGTACCTAACTCTTCTTGAGTCAGTGTCCTCATTCTGTTTGTTCAGTAATGAAAATCTTTTCCAAAGCAGACATTTACATAGAACCACATTTGTTTACCACTCATTGGCCTGGAAGTCTCAGGTTACCTGCTGAGTTTGACTATTACCAAAAATGACACCTGTCATGGACTTCCTAGCTCCGGGACAGTCTCTGCAACCAAAAGTGATGTTTGAGTCATCTGTCGTGTGGAGAGCTGTTTGCTGATGGTTACCATTGAACGGAAGAACTCAAGCCGACTCATTGTTCCACACTGTCTGGATCTTCAGGCCCTTTGTCGCGATGGTGTACTTTTTTGTTGTAGCTTCCTCACCATGACGTGTGGTTTCCTCCCAGAGAACATGTCTGCCGGTCGACGGGGATCTGGGCACAAGTTCTGCGGTTGTGCGTGCCCATCTCCAGGTCCCAGTCTTGCTCTGGGAGTTGGCCCTGTTACAATCCACCTCTGTCCTTGTCTACATGTGGTTTTCATATGTTTATTATTAGAGAGGCACCAATCCACTTTTTATTTCAGTTCCAAACTAGTTCCTATTCCTGAACATGGATATCTGTGGATGTTACCAGAGCTCTTCTTGATATTTTTTTTTATTACTGTTATAATATTGTTATTGTTTTTGATGCTGGTATTATTTGTAATGTTACATGTTAAACCACACAGCATTCCCATTTCAAGCAACATTATGTAAATTCTCTGAATGCAACACCAGTGTCGGACAAATCCCATGTCTGTAACAATTTATCAGATGATTTGTAAGTGCCAAGTTACTTTAGTGCAGAAACGACTGGGTGGAGTGGCTGAGACAGAGACACCATTCACCCTATTACAAGACACTGAACCATCAAAATGTTTTTATAGGCTGTTATTTTAATTGAAAAGTTACATAATGTTGCTTTAAAAAAAAAAAGCAAACCAAACAACAAAAAAGGCTTTTTATGACTTGCAACCCAGATATGTCTGAATCTGACCAGGTGACAAGCATGTGATAACCATACAGAAATAGCCAGTCCTCTTGCTGATAGTAGGTTTCTATATCTAAGTTAAAATGTAATAAGAGATTTTTAAAGACTGCAATATGAAATGGACAATTAGTTACAAGGCCCTATGAAATCTGGAACGGTATATGCATTAGTGACATCATTCAGTCTGATATTCGATCTGTACATACCACAAATAACCAGGCTTAAGATGCGTACAAAAACAAGATCTGCCCTCACATTTTATTTTGTGTTTTTAGGAGCTGGCAGTCAAGAATGAAAGTGGCCTGAGTGACAACCCCTTGAAGATTTCGTGGATTGAAGGACAGCCCGAGGTTATTGCTCCCGCAACTCAACCAGACCTGTTCATGTCTGCGCAGGTATAACCCGAGAATGCATTGCCGTAATTCCCCTCCTCTCTCATTAAGCATGTTGGTCCTATGTTACAAAATCTTCCCATGTACACAGCTTCCAACACAAATGCTATTGTCTAAACACTGTCCCAGTCCCAGAGAGAGAGGTATGTAAACCTCGTGAGGTTTTATTTTAGTATCAGTGGTGCAAATATTCCTCCAGTGCTTTTACTCCCCCCATCTGGCCCAGAACAATGTGTTTGGTTAAATGGATCTTGGTTTATTTGCTTTGGAGTGGCGAGGCGCTGGACCGGCATTGGCCCACAGCCTCTGGTCGGGACGCTCATTAACAGGTCTGACCTGGGAGACCCCAGGAATGCTGAGTTTCACATAGCAACCCAGAAAACGCTGTGTGCAATAATGGTAGCCTGGCACGTCAGACTGACTTTTTTAAAAAAAAAATTTTTTAGCATTTTGATTATGGTGAGTTTAACATCTCTGCAAGTTTTAGGGGGGTATGTGGTTTCTCTTTTTGAATTTGGAAAATGTAAGGCCAAAAGTTTCCTGCAGCTGAAAGATGGCTTTATTGTGAAAAGTTATCTTGAAAAATTTTCCCAGAGATGTGTTGCCTCTTGTGATTTTGTAAATCACAGTAGTTGTATTGCAGTCTCTCTTTTTTTTTTAAATTCATTCTGCACGCCTAATATTTTGTATTTTGCTGCCATTACGCATGCAGACACCAAAGGCCCATTAACTCTTTTCCCATCCAAGGATAATCTCATTTCAGCCCATATCCACAGAGAATCTACAGAGTTTTTCTTTATGATTCGATTAGTATGAAGTAATGCTTTTTTTCCCCCACAGTGTCAGTGTCCATTTTTCTTCTCCTACATGGAGATCTTTACCTATGAGAGATTACAGATCAGTCAACACTTTCTGTCCACTTATGTGTCTCCAGAGCTGCTGCTGAACTGGGTTTCACCCCTTCAGCCCAATGCTGTGTCTCAGACCCCCTCGACAAGGCTATGTGAGACTCAGCCTGCATGCTGGGACTTGTCATACTAATCTCTTTAAATGTTATTATGGTAACCCAGTTTGCCTTACAAAGCTGATTGCTCCATCTTTTTTTATGTCCTGCCCCCGAGAATGAAAACAATACTATGGCTCAGTGATTTTCACATTAGTTCTCAGTGAGAATACTATTCACCAAAGAGGCCCCACATGACATAATGATTCAACCAGTGTAGATTTTGGTAATGTTGTTCCACATCTGGTCTGGGGTCAGCGGACATGGGGGGCATTGGAGAAAGTAGAGATAGAGGTAATAAGAAGCCGGAGTCTTGGAGGTCCTTCTCATCACATCGTTATCTGACATCTAAAAATCAGATACCTCTCCTGTCATCGGAGCGCAGTTTCTTCCCCACACCAACTGGCTGAAATTTAATAGGAGCAGCTTGGGTGAAGACTGGCTTCTTTAAACTTATCAATCCAAATATTCTGCTCAGAGGGTCAGGGTCTCACTGCAGGGAGCTAAAAGACACACGGATGACTTCAGATTTAAGTTCCAGCCCTGCCATGCTAGTAAATTAATCTGGGGCCAGTGTTAAGGGTACATATCCTAAACTTCTACAGATTGAAAACACAAACTGATGTCAAAAAGCAGACAAAGGATTTGTACGCCACACTGACAGCTGCCAGCAAATTTAACAAATGCACATGTTGAGATTTTAGCCAGGCATTGTCAGATAGCCATCACGAAGCAGATCATCATATATGCTAGACACAAACACATTCATCACTCCACTCAGGTGGTTGTGAGTGATTGAAGTTAAGAAATTACATTTTCTGAGATCTGTCTGTACAGTGTGCCGATCCTTTGCGAATGGCCTAATGGATTGGAGCCACAGATTCTCTCTGCAGACCCCCCTTAGTGTCTAGAGAACTTGAACATTACTTACAATGCCACGTTGTGTTAGATTTTCAGTTCTCTCACAGACAGACACTGAGGAGGAGACCTGTTGAACTGTCAGCTCTGTTTCTGTTCTTCTTGTCCAGAAAAGTGATATGACATGATTTATAAGCGTTCCCCACTGTCTGCATTCTCACCATGGATATTAAAATTTCAAAATAGGACGGCATCTTCCACACTGAGTGGAATTGCTCCCCATGCCCCTGACTCAATTCAAAGCCCTCCTTTGGGAAAGGATCTAGTTTCATCTGCAGACTGTTTCTTTGTTGAGACTTTACCCTTTGACATAATAAACTGTCAGAGTGAAAGATTGGGTAACTCCGCTGCAGTTGCAAATCTCAGTGAATCCATAAAGAGTCATCACGCCCAAATGAACCGAAGTAAAGATAATAAACAGGTGTTTTATATTAATTGTGGGCTGTGTGGTTTCAGAAACAGCGCTCAGCTCAGACACTGTACATGTAAATGCAGTGTTTAATGGGATCTGTAAATTGTCACTGAATCTGAATATGATTTCATGTGTGGCTGGCTTTATGGATTCCACAGAGTCTGATTTATGATTCATATCTCACCTCCCAGACTGTCCCGGACATGGAATCTCTATCTAACCATCTGCCGGACATAATGTTGGAGTCTCCGTTGTTATAACAGCATCGTTAATCACTGTGTCGTGATTCATGGTTTATTGCGTAGTTTAGCTTCCCATATTATTTAAAGTGAATCCATTGTAAAGGATTTAAATTTGAGCTTTCCATGCCTGCTTCTTCCATCTAGAGAGGTTATCACAGGCTTGTCACGACACAAACCAGATGCAGCAGATCAGCTATTCTGGGATTGTTTTTCCAGCCTGCAGGTTTGCCAATGCTTGAAAAGGTGCACTCTCACCTAAAATAGCCCACAAGGCTGGGAGAGATGTACTGTATGGGGCCATGCAGTCGGCATAATCAACCCTGGTCTGACCCCACTTTCTGAAAGGAGATAACAGGCCGGTCCTCTAGGTAGGAGACCACTGTGGCCCAAAAAGAGGAATTATTGGAATAATTATTGTTATTATTAGTTTTGACCTGATACTCAAAGCTGAATATACTAGAGACTGCCAGTGTGCCTCATAATATATGAAGTTTGTGCCATTTCTGATTTATTGTCTACATCTAAAGAACAGAAAACCAACAAACAGGCTGGTTTAAGATGGGTTGAAACATAAACCTTTGTTTTTTTCCAGTTTTCTCTCTGATTTGTCTGGTTTGATTGAGGTGTGGTCAGAATCTCAAGATGATTGTGTTTTGCGCCCAAATTATGCGTATCATGAGAAAGCTCAGCTGCGTAGAGTGGCTTGACCCTAACTGTCTATACGCTGGTTATACATCCTGACATGAAACAGACAGTCTAAACAATATTGGTTTCAAAAAAATCCCCTTTTGTGTGAGAACCGATGTCAAACCATGTAGCATATTTTCAGCAGCATCAGGTTGTACTGGGCGATGCAGTTAGAGTAGAAGGACACATCTCTTATTTGCCAAAACAATATTAGTTTTTTAGTTAGTACCTGACAAAAGAAATAAGTCGTAAGAGCCACTCTTTAGTGAGATGACAGGGTTTCTTGGTATTCTTTTTGACAGCAAATTTAGATTTTTTTGAGGGAGAGAAGTGGTACCAGATGTGATTGGGATACTTCACAGCTTGGCCTGTTTGCGCAGTGCAGACAAGATAATTTGTCTTCAATTACAGGCCCTTTCTTCTCACATCAGTCATGCAGCTGAACACTTGTTGAGTTTAACTTAATGCGATTCTTTACACTGAGAGATCAGAGTGGCCAAGGACTCTTGTCTGCAAGAAGGCTTTTTCCAGACAAAAAAAAAGTATGGTCATAATAATGAAAAAGGATGGGGTTTACATAGTACGCGTATGGTTTTCTGGCTAGAGTACACAAAATACCCATATTGGTTGGTGTTTGCTTTTCTAATACTGTTTTTATACTCTAAAGTTTTTCACCCTCAGTAGCTAAATAACTTGTGTTCTTAGATTTTCTCCGATATTAAAAAATCTTCTTTTCCCTTGTAAAGAAATTAGGCTTTGGATGTTGTGGCAGAAAGGTGAACAAAGCCCAGTATAAAGTCTGTGTAACTGAAAGGCTGCTTGTCCTGCTTATCTGGAATAAATAACCTCTATAGAAAAGGCCGACAAATTGCAGACACACCTCTGTTAGTCATTGAATGTCACCTCTTTGTGACAAAGGTGTGCCTCAGAACAAGTCCAGTTCACTGGAACCCACTGTATTTGTGTCTTAACATTGAATCCTGCTTGACATGCCTGTGTGTCTCTCCACCTTGAAATTATATTGTGCTTGTAGTTGGGTTGTATAATCCAAGGCTATAATTTCTCAAGAAACTGTCAGATGTACTTGACTGACAAGGCTTATTGCCTCCTCGTTGGCTGCCAACTGCCAAATGTTTGTCCATCATGGTGCGTTAAAAAAAAAATAAAAAAAAATCTCATATTAGCTCTCCTAAAATGTTAACACAGGCAGTTGTATCCACAAAACCACCAATCGTGCAACTTTTTGAAGGTTATTTTACTTTGCTTCATCAAAATACAAAACAGTACATTTTTCAATGCAAAAAAGGTTTCACAATAAGTTGTTGTCATGACATACACATAAGAAAAAGTGGCAGTGATATCCAGTTTAAAATTAGATATGCAGAAATAGATGCACAGTGCGGACATACCCACAAACACTGCTGTTTTTGTTTTGACATAACATAGTATTCTAAATCTATTGCTAGAAGCGAGATACTTGTGGTTCTCGCACTTTGCAGCGTGACCCATGGGGGAACTTAGGAATTCAACTGTTTCTCGTTTTGCCCCACAGCTCCTCCTGGCAACCTCCCAACTTAGGCACAGACTGAGGCTCTGTCCTGGCTCTCTCCTCTCCAGACCTGAGGAAAGTGCACCTCAATTGTCTGCACACTTCTCAGATTGACTATGCGTGCTCACATGTACATGCGTGCGTGTCTCCCCTGTACTTGTGTGCCAGTATATATGAGATGCAAGCACGTATTTTTCACGTGTCTTGGGGGTCTGTTTGTTCATAAGGTAGTGTTTAAACCCTCATCAGGACTTCTGCTGCAGTAATGGCTGTCTCTGTTCCTCCTCCCTCGACACCCCCTGCATATGTGGAAGTATCACGTTACCCTTTACCACTTTCCCTTCTCGTGTGCCACTCACCAGAGCATCAGACGTCTGATTTGCAGCTAAGAAAACAGCCCGCGCTGGCTTTTTTTTTTTTTTTTCTCCTGAGGTCTTGGACCTGTGGCCTGGCTTGGTCTGCAGCCCAAGCTGCCACTACTGGCTGGCCTTTATTGGAAGCAGAGCTAAGTGTTTGTTTTCACTGCATTGTTGAGAATGAGAGATGGGGGGTACCTTGGTCTACCTTTGAGTGGGGCCTCTGAGATGCGTGCGGAGGAAAAATTGCCCTCTGCACACAATAGATTGGCAAGCACGCCAAGAGCCAAGACATCGCAGCTCGAGGACCTTGGATTCCAGCCGCAGCTTTTCTTTTCTTAAACACAACACTCTTAAGTCTTACCAGCCGTCTACAGTGCTGTGCCGTGTGGTTTGGAGGATTACAATAGCAAAGGAGGGAAGTACAAGTAGGTAGAAATGTCCACCTTGGAGTTTGACATCAGACAGAAATCAATTATTTACCTGAACATCATATCCGCCTCTGCAAGGGGTGAATCTTAGGTGAACATTAACTTTGTGTACTTGTCCTTGCCCATTCAGAGTTAATATTTACTTATTAAAAAATGCCGTGGGCTGCACAATTTCTGGTGCTCTATAAGAAATAAGATCCTCCTCTAGAAATGTCTGGTTAAAAAAATGAACATTTTTATTTAAATACTGAAAAAAGACAGACATTTCCATTCTGTGTTTCGGTCTTTTCAGTGTAGTAGTTTACCAACATCAAAAGTTCTCTCCAAAGGTTGAATGCCCATACCTGTAACCAAGGGATCATAAAATCAGATAGCTTAAGTTTCTTTGTTCACTTGAGGATATTAGTATGTCTGTAAAGAAGAGATGAGTTGCACAGAACAGTTTGTGTTGGATCTCGTCTCCACAGTATCGCCCTCCTGGAACATTTGGCCACTGTCTTGTCTAGTTGTAGTTTTTGTCCATCACCTGGAGAACATCATCCAGGATTGAAGGGCCCAGGTCGAGGCTAAAGGAAAAGCCACTGTCCTCATCTTTTTGCGGTCCCGCAATTGTGTCACAGGCATCTGTATCCTTGTCTGAACTCAGGCTGCCCCATCCGGTTCTGTGAGTCTGACTGGAAGCAACACTATTCACTCTTTGGTACCCATCGCCATCCTCCTCCTTTTCCATCTCTTCATCTCCTCCATCGCTGTCCAGAAGTGGCATGGAGCTGCATTTTTTTCTCTTCTGGGATGCATTGTGCAGGTGGCTAGCGTTCCAGTCGGGGCTCTCTGAACCCTCTGCCTCATCCAGGTTCAGGCGTGGCGGCTTAGGTGGTGGCGAGCAGGCTAGGAAGAGATTCTGCTCACTCTGGGAGCTTTGTAGAAGCAGACCGTGGCCCATTTTTAAGAAGGAAAGGTCTCCGAAGCTGTCTGTATGGGCATCGTTTCCAATGTGTGAGATGTGGCGGAAATCAGCCAGTGGAAGGCTGATCATGTTGACAGACAGCACCTCCCTGCGCTTCCTGCTGGGCCAACGACCAGAGGAAGGCTTTCTGTACAGTGATGTTCTCAGTGGCATCCTGGCAGATCTTAAATAGAATTAAATCTTTCTGTATATCCTCAAGTGTCTTTGTATCCTGTCCTTTGATGATGAATCCTTAGGAAACGGAGAAGCTTAAAGGCATAATGTCACCTGCAAAAGAACAAAAGATATGAGAAATTCTAATTTAGCAAATGATCCCAATTTTCTTATGAAGGTAATCTTGCATCAGCACTGCATTATAAATCAGTTTGTTATCATTCCCTCTCTTCTCGCTAGAATATAGAGCAGGTCCATGCTGTGCTTGTCATGAAATTCAGCTCCAGATGTAAGTATTGGACTGCATCTGTCGGCTCCATGTGACTCGGCAGCCATTGTTTAGAGATTGCACCTGCTGCCCTCAATTTTGATTGAATGAAATTCAGCATTATTTGGCAGCTTGTTCCAACAATGCTTTGAAGCTTTCATTTCTAAATATTTGCTTTTCAAATCCCAGCTATTCCCATAAACGGAGGTGCGGTCTGCCGCCTATCCTCTCAAAGAAAGTCTATTAGCCTACATAAGACTTCCAGCAACAAAGGCAACAAAACGCAGATTACCAAATGGTTTTTACCGTAACTTCTGTCAGAAATCAAGATGATGATGAAGTTCACTTTGGAACACATGTTTAGGATTTTGTGCAAAATACAAATAGCTGGAAAGCAGTCCCTATATTTTGCTCTTGTGAATTTATGTAGTGTCTCTGGGGGAAGTTCATAAAATTCAATATTTTTGTTCCATAAATAACACCACACTGTCGGTATTATATTTCAAAATATTTGTTTTATTTTGTAATGTATTTTGGAGATTTTAGATTTTTATTATTTCCCTTCCACCAACAAAACTTAAAAGGGAAGATCTTAGTCAAAATGAAAACCACACTGTATCACTTAAAATGAACGTCAGACTTTTTCAAAAAAGAAAACTAATTTGTGTTCCGTGACCTGCAATCATTTTATTGAGTAAAACAGAGCTCGGTTCATCAACGCTGGCACGTTGATTAGATAATCAGCTCAGTGTCTGTGATTTAACGTTCTCCCGAACAGCTTTGCCCACATAATATCTGTGTTCGTGACTTGAAACACTCACTCTGTAAATTTGTAAGCCACTACAGCAAACAGGTTTTGTTGCCCTGTAAAGGTTTTACCGGCACTTTAGTAGCAGCGGGAGATTGGAGAGCATGGACACAACAGCATTCCTTTCCAAATATGTCAGTTTGGCCAAGGAGGAGTCCTAGGATCTCAGCCATGAGCATCATTTTAGGAAAGTCCTCATGGCCAAGTAAAAATTAAAGAAGCCCATTAAAACAGATTGGCCAAGAAACTTTCTTTAAATTATCTTTGTCGGTGCTGCCAGTAGTGAACCAGCTTTGAGACAGATTAGGAGTCGGTCTGATGAACTTTAACCACAAGTTAAAAGTAATTGATCTGCAGATTATTTTTCTCATGCAGTTGTTTGTTTAGTAGGTTATAAAACAATAGAAAAGATCAAGGTTGATTAGTTCATTCTTACCTGTTCTGCTGAGGAAACGCAGGATATTCGAATCCCACACATGCACACACGTCTCTGTCAGGAAACTAGGCAGCTTCTACCTGCACACCCTGAAAAACTCTTCCTTGACATGATCGGGCTTGTTCCGCAGTTGCAGAGGAGACTTCGTTGTACAGCCTTGAAAGAGAGACACAGTCGGTTGAAACTGTGTCACCTTTTCCATGGAATCGTAGCATGTAACTGTTAGCGTTTCTTACCTTTGTCTATGCTATTTCTTAGGTGAGTGCTGTCAGTCGCTCGTTGGACATTTGAGCCTTGGTTTTTTTGCTAATCCTTCCCAGTGTAAACCCCGTCTTGTATTGTAGAGCTCTCCAGGTGTGTTGCCAGGGTGAATGTCTTCTTCTGAGATAAGCCAGGTGAGGTCAGAGTACAAGAGCATTAAGGCATCCAGGTGGAGCCTCCAACCTTGTTTCCTTTTCCCAGTCTTTATTTGCAGTCGTCCCACTTTAGAACGGCTGCCAGCCATCAGATGATATCATCCTGGTTGTGGTGTGAGTCGACCTTTTAGTCATACGTGTTAAACTAACTCCTGCCGGTTGATTGGCTGCAGCCATTACCTGCGAGACAGTGGGTGCAAAGCAGGAGCCACTGATTTCATTCCTGTGTTATTGAGAAAGGCCGAAATGTGGATGAGCGGGCAGCAGGTTGTGTTTAAGAGTGTGTGTGTTTCATAGGATTCGTGCTCGCGTCTAAAAGGAAGTCATAGTCTGTGAGCAAACAGGTCAGTCACCAAGAGGAGGGGGGTCAACTGATCTCTAATCTCCATGTCATTGTCCCTCTGCTCTGCTGATTTCCTGATTTCCTGCTTACTGTTGGCTTGTCTAAAGCCCCGGAGTCCAGCCTACTCCACAGGCCCTTCTGCCTGACTGGAGGCCTATAGTGTCTCTATGTAATCAAAGCACACTATCGCACGCAGACATGTATGTACAGGCACGCCGGGTTGCACAAGGGAAATAGCTTGTTGCACTTCCAATTCTCACGCCTACAGCTTGTTGTCTTTGCCCTTGGAATGCTACAGCAACATAGTAATGAAAATTGTGTCAGACGGCAAACTTTTTCACTCTGTTTAATTTGTTTTGTGCTAAAACTGGCAGGATCTTTTGGTACTGAACTATTTAATCTTCTACAACCTGTGTTTCTGTGTTTTTATAAGGAATTCACAAAATTAAGCTCTAATCTGATAATGCCCGGCAGAGAAGGGGACACAGCCGTGGATCTCTTTGTCCAGAGTCTCAATGCCTCTCCCTGTTCACTGAACTTAAAAAATGCAGGGTGTGAAGGAAGTGGACAAACGGCACTGCTCCTCCAGTCCTTTCAAATTGATCCAATAAACAACAGGCATGCCGCCCGATCCTCTCATGTTCTCCTGCTCGGCTCTCCAGCGCCAGAAACCGTCTGGAAGACCAGACACAATTACTCACGCAAATGAAATTATCATAACATTTACTCAAGACTGAAACAGAACATTTCTGAACATTTCTCTTCTGAGAAAGCCCCTCCTCCTTCCACCTACAACCGCAAAGCTGCTTTCATGCTACGAGACAATCAGGGAGAATAGCTTGTGTTATCTGCGGTATTTGGGAATGACCTCACAAGACCTGCCGTCTGACCAAAGTTCGGCTCTCTCTGTTAGTTGTGCTGTCATGCTATGTAGCCTCTGGGCTGATGCGTTTAGCCCTAGCTGGATTTCTGTCTAAGCCTCTCTTCTAAGGCCTGACCATAGCGGGCAGTGTGGTTTGATGCTGCTATGCTGGGCCTGAAATCTGGGATGCTGCGTGTTTTTGTTGTTGCAGGATAAAAAGTGTTTCCAGATATTGCTTTGACTGGCGCTAGAAGCCCAAACTGAGGCTTTGTTGGATATTCTTCTGGCCCTTTGTTGTGTGTTCTCCAGCTTCCGCCGTATCAAGGCCCTTAGACAGCCAGCATTTAGACTAGATTTACAGCAAGGACTGTCTGATTCTTTTATATGAAAAACATTTTTCGATTATGAGAGACATAGGACACATTGTACTGCACTGGATAGCCAGAGTATGAAAAGCACAGGACTAGACAGTGAATTCCTTGCTTAAAATTGGGCCGCACTACTCTATCTGTATCTGTCACTGAAACAGTCTCTAGTAGCTTTTCAGGGCCCTTTGTGGTGAGTGCATCCAAATTTGAATTTGTCATCATCCTAACCATTGTCGTCACTGTTTGTCTCCAAAGTAATGACTCAGTGATGAGCGTTTTTGAAAGCGATCCAACAGAAATTTGGCAGTCTGGCTGCTCAGAGGAAGTGAGGACATGTGCATAACTGCCACATGACAGAGCTCTGACACCAGCCACAGTCCAGGTGTTATGTTATCTATACAGAGCGTAGACTCATTAACACATGGCAAAGCGTTCAGTAGCCTCTAATCAACTACATAAAGCCGCGTCAGGTCCGACCTAATAAGGAGATGAATAGGCTGGGTAATGAATAGAGGGATATAAGAGAAATGTCTGATGAGGTAACGTTTATTGATGCCAAATACTATAAGACTAGAAAACAGCTTAATTATTTAGATGTTATCTTGTAGAGAAATGTGTCATAGTGCTTGTTTTTTTGCATTCTAGGAACGTTCTATATTGTTAAACATTTTAAAATTGAGGACTTAACACAGAATCCAGCACCTTCTGTTTTTCTATCAGACACATTCGGATTTTTAAGAGGAATTCTAGCGGGCTACAGGCGTAAAATACATATCATGGAACTGCAGTATCCTGCCTTTGAACTTCTGCTCTCGTTCTTAACTGTCCAATGCAGGCGAAATTACCCCCTACATTACATACATCTTATATAATGGTAATTTTGTGCTATTACAGAGAGAAATCCTGTACTTATTCTGATCTCTTTCTTGCGCCAACAGACACGCTGAACTCTCCGTTTAGTTGAAGGTGAATTAAGTTCAAATGTAAAGTCCATGTGCATAACTCATACTATTTCTTTCCAGTAAATGTGGGCGGTAGTGTAGGCTAGGAATGTACTGCTGTGTCTCCTGGCACTGAATCATTTGTAATTATAGGATCATGGTTGGGATATTTAGATAACTTAGAAGACCGGAGATGTGAGGTAAACAGTGTCTTTGTTCTGCACATTAAATAGATAAGGAACTGTGTTGATATGGGAACATGTAGAGTATGTACTATATATGCACAGAGCCTTTATTTGATTTTTATTTTTTTCTCCCCTCATAACGCCTCGACTCTTTCTGACATCTCCGAGGTTCGGACAGCATTCTTACCAGTCCTGTGGCCCCTTTTTCTGTTTTAATGGGAAATCTGTTGCAATCAGAGGGCTTTTCCCAGAAGGCCAGGATGTGAAAGACATCATTTTTGCTTCTACAGCAATGTTTTGTTGGATATTATAGAGGCCAAAGCCCCACATCTCCCTATTCTAGGATCCCTGAGCTCATCCATCATAAAGAGAAATGCCAGGGCACCAGGAGTTCAGGTCTGCGCTGCCATTTCTCTTTTCACTGTTTATTTCCCTTACTTGAACAGTTTCCAAAGGCGCTCTCCATTTCCGTCAAAGAGTTTTCTGTTCTGTCCAATGCCATGACCACGTACCACCGCATGCATACACATCCATGCCGTACACACACTTACTTTCAGGGCACCTCACACCCACTGCTGCCTTTTGTTTTGGTTCACTTTACCTTTGAATGTTAATGGCTGACTCTGCAGTCCACACGCAACTACCACTAACTTCCTTCAGATAGTATGTTGCCTTCACATCTGATAATACGACAGATCTGCATTTTATTCTCTTTGTTTTATTAACAAGCTTTAGAAATCAGCTTTGTATGTCTGTCATTACTGAAAAAGATTTTGATTTTTTACTCCTATTTTTCTATTGCTGCTTCACTTCCTAGCATAGTTTCAAAGATGTCTGTCAATTCTGCAGCACGCATGTAAAATAATTGTCCCAATCAGTGAACTGTAAATGTATTCACTTGGACTAAATCTGCAGGTTTTTCAGGCACATGGCTCTTGCTGTCAAATAAAAGGAGGTTTTGTCTCGGGAGCTCCATTGAAAAACCAGATGTTCGCAGGACACGTGCATGTAAAGGGTTAAATGCAGGAAGTCGATTTGTGCCTTAATCTCTACGTAGTGTTTGTTTTTCACTAACAAAAACAGCATAATAGACCAGACCTTTTGGGTTTTATGTCTGCTGGCTCTCATAATGAATGATGATTATTCCTGTACCGTTTACAAAGCTTGAGTTTTGTCTGCGGAGGAATTTCACCTTGGCTGCAGCGTTGCATGTGCTGTACCCCTGTTTGTTTGAGTTAGCAGGAGCACACACATATGTACACACACACACACACACTGGCACACAAATGATCTCTAAATAAGTGTTCGCTTCTCATAAATCACCTACTCCATAGCTCAGTGACACACACAGACATATAGAAACACGCACTACGCCACCACACGCGCTCCAGATAAATAGTTCCTTGATTAACTTCACCAGAGTGCATTAGAGGCAGAAATGTTATTCTGGACCACAGAGTTGGACATTTCATTTCTTCTCTTGGCAGCAAATATCTGTTCTTGGCTCAGCGACCATGTAGTTAAGAGATATCTAAGGCTGATGGTGTTAATGAGTAATCCACTTATCAAATGCTAAACGGTTACCCCGCCGGCTGCGAGGTTAAGACACACAAAACATGAAAATCAACTGCTTTAAAAGTTACTATAATGTAAATTCTGCATTAGAATACTTTTATCAGCCAACAGGCATCGTTAAAACAGATGTTGTGTGAGAGTTGTGGACATTAAGCTTTTTACTGTCCACTAAAAGACTTTTATTATTTTTTTTTTCTGCTACTTTCCTCTTTTATCAGGTTTATGCACAAGCATGTGTTTGTTACCTCCACCAAGGAGGTTACATTTTCCTCCATGTCCGTTTGTTTAGTCGGTCGGTTGGTTGGTTGGTCAGCAGGATTTCACTGAAAACTACTGAACAGTTTTTCCACCACACTTGGATGGAGGATGGCTTTTGGCCCAGAATAGACCACAATCACTGTGCAGATTCGGATAAAGAGACGGATCCAGGAATTAAAAAAAAAAAAAAAGTTCTCCTTTACATCACGAGATGGGAAGCTTCCACGACACAATAGAGATTATAATTCCATCTCCATTATTCTGTTTCACTACTAGTTGCTCACAGATCCTTCTGGTATGTAGAATTTTTCTTTTTTTTGCTCCTAACTCGTGCTGCTACTTTTTGTGTTGTTGTGTGTGTCCACACACTTTTTTTAGAGGAAGAAATCCCTTCTTTTGCTTGTGATAATTGGCTAGAAAAAAAGGCCTTGCTGTCTCGTGTCATAGCCGCCACAGTCCACGCGCTTACTTATTTTTCTCACATAGCCGCTCACTCATGCTCACATACTCACACACAAGCACACATAAAGGAGTGGTGTAATGCGCAGCTGATCCGACAACTTGTGCTGGGAGAACACAGTGGCCACCTGCGCTGCGAGATGCCTCCTGCTGTGTGTGGGATGGAGTGTGCGTGCGTGCGTGTGTGTGTTTTACACCGCGTGACTCACAGCATTGGTGGTACTCATGATGTCATTGCTGGCCTGGGGTCAGACTCGGGTGTGCTGCTTTGGAGGCCCCAGCCTGATGTCACGTAGCTAATCCTCCGGCTTGTTTGTGTGTCTGTGTGTGTGTTTTACTACCATCCTACCTCTGCAGTGGCCTTGTTTCCTCATCCTCTTGGCTTCTTACGGGGGCCTTATTGTTTGTGTTCTGTGGTTTCCTACGCACCCTGGGCCCCTGCATTACTGCAACACACACGCACTCACAGGCATGAATACATACACACACAAGTGTTTAGTTACAGAGTGATGCACTGGCTAAACATGTACATTGGAAGTTAACACCCGAGGCAAGGAAACATCCCTCATCCTGAGAAGAAATGCGTCATGCTGCCCATAAAGCACCTGTTAACGCTCAGAATTCCCCTACATCATTAGCCCGGTACAGTCCACCCGTGACCACGCTGGGCAGAGAGCAGGTCAGACTGATTCTGACATATTTCTTAGGTGCACTTTGGTGTCGCGGCCAGTAGAGGGCAGGGCAGAGCGGAGATGCCTATGCTGAGAAAGAGGGAGAATTTCCAGCAGCATGCTTGTATACTTGCTTGTGTTTTGTTTAATTTGAAGATGCGAGAGTTGTTTATTTACCTAATCGCGTTCGCGTGATATTTCAGAGTTACGTGTCAGACGAGGGCTTGAGCTCACATTACTGGAATGATAATAGCAGCTTTCCTGAATCCAGAGGCGGGGTGGCGGAGCAGGATGGAGGGGGGGCTAACTTCCCCTCACCGACCCTATCCTCTCTTCTTCCTCCATATTTACCCTCTTTCTCTCAGCACATGGATGCTGGAGTCCCCGTGATATTTTCCAGATGCTCAATGCGAGCGCATTGACAAAAACCTACCTCTCCTCCTCCAGTCGCCCTTGCTTGCTCTCTCCCAGTCCTTCATGTGCACACACACACTCACTCACTCTCTCCTGCAGCTCACCGTCTTGTTAAAGAGACACTTCCTTGGCCCAGCAGACTTCCTGGATATAATCCTGTGAAACCATGGCTAACTCTCTCCCCATCTAAATAGGGCAAGGGTCTCTGTATGTACATTATATACCTACATGTCTGCACATATAAGCATCATCCTAGGTGCATATCTTATGTCTCTTGTTTCTTTAGAGTTTCTGTTCTTGTGTGGTGTGTGTGTGTGTGTTGCCGGCCCGTGTGTGTGTGGCATTTGTGACCGCACAGATCGCGACCTGAGTGTGTGTAAGTAGTCCTGGCCTGTGTTCCACCCTGCTTGATTAGCCATTAGCCACTGGCTGCCCTCTCTCTGATTCCTCCCACAGTAAGAGTACCTCTTGCCGTCATCAGCCAAGCCCAAGTGCTTCAAAGAAATCACTTATACAAACACACACACACACACACACACACACACACACACACACAAACACACACACACACACACACACACACACACACACACACACACACAGAGTGTGTGACTGCCAGGTTTAATCCCAGTCCTCCATTTGGGGTTTGATGACCACAGTCGGCAGAATTACCCTGTCACAGTTGCTCCGTGGTCTGCTGTCTCATACATGTTCGGCCTGTCGTCATGCTGATGGCAACTGAGATGAGAGCGTCCGTCCGAGTCCACCTCTCCTCCTTTGTGCACCCACAGGCCCGGTTGTGAAAGCAAACACACAGCGGACGGAGTCTATGGTGTCATTCGCTCCGTGCTCTGCCCCAAGTCGCTGCTGTCATGATTTCAAATATAGACATGCTTGACTTCCCTGTGACTCCCTGCCAGCATAATGACTCGCTAGACATGTTCCTTAAACATCGATTAAAAGGGCCATTCCGCTGGTTTTACACGTCAAGCTCAGTTTACTCGTCAGCCGAATACAGCCGGTAATGATGTCATCAAGGTTATCTTGGATTTGGCTCGGGGCCACAAATGTCAAACAGAAAATCTGCTTACAAAGGACTGAAGATACTAATAAGGAGCTGAGATGTTTACCAGGCTTGGTATTGTTGGTTGACCCATTGTTAGGACTAAACTTAGTATATTTCTGCCTCTTAGATTTTGACAATTATTCTTAAATCTTTTTGTTTGGAAATCAGGAAAAATAAGCAATTCTGGGGCTCATACTCACCTTACTTACCTAGAAAGTACAGATTGGGACTAAAGATTATTATAACATGTACTTTCAGATGATGTGCAGTCTTCCACATTATAATAATGTCTGTGTTATTTGGTTTGACACTGTGTGCTCGTCTCTTTCCTGTAGAGTGCCCTGACGAATGAGCGCGACTACGAGAGCGTGGTGATGATGAAGATGAGGCAGGCTGCGGAGCGACAGAAACTCATAGAACAAATGCAGAGAGAAGATGAAGAGGATGCTGCCCACTCATAGCACAGCAGGAGCCAGCTCGGTACCAGCCTGCAACTATTAAATCAATACCTGTTTCAGGCTTTAGTTTCATAAAGCCTCTCAAGTGTTTTCTTATTTTTTTGTATGCATGAAACTATAAGGCAAAATAAATCTTTTTAATGACTACAGTTCTTTCGAGTCTGTGGTTTTAATCAGTGTGTTGTGTGTTTTCCTTTTGCTGAGAATGAAGGATGATTGAGGGAGAAACAGAGTAGAGAAGACGTGAGGGCTCCCGCTGGATTCAGTGTTTCAGCTGTGTGGTCCCTGAGGTAGGAATCCTTATGCTCAGGCTGCAGGGATGAATCAGTACTGCACACCACCATGATATTCTGATAACTTATGACAGACTGATATGTGAATTGAAAAAATGAAATCAGAATGTATTAAATAACATTGTTGCATTGTCATTTTTCTGTTGATTTTGGGGCTAAAAGGAAAACAAGTGCAATACATTTTAACACAACACTCAGTTTATCAAGAATATTGCATCCTTTAAATCTCGGGTGAGTATTTGATATTTTTTTCACTGTGTTGTAAAAGAGCCAGACGAGATTTGCCGTGCAACACCACACATAATCAAAAGGGTTTAATGATGAAATTTGCATTTGTCAGACCTTGTCTGGTGAGCTGCAACAAGTCATTACCTCATTTTTTGTAGCCCACTCGGAGTAATGTAATGTAGCTGTTCCCTTCTGTTGCCTGCATTCATAATTAGTCACTCTGAAATGAGTTTGAGTGTTTGTAGCAATCCAAACCACAGACCGTGCAAAGTGACTACGTGGAAATCATTTCTCCCTCATGTTGAAATAGAAATTAGGCCGAACAGAAATGCACGGGAGACTTTTATGGGAATTTTTTTGCGGCCTTTTGTAATTTAAAAGTGAACACGCTGCTGGTTTAGATGGAATCTGGGTCTTCTGGACTGCTTTGTCTATCATCTCAAGGGGTCCTAAAATAAATCTGCGAGGTTAGAGGATGATTGAAGGGAGAATAAAGAAAGAAATTCCAAAAATGGTAGGACACTCCACAGGTGAACACATTCATTGGTGACAGGTGACAGTATCATGATTGGGTATTGGAAACACTGGAAAGGGGATTGGAAACACTTCCTAAAATCTTTGTTGGTACTTCATCGGCAAATGATTGCATTTCGCTTTATTTACACAGTTTCTGCAGTTGGGAGGTATTGATCAGCGATATCTAATAGAAAAAAGACCATTTGTCAACTAAAAAGCATTTTTTCTTTTCAACCTGGGGAAACTTTTAATTTTCTTGGTGTGAGCTAGATCAGTCTGTCATGTCAGTCTGCTCATGAGGAAGCTGGAGCCAGGAGCAGATTAGTTTATCCTAGCTTAATGACTGGAAAAATGGGGGGAACGGATAGATTTGCTTTGTCCAAAGAGACGAAAAAAATTTAAAACACCTTTAGATCTCACTGCTAATGACCATATTTTATCATGTTTGTTTACACTCGGAACTGCTGTCTTGTGGTGGAAACTGCTCGTTGGTTTATGTTAGCAGACTCCATTTCTAAACTAATGCCGGCTACTGCTGCTCTCTGTTAGTGGAGCAGAGAGAGGCGCTGAGACGAGGCACCGGAGAAACGTGCGTAAGGTCACATCGTCTGGACTAATGCGGAGAGCCACAGTCCGGCAGCACTCAGACATTAAACAAATCAGGCTTGTTCAGGCAACTAGGAGAGTCATTTTTCACTTTAATTTACATTCTGCTCGCATGTGGCCAATCAGTAACTGATTAATACATGTTAATTGATGCAAATTGTTACACAGATTCCTTTTAATCTGAA
Source organism: Acanthopagrus latus (assembly GCF_904848185.1). Lineage (NCBI taxonomy): Eukaryota > Metazoa > Chordata > Actinopteri > Spariformes > Sparidae > Acanthopagrus > Acanthopagrus latus. The sequence goes on along the minus strand of NC_051054.1, from coordinate 15,517,949 downwards.
TGAAACCCAAACATATAAACAGCACATTACGGGTGTTTACAGAGAGTTAGGTGGTGAACTACTTTCTGGCAGGGAGAGGTGACTTTCTGGAGCCTTGTTGTCACTGCTAGGTTCTCAGGCAACTAGCGAGGACTCCGTCCAGAAAGTTGTCTGGCACATAACCTCCTGTTTAACCGCCTCTGGCTCCGGCTTCAAATTGAGTGGACAGACGACCAAGTACTACCAGTCTTCCCATCTCACTTTTAGCAAGTAAGCAAATTGTTTTATTTTCTTTGAAAATGAAAGAACTGTTGGTTTAATCACCAACTGAAAGGCTTTAATTTATTCCCCCTCCTTTGTGCATAGTATTGCAAGCCAAGTTTTTGCAGCAATGGGTGGTGCTTGTTTTGGGGGCAACCTACCCACCTCAGTGTTTCCATTTCAAACGTGGACCGTGTCAGAAAAGGCCTTGGACCAGCTTAAAATGAAGAACATGCCACTTGCTTCACAAAAAAAAACAGTCTGTGTTCTCTCCTTTGATACTGACCTCGACGTGTTGCTCAAAGTTGAGCTGTTTTTGTCATGAGCTGTTTAACAATAGGCTTATGTAACAGATACCTAGAAGATGCTCTGAGTTGCTTATTTATGCTCTCTGAACACGCTACCACTTCGTGACCCACATTGAGTCAGACATTACAGTGCCAAACTGTTGCGGTGACAGTGAGTTTTGCAACGAGGTCCTCAGCTTGTGGAACATCTATCCATCCAAATAGTCTTATTTTCCTGTCCCTTGGGGGACTATGGCGTAATGGTGTGTCTGTATTTGTGGGCCTGTGCGGTGGCGCTGCTTTCTCCTGTCATTGTATTATTTAGGAGCCACATTGCAGCGCTGCAGCACATAACCCAGTCATCCATCTCTCGGCGAGTCAGCGGTGCCTCGCCGTGGCTCTGTTACACAATGTCCAGCTGTGGAAGTGGTGCGGTGCGGTGGGAGACATCTGCTCCTCTCCTCCTGCAAAATCCCCTCATCACATGGTTTTGTTTATGTGTAGCCTTTTTCACATCCCGGCAATGCGAAAAAAAAGAGCCCAGGAACACACAAACCCTGTCCAAATGACAACAGAGGAAATACAATTACAGGAAACACATTCACCACCAACCCTGCCCTGAGCCCACAGTGGCTTGCACTGCATGCGAAACCGGATGGGAGGATGAGCCTGATGAATGATCCCTCCTATCAGAGATTAGGCCTACAGCAGAGCCTCGAACGCTTCATCATCCCCTTTTTCTTACATTGACCCAAGTCAGACTTCGTCCTCTTGGTGTGTGCAAACACGTTCTTGGAATCTCCAGAGCTGGGAAGCACCAGCATTTTCTGATCATCAACGCGGAGGTGGAAGCTAAGTCATGTGTGAGGCAGCAGGACTGGTACGAGTTTGGCTCGGAGCTGGCTGGCAGAGTTTCTGGTTTGCGGGTTAGTGATCCGGGCTGGCCCCAGACATGCGCTGGCAGACCCGGGGCTGTAATGAAACCACCCAGTGTTTTCTGGCTCTCACAGGCAGACTCTTGCACTCTGCGTGCCCGCAGTACAAGTGCCTCATCTTTGGGAATGCAGCATCGTTGCAAGGTGCCGCCGAGCTGCGAGGGCTCTGTCACAGTCATGTTTTATGTGATGTTGTTTAATGTCTGTTTTATGGATTATTATGAAAAGACTCTATACTGTTCATGTGTTCCATTTAGTCTGTGGTTAATCTGATAACGATTTTAAATGGTTTTCTTTAATTAATAAGTACACTGGCACACCACATCATTACATCATTTAATCATGAGCATATGATACACTTACAAAAACATCCTTTCACAGTGCTCCAAGTACAAATCTGTCAAGCATACCGTTTCATTTACTTGGGTGAGGCCTTTTGCATGAACTGAATTTACAACCATTCCTTTAGTCCTATTGCCAAATGACATATAAACAGTACAAATGGCCCTCACTCCTTACACTTGGTCCCCACTTGTAAACAGCAAACAATATGGGAAAAGGGTCCAGTATAATCTTTGGAATGTAGTTCAATCTTCCCCTGATATTGGTAACCTGTCACTTACTGAAGGTAATCTGAAACCTTACCTCTGGGATAATCTCAGACTTGATTTATCCTTGACAAAGGGCTGATTTAGCAGCTGTCAGTGTGTTGAATGTAAGCAGTGAAGCAGATTATAAAAAAAGTTGGCCAAGTTCTTCATCACAATTAAGTCGTCATTTTTTAATTTTAGGCATTTTACAATTCTGCAAACCACGGATACGTTCAAATTTGTAATCATATCAACATTTCAAAAACACTCGTCGAATCGTGCTCACATTACATTTATATTAGGTATTCAGAGGGGATCCTGACAGCCGGGACATTTTCCAGCAATGTTTTAGTAACAAAACTTGATACTATTTTAAGAGAGGTGGGGAAAAATAAAGCCAAAAAACACGTTTTCCTTACCCTAGCCAAGTGGTTTCTGTGCCCAAACCAAGGCCGGCCATTGGTGCGTTTTCGATACATACAATTGAAAATTGAACACAAAGAAATGTAAACTTTCAACACATCTATGTTGTGCAGAAACATACATTGCCAACATTTCTTTTTCAGGTATTTTGGTACAGTCAACACTCTGATCACTCCGTCTCCTTGTGGAGGCACCACACCAGCGTCTGTCCCACCCCCGTCATCGTCAGCACGCGGAAGCCGATCTTCTCCAGCTTGTCCAACACCAGGCGAGGTGGGTCGTCCACATGGTACTCAGAGCTAAATGTGCATAAAAACAAAGTAAATTCACTTTCCACAGATGTGGGATTTCTCTGTCTTTCAGTAAACTTTGCTGGGAAAGTAGAATGCTGTTAATTGTTCTGGTGCTTGTTCACTTCCTTCCACACCTTGGTTCATTTCCCAGCAGCATCTGAATCAGATTGCCAATGACAACACTTCCCTGATCTGTATTCCATCAGCTCGAATGGTTTATTCTAAAATCTGCAGAGCAGCAGCCCTCCTCAGCCATGTGACCTGATCTCAGCTCTGTCGTCAATATATACATGCTTTTCTGCCAGAAATGAAAGAACCACCAGCGTTAAGTGCCTAAATATGGAAATATTGCCCGGTGCAAGCACATTTACAGCACACCTGGGAGTCGATTCGGCGTGTGTGAGGACAGTTTACACATAACAGTTGACTACTTGATCATATCAGGATAGAAGTTCTTCATCCTGTGGAGGGACTTTAAAGGTACAGTATCCTGTGGAGTTTTTTTGTTTACATTTGCTGTTTCTCAACAAAACACACTGTGTGTGTCTGTGAGACCCATTAAAGGGGTTACATTTATTCCCTTCCTCATAAAACCTTTTGAAGAGACAGTTTCTGGAATAATTTAAAATGAACATTGTTAACAAAATGTGCATGTTCCCAGTCTCTTCTGCCTTTGCTGTGATTAGCTTAGCTCAGACCCCTCTTAAAAACATTGTTTCACAGCTCTATGGTGAAAACTTCACAGCATGTACCTTTAAAGGGTGACATCTCAAATTGTCCACACTAAAGTGTGTCTTTTGTGGGTCCAGAGGAAGCTTCATGTAATCTAATTAATTGCATCCAGTGAGGTCACTCAGTGGCTAAAATGCATTGTGGGTAATGGGGATTAAAGGGCTGTTATTTGTGGTTCTGCTGTACATATTTTGATCATTTGATTTTAAACTGTCCATAATGAGTCCAACAGTGGTATAGGAGGGCAATATTTAAACCTGGTGCCACATTATCCACAATGCAATAACATAGTGATATCATTGGAGGTAAAAAAAGTATTTCTGGAGCCCCAAAAATAATCTTTATTCCTTTCTCACATATACACATACACACCGCAGTCCTGCCTTTAATTCTGTCACTTTGTAACATAACACTATGTCACCATGTCACACATTTGCACAATTTATTCCTGGAGGCACATACAAATCGATGATGGGTCAGGCACGAGTGAGCTGACCAATCAGAGGAGACTGGTTATGGGGAAGGTGGGCCTTGAAGAAACAGGAGCTACAGTGCTGCAGCACTGAACAGTAAGAAAAGTGATGTGTGTGTTGAGCACTAAAGCATGTAGACCTATTCTAGTAGCAACCCCTGATAAAGTTATGAAAATGAACATAATATGCCTCCTCAAATGTGTAAAATTGGTGGGGTTACCCTTCAAGTCTTGGTGTAATTGTGGGTGATGCCATTTGGTTTTAGTAGAGCTACACCTACACTACACCTCTCACTTCACCTTTTGTCTTGCTCAGGCTTGACTAGTTACCTGCCCAGGTTTACTAACAGCTGACTTTCAATACTCACAAATTGTTTCCCAGCATGGTTGTTTTCCTTGCTCCCAGGTAATTCATCACAGCTGGATCAGAATATTCATCTCCCACATTTGTTGGGCCGTTCTCCTGTAAGAAGTAATTAAGCACATTAACTCAACGGCTGATGGTTTGCCTAAGAGTAACTGAGAAATGATTGCTTTGCCCCTCACAGCATCTTGTCTGCGGCTACACCTGCAGCCCTCTGGCAGGTGCGGATCATAATCTCCTAATAACTGAACAGCCTAAAAATAGATCACCCGCTACCTCTGAGGCTGAGGAATTATGCTGCTCGAGTCGTGCAGACAACAGAGTGAACAAGCGCAGGCCGACGACTGGGCAACATGTGTTTTCAATTTAGGGCACCATGACAAAAAAAAAAGAAAGAAAAAGAAAAAAAGACAACAACACAAGCATAAGCACGATGCTCCTCTCGCAGCCTGTTTGTTGTCTTCCACGCATGCACAATATTACAGGCCAATGCATAACTTTAACCCGCCACCTTCACTGATAGGTAACATGCGCTGCGTCGCTCTGCCAAATCAATAAATCCCCCTGAACGTCCGACTCGAGCGCGCCTCCCCTGAGCGAGTCACTCGCAGGCGCGGGATACACACCAGGCGGATCTGCGTGCTGATGAACATGTAAGGCATCCCTGCTCCCTGGCGACGGACCGCTGTATTCCTCTGGGAATGACCGTGGAGGTTTGCGCACAGACGCGACGGTCCCCTCTCCAGCTCGCGCCGCTGCTGACAGCTCTGTGCGGAATGCGGAAACACCCACCGCGACGGACCAATCACAGCCGCCGCCTCAGCATCTGCTCGGTGCAAGAGAGTCTTGCTCAACTCACCGATGTGATCAGTAGCTTGTTGACATGAGAAATGTTGGCCAGTGTGCAGAGGAAGATTTTGTTTCTCTGTTTTTTTCTTTCTTTCCTCTTCTTTTTTTTTTTTTTTTCGCAGAAATTCAGTTTAATTGAATTCTCAGAACGGAAGCCCCTCGTAAATACTGATCATTTTGTGGTGGATATTTGGTGTTTCACATGCATGGATGTTAAGTAATTTGTTAAGACTCATAAGGCTTGAGTTTACAAAGTGACCAACAGCTGTGGCTCAATGCATTGAGCATTTTTTTTTTCTTCTGCGCGCTGCAAAGTAACACACATCTTTGAAGTGCTGCAGCATTTGTTTACACAGATCCACTTAACGCTAAAAACAAAAAAAAAAGGGGCATATTTGTGTGCATGCATGTATTACATTGAACCCACGCTGTCTGGAACGCTAATTTCCTCCTCAGAGATTTATTAATTTCCTCCTGAGCTCAAACAATAATAAATTTGGATCAGTCTGGTGACTCAGAGGGAAATGAAAGACACGGACCAGAGGCAAGCAACAATGGCGGGCCCATCTGATAAAATCAGCAATATGAATGTAATGTCCCACTGATGCAGGAGGAGCCCGGCGGGTATTCAGTTAGGCCCTTTGCATGTCAAGCTCAGCAGGGAGGATCGTTTAAAGCCTGGTGGCAGCTTGGTATTGTGGTGGTAGACATGAAACTGAGCTCACAGTAAGTGTTGAACATAAATCCTGGACAGTGTTTTATTTCCTCTTTGTTGAGATATTATCGCATATTGTTGCTCCATGTCACACAGCTCTGCATTGTGAGGCTGCATGGATTGTTAGCTGTCATTTGTCGGCCATGACACTGTCATTAAGAGACCTGAGGCCTGTAATATAGAGTATGACCCCTTCACTCAGAGGGACCAGGTGCTCGGTGAGAATGGCTGAGTAGATTGCCACCTACTGGCTTCCGAGATCATTGTCATCCAGTTGGTGTTGCTTGTCTCTTTGATTTTTTGCTTCACATCGGTCAAAAACTTTCACCTGCTGCTCAGTACAATCAATGAAGGCCGTCACATTGCTTTCTACTTTGGAAATTTGCCACTTGTTGAATGACCGTTCAGTGTTTTGGCTTTCGGTGTGCGATGAACACGCCTTCATAAATAACTTGTGGTGTGAATAAAAGGAAGGGGGTGTTCCTGAGAAAATGTCTCCATTCTGATGTTTTATCTGTCCCCATTAACCTGAGACCTTCTTCAGGAAAGAAAACAGGAAAGCAGCAGAGCTGTCGCTGAGGCCCCCAAAACAAACCAGCGAACCACCCCTCTTGCCAAAAGAACACTCTCTCCAAACATGTTCCACTTCCTGGACTCCCGTGGCGTCTTCCTGCGCCGGCTCATCTGCTGCTGGTTATTGGAGCGCGGGGTCACCTCTTCTGTGACCTGTGGTGACAGTGGAGCTCGTCCCCGGTGGCTCCACAGGAAGCAGTTTGAGCTTTTGATGAGGCCTTTGCCTTCACCTTCTCGGCTAAAGTGTGAGGGCCTGTTGCAGGAACTCCCCCGTTAGACGAACTAGGCCTACTAGTGTCGTGTAAAGAATCTCCTGCAACTGAAACTACCACATGAGCCACTACTCTGAAAGTCATATGCAGAGCCTTTAAAGGTCCAGTGTGTAAGATTTAGGATGTAAATATGATATTTATTATTTTGTTTTTATAAGTGTGGAATCAGCTGAATTTAAGAAACCAAAATGCTTCCGTTACCTTAGAATGAGTCCTTTATATCCACTATATCTGCTGTCTGGGGCTGCCATGTTTCTATAGTAGCCCAAAACAGACAATCCAAACACTGTCTCTACAGAGGGCCATTCATGTTTTTAGTGGCCACCACAGAGGAGGGTGAGGCGAGGGGTATTTTGTTGGTTGCGATGCACAACCTAGACCGCTAGATTTTGCCAAATGCTATAAACTAGAACTTATCTAAAACCTTTTAAAATAAGAAGCAGTATTTCCTGCAAATACTGCAAAATTCTTCATGTATTATCATTTAATTATTATAAAGAAAGCACTAAGTAGAGCTGATCCTGCAACAGGTTTAGGTTTTAGAACATAAAATATCCTTCCCCTTCCTCACATACCCCACAAAATACTGTTTAAAGCGAAAAAAACAAAGAAAGAATCCCAGTTTACATAGAAATCCTGATCTCAAGTACCATGAGAAGGCAGAGTTAAACACCTCGTTGTTTTCTGCTCTTGTTTTGCCTTTTTCTTCTGCAGTGTTGCATTATTCCAGTTGTTCAGTCATTACGTGGGGATAGCGACCAGGTAAAACTATGCCTCTTCCAGTTTTGGTTACAAAATTGCAGGTGTGCTTCCCTTATGCCTTAATATGACCTTAATTTTCCAGGAAAACTCAAGCCCGGTGGCAGACCAAGTAGCATAGTAACGGCAAGACTTATAGGGGACCAATCTATGGACAGTTGATGTAGCCATTTTTTCTACAGCCATTACAATGTCCAATAAGTATTTACTTCAAGATGATGATTAAAATTAAAGAACTGTCTATTGCAAATTAGAAGAACCAAACTTTGTGTCTCACACATCGCACGCACAAAATCAAGCTTTCTGTGATAAATACGTTTGACGGATTTACTTACTGCGAATGTGTGTGGGTGAAGCCCTGCGCCAGATCGCCGCACTGCTAAAGCAATCACTTTAAATCACTGAGCGGGGACTGAATAGGAATGAATTACACAGCAGCGGCCAGTGAGTGTGTGTATATGATGATTTACTGTAGGTGTATGTTGGAGTGATATTCAGACATTCAGCGGAGAGATTTAAACTGTGGGAGAGCAGAGACAACGGGCAGCCCTCTGACAGATTGGGTGTTAGGGTTACACTCTGTATAGGTTTACATCTGCCTAATTGTGATGAAACGCTGTATCGCCGTGCCACGTATTCCTCCTGGAGACGTTTATACTTGTGCACTTATTCCTGCATGTGCCTGTGCGGCGTAGTTCCCCTCCTCCGATGAGCTTCACGGTTCCTCCTCTGCAAGGAGATACATCACTGACTTCCTTTCCTTTGCTGCTTTCCAGATTACACCCAGCAGCTTACACAAAGTGTCTCCAAGCTGCGGAGACGTTACCCAGCAGCCTTTGTGGGGTTAAATTCCCTCCCTCCTCAGTCTCCTCTTCTTACCTTACCTCACCTCACTTCTCCTCGCCGCGCTCACTGATAGATGATACCGCTGCCTTGAGGAATTACACAAGCCATTGTAGCCGTGCGTATGTCGCTGTGAAAACATTTCAAGCGCTGTCACCGGGTCAACATTTTGTTGAGAAACGCCAGGATGCGGTTTCCGTGGTTGCGCATACTTGAAGGGTTTGTTTAGGGAGACTTTCTCTCAGTGATTAAGAATAATGTCATCAGAGATTTGGAACGACACGTTCTTACACACTGAGTCTTCTCTCTCATCACCTCGATTCGGAGCCGGATTCTGTGCAAGGAGCATGTTCCCTATGGGTAACCACAAATGGGAGCAATTGGGCTATTAGTAACAGGAAACAACATGATGCGTAATAAACACAGAGGAACAGAGATGTGATTTAAGAGGGCTTGAATGTAGCAGCTATATAGTCTTGTTCGTTGGTCTGCATTCCTAATTCTTGTCTGTGTTGCAGAGTGAGTTTGTCCACAGTCGTGTGCATTGAGTAAGACTCATTATTACTACTTGGATACAGTAAAGCTGACTATAGATGTTCCTGTTAGACAGAGAAATAAAGAAAAATTTTGCTCTTTGCTTGATGTGAATTTTCTGGGACAGCTAGTTCGACACACAGCTGAGCAAATACGCAAAAGCCTCAACGGCAAAATCACTGCAGTCACAGATGCTTTTCATGCTTTCATCTGTCAAAAAACTGCTCTCATCTCACAGCAGATGCATTATACCTCTACGCCAGAGATCCTGAGATGGCAGTCGTTTGATCATTTTAACTAATAGGAGCTTCTATGTCTGCCGTAGAGCCTACAACAGCCAATGGGTGTAGACCAGTTCCCCTCTGCCTCTTCTTCCTCCTCTCTCCTGAGCCACTGACACACCAGCCTCCAAATGATTGATTCATCATGTAGCCCATCATGTAGAAATTAAAATCCAGTAATAGTTTATCGGTTTTTAAAGCCATAATCTCAGAAATTCTGCACATTTATGTAGTTTTATGCATTTCATCTGCATAAAGTTGGTGTAAATAAGGAAATAAAGAACTGTAGTGAGTTTTTGTCCCTGTTACTCTCATGCAGGGGTATTTTGAGGTATTTTTGTGCCAGGCGCAAGTGTCCATTGTCAGTGATATTGCCATTAAATTTGAACTTGGACCATGTAAATCTATATGATCTGGACCCATTGTGCTTTGTAGCTGCTAGAGGCAGTTACAGGTCATCTGCAGGCTTAGTTTTCATTAAAAATGTAGGTGAGAAAAACAAATACATTAATAAAGTGTGTTCAACCTCTTATAGATTAATGCCGCAAGCAATAATATAGCTTCTGATGACTTGGGGAAACAAATCAGCTTATAACCTGAAGCCTAATATTATATCTGTACTCAAAATGGTTGAACAACATCTAACTTACTTTGGCCTATTTTTTTTTTTAGCAAATAAATAATCAATGCAATATTCATTTTTTCATTAAGTGGTCAAATTAACTTTGACTTTTTCCCATAGCAGTATTTATGTATTGATTTTTTTCCCAGTGGACGGACTGAAAGGACTCTCAGTTCTTTGGGCTTTCTAAATATCTAAACTATCCCCTTTTAAAGACTCCAGCCTGACCACCACTTTTCAGCTCATTCATTAAGTTTTATTTCCTCTCATTAACAGATCATTATAGTGTTTATTGCCATTTCCCAAATCAGACGTTTGTTTGAATATCCTGAAATGACATGACATTTACAGAAAAGTGGGTGACTGATGATGATACCGGTAAACATCTATTGCTTTGAAGGTTTATAAACACAGTCAATTACAGATTACACTAACATTTTGCATCTTATTGAATATAGTAGAGCCTTTGTTTTAATAAAGTTGATAGGTTTGAGTAATTATTTACACTCCAATTAGTGCCGGATGTGATTACTTTGCAGTTTGCAGGTGTGTCCAACATCCAAATGCATAGTCCCGGTGCACCGCTAGGTCACGAGAACTGCCCGTTTATTAACCATCACATCACAGCATGTCAACATCTGTGTAAAGTAGCATCTAAGGACATGGATATAAAGTCTGAGAAAGGTAAGTGGATGGCGAGAGAGAGAGAGAGGAATGACAACATGGATGCATACCGCTGGGACTGAGTCACATCATCATTCCCATCAGGCCTGTGGTTATTATCATGTTTTTTATTATATGTTGCAGCATGTGGTTGTTGTTTATGAACAAGTCCGGCAGAGGTAATCTGCTCTGTGTACTGACGCGGCCTCGCTACACCAGGCATCGCTGCTCCTAGAAAAAATAACTACGACAATGAGCTTGGCAAGAGCGAAGGGACAGCTTGACTCTGTTTAGTGCACAACAACAACAGCATGACTGCACAATAGCTGCCCTGGCAGTTACCCTTTACTGTACGGGGTAGTCTGAGGGGTGGCTTTACACTGACACTTAACAGCTGTATACTTCTGTCTGACGTGTTATGAGGACATTTTGAAAAAGCAGCTGCTCAGCCTACCAGCCGCTAGCGACACGCTCCAAGCCTCTCATTTAACTGTGTACACTTCAGCTACACTATGTACTTACTTGCTTTGTGCATGAATTTCGGCAGTGTAGTGTTGCTTCTGATCTGTACCTTTGTGCACATCCCTCTACAGTCGCAACATTTCACCAGTTCTTCTTCTTCCTGTCCTTTTAATGGCGAATTGCAACCAGGCAGGCAGGGAATTATTCACAACATTTGATCCGCAGGCTTGTTTGGTCATTTGGATTCAATTGAATTTGATTCAGAGTGAATTAATACAATTTAATAATCTCTTCCAAGGATGGCGAAGGAAGGACTTTTGACTACTCTGCCTCTGATTAGCATGTACATGTTGTCTTTGCTGGTTGGGTTGGTTAGATTTAAACCTGAGGAGGGATGCTTGGTTATGGTTACAGGTACAACAGAGGCAGGTCGTCGTCCTGGGAAAAGAAACATTGCTGTAAATGTTGAGATTGCAACTGCTGCAGCCACCTCAGCCACCTTTTTCCTGAGTTTGGTGTTCCTTTCTCTGCTGCTTCGTAGCCACAGTGTGGGCCACTGAGGCCGAGAAGTGTCCAGTCCATAATGAGTACACCATCCAGGTACATTTTGGAAGCACTTGAGCACTCAAAATAGCAAGCGTAATTTCAGAGACACAGCATTGGTTTCATGGTCATTTCCCCCACACACACCACTTTTGGTGGTCACTTACCATGGTTTCTTTGTCATCCAGTGCTAAATTAATGCTAAACCTTATGTAAGGGCTGAAGCCTTGATGATTTATAAGGACTGTTTAATCCTGAACGAGCATGCGTCAGCTACAGAAGCAGACTTTACACTGTCCCGTTCAAAGACCAACATGGTTTTTTTCCGTTAACAAATCAGGATATTCTTTTAAGCCTGACTGTCTGCTAAATATCTGGTCGGGAAAGGACTGTATGAACAGAATCTCCAGACGCAGTGGTCTGTAATATTGCAGCCCGCAGTCAAAAGTATCACGTGAGAGAGGAAAACTTCAATAGCTGCGGCCTCCACTTGCCCTGACAACAACAAAGGAGGAAAAAAAAAGCGACGAACGTTGAGAGTCAATTATGTGACAATGATGTCATGGTAGTACTGGCTCTGATCGAGGCCACATGTCTCGCGGGGTTCCCTCGCGATCCTCCATACCCTGCACCCTTCACTTCAGAAACTGGATTATTCACGCTAACAGTAATTGGGGGTGCAGGTGACAAGCACAAATGATGTATCAGTAAAAACAAGTTATACTAAAAACGAGCTTTCACCAGGATCATTGCAAAACACCACCTCAACATGGGACGCCAGTAGATTACCATCTGGAAGTGTGAATTTATTGTCTTGTTGTGACAGATAACAAGTAAATTACCGTCTGCCGGGCCCGAATGCATCCGGAATCCGACCATTTAACACATATTCGAGGGTTTTGAGGTGCGTCCAGACTGGCGTGACTATCGTGAGTAACTCAGTGGAAAGAGGATATGTTATGGTTTTACAAGATGATAGATGAAGCTGAGGGCAGGGAGTCACATTCTTAAATGTAGTGTGGTCGGGATGGTTGCTGTGTTCCCAGACCAATAGCTCACTGACACTTATCTAATTCATATTATGCTGCTTTATTGCGAGCTCCAACTGCAGCACAAGTTCACGGGGGAGACGTGGACACCCACACTGTTACACCCACACACGATTACAGTATATGCTGTGTGCTATTTATGTTTGCATTTTCACTCTATTTTGTCCGCCTGTCTCTACGTCCCACTGTATTAAACTGAGTGGGAGGTTGAGTAATGAGGCTTAACATATAATCCAGACTCCCTTTCTTATCTCTGCTTGTTCCCCTCTTCATTTTCACTCTTCCTCCTACATCTGTAGGAGCCTCGGTTATCTTCAGCACTCCCCTTGTCAGCTAAAGACAAAACTGCATTCCACATTAGTCTGATCCTTCTTATCTTCTATTAGCACTCATCTTTTTTCAGGTCACTTTAGGATGCTGGGAAGTCCCAGACAGAGCTTTGTGTTCTGCTGTGTTGCTCTGTGAACTCATCTACACTCCTAGATGAGAATTTGGAACTACGAGCGTTGAGCTTTTGCAGACTTGGTAGTTCGAGGACCTTAAATTTTGTTTCGTGTCAAGAGCAGTGAACTAGTTGATCGCTGGAGCATATTGAGTGATGACAGTTTCCTCGATTCGGCTTCCCAGAGCTGTTAAATCACCCTGTGTTCCAGGCAACTGGGAGAAATATCCCCCTCCGAAGAAAAGGGTGATGAAACACCAGTCAGATAAAAAGAAAACACAATCATCTTGATAGGCGGGTGTCCAACATCACACGGGCATGAAGACACGTAGTTTATAGGGCTCAATTATGCTAAGCTAGTAGTATGTAAAAGTTGAAGTTTATTTTCTTTTTAAAACATGTTTTAATTCTCAAAAAAGCACATGAATCTTGCCAAACCCAGAATTATTTGAATATTTAAGATCCAAGTTCCTAGTCTGCTCTGATTGGTCAGCTCACACATACCTGAGCCGCCACTGCGCCCCCAGTCTGCTCTGTTGTATTTTCAGCTTCCAGATAGTTTTACTTCTACCGCGAAAATGGACTTGAAAATCAAATTGCAGCTTTGTGATGTAATATGATGTCAAGAAGTCATGGAATTAAAAGCGGGAACTGCTGACAAGGCGTTTCAGACACTTCAGGAGCTGCTCCATTGTTCAGGTTTTAAATCTTTTATTTTGTTTATATAAATTGTTTGAAGTTTCTCCTTTCACTCCGGCTGTCTGTGTTGTTGGGTTTGCTTCTTCTTCTTCTCCTTTTTTTTTTTTTTTTTTTTTTTTACATATTATATTCAGTATATATATCTATACAAAGTTGATAATTTATGCATACATGCAGAAAACCTGATAGTCGCAGTGGTTTTAATACCCTGAAATGCATTGATTAATTACATTTGTGACATAGTAATGAAAACTATTTGTAATCATTAGAGGGTTATTCATCATCAACTTAGGTATTAACTTAGTCGGGAACGCAGCTGTTCAACATCGCATGGGTGTTACTTCTACACCCAGACGCTGGGGATCAGAGGTAATAGGTCAGAAATTTCAACTAGGAACATCCGATGTCTGACTTAAAATGGAACGCAGTGTGGTATGTGAAAGATCTGATTCGAAACGTCATGTCAACAAGCAATACTATGGATTTTTCCTGCATTTCGTGATGAGTTTCCAAGGATGTGGAATGCAACGCAATCAGACAAGGGAGAGAGCTGACAAGAGAAGCCTTGTCAAACTGTATAGCCAGCTTCTTTTCTGTTTTAATCCTAAATAAAGCTACAGTATACTTATACAAAGTGTACTGTGTTGGCATATGTTTCCCAAGTGCTGCAGTCCTGAGACAGGATTCCAAAACAATTGGCAAAATGTGTGCAAGATGACCTCAGAGAGATTAGTACACAGCATTATTCTCTTTCGTGCTGAGGGCTCCTGTGGTGTTCCAGGAAAGACGAGCTTGTCTGGGAGCCGTTGTAGCATTGACTCAAAGCCACAGAGGCTTCTCCGCCTCTCCATCTCCTCCCCAATCTTCTTCATTCCAAACCCTCCTCTCCTCCAGCTCTGCCTTTTCCAGTCCCCCGCTGTTGTAACCCGTACCTTTCGTCTCCTTCACGGGCTGCTTCCCGTCCTCCCCTTTGTCCCGGGGCGCGATCCAAACCCGCCAGCCCAGGGTGCGTGGCTGCTTCTTATTCCATGTCAGAGCGATCCCAACTGGGCCGCAGCCTAATGAATCATTTCCTCGTGAGATACGGTGAGAAAATCACTTTCAGAGTTCTGGGGCGAGCAATCGGTGCGGCATGAAGCTCACATGCCCTACTCAGGCCCTCTCAGTCTGTGTACACATGTGCATGCGACTGGTCACACACGCACTAAAACCAACACAAAGAGACGGGCGATGTTGTGTGCCTTTTCATTTTATTCTTCACTTTACAGGCCGCAGACTTGATTAAAATGGTTTTAGTCAAATGAACATATGGATATCAGATGTTGTTGTACGCTCCGTCTTTGTCTTCCCTAACCTTTCTCTTGGTTAAAAAAACAAACAAACTCAGGCACGCACGTAATCGTTAAAACATGCTGCTGTAGCTCGACATCTATTCTATACCTTCCTGCAAGCGCGTGCGGACCTTTTTCTCGAGCGCGTTCACAGACCTCCTCCAACCTGACAAACGTTCATGCGCAGCCTTCTCTCTGTCACGTACCATCTCCCTCCGGATTTCTGGACCTCCCTGCTGCTCAAGCTGTGTGACTTGGCAGTACATACCGTTGCGCAGAAAAACACAGCACCCAGGAGGTCATCAAGTGTGTGTGTGTGTGTGTGTGTGAGAAATAGGGGAAAGGCAGCAGTAGAGATACTGCATGCGCTGTATATTTTTCGCGTGCGCAGCATGTTTGTGTTGGTGCACGTTAAGGCCCATTAAACAGGTGGCTCCATATTGCTGTGCGACCAGACGCTGGTCTCCACCTCGGAGGAAACACTCCGACAGCTCTCCGCTTCTCATATTTTCATTTCTGCTCCGTAATGGCATTCGTCTCGCCTTGTCCTGTCCACCCTCCATATACTTTATTTGAACTCCCCCCTTTCCTGACTATGGCTTCCCCTTTGCCCCCTCGGGCTGTTTGCCTTGGCCGCCCGCCCAGATTAGTACACACTCTGTCCCCTCAGTCACCATGGCCATTTGGGAGGGCTATTTTTCCTTCATGCATGTTCAGTGTTCCCCCTGAAGTTCCTCCATTTACTCCCCCCTTGTCCTCCTCGTACCACTACATAAAACAGAGGTCTCTGGCAGCCGGGCGCAGGACTAAGCCAGAAGGAGAACATGCCACATGGAAAGCTTTATCTGTTTCTTCCCAACGCTCATCTGACAGAGATGTCACAAGCTTATCCAGAAAATTGGGTAAGAGTTGCAGCTCCCCTCTCCCACATCACTGAGACTTAGATAGTAATTTTCAAAGATATGGTTTTGTTTTGTTATGCCCTAAAAATACATCACAAAACACACGCTAATGTCAGATAATCACACACATTATTTTGACCACATTGGATGGCACGTAGCGGCTAAGAGCGCTATCCAAATGGATTTTGAATTTCAGCCCAAATGTTGAATGCAAAAGCTTTGCCAGATTCTTGAAAACCATGCAAGTTCACCACTCTTATATTACCAAGGTGAGGACCTGCCAAAGTGGAATATGCCTTGAGGTTTTTTTCTGTTCCCTTTACCCATCAAAGTAAGTTATTTCCTCGGCCTGTTCCACGAACGCCTGCCGACTCAATCAACAGTTTTGGCCGCACAGATTCTTGCATTGGCATCAGGCGCCTCTTGTGTTCAGCTGCTTCTGCATCCAGTGATAAATGTTCCCGGCCTTCATGGAATTCCATCAATCCAGCTCGGTCATTTCCTCAGTGTGAGTGTACTGTTTTCACATGTGTGTTGTAGTTGGCATGCTGGGCTAACAAGGTCTGCTTACATCTAATTAGCACTCGGACAAATTAACACTCCTCGCGCTAAACGAATGTCTGCCCCGTTTCCGATCACAGCATGAAGCGGCGCGATTGCCGGAAATGTGTTGAGCCAAGGATGGTGCTGGCTCTCCTTTTACTGTAGTCTGTTGCTTTGATTCTTCTTCTCAGGCTCCTTCTCAACACTCTTTGAGTGTGTTGGGCTTGATCCCTGTGTGAAGAAGTAGCTGGATAATATCTACTGACTGCCACAGGTCTCCTATCCAAGAGCACAAATTCACCAGGTGTAGTTCAGAGGTCACTCTATCATCGCCCACCCTGCCCTGACTTACCCCTGACTTTATTGCCCTCCTTACTGTCTCTTACATCACAGAGACGCTCTCGCTCTCTCTCTTTCTGTTCTATATTATTTCCATTTTGCCTGTAATCCTCTTCTAAATATGCTAAATTGACGCAGGTCTAAATATTGGACTGTCAGAAAAATAAACAGTCTGTGAAGTCACTTCCTTGGGAAATTGAAGTCATATTTTTCGAGTTAATGAAATTCATTGTTAAGTCTACAGTATTTGGCATCGCTATATTGTCTGCAATGTTTATAGTTACCGTTAAGAACTGCTTTATTCTTTTGTTCGTTGTATTTAGGATGTCAGGAGAGACCTTAGAGTAAGTGATTAAGCCATGTGACTCATTACCCCGTGCCTGAACTTGATGCGTGTGTGACGGAGGACATGATAGAGTGTTTCATAAAAAGCTTAAAAAAAAAAAAAAAAATCATCAAATCGTTGCCTGTTTTTTAATAAGGCCACCGGATAATGGTTAACATCACTGTCATGCTATTAAAACCACTGTGCGACCACACGAGCTTTATGAGCAGGGACATGGTCATCCTCAAGTCACCACAGCCATTAGGGAAAAAGATGCATTATGGGATGAAAGCGAGAGACCACTGTTAGTAGCGATTAACATATGCAGCTCTTTTAGGGATGACTGCATACGTTGATTCAGTTGCTTATGAGCTTCTGTACGGAGTTCTGTGGTACATTCCCGTAAAGTACGGTGATAAACCGCATTTATTAATTGCCGGGTGTGTATCTGTGATGCCATAGTTACAATACAGTGACTTCATCCCCACTTGATGTAGTTGGTGCGCGTTACCAAGCGCTGGATATATTTTCTAAGACAGGCCTGGAGCTACGGTCATCAGAACTCATTTCATTTTGTCAGCTCTCGCAGGGTTTTCCCAAACTTGCCTCGACATTTGACGTCCCGTCGCTCCCTTTATTTGAGATAATATATATCTACATTCATCATCTCACTTCTCTGTATAAATCCAGTAATTACAGGTGTTTTATTTGTGCACATTATATGTACACATTTCCACATAGCTTCTGCTAATACAGCATGCTTGCCCTTCTGTTCCGTTTGACTCCCCAGGTCTAATGAGATGGCGGTCCTTCCATGAGCTCACCTCTCGTGTCTGTCCCGGACTGACCTCGTTCATGTCATGCAAACAACAGCACATTAATCCGGCTAAGTCCTCGCTAAGGTAACCGTATGTTTCAAAGCACACTGTTTTCCCCCGACTCCACTCCACTCCGCTGACACTCACCATTGCAGTCCATGTAGGGGTTTTGATCACATAACAGCTTTTAGGCGGACGGATCCACAGAGATTACTTCACACCTGAACTGGTCAAAGAACCAGTCAAAGTTTTTAAGAGCTTACCAAACTTCACACCGAGGCTTGCTTACTTTGCAAAGTATAGAGTCATGCTGAATGCCAAGTTGTGTCAGTGTACATAAAATTCCGTATATAAGCAAGCAATTTTTAAAACTCTTCTTTCAAGACTTGCTTTTGTCTCAACAGGCTCTGGAGCAGGAAGCGTACAGAGACATTTTCAGAGCCTTTTTTTGCTGAAACACTACCTGCCTGACAAGAAAAATAAGGCAGATGAGAGTGAATTAAATTTGCAGGGACATAAAGACAAAAAGATTTGATGGAACATGCAAAAATGCTTTGTGGAGCTGAACAGTCGGTCGATTATTTCCTATGGGGTCGTTACTAGTGTGTCTCTGAGAGCTGTCTGAGTTTAGTCCGCACAGATAAAAATCAGCTAATTCATGTTTATAGTTTGAGTTTCGAACCAAGTTCCCTGTCCCCAAAAAAGAACTAACTCACATTAATGTGCTACTGCAGTGTAATCCAGCACAAGTCTGTCATCTAGTTGTGAAATGAAGGTAGCCGGTCCTTAATAAAATGTTGCAAGTTTGACAAGAGTGGGGGAGGTTTTCAGCCGATGGTTCATCGTCTGAACCATCAATTACTTTTTTGTGACCATCATTAACTCACAGCTATTTCCCAAGAGGGAAGTGCCGTGAATTATTTTAAACACACTAATCAGGTAGAAAATCTGATACCCTGACAGCCCAAGTCTCTGATTTGCTTTCATTAGTTGGACATTCAATTCAGTTCACTGAAGACATGAGCATGTTCAATAGGCGTTCTCTTTTAGTGTGATTGTGCGCAACATTGCTGCTTTCACATCAGACTTTGTCATTTGAGCCATTGTTCACATAGTGCAACCTAAGTATTTACTTATTGGAAAATGTGAGCCTTTTGTATAACAGGTAGGGGAACTGTCCCGCTGCTTGAGAGGGATTTTATTATTCATTTGGGGCAGTAATAGATCCCTAAGTTTCTTCTGTCAAGTGTTGCTGAGGTTGTGCGGCACCACAGTGCACTTTCCCATGTCATCCACTTCACATGATGGAATTGGATGTGACTGAACCGCGGTGTTAAGTATCCTTTTCCCTGTAAAAACCACCTGAAGTCCTTCCTTTTCTCACTCAAAAGCCGACATGCTGCACCAGAATCGATTCTACCTTTTATGACTCGTCATCAATCAGCCCGTGAGGTAGGTGCTGCGTGTTAAACCCTTCCCGTGTTATGAAATGAGGAGTAGGTGTGATGTCAGTTCAGGGCCAGTCCGAATGAGTACCGTGGGATGCGAGCGATGGAATTCAGATTTTTTAAAATTTTTTTCCTATGCTGTTGTGAGTGTGCAGCGAGGAGTGTTTTCTCAGCTGGTCCGCTCAGGAGGACGCAGGCAGCCGTCCCTTTGCACTCAAATGTCCACATGTTCGCAGAGGACCTAAAATACAGATGTATCCATTACGTCAGTGAACGTTCAAGCTTCAGTGCAGGCAAGTCGGTCAGCCCCAGTATTGGTGACCTACCACAAGTACAAAGACAGATGTCATACATGTCTGTTAGCTGGTTTGGATTTTTTTTTTCAGTCCGTCCTGGCTGCATTGAAGTTGAAATATATATATATATTTAAGATATGTAAGTGCTTTTAGATCTTTTATTAGGAACTTACTCACTGGATGTAAAAGTCTGTAAACTTTGCAGACATTAGAGGACATGACGCTGAACTAATTGTAGGTTAGAACCGGTTGTTAAGACCATTTATAGGCAAAAGCGATAAACCACTGATGTTGCAGGACGTCCGGGGTTCTCCTCGCAACAAAATGCGCTCAGGACCAACATGTCATTTATGCATTGTGTTGGATGATCACATATCCCAAAAAGAATAGAACTAATATCCTCTGAGATTAGAGAGTCTTGTCATTATGTTGAAAAGGGGGCTGCTCAGGAAGAGAGTTATAATGGGACGGGTTAAAGTTAGGGTAAGGAATACTGTAGAGCATGTCATTGTTGCGGTCACGGCCTGGGTTAACAGCATGAGCATGACTCAATACACGTCCCTTGAGTTTGTATGCGTCCACCCCAAAGTGTATCTGCATGCCAATATTTGTTTTACCCACGACTTTGAACTGTGCGAGTGACATTTGCCGGCTTTGTTTTCTAAGTCCAATATTGGGCTGGATTTATCTGTTTTTAAACAAGTCCTGATACTTTGCAGCCCATGTAATTCCCAATTTCCAACCTAACAACAATAAACTTAACAAGTGGTCCACTCCTGTGTACATAGCAACCAATCTCAGAGAACACACATTGCCTTTTTTAAAACTGGCGGGACCGTAACTTCTTTAATGTTCTCGGGCAAAGTGAGTTTCTCTCAGAGGCAGAGGGGGAGGAAAGAGGGCAAAGCCGAGTGTAGCTGTTGGCTGCAGCCTCTGGCAGCTCCTTGGCCGCTGTGATGCGGAGGGACTCGTGTTGCTCAGACCGGGATGGGGAGGCGAGAGAGAGAGCAGAACGTCTTATTTTTGCTGGCAGTGGAGGGAAGTGCTACCTTGGAGGCGGCTCTCTGCAGAGGCCCATACATCTTAGTTCCTGGCACCCGAGCTGGCGGGGGGTGGGAGTGCGCGTGGGAGGAGTAAAATGGAGAGGGACGGGGGGTGGGGGGTACGATGAGGGGCTTGTGCTGTCGGGGAGTCAGCCAAAGTCCAGGACTCGCTTAATGGGTTCTCCTCCGCTATGTGATCCCAGTTTGGAGAATTGGAGCAGACACCCCGACTCCTGTCTCCCCCCGGCTCTGCCTACTGTGACGGGGCTTGGCATGCAGGGGTGAGACGATGGCCGTGGATGCCTCTCTCTCACTTCTGGTGTCTCCTAGTCACGGGACTGGAAGGCACTGGATGACAAAACCAAAGCCACCTGTGTGCGTGCGCAGCGATCTGACTCACTGGCTGTCATTCATACCAGAGCTAGCCCTTCCTCTGACTCATCAAACGGCATTTAGCTGATTTGGTACACGTCCAGAGTGAAACAGCACTTCACAACTGGTTGAGAGGACACTTCTTCTGCATGTCTTGTCGTGCGGTGTTTCTGGACGGGGTACAGTGTTCGTCAGGCTTAAAGAAGCACACATGGTGAAGTCAATTGTGCAGGAATCAAAAATGGTTTCGATTCAGAAATCAGTGTATGGATTAGAACATATCGGGAATTCAGATGTGAGGTAATTCTCTTTGTCTGAGGTGTGGGGAGTTGTCTGATTCAAGAGATCTGATTCATCACGCTGAGTCAGTAATTATTCAGAGAATTAGCAACTCTCAAACTTCAACCACGACAGTTTCCCTTGAAACTGCTTCCACTCTTGGTCAAGCAGCCTCTTGGACTAAATGTGCCTTTCTTCCACTCTCCACTTCTCACGCTGAGACCACCAGTATAACGAGAGGCGAATCCTAATTAATCTCCATCAGGTTTTTTATGATTCTGATTCCGATGATTCAAGCCATTTATCTTCATCGAAAGAAGTCGGGCTCAGACATTATTGGAGTGGTTTTTACTGGGCAAGAGTTTGGGCAAGTGGGTGCAATATGCACAAACATGTGATTGTATTTGAAAGCTGAGCTGAGAGGTCCCACCACCGCGATGGTTCAGACAGAGGTAGCTCGCTGCACATGTGTTAACTCCTTCTCTGCCTGAACTGTATTATGTAATCACCAGGAGCTACTGTACTGATGCCGGAGAGTTCAGTGATTTAAAATCTAAGTCTAAGTTTATGATTCCATTTTATTGTAAACATGAACGCTGTAATTGTTTCAAACACATTTTAAGACCACGCTTCTTTTAAAGGCTTGGCTTTGGATTGTTATTGGGGTAATCAAGTCGAGCGAGCTCGGCCGACTATTTCCAAGTATGGCTGGCGCAGGGGGAGAGCTGCGTGCACAGCGGCATGCACCTGAATGTCTTCCCTGCACTCTGTCTCAGGCTCTGGCACGGGCACCGCCGTCTTGCATAATGCCATGAGATCATCCAGCAAGGATTTAATGCTGTAATACATATTTGTTGTCATCACCACCTGCGTTGCTTCACACTCCAGTAAACTTAGCAGCTTTCTTGCTCAAGTGTGAGCCGGAGGCGACGCAGGGAAAGAGTGCCACACATGACTTTGACACTTCAGAATAATTTCTCAGCACAAAATGGATGCGATGCCACCGCATAAACAGTCACAACACGATCGGCTTCTGTGTCCTCTTAGTTTTTTCCCTCCGTGGGATCGAGAGGAGGAGAGGAACCGCCGGCCAAGTCCTCTAATGCTGGCAGGCTGAGTAAACGGTGTCTCCGGAACCTTGTGTTAGCCCCAGCATTTCCATAAGCGCCCTTCATCCCCGCTCTGTTATTCTTTATGATCCGCACCTCCGCTCCAGCTCAAACAGTCCTCCAGGACCTCTCTTGTTCTGTCCAGAGTGCCCCCCCCCCACACCTGCACCCACGCAGATGCATGTTTACGGCATGGAGTCCCAACACGAGGGTCCGCCGGATGTGTTGTCCTGCAAAGACCAGCTGATAGCGAGTCGCGATTAAACTCGCACTAGTCCAGGCATCCTGTGGACATCTGTTTTCTAGGAACTGCTGGATGCTCCTCTAACTGAATATTAGCGGCGCCTGCGTGTTATACCCGAACAAACGGGCTGTCCGCCCCTGATGAAAGTGTTATGCTTAATTTCGAGTTTGAGCTATGTGTTGCAGTAACACGTGTTTATGTAATATTTGGCTCGTCGACACTCGTATACCCACACGATCAACTGAATTAGGGAGGGGGAACAGCTCAAACACACAGATAGGCAGAAAACCGTCAGGGGGGTGTTGACCTCTCCCGGTGCATGTGAACTGCTTATGCACTGCTGGTACCCTGTGTGCTGTCACGAAGCTAATGAGTGCTGAATAAAGCATAGGGTACACAGTGTCTTACCATGTGTCTTTGTACGTGTGTGTCCACAGGAACCTCTACGGATCTGTCAGCTGCATCATTAAACTGTGGCTGCTGAATGTCTTTTTTTCATTTTTTATTTTTTATTTATCAGAGCTTTTAGGGGAAACCCAAAAATATAATAACCCTAAAAATATTGTGTTGAAAAAACCCATTCCACTGTTTGTGCAATCCACATTTCTTTTAAAACAGGCACAGTCGAGGAACCATGTGAAGCTGTCGTTTAGGATAACAGGAACTGAAATATAACGTCTCACACTGTCAGCAAGCGGACGCGTTCCAAGCGCAGACTACTCCAAGGTATTTTCAGTCGAGTGGTGTGCTCCAGCAAACCGTTATTCCCTCAGTGAGTGGGGAAATTCTGACAGGCAATCAGAGCCCACTACAAAAGGAGAATGTAAAAACAACTGAAAATGAATCCCTACGAAACGCAAATAGCTTATTGCTAAATTGTTTTGGTCTGGCGTAAAGCGTTGCCAAGAAGAGGGCTTGAAGTGGGATGGCGTGAAAGCGAGTGAGGGGAAGGGAAGGAGAGCGGTTCTGCTGCAGCGGAGAGCTGAATTATGGGTAGCTTGTTTGACATGGGAGCATGTCACTTTTTTTGTCAGGGAGACCATTACAAGATATTTCATACTTGAGCTGTAATTTCACGTACAGACACTTGAAAACCGAGGCAGATTATTACAGATGGAGGGTCATTAGTCTTTCCTCACTCGCCATTGTTCCTCATGAATAATGGTGATTACACAGAGACAGATCCACTGGATCCTTCGGTTATTTCTGTCAAATAGAGTCCTGATTGGTCAACGAAGGTAATATGTTTTGCTTGCTCATTCTTACCAATGATTATAAAATATCGCATATTCATTGCGGATTCAGATGATTACCCAAGCTGCAACGTGCCAAGGCCACTGTTACAGACCACAGACTGGCATCCGCTCAGGGTGTTCAGACCAAGGTTAACCATTTATAGTCTGTGACGGACAAAAGTATACAGACACCTTTCCTTTTTGGGCTGCTCGTCGTAGCTCTGGCTAAGCTGTTCAAATTCATCTAAATCGTAATAATAGAGCAAATATTTTTTTAAATCGTGACTTATAAATCTGTGGGCACTGTTTGGTGAAGGTCACTCCCTATTCAGCATGACAATACAAAACAAAGTAAGCATCCTTGCTGCTTTGGAATTTTAATTCAACTGAATCTGAGAGGACAAGTTAAATTATTTAAATAACTATTCTAAAATACTAAACTATTCTTGTCATATTAACTTGATCTAAATGTGTGTCAATGAGTTGATTGAATTGTACATTGATAGATCTCATCATTAAAAGTCAAAAGACAAGAAGGAGAAGAAGAAGTTAGAAGAACTCGTGTGCATAAATTCTGAAATTGTCTAAAAAGTTGAATTAACTAAAACGTCAGCGTGTGTATATAAGTTGCTGAGAAATGATGTTGTTTTTCACTAAATACCTGTATTACTTTTTACAGTGTTGAGTATTCACCTACTTTTTGCCACGTAGCATACATATAAATGGTTTTCCAAAAACAAAACATATAAGATTTGTCAAAACTTTGCTTTTCAGTCTGGAAAAGCAGAATTCAAGAAGAAGAAAAAAAGAGATTCATTTTGACATTAATTGATTCAGTTTCAACAGAAGTTTATGTGAAATACACTTATGCACCTTCTGAAGAGTGTCAGATGAAAAGATGAATACCAGTCATTAGAGATGAAGTCTCCAGTCAGCAGCCTGTTGACTTATCTTAGCATTAAGACTGGAAACTGGGGAAGAACAGGCTGACTGTGTCCATAGGCAACAAAATCCGCCTTCCAAACATGGAATATTTGATGAAATATTAATATGTCAGATCTCATTTGTTTTAATCTGTGAAATTCTAATAAAAGTGTGAACATCATAATGTACTGTTTAACGGGGGTCATGTGCTGGTCTTTTTCCTGGTTGTGAGCTGCTGCCAGGCAACCAGCGGAGACTTCGGTATTTTCCATCCAAGAAATGATCCAGCGAGCAGTAGATGTCCATTACCCTGACACAGCCTGACAGTCTTTTAGAAAAGTGCACACACTGTAACTTTAAGAGCCTGATGGCTTTGTCCCTCAGCTGAAACTTGATCCCCGACTGTTTATTTTGTTGTTATGTTTTGGCAGTCTGGTAATATGCCAGTTTGTCTGCTTGATCTAATTTGATGATGAGCTGCGATGCATGTTGAGCATGGTTTGACTCTGTCTGACATGTGCCATTCCTTTTTTTTTTTTTTTTTTGCTTTCCGTCCACAGAGCACAGTACACAAAGTATATCCACATTTTCGCAAAGGAAATAAGGATCATTATCAAAGGTCAGGGATAACTTTTACCTTTCAAACCAAATCTGTGAATGTTCTACGGCCTTTTTTTATGCTTGTGTGTGAGATCCTTTTTCCAACATCCTTGTCATCCATATCTTATTCTTGTCCTGTGCTTTTTTAAAAAATAGTTAAAAGCAGCACGTCTTCTCAGCAAGTCTCTTTCCCTCTCACGCTTGGGATATCACTCTGTTAAGCGTTTCCAACGTTCTCGTGTTACTTGAACAAATACACAGAGCAATAATCTGATTTATTTCCTCCCTTTTCAAAACAGATCAGATATGTCTGCTTCTCAGAGACACTTGTACGTGCCTCTGAGGTTCCAGCCTGGGTTACACAACAGTGGTGCCAGTGGTTGGTTATCGTCTGAGCCGACGCGGCTATCTCTGACACTGCACAAGATTGATGGCCTCTTGAAGGTGCTGGACCTACAGGGAGGCAACAGATTCTCCCCCCCTGAAAGTTCACCAGAAATCAGATAAATGAGATCACAGGCTATTTGTAGAAGACATACTATAGAAATCTAATTTGCTTTCTAGGTTTGGCAAATGAAGATGGAGTTTTTTTGTGTGTTTGCTTGGGTTGGACCTTGCCAAGTCTTGTTGTCCATAATAAAAAGTAAGGCAATACAGCTGTTTAGAAACTGAAGAATGCGAATGGTGCAAATGCGGTCAGTCAGCCGCCTTAACCACATCACCTCTCTGCATTGCACGCAGGAAAAATTGGAAATCCTGACACGACCTCAGCCTCCACATCAGCATGTCTCAGCGATGGAGGAAGGCCGACTGGAGGGAAAGAGGTGCAGCATCACCCTACAGCGCTTCAAAAGTTAAAGAAACCTTAATAACAGGAGACAGGGTCGCTCAGTTTCCATATCAAACACGCTTGACGACGGTTAACGTGAGTGACTGTGTCAGACCGCGCTGTGAACTCGCGTCCGTGAACAAAAAACACATGCTAGCCATGTTCTCATACTTACCAACACGGATCGCCTCATGCTGCACTTCCTGAAAATAATTGTTTGTTATATGGAAAGAAATGTGGCAAATGGTAACTGCACATTGTGTTGGTTTTATATCAAAGGTCCTCTCCTTGCCACCGCTCCAAAACACAAGCCCAACATGGACCAAACATCGAGCGCTAACCGCCCCGCCCTATAATAATGAGTTGGGTCATTGTTTATTGACAGGGGTCACTTCACATGTCTGTATGATGGTTGCATGTGGTTGTGCTCCAAAATACGAAGCGAAGGGGTCACTAATTTTTGGACTGCGTGACAGTAATTTGTTAAAAGGCAGAGCCTATAGCGGGTCACAGAACTTAAAGGTGGCACGACTTGATTATAATGTCAACTGGAACATTATTACGAGTCCTGCTCAGTGTTTGTGCGCATGACATAATTCCACAGGGGGCTTCAGAAGAGGGGAAACATTTCTCGTGCTAACAAGTGGAACATCACAGGAGAAAACTCTGGAATATATTACGCTGAAGCCGAATGCGAATCACGACCGAGGGAAGTTATTTGTGCTTTGCAACAAAGCGGCGATGACAGAATGACAGTGCTTTAAAGCATGGAGCATCACTCAAGGGAGGTATTGGGAGTATTTAAGTGTCAGTCAATTCCGCTTTTGAGTTTCTAGTAAATGGAGAAAACTTTGTTATGAAAATCTTGTGGCATGAATATGCTACTGTAAAAAGAGAGACTGAGTATTTGTTGACCCCTGGGTAACGTAACGTCACATCCTCTCTGACTTGTTGGAAATGTCACCTTCCGTCAGCACAATGTGTTCTCTGGGAAAGAGTTGATTCATAGTTAGGTTGAATGAGCTTCTTATTTCCCCCTCGGGCTATTTGTTCTTGTTATTCAAAACTGTTTACTGGGATGCCTTCCTCCATTTTTTTTTTGGCAGCGGAATGATTAATGGTCCGCTTCGATGCTCGAAGCTATGGGCCGGATCGAAGCGCACGCAAAAATCACCGACGTATTATCAGTCCACAACGTTTTGGATTCGGAGCAGAGCTGTGGACAGCGTGTTGGTGTTGCGGGAAGGCGTTGTAGGAAAGACTGGCTGGATGAAAGCACGAGGCCGTTTCCAGTTAGTGCTCAGACACAATGTTCTCGCTGTGTTTCGGCACATGACGGCGGCAGCGGACAGGGAGAGAGTGATTTTTCTGGAGCGCTGCGCTTGTCTGTCTCCAAGTAATTCTGCCTTGCTGTGTGTCAACTAGCAAGCACTGGCTGCAGTTCGCATGTCTAACCTCCAACAGAGGAGAAGGGGGTTTTGGACGGTGGCGGAGGAGAGAGAGCCGTGTGGGAGGTCACTCTGCGGCTCTGCGTACGTGCAGAATGTGAGCTGAGAAACTGTCCGCCTGTACACTTTTCCTGTTTTCCTTTAAGGAGTGAAACCCGGCAGGTCGAGGTGCCGCGGGGTATGCAGAGTGGGTGACTCAGGGTGAAAGGGAGTCTTTCAGCTGGACGCGTTTCATGGATGTTTTGGGAAGCGTCGATGGAAATCGGGGGGGGGGGGTGGCGGGGGGTGAGGTTAGTCGGCCCACTCCTCCCCCTAGGGTCCTGGCGGTGTCAGAGCAAAGTAAAGGGAGAGAGGGAGAGCGAGCACCGAATGTGTTGGGCCTGCTCCGTATTAACCTCGGTGAAAAAACAAGCCTCCCTCACAGCTTAGCCACAGCGCTGCCCCTGCATGTACGCAGGTAGACTCAGCAGCACTTTGAGGAAACGCTCCCATCTGGCGAGGAAGAGGAGATAAAAGCAAGAGGGGGCGGGGGGTGAATATGATAAGCCGCCAAGCCACACTTAAACTAATATTTATGTACTAGATGTACAGCACGGATAAATGTTGCGCTGGGTGGTTTTGGTTTTTTTTCCTCAAAATGGGGAAAACCAGTCAGGAGAAGAAGAATTCTAGGAATAGATAGTTCTCATATGCTTGTTATTGTAAATCCTGCGATACTGAAAGTGATACGCAGGTGCTGGGAAGTAATGGACGGCTAAATCATCGGGGCAGACAGTAAAACGCGGCTGACTCATGTCAGGTTAAATGCCAGTAAGCAGCATTTGACGGCTATAAAAAAGACGTCTGGTCATCAGCGCTTTGGTATGCAAGTTTTCAAAGCTGCGACGGCGCACGTCGGTGGAAGAAGCACTCAGGTCTGTTACTGAAGTGAAACAATGTCCAAACTCCCCGTTGCAAGTAGAAGTACACCAGTCATTCTTCATATATGACATTGTTAGATCGCATTGTTAGTGTAACTTGTTTTGGCTGCTTATTTAAAGTGTGAGGGATCATGAGATGTTTAGTTTGGTAGAATCAAAGTTCTGTCCGACATTTCTACCCGTCACTAATATTGTTTTTGGACGTAATGAAATGTTGGATAACTTCTCCTCTAAAGTGCTGCTTTTTCAGTGTTTTCAGCTCACTGACATTTGAAACATGAGAAGGATCCCCAGCAGCACATAAACCAGAAAGACTAAGAACCTCTTGTTTAATCTTTAGCAACACATTTAGAAAGTTGTCACTGTTAAAGGGGCTTTATGTAACAATGTAAATCACTACGGCACCTTTTCTTGACCATATGTGAGTAGACTGTAACGTGATGGGAAAAAAAAGGGACCTTCCCCGTCTCTCTCGGCTGCTTTTCAAGCCTGTTGACGCTTTGTTTAGTTTGTGTTAACGCTGCTGGACTGCGGTGTGCTTTTGGACTTCGGGTCGGGTTTTCCGCGACGCTCCAAAGGATGTGACTCCGTACACGTTTCTCGGGTGCCTCGTCTCGGTGCCTCTCCCCGCTCCGCTCACAGAGAGCAACGGTAGCTAAGGTCAGAAATGGAGTCCGCTAACGTAAACAAGCAACCAGCTTCCAGCACAGCACAGTAGTTCCACAGAGTCCCTCCAAAGCTTTTCCTTCCATATGTAAAATCTTAATCTGATGAGCACAGCAACAGTACAATACCCACAGCTGTCAGATAAATGTATGATCGTATAAGGTGCATTTAATTTGGATCATAGATGTTTAAAGTGGAAAATCAGAGTTTTAAAAGGGATGAAAAAGTTCTCAGTGGATTGTGTTTTGACTTGGCTGAAACTAAATGTGTTCCTTCAGAAACAAATGACACAGCAGTCACAAGTACAGCGCGCTCCATGTTAAATATTGACGAGTGAAGCGGCTGCTTACTGTTGCCTGAACTGATGTCCTGAGTCACTGCCTGCTCGTAACGGGGGGGGGGCAAGAACATACAGGGGGCTGCAACCCGTATGAATCTTTCACAACAACACTGAGGCCAGACATCAGCATACATTATTATCTCTTTGACCTCGCTGGCCTCTGACACCCTCAACACTTTGGGCTGCTCCGACTGACACACAGATTCATGTGGCGATCAATGCATTATGTTTATTATGAGTCCAAAGCTGTACAGTACAGGCTGAATCACACTGGGTCATGGACATAACGAAATCAACATTCAGCTTATCATTCAGACAGACAGTGCCTAAGAAATCATGTTGCAGTTACATATTATGTGATTTAAAGGAATAAGACAGCATAGCCGTAGACATGAAGCTTTGTTACACATGACAGGAGTCGCTATCAGAACAGTATTTTGTATGATTTAAGAGTACATGATGAATTATACACGGCATTCATATTCAGCTCAAACACGAAGAAGTTTATTACACAGAGAGATAAATGAGTGTCTAAGTGAATAATTGTACGGGGGACTCAGCTGAGACCACACAGCTGGCGCACGATTTCTCCCCATCAGCGAACAAAAGAAAAAGCTTGAAGTCATCACCACCGGTTTATATTGCAGTTTAGGGTGACTCTGCTGAATACCCTCATATAAATAACAATACATACTTAAAGTCTATTATGAATTGTGGTTTTGGGGAAACACATCAAAGCCTTCTCTTCTCTCCTTTTCTGTTTCTTGGATGATGTGGCAGAGCCAGTACAGATATATTTAGGCTTACTCAGGAGTTTAGAAGTAAAATATATAACTAACATGAGTGAAATAGTTGTATTATCAGTAGAAGTGAGAGAGCTTGTAATCTACATTTCTGGGGCTATTTAAAGGGAATACATACCAATTCTCTGTCTTGCAAGGTGTAGATTTTTATTTTTGGGCACATTCCTCAAATCGCAGTGTTTTTTCTCATTGTCAGACCTTTTTTTTTCTTTACTAGCCTGTAAGTAACTCTCCCCTGAGTTTGGCAGTGATCTTGTAATCTAAAGGCTTCAGTGTTAGACCATAGGTGCAGTTTAAAGACAGGTCCTCATTTGCACATTTCTCAAAGCTGCACTGGTGGAGCAGAATTGCAAAGAATAAAAACACCTCCACCTTGGCGATCTGGTCGCCGATGCAGCGCCTCTTCCCCGATGAGAAGATCATCACGTTGTTGGTTATGTCCTTATCGAGGGCCCCGTTTTCATCCAGGAAGCGCGAGGGGTCGAAGATGTGCGGATCCTTCCACTTCAGAGGGTCGTGGTTGACGGACCACTGATTGATGAAGACCACGGTGTCTTTGGGGATGTGGAGACCTTCGATGCAGACGTCGGCCGTTGTGGAGTGTGGGATGGTGACGGGGACGAAGCTGGTGAAGCGCATGGTCTCGTAGATGAAAGCGTCGAGGTACGCCAGGCTGCCTCTGTCCTCGACAGATGGCAGCCTTTGCCGCCCCACCACCTTGTCAATGAGCTCATGGAGTTTGGTCTGCATCTCTGGGTGTTTAGCCAGCAGAAGGAGAATCCAGTGGAGAGCAGTGGAGACGGTGTCGAGACCTGCGCCAATCAGATCTGACACTGTGCCCTCGGCGTGGCTTTTGGTCAGTCCGTTGTCGGCGGAAGCCTTCTCGATAACGCCGATAATGGCATCGCTCATGTCCCTCGTTACCTCTGGATCAAATGTCTCTCGGTGCTCCTCCACCTTGTGCTTGACAAACCCAAAAAACTCTTGATTAAGGACTTTGAAGCTCTTGAACATGCTGCGGACTGGATTAGGGAAAGACTGCAGCCATGGCATCACATCTACCAAGCTGCCAGCTCCGACTGTCTGTCCAAACATGTCTACCCTCTGCAGCAAAGTTCTGAACTCAACATCGTCATGTCCGTAACGCTTTCCAAAGCACAGGGCACAAATCACATTGGCTGCAGCTACTGTCAGCTCATGAGCGGGGTTGAAGTGCTGGCCCTGAGCACTGAGTCTAAGGAAAATCCCAACTAGCTCTGTGGCTTCAGCCACAATCTGCTGCTCAAAGGCTTTTTTGGTCTGGCTGTTGGCAGATGAGAATGCTCTGATCGTTGATTGAGCAATTTTCCTGTGCATCTTCCACTGTTTGCTGTAATTGGTGAAAGTCATACTCCTGCCTCCAGAGACCATCCGAAAAGAGATAAAGTCTGGTCTGCCCGCAAACTCTGTGCTGTGCTGTATCAGAGCCTCACGTATCGCCCTGTCTCCATTCAGGACCACAATATCACTGCAGCCCAGTCGTATCTGGTACACGTTGCCGTACTTTTTGGCCAGCCGTGCGAAGGTGATGTGAGGCATCTGGCCCAGCTGCATGGCGTTGCCCACCACGGGCCAGGCGAAGGGTCCCGGCAGTCTTCTCTTCTGTCGGAGGTTCCTGACCCACAGACAGGCTTCCAGGCAGAAGAGGAAAACGAAGGAGGCGACCAGAGCAGGCTGGACCTGTCCGCTCCACTCCCTGATGATGCTGCTGCCCTTCACACCAAACTCTCCGTCTATTTGAGCCATTGTGTTTTCCTGTAGTTTGTCTATTATCCACTGCGTCCAATAACAAATTTGTTTTTCATTACAAATAATAAATCATTTCAAGCGATCCCTATTTCCACAGCGTTATGTACATTAAAACACAACTTCTTTGCTTCCTCATCCTATACTATAATAACATTGACAAAACAGCCCAAAAATAGTCCAAGCGGCACTCACATGCTATCTCACCCCTCTTCCACAGGAGCTAGTGTGGACGTCTCGATCAGGTTCAAGCCTTAACACTTCGCTTATATGTATCTCTTCTGTGGGAGGGGTCAGCCACTCAGGTTTTTTTATTATCTCTCCCCTCCCATTTTGACCACAGCCTGCAGATCTCAGTCCTAGTCCCACTCAGGCCTCCGGCCAGCAGCGTCCCTATTAGGATGACGGAGACGGAGAGCAGCTACTTAATGGTCCCTGTTGCCAAAGACTACAGATTCACAGTTTTTTATAGCCAAAGAATATAACAAATTACCATGAAACCTTTAAAAGATAAGCGTCTTTACATACTATATGTGTCCTGAAAGGTATATGGAACATAAATGTGATGGAAAATGATGCACTTTAGCGTTGTGATGTGATGGATGGCAGGGAGTGATGGGAGTCGGGCTGTGAGGCAGCATATAGTGTAAATTATGGACAGTAAGCTGGAGAGAAATGTTTTTTCCGCCACGGTTCGGTGACTTTGCTGTTTCCTATGGACTTTCCGTGGCCATTTTAAACATGACTTGCTTTCTGTTATTTACAACCAGGCTGTTAATTATAACCATACAGGGGGGGGGAAAGGCTCTGGGATATCAGCATGAAAGCTGTGGGTTTCACATCCAAACACTGAACAGCTACAAACAGCACAATTTATTATGCTCTATAAAATATATATATACAATGTTATTGTTGGCATAATAGCCCTTTAAACAAAGGTCACAGAGATAATGTAGCTGTTTGGGTTGCGGCTGCATCAAAATAGTTTTTAATGCGCTCAGATGAGAGGAGTTCAGCTGCGAATCTGCTTATGTGGGTGCTTGTGCAACAAAAGGAAGAAGTTAAAAGAACATCAGCTTAAGTGATATTCAGCCGCAAACTAAGTATTCCAGAGGCTTCTATTTCTGTTATAATGAGATATCTAAATGATGTTGGAGCCTCATGTCACAGTTTTGTAGTTCATTGACAAAGATTGTCAGCTTTAAAGGAGCATTGTGATGTTTTTAAAAATCTAAATGCAAAAATGACAAACAAACTGGACACACAGACCACTGACAATTCACTTTATTCATTTCAGATATAGCTTATTTTTCCATCATGTAAAGCCAACACATTGATAACAAAACATCTTCCACGATGAATGCTCAAACATTCAAGACCGACTCCGCTGTTGTCTTTCTTTTCTATTTTTTTTTTAAATTGTGTACTTGTTGCTGTGACACAGACGGAGCAGAGTGACACGTCCCTTGGGTGCTCTAACATCAATTCCTGAATGCAGAGGCTTAAAGAGAGCGCAGTGACATTCGCGTAACTTTGAAGAGGTTGCTTTGTAAACATGTTTGTGACGATAATTCAGTGAGTGACAGATATCTGCTGCACGTGTCTTTATTTTTATTTTTCATATTGTTGTTGTTGTTGAACTAGTGTGACGTGTGTTTGGCAGTGCCCGTACAGTAAAACCTGGATGCGTAAAAGTTTGTGAAGTCTTCATGGTTCATGGCAAAGTCTCTCCTTCATCCTCCAGCGTTAAGATGCGTGTTCCTTGATGAAAGAGTTCCTCCTTCGCAAACATGCCAGCCTTTCTTTCTTTCTATCTATCTTTCTTTTTTCCAAAAAACACTTTGATCAGCCATCTTTCTTTAATGTGTTCATACGCTTTGAGTACAGTAGATAGTGAAATACATTAAGTTTCATGATGCTTATTGTCATACCTGAAATATGAAAGTATAAAAAAATATTTTGTAACTGCTTTTATGTGGCAAAGGTTAAATATATTCTTACATATTACAGTCGAAAACAATGAGTCATCACGTGACCTTTTTATAACATTCACAAGCACTTATTACACAGTTATATTAGTTTAAATTGACATTAAAAGAAAAGGAGCTAATTCCTTCACGCACAACGTACAAGTACATGCTCAATAGTGGATGTGAAACATGCACACAGCTCAGAATCATGTACAAAATCTGATCAAGTATAAAGTATCTTGTGAAGCAGAAATCTAATACATTTTGCCCTGATCCCAGCAACCTTGAATTCAGCCTGTAGCTAATGTAAAACATACTCTCAGCCCTGCACCAACAATACTTAATATTCAGTTTGTGTTAAGATAGCCATTAAATATCATTATTAAATATGACGAACAACCGTAGAATTTAGTGCAGGTGCTGTATGTTGATACTCACTGTTACACATCATTGGTGGAAAAGTGTTTGCTGGCCTTGAGTCACACAGTATTGGGACATGCTGTTCATGCTGGGGACACTAAGCCGAGCAGCTTCCCCCTGAGCCGGGCGCTGACGCAGCATCGGAGGGGCTTCAGCGTGAGCCCGTAGGAGCAGTCCAGAGTGAGGGGCTCTGAGGGGTCGCTCTCAAAGCTGCACTGGTGCAGCAAGATGGCCGTGAATAAAAACACCTCCACCTTGGCGATCTGGTTGCCGATGCAGCGCCTCTTCCCCGATGAGAAGATCATCACGTTGTTGGTTATGTCCTTATCGAGGGCCCCGTTTTCATCCAGGAAGCGCGAGGGGTCAAAGATGTGCGGATCCTTCCACTTCAGAGGGTCGTGGTTGACGGACCACTGATTGATGAAGACCACGGTGTCTTTGGGGATGTGGAGACCTTCGATGGTGACGTCTGACGTTGTGGAGTGTGGGATGGTGACGGGGACGAAGCTGGTGAAGCGCATGGTCTCGTAGATGAAAGCGTCCAGGTACGCCAGGCTGCTTCTGTCCTCGATGGACGGGAGTCTGTCTCGGCCCACTACTTTGTCCATGAGCTCTTGCAGTTTGGCTTGCTTCTCTGGGTGTTTGGCCAGCAGCAGCATGATCCACTGCATGACAGTCGATACTGTGTCTTGACCTGCCCCGATTAGATCTGTGACGGTCGCTTCGACGAACTCTTTGCTCAGCCTGCTGTCCTTCCCGTGCTCAATGACATTGATGATGGCGTCGCTCATGTCCCGGGTCACCTCTGGGTTGAAGGATTCCCTGTGCTGCACCACTTTATCTTTCACGAAGGCAAAGAACTCCTCGTTGAGGTTTTTGAAGTTTTCATAGACACTGCGGACCGGGTTGGGGAAGGACTGAAGCCAGGGCATGACATCGACCAAGCTACCTGCCCCCACTGTCTCTCCGAACTTTTGCAACTTTTTGAGCAGGGTCCTGAACTCCAGGTCGTCGTGTCCGTATCGCCTCCCGAAGCACAGAGCGCACATGATGTTAGCAGCGGCTACTGTAAACTCGTAAGCAGGGTCAAAATACCGTCCATCAGCGCTCTGGCGCAAAAATGACCGCACCAGGTCCATGGCCTCGGCTGTAATGTGTTGCTCAAAGGCTTTTTTGGTCTGACTGTTAGCAGAGGAAAAGGCTCTGAGGCTGGATTGGGCTACTTTCCTATGCGCTTTCCACTGTTTGCCATAATTAGTAAATGTCATACTCCTGCCTCCAGAGACCATCTGGAAAGAGACAAAGTTTGGTCTGCCTGCAAACTCTGTGCTGTGCTGTATCAGAGCCTCACGTATCGCCCTGTCTCCATTCAGGACCACAATATCACTGCAGCCCAGTCGTATCTGGTACACGTTGCCGTACTTTTTGGCCAGCCGTGCGAAGGTGATGTGAGGCATCTGGCCCAGCTGCATGGCGTTGCCCACCACGGGCCAGGCGAAGGGTCCCGGCAGTCTTCTCTTCTGTCGGAGGTTCCTGACCCACAGACAGGCTTCCAGGCAGAAGAGGAAAACGAAGGAGGCGACCAGAGCAGGCTGGACCTGTCCGCTCCACTCCCTGATGATGCTGCTGCCCTTCACACCAAAATCGGTGTCCAGCGCCATTGTGACGGATTCTCTGCTCACTTGTTCTTTAAAAAAAAAAAGAAAGAAAGAAAGAAAAAGAAATCTTTGCTTTTTTTGTTTAGTTGCTGTGTTTTGAGGAGGGAAAAAAAACTCAATAAAGCTCTTGTGGAGCCATATCACTTGAAACAAAATATTAAAAATCTGTCAATGAAATGCCAGTGAGGTCATAATGATGAAAAGTAAAGTAAGTGACACAAGGAGTGAGTTGGGGTGAAAGTCTTTAGTGCCTGCCTTTTGCGTACACTTCAGCTTCTTATATGTTTTGGAGTTGGTGGGCAGGGCTCAGGGTAACTTTCATACTCCTCCCATTGTGGTAGCCCTGCAGACCCCACTATATTATCTATCTCCCTGTTGTCGGTCGCTGTCGGAGGCGCGCACTTGTGAGCGTCGAGGGGACACCGTGAGCGTGCAGCGCGGACCGAGAGAGAGAGGGAGAGAAAAAAAGAGACCGAGCAGCAACTGGTGACCGATTCAGAGGGGAAACGTGTCGAGCCAATTTGTTTTACTAATTGGAGGACTGGCAGAGTTCGCACATTTCCAAAGTGTATCTCTCTGACATGATTTATTTTCTGGCCGCAGAGGACTCAGCGGGCGCACTTTGGCTAGACAAAGTGCGTGCGTACGGTTTGTCCAACTTTAAGACCGACTTCGTGCTTTAGTTACATTTGCGCAAAATCTATTTTAGCGTAATTTTATTTATTTTATTTTTTTCAGCCGCGCGAATGTGACCTTATTTATCCCTTCAGTTAATGATCCTGTGTGTTGATTTGCCGAAAAGTTAGTTTGCATGCTTAGTTTGAAAGCATCTTCTGTGCGGAACCTTGGGAGTCGGTGAATTTAAAACTGATGAGACGTTTTTTTTGTTTTTTAAATTGTTACTTTATTGTGTTTCCCCTCGATTTCTAGTCTAAAAGTCGTGCAGATTGACAGTAGAAAATTGTCATTTTGTTAGTTTGTCATAAAATGTAATCAGTGCCAAATGTAAAGTTGAGAGAAAGTTGCGCATCACAAAGCTCGTCTCCAAAAAAGTCCCGACCGACCGTATTCCATATCAGGCTTATTGAAATACTGGACTTTAAAAGACTGACTTAAAAAGAAAAATCACACATCAGATATAACAGCAGATTAAAAAATGTCACATTATAACACTGAGACCATAATCTGGTCAATTGTTCTTTCTTTCTTTCTTTGTTTCTTTCTTTCTTTCTCTCTTTCTTTCTTTCTTTCTTTCTTTCTCATCTTAGCATCCGTGACCGTCTGAAATCTCACCCAGCAAACGCGGCTACAGTAACTCAGATATTGTGCCGCCATGAAATATTAATTTCCTTCAACACCGGTGCTGAACACATAAACTGCAGTTTTGCATGACACCACTGATTACATCATACCGCAGCAAGGTCAGGTACTCCCCCGCTCCGTGACAGTGGTTGATCCTTTCAAGTCACAGTAATCACAGAAATGGGGCAAATTCAGGTAGGAAAGAAAAGAAAAGAGGAGAGAAGTCACACAAATAAAGCAAAACCTGGGCGTCTATAGAACTTTTTTTATTTGCTTTAGATAATAATGTGTCATGAGTCATAGATAGATAGATAGATAGATAGATAGATAGATAGATAGATAGATAGATAGATGTGGCATTCATCTTAAGTAGAGCTCAGTTGAAAGTGGTGTGATCTCCCGAGGCCAAACATTCCCCTTTCCCTGTGCGAAAGACAAAATTTGTTTCTTGTTTTCCCGCCAGCTGTGAAGTTTATTTTTGCAGGGAAGTAATGACCCTAATTGAAGGCACTAAAACATTTCCGAGGTCCAAGTCAGGGGGACAGAAACAGAAACGCTGCCACACAGGCACAGTCAGTCATTAT
This sequence comes from Acanthopagrus latus, assembly GCF_904848185.1. Lineage (NCBI taxonomy): Eukaryota > Metazoa > Chordata > Actinopteri > Spariformes > Sparidae > Acanthopagrus > Acanthopagrus latus. The sequence continues at coordinate 15,479,774 of NC_051054.1, read as the reverse complement.
CAGCAGGAAAGGAGGAGGAGGAGGAGGAGGAGGGGTGAGGAACAGGGGAGGACGATGGCACATGTGGCACACGATATCTAGTTTGCTTTTTTAAAAAACGCGTTTTATTAGACATGCACATCATTTTCCATGACATTTTTTTATGCAGAAACATGCAAAGTAAACAAACCTGTAATTTTCATGACTGGATAAACCTAATAAACAAAACTGACAACACAATTTTATACTGTTTAACTTTGTTTATATTTGGCGGACCCTGCCACCTTTGTAGTTTCAAACAGTGTTCAGGGGAACTTATTGTCCTCTGAGAACAGCTTGTTTATTCGGTTATGGAAAACTCAATATTACCCAGTTTGTTTTATTACCTCATCAGTATTATAAATATTCAAATTCTGAGTTTGAATTTCTCCTGCAGAACGACATAGTGTCCCTTCAACCATCAACTCTCCTTATTACATCATAAAGTCGATGCTGTTTTTTTTTTTCTTAACCTTTACTGTACTGAGACTGAATGCCCAAAGCAAATATTTTGAAAAGATATAACTTGAAACCCTTTTTTTGTGAAGTTACATAATGCAACCACGCACTGAACTGTAATGTATAACAAGGTCTGATTGAATAAACCGTTAAATAGCAGGTCCTACGGGCACCGCACGCTTCAACTGTGAAAACAAACGGAGAGGCAACAATAAAAGTAACCTAAGTGTAACTACATTGTGTGTTACGTATCACTCTTTCACAATAATGGCACTTAAGCAGTCTACAGATGTCGAGAGTTTTTCCTGGTTCAGAGCGCTGCCTGAGAGCTGTTTGTCTTGAGAAATGCGGTGTGGCTGAGCACCAAAGCCTCCAGAATGATTCCTCGGTTAACCAGAGACATAGCAATGTCTTCGAATACACTGCCTGCACTGGGGATGACTGTTTCTTCTCTCCTCTATTCCTATAGGGGGAAATCCCCCCCCCCACCTCCACCAACACCGCCACTACCTCCTCCTCCCTCTCCTCCTCGCCTGAGTCTGCTCCTCGTACACATGTGGCCACTTGCATCCCCATCACGCTAATCAGAGCCAGGTTTGTGGCTGAGGAAGGGGGCGGATGGGTGGCGGGAGGTAAGGGGGGGGTTAGTTTGTGTGTATGTGTATGGGAGAGGGTGGAGGCCGTGTGTGTGTGTGGGGGGGGGTGTCGTGTGTGCGTTTTGCGTGTGGCTGCTGTGTTTGCCTGTGATTACCCCTTGTAACCTGGCTGTGAAAGGTTGGCCCTGACCCTGCGTTGACTCTGGCTGCGGGGGGAGTAGTCAGAGGGGGGTTTTTGGGTGGAGGAAGGGATGGGGTCTACACGCCGCTGCATGTCATTTGCTGGCGGGTGGGCGCTCGCTGTGTGGAGACGGGGCCAATGGCAGACCAGGCTGCCCCGGCTCTGGAGCTAATCATTGTTTACTAGTCTCATTTCCACTTCTCAGTGAGCTACTGTCACGCACAGCACCAACAGGGAGGAAGGAAGAGGGAAGGGGGGTAGGTGTGTGTGTGTGTGTGTGTGTGTGTGTGTGTGTGTGTGTGTGTGTGTGTGTGGTGTATTGGGCGGGGGGGGGGTTGGTTGCAGCAGGGAGAGGAAAGCCAGGGGTCCAACAGGCAGTTGGGGATCTGGTGGGACTTGGGAAAGGGAAGAGCAGAGAGAATGCAGGAATTTGAGTGAAGTGTATTTTTTTTTTCTCTCTCTCTTTTAAGAGAACAAAGGTGAGCCAAGACTGAATAAGCTGCGGCCAAAAACAACCCAGACAAACCGGTAAACAGACCAACAGAAACATCCTCAGCGCCATCTCAGCCAGCCAGGAGGTAACCACCGGACATCGCCAGTTAGAGATGGTTAAAATGAGAGCGTTGTCGCCTGCCAGACCACCGTGCGAGGCAGAAGAGATAACTTGGGGAGGCTGTCACCTTCCCAAGTGATTGTTGTTTGTGAGTGAAAAGCCTGAGAAAAGGACAAGGTGTGTTTCACTTTGGCTGTGAGATACCAAATGGACATGTGGCTAATTTGGTATGAGTAAGCACTATTTTCTATAATATGCACCCCGACACTGCAATTAAGTCTTGGAAATGCTCCTTTCACACGCTGTTCATTGTGTTTGAAAGGGGAAAAGAGACAAACCCACCGACAATTATCACCTCACTCCTACCCTCAGTTCTACAGAGTCTTTCAGCATCTTTCAGCTCCTTGTTTTGGTTCTCCAGCCCTCAAGTTTGCTATTTATTCACTCGTGTCAGCACTGTTTCCAGCTACGGCAGCAGGCTCTCTGATAAAACCACTGAAAGCTGTCTTAGTAGCTCAAACCTCAGACAAAGTTAGCAACTAGCTGGTGTAATAGATAGAAATTCCTCTTAGGAGTTGGCACAGACCAGAAGTTGAGTCAGCATTGGAGTTGCATTCATCAGGTGGCCTCAAATGACTCCAAACAAAATCTAATGTTGTTCATTTTCTTGTGGATGTGTATAAAGGTAATTGTTTGCTAATACACTGTCTGTAGCGGCGACTAAATTTATAATACGTCAATGTCGTCTTCACAAACTGTTGCGCTGATCCCAAGTGATCAGAAACATCAATTGTTGCAGGTTTACCCCAGTTTATTTATTAAGGACACAAACAAATGTTTTAATGTGACGGTAATCCCAAAATCCCAAAGAGCACTGATAATTTTATCCAGCATGAAAATGGTTAAATTATGAAAATGTTACGCTTAGTCGAAAAGTCATACTTTTGGTAAACATATCAATGCTGAGACTTTGATGATGGTCAAAATCCTTATTTGATACTGTAAGAAGAGGAGGCTTAGGGTAAAAAAAAAAAAAATCACAAAGCATTTTTAGACTATGACCACTCTGCATGTATTGTTTTACATATATTGTATATGACCACATACAGCGCAGTGAACGCCAGGCAAACAAACAAGAATGAATAATGAGAATTCTATTCCTTGTTTGTGTACTTGTCAAAACCTCCATGGTTTCACGATGAAAAGAGGCCCTAGCGAGGCCCAGACAACCTGATGTATGATGGGCTGAATTACCTTGTCACAGCAGGTCCGGTGTTCTGTTTTGATTTAAATCTGGGGTGAAAGAGAGAAAATACCATACCAAGGAATCTGGTTATCGGTGATATCTCCGTTGTGTTATACCTGCTGTGCCCAAAGATGTGTCGCCGCAGGCAATATCAAGCAGCCCACATAAAAGAGGGGAGCGCTACTTTTAGAGAATGCTTTCCTGGAATGATTTAATGTTCTTGGTTAAACCGTGAGGGCACGGATTCAGACCCTCTCCAAAAGTATGATTTTTAACCTTAGACAAATATTTTCTCACACATGTGGTCCTGTAGTTGAATATAGAAGGAACATAGTCAAGGTTGATGTTGTTTGACTCAATCCACTGACCACCCACATTGCAACATTTCTCACAAACCCATCAAAGAGATAATGTAAAACCATTCTGCAGGGTTCAGGACATTTAGAGATGCTAGCATGAAATTTTCTTTCAAGGTGGCACATGGTCATTTCTGATCCTGAGGAATTAGAGTTGTCCTTGCATGCTCTTGGATGACAGCCAGTGTTCTGGCCCTTCAAGTGTAGCCAGCGGATATCCAGTAACAGATGTCAAGATGTCCTCTTCATAGCATCCGTCATTGTTTTCAAGTCTCTATTAACAGAACAATACATTTTTAAAAAGTAGATGATGGGATCAGAGATATATGCGTATCAGCCAATGCATTCAGGCTCTTTTTCTCTCCACACACACTGTTTACCTAAATGTAGCCAAGGCGTGCTCAAACTTGATTGGTCAATACTACTCGCTGACAAATTGACAATTTGTCAGCGAGTAGTATGACAAATTGACAATTTGTCAGCGAGTTGACAATTTTTCCCAAAAGGTTTCCATTTGTAGCAGTTCATGTAGATCATTTAAAGAAAAAACAGGAGTTGTTTGGTCTTTACATCCAGAGCCAAAGAACCAACTTTATTATTCAACATTAAAGATGTTGAATGATGAAGAAGATAAGTAAATCCCATGATAAGGTTGCGTCATAGACAACTTGACCAAGTCACTTTGGGGCTCCGTCCCTATGTACTTTACAGTAAATAAACATCTGGACATACCCCCCTGTAAGATACTGCCCTTATTTAGAACCACTAATTCTAATTGTCTAGGACTAATAACAACAGTGCCCCCTTATGGCCTAAGAGTTAATGCTTATCATCATACATGTATCAATCCAATTTTAGTGCCTTAGTTTTTGCAAAACAATCTAGGTTTTCCTCAAACATTCTCTTTTTTCACCTCTTTCTTTCCTAAAGTCTCTGAACAGGTTCAGCAAACCTTCCAGACCTGGTTCAGAGCCATCGTTCAGAGTTCATCATGGGTTAGGTGAGATATGGGCTCGTGTAATTGTCTGGTGAGTCATTTCTAGAGTTTTTATTGTCAGACATTGGGAACCCTGCAACAGGCGATACTTGGAGATTGGAACAGTTCTGTGTCACTAGTACGACTAGTGCTCTCACTGATCCCTGCTGTTCGTGGGTGTTCAGTGTCTTGCTGCCTGCTCGCCCACTTTGATTGCAGGTCCCTTGCAAGGGTGGGAAGTGTCCACCTGATGTTTCTGCCCATGAGGAGTTCAGGTAAGTGTCTTGGCTGTGGTCAGTATCTCTATGCAGACCAGTCTGCCATGATCAGGGTCTTTACTGGTGCATTCCCTGCTTCCTGTTTGAACTTCAGTATCAACCGTATGAGAAGGCCCTGGCAGAGGATAGGCACATCGTTGAGATCTTAACCTTTCAAACCTTGCGCACTCCCACGCACTCCTTGTCTACCTCAGTGTTCCTAATTTCAGCTTCTCTCAGTTGTCTGGAACAGTACACCACTGGTCTACGGTCCTCACTGTGGAGCTGCAGCAGGATGACAAATATCCAATAGCTATAGACAGCTGCTGTCCTGTGCACATGCAAGTGCACCAAGGTTAGGTGATGTTTGCTCAGGTATTTACTATGCTGAGTGCTCCCTTTAACTCTACATGGTCTCTGGTGGGGTGAGCTCACCAGTGTCTCAATATTTCTTTGAAAAGATTTCAGGTGCACTGGTAATCCCCAAAGGAAGACGTTTAAAGAAGCACCTTCTAAACAGTGTGATGAAGGCTCTTTGTTTATTGGTATCTACCAAAACCCCCGAGGCTGATTCTAGTCATGATAGGACTGTGGAACCACCCCACTAAAGATAAGATGAACCTCTCTTTCTTGACAGTTTTGTTCGTCATCAGTAAGTAAATATAGATACACACCTTCCTAGAGTGGAGGGAAATTGGGGCTTACCACTCTGCTGGTTCTATCATGGTCTTGATGACATAGGCTTCCACCTGGACAAAGTCCTCGTTCACTGCACTCAAGAGGGGTATTGGGACTCCTGGGCTGGGCACTTTCCTGTTTTACAGTTTTGATCCGCGTAAGTCCCTCTAAGGCTTGAGTTCCTAGAACAGTAGTTTGCTCGTGACACATCAATCAGCCCCATGACAATTTTAAAGTTAACATTGACCTCCACACCACCTGTACCATCATCTCCACAGTGGGGTTAAGGATTAGCTGTAACCTCTGTGACAGCTACTTATCCAGCATCCACATGTTTTGTTTCGGCATTTAAAAGCTCCAACAGCTCCACAATACACAAATGTCTCTGTGTGTGCTGTCCGTGCTGGTTGAAGCATGCACATACATGAATAAAGGGGTGCATTGGAATGAAGTGTTCGTTGAATTTTGGTAAAACAACATCATATCATCTGACTTCCCCTTGTCCATAAGTGAAAGTGCTAAGAACGTTCTATGCTTCTGCTTCTTCCGAGTGCAGCATCAACATGGTTACGTAAACAGCACCGTCCTCTTTGTCAAGTTCAGTAGCCGTCCTGTAGCGTGTTAAAACTTTTTTTTCCCCAGTCAGGCTGCTCCACAGGTTTCGCACAGCAAAAACTCTCTTGGATGATTAAAACTTTACCATCCTAGTTGAAACTTTTCTTCACCTTGTAATAAACTTTAGTAAGTAAAATTGCCAACTTTTTCGAGTAACTCCAGACACGGGTTCATACGGGGTTGAACTTGAACAACATATTTTGTGAAACCTACAAACTTTAGACAAGTGACTGTAGTAAATAAACATCCTTGACAAACGTAAGTCCTTCTTTTATTAATGTAGTAACATATTAGGATAATAGCCTACTTTTCCCAAACTTTTCCCTCTTCACTTTGCACAGGCTGCGTGATAGATCTTCACTTAATGTGGCACCCAGGACAGGAGCCATGTATTATGTACACTATAGGGATATTTGTTTCTAATCCCGTGGAGTTTTTGCGTGCTAGGGGAGCAGAGCGGGGATGAGCTTGCGTGCCATGCCGCCCTGGCGTGCGCGGAGCTCGGTCACTGAACTCCGGCTTCCCTGGGGAGCTGGGGGGGGGGCTGCACTGAGAGATTAAAATGAGACGAGGGAGAAAGCACAAGTAGAAATGGCTTCCAGATGACCCCGACTCCGTGAGCTCATCTAAGACAGGCTGAGAAATTGGTAGGACACATTTCCCACCTCCAGCCCCATGAAAAAAAAAACTACATTACCTTATTTGTTCAGTACTTTTGAGAACACTGCAGCCGTAGCAACATTATAAATTGTGCGGCTGGCCTACGTATAAATTTGAAGGGGCAGGAAACATGAGTGAAGCTAAATCTGGATATTATTCTGAAATGTTCTTCTGACATGCTACTCACATTCTTACTTGGAACTTTCTCCCATCTGTGTTTTTCAGCTCAGTCATCCATGCAGTTTTGGAAAATGATGCAGGCTGTTTATCATGACATTCCGTATTTTTATGTTGTTTTTTTGGCCGTATTTCTTTGTATTCTGGTTTTGGAAAAATCGTGTTGTTCGGCGCAAGAGAACGCTGGTGTTTCACCATGAAACCAGGAGATTATTACAGCATCTCCACATGCGTTAAGCGTGAATGAAGAGCCCCTCTATTATGCATGTTATAAAACTATTATCATTCATGTATTCATGGAACTAAAATTTAGGATTTTAACCTTTTGTGAAATTGATAATAGGATTCAGCGAATGTGGCTCGTTTTTGTCTGTCAACCATGAATCACAACTGTCAAAATGCTCCTGTTATGCCTCATAATCTTTGCAGCGGTGAGAGAGAGGGAAAATGGACAGCCCGCCATTATTAGTTTGACACATACTTTGCATTCATTTATTAACACGCTCCATAATGCATAGGGTTATGCAAGAAAGACTCACAGTAGAAGTCATTACTCTCTTAGTGACTCATCATCCCATATTTATCACATCTAAAATGCTGACATAAAGCCTCAGTTTTAGTCTGAGACGGGACAGGACTGCGTTTCAGGGAACTTGCATTTTTGCAATTAATCTTTCAAAGAAGTTTGACAGAAAGACCCGCTTGGATTAAATAATGCTATCATAAATAAACACACTCGCTCTGTGAATCATTAACTGTCGGAGCGATACTTACTGGCTGCGCTACACTTGGACGACTTTATAAAGAAAGTGTCTTCTGGGTCACTGAAAACAAAATTAAAGTGGAAATCCACCTTGAAAGAGAAATCACTTGCACATGGGACACATTTCTTACATAGCTGGAAGCTAGAAAGACACCACTTGTGGAATATGTTTTCTGAAGCTCTTCCAGTGATTGTGACTCGAGTGACACTTGAATTTTAGTTCACAAGTTGATTTGACTATCCGCGAATTATGTCAATGTACCGCAATCGCATGTGTTTTCATTTGTGGACCAAAATGAAACAAAACAAACAGGGCATAAACGTTAACGATAAAGCACAGCACATAGGAATAAAAGCATATGCAGTATGTGTACAGTGCTTTATGTGATCAGGAGTTTCCTGGCCGTGACCTACATACTCAAAAGCTTCTTGGTTGATTGTTCCAGATTTTTGAAAGTCTGGGATTACGTGGCACTCCAAGTGATTTAGCAGAGACATGGCTACCTGTCTGTCTTGCTCAGCAGCTTTTCTCACTTCTCTCTGACTGTCATCATTCGTCATCCGCTTTTAGTTCAACTCTACAATCGCGTAGCCCCTCTGCACGGACTGCTGTGTCTCAAAACATTGTGTATTGTGTGCCGGTATGTGAACCATTAAAACAAATACCAAATCAGTGAGTCACCTGAGAGTATGGGAGTGATGGCAGGAGAAAAAGGGGAAAGGGAATACATCTTAACATATTGTTTGTAATGCTATGCTGGAATACTGCTTTGGTTTTATAAGAAAGGGTTTATATGAAGATATAATATTATTCCACATGTTTCAGACTATGTTCAAACACAGAGAAATTTGTCATTTTTACTCAAGGTGGCAGTGTGTTCCATTTGCCCTTCTGTGGGTATTTGTGTGAACATTATCTGGCTATTATCTGATAGCATGTCAGATGTTTTGATCGAGAGACCCCCAGTAACACAAATTATACAACACTCACATGCTCCTGGGATGGTTCCGTCTGTCAAGTTGGGAAGTCATTCTTCCGACTGTTCGCTTGTGTCATGTCAGGATGTGGGAGCAAAATGGACTCGTAAAGAAGTTGATTGGCGCTTCATCGCTGAGAGCTCAAACTATACTGTGATTATTATAAGTCATTTTTACTAAAGTACTGTTTGCACGCAGGCATGCAAATCTTTCTCAGCGTACTCATGCTTATTGACTCTTTCGTCATAGTTTGTAAATCATTGCACTCCTGGGCCTTGTTGAGCTAGAGTGATTGTTTGCTTTCAATGCAATAGTTGCTATAACTCTGAATATGCTTTCTGTCTGAGAAATGGTTAACCATGACAACATTTTGTCTCTTGATACCCAAGAAATCACATAATCTGCAGAGCATCTGCTCAGTCCGCTGCGATACAGGACGTTCCTGTTTCTTCTCTGTACTTTTTACCAACTCACACATTTATGAGCTGCTTTGTCTCTTTATGACAGACTGTCCCAGACTGGGATCCCTGCATGCAGGCAGGCTGAGCTGGGCTGATCGGAGCTGAGGGGGCCAGCGGCTCAGCCACAGGCACACTGAACATTACGTGCCGTATAGATACTACCAGCGGGTTGCTCTTCTCATTGTGTAATTGGGCGGATAATGTTCCGTGATTCCCTCTCTTTTGCACCTCCGTATGTTCCGCATGAGCAGCTCGGCGCATTTTAGTATCCTGAAAATGAAGCGGGGTCAGCGAGCGGTCGGGTTACCCCCCTCCGCTGCTCCAATTCTGCAGATGAGCTGATGGTATCGCCACAGCAGCGGGACGGAGACATCAGAGGGCAGAGTTCACCCACTGTCCTGGGCCGTGAGGAGCCCTGCTGAAGGCTCACTGCTGCGATAAAATTAGCTTTCTTTGTGATTTAAATCATCAATATAAAATTATAAGCATTTGGGAAAGAAAAGAGAGTGATCTTTGCGTTGAAAACAAAAAAAATACGTACAAAGAAACACTTAAAATCTCTAAAAAGTTATTAATTTATGAGTTAGGAACAAGCAGAATTGAGTGTGTGGCTGTATATTGGGCCTGGGTGCCCAATTCGCACACCTCGGCCCTGCGTATCTGGGTTTGCAATGCGTGGAGCAAGACCAGGGAATTAACATGAATTACTTCAAATCACAGTTACAATGTAGTTAGGGCCCTCTTCCTAATGTTGCTCCTTTTCCTTGATTGACACTCCAGTTGTCTCAAGCTTAAAACATTTTTGTTTCTAGGCTGCTTCTACTTATCCACACTCCCTCATCCGTGATAAGTATAAATCCGGCGAAGGTAACTGTTGTGGGGTTTTTTTTGGCAAAACTTTCAATGGTTGTCAACCCATTTATCGGCTGTATTAGTTCAGCTTCAGTTCTCACTTACTGACTGAGATCTCTCGTAAAATCTGCGGTCATTCAATACTCTCCTTGCCGCCTCTTGAGGAGCAGAGATTTCTCCAACAAGCGGCCAAAGTGTTTATACTTCTTCTACAGAAAGAGCGATTACAGCTGACGTAAAATAACCGCGTGACCCTTGGGGATGACACAACTCTGGCAGCCTTTTGCCCTCCGGGGCTTTTCAGAAGTGAGAGTTGTCATATTTGACTTGAGGTGAGAGATGACAGCTGCTTTCTTGGCGTCAGAGAGCATTTTTGTGCTGCAGAAAAAGCTGTGAGCAGTTCTAGAAATGATTCATATGATGAATTTATCTGATCCTTTGTTCTTCCCTTGTTTTGCCTGGATGATGATTTGAAATGCAAATGATCATCTTCTGATTTACAAGTTACAAATGAACCCCAGATATTCCTAATTTACTGCCGCCTTTTTGTGGTGGTGTTGTTGTTTACTTGTGTGCTTGCTTGAGCAATCCAGCTCAGAAAAATGATCAAGATGTCATTTTTTGGCCCATGTTTGTTGGTCGGTTGGTCAACAGGATAGCATAAAAACTGCAGAAGGGACTTCAATGAAACTTGGATGGAGGATGGTCTGGGGCCAGAATAGACCCAAATAACTTTTGGTAAGGATCTGGATTAAGGGATGTAAAAAAAAATGTATATTGTATTGTATTTATATTCTATCATTACCTCATTGATATTAGAACTACACAGTGCCCCTTTAAGTGAAATGGGAACTGACATCTGACAAAACAATGTGGCAAAAATGCAGGTTTTTTTTTTACACATACTCTATCATTTAATAAAACCGCCACTTGTTTCCAGGCTTTTGTCTCACTCTGGCATGTTCGTGAGTCCCGGTTGTACTGGAGTCCATCTCCTCCTCTCATCCTGTCGGACTGCAGCGCACCCTGTGGCTCGGCCCATGTGGAAGCAACCTGGAGCCGCTGGCCTGTCCAGCTGTCGGGCTGAAATAGTCACACTGCATGCTGATGCCTTTGCATTTATGCAGTGCGGGCAGACATGAGGACCGTTTCACGTAGACACATGCTGCTTTACTAACAAGGTCTGTTAGCATGATTGAAGCGCTTACATCACTGCACCTTCTCTTGCGTATGCAGTTAGGGAGTCAGAGGCTCTTGGAGTGAAAGAGAAATACATTTGCAGGGATTGTATCTCGGCCATCTCCTCTGTTTAGGTATGGGAGAGGTTCAAATGCTACACTCAGCGGATTTTGTCTATATAAGGCGTGTTCTTTTCAGTGCTACACTCATTTATGGGGGAATGTAAACACGTGGCTGTCGGCGGACTAATAGCCATTAGCAGTCCTATTGTTCAAGGAGAGAATGTCTAAGATGACAGCCTTGATTGTACACCTTTATTGGTAGGTTCCATGTGGATATACTCCTGTATTGTACTTCTATTCTCTCTTGGGTGTAGTGGAAGCTGGTGGTAGTAAATTATCAGGAGGAAAAGGTGTGAAAGGTCCTGACTCTCCGAAAAGTTTGTGTGACGTGTGTTAATTCGCAGAACAGCCCCCGAAAAAGTTCACTCAGCGGGGAACAGAGTTTTTTTTTTTTTTTTTTTTAATGGTGTTTTGAACAAGCCCTGCAGGCATAAATGGAGCGAGTGGTGCTCTGTCATTGTTGGGAACAATTCGACAGGCAAGTGCAATGAAGACGGATGCTGGACCCCATATTTCACATAGGATGATACACCTTTTCCTCCCCATTCGATATGCTTTGGCAACCTCTTGACATTAAAGGGACCTCAGGGAGGAGCTGCATTTGAGGCAGATGTGAAGGCCGAGGCCCGCGTTTCGAGACGGCCAGATAAAGAGGTCATGCTCCTGTTTTAAACCTCTTTTAGTGCTAAACAATATACATTTTGTTAAGTGTGCAGGCCCACAGATAACTTTATGAATGGTGTAACCTGAGACATCCCATCAACAGGCTTCCCTTGGAGGCAGACCCAGACACAAACAACCTTATAGTTTGACCTCCTTACCCTGTCCCCCTGCATCCTCTGCTGCCCCCTTTCCCCTGATGCACCCTCTGCCGGAGGTGATACTTTTCCAACAACCCCGCAGTCTCTGTCGGCAAAAGCGAGGGCTGCCTCTCAACCCAAATAGCTTAAGAGAGAGCAATCTCCAAGGAGTCCCCCCCCATGCTCAATGTATTCCATATGCTCACTCAGAGGCCGAGAGGCACCCTATACCTCACATCTGGCACAGACCACCTATGCTAGCTGACATATCCCTCCTCAGACGATCAGACCGGCTGCCTCTCAGTGGAAGGAAGCTGGCCTCGTCAATGATCTCCTCCTCTGATCTTCGTATTTGTTTCCAAACTGAAGACGTCCAGGGGTAGTGGGTTTATCTGGCTATGATACGAGGAAACTGATTACTTTTTACTAACATTATCTCTTGTAAATGGCATTGTGTCTATTATTTATATAATACACAAAAGTATAAGTAGGTAGTAGGATGGTTTTGTCTGATGATGATGATGACGATGATGGTGACCACTGGTTTGTGAACTGCTGTTTTGAAGTTTGCCGTCGCCATCTTGGTCCTCTGGGACCATGTGACCAAGTTCAGACTAGAGGGTGGAGTTGAGGAGGACATCCTGATTGGGTCTAAGGCAGTGGTGGTCACTTGTCAGTCACAAGGTAGCCATGCCCTGGAGCATGTCACGCTTAGCTTAAACATTACTATAAATCTGCATGCAAATAACGCAACTTTAGTCCAGTTGTGTGTGCGATGCTGCAAAAGTCCAAATGTGCATTCAGGTGATACGCTAATTGTTCCTATTAAGTTCCGTGGCAAACAGCTGCATCCAAATTCATATTGGATTCATTTTATTTTAACCTTTTCGTGATCTGTGACCAGGCTGAAGTTGTTTTATTTGTGCACAGACCATCTTAATAAATCAAACCTCCAACATAACTATCTGCCGCTGAACTTGCATCATAAATCCAGCCTGTACAGTAAGTGGATGTAAAGGCAGAGCTGCTGGCCCTAACATACAGATGGGAGCATCTTTGCCATAGTTTGCCATTGTGTTTTTCAATCCTCAAGGTTGCTTTTCTTCAAAGGTTAACCGAGGACATGGTGTGTTTAAACAAGACAGGTCTGATAGCTGAGGCTTTACCATGCAGGCAGCCTGCCGCGCCGAGGTGCACTGAGGTCACCGGAGTGGTTTAGTAAGACTCCTCTAAAAGGTGAACAATATATCCTCCCTCTCACTTTTACACTCTCCGAGGAGAGGGAGGGGATTGCTCTTCTCCCCTCTTTCTCCTCCTTTGCTCCCTCGCTTTATTACCTCCGTCAGCCCTAATTTGGGTTGATGGGGTGGCTGTTGCATGACAAGACACATGTCTGGGCCCCTGCGTGAGAAGCCTGGCTCACTCTTGCTGGGCTTGTTTTCTTTGCGTGACCATGTCCCTCCCTCTGTCACTCCTGGCACCTCCCGGCGAGCCCCCCCTCTGACCCTGTTCATGCCCTCGTTAGCTGGCATGTGGCTGGTTTATTTGCTTTGGCCAGCCGCCCGTGTGAAAGGCACATTCTGACCACGCTCAGGGAGGGGTCATCTCAGAGGGGGAGCGATGGCAGAGGTGTTGGTGGAGGTGGTGGTGTGTGCGTGGAGGTGGAGACAATGAATTGGGGGGGATGGGGGGGTGGCACGATGGGCAGCTGAAAGAGCTCTGTGCTTTGCATGTTCGTGATAATGTGCAGCTGGTATATCTGAATGTGTGACATCGCTGCCTGGTCAAAGGGAAATATGCCCCACTGTAACTGCTTTTGAGGAATGGCATGCACAGGCAGGTCACTCAGAGTTTACCGTCCCCCTCGCCGTCCATTGAGAGTTCCAGAAGAAAAGGGAGCAGGAGTATCGTGGCAGTGCGTGGAGATTTCTGATGTTCCCGCTGATGTAATCCAACAAATGCTCACGCAAACATTCCTGTCCGTGCACATTCGCTCTCCTGCCAAAGTTCATCCATTGTGTGCTGAGCGAGTATACAAATATAGATTGGGGCAACGGGACAGGACTGACACGAATCTGCAAAACGGGGTTCATGCCAATTTTAAAGGCTTCTCCCACACTCACTGCGGAGCCTGGGCAGATTCTGCGCACATGCCGATGACACGAGAGGGCGTCAAACTGATCGAAAACAACTTAATTGCATTACAAAATCAAAAGTTACAAACACTGAAAGTCAAAAGTTACATAAAAAACAGCCATTCAGCAACAGGCCATAGGACACTCCACTGAACAAGAACTTCTTAACAGTAAAATTAGTTTTAACAGGCGCAAATTTGCAATAGCTGCAACTAGGTTTGCACAGGCATCCACACATTTATGGATTCAGATTGACACAACCTCACTGATGTGGTAAAGTGTTGCTACACTGGCACACCTGCATGCGCGCAATCAAACCTACTTCCATACACAAACATTATATTTCAATCTTTGCACTGGATTCATTTTGAAATCTTGTTACTTGTCAATAAGCACTATATGGTCTCAGGCTTAAATACAGCTTTATTTATGATCTACAAAGCATTCGGACCCAGCAGGGACAGCATAAACACAAAAGGAAAGTCAAATCCACTTGAACCTGTCGCTGTAGTGTCCATGGTTTCACCCATCTAGTTCGGTTGTGCTTCATTTTTCTCCTCTGCCTGCTCGCCAGTGCCATTAACTTTAATTTAATCAGACATATCCTTGATTAGAAGCAGCCCTATTCGCGAGAGTGGTGTCAGAAAATGTTGCTTAATTATACGAGCCGTTTCCTTTCACACAGGCACGGAGAGAACAAGCTTGGCTGTCACTGCGGTGTCCTGTGTGCAGCATTGTTGGCCGAAACTCGGGCGATGCGAGGCGCCGCAAAAGTCGGGCCTTCGTTGAAGTTAAGGCAAGGTCATGGTTTCAGTTATTATCAGAGCAAACATGCAGGTCTTTGATCGGATGTAAACTCTCTGATCCATCACCCCAATCTCTGCGTACTTACTTTCTGCCTTCAGACATAAATCCAGAGGCGTGAAATGGTCCAATAAGGATATAATTATTCTGTATACCGGCTCCACTGTATCTATGCCCTTATCCTTGACTGATCACTTCCAGTTGCCTCTGATTGGCCACCAGTGGAAATCCAACAACTCCAGGAAGTGAAACCCTCAAATGGGCACAATAGAAGTCATCATGCACAGGCCTCAGGGTATTTGAAAATGTGCAATATCTAAATAAATAAAGACACTGGGAGCAGGAGAAAACAGCACATGTGGTCCTAATTCTCTGGAGCTTCAGTTGGTTGTGTTGATTTTACTCTCCACAGTGTTTAGTGGACCATCATTAACTCAACACAACGGCATAACACAAGACTGTAAAAGGCGACCACTGTATCGTTATACCACTTGGTACAAAAGCACGCGCACCTTGACGCACAGACCGTCGTGAAAAATATAGAGAAGTAGGGAACTTTCAGCTGATGTCACTTCCCTCTAATCCTTTAAGTCAGAGAAGAGACATAGCGAACGGCAGCAAGACGAGGCCCATAAATCAAGCAGGATGTCGAGACAGCAGGATAACACAGTCCGACATGGTCGCAAGTATGTTCCAGATTAACCTCTGCCACCGCTTCAGTCAGTACTTCTGCTGGGGATGGAATCACTTGGAGCTGTCTGGCTCTGGAAGCTGGAAGTCACGCTTCGGCTGTAAACACAGACACTGGTCTCTAACGAGGATCCGAGGAGCAGAGTCACACCGCTCTTTGGTCTCTTGAGTCCGTAGATCTTATGTTCCCGGCACAGCGCTGTGATTTTTTTTTTCTTTTTTTTTTTTTTCGCGTGATGACTTTTAAACATGTTATTACTGAGCGATGAGTGCGTCACACGGGTAGGACTCATCTTTCATGCATTTTTAATGGACGCGTTCGAGGAAGCATGTGAGGAAGATTTATTTTTTTCCAAATGAACACTCATCAAACCTAAATTGTGCGGTCTGACAATACTGTTTTGTGAAAGAGCTGGACCGCACATCCTGACAATGCACGAATAACTTAGAGGAGCCACATCCTTATGTTTCGAGGCTGCCATAAATGACAAACAAGAGACATTAAAAATGAGCCACGGAGACGATGAAAAAACAACCTTCCCCCCGCTGCTCCAGGAAACAAACTTTTCTGGTGGTCTCATCGCATTAAACTGCCACTTACCCCAGTGCTAACACACAGATACAAACAGGATTTGATTAGGACTGGCACAGGACTTGTATTTGTCTCCCCATGTGATCTCCGGGCCATTTATTTACACAGTGGAATATATTCTCACACTTGGATGTGTAGAAGGAAGCACTATGGAGTGATTAAGGGCTCCCTACAGAGTGAGACGGAGGAAACAGACAGAGTTTATCACGCTTGGGCAACGGAGTAACTTAACTGAAATCAGATCCCTGTGGGCACACACACTCGAGACACATGTACATTTGAACCACTGTGGTACAAAAACACACGCTCATACACGACCTCTTTCTTTGGGATTTGACAAAAGAAGGAAAAATGGTACAACTAGCTTGATATTTGGACCCTTGGGGGCACTGGAAACAAGCTACAGACCTACCGTTGACGCATTTTCACATTATAAGGGCACGCTTACAAAATCAACAGTGGCAAATGTTCACCTCCCGCTCACTTCCATTCCATATGAGCGAGAGGAAAAAATAAAAGGAGTAACAATTCGGCACCCATTATAAATGTATGTATGTATGTACTGACAGAGAAATGGCTGGAGAAAAATTATACCATTTGTGCATACATTGATTCCTTATACATCGTCCAGTTACTATGCTATTTGGTCTGCTTTCTCCTGGAAAAATTACGGTTAAAAAAAAAAAAAAAATCAGAGGAAGGACGCATGCCATTGCGCAACCAAAACAAGATGAGGTACCTCGGTCCCTCTATCCCCAGGTAACAGTGGAACAACTGGAATTACACTGCAAATAAAAAGAAGGGGCAAATCAGGCGTAGAGGGAGAATGATAGAAACTAGTGCCCATGTTGTTGCGTTACCTCTCATCACTGGAACTCCAAAAGGTTCCACTGGATCTGTCCGTAACAAAACCTGCCTTGTTATTAGCTCAACAGGTTGTTTTACTCTGGCTCTAAGGAGCGATGAGATCAGGGTTTCTAGGTCAAATCGGGGTTCTTTTTGCTCATGTAACTTGTTAAACGGGAATAAAATCAACACAATTTGTTTTGTTTTTTTCAGTTTCCATGTTTTGGCACCACATCAGGCCTTAGATATATTACCAGCTTTAACCACGGCCACTGCAGAACACTGTAGATGCATTTTATTTTAGAGCGCAGACCGAGCGCTCGTTTCCTACCTGTGAAGCTTTTTGTAATTCTGCAGCATTAAACCAGCGGGTGAATCAGTCCCTGTGGTAAACTCTCTTAGCATTGTGGGAAAGCCTGCACCATTTGTGTGAGGCGAATACCACAACTTCACCAAGTGTGAATTTTAAGGGCCGAACGACAGCCAAGTTAATAGCGAGCAAACTAGGGCGCAGAGTGAGTGAATCCAGACGACTTAAGCCTCTTAAACAACAACTTTCAAGCCTCTAAAGCGCGGGCCCGAGCTAGTAGTTATGATGTCTGTGTGAATCCTGGTTAAATGAGGAAAATGCGTCGGAGCGAAATGCTGGCAGCAGTATATTAAGAAGAATGAAGGATGATATCATGACATGTTTACCACATTTCTGTGGAAATGTTCGAGATTAATCGCATGTGTTATCAATGCGTTTTTTGTTTTCTTTTTATTATTTATTCAGCCTGCTCTTAAAGCTCTCAGCATCTGTGAAATACAGCTTTTCTGACTGCCACTGAAGGTTGCTTTGTTGGCGGTTTGTAAAGTAACAAACATCATAAATTCTCATCTTGTTTCTGTTTGTCCGTTCTGATGGTTCAACAAAAATCTACCACAAAGCTCGCTACGCTGTCGCATGCAAGACCGTGCAACGCAAACCTCATAGTCGTCAGTGTCGGACGCACGATAGAGTGATTTTGATAAACCTGCTGACATACGACGGACAGATCTGAATGTGTGAGAGCTGTTTAACGTTCCCACTCTTGAGTGAGCGATTAGGAGACGCTGAGGTTACGTGATACGAAGGCCCAACGATCATTCCTGCTGCTGCACATGACGTGAGAAGGGGAGACAAGCAACTGTAGGGAGGAGAAGCTTGAAACCCAGAGGTCACGCTTTCAATCCCAGTGTTTCAGCAAGGTCGCGCCCTCTGTCCCCTCCCCTCCTCCTTCCCCGTCTCCCCTTTCTTGACCCCTGCGCTCTCACCACATCGTCTTCCCACCTTGATGAAAGACGTCGAGGACAGAGCTGGAGCCGACTTCCAGGACTGTGTGCGTGCATCTGGAACCGTCTGGCCACCCCTCCCAAAAACACAAGGCGGGGTGTTTGTTTCGAGACTTTTTCCCCGAGTCACGGCCAGTAACCTGAAAGCACCTTGGATGCCCCCCCCCCCCCCGCTTTCCTGCAGGAAGAGGCCTCATTTCGTGCTCCCTGCAAAAGTAACACAGTTCCTCTGACGCGCCGCAACTACCCGTCATAAATCTACACACTTAACTGCGGGCCCTCAAATCTATCAGCCTGAGTGCTTTGAGTCTGGGGGCCACATCATGACACGCAAGGAGGCGGGGGCACCCAGTCACGCAAGCGCTGCCCCACGCTTGGACCTCAGCCTGATTTTACTGCAGCCGGCAGGGAAACCAGACGCTACAAAGGCCCCGGGTCCACATCAATTTTCATGAGGAAAGTTACTAGGAAATAAATCATTTTGGGGATTTATGAAAAACGAGATGGGGGTGGGTGGGGGTGGCGGTGGGGGTGGGAGTGTTCGAGGAAGCGTGCTGCTTTGACCCAAAGAAAACGGTGAAGCAGGGCTGCATAAAAGTTAGCAAACCTTGACATTGCAAGAAGGGTCAAATTTAAGGGAACTCCAGCCTAATAAAAAAAAAAATGCTGTTTGTACATAGTTGCATATCATTAAGTTAAAATGAAAGATACACCTAGCTGCATATTATGTTATGACTAGTCATAATTCCTCCAGACACGCAAGGTTCCAGGAACAAGACCTCGGGCTTTATAGGTCATTTGAGATCAGCAATTTGGCTTTTACAAGGCAGGATTCAGTCCAGACTCCATTTAATAAAACACACGCAAGGCCGATGTTGCCTTTCCTGCACCTGAACTACGCCAATCATAAAACCAAACCTACTCACACTTCAGGAACAGTGTTATTAATATTGTTCCTGTTCTGCTAAAGCCTAACGATCTCCAATGAAAGGGAGGTTAGAAACGGCTGCATGGTGGAAATTTTCCACTTTTCTGGGAATTAGTCCCCTTACTTACTAATTTTATCTGTCATAGGTGCCTGCAGCAGCGAAATCCACCCACTGACTCCTCAGTAAGGGGACAGTGTTTTGTGTCATCAGTCGCATAAAATCTGAAGACGCGTGCCAATGTGTTGGTGCCTCTCCAAGCCACCACACTCCATGTAGTTAAAGAGTAAAGAGCAATTAAGTTGTTTCTCAGTTCCCCTCCACTAAAAGAAACACATCCAGACATGTAAAATTTTTACCCCGGTGTCCAAATTTTCACTCCGCTTAACTGTCAGTTTTATGGGACGACACAAGAAGAGAACACTCCTCATTCACCAGCAGTGCGAGGTCATCTTCTTTTTTATGTATATACATATATATATATATATATATATATATATATATATATATATATATATATATATATATTTTAATAAATTTCTAGTTTCATGCATTTCATACTGGTCTATCTATTTTCCCTCTTTCCAGAAAGCAGCGAAACCACACTCACCACAGATCATAATCTCCGTGTGGGAAAACGTTTCCTGACTTTTGATTTTGCACATGAATGAATGAAAAGCAGCGTTGTTGATCTTTGGCTCAAATAAGTCCACATGCTTGGCTGTGAAACCTCTAGTTCTAGTTTTTTCCTCTTTTCTTTTTTCTACAGCGTGTTTTACCATCATTTACCACAGTGCTGTGATTTGTAATCGCAGCCTGCATGCTAATGTCAGTGCTCAGATGAGGCCTCTGCTGCGGCTTCCTAACGTAACGGACACACACAGGTACATCACAGAAGCCCGCTGTGCTCCGCATGAAAGGCCGTTTTTTCGGGGCAACACAAATCAGATGTGTATGGCTGTAATTACCCTAGTTTTCAGTTGGCACGCTGCGGCCATTTAGAAGATTAATCAGTCATAGATAAATAAACAGGCTTCGCTCTCTGAATGTCACTCCCAAGCTCTACACACAGAGTGCTGCATAAGTGAAGACTGAGACAGACAGAGATCCCATAAACTTTATTACACCAACAAAGAAAAAGGACATGTTTTTAGCCGTGAATCTCCAGAAATTTCCTCACATCATGTGTACGTAATGATTGAATTTTCAATTTTGGTGAACTTATCCTTTAACAAACCACTGTGATTACAAATGAGTTCATAAAACATTACTGGTTTTCCATTAAAAAAACAACAAAAAACAAACAAACAAATGAAGTTAAAACAGCAGAGAGTATACACATGGAATCAGAAATATAACGTATAACATGGTTAAAGATTGGAACTGTTGTGAACTCTTGAATGTTGAATACATCAGATGTGAATCATCACACACAGAGAAAAAAAAATATATACAAAATGCATAGGTGGCAACAACAAAGATCAGAAAATCCCCATTGCAGTTTGCCAAGACTTACTAAACTCATTAAATGATATAAATGCTACTTAAATACAATCACATTTCAGAGAACAGTTTCGACATCATGCCGTGCCCTCGGGCCTCCCATCACTAGGTAGCCATGAGCTCATTTTTTCTTGTTAGCCAGTTCAGGCTCCCCGCACAGTGGATACTGCTCTCTGTAGGCACAAACTAATTATCTGCAGGCACGCAAAGCGCTAGCTGGCTAGCTCGGCCCCCCAACACCGTTAAGCCTGTGAGGGACAAGACTTCCCTTCAGCTTTAGGGGATTTTCTTCTTTTCCCCATCTTCAGTCCACGTGACAAACACATCAGCCACAAAAGGGGGTAATATTTTCCTCTTAAACATTTGCATTCCTGTGTATGACTAAAGCTTTCATTTAGGCGCTCTGTTGTGATATATTCTGAGTGAATCACAACCCTTGCTGCAAAGTTTTCTCAGTGAGTCAGACGGCGCTTGTGCCTGACCAGATGAAATGAAATGCTGCCCTCTTGTGTCAACATAATCTCACATCACTTTTTTTTTTTTTTGGAAGAATGGCCAGTACTGTGCGGACACTTCATTGATAGGGGGACGTCCTCACTGTGTTTGATGTAGCCGTGCTGCCGCTGCTGCCTGCAGCGTTACTGTCCCCTGTGGCCCTCTTCCTGGAATTGTAATAGTAGATGAAGAGGAAGAAACCTGCAAACAACAGGGCAGGTGGGTTACAAACGTTGCGTCACTCTTAGGCAGTGTGAGCGTGGTTCAAACTTTGGACGGTACCTTGAAAGGAGTTGAGGATGGTGAAGATGTAGTAGGAGGGCACGAGCAGAGGTCCATAGCTGAAGAAGGCAAAGGCCCAGGTGATGCCGAGCAGGAGGACCAGGCCTATGATGGATAAAGAGTTTGCCTTGATGGAGCTGACGTTCTGGGCCTTCTCTTCTTTGGGTTTTATGGTAACAATCTGACGCACGGTTGTGATGAAAACTGCAAAGGTGAAGAGGAACACGATGGCATAGTAACCAATGTTCACCCCCTGGTGGACAGCAGCATCAGGGATCCAGCACCTGAGAATCATGAAGAAAAATGATCATATTATCATATTATATTATTATTCTCTGTGAATAAGAAGTTAAATCAGAGTAAGAGTTGCTCACATTTTGGATGAACTCCCATTGTCAGTTTGAATGACCACGTAGCCATAGTTTTGAGAGGCAAGGAGACCAGTCACCACCACAGCCGGTGTGCCTGAAGAGGAAGACATTTACATTTTTTTCCCTGCTTCGAATTAAAGCACGTCTTGCTCAGTTTCAGTTTTCTTACCCCATCCTGCGACGTAAACCTTGGTCAGGTAGTGTTTGATCTCTGCAGGGAGCTTCCACAGATTAAAGTACAAGTGTATGGCCTCCATGAAAAACCAGGTGAAAGTGGCCAACATGGTGTAGTGCATAGTCGCCGCCATCGCCACACATGCGCCGAAGATCCTCAGGTTGGCAACGCTCTCGTTGACCAGGAAGGACAAGTTCAGGGTGAACATGGCGACGAAGAGGTTGATCAGGATCTTAGTTGCATCGCTTGCTTTGCCTTTTCTGTGGAGTGAGTTTTGGGGTCAACAAAGGCTTTTACAGGGACAGTTCACCCCCAAAACTAAAAGAAATATTTTTCCTAACAAAGGCAGTCAGCTCCAGCTGATATCTGCCAAACTCGGCAACTCACTCCAAAAAAAAAATCTAGATGGATAAATAGCACGACAGGTAAAGGGAAAAATATGCATTTTTAATTTTTGGCTGACAGTATAGTTAGTTAGAATTAAACATCTTCCTTGTTATTCCTTACCTGATGAGACAATGCATGAAGAGAGCCACTGCCAAGAAGAACAGTGACATGCCGCAGCCAACTGATGTGATGTAGGTCAGAGCTCTGAAATCTGAAGCGCTTATGTTCTGACGCACGGGTGACTGGTGAAGAAAAGAGACGTGTTAGGGTATGTGTGAAACGATCGATCTGAAATGACTTGTAACGCCATCGTCTCACCATCAGTATTGCAAAAAATGTCAGATGAGAGCACTGGCATGTGATGCTGCCATTTTTCTCATTTGTCTCGCAGCCATCCGTGATCCATTTTTCTGGTTTTCCTACAACGACAGAAAACGTTGCTGTACTTTCTTTTTTTTCTCTTTTTTTAAAAAAAAAAAAATCTTTTTCACATTAATTTCTGCAACATCATGCAGAAATCAGTATTTTGTTCGATCATTGTTGTAAAAAGAAATCCCAGGTTTCTGTAACAATATTATCAGATGTAATGTCAGGTGAGCTAACTAGCTAACTGCAGCTACAGTTAGCAGCAGTTAGTAGTTATTTTAGCACCACTGTACATATTGACAGTTGGCATTACTTTAAAAGACTGATAAAGTGAAGCAGACTAATCATTCTCCAGTTGTTTAAACTTCTCGTACAACTTAAATTCAGTGGTCTACTTGGTAATTCTGAGGTAATCGATACAAGCAAATGGGCAGATACATCATTCACCTCAATAAAAGTCGGTGTTTGATGACAATTTTTTTGAAGCTGTCATTATAAGGTAAAACAGCTACATGGTGTTGCTTTAATGAGACTTGAGGACATTTTCCATGCTTGTGGCAACAAAGCCAGATATTTGTCTTGGTGTCTTGGTTCTGTCGCCTATACTGTTTTTTTTTTTTTCCCAACTCTAAGCAAGTGGTTTTTGTGCCTAAACACAAAGAGACCATAAGCCCAGCATTTTCATGAGGAAGAAGTTGCAACATGCAGACGTTTAAAGTTTCAACATGTGTAACATGAACACAGAAACATAGATTGCCATCATTTTTTCTGACAAATGGGCTGCATGTGACCAAATAAGACCTGCTATTGCACATTGGAATGTACCTTTGCCATCCCACGACACACAAGTGGCGTTTAATCCATTCTGTATTAGAATAAAAAAAGAAAAATCAGTATACTCATTCTCTCCTTGACCAATTTATAGTCATATATCATCCAGTTTTCATTTATTCCACCTTGTCCGTGACATTGTATTGAATGTCTATAGTTTTTGAGAGATTGGAAATGGCTGTCCCCATTTCAATTCCAATCATCTCATTGTTGAGAAAAGTGCGGCCGGAGTCAACCTGTTGAGAGGGCAGCACCATTTACAGTTAATGACAGGAAATGTATGTTAAGGATGTAATTATATATTCATTGTGATTCTATTAAAGGTGCAGTGTGTAAGACTTTTTAGTTTTAAACATTAAAAAACTGAACAAAATGTGAAAAGATGCTGTGCTGTCATGTCAAAGAAATATGTATTGTGTTGCGGAGATTTCTACTGAAGTTAGCACGCAGCTACTTAGCAGTTAACATTAAGTATGAATATGAATTTGACAGGTGGCCAGCTCTTCCATGTTACACCTTTAAAGTTGTCAAAATGACATAATGTAAGGTGAACTTTACTTGACTTTACCTGACGCACTCCTGGAAAAACCACGACTGCAGCAAATGAGCCATTCCTCTTTACTGCCATCCTGCTGGCCTCTTTGGGGATGCGCACCAACTTAGAGTACTTTGTCTCGGAATCATAGTTTTCGTCAAGAATCTACAAAGAACCCACCAAAGGATGAAGATTAAGAAGATTTTCAGACAACTCAGGGGAATTCACATTTCTTAAGATTGTGTTTTACTCCTGCGTCGCCGCAAAATGCGTACCTTGACTTCGTTTTTTGTTGTAACACTGACGCTGATACTGCCTTGTTCTTTCTCGGCGAGTTTCGTAATGACTCCTTTAATATCTCCGCTCGAAATCTCTGCTGAGGTGTAATTCCCCAACATTTCCACCAGGGCAGTGATATCATTCATGATTTTTCTGCCATGGAAACAAATCACTTATATTTTTTATAGTAAGCTAAGGTCACAATGCCACACCACAATGAAGCCGCCGAGTCCAACAGTGTGTGTGTGTGTGTGCTTGTGTGTTACCGGAAAGCTGGACACTTACGCGGCATTTTCGAGGCTGCTGCCACTGTTGGCAGGGGTGGGGAAAGTAACAGAAATAGGAGAAGAAGAAGGAGGAGGTGGAGAAGTAGTAGTAGTAGTAGTAGAAGAAGAAGTAGGAGAAGAAGTAGTAGTAGTAGGAGAAGAAGTAGTAGTAGTTAAAGAAGTAGTGGTAGTAGGAGAAGAAGTAGTAGTAGTTAAAGAAGTAGTGGTAGTAGGAGAAGAAGTAGTAGTAGTAGGAGAAGAAGTAGTAGTAGTTAAAGAAGTAGTGGTAGTAGGAGAAGAAGTAGTAGTAGTAGGAGAAGAAGTAGTAGTAGTAGGAGAAGAAGTAGTAGTAGTTAAAGAAGTAGTGGTAGTAGGAGAAGAAGTAGTGGTAGTAGGAGAAGAAGTAGTAGTAGTAGGAGAAGAAGTAGTAGTAGTTAAAGAAGTAGTGGTAGTAGGAGAAGAAGCTGAACTGCATCTCCATCTGCAGTAGCTGTCTGTCTTCAAGCAAACGGTGAGATTGAAATTTATTTCTGCAGAACAAAACACACACACACATACAAACTCAACAGAAACAATTGCCTTTTACTACCACTTTTTTCCTTTTGAAAGAATGACTACTGAGGTGTGTTTAACATACTACAATGTAAAAAACAAATGACAATACCTTTGCAAGCAGCTTGTGTACAGTTTCCACAGATGTTGTCTTGGCTCAATCGAATATTCTGAATACCTTTAACACATTGAAACACAATGTTACATCTTGTATGTGTGGTGATGTGTAAAGTAAAAAGGGCTGTGGTAAATTTGTGTATTCACCTTTGTTCAAGCAGTTGTGAAGGTTTAAAAGGAAACCTGCAACAGAATGAAAGGTGTATGAGATGACTGGATAAAAGGATGAATTAATTAATATTTTATTTTCGTCTCTGGATATTTTTCTCCACCCGTTCCTCATTGAGTTATTCAGACACATTTACTAACTGCAAAAATAATAATGTAGTAGCACAGTACATCAACATCTGAACAGAAACACCATCTAACTGTAAAGACCTCCCCCAAATGAGAATGTTCAAGGAGATTAAAAAAAAGAAGAAGAAGAGCAGAAACAAAGAAAAAGCAGAAACTCACGGCCCAGTTGCCAGGATGTAATGTTAGCGGTTAACTTTTCTGCCAACCACAGACGTGGCATTTGACGAGGCAGAGGCTATGAACCAGACTGACATTTGGATCTCAGGACATCTCGAGAAATTTCAACCTGTATTGTGGAGACCAAACCCGAATATTCTTCATTGGAGATCAGGCCGTCTCCAGCTGTGTTTGTGGTGACTAAAAGAGGTATTCAAACCGAACCATGATGTTCCTGCCAACCCTAGCCAAGCGTTTTTTGTGCAGAACTCTAACTGGGGCATAAGCATATCATTTGGACCAAAGAAAAGTTTAAAAAAAAAAAAAAAAAAAAAAAGTCATGTTGCCAAATAAAGAAATGTAAAGCTTGGTCTTAACTGTGATTTAACAGAAACGTACTTTGCCAACCTTTATCATCAGGTGACAAACTCAGCCCCCTAAGCGCAAGACACTTTCCACAAATGCAAACAAAACAAGAACGTTTCTGCATCTGCATCCATCAGTGCCAAACACTGTACATTTGATCCAGTTCAAAGCACAATGGTCTGCTGTCCCAAAGAGGCTGAGTAATTCATCTGTCGTGTTACATTTCTCCTCCCATCCCATGCTTCAGAGAGATATTCAAAAAAATGCAAATACGTTATCAAAGTGGTATTCAGTTTAAGTTCCGTCCTCGATACCTGTCTAAAGTCTAAATCGGGAAATAATTTCTAGTATACATCCTGATATAAAGGACGGTATGAAATTAAATGATTTTCATTCTCCACATTATTTAACTCACAATACGCAGATTCTGTTGCCTTCAGTCACCCCTGGACTAAGCTTCTCCACCTCCACATTTACTATTTGGAGGTACTGTTACTGTACTGTCCACCGTTTCCTGATAAAAAAGACATTTTGACCAACAGGGGGCAATATCTCACTGCACTGGTAACAACCTGTCTGTTGACGCACATGCGATGACATGTTTTGATGGATTTTTTGGTGTTTGAGTATCTCTCAAATAAAGAGGGCTTATGCTTGAGAAATATGCCTGGCTATATCTAAACTATATGATTCATTTATCAGCATTACCTGAACTTTTGTTGTAGAACTTTGACGGCATGCAATTGTCATAGCGTTGGTCTTGCTTCAATAGAGCCTCATTATCCACAGTCAAGTTGGTTCCAAGATCCCTTACTTGGAAGCTGCAGTTGAAATCTCCTGTGCGACAACAGCCTTAAAAACACAAACCACAATACACTCAGATTCATCATAACACCTAGACAACAAATTGAATTGTATAGGTTTTTTTTCCCCAGTGGCTATTAATCAGGTAATTTTAACTGTTTGTTCACTGTTGACATTGAAACAGAGTTTAAGTCCACTTTTGCTGTGATCCCGATGGACAACCTCTGAAATGTGATGCAAAACCACAATTCAATCTGGATTTTTCTTTTTAATTTCAGCCGCACACAATTATCCCTGGACAGTGTGGTCAAGCTTACCTGATGGATATTGAAATTCAGCCCCTAGATTCCTGGTACTGATAAGCAGTACATTTGTTTGGCTGCAGGTCTCATTTGTGCCTGTAAAAAAAGAAGAGGTTAAAAAGACAAATATAATATAAATGTGAATCTATAGACCAGACGCCAACTGTTTTATGTTGGTTCCTGTTAAACCCACTCACCTGAGCTCTCAGATATGTTGGGCATGAGGAGTACTCCAAAGAACAGGATTAATGCAGTCATCCAGCGACTCTTTCCATTTAGTGGTAACATCATCCTAAGGAGCGAGGACAACAATTATAGAAATATTTTATGGTCAGATCAATTATGTGTCATTAAGCTATCTATACATCTTCTTTTAAGCGCAGCAGTTTCCGTTACCTGAGTGAGGTGATGTTCAGAGATGTGTTTCCAGTGGCTCACCTCAACCTCACAGGCAAAACATGTTACAGATAAGAATACCACTGAAGTCTGATGACCCCTCCTGTCTGATTTACCTTGCAAATCACTTCTCATGTTCGTGCTCTCAGCACGGAGCTGGCGGGCTGCATTATTTAAGCTCACCCGTGCTTCAACTCATTCTCTCTGTTAGATGTTTTACTTTTAAGACAAATCTTGAGGTGTGCTAACGATTTTAAGAAGACAGCTCCGGAATTTCCCAATTTTCCAGTTAGTGGGGCTGGTGATGATGCCACATTTTACAGCAAAAGAAAAGTCTCTTTTGTACATTGGTTCACTGGCTCACCTCAAGCCATGCTAATGGTGTAAATTATCTCAACAGCTATTTGCATGGTCCCCAAAGCATGACTTCTACTGACTTTGGTCCTCCTGTGCCACCGCAATTCACATTTACGGTTTTGAGTGAAATGTCTGAAATTTGCTGCACACAGTCAAGCACCCCTCAGGTGAAATTCAACTCCCAGGTAAACTTAAGCAGAGGAACACACTAAACATGACAACTACCAAAACAAAGATAAGACCCACCAATACGACGGTGGGTAATGAAGAGAGTCCACAGTGAGTTGGGCGTCTGAAATTATTAGTTTTGATAGAATGAAGCTAAACAAGTTCAGATTCTGTTCTAAAGTAAAAATGCCATTTTTGTGAAAATCTGTTAAATGCAATGAATGCTGATACAGAGCAAAAAATGGAGAAAAAAAGAAAAGATGCATGATGTGGTGTCACTTTAAATGCTTTCAATTGTGCATTAATAATCAAAAAAATCTCAAAACACACAGGTGTGTGCAGGTGTGGGGCCTTGAAAACCCATTTTCTACCAAAGATGGGGCCCTGCAGACGTTTTGGAACTGCTGCACTCGACCAGGATGGGAAATAGGGTTTAACCATAATAACTGCTTAATCTTAGAATCAGAATCATTTTTATGGGCTTGACATGATGACTGGACACAAGAGAAACAACTAGCTCGGCCGGCTCTGCCCGTAAGGAATAAAATCTTTACCACCAAAGTGGCAAATCAAGTTTCCAGAGACACCCATTATGCCCACTGACTTACTTGAAGTTTATTTTTTTTTAAAAATCATTCCTGTTTTTGAACACTACATTACAGTCAGCATGATGGTGCAGTAAGAAATAATGCAAAACCCACCTGTCATTCACACAGGTCCACACAGTGTCGGCATGTTTGGATGCAAATAGAATAAACAAATTACTTTCAACCCTGCTATGCAAAGACTGTGGACAGTATGTTTGCACAGTTTTTTGCATTTTGTGCGAATATGAATACATAGCATCTGTTTCCCTTTTGTGATCTGAAGTTAGGAGGCAGGCTCCGAGGACTGATGGAGGGGAGGGTGCGCTACAGATGAATTGGAAGTCTGAAAATGTGTTGGTGCTGCCCCCTGGTGAAAAGAAGGAAGTTAACACTCCTGTTTCTCAGCATTCAACAAAACTTTAGAAGGGCACTATGTAGTTTTAGAGATGACGCTATTGACGAGGTAATAATGCAAACCTTTTTCAGTAACTGCACAAACAAGCTGTTCTCAGATGAAAATAAGGTCCTCAGAACACTGTTTGAAGCTAGACAGGTGGCAGGGTCCGCCTCATATTAACAGTAAAGCAGTATGAAATTGTGTTTCTTTAAGGTCAGTTTGTTTCTTCAGAGAAATATCTTCCTCTTCCGATAAAAAAATTTTTAAAAAATGTCGTCCCCACCCCAAAAACTACACCATGCAGATTTAAATATAACAAGCCTTTTATTGATCATCTCTTTCTGAAAACATTTTGGCTTCAACACCTTTTTTGTATCGTCTGGAATGTCGCCAATGGGCTAATGCAACCCTGAAAACATGAGAGACCCGAACAGACAGCGCTGCAGATAAACAACACTGCGGCGGACCATAAATTGACGGATGGCAGAGCCTTTAGAGGAAAAACTTGAGCTCCTCTGTGGTTGTTAACAGGTTGAAAATGTCATTATAGCCAGCCTGCTAGCCTGCTAAGGCAATTACTGCCCCCACCAGCAGCACTAAACACATTTAAGACCTGATCGCAGTCTGGATAGGCCTGGTCGGATTCATTGATGGAGTTTTTATTGACAGCTTGGAGTTAACTCAGCGTATTGAACCGTGCGGTCGGTCCGGTGATGTCATTGTTATCCCTCATTAATGCCTGTGTGGCCATTAGCTTGTTGTTAGCGCTGCATAATGCGGGCAGGTGAGCAGGCAAACCTCTCCCTCCATTAAACTGTCTCCTGCTTCATTTGTCATGTGCAAATTGAACAGCTATTATGTTAGTGATGCTTGTAGTCGATGTATTAAGTGATTTGTAAATCGCTGTAGGTTCCGCCAGCGCTCATCAATAAACAAATTGGCGTTGCCTGGTGTGAGGCCGGAGATAATTAAAGCCGTTTCTCCTGTTTCTGCAGGCTTTTTTTTTCGCCATGTTGTTGTTGTTTTCAGGAGCGGGTTTCTTGGCGGTTTGTTGCATGATAGAGCCGAGGGCTTGGTGCCGTATGGCAAATGAATATTTGATGGCCCTTAATGGAGCCTTCACCCTCACAGCTCCGTTGTCTCCCACCATGCGCAGCAGAGGACTGTGGTGGAGCTATGTGGTCGGCATCCATTTTGGCGCTTCCCTGGTGAATTTGGTCGCCTGTTTGGTCTTGCCACACAACAGCTGCCCGTTATTTCGTCATGACGGTTGGGGGCCTAGCTGTAAAGCTTAACAGGCAGACAGCTGCTGGTGACGCTGGAGCTCAGTGGTATAACACAATGCACCAGATCCACGCCCCTGCCCTCGGTCCTGTGCCCTGTGCGTGAACTGTGCTGTCCTCATCAAGGTCAGCAGATCACCTGCCTTCCATGACGGAGCGACAGCCTCATGTTACACGTCATCCCACACACATCTGGATGCATGTGTCAATGTTTGTGTCCAGTGGGTATAAAACATGGTCCACATCAATCCTGTTGAGGAGATTAAGATCTATACTCCGGGGCGATATGACGCAGCCTGTCATTCCAATTAGGAAAGTGACAGTGAGGCAGAGCAGCTATGCATTTCACTCGGTGACCTCATCCTCCATACAGCACAATCCATAACTCTCTGACAGAGACTAATGTTTCACTATCGGCCTGGTTGTGTAACCGGATCCTGCAATCAAAGTGTTTGGGAGTCTTGATGAAGATCAGATGAAGGGTGTGAGGAAAAGGAGGAGTGGGCTCGGCCTCGTGCTGGAATGTGGGATATCGGAAAGGTTGCGTGCCGTGTGTGTGTGTCTGTGTGTGTCTGTGTGTGTTCGCGGCACCTGTTTGTGCTGTCTTTGCATGTCCGAGCCTGTGTACACGCATGCACACACACACAATCACAGCTGCCCCTCGCATTACACAGCTATTTCTGACCTGCTCAGTCAGCCGGACGCATGGGGGGGGGGCAGATAGGTCACTTTCTCTTTTGGTTAATAACACAAACACACTCTCACAGTGTGCGGCAACAGCACATCAAAGCTAATCTTCTTGTGGTATCTTTGAATGTACAGCACAGTGACTCCTTGTTCACCTCACTGATGGTGTCTGTCACCCCGCACAACCATGACTGATGTGGTGGGGGGGTTGAGCTCACTGATTGCCTTACAGCCACGGTGTAAAACCAGATCGGCATTCGGCTAAAATATTTCAGATATAAATCAGTTTAATGCAGCTGGGCTCGTTCTTGGGTTACCCAACTACAACCGCAGCCCCCGCCTCGGGTCTCCTCCGTACAACAGTTTCGTGTCAGATACAATGTGAAGAAAAAATGTGGAGAAAACATAGTTTATGAACTGTGGAGATTCTGAATAGCCATAGGAAAAAAAAAAAAGAAAACAAGAGGTCGGGTTTCTCACATTAATCTTGCATCACTTCTCCCTTACAAGGTCACAGGTGGCACCCTACACTGGCCACTGCTGTGCTTCCCCAGACCTCCACCACACAACCAACCCAAGCAAACAAACAAACAAAAACAGACGGACGCTGAAGCGGAACGTCATTGTGGTTGACAGACATGCATTCGTCACCATCCTAGAGTTACAGTAGGCCTGCTCAAGGTTACCTTGGTCGGAGCCGGGATGAACTTTTGTGATCTTTGAGGCTTTCGGATGCCATCCCCGTCACGACAATGGGAACAAAACTGAACACCGCAACATATTCTTAATTACTCCACTACTGTGTCACTGTAGCTCACAGGTAGACAGCGTTGACCACTCTATGAGAGGTAAATGGACTGATCCCCAGCCCGTGCAGTCTTTTGTCTCAGTGTCAGTGGGCAAGATATTGAACCCTAAATTGCTCCAGGTGGCTGTTCCCTCAGCAGTGATGGAATGTAATAAAGTACATCCAATCAAGTACAGTTGTGAGTTACCTGTACCTATTTGAAAAGGTAGCTTCACCCATTTTATACATTAAAGTGTGTTTACAGGTGTTGAGGAGCACTACTACATATTTGGAAGAAAAAAGTATTTTGTGGCTCCAGAGGAAGCTGCATGTAATCTGATAAATAGCCTCCATTACCCAAATTGTATTGTGGGTAATGTAAGAGGCAGGTGTTGAAAAGTAGTCCACTGTCAGCATTGTGCTCCTATAACACTGTTGGACTCACTGAAGAAGGTTTTCTGTTTTCTCTTTTTATTCTTCCATGTCAAACCTCAGCCTACATTACCCACAACGCAACATAACCTGTGAGTGACATCACTGGAGGCATTTATCAGATTACATGCAGCTTCATCTGGAGTCATGGAAGGCTTTATGCTACTCTTTTTCACAAATGCAGTAGTACTGCTCAAGACCTGTGAACACACTTAAATAAACTGGGTTCATTTCAAATTTAAATATTCCCATTGTCTGATACGCTGTACTTCCACCTCACTTTGTTTTGGAGGTAAATATTGTAAATTTTTTCCTTCTTACATTTTTTAAAGTAATTTGGTTTTCTGGCAGTTAGAAGTTGATCAAAATAAAGAAAAGAAAGAAAGAAAACTCTGATCTGGATCCTTGCATGGCCACCTCTGCCTCTGCCACCTGTATATGAATGTGTGTGTGAATACATAAATGCTAACTTCAGATGTAAATTGCTTGAGGTAAGACTGGCAAAGTGCTATAAAAAAAAGCAACCACCGCGTTACCAGGAAACACACAGTATGAGTGACAGTATCTGGCCATCATCTGCCTAATTTTAAACACATTCATAACCCCCGTCTCCCCCATCACCCACCCACCAGATTTTCAAGCATACTATGACATCACCAGTCTACATCTCGTCTCTGAGACGTCTTGCCATGACATCAGCGTCTGCACCCGGACAGGGGGTGTCTCTCTCCTTCCTGTGACCCAACAACTACACTCTTCTTAGCGGCCAGCGACCCCAGTACAGAAACCATATCCAGGACCTCAGAGGGGGGTAAAAGGTGGAGCAGCGAGGAGATGTGGCGACACTGGAGCAAGGTGAAGAGTGACTAGCATTTAGGTTTGAAGTGGAGGGAGGGAGGGTAATGGTCAACTTATCTCCTTTCAGGTGTGGGGTGTGGAGGTCACACAGAGGTGTGAAGGGCCTGGGAGAGAGCCAGACTACAAACCTTGGACATGTGTCACAATAGAGGTGTGAACGAGGAGATGAGTCTCATAGGAGTGTGAGAAAGTGGGGAACAGAAGGAAGGATGGTGAGGAAGGAAGGACGGAGGCAAGAAAGACTAACATCTCGATTGACAGAAGTTTTATTTATGTGTTTGAGAGGGTCAGCAGGTTGAACTTTTGTTCCTTAAAGTTGACCTATTTATGAAAATGTCTACTTGAGATTTATCTGACAACAAGATGTCAAAAGAAACCAAAAAGGGTGAAATCTAAAGCACCCTATTGTCCAAAATTTCGCTGCAGTTAGCAATTTGTAAATGTATTTAATTTGTAGAGGGGCCCATGACCACATCTCTTCATCCTGTCTATAAATACCCCCCAGGTAAGTCAGAGGGGCAAATACAGACAGGAATGATCTCACTGTGGGCAACGCCTGCAGATCCACTTTCCTTATGAATTGATGATTTCATCACCCTGTGGTAGAGTTACATATTTGAGGTGCGGTGCGTCCTGACAAAGCCTTTATTATGAGCACTTTCAAATGGGCCAGGCTGTTCTGTTAATAGCAGTGGTATTGACTCACTGCAGCCTTCATGCAGTATTTAAAATGTGCACTTTAAAATGACATGCTGTAGCTTAGCGACTCCGTGCATTTAGCAGCTTGTGGGTCAGTCGAGTGGCTAGAAACAACCACTGCACAGCATTATGTGCCTCTAAACCATAACATGGAAGTGTTGAATGTAGGCAAAGAGGGGGAAACGACACAAAAATGGTCAGGTTTAGGAACATGTGCTAGCTCAACAATTTCAAAAGTTCATATGAATGTGTGTGAAGTCTCAAACCAATGTTCTTCACTTCATTTAAATAAGGTTTCTGTTAGTCCATAAACACTGCATGTATACTCGCCAACATTCATAAAAAAAATATGTATAATGTGACATTCCTGAGAAGAGCTTTGAAAATAAAATTCTACATACAGCACATCATCATGTATTCATCATGTGTAACCTGGATAAAGCGCCCCAGCTCAGCCCTGCCTCTGTTTTTGCCCAGTGGTCATTCGTGGTATTGCAAATCCCCTGCAGCCTAAAAACACATCTGTAACACTGTACACATGTCACCTCGGAGTGCAAACAAGGTCAATTGTGACTCCTTCTGTTAGGATTCTTTGATCCATTAAGATTTTTTATAAACTCCTGTCATGCGGAGGAAAACATTTTCAGAATCATGTAATGTCAATAGGCTGAGGAGAGCCAGCGAGAGGAACACTACTCTGACGCCATCTTTGGGTCCAGTATCTTTTTCTAAATAATATATCCATCAGCTCAACATTATAATCTACAGTTCTGTACATTGTGTTGCTCAGTCTTGTCAAAATGCCCTAATGTTCCCACTATTCAAATTTAATGGAGGCGATGATGGAAAGGAATCCCTGACCTCCCTCCCGGGATCACTGTAAAGAGGCTCGGCCCCTGCTGCTGCCCTGGTGTGTGGGACATAAATAGGCACCCAGCGTGACCTTAAGGAGGTCCCATTGTTTACGGCGACATGATCATTCCTGGGCTGTCCTCAGCTGCAGGTGGTCAGGAGCTCCCTGCTGAGTGCTGGAGAATCCCAGAGTCAGCACATTAGCCTGTCAAAAGGAGCAGATAAGACAACCGGGAGGGGGGAGGGGGGCTGCAGGGAGAGACCCCTGCACCCCCACTGAGTTACCGGGCCCCTCAATCACCACTGCTTGACGGCTGTAAACATTGTTTTACTAACTACGAATATCAACTGGAATTCATTTACTGCATCCATCCCAAACTTTGCTACTTTGCTTGTTATTACTTGTGTTTAGCTGGCTTTAAATCTGAGCTATATTTACAGTGGAGCTGCATTACTGTATAGTTAACCCCGGGAAGTTCAAATTAATATTCAAAGGGGCAGGTCATGGAGTTCAGCGGGCAATCTGCAGCAGATTAATGAGGCGAACAAAGCAGTGGTGTATTTCGAGACCGATTTCCAGCTGGATGGAAGTAAACAAACATGACCCTCCGTCGAGCTCGCACAGGCCGAGCCAGCAGAGGCAGGGGGTACGAGCACTGAGGCGGGAGCGGAGAGAAAACTTCACAGCGCATTTGTCTGGTCTGAGAAATCAATAAAACTGCTTTCATGTGAACTTCACAGGAAAGAACAACCTCGAAACACTCACAGAGGTTCATTAGCGATTAGCTTTTTTTTTTCTCTCTCTCTCTCTTTCTCTTTACTACAGCAGGCAGAGGAGTGCAAGTAGTTGTTGCCTTTGGGCAAAGTGAAAAGGGCAAAAAAGAGAAGAGGAGGATGATGTTTTTTTATTGCAAAGCCTGTTGGCGCTGTACAGTGCATCTCTTCACCATATGGGACTGACAACATAAAATATGCATGTTAATCCATATGTTGAGTCTTTTTTGCTATGAATATTTAACACTCCAGTCACAGTGAGGGATATAAGACGAGGCTCTGCGCTGTCTAATAACAGCAGAGGGGTCTAAAGTGCAGTGCCAGTCTTTTCCCCCGATTATCACAGGCGTTGCGATCAATAAATCAGAGCCGAACCAAAAGACCCGAATTTCAAAAGTCAGCTCGTTTGTAACTTTGCTAGCCACCTGACTCAGAAGAACAAAGCCACTGTAAGGGGGGGAGGGGATATTGATCGAGAGCCATGGAGAGGCGTGGCGAGTTCAGGTGCAGGTGAGTATGGATCCGTACATACGTAGTTTGGAAGGACAGATGTTGGGGTTGTGTGGAGGTGAAGGTTACGGGTTCACACCCACGGCAGCTGTGAAGAGAAGTTGTCTGAGGGTTACTGGGATCTTTTATTGATGCAATAATTCAACAGGGGCTTTTGTTTTATGTGAGAAGCTGCTCTTTAAAAAAAAAAAAAAGTAAGAATTTTGAAATACCTTGAGGATGTTACTTGTGAGAGATGGATTTTGTTTGATTTTCATTATCTAAAATTCCCTCCCACTTGAAAGGGGACCCTTCCCCTCCATTAATAATTGACATCTTATTACTTATCCCCCCCTCATTTCAGCAGGCTTTGATGTTAGGCGCGCTCTTTTTTTATCAGCGCGGTGCTACGTATTGATCGCCCGGGCAGATAGGAGCACTATCAAAGAGATTCCTCGCGGGGCAGTCAACACCCGGTCACCTCATACTCCTGGAATGTGGTCAAGCTCACTCTCGCTGTCACATCTCTTCGCATCCCCGTACTCCTCATCTGGCTCATCCTCTCTGAGCGCAGCTTATCTGGGTTAAATATTCACAAAGAATAACAAAGCTGCCGAAATGACATCATCTGAAGTGGAAGGAGAGGATGCGTTCAGTAGGGGAGGGCATATGGCTGAAAGAGGGGGTTGTTCACCAAATGAACCTGTTAGGTCTCGTGTTCTGGCTGAACATTACAGCAGATGATGATCTCATTCATAAAGCTCATTATGGTTCACTGGAGATGCTTATCGTCAGCTGAGAAACAAACAACTGCAGACAGAATGTAAACACTGTCAAAGACATGTGGCGTGGCGCGCTGGACAAATACTGCATGGTTGAAAACAAAGTGGATTTAATATCGGATGGGATCGGCTTGTTATCGTACCCGAACAACCTACCCAAACAATAACCAGGACACAAAAAAAAAAAAGCCTATCAGTCACACGTGAGCGGCGGGAAAAGTGCTCAAGAGTGTTGTGAGGACGATAAGCGCCATGCCGCCACACGTGAGATGGATTACGATTTCAGGAGATTTATATAATCCATCCATATTGGCAAACATAGAACTTTCTTTGTTCACACTCTCCAATCCTGGCACATCGCATACATTTAAGCCCCATACGCAGTCGCTGCTTTACAGCCCGGGCATCGATTGTCATTCGACACTCGGAGACCAATCATCAGAAGCACTTACAACAAAACACAGAGCTTGCTCATAATGAGCATATCCTATTTAACTGAACAGAAAATACATTTTCACTGGCAAACACTTAGAGACCATTAGCAGTAGTAGTGGAAGAGCCAGGCGTCTCTCCATCATCAATATCCCATAAGTGGGCCGCTGTGCGAAAAATCTCCCAGGCCGCGGCTGCTGCTGTTGTTGTTGACGACTTGTCCAGACTGACTGACAGCACTTTTGTTTTCCGCGGATTAGGCAATCTGACTTCATCACAGTCCACGAGGGGGTTCGCGTAACGCTGCCTTGGAGGTCACTGCACCCAGGTGACCCCGACGACGGGGCCGCCCGAACTCCAGACCGAGACTAGACAGTGAACGTGGTGACCCCACCTCGCTCAGACACACACAGGTGCACGCACACACATATACCTCACATACACGCTCCGACCAGGGTGTAAATTTTTAATGGAATATACATTAAGGAGCATTCATGGGCTGATACATGATGTTTGCCCACAGCTAATATTTCAGCAGACAGCGTATCAGATCAGGATTGAATGATTGATTTTCTATCAGGCTGCTCGTCTTGAATGAATAATTCAGGGTCATAGCTTGTGACACCTCCGGCATATTCCGTTACATGCTTTTCAACGCCAGGTACAGTTTGATTTTTGAAAATGTTATTACAAATGGTCAGAAATTGATGAAAACAAGGCTTGGATCAGGTGAAAGCGGATTCTATCTCTGTGCACACCGAATGTATTTTTTGTCATATCCTTGTGCTTGTGTGTTTGTGTGTCTGTTTGCACATACACGTGCTTCTTTGAGAACGCTTTGGGGAGTTTGAGGGCTACGTGCACGTATCTATTGATGACTTTCTCTGCTGGCCTGCTGTCTGTGATGAGAAATGAGAGATGGCTGTGTCTGAGGTCACACACTGATTACTTGTCTCCACACGGGGTCAAATGACACTTAAATGCTTTGTTTACACTTCTACAGCTACGACGCAGCCAAGTATAGTGAAGCCTAAAGATGAAAAGCTGCGGAGTCTCTAATGTGGCCTCATGGTCTATGTGTCATACAAGGGAAGAGGATAAGTGCCACCGTAAAAAAAATGTTTTAGATGACTTTATTTTTCACAATTCTGATTTGTTTGGTTTTTTTTTTAAATCAGAGAAAGATGTTGAAATTCCTACATGAAGTGTAATTCCTGAGAAAACAAGGCAGAATTCTGAGAAACAATTTAGAATTCTGGAGACAGATGGTCAGAACTGTGAGGGGAAAACTGTCACAAGTCTGAGGGAAAAAAAGGCAGAAATCTAAGAAACTATTTAAAATTATGAGGAACAATTTAGAAATTTGTGGGCAAATGTCAGAATTCTAAGGAAAAAACAATGACATTTCTGAGAACAACTTATAATTCTGAGAGACAATTCCGCATTCTGAGTTGAAGAAGAAAATCTGAATTGTGGGAAAAGAAGTTGTAATTCTGAGTATATAGCCTCTATTTATATTCTGAGATTAAAGTTGGAATTCTGAGATAAAGCAGAATTGTGAAAAAAAAGTCAGGACACAATTTCTTCTTCTGCAGTGTCCCTAATCCTCTTAAATATCACAGGGACAGAAAACAGGATACGCCCATAACTGACATACAAAAGACACATCTGTGTATATCTTGTTACCAAAATACTCACAAAATTACGTATGACAACCAAAATAACTCAACTTACCAAATCAAAACAGTAAATTGAAGTTGTTGCCTCATAGTTTATATGTATACAGTGTTTAGTTTCAGTTGGTGACCCAATTGTGGTCTGTCTGTGTGGGTTGATGATAATCAGCTATCTTAATTTTCACTCCCAGATTCATAAGAGAGACACCAGACATGAGGGGACTGGATTTATGTGTTGATTCACAGCTTGAAGAAAGACGATAGCGCGCTGTTTTTTGTTTAATAGCTCCTGCATTTTTCAGGAGCATCTCCCGTTTCAGCTGGCTGGAGTCCTAGAACTGGACGAACAAGCGGCGGATAATTATCCACACCAGTGTTAAGTACAAATTGCACAGACTGGGTAACTGAAAGGACTTGCCGAAGCACATCACTCACAGTAACTTGGCCGCGAACTCGCACTGACAACCTTTTTTCACTTGTGCAAATAAAGCACTCCTGGGAGACAGGGGAGCACAAACACACAGCCCGATCCAAAAGAAACACTTGACGCGGACTGCTTATCGTGAAACTGTCTCCGCTGCATGATATGAGTGTAGAGCATGACTCAGTGTATTCGGTTACACTATGAAGGGCAGGTGGCCCCGAGCAGACCAAAGTCATATTTGATGTCCAACATCAGACTGCCTACACCTGAAGAGTGTGACATCACAATGATTCTAAGCTGATAACCCGGCAACAGGCCAGCAGTTGTTGTGAGGATAAAGGATTAGCTGCCATTTGCTTTTGCTGCTCTTTGAACCAGAAAGCGCAGGGCAGAAAAGGATCTCACATGAAAGCACCAACTTGCTGAGAAAGCACAGAATTGGGGGGCAGTACCTCTCATCAAAGAGCCTGATGCACTTCAAGAGCAGAAAACTCAAGCAGGGGAGGGCTTATGTGTTGCTGGTGTTTGTCTTTGCAGGTGACAGTGTGTGTGTGTGTGTGCATATGAGATTTTTTTCTTTTCTGTCTGTACGTTGACCGTGTCTGTCTGGCATATCAGGTAAGGTCTCTGTCTCCTTCCTACATTGTTGGTGGATAATGAGGTGTGATTAAATATGAATGCTAAGTGTTTGGTGGCTGGAGCCCAAAAGCTGAAACTGGATCCAGTCGGGGCCCACAGGCAGCATAATTAGCAGCTGATGATAGATGCCATTAATGGCACTTTTCCACACACTGTGCTTTTGCAGGCCTACTGAACCGGACCTCCGCGCAGCAGCGCGCTGCCTCTCAGCCATCCACAGTTAATTAAGTCACAGATAAATAAATCCTGATGTATCTGTGGTTGGTGCCACAGTGTTTTGAAAGCAAGAGCTCCGATTGTTATCAGCCTTTATTTAAATTGTTTAATGATCAACAGCGATTAAATATTAAGCCATTTGTCACATTTATTTGATCTCTTTTTATTATCGCCTCTGGGGATTTCATGTTGAAAGCATGATGAAAATCCTGTGGAAAACAATATCAGCATTTCAAAGCGTTGACGGGCCAGTGTGACGCCTTTAATGGTGGAGAAAAGCCCTTTGTGCGCGCTCGCAGGGCTGTGTTGGGTTTTGAGGGCCCTCTGGATTGTCATAACCCCAGTGTGAGATTGACTCATTCATGGCGGGCAGCCTCCAAGTCTTCATCCTCTAGCCTCTCCGCTACACGGCCCCGGACACCGCTGTGCTGCGTCACTTCAGAGGAGAGAGATGGAGACATGTCCACAGCTGTTAGCACATGCCTGCTTTGAGGTGCTGTGGCTTTAATGTGTGGAGCAGATTAAACAGGGGCCCTTTGTGGAGGCTGGATAACTGGTCAGCTCTCCCACACAGTTAGCCAGTCTTATCTGTGTTGGTGCTGCCGCCACACGTACACCCCCATATTCTCCAAAGAGCGAGCAGAACAGCTTGACACGCCGGTCAGTCTCATTAAGCGAAGCCCAGAGTTTCCCAGACGAAAGCCTGCCTACGAGTAGCCGACGGGCAAAACACTGGAGAAACTCGAAGAGACAGGCTTCTGCCTCCCAATTGATTCTTCTCGCTTGACATGAAAGCATCACCTGCAGTCTGTGAGTTGCTGGACTTCTGTGTGTCTCAGCTATAAGCTGCGGTGCACCGCGCACGGCTGTGCTGCGCTGCCTGCAGTGAAGATCAAATGGTGGATGGTTCAGCAAAGGGTCAGCGTATGTGGAGCAGTGGAACATGCCAAAATAGTTTTCCTCTTTTCCCACAGAGAACCTTCATGTGCTGGGATTAATGGGGGAGTGAAATGAACATGTCTACACAGCAGATCCACATTGACATGGTGACAGTGGGTCTGTGGTTTGTCATCGTGGGGATCAGCTGACATGGTTTCAAATGTTTAACAGTCAATCACACAAGGAGAAAATACCTATTAACAGGATATGTAAGTCACACCCTCATTTAATACAAAAAACAAACAAGAAGCCTATTGCCACTCCAGAAAAAGAAAAAAATGGATCAGTGCCATTACTTCCACAGTTATTATGAAATACAGACTCATCATGTTACAAGAAGTATTATAACAGCATCATGATAAAATGTGAAAAGTTTTGTTATGACAATAAATGTTTCATATCAGATCTTTTACAGATACTATGAAAAACAAACCTCAGATCACAACATGAACATTTTTATGTTATAGCAATAAATTATCACATTATATTAAATTATTCACACTAGAACAAAATAATAGTATATTGTAATGATAAAAAAAGGTTTCTTGTTTTAATGTGACAACTGTTTATGATGATGAAACATATAACAGTAACGACATTATAACAATAAACTTTTTGCATTAGAACATGAATCTGATCCATTTGTCTTTTGCTGGTGTGGCCATATTAAAAAAATCAAGACCAAGACGTGTTCGTCCCTGTCTCAATACTTTACAGCTTCTCTACTTTGTCTTCGGCACACAGTCCAAAGCCCATTTACTGAAGACATAAATCTTTGGAAACAGGTCACAAATATGTCTTAATTTTCAGAAAAGGCTAAAACATATGGGTATTATGGTATGGTAGTTTTCAGCACATTTGTTGGGGACTCTTTTCAGCCACGTGTCGGTTGCAGTCAGTGTGTGTGGGACTGACGGAAAATAAACCGCAGTACTCGCATGTATGGTAATGCAACAACATGTCACCCAGCCTTGAGAGCATGACAACAATGGAGGTCTATGGCACGGATGAATAAGCTATATCAAGCTTTGTTTACGCAGACAACTCATTGTAGGCTTTGGTCTTGTCATGGGATTTGTTGACAAGAAGAAAAACACAGCCAGAGTGATGCTGTCTTCAGTCATCATCTAGACTACTGGAACGACAAAGAAGTAGGATGATCTTTACAGTAAAGCCGCTCTGATGTGATGACCTCATTCACTGTAGGATCCCTATAGGGATATTTAACACCAGACGCATTCGGCTTCATTCATATGTGTCTATATTTCTCTTTAGAATGACTTTTGTTTAGTGTGGGATGATCCCCACGCTAAACAAAGATCTTTGTGAGTGAGTCAGTAAGTCAGTTTGGGAGTGCGAGTTTTTGCTGGTAGTCTAGAGCCAGACAGGGATGTATGATTACCAGACAGTGTTGAAAATGGGGGCCGTTTGTGTGTGTGTGTGTGTGCTCTCAGTTACGGCGGTCAGATCAGATGTCGTGGCTTCATAGCCGGCGTCACCTTCACATTATTCTAAAAGAGGCTGGGTTCAAGCACAAAATTAACCCTCTACACCTGCTACATTATTCAGTCTGTCTTCACCTGAGAGGGCCAGTTAGGGGCAGTAGACTGAGGGAAAATACACTTTCACCATTTGTCTTCTGACTGTTGGTAAAAATCAGTTGTAATAAAACTTATAAAACAACTGGTAGATAAAACCACATTTCGACATTCATATAAAGGGACTATTTTCCCTCATCTGGGTGGTGATAGTATATGCAATATACATGTTTGTTATTGTTTGTAAGGCTGCAATGATTAGTTGATTAGTTATCAACTATTAAATGAATCACCAAATATTTTGAAAATCAATTATTGGTTTCAATATTTTCTTTTAAGGAAAAAGGTCCTAATTCTGTGGTGGTAAGTACACCAATTTCCCACATGTCACTCACTGGATAAGTTGCATTTTGGGTACTGTAGGCATCAAGCCTTTCTCTATTCCACACATTCCAGTTCCTTTTCAGAACCTGGTGCCCACAGTGCAACTTGGCCACTAAGTGACATCACTGGAGGATATTTGCGGAATTTCATGCAGCTTCCTCCGGAGCCACAAAAGGTTTTATACTATTTTTTTCACATATTCAGTAATACTCCCCAAGGCCTGTAAACATACACTAATGTGTAAAATGGGTGGAGTTACCCTTTAAATGTGAATTTCCTGGTTTCCTTACTCCACATCATTTGGATCTCAAAAGAAACATAAATCAACATTTTTCATAATCATATTGACCAAAAAACAAATCAATCTTAAAAAAGTATTTGGCGAGTGACTCGTCAATGTAATAATCGTTAGTTGGCCTAAATGTTTGAAAGTGGAGCAAAACGTCAGATACTGCATACATTTCTCCAGATGACTTGACTTAGAAAAAACAACAGATGACTTTGATGATGATAACAAACCTGAGGCAAGAGGTTTCCACAGATGTCTCAGCA
Organism: Acanthopagrus latus; assembly: GCF_904848185.1. Classification (NCBI taxonomy): domain Eukaryota; kingdom Metazoa; phylum Chordata; class Actinopteri; order Spariformes; family Sparidae; genus Acanthopagrus; species Acanthopagrus latus. The sequence goes on along the minus strand of NC_051054.1, from coordinate 15,436,108 downwards.
TATGTGTGTGCACACCCAATCTTACAGCTTCAGAAGCTGTCTCACTCTTTGTTCCTGATCTGCCTTGCTGATCCCGATCATGTCCAGATTTAATTTAAGAGTAAATTTGTAAAAATATATATATATATATATATATATATATATATATATATATATATATATATATATATATATATATATATATATATATATATATATATATATATATATATATATATATATATGTCCTGAATATGTCCTGAATTACAGTGATGTCACTGATAGAAATACAAGATTTCTCAGTGTCTCCAGGGATTCTTTAGCTGGAGTTGACACGAGGAGTTCTGGGAAGCGCAGGAAGTCAAGCGTCCCTCTGTTATCGGGTCACTGCTCCAGCATGATCTCTGCCATTGGGTCAGTGTGCCACACATGTCTCATCTAACTGGCTCGCAGTCAGGATGCGGTTGCCATGGAACACGTCCAGTTGGAGCGAATGAAATCCCTGCTTTACTAGTTTCTAGGCAGGATTCACATGCTGAGAATCTTTTGGTAGCAGACAGGCAGCGTGTGTCTGTGGCGTGTGTGTTTGTGTGTGTGTGTTTGTGTGTGTGTGTGTGTGTGTGTGTGTGCACGTGCATATAGAGAGTGAGATATCAACAGGGAGAATGGGCTTTTGAGGTTACAGAGGAAGTAGGGCATGTGATTGCGCAGCCATGTGTGTTTGTGCGTGCACGGGGCATGCACGTGCGTGCCACTTCTGCGAGTGTGTGTGGGGGCGTGCGTGCGCTGCTCTCCAGAAACAGCTTTCTGATGTAACACAAACTGATGCCTGCCTTCGCTTACTCTCTCAGGGCTCTCAGGCGTCTTTGGGAACTTATTTATGAGCACTTGCTCTCCACAAGGCAAAAACAAATCAATGATAATACTGTTTTGCATTGAAGAGAGAGGGTGAGACATTAGGCTCTGAATTCCACTAATGTATTCTCATTTTGGGCGAGAGAATTCGTGGGTGTGCACTTCAAAGACTTAGAGACATGCCTCTCAACAACACAAAGCCATAATCCACATACTGATAGACACAGCTCAATTAGTTAAGTCAACAATGTGTTGTATTCATAATTTATGTTCCTAGCTAGTGGTAAGAGCTGCAGTGGATTTATCCATATTCATTATTTATGTTATAGAGGCCTGTGTATGTGTCTCAGCGAGAGCTGCCTTATGGCCTCAGTGATTTCGGCAGCTCCTCTCAAACACTAATACATCACAGACTAATGCATGTTAATGAATAACTTGTTTTCTCAAGATATATGTTCTAGCAACAATACTGTATGCATAGGATTTTCATTAATATTTAATTTTTGGGCTTTCGAAGAATAAACCGAAGGCTTGGTTACAAATTACCATGCAAGGGCACTGGAACATCTTAACTCTATGACAATGGCTTTAGTTATTACAGGTGTTTTCTTGCAATCTCTTAAGTAGGGGTGTCTCTTTTGTTCATCTGAAACACAAAAGAAAACGGCAACTAACACTGCCACGTCTTTGCGCCTTTTGTCGTTTACAGTGCTCACTCATGCAAGGAGTGATCAAGTTTCCAATATCACAGCGAGCGAGGAAACCAATCCCCTCTTCCACGCCGCATCCCTACCTCTTTTTTTTGGAGAGGCCACAGGTGCGCCAAACCTCGAGGTTCGTCCAATTCAGACAGGACAGAGGAGGCAGCGACCCATGACTTCTCACACAGCTCAGTGGTGATCACAGCTGAAGGGCGGGGAGGGAGAAAGAGGAGTTGGGGGGCAGGGTGATGCTCTGTGAGAGAATGCAGAGGGGTCGGCTACAGCTCCAGCTGTCCGTGGGTTTATTGATCTGTGATAGCCCTGAGGGGGAGGGGGCAGATCACCAGCACTGCCTTGCCCTTTAAAATAACAGGGCCACTAGTATCAGCTCAGTGAGGACTGTCAAGCTGCAAGCTGACTGTAAATCATTCGGAAACTCAAGAGAGAAGTGATTATATTGGGAATTTCCTGAGGTAACTATGGGTCTGTCTAGGTCCGGAATTTTCTATGCACCTGTGTTAGACAACATGGTGTTTATATGTGATGACAGCAGTATGATTCCAACATTCAGAAGGATTTCCAGGGAGCTAGAATGAAACTAAGTTGAATAGTGTAATTTATGATTTAGGGATGAACATAATGCTGACCTGAATTTATGTCAGTAAAATGTGGCCTGGTTCCTCACTGCCCTACATTGTCATTTACTGAAAAAAACACCAATACACTTCAGAAGGTGGGCATGAAAACAGTTCAATAAACTCTGCTATGGCGTTACAATCACTTGTTTTTTTTCACTGCAAAATGGTCAACTCAAGAACCCAAACAACCAACTGTTTCAAACGCCTGCTTGTCTCTTGTGACACCATCAACCTGTTGTTTTCATGTTTTCTCGGCTACAGGTGCCTATATAGACTGATCATAATCTAGACCACTTCCAGCAGGATCTAGGTCAGTTCTACTTTTAAAGAACAAAAAAGTCAAAACTGCCTCTCGGTGAACAGTTTGTTGATCTAACCAGAACATATTTGGGTGTTAATAACTTTTATAGTCAGGCAGCTTCATGTGAGGATTACAGTAAAAGGTAAACGTTGGCAATGTCATCATAACACTGGAACACTAACTGCATATTTAGGCAACACTGTATAATAACCATAATGAATAAATTGTACATTTTAGACTAGTTAATTAAGCTTTACTTTATGGTACCTCTGCTGTTCAGTGTGCAACTGTTTATAGCAAAGTGGCAACTGATGTTTGTAGGCTAAATGGTTAATAAATACCGTGCAGTTAATCTATAAACGTAATTTGGATAGCCGTTATGAAGTTGCAGATGAGTTGTCTGATGAAAAGTGTATGAAGACTTCATTGTCATCATCACTTCCTAAAAGGATGTTTATACTCTTAAACTGCACATACATGTGGAGGCTGATACCAGATCACATGAGCGTGTCGCAGCTCTCAGTGTTCCTATTTTCTCCCTCCGTTCAACGGGCATGTACCCTGAAGCCTCCTGGTGACAGCGCTCCACAAACGAGCACGGAAGCGGCGCGAAAGCGGTCTCGTGCTACGGGGGGAATTTCCCGTCCACGTGTCTGAATACGCGATGAGGAAGGCGGGATAAAAACAAATGCGGCGATTGGTCGGAGCGGCCGGGTCCGCACACGGTTGGCGGAGAGCTGCCTTCTTGTCGAAGGGGGAGGGGGAGGGGCGTTTATTTACTAACTTTCAGCACCACACCACGAACGGGAGGAGTCAGTTTGTAGCTGACGTCGGCGAAATGAAATCAGCTTGATGCAGCCTTCCTCGCAGAATGGAAGTAGCCGTGGAGGTGATACGGACTAAACTCGCCTGACTTTTCCCCCCAGGATACTGAACTCCCGATTTTGTTTTTTGTTTCTTTTTTTTGTTTTTTGAGTGCAAGGCGACAGTTACAACGAAGCCGTCCTCTGTGGTAAGTCCGTTAAAGAACACATTTTAATGCGGTTGTTCGGTGTACACTTCACGGACCTTAAAAGCGGCGCCCGTGACCTTAGGAAGGCGCAACAAAACAACGTGCCGCTGCTGTCTCAGGAGCAACAGCTGCAACGCAAATATTTGGACATTTAAAGGGAGAACTACTGAGCCCAGACTTTCACACTAGTACAAATAAAATGGCTTAAAGTTCAACTCAGCCTGTCATTCATACAGCAGAGATTTAAAATACACCGGCTTTCCCGGTTTATGTTTCACAGTCGGTGAATGGAATTCAAACCGCTTCACTGTTGTTTTTGAGGCATGTGTCTGTCCTTACTGGAGCGCAGTGACATACATTTTCTCCACGAATTAAAACAGTTACAGCTCATAAACGTGTATTTACATGTTTAAGACGTATGGACATTTCGTTGTTTTTTCCCCCAAATGTGTGCGTTTTACGTTCTTTTTATGTCTCCTTACCATCCTTTTTGACACAATTCATGGGTATGACTTAAGCCGGCGGAATGATAGCTACGTTTCAATCACAAATTGTCGCGAGGCAATTGGGGCTTGAGGAGTCCCCGCGCCACCATGGGTCTTGATGTGCATGATAGGCTATAATGTGGACAATGTGTGATATAAGGCTTTTGATGCCACTGGACTGAAACTGTGTCAAAGCTGCCTCCATCTCCACCACCGCCATCTCACCCCCCCCTTCCCTTCCCTTTTGTTCGGGTTATTTCGCTTGCAGCAGGGGGAGCCACCGCCTGACACAAACACACTGCTCACTACCAGGACAGTGGAGCAGCAACCCTGGGTGTCTGGAAGTTGAGCCTTTTCTTTTTTCTTTTCTTTCTTCTTCTTCTTCTTTTTTTTTTTGCCTTCCATGTTCTTACTCTTTGTTTGTCAAAACAAAGCATTAAGCGGTTTTACGCACAGGGTTTATTGTGAACGCACACAGTATATTGTGAGGTCTGGGCATGCTAGAGACAGGCCGGTCTGCTTATGTTGGGTGAAGAAATGAAAACTGCTTCTCAGGGTGCTGGCAAGCTGACAAACCAGGGTAGGGAGAGTGGCTTAGGATTTTCCTCAAAGACTGTCATTACTCTTTTGCTGTGGACCCTAATTTGGAAGTGTGGTGGTAGTCTAACCCTGAATTACAACTCAATGGTGACTTGGGGGTGAGCCGGTGAGGCAACTTGAATTTCACCCATATTTTGATAACTGTTTGACCCACCGTATGATTCAGGGCTGAGTAGAGAGCATCACTGACGCCATGCTCCTTGAGATTCTTGCCATATTTTATTGATTTGTTATCACACATTTTTACTAGTCCTGTCCTCAGGCCTACATATTTATTCATAAGTGCACTGATACCTGTGATTGTTTGTATTATTATAAGCTAGTAATCACGGGGTAGTTCTTTGGGAAGACAGGGCTTCTTAGCACATACAAGAGAGGTTCTGCCTTTCATTTAACCAAGTCAGCCAAACTCCCATTTGTAAATGTGACTCTACACAGTCTCCTAACCACAGTGAACTTTGTGGTTTCATCATAGAGATGAACTGAGCCATTTGTCTAAATAAGCACCAAGCTCTTTGCCACAAATGAAGGCAGGGCTTTTGCTCATTTTCTCTTCCCAACTTGTCCAGTGCGGTTTTATTGATTTGAGGGCACTCTTTATACACCAGACAGGTTGTCTATAAAGATAATGAACACTCTGGGAGAATGAATGTGTCTGAGATCATCTCATCAGTCCTAATGAATACTTGCCCAAGGTTTTCAATCATTAATGAAGTCAAATCTTGGCATGCTTTCAATTCATATGGAAGACAAATGTCCTACATTGAGATTTTTCTCTGTCTTTTTTTTTTGAAGGCTGCTCATCCGTTTGTCCCCCCGCATGGACGATGAGGAGGATGATGTGTTCGAGCCAGACCCCCACTGCTGGCGCACAACATTCCGGGAGATAAAGTGTGAGGACCGGGGCACACAGACACCTGGCCCTGCCCTGGCACCGTACAACGGCATGCTGCCTTGTGGAGTCGCAGAGGAGCCCAGACCACTCTTCTACGGTGAGGCTGATGACGTACCATATTTCAAAAAAGAAACAGGAACGCTGTCGTGTGCGTGACAATCAGTGTTATAAAACTGAAGCGTGAAACTATGATGTGAGACTCACTGTGAGAAATGGGTAACAATGTTGCCACACTGATCTCATCCTTGGCGCCTGGTAGTCGTGATCACAGCGGCTTTTATGGTCTGTATGGAGTGTACCCAGCTGCTTTGCTATTCAATGGCGCCAGACGGGCATTGTGACTGAAAGGACGTGACAGAAGTGCTCACCTGCATAAGCAATAACTGCACAAAGATTATCAGTGGCAGCAAAGTTGCATTGGCGCCATACACAAGTAATCATTCCAGAGTAGCTCCATGACAACTGACTGGAGTCTAATCTGTGTCATGAGAGTTTATTGTGGGTGAGTGACTCCTGGAACTCCTATTTCACTGATTAAAAAGGAACAACAAATGGGAAAGTTGTGATTAAAGCCAAACATTCTGACTGGTTGAAGACATGTTCAACAGCGCTTGTCTGGTCTTTGTACCTGTTGCTTAATCAGCATAGATATCATCACAGAAAAAAACACCCTGTCAGGCGTCATTCCTGTACTTACATTTTTAAGACTCAACACTTGTGGTATTGACAAAATAACAAGTCTCGGCCTTGACACTCAACAGGCAACGCAGGTTTTCGATTGCACTTCCCAGCACACTTTGAGCTTGTCGGAGATCAGGAAGCGAGGCGACGAGACAGCGGAGGGGAGCAAAGAGGGATGGAGCAGCTTCCCCGGCCGCAACCTGTGGCACGCAGTGTGGAGGCCTGCATCGGCCAGAAACTCCAGCTGATAGGAGACCAGTTTCACCGGGAACACCTACAACTGGTGAGGAGGAAATGTGCATCATCACAGACACTTAGGCCTCTAGTTTGATGGTAGTAAACAAGTGCAAGTGGGCCACTAATATCCCAAGCAGTGACAGAATCTCCCCTCAGTGCCCTCCATGAGGTGATGCATTGGATGTGTCCAACAGATTGTTCCCTGTGACAGATCTCTTTCCCATTACTTGGATAGCATCTTTAGAGAACACTTAAGGTCAGCCGGCAAACTAAAGTGCGGTAAAGACAGGAGGATACAGTGTTATACAAACCCAGTCCTTTAATATTCTGCTCATAAGGATAATGAGAAAAACACCATAAATACTTCTTGGTACTTCCTTTATAACATAGCAGTTGTAAAGATATAGTGAATTTCCCACCTCATTATTTCTTATGCAGGAGGAAATTTAATTTGTTAAATGAGCCATTTTTGGACCTAATGTGCCTCCTTGTTTTACCCGGAGGTGTATTCTCAGGGTAATACGATTTGTCTAACCTCAAGTTTTCAAATGAAACTTAATATTAATGTTACAATATGTTCTGGTTATGGCTCATTGCATCAGTAGCTTATATGGGTTCATAACAGACTTCCAATAAAACATAACCCTACTGCCGTCAAAGTAGACGTTGCTCTGCTTGTGTGTGTGTGTGTGTGTGTGTGTGTGTGTGTGTGTGTGTCAGGTTAGGCTGACATTTGTCAAAGCCAAAGCAGAGAAAGGTTTTGTCCACACATTAATAACACCACCCACACAGTTGTTTTTACACACATATAGACATACATACATAGATCCCATGTTGGTATGGTGAAGATTTATGTTGTGCAAAAAGTTTGCCCTCTTTCATTGTGTTTGCTACATATTTGTTTTGGAGAGGGTTTGCACATACACAACTTACAGAGCCCAGCGTCCCCCCCACCACCCTTAAGCCAAAGACATTGCTGAACCAGGACAGCCCTTCCCCCACCTTGCCAGCCCTAGGCCCTCCCCCTGCCTCCTCTTCCTGTTTATTTCTCTCTCTCTTTCTTTTCTCCTGTTTCCTCAGTGTGCTGTAGAGGCAAGTGGTGTGGAGGATGCCTGGCCTCGAACAATACACTGTGGTCAGGATGACACTGTCCACTGAGTCTGGGCCCTACATAATGTTGCTTGTCTTTTACAACTGTGAAACACGGTTGTGTCATTGGCTGGAAAATCAAAAAATATACATAAACCCTCAGCGTAGTGCAGGAGTTTCTTGTCGCACAGTTTAACACACATATTTATTCACACATGCGCATTTAAACCCACGTAGTGATACGTCCATGAGAAAGCAGAAGTAGAGGGAGAAGGTAAACATGTTGTAACCTGAAGCTCAGTGCGTGAGCCTCAAGGGGGACAGCTGTGGTTGTAGGGAGTCTCCAGTCAGCCCCTTCCCTTGGCCACAGGAGACAACCAAATAAGCGGTCTAAGCAGCCATAGAAAGAGGGGGGTGGGATCCATAATGATGGTATAAAATTGTATATGAGTAGAGGAGGTTGGAAATGAACCTCAAATGATCAAGTAACAAACATCTTAAGTTGTCTTAAATAGAACCCTCCCTGCCCTGAACTTTATAGAATTCTCTTTTTTTTGTTTACTTCATACTCTGAAGTGTGAGACTGTTTCTGATTTTCTCATGCACTTATCAAGTTATTTATACCCGTGCAGCTCAGCATGACTCATGTATTGTGACACTGGGAAACGCATTGCAGACAACCAGACAGTCAGGGTTGCTGCGATGTGTGTGTGTGTGTGTGTGTGTGTGTGTGCGACTGGGATCTGTTGACGCACAACTGAGGCAGGCCTGGGTCAGGGGATGAGGAAGTCCCCTGTGCTCTTTTTTGCTGGTTGAGTAAACAGCAGAGAGGACAGTCAGAGTGAGAGCGGCCCCGTGAAGTCATATCCTGATGTGACAGGAGACAGATACACTGATGTTGCGATAGTGAACAAGCGTTAAGAGCTAAGTCTTTTGCATACTGAAGAGGCAGGGAATTTTTAATGTTTACTTGCATAGAGAGCAGCATGCAGAGGTGGAGACAGTACCCACATATCATTCTTTAAGTAGCAATACCTTAGTGTAGACATACTGTTCAAGATCAGAAGTGTTAGCATCAAAAGAAAAAACTTAAAGTAGCAAATGTTAAGAGTGCCCATTGTGCAGAATGGCATGTTTCAGAATAATGTCTTTGATTTCTCTTTAGTAGAAAACATTTAAAAATCATCCAAAAACAATTCTAATGTTATGAGATCTATGTATCGTGTTGTAGATTTCTCCTGAAGTTAGCATGCTTACCAGCTAGCCACAAGTCCAAAGTTTCTATTGTGGTGTTGCGAGTGGTGTAAAAACCAGCACCGTTCAGATTCTCCCACTCTGGACTGCTAGCTGTACGGTTAACTGAGCTAACTTAGCTATGTCAGCTACAGTTCGCAGTTACTCTAGTGATATGCTTCCCCTAATTGTTTTGAATTCAACAGATGGTTAATTCTTGCGTATTGCACGTTCATTGTTGGTGGTTGAACTACTTTGTATAGTGTATCTGCTGGGTCGCTTTTGAATATGTATTGTATCAAAAAAATACAATAACTGGCACCCTGAATTTTAGTGGGGTATAATTATTAAGTAGCAAGTACCTCAAATCATAGGTAAGTACAGTACTTAGTTACCTTCCCCCACTGCCAGCATGACCACTGTTGACACTTGCCATTCAAGTGGAGTGTGTAAGTGGCTGGAGGGATGTTTTTACAACCCAAACACCGACATGCGGTTTTTTGAATGCTTGATTGAAGCCTCTGTAATTGCTATTTCTAGCTGTGCTTGTGCAATTAATTGTATCATGTGTGTGTGTACTTATGCATGAATACACCCATACTTGTTTTTCTGCTTGTTGCTGCCTGTCACTATCACACGCTCTGACAGTCAGTACAGAAACTCTCACTCCATAATAGCTTTGCAGTTTGTCAGGTCCCGTTCCTGTCAGTGGGTGATTGCAACCATTCAGTGCAGACACTTGTCTCTTAGCCATCCAAGTGCTTTTGACTGCCCTCTTCTTGATGGATTTGGGGAGCGACGTGGCTGCAAGTGCTCTCCATGGGAGCCCTGGCCCCTCGTGAGAGGAGGGATTAGGTAGCGAAGGCGCGCTGGTGGATGCTGACAGATAAATTGCTCCTCAGTCAGAGAGGGCTGGAGGGGACGGCGAGGTCCCCAGAGAATGGCTGACATTAGCCAGCCCGCCATTCGAGACACGCCAATAATGACGGCCACAATGGCAGGAAGATGGTTCTAGCCTGCACAGGGCAAGGAGCGGAGTTAGGTTTCATCCCCATGTTTTTTTAAGAGAGACGACTCCTGGTGCTTTCGATAGGAGGTGTTGAAAGCAGGGTTGAATATCGCCTCTGTGAGTGTGTGTCTGCACGCACACACTGTTTGTGGCTTTATCTCTTGGCTGTTGCAGCGAGGGCACGGCACTCTCTCCTTTCAGCACTTGCGGAGGGGGGAGGAGTGGAGTTGCACTGGAAATAAAAAACACATGAAGCTGGCTTTGGATATTTACTTTTCCTTCATTGTTCTGCGAGGACTGTCGTTCACATTGATGTCCAATTGTGCTGCTCTGTGTTATCTAACACAGAGGCTCCGTGTTTGTGTTTTTCCTCGGCTTCTTGTCTCCTCCGTGACGTGACTAATCCAGAGGTTCTTGCTGTTGGGGCTGTCCTGTTTGCTCGAGAGATAGGGCAGAGCTTCGTAGCAGCTGGCTGGACAGACATGCCGCATGGGACGCTGATAAAGCACATCAGGCTGGTGTCAGAGTGACGACACCAAGCATCTGGCTAGACTCTGCCGCTCTATCGCTGGCTAAATTTAGAGCCCAAGCTTCTTTTTGACAGTTGGTGGCGTGACTCATGACTCAGTTGGGGAAGGCCTGCGCACACTTCTTTTTTGTCACTCGCACTTTCTCTTTCTCTCTGTTTGTCTCTCTCTCTCTCTCTCTCTCTCTCTCTCTCATACCTCAGTGGGGGCTAAAGGTCACCATCACAAAAACGTTCTGTTTCTGTTTCTAAAGATAAATTGCATCTCACGTAGCTTGTAGTTAATACGCAAGCTTTGTGTCGTGATAAATCCCTCAGTCAACTTTACGTTTTACACATATTCACACACAATATACATGCTCTTTAATCGCCCTTCATCTTAGAGATGATACTGACTGCAGCCTCGCATGTCATCTAGTTTTAAGTTTAAAAGACTTGGAGCATGCCTGTGTTTACTTAGTTGAGCCATGTATGCTGCCAGCTCACCACTCTGCGCTACACATAAATATTGCTTGTTTATATGAAGCATACGTTCTGATATTATTATGTACTTATCAAAATATCCCCAGGCAAGATTTAGCTGTGTCATACAACACAGAGCTAGTCTTATCAAGAGTCCTGTCAGCCTTTGATTTGATTTGATTTTTTTTTCACCTCTCGATTTTTCTTCTGAACAAAAGTGAATTGTTAGTACGACACATACACACTGGTTTGAACCTGGCAAAGCTTATGCAACACCCTGCAACGTTCACCGCAACCTGATAAGAGTGCAGAAACCCAGAGGCTTATCACAATGGCAGTTCTTGGCTGCTAACTGTGTCAATGTTTGGACACCAACTTAACAGTCATGTAAATATGGCATATCTTATCTCTGTTTTTGGATGTTTTACCTTTCGTAAACAGTCGCGGAACATTTCTGAGAAAAAGGTGCCACACTTTGGTGCATTCTCAAGGAAAAAGTCATTGCAAGTTTCCCGCAGTTCACAAACCCCATGGGCGGAAAATAGCCACGGCATTATCAGGCGCGGAGGAGTCTGCCTTTCGTCCACAGAGGAGCCACTGCACTACTGTACCTCTCTCGTGCAGATACGTGTTTCCCAGAGGCACCCTGCCTCTCATCGAGAGCTCCCTAATCCCATTTGCTGCAATTATCTTATCTTTGCTTCTCAATGGCAGAGATAGCATTATCCCCCTATAATCGCACACAATCCAATTGGTTCGCAAACCTGAGAGAGCCTCCTCCTGAGCCAGTAGCTGCTGGTCCCTGCCAGAAAGATTTAGAGAAAGTGTGACCGTATGATGAATGTGTTTATGACTTGGAATGTGTGTTGGGAAGGACAGATTGTGTAGGTATCCGGCGGCACACAAAGAGAGGCCTCACTAATAGGTATTGTTGGGGACAGAAGCAGACTGTTGTGAAAATATCAGCGCCGTTCCGGTGTCTGGTTTTGCCTTACCCTCTTCTCAGCTGACCCTTTTGACCATGCGTCCTGTCAATTAGCTTTAGGGCCGGGTGATATGACCTTCAAAAAAAGTGCAATATTTCTAAACTATCTGGGGATAAATGATAAATCTCAGTATTCTGAAATCTCCTCCTTAACACAACAAGGTTTTAGTTAAATGAACATCAGTTATGTGGATATAATGACTAAGTGAGCTAAGGCAACAAGTAAGAGGGTCTGGTAAGTTCAGAAAATCAGTTTAATTACGTAACTGTAATGCAGCCTTAACTGTAATATTTTTATACTTTCGGAAAAGTGCACTAACTTGTGTCTGTTTTGTCTTGTTTTTGTTTCAGTATCATCGAAACCAAAGGAACCAGGGGCCGCTGTGGTGGCGCCTAGGCGCAGCTCTGCTCAACCTTCTGTTTGACAGGGGGTTCATCGCTGGAGGAGGTGGAGCGGGACGGAGGTGAGGGGGGTCTTTGCCTCACATCCCGTTTTCTTCATCTCTCTGAGGAACTGGACTCCTAATGGCACTGTCAAATCTAACACGGGTCTGTTTTGGGGGGGAAGAAGAAAGGAGACTAAAAGTCACCGCGGGACGGGGACAACCAACTTTTATACAAGGTCATGTGTGTTTTTTTTTCTTTCCAAGAAGATGCCATGATGCTCCGAGATTCCTCTACAGGACAATGTTCATATTTTGGTATACGTGTGGTGTAGCAGTTTTGTACAGTACATTGTTCTCTTTCAATTTTTTGCACTTCCAAACATGTATCCATCTTTAATGACCTCCCCAGACCCTGGGAATGCCTTATTCATTGTATTCTGCCAGAATGAGTATTGAGAAATTTCGACAGGCAAGACGAGATGGTTAGGAAAATGAAAGGAAATGTGGTGTGAGGTTTTCTTTTCTGAAGTTTCCCAGGCGACCGGACGAGTTGAATTACTAATTTCCAAAGAGGCAACTTCTCAGAACAAAGCATTTTGCACCTCACCTCAATGGAACATCTCTTCTTATTTTCTTTATTTTTGCTTTTTTCTATTTTTTTTTCTTGGTCCTCTGTTTTCTTTGGTATGCTATTAATTTGTGAACACAATCCCTCGGTATCATTCGAAACATTGGGAATAAAGCAAAGTGCACCAGCGGTTTAAATAAGCCTTTCTTCAGTCACGTGCTACATGTCGAACAATCAGAACATTTTGATGGGAACTATCAGGGCCAAGTGTACACTAGTACCGAACATCAGTGACGGGTCAAACAAGCTACGTGACTGTCTACAAATGTGTACAGCAGCATTCAGTCAGATTGCAAACAAGCACTGGGTGCTGTTACTGAAACTGAAACCTTATTGAAAAAGAAACTGTTAACTATATTATAAAAGTATTATGTTAATTGGCAAAACCATAGAATATCTGCAGCAAACAATCTAACAGCTGGAAATGCACAAACAACAGTGGAATAAGTCAGCTGAGTCAGTATTTTAACACACTGCATTTGAACACCTTGGCTGGATGTTGTCTGAGATGTAGCACACTGAAGAAGGGCTGGGAAAGAAACTCCACAAGATGCATGAGAAGATATTAAGATTAATGAGGTGTTGTGCTAACTTTTGCATGGAGGTCGAGCACCTGTGCACTAGAGTCTAACATTACAGTAAAGCATCCTTTACCTTGAAAAAAAACCCAAACTATTTGGCCAAGTCTGCCGTTTTAAATTTCAGCGTGAACACCAGACTCTCCCTCCCCAGTTTAAATTTGTCCCCAAATTCGTCCCCCAAATTCCAGTCCTCCCTGTGTTTTAGATGTGTTTGTGTCATGTGATTGTTTTCAGACCTCCATGCCCTTGAAGTGGAACTGTGGATCCACTGTTTTTGCACTAGACGTACACCCTTCGAGAGTTCAGATTGTTACCAGGCTAACCTCTGTCTTGTATGAAGGTTTTCAGTTATGACTTGTTTTCTTGCCACAACATTTCACTCTTGCGTCCGAGACAAATAATCAATGTTGAGACCTGACTGAACTGAACAGCCTGAAATCAGGATCGGATATGTTTTTTTTCTGCAAAATCTCACACACACCAGTGTTTCGGACCACAATTAGTGCCGCGTGCCTCCATTGCAAGGTTCACGTTCCTGGTTTGTTTGTTTTTTCGCCGCCCCTGTGTGTTCTGAACACCAAACAACACTGCATAATCAATCTGTGAAACAGATCTTCTCAGGCTACTTTTATGGGGTTTTACATCATTTTATAATCTATTGGGTGGTCTCGTGTTGTTTTTGGTGCTCAGTTCCAGATCTGGGACAGTTTTAGTACGCCACCACTGACTCAAATGACAAACAGACAAAAGAGGAAATGACTGTAATTATTGTTGAAATATGAATATGTTTAAAGACACTGTTGAAGATGCTGTTTGTTATATTCTCCATTGCTGAATTCAGGCCAACCTTTGGACCCAAGGAGCAGTACATATCAGGGGTCTGTAATTACTCGCTCCTTACAATGTGTCAAGTTTATCACTGCATAATTAGGGTTTCCTCTCATTTTCTTAAGGATGTCTCAGGGACAGACTGTGTGGGCTACTGGTAACCTTGAGAATCTGTTACATGGTTAGAAGGCAAGCAGTGTTTTTATGACGAAACCTCTCGAGGTGTTTTTCAAGTCTCTTTCTTTTCATTTCAGTTTAAAACAAAAGAAAAAAACCCCTCTTGGCTGATTTCTTTGCACACATAAAGGTACAGTTTGACTAAGGAGTCTGAGGCGGACTTGCTGACTGTGGTGGTGACGGGGGGCTGCTGAACATGTAGTAGTAGGCGCGTGAGGTGCACTGAATGTGGTTGTGGTCATAGTTTCCTGCGGATCCTGAACGCTGAGCCAGTCCCCGTAGCGCCCCGTCTCACCATTGACTCTAGGTTCCCCCTTTGCGTTGCTCCTTTATAACATGGGTATTGTTCATTGGTTCATTTTTTTTCCCTTTGTAATTTATTTTTTACCCTCTTATTTATTTTTGTACATTTGCCCATTTCTACTGTATACACTTGTGTGTGCAATTTTCTTTTTTTTTTCCTCCCATTTTTTTCTTTTTGGTCTTTGTTTTTTGACTTCTGTTGGTTTTTCCTCATGTGATACTCAACCCAAACTCTCCTTTTTTAGTGTCATTTATCTCCCGTAGGCTGTGAAAAGTTTGAAGTTTGGACCTTTATGAAGGAAAACACCTGTGGTCAGTCTGAATCGATGTGGGTTACAATGGATTTCTATGGTGGCATGTTTGCGCAGCGCAATTACACGTTCCACATGGTCATTGTTGCACCAGAATTCAGTACTCATGTCAAATCTTCACAGCTTCAAGGAGAACTGTTGTGTAGAGGTAGTAGAGTGTCCATCCATAAATCCATATAACCATTTGGAGAGTATTGAGCACACAGGTAGACCGCAGAGCAGTGGAGTCGAGCTTACATGTGTTTGATACTCGGAAAATAGATCTTGGGTGGAGTTAAAAACACTTTAAAAGGTGGTGATTTTCCAGGGATGGGCCTAACCATTTCAGACCTTTTTCATTATCTTTCACCCGCCACTGTGGGTAGTTTCACAATATGTGGCTGAGAAAAAAGCAGCAGCTTCGATGAAGTTTAACCTTTCAACAGGATATGACCTTTCCTATTTCTAATTAATGAGTCATTACCCATCCAAACTGTTACTAAAGATACACATGACATCAGAAACGCTTCACGCAGCAAAGAGAAAAAAAAAGGTAGCCTTCGTATTCTTCTCAAGTCACGCGTTCAGTTCTTAAACCTTGATCATTGTGTTGTAATCAATATGCACTGGAAAGTACTTTGTTTCTGTAGATCCCATGGGTCCCTTATATGTCGTGTGTTCATGTATAGTATATACTCTGGATTGTTCTCTCGGGCTAATCTTGCCACGTGTCAGACATCTATCTGCGCACCGACCAAGTGCGCTCGGATCGATGGTCTGTTTGATTTATTGGAAAGGGAAACAAGCCACCATGGTGCCCTGTATAATTTTGTTAGAATGAGGTTCCCAGGCTGCACTCATCATGTTATATGTGAGTGTGGAGAATCCCTAGAGTGGGACATGTATTTTATGGAAACCGTCAGTGTCTTGAATTTTGTAGTCCACTTTATATAAATTTGAAGTTTTTCAAGGAAGGTTTCAATTTTGATTTTTTTTTTTTTTTTTTTAAACAATAACATTTCTTCTTCATGGTCTTTCTTAACTTTTTAAAATGTATTTTCTTAAGAAAAAAGGGGTCTGCTTTTACAGTTCGTGCTTGTAAAATAATTTTAACACGAGTAGGATCCTGTTGAAGTCCATGAGATCAAGGGCATTTTTTTGTTTTTTACCATAAAAATGAACTTGCAACATTCCTTGCACATGTCATCACGGTGTATAAACAAAAACCAAGCAAACCAAAATGATAAACGGTTGTGGTTGATTTGGCCCATGAGCTTATGGCTAAGGAATATTTGCCCTTTCTTTACAGAACAGATAAAGTGTACATGTATTTGTAAAACCCTGGAATATGCCTTTAACTGCTCAGTTTCAACAAAGTCTTGATTATCACACACTCTCTGTTGTACCAAGAAATGAGACCCAGCGAAAATGTAGCATTTTTGTAAACATTGACTGTGTGTTTTCGAGACTCTACTGTGCACTCATTTTTGTGTTTATATATATTTTTTGGTTGTTGATATAATATGGAAGTAAAGACAATTTGTTATGTAGTGCAATATGCTGTACATATGGAGCTTTGCTCTACAAATCTTTTTTTCTGGATTCCTTGTTGTTTATTGGTACTTTTTTTTCAATAAAATTTTATTGAAGGTGTCAAGTTGAGTCAAGTTTGTGTTTGGACGATGATATTACATCTCGGTGGGCTTTACAGGAACACAAACCATCGTGCTACCCGAAGTTCCAGCTTTCCTTAAACTCATATGAGGAAAAATTTAAGAAGTAGGCACATGTTCAATTTGCGCTCCAAACAAACGGGGGGGCAGCATATCACCAAGGTACCTGCTAACATTAGCGAGTGAGCTCCATTAGCTGTGCAGTTAGTGGTCGAGACTGGGAGCTTGTGGCACCAGGGGATTGTAGGTGTTTACACTGCGAGGACAGGAGCTTTGGACAGTGTGGGGGCTAGTTTGGACAGGCCAGGGCTAGCTGGCTAGCACGCTAAACATTATATGCAACACAATAATAGACATCACCTTTTATTACTCCCTTCACATTCTGTTAATAACTTAAGTGTTAAATGTTTCCTGCCCAAATTCTTATGCTTTGCGCCTTAAATTGGTTATAAAACTGTCCTAATTTTAATACTGATGCCTCTTTATGGCCTAAATAACCAAAGCAGACCATCAGTGAGGAGACTGTCTATTTCTTCATTGTTATCATAGTTATTGACGTTTTAATGCATGAGGGTCATATTCCACCTTATCCATGTTGAATAAGTCATGAAATAATTTGAGTACTTTGAGTGCTGAGACCCTATGTCTCATCACTAGCCCAAGGAAAGAAGCTGTCGTATAGCCATACCATGCATCCTGCAACAACTGTGTTTAAACAGAGATTTACAGTATTTAAAATGTGTGGCATCTTTCTGTAACCTGCTTTCAAAACAAACGTGCATGCTTGCACTACCAACTTTTCAACTGGATGTCGACAGCGGCCGCCGGAATCAACAGAAAAATGAGTAAAATCGTTAATGTGTAAGAAAAGACAGGCGAAACAATTTAAGAATTCAGAGAAAAGAACAGGTGTTGCAGATGAGGAATAACAGTTACGGAAACAAACTAAACACGCACAAGTCTCGCTGTAATTTCAGACCTTCACACCTGAAACTGAGCTAAAAAATCTTGCTGGAGAACAAACACCCCTCTTCGCTCTGTTCCAACTCATTGAGCTTGAGCTTTTTATTTTAAGAAGTTCTATTGTGAAGGTAAGCCATTGATGGATTAGCCAAGTGTCTGAGGCCAGCCAGGCATTTAAAGTTGGCCAGGCGTTTGGCAGAGACTGCCCATCACATCCCTCCCGCTGGTAGGTCATTAATTTAGCGGGGGGGGGGGGGCTCCCAACCTTCTCTAATAACTGTTGTCTGCACTCCACACACGAGCCAGTGTTGCATGACATCTGAATGAGCCGCTGTATGGAGCATATGAGAAGAGTTACCTCACAGTGCATTACTGTCACTTTCTAAAAGGTTAAGGCCGATGCTGCCGAGCCTGCGGATTAGTTACACTGCAGCGCTGGACGCCCTGGTGACATGGCCGTGATTGATCACTCCTGACACATATAAACATGAAAGTTAAGTGTGTACTGCTGGAGCGGAGTAGTGTTTAATTCTCAGTGCTCCAAAAGTTTGTATCCACCCGTATGGAGGACGTTTCTTGATATCTATTGAGCGCACACAGTTCTGTTTGCTCCTTGCAGTGTTTTTACAATCACACCCAGGATTTTGTTGCACCTTTATTCAACAGGCCAGACGACTTGCAGTCGCCTCCCTCGGGGCGGACGCGTGGCTCTGCTATTGTCAGGCACGCCAAGTACGGTTTCACGCTCCGCAGCACCTGACTCACCTGTCTGGCCACTTTCAGTAAAAAGAAAACTCCCTTGTCTGTGGGCCCCTCGGCGCGTACGCACGAACACGATGACGTGTCAGAGGATGTGGTTGAAACAGAACAACAGCTTCCACCCTTGTCACGGTTGGTGTTGTGAGACCACAACTGCTGAGCACTCACCTCCTAACCCTGTGAAAGGTGTTTTGAAGTACAGGAATTTCAAGCATTTGTAGGAGCAAATTAATTAAGTATTAATACAACTGTCACAGCATGTAAAGATCGCGATATATCGGATCTCAGTTTCATCACTGCAGAGATGATTGCTTGCGTTTTTTTACAATGTTCTCCTAAATCCTGAGGCAGCAGTGTGCTGAGGATGTTCCCCGCCTCCATTGCTGTTTACCTCGGCTCCATGGCTCCTATGGTCTTCTCCTCGAGGCCCAGCACTTTAATGGGGAGAGCATTGGCTTTCCCTGGCCCAAACAATGGCTCCTCTGTTCCTCTGGCCGGGCCGCCAGCTGAAAGAGACACCCATTAGAGAAGCGTCTATCTCTGGGGTCAGGCCCAGGGGTCACGCACAAGTACGGCTCTTGTTTATGTCTGCAAAGCCAATCAAAACACTGCAGCCTACGCCGTTAACTCCTACTTGCCTGGCTCTCCGGCAGACTGAAGAGGAGTTTCTGCTCGAGCCAAAGTCACAGGGCGCAACAAATTCAACCACAGCTTCGACTCGTCCCTCCTTCTCCTAGCTAAAGTGGCGTATCGTGCCACTAAGTGTATAGAGCAGCAGTGTGAGAGAGAATAGAAGCAAATTAGTGCTGACAGGCACCTCAGCACCTGCTCCCCACCGCCGGCCGCAGATTCTCCCCCCAAGCCCCGAGAACTCCTCAAGTGGCTCCTCTCTCCAGCACACACAGGCAATTACTAAATTATCACCTGTGTGCTCGCCCTTTTGATTGGGCTATAATGTGATGTGGGTACGGTTTGAGGAAAGGAACGGTAGTTAATTTTAATGAGTCTGAAATTACCTAAATTAGTTAGTGTGCTCGCACCAAAAATAGAAAGGACTGTTCAGAAAACGCTGGAACAGGAAGTCATGTTGGGGACTTCCGTAAAACAAAAGAGAAAGAAGGAGCTTGGCCAAACGCTGCAAAGCTAACAACTTTCCCTTCAACCACAGCAACCTCTGCAATGTGTAAGAATTTTAGGAAAAGTTGACCAAGGTTATCAACAATGTAAGAATAAGTCATGACGTTAAGATATCTGCATATTGTGGTGCAAAGATATTTATGAAAGCTAGCATGCCAGTCAACCAACCCCTGCACATCTTTGTCCAAAGCTCCTGTACTAGCGGTGTGAACACCAACACTTCACCGGTGCCAGTGTTGGTTCAAATACGACCACACCGACCATTGCTGCCCCTGGATTTGCTTGCCTAGCTTTGCATCCAAACATTAATGGGTGAAAATTGTGAAAATCTTTTGTTTATTCTCCCAGGTATAAGTCAGAACACTCTACACTAGCTCTGGTCTTTAAAAATGTGTTGTCAGTCCGTAGTCATGACGATCTCTCCGCAAGCCCCGGATTTAAGTGGTGGACCAGCAAAGTGTCGGTGCAACTCTGGAACCAGATTACTTGGCCGGGATCTTGAACCACCTGAACCGCCTTGGCCGAAACACTGGTAACAGAACCACCAGCACGGCTGTAGAAGGCACTTCCTGTTGGTATGATGGTGGCTATTTTCCTTGCCCACGTGTTCGAGCTGCAGGGCCTATGACTAAGGTAAACAACGCAGATAGTATCTGCCATGTCTGCACAACCAGTACCACAGCCCCTCCCACTGCCCCTACTTCCTCCACTGCCCTGACTCCAAACACACACCTAGTCGTCCTCTTTCAACTCTGATAGCACCAAAAACACTGCGGGCAGACAAGTGTACTTTGAACTAACTGGAGTCATAATGGTAAGTGTTTGAAAAGGGCTTTGCCAATACCGAATGGCATTTCTGCTCGCTTGTGCATTTGTGAAATGTTAGAAATCTGTAAATATGAGAGTAGAAAAACAACAACTTTTAAACATCAAACTTAACTCCCACTAGCCCCAGCCATCGAAGCGGTCGAACACTTTCAATTCTAACCCCCCCCACCACCACCACCACAACCCCCACCCTCTGCACACATCTGGTGCTCAGGCGGCCAGTTGTCATGGGAATAAGTGGCTAAGCCAACAGTGTTGCATGTCGCTGTGCAAGGGGGAAGAAGGGCTGATCGGGGTTCAGCTGAGCATGCCGTGGGCGCAGCAACTCAGCAACCTCCCCCCTTTTTCTGCTGTGACTGAACACAGCTGACCTCCTCCTGACAAAGACCCCGACCCTAACCCCCCTCACCACCACCCACACCCTCCTCCAGCCTGCCCCGCTCCGCCCTCGGGCCACCCTTATATCACAGCTGGGAGGAGAGTATGCAGAAGAGTTGATCTGGTAACACTTGGTGGCTGATAATGAAATAAACAGGCCCTAGCTTTCCGCGAGTGCAACCGGGGGCCGTTCTCTCATTTTTAGTTCCTCTAACTTTTCCTCTAATCCACCGCGCTCGACCGGCTCTTTTCTCTACTTTCTCTCTTTGGAGGAGAGGTTGGGCAATCACTACACAGCACTGTGAGTTCCCTTTGTTTACCAAGAGCAACCCAGCAGAGCGCAGAGCTTTGTTGAGCAGCAGTCACTCCCGGCCTCACAGCTGTGACACACACACACACACACACACACACACATGCACAGAACTAAAATCTCTGACTCACAAACACTAGCTGTATCCTGTGGTCAAGGGGAGGGATTTAAATCCTCCGAGCACAGCACATGAACCTGCTGAACTTGTCCTCTCCGTCTCCTGCTGGCTATTGTCCCCCCCCCACACTCTTAAGTTTTTGTTTTTTTTCCCAACTTTATCACAAAAATCTTCATACTTATCCACCGCTATTTGGACCCAATTAAAAGATACACCCCGTAAACCTGCACGCAGCAGGGCGGCCATCTCTCACCATGTGCGAAAATCCATGCACTTGGCATGTAGCTGAGGAGAGAGCTCGGTCTAATTATGATTTTTTTTTGGGGGGGGGGGGTGTCACTCAATAGACAGTGCATAAACAAGCCGGGTCATTGTTGGGAACTAATTGGCAGGAAAAAGGTTCCTGTAGCTAGATAAAAATAAGCAGTCACTGTGGTTTTCCTGAGGACACACGAGGAGCCCTCTGCGCTGGCACGGCCTGTGGTGTGCAGTAATGAGAGAAGAGCTCGCCTGATGCCCAGTTTCCAGGCGCACTGTCTTCACAAGGAGGCAGCACGCACAAAAGCCTCCGAGCCACAGAACCGGGCCAGTTCAGTGGGTGCAGGTTTTTCGTTTCTTTTTTTTTTTCTTTTTTTTTTTTTTTTCACCCAGCAGGTTGGCAGCACGCCAGAGACGACAGGCAGGCGGCCTGTCTTGTTAGCACACCTCACCTTGATAACAGGAGTGGATGAGACCGAGGAAGAAAAACAACCAAGCGCACCAGGGGTGGGGCTCTGGGACAATTCTGTGAGTGTGTGTGTGTGTGTGTGTGTGTAGGTCGAAGTGCGTGTGTGTGCCGGCTCACGCAATGGACCTCCTCCAAACAGTAACAACTGCAAAAACATTGGGTAGAGTGTTAAACTCAGAGCAGTTTTTCCGAGCTCATGTTTCACAACAGAGCACCAGGCACTCCCCCCCTCCCTTCCTCCCTCCCTTTCTCCTTTTCTCTCTGACTTTTCTATTTTTTTCTTTTTTTTTCTCCTCTGGCCTCCCATCCCCCCACTCCGCTGCTTCTCCTTCACTTCTTTTTTTTTTTTTTTTCTTTTTTCTCACTTATTGGCCCTGTTTTTCTGCTCTCCCTGGCTATCTGTGTGTCTATCACATGCACGAACACACAAAACTTCTCGACCCCCAACTCCCCCCCCACCACCACCACTACTATTCTTACATGCATGCCCTCCTCCCCCTCCTCCCTCTCGTCCACCCTGCCTCCCCCCTCTTGCTGGCTGTTGTTGCTGACTGACAGTGCTGATTTACTCCAGGTCTGGCCGGCTGCCAGCTCATCTCAAACAATTGCATGAGCTACAGGGGCCGGCTGGTGGAGCCAAGTTTGGATGGCAATAAACAAAGTCGTACATTAGCTCCTCTCCTCTCCTCTCCTCTCCTTTCTATCTTTGTGATCACTACTAAACTCTTTAGACTTTATCGTTACCAAATGTTTGGGAGACCCCTTGCCGGGATTACATATGGCTGCACATGATTCATCCAAATAGCCAATGGTTGTAGACTTTCTTCTCCTGTTACATTACAGTTTCTTCCATTGTCCTCCGTCTCCGAGCGTCCCTCTGAGAGAACGGTCCAGACGTTGATCACACACACTGCCATCTCAGCTGCTGGCCACCTCCAGCAAAACAGCGACTGGCTAATGCAAACGCCCAGAGGACTGTGGGTAAACTATTGAACCCATACTTTTCAAAGAGAGAACCACCTGGGATGGAAGCTGAGAGAGAGCGATGCACACTCCAGTCGCCGCGTTCCTGGCTGCTCATCATTAACCTGCAGTCACCTCCATCCCACCATGGGGGGGACATGAAAACCCTGCTTAAGACAAACAACACAACAGATACACACATTCCCCCTAATAACGTTGGGGAAATGGGACAGGGGATATTTTGTGCAGAGATTATTAAAAATCCTCTAATGTAGCTGTAATTATATTCCTGTTTTTTTTTTCTTTTTCTTTCTTTCTTTCTTTCTTTTTTTCTTCAAAAACAGCTAACTTTTGCATTTTTGGTGTTTTGGCACAATGGCTCCATTAAAAAGCGCTGGTTCTGACAGGCGGTCCCAGCAGAACTGCATCAGGGGAGCGCAGCCGAGCAAAAAAACAAGACAAGCCATTCCAACGAACAGATTTGCTCATAAATAATTCCCTTCCAAGACAGCTGAATGAATTTCAAATGCAGACAGAGACGAGGGTGGGCTGGAAAACAAAGTAGCGGCGTAATGTGGAGTCGTGTGCAACATTTGTCAGTTAAACAGATTTAAACTCCAGCGGTGACAATAAAAAAAAAAAATAAAAAAAAAAACAAAAGACCCCCACTTCTGTTCTAATGCTGTTTGTTGTACAAAAGTTTACCTCCAAATGCTATTATGGCCTCAAGGGTTGACCTTAATTCCCTGGTATTTCGCTCTGTGCACCACGCAGAGCCGTGAACCACCGCGTGCTAACGATATACGAAGTGGTTGGGTTGACCCTGTGAAGTTTATGTCCACTCATATTACAGATTACTGCGCTTTCCAGCAGTGAACCTGTGGTTCGGGGTGAAAGAGTTTTTGGTTTTAAAGGATAAGTTCCCCACAAAAATGAGACTTCAGCCATTATCTGCTCACTTTCTTTGCCAATGCAAAGTCAGGTGGAGCGTGGCAGTCTGCAGAAATATTTCCGGAGCTTCACAGCAAAACAGGGTGACTGTGACCTTAACAAATAAAGTAGATGGGGACTTATTTCAAAAACTCAAAAAAATGACCGAAAGAAAGAAAACAGAAAGTTACTCTGTACTGCTTGTCCAATGTAATCCAGGTCTCTGGAAGCGCCAAGATCTGAAATTGATCTGAAAAGATGTTCACTGAAGTTGTTAAGGAAAATGCTGCAATGGCGTTGTGCTGTGAACCTCCAGATAAATGTTCTGTGCACTACGAAACCTCATCCAGCTTTCCATCAGCATGGTGGGTGAGTAGATTATGACAGAATCTGAGCTCTTTTTTTAATTTACTCCCTCGAACCTGACAGCAACTGCACTATCATCCCCTGAGACTGATGTGAAACTCCTCCGACAAGCACTGTGAAAGCATCACCGAACCAGCGGTGTGCTTCTGTGGCGTGCAGAATGTGCAACACCACTGCAGACAGAACAAGCTGCTCTGCAGACTTGTGAGGGGCGTGAGGGGTTTCATGTGACTTTGTGCTGTGTTGTGGTGTGGTGAGGTGTGGTGAGGATGGGCCCTGCCTACCGAAACGGCTGTGACGCCGGAGAGAGACGGCGGTGAACCTTGTGGTCGCCGCAGACGGAGTGTGGCAGCTGAGACTCACCACACCGGGCAGAGGCAGGCTGGGGCCTTCAACTGTAGCCTGACCACTCTGAAAGCCACCGGCATACTATGTTATTACATCTTATTGAGCATTATAACATGGCTGATCATTTGGGTTTGACATGCATGGGCCTGCCAGCTTGTCACAATTGCAGTGTAGAGCTGTCAGCGAACCATGAGTCTCCTCCTATCTCGCTGGAAACTGTTTATGTAAACCCAGGTTTGTTTTGCAGACGAGAACGCCTCCTGATACTGTTTTCAAGGTTTCCTGGGGAAAACAGCAAGCAAGCGTGATCTGCCTCAAAGCAGATAACACAGATGTAAATAACTCCTCGTCCCCAGCTTCAGAGATAACAAGAGGCCTAACACCATTGTTTTGGCACACCCTGACCTATGACAGTTGTCCGCATTTGACAAGATCACAGTCTGGGCGATTAAACGGACAGAAGTTGGTTCTCACTCGAAAAACAGTGAGAGTCCTGTATCATCTCCCCTGTCGTTATCTTACCCCCAGCATGTCCCCTAATGGGTTTACACCGAAAATCAAGTAGATTAACAGCATTAGGCTTAATAAATCCAGTCATGGGCGCGATAAAGACGGGGCTGGGGAATCTAAGCTGTAGCCAATCCCTGCCTGCTGGGCTCTAACATCGCAGCGCTGCTCTAATCTGGATACCGGCAGAGGGATTTCACGCTGGGAAGAAGTGACATCAGCCCTTCCGCTCTGCTGGTTAAGGTGAAAAACACATGCAATTATGGTGAATATTTATGTCAAGCATCAGAGATTTTGTGATGAAATGCAATGATGGTGCAAGGCAAAGTCAGAGGTCTATAAAGCCAGACCAATCTCTAGAGTGCTTGGGCAAAGGTCTGGCTGTACCCAGTATCATTCCGTTATATGGGGAAAAACTGCTCTGGCTTGTTTGTATTTCTTTAAAGGAGACATAATTATGCACATTTTCAATATCTTCTGCGGCACGAACACAGGCATGTAGTCCGCCATTGTTGTTGTTATGAGACGTCACAGGGTTCAGAGGTCAGAGGCAAGAGGTCGAGGGGTGGGGCGATGGCGTCATGGTTTTGGGAAGTATACGGATTCGCCGTCCACATGAGAACGGGAGGGCTGCGTTTTTGGGATTTCTCCACCCAGAGACCCGTTTTCAAAAAAGTAGTTTGTGGTCTACTAGCACTTGTCGGCGGTTTTTCAGCAAACTGAGTCTGTTGAATAGACAGCAGAGCCTGTTGGTGAGCCATCAGACACTCTGATAGGCTGTTCAGAAAAAGTGAAAAAGAAAGGGAAAGTCCCATGAGCCTTGCTTTAGCATCCATGGCACCATCTATTTAGCACAGTATCTCCTTATATTTCATCTCAGCCTCTTTGCCAGTGCCATTTGCAACTTTTAATCATTCTGGATTAGAAGTTTATGCTAGTGAGAGTGGTGTGAAAATTATAGGTAAGTTAATCATTAGACCGGTTCGTTTCCTCTCACACAGGCACAGAACATACAAGGCAAGTTGGACATCGGTCCTTACGGTGCGTTCAAGTGCAGCTTTCTGGCCAAAGCACAGGTGACATGAGGCAGCTCAATAGGCCAGTTCTTTGTCAGGTTCTTTGATGTCTGTCTGTCGTGTCTGCGCCCTGGTACCCACAGTCTACATCCAATGAGTCAAGAGTCAGCAGCAGTGACTCAGTATGACGGTATCGATGCTAAACTGTGACTGTAAGAACTGATTTCTGAGTGTGTAAGTAAGTATGTAGCTGTGCCCGACTGTGACAGTGTGGAGCCACAGTCGATCTCATTTCGGCTGGTTGCCTAATTCAATCCAGCGACACACTGTTGCACTGTATCATTTAGCGGGCCGCTCTCAGACGTCTCATTCAAACATGTTGCTCCCCTCCAAAACAGATTTGTTGTAAAGGTCGTTCCACCTCAGTAAATAGAGGGCACCCGGGGATGAATGGCGACTGCTCTCACGGGCCCCCAGACAATACTGACTCCTACAATGCCTTTAGCTGGCACACAGATTTCAGTAATTAGACTGTGACTGTTGCTGGCAGGGGGCCAGGGTCAGAGCCGGAGGACGGGAGGGGGGAAAAGGCACTGTTCCCTTACACACAAACACACACGTAAACACACACATGCACTGCATGCCCATAGCTTGCCCCTCCTGCTGTCATGCCATGTTTGCCCTGTAAGCTGCAATCCTTCAACCCCCTCCCTCCATCTCCATCTATTCTCTTGTGTCGTGTTTTTTATGGGTCTGAGTCAGGGTCCTGGGGTTTGTTGGGTTTCTTTTACCACTGGGTAGTTTGGGCTTTTTAGGGGGGGAGGGGTAATTACAATGGTGGGGAAAACAAACAGGGGATGGAGCGAAATGGGACTTGGCCCGTGGTCACATGGGAGCTATTTATTCATTATTGGGCCAATGGGAACCTTTGTTTTCTTTGCTTTAGGATGTTTAGATGGGGAGGTGCAGACAACAATTATATTGTGGAACGGTAAATCTGCTGATTCATTAGTGGGCAGTGAAAATAGTGGAGTCTTCTTGTCTCACAAAGTATTACCATACAGTTCTGGGCTTGTTATCTCAATTTCTAAAAACAGATCAGTGTGCAGCAGAGGTGGAGTTGAACAGGCGTCTGTAGAGTTTGGCTTAATTTCTACTCTCCCCTCCTCCTCTTTTGCTCTCTCTCTCTTTCTCTCAGAGTACCTCCATGAACTCAGGCTGAACCGCCCCGTACTCCCGAGGTTTTATGATCTACGTATCATGGTCAGTCACCCCAAACCAGCGCTGGTTGGCAGAGTGGCGTCGAGTGGTTAGCAGCATAAGACAAACTATCCAGATACGATCTTGAACTCTTGAACTTATCGCAGATATACAGCGAGAGAGTGGGCAATCAGTCTCACTCCGTCTCTTTAAATCTGTCTCCCTGTCTCTCTTTCTCTCTATCACTCTTTTTGCCTTCCAGGCTCGTGGCAATTAAACTTGGCAATGAATTTGATCATGCAGCCAGACAAAAAAAGAGAGCTCCAGGAACCTGCGTGTCTGTGTTGTAATAGTGATGTTTCGCTGCAAACAATCGTCTCTCATGACGGTTGTTTTTATGAGCTCGAGCGCCGCGAGTCTGGACATTGTCTTTACCCACTCCAGCCTAGCGTAGCTCCAACTTTTCCCCTGGGGGGGGAGCGCAGGGGGGTGGGGGCGGGGGGAAGGGAAGTTGGCAATCCCCTGCTCTCACGCACCCTCTAGATTAGAACATTAGAAATCGCAAATGGGGAAGAGGACAGAAATATCCTCAGTGCCTATACCGGCCCCTCCTCCACCCTCTGTGACCCCGGGGTCATCTGCTTGGTAATGACCCCCGCTGAAACGCCACTCTGAGGGGTCAGCCGGTCCTGTCAGTGGAGTTGTTTACATATGGAGGTGATGAGTGAAGAGCAGGAACAAGGAAAATACAGCTATTAATCAAAAAGGAAATTAAGTTATTAAGGAACACTGCGAGCATTGTGCCTTTCTCTAGAAGTATGACCTGATACAAGAAAAAGATGCCTTTTTTTTTTTTCGCAGGAGCTCCATCTGACATGTGAAACTCAGTTGATTCCCAACAGTTTGTTGTATCTTGCTCAGTCTCTCATGTAAACAAATAACCATGGAGTAATTGCTGAGAGTGTATTTAATGTGCTAAGCTTATCAAATGTCATCACATTATCTCTCCCTCCGATCTCGCTTCCCTATTTCTCTCACAGCACATCGTTTAACTCGCTTGTTTGCCTTGGCAGCACCAGCCAAGGCGGTGTTTGCGGCGCAGGCCCTCATGCGGCAGTGTTTACCAGTGGCTGTATTAAGTCAGTGTCATGCTGCAGCATTTGAATAATGAAAGCTGCAGCAGCTGGGCCTCTGAGAGCAAGAAACAAGAGACCTTGTCTCCCTCTTTCCCTGACTCTCTCTCTCTGTTTTTGTCCTCTCAACAACTTCTCTCACGTGGTTCTCACACCCCGAAACCTCATGCTTTCAATCACGGCCATGAGGTTTGAGCGCGTTACAATGGCCTGCACCAATTCCCTGGAGTCTGCAGAGCCAAGTCATGCTCATGTTGCCGCGTCGGACAAGGAGGTTTGTGTCTGAATTAATGTGATAATCAGCCCAGGGAAGGCGCACTACCATTATTTTTATGTTGTACAGTATGCACCCTGTAGCCTCGCCAATGTCTACAATCAGGGCTGTGTATATATACGGGCAGTAAAACTCATAATTTGCTTTAGTGCACCTAAACATTTGATGTATGATTCATGAAGACCATGATTTGTTTACATGTGACACATGGATGGCTTTACCCACCGTGGTAAGCCTGTTTATTGGGAGTGCATGACTGTTTGGCAAAGTGTTGACGCCGCGAGGGCTGAACTCCTAAGAATTATCAATAAAGGGTTAATGACTTGACCTTTGGCGACTCAGTGGGTAAATCACGCTTGGAAATCCCCCTCAAAGGGTGGCACTTCATCTGCACAGCTTAGAATCGTCCCCCTCCCCTCATTAACTTTCAGAGTCCACCTCCAGCTAACATCCATCCGACGACAACCCCCCCGGTCAGCCTCTTTATCAGTCGTGGGGCTACAAACACCTTTATACTGGTTGGTCCGTTAATGCTCAAAGGACTGTGAGGATGTGTCAACCAGAGTTCAGTCGCATGCTTAAGCTGTAATGATCACAGTGTAAATGTTCCGTTCACCACCTGGAGGGAGGCGCTCATCTCTCAGCCACAGCAAACAGTGGCAGCATCACGATGCTCAAATGTTTGTTGCTGGCAAACTGCAGAACAAGCTTTTTTTTCGTCCTCATCCACCCATGGGTTGTGTCTGTTTTGGTCACCGACACTTGTCGAGATTAACGTGAGAGGAAATGTTCTCTTGCTACAAATTGCAGGCAGCATGTCGCGAAGTGGGTGAAATGTGAGCCAGGACTCAGGAGAGCCAAGCAAGACTTTCTGGAGCAACCCGTCCAGCAGTTTTTACAAAGACATAACACGATACCACCAAGCTCGTTTTTGTACACTGAAGAGAACAACAGTGTTATAATCCTGGCCAACTGTGTGATTTTGGAGAACATGCCAACTTTCTGCAAGCAACAGAGACACGTCGTGTAATGCACGACAGGGATACCGAGGCTGTGACCGCACTGACAGCACGGTCCAGAAGAGTGTTTTGTGGTACCCATTCAGAAAGCGTGTCCCCTATTCATTGCAATCACTGAAGCTTTGCCTGATAACGTTGCGAAATCTTTAGGAGGGAGCGGAAAACTACGGGTATTGATTTCAAAAATTAATTTCGAGGACTGAGCAAACAAAACAAGGAGTCCTGCTCCAGGGGGTTTGTTTTCACTCCGTGGCGATGGCCGACAAACTTGAGCCAGAGGTGGATCAGTGTTGTACGGCGCTGTCGGTTTGGAATCGGGTGCCACTGGATCTCTAAAGCACGTTGTTTGTTTATGCTGGAGCCATGCCTGATACTCATCTGATTACACAAATAAAGGATCAGCAGATTAGATTCACTTCTGATAACAGCTCCGTATGAAAGGCGACAGGCGTTATTGTGCCGTGACCTTTGGCCTAAAAACCATTTCTTCATTGCCATCGGAGCAGTAGAATTACTGTAAACACATTATGTCTCTTGCTCTTGTCTGCCTCTCATTGTTATCCTCTGGTGCGTCCGAGCCTGATCTGCAGAGTTAAACTAAACAAGCTGAAGTCTTCCTGGCCAGCTATTACTATTACTGGTAGAGGAAGCCAGCAGAGGCTCCGGTCTGAGGTAATCTCACCACCGGGGTAATTGCACTCTGTAAAACACTAACTGGATGTTTATGTCCAGGCCCAGAGGGAAGTCATTAATGCCATCTTAATTAAGGGTAATAAAGCTCTTTTCTTGCCTTTCGGGGTGGAGCAACCTTGACTTGATCTCCGATATGCCGTACGGGTCAATCCAGAGACTCCATAGCTACACATGGCATTGTGTTCCACCCTCACCTTTGCCTGTGTCTCCATCCCTCCATACGGAGGAAATAAGATGATGGATTTTGTCCGCTCTGTGAGTGTAAGCATATGTGTTTTGCCATACACGCAGAATGTGTGTTATGCTGGTTAATCTTTTCTGTGCCAAGCCATAAACTCCTCTCACCCTCCCACACACACACACACACACACACACACACACACACACACACACACACAGACACACACACACACACTTCTCTTGATATTTCACCGTGGCAACATCTATAAACAACAAAGTGGAGAACAATGAATAATTCATCAACAGGTCCTCTGTTTTTCACCCTGCACCGTTTTTTTTATGATAGATAATTCTGGGCACAATGATAGTGGGAAATGATTAAGCTAGACAAGCATTTTCAAATGAGATGCTTCAAACCGCTGCGGCAGGAAAAACAGCCCGCCAGGGTTGGGCCAACACAGTCATACAGTGACTGTAGCTCCGGTGGCTTAGAAAGAATAACAGTGGGTCAGAGAGGGAGAGAGGGAGCACACACTGATATGAGTAATGGCAAACAGCTGTGCGGGCCGGGCCGCTAAAAATACACGCACATGTGTGTGACAGGTGTGCATGTGTGTGCATGTGTCTGTTGTAAAACTGCAGCGCGGTGCGTGCTCAATTTCGTAGATGGAGAGATAGTTTACATGAAATAGATGAGAAAATGTCCTGAGTTTACCGCAGAGTTAGCACGAAAAGATTGTGTGAAAGAGTGGGAGGCACTCTTTTACACTGCTGGATGAAGTGTACAGATGCTTTATTGACGTATAGAGAACCAGTACAACAGTGTTCAAGTAGACCATGTAAACATCCTGCATTTAAAATCTTGACTGATTAAAAAGAATGGAAGTCTTATTAAATAACCTCAGTAAAAGCACATGCATGAATGTTCATGTATCATGTCATATCAAAGGAAACATCAAATCATGTTACATCATTACACTGATGTTTCAGAGCATCAAAGCATGTAAACCTCTTCTAGTCACACAGTTACAAAGTGCTTTACAATAAAAACTGCAGAATAAAAACAAAAAAGTGGTAAAGGCACGCTAACAGCCATCCAAACTAAACACAAAGAGAGTAACACAGAATGTCATAAAGCAGATTAAAAAAAAAGTTGAAGTGGGGTTTTCAAAAGGAATTATTAGCTAAACCGATAGCCGGTAAACATGGACCTAAACAATGCAGGTCTCAAACCTGTTGGTAAAGTCGACTTTGCTAATGTTTTACGAGGAGGGAAATGCAATCAGTGTGTTTGTTACACCTCATGGACACACACATCGAAGCACGGTGGAGAACTCTGAATGTAAACAGAAAGTTTGTTAGCTTGCAGGAAAACTCCACGGGGCCCTCCTTTAATCTATAATATATCCGGAGCTGTCACATTAAATGCAGTGGTGTAAAAAGTGTGATGTTTCCCCATGGACCGAGATGCAGTAGAATAAAAAAAAAGAAGAAGAAAATGGAAATACTCAAATAGCTTTACTTAAGTACAGCACCTCTCTTGAAAGTACGAAGATGCTATTTTCATCCCTACAAGAACTGCTGTTGCTACAAGCAAATAAACAGACAATCTATTTTAAATGAAGTAAACTCTTAGTGTTTGCAATGCAGTTTCGTCTCATTCCCTCCCTTTACGTCCAACTCTCGGCGGGAACCCTGTGGAAAGGTTCCACAGTTCCAGTAACAGGATCTGGAGAGGTAGGGTCTGGACCCCAGGCAGCAAAAACAATCATCTGGCTTCTACTGGGAGTTAGGAGCAGGCCCTCCGCCAATAATAACAACTCTCTCATCAACCGAGGGAGCGAGAGCAACGGAGAGCAGCGAGGGGGAGTAAAAGTGTTTATCTCTTGTTGTGTTGTGTAGGTGGATATGAGCGTTTCTCGGCGATGCTTCACTTGTGGGATCGAACGTCGGAGGGACTCATGTGCGACCACAAAAGTCAGCCCCGTGACCTTTTGTTCTGTCACATGCACAAACACTCGCACACAAACTGTCAAACAGCAGAAAGAAGCAACAGGAGGTACCTCTCACTGCCATTGCCACCATCCTCCATCACAGACACAGACACACACACACACACACACAACCGAATCCATGTAAACACAACATGCGTTATCAAGGATGTGGCTTCTACTCCTCGGAACGGTGACGCTGCTAAAATCTCAGAAAAAAGTGGGATGATAAGGTCGACGCAGCACGCGGGCTACACGAGTACGCATTAAGATCGGCTGCAGTGCATGTTTTTCTAGACAAAATCACCCTTCCACTTGCGTCTCTCTGGAATGTAAAAATTGTTTTGGAAATCCTAAAGTGGAAATGCAACGGAAAGATAACAATACACGCGCAGAAAAACAAACACAGATGCACACAAGCAAACAAATTTAGTGATATCCTGTTTTCTTGTGAATCTCTTCCTCTAAATATAGTTTGGTGTGTGTGTTTGTGTGTGTGCACGGGGCCCCGTGTGTGTGTGTGGTGTGTGTGTGTGTGAGTGTGATTTCAGTCTAACTAAAGGGATTAGGGAGGCCTGTCTTAAATATTCTGTCTGGTTTCCCCTGAGGCCTTCTGGTGAGGACAGATCCCTGCTGGAGACCGACTCTGTCTGCATGAATCACAGCGTGGGCGTACGTATGTGTGTGTGTGTGTGTGTGATCTTGCATTTTTATATGTATGGACTTTGTTTTTGCTTGGCCGCTCGCGTTGCCGTCCATCTTATCCCCGTTCCCCCAGATTTCCCCCTCTCTCTTATCTTTATTTTTCTGCCTGACAACCGTCCTCTGCCCAGAAACACCGGCCGTAGGCTCCCGGCTGGAAAGACCCGAGCCGATGTCATTCACACCAGTCAAAGCTGCTGTAAAACACCCCATTAACGCACACCTGTGACCGCATAGCAGCCACCCGTACCGGTGCTTATTTGTCATTCAGCGAACTGGTGTTTTTAGCTACTGTACCAACATTTAAAGCACTTCGGTGCGACTGACATCCCTGGTGGCATGTGGTAATTTTTGTCCCAAGTTGTTATTGAAAAAAAAAAAGAACAACTCTGAATTTTTTTTTTAAAGAGGACTTAATTGCCCGGAAATCAGTGAAGTCAACGGTCTGTGCTGTTTAATGTCTTTGAGCTGCTGATGAGAGTGGAAGTGGAGAGCAGTCTTTCAGCGGCATGTTGACATCCTGTTGAGTCAACCATTCTCCGGATGAAAAGCTGCTTTTCTCTCTCTTTTTGTGCAGACATTCTGAATGGTTGCTTCGAAGTGGGAGCATGCAACCAAGTACATTTACTCAAGTACTGGACTTAAGCACAAATTTAAGCCATCTGTACTTTGAAGGTTTGGACTGCTGGTTGGACAAACGAGCATAGTGACGATGTCACTTTGATCTTAGGTTAATAGTGGTGGCATTTCTCACAGGACTTTTACATATCAATTCATTAATGGAGAAGACTGATCTATAGTGAGGTTGCAAAGTAGCTGGAGTCCTATAGAAAATAGTTCAACCCTGCTCACACATTAAAGAGGAATTTCTGTATTTTTTTTTTTTTTTTAAACTGGGCCTGATATTTACTTTTTTGGGTGGGTGAATGATTTATACTAAAGTTCTGGAATCCCTTCCGTAACTGTGTCTGATACTAATAATTGCAACCTCAGCCTAAGAGTGACGAAATCAAGAGCTTTTAGTGGATGTAACTTTGACAATCAGTGTTGCCCCAGAGGATTTCATTACAGCGCTGTCTCGGCTCCCGGCTGAGGCTCCCAGCTGCAGGACCAGCTCTAAAACTTTTCATGACTGAGTGTTTCTGGTTACAAAACGGATCGTAGTATTTAACAAAAAGGTCTATGTTGTCAGACAACCTTGATAAAAACAAGCATTTTCAGTGGACGTAACCTTGCGGTTGGAGCTGCCCCAGTGGATTACATTGCATCCATTACAGCTGTATTGTGGGTACTAGCTGAGGTGATCGACTGGACTGATTCCTACACTTATGTATGAGGTATTAATCATTTCAACACCAGAATATGTAAATAAAGGGCCCATGTTTAACAATGCCATAATTCCATTTTTCATGCATGATTAATACTTATGGCATGAACATTTTTCTGGATTGAGTACATTCACTTTTAATATTGTATGTACATTTTCCTGACTGTGCTCACATGCTTTAATTTCTACCAACTATGTCCCGCACCACTGTCACTTTCCTGAACATAAAGAAAAGAAACTGTACTGTACTGTATACGCAATTAAGTCACACTTTCCCCTGTTGAATCCCCCCTTGGAGATTTACAGTAGTCTGAAGCGAGGGGTGGATTTTTTAAATAAACATCTGATGATGAAGCAGCCTCAAGGCTGCTATGTTAAAGCAATAAAGCTCTCTCCCCTGTGAATCGCAGTGACATAGGAACAGCTAACAGAGGATTTCACTCCACTTTGTGTCATCCAGTGGCTCTCAGTTGTCCTCAAATCATTGTAAAATACTGCCTCTAATGGCTTTCTTCTTCAGGGTGGTTGAGCAAGGAAATCCTGAGAGTCCTCCTGTTGAGAGAAGAGAGAATTATTCTCTTTGAGACGAGCTGTGAGGTTGGTGTGCATGTCCGGGTTTAAAAGTTCAGCTGTCTGAAAGACGGAGGTTGAACTGGGTGGTGCTGTGAACACCTCTGTGGCCAAGTAACCCAGTGTGTGTACGTGCCAACATGTGCATGCCCTCTGCAGATGCAATGCAACCCATTTAACTTGCATCCCCCTGCAGCAGACACTAAGACTCCGATGTCCTGCCCTCTCTGCCTTTCATTGCATTGCAGACTTTACTGTCGACTGACCTGATGTTGACCTACCAGCTGCGGTATCTATGGTGAACATGACCTTGATACACAGTTTGCTCTGCAGATCTGAACATGGGGTACACTGTTGCTCTGCTCTCTTATCAGTGCGGTCTATCATGATTGAGACTCATTCACACTGTGTTTAACTCCCAAACTTAACCACAAAGACACACACTGCCATGTATACAGCTGATGTATACTGAGGGCATATTCAGTTGAGCTTTGTTGCACAGCTGGAAAAAGCAGAGGTTATAAAGGTCTTTGTGGATCCTGCTCGGATTTGGACCCTTCCTGTACAACACCTGCCGTCTGTTTCTGGTTACTTTATGAGCGCCGGGTCACGGTGTTCCAGCTCGAGCCCACAACTGTTGAGCGGATTTGTCACCACAGCAGGGACACATCCTGCTGACTGGGGACTCGGAGGAGAAGTGTAGTAGTTTAATATCACTGCTTCTGTCAGAGAAGTCCAGTCTGCCATAGAGGTTTTGCATTGAATGCATTTAACCGCAGCTACAGTTAGCTGCAGTTAGTGACTACGTTTGGAACTGTTTGGAGTGTGAATTTGCATATAGCACCTGGTGTTTTAATGGGCGTGTTTAAGCCATATAATCAACCCACAGTTGTTTAGAGAAGTAGGCACCTATTTGGTTCAAGTGTTGGAATGAGGTGACCAAATGTGTTCATTTTCACTTCTGTTTCTTGCCACATGCACGACTCCAGCTCTGTAGAATGAGTTAAAAAGCTGAATGTCTGAACGCACTGTAAACTGTGCATCTGTTGCCGGTTGTTTTCTTCACTCCCCTCTCCACTCTGTCTCCTCCACTCCTCCGGAGCCTGCAGGGTCTGCCCAGGCTGTTTTGATTTCGCGGCGGGTGAGTGGCAGCCTCGACCCCACCTGACCCCCAGCGCAGCTTCTGCTGATGTCAGCGTCTTGGTGCAGATTGGAGCGTGTAGTTTTTAAACAAAGCCCCAGTCTCGGCGCCCCGAGGGGGGCTCATCCACTCCGTTTCTTAAAGGGGCCGCGCGCTAATTCATCCGGTGGTTTTGCTTTGACGCACTCGGATCTCTGTTCTCTCACCCCGTGTGCTTTTGCTTTTCATTGTCTATGTCACATGCTTGGTCCTGCACACTTCACGGTTGTAGGATTAGTCAGGTGTGTAATACTTGTTACATAGGCAAGAATGTTCTTGCAAAATACAACAAGTGAAGACAATGACAGCGGAGGGCTGGATGCCAAGCCTGGTCAGGATATCCTGCCATGCCCCCTCTCTGGTCTGAATGAGCTCTCTGTGGAGGAGGAACAGACAGCATTATGAAACCTACTCATATCTTGTCCTCTTATCACCACTGTCTGCCTGTACACTCACCATATTAATCAGATTTATTGGCCTTTTGAAAACTTGTTTTTTTCTAATCTTTTTTTTTTCTTATCTTGGTCAGGACATTATCATAAAGGAGATTTTTTTTTTTTATGTGAGTAGCCAAGTTTCTATCCAAATGTACTGCAAATGTTAAGGGTGTAAACATTCATAACTTTCCTAAAATCATCAGTATGTGAGGGAGTGCCAGTTTTGACGTTGTGATCTCTGTGTTTTGTTTTACAAAAAGCATGTTTAGCATGCTAACCGGCTAGCCTGGGCCTCTCCCAGTCCAAAGCCCCAGCGCTAGCAGAGTGAACAACAGTACTCACCCTGTGCTCCGAGCTCCTAGTCCAGACTCCTAACTGCACAGCTAACTGAGCTAGCAAGCTAACGGCAGCTACAGTTTGCAAGCAAGCAGCAGTTGGTAGAAAACATTATACCATGGCAGGAGAAGGGTCCACAACAAGATGACATAAGTCATAAGACATAAGTCTGTCATTTGAGTTAAATGTTCGCTTCATCCCAGCATACTCAGAAAAGGTTTCCATCTGCCATTAAGCACATTAACTCTTTTTGAAAAAAAAAAAAAAAAAACCTTTTGCAAATTGAATGTAACTGTTTTATTTATTTATGCATTTATTTATTTACTCTTAGTTAAATCCACTAATAGAAAACTAGTAAGGCTTTTATGGTTAAAAAAGGTAAAACACGGTACCCTTTCTCTATTTTGATCCATGATGTAAAACAGACAGCAGCCTCCGCAGCAACAAGATAATCACCATGTCGTGACTATTGCAACAGTTTGATTTGTCTCAAGAGTGACTGCAACACAGACATGCAAGTTTGTGACTGCTTTTCGCGTGCGTGAACATTTGTGGTTTCTACATGCTGCACACTTTGCGCCTGTGGTCAGCTTGCAGTTGGAAAACATAAAACAGATACACACACACTGTCACGCTGATTCATAGCAGATATTAGTGCATCGCATTTTGCAATGAGGAGGCGGTCTGCGCCGGGACACAGCAGAGCGAGTGGCTGCACAAAGGGGAGATCAGCCTGGTTAGGTCAATGTAAACATCCCATACAAAACGCCCTTTACATTCGCGCAGGACACACACACACTCACACGGACACACACTGAAGTCATGGTGCTGGCATGTCGCCTGCACCTGACCCAGCTTTATTGCCCCTGTGTGCCCTCCTTGGCTGAGTGTGCTGTGTGTGGAAGTTTTGTGTGAACAGCTGGGCTGAAGACTCCAGGCTCCAGAGCTCGGACATCTAATATCTCCTGGCTGGCCCTGAGGTCTCCAGTCATGGGGAAACACCATCCATAAAGGAGCTCTTATCTGAACTGGGGCCCCTTTACATTGTGCTGCTAATAAAACACCACAGAGACTCTTTGACTGTATTCCAAAATCCCGGCCATATTTTAGATAACAGCTCTGGATCAAAAGAGTGAATCATCGCGGGGTCTTGCCATCTTAATCTTTCCGTCATTTGCTTGGTTCAGCAGCCGTACTCTTACTCCTCCAAATGAAATTACACATGATTAATCAGCTGTGTTACAGACAACTGTCCTTCTCAGTTACTCTTGCAACAAAACAGGGACTTCACTTTGGCGTTAGCTTTTGGATTTACATTTCGGGGGCTTTTAGATGCAAATTGAAGCACGTTGGTCAAATTGATCTTCGCTCACTTTATGCCCTTTCAAATTCAACCAGTCACAGTGTCTGATTTAAGGGGTCACCATTTAAGTGTAATGTTACAGTTACACAGATCTCAGTAAATCAGATAAGAAGTCATTATCTAACACTGGTGCCGTTGTCTGAGAAGCCACACAGCACTGCTGACCGTCTCATCATGAGATTTCCATTAGTTCATTATTAGAAAAGGCTTAGTGCATGTGCATCGTAGAGGGGAAGAGGGTTAGGCAGCTTCACTGGCAAAGACTGAGAGGGACACATTAAACTACTAAGAGTACTTAACACTTAACACAACTTTGATACAATTAACTATATCTATTCAATGTATATGCATTGTGTAATTACCTCTCTACAGCACAGATCAATGTTACTGTTACTGAATACCACATGGTATTATTTTGTGTAATGTGTCATTTCTAAGGGTGAGACCTGTAATTATTAAAACAGACTTTCAGTTACAACCAATAACCAAAGGTGTCGCCAGATCAACCCAGAGTTCCATTTTTAGCTTTGGCGACTTTGACATTCTGAGGTGCAACTAGCAGCTGTGTTCAGGTGAAAAGTGCCACAAACCAACTCCACACTCGCACCAAACAGAAGAAGGACACAGTTGACAGCTAGACGGTGAACGCAGCCACATATTTCCCACAGGAGCTGGCGGAGACAAAGAAACAGGGCTAAAAAGAGAGTAAATATTTGACTTAGATATGCCAGGTGGCTGGGAACAAAGCTCCAAATGAATCCCAGAATTTGCTCTGTATCTGCTCTGTGTTTGAATTGGCAACTTGTAGCTTATCCAATTGCCATATCAACATAAAAGGTGGTCATATTTCAGCATCGCGTTCCCCCCAAAAATCTGTTGTTGCGGAATTAAAGAGAAGGATATCAGAGCTTGGTGCAGCCTCTGTAGTGTCGAGTTCCTCTACTGGACAGTCTTGGGTAGACGTGCCTTCAATATAAGTAGTTATGGAGTTGGCGACACTTGACCTTGTGGTCTCCGACTTGTTTTCCTAGCCTCCAGGCCACCACTGCCTCATATACAAAACATAACTCTTCTTCTGTCTGGTCTGCCTTTCTTCCTCCTGGCATCTCTCCAGTGCCTAAAGACATCTGAGTAGTCACAGGAGATGAATCTCAGCGGAGGCTGGCCGATTGTTTGAGATCCTAATGAGTTGCTTATGAAAGCAGCACTTCCTGTCTCTCCTTCCCACATTTTTTTTTTTTTTTTTTTTTTTTTTTACAACCGCACACAGTCCAAAACCAATTCCACCGGACAAAATTAAAGAAATATTAATAGATTCCTATAAAGTTAAGAATCCGGTCCCCTCTGAGAACTTTTTTTTTTTTCTGCAAGATTGTTTTTCCTTGAACCACTGCCATGCTTTACCCTGTGCTGCTCTGCCAAAAAGCTTTAGGGGAACAGAGGGGTGAGGTATTCAAGGGATATGAGGGCAGTTTGGTGGGGAAGGGTGCAGCCTAGAGAAATGTGATCCAAAATTATAAACATGGCCATGAACATAATACGTATTCATTGTGTCAGTATAGGACAAAAGGGAATCAGAGAAGACATACTTTGCGTATGAGACTTTTTTTCTGGTTTATACTACTATTTTGGGTCACCACGATAGGTTTACAGGCTTTAATGCTCAAAAAAAGTTTTCTTGTACTGTCAGTTTTGCTGTGTCCAACCAAACCAGACCACCTCTGATTCTCTGACCAGAAGTCCTCTGATCGGTCAGCTCACACGTGCCTGAGCCGGCATCATTCAGAGCAACAGAGCAGCTGTGCTTAATCAATTATTATGGGCCAAACTATCTCTTAAGCATAAATTGTGCAAATGTGTGACACGGTGACACAGTGGGAACACTGACGAGGTGTTTCAGGAGCAGTGTTTTCTGTGGGAGAGAGGAGCTTCTGTTGGTGCGGACTTTGCCTTCTTAACTCTCAGTGTCTTTTACATGCACATGATCATACACAAAAATCTATATAAAACAATGAAGGAAAGGGAAAAACAACATTTAAAAGCAAAACAGGTCTCCTTTAAGTGTTTCAGTGCACCGAATCTACAGATGGTTGTTCTTATGAACAGTTAAGTGCAGTCTGAAAAAAGTTGGAAGTGACTTTAGAGGATGAATTTATTGTTTTTAGGCAGGGCTCAGAAAACCACTTTCTCATATATATATATATATATATATATATATATATATATATATATATATATATATATATATATATATATATATATATATATATATATATATATATATTTATTTTTTTGTTGTTGTTTTTTTTGTTTTTTTGTTTTTTTTTTGTTTTTTGTTTTTTTCCCGTCCTCATCCTGCAGCTGTGGTCTTTTATTGAGCTGGGTTTAAAACAGCCTGTCACAATTAACATAATAAGCATCTAATATTGAGGGTCATTACAAGGGGGGGTATTTAATGGCAGAGGTGGTAACCACAATGTGACTCAGCACACAGAACACACACACATACACACACACACACACACACACACATACACGAGCAGCAGTAATTAAATCTCCCAGCCCTGTACAGTGAGCAGTCGCACTGCTAGATTCATGTCCTGACATGTACCCTGACCTCAGCAGAGAGGGGAGCAGCCTGAGGCGTGAATCCACACTTTAATAAGTCGTTTCTCTGACACGCTGCACTGGCTACAGTCCACTGTTCCTGGCAATAAGTTGAGTCTGAATTTAGAAAGAAATCAAGTAAAAAAAAAAAAAAACCTTCCATTTCTTCAAAGGCATCCACCTTTAATAAAGTCATAAACGCGCACCACTCTTGCGGAGTGATGTATGATTGACATACGCTGCGTTTGAAGGAAGCTCGTCTTCTGCACTCGTGCTGCCCTCTCCTCCAGCTCCAGCACAATGTGCAACATAAAAGCCAGCCACTTCAGAGGGCTTGTTGAGCTTTCAACTTCAACATGCGCCTCCCGAGACCTCCACTCACTGTCAGAGCGCTCAGAACAAAGCAACACCATCCACACGGCAGCCGCTGGAAACATTGGGCTGCAGTGTGTGTTTGTGCCTGTGTGAGTAAGATAGCGAGGAGGAGGGCATACTGCATTAATGCACGGAGATATAGTTTAATAAGGTCTCTGTTTATCCTCATTTGGTTTCTAACTTGACTGACATTGATTTGGGTTGGTGTGTTAGTGCTCAAACGGTATTAAACACAGTGTGTCAGTCAGAAGGGCTGTATCAGACATGAGGCTTATCCATTTGGCATGGAGTCTGTGCTCGTGGTAATGCAGGGTGCATAATAATACAACTTAGAGTAAACAAACCTGCACAGATGTGCAACCCTCATGATGCGCCATTATTAGACTAAACATGTCACGGCATGAGGCCGTTTGAATATGGATGACCTGAGTTTCTGGGGAGGGAAAAAATATGCGTCTTGCGGAAGAATAATGTTTTGTTTCTCTCCGTGTTGTGCTCCAGAGAACGCTGTTATGTCATTTGGCAGCCACGTTGGCTTGCAATAACGCCACCTCCTGATGTGAAAGGTGGCCAGTAAAGCATATGATGTGTACCTGATGTGCCACATTTTGCACAAATGTCAACCTTGGTCATGGTAGCTGCAGTTTACAGAAACCTTAACTGCTAATGTTACATCAGGGCAACTGGGCTGTTTTTCTGAGTTGTTCATGTTGTACTGTGTCTATTTGTTAGTTTGTGGTAGTAGTAGTACAAGTTCTTGATTTACCTCAATACTCACTTCTCCTCTGTAACCATCACTGGTAGCCTCTACTGGACTACAGATGTCAATTAGTTTTAGCAAAATCGGGTACAATATGTGTATTGTGCATTGCCCTTTTTTAAATGAACAATCAGCAAACAATACATTGAAACTACAGACATCTGGGGGGTGGGGGTAGACCTGAAAAATGATTATGGCAAAGCTTGAAAGCAAAACTGACTCATATGACTGTAAGCGCACCTAACTAAACTGCAGTCCACGCTCATTCAGTCCAATTTGTCCTTTCTTTTATGTTGTCCTTGGCTCGGACGCAAACAAGTCTTCAAAGGGAGCAGATGACCTGCGTTCTGCCTCCCTCCAGCCAGCACACACACTCAGTACCCCTAGCCAACACACTTTGGTTTTTTAAATCTCCTTGAAGATGGACACATCAAAGACATCCTTTGGCAGGACTGACCCGGTCTGACCACCATGACTGGAACCTGTTTCTTTTAAAACAAGCAGTCCCGCTCCGAGCCATGACTTTGCAGGTCACCTGCCTCACCACAACCTGGGGGGGGGGGGGAATGAGAAGTGGGGTGGGGTGGTGTTTTTTTCTTTCTCACACACCTGCAGTCGTGCAATTTCCTTCGCTCTCCTCAGGTTCCTCGACTCCTGTCTCTTTTAGACATGTAGCTCTTGCTCTCACCTCTTCTCCCCCCTCCTCCTCTCCTTCATCCCTCTCTCCTCGCCTCATCTGGGCGGCATTAGCGGGACTGCTGACACGCATGGCTCTGATAGGCGAGGAGCAGTGTGTGGAGACATGCTAAGTGTGCCAGTGGAAAATTCTGCCCGCAACCTAAAACAGGCCAGCCCCAAAAGCGAGGCCACAACAATACTGCCACCTGGCTCAGCTGGGCGTTTAGGGCCGGGGGGGCTGCCGTGGTGGAGTGGTCCCGGGGGAGTTGTAAGAAAAGTTTGTGAGGAGGAGAAGAGAAGAGAGAGATACAAGACTCTCCTGACGGAGCAGGCTGATGGGAGGTGGGTCCTGACCTGTCACTCTGGCTGATGCATTAATCTGTTGACAAGCCCAGCTGCTCCCACGGCTCAAGCCTTCCCAGAGAGCCTCCGCTCACAGCAAATTGGCCGTCCGCTCCAGTCAGAGCTGCCTGACTCAGATCTATGGGCTGAGCTGTTACCTGAGGCGAGTCGGGCCAAGAGGCCGCCTCCCTCCCAGCCCGCTCTCCTAAATTATAGCCCTGCTTGGTTCACAGCGCCTGAGGCCTTGTGTGTGTGTAGAAACGCAGTGGCTAGCTTGTCGTTGCCGTGCACACAAACACAAATACAGGCACCAACACACACAGGAAGACACAGAAAAGAGAGACAGGGGCCCTGTTTGGTCCACTTATCTTTGAACAGAGTGTTCCAGTCCAGCAGCTCCAACGGCCTTGGACGGTCTGCCCTCCAGACAGAGCTGCATGCTGTAATTATCCTGTAATAAGGCTGCTAGCGGTAAATGCTCAGTGCTATATTCCTTGAGGTCCTCAAGGAAGTAGCCTTAGGCGTTCCCACAACCTGCACACACTCCTACCGTACAACTACAACAATGTGCCAGTGTGTAAGGTGCATTTACCTATAGAGTGTGACTATATAGGCTTTGTCCAGTCTGGACTTCATGCTGTTCTCCATATTTCAGCACATTAAATGAATCTTTAAATATTACAGAAACCAATTGATCTTATCTTTATAAAGATATATCTGCATATGAATGTAGACTCGAAAGGCAAGTGACAAGACTTGATTTTAAGCAATCTGCTTTTTCTTCATAGCCTATTTGCAGTCTGAGTCATATTGGCGAAACATGTATGAGTGGGTTTTGGTTGCATAGAGGTAAATAGTTCATCTGGAGAGCACACTGGCAAAAATGCACTCACAGGACCCATCAAATATCATCAGACAATATTTAGCTTTAACTGCAAGATAAAAACATACATTCTCTCCACTTTAATTAATGCTTGGGTGAGGGGAAAATATTAAATAAAATAAAATTTTCACTTTTCCCATTGATATACTTTTAAATGCCAGATATGTTTTATCATCCAACATTATCTGTAATGGTTACAGTGTAGCTTTTTGTGTTTTCAAAGCTCTATTTTTCTACATACATTATTAATTTGTGTTCTTCAGTGAGTAAATATAGGAAGTTCATCTTCGGGACAGCGCTTGTTGCGGGACGGTTAAGCTTTTTGACACAGCATTTATTTCCAGCTGATATGAGGCCTGTCATTAGGCTGTCACACTTATCATATGCTAGCAACAAGTCTTGTCACCATCGATCAGCTACAGGGAAAAATCTTCTGTGTTTGCGTTGTCATAATGTCATTGAAGACCGCACCAATGTTATTCAAAAAACAGAAAAAGCCATTTGACTCAATTAGTCTTTCAAATCACAAGTGAGGGTTAACAGATTCATCGACAATGAGATTTGCAATAATAATGTATAGATATGTAGATAATTTGATCCAAATTCATTATGGAGATCACCACACCTCAGTTGGTGCCGTAGACTCTCCGGTCCAAGATTTGTCATTCTGCTCTGATTACTGGCATGTAATAAAAACAATGTTGTTGAGTTTGGATGAGAAATGTCT
This sequence comes from Acanthopagrus latus, assembly GCF_904848185.1. Taxonomy (NCBI): domain Eukaryota; kingdom Metazoa; phylum Chordata; class Actinopteri; order Spariformes; family Sparidae; genus Acanthopagrus; species Acanthopagrus latus. Next base: position 15,391,427 of record NC_051054.1, on the reverse strand, counting down.
CTACACTGAAATGTTTCCATTGTGTATTTTCTCCCTTGCAGCCTCTACCACAAGTGTAATGTTGAGTGATTCAAAAGAAACGTGTCAGGAGGTTCTGGAGTTTGCTTTCTTAAAGGTTGACTCCACCAGTTTTTACGCAATGACATCAGTTTACAGGTCTTCTTGTGCGCTACTGCATATGTGAAGAAAGTAGTTAAAAAGCCCTTTGTGGTTCCAGAGGAAGCTGCACATAATCTGACGAATTAACCTCCAGTGATGTCACTCGGCAGCTAAATTGCATTTTGGGTAAAGGAGATAGCAGGTTTTGAAAAGGAGGAAGCATGTGTGTGATTAAAAAGAAAAAGGCGATCTGATCATTTGTTGTCAAACTGTGAGTCCAAAACTGTCACTGGAGTTAATCTATCGGATTACATGTAGCTTCCTCTGGAGCCACAAAAGGCTTCAACTGCTTTTTTCACGTATGCAGCAGTACGCTCCAAGGCCTATAAACACACTTCTATATGTAGAATTACTGGAGTTATCCTTAAAGCCCAGACCCTATCATTAAAATTGACTGCTGCATTTTTTTTAATACTTCAATTAGTGACAGTTACAGCTATCGCAATACCATAGCAAACCATGACAAGTAAACTGAAGGTCTTGTGACAGTGCTGGTAAGCCAAACACATCTGTCCTTATATCTAGGGTGCTGCTGGTATAAATGCTTACACACAGTAACATCTTTCCCAGAGTTACACAAATAGCCCAATACATTTTGAACTAATAACAGGGCCATAGTTACACAGTTTGATTCATCTTTAGGTCATACAAAGTATGCCTGGGTTAAAATGGCAATAGTTAACAAACAAATGATGCTTCTCTCTTTGGCACAGATTAGTTGGTGCTAGATGTGCCAGTAAATATGACTTCTGTTTCAAATACAATATAATATTGTTTGTAGAATCTTGATCAGACAAATGAATATAGTATTTAGTTAATTATGTGAGTTATTTGCTAAACATAATAGTAACTGGTAACGTTGCCCAGACAGCATGAACTGATTGCTGGTTTTTCCAATCGACATGTTTCGCTATCTCGATTGATGAAGTGACCAGCCTTGAAGAGTCCTCGTTCAAAAACCTTTACGTGTATCTGACAGATGTCTTGCCTCGAAAACGAGAAACCAAAACTGAAAACTTTTTCTTTTAAATTATTTTCACTTCCTCAAAACTCAATTCAGTTTTCAGAACTTTTTGTTTCTGTCCAAATGTGACTGTACATCAAGTGCTATATCCTGTAATTTAACTCTACCGTGGATATCAGTGAGAGATTGGTCCAGAAAGAGACAGAGATGAAGAGAGATGTCACAGACGGAGACAGAAAGAGTGTGTGTACAGTCAGCGTTCTCGACGTCTGGTGTCTTTGATGTCGACCGAGTAGTGCCCACATGTCCAGCCCCTCTCTGCCAGGAAATTACAACTCCGTCCCCCCGGAGCCCCGCTGACTGCTGGGAGAAACGCTCTCTGTTTGATGTTCTAAAGAGGGATCTCCAATGCAATTTAGCCTTTCATCTCTTCCCTTTTTCTTTTGTCTGTGATTCATCCAGGCTCTGGCGAAGTTGCCGACATTTTCACAAGTCAGAAGTAATATTGTCCTGAGATGTAAAGACAAAGAGAGGAAGGCGACAATAAACAGAAACATATAGAGTCATCTGTAATGTCAGTGACGGTCATTTGTGTCATTATTTCAGATTTTCTGAGCATATCAAAGCTGCAATGAGAAATATTCTAATGTTTGCAGTGTATCAAATGACTATGTGAAACGGGCCAAACCCAGCGATGATACTACAGTAAATCATGTAAGACTGCATGTCAACTCAGCGCTAAAGAGAATTTTAGCATCTCTCAGGTGATTGTCTAGGTTTTTATTCTCACACATTGAGGTTTAAGCCAATGTAGCATTTGTAAGCAGAGGCGACTCCCCTGGTCTTAAAAAATAATCCTGATTGAATTGTAAGCTTATGAGAAAATTACCCTACTTCTCACGCGATTTATCACTTCAGTGAACAGTTTGCTAATTACTTCATGGTGTCAATCTATAGTTTTAAGGCTTCTTGAATGCAGCACGGTGTGATTGGCAATTGTGACCACAGTGTGTTTTTTTTTTCAGTACATCCTCCCCAACTTGATCCCTTTGACCGAACTGGGTCACTTCTGGCCCCATAAAGCCAAGATGACAACGGCAGGCTTCAAAATAGCAGTTCTCAAACAAGTTGGTGATGTCACAGGGTTTACACATGGTCTGACTTTTCAAATTTGGACAGATTCCAGTCACAGCAGGAAGCCCTTTCAACAAAAAAGATCTATATTAGTCAAAGTACATGACTTACAAAGCACCAAACAGCTGGTAGAGCATTTAGTGAGACCAGAGCAGCAAGGCGAGTGAATATTGGATATTGCAGCCAGATCCACAGCTCCAAATGAATGCTAATGTTGTTTCATTGTCTGTTTGCCTTGTCAACTTTATAATGGGAAAAATATGCCAATGCTGTGCTAAAAGTTTGTTGTGCTGCTCCCAAGTGGCCATAAAACACTTTTTCTATATATAATATAAAGGGTAACTCCCTCCACCAATTCGAAAGGCTTTATACTAATTTGGTGGAGTTATCTTTGATTCTAGCCATGTATCCTATGGCTGCAACTGTTCTTTCAGTGCTGACCTCGAGGTAGTTCAAAATGCAACACTCCATTTCCCTTCCACCCCTCTGACAAGTGCAGCTCCTTTTTCCTCCAAGCCTCTGTTTGGACCATAACTCAGCAGACCTGCCAGTGAACAAACTCAGGATCCAACATCTGTCTTCTTGCTATTGTGGAAAGGGCTTGGCACTGCTTCGCTTTGGATCGGGTTCAGTTTCAGATTTTATGCCCAACCAAAAAAAGAAACTGGCTTCTCAGGGTTCATAAGCTATCGCTGATGGATTCATGCAGTCACAAAACAGCTGTTTTGCGTTGCCCTCCGTTTGCTCTGAGTTTTATTAATCAGCTCTGGGTTCACCCTGGTGATCTATGATACATTAACAGTCTCGTGTTGGACCGAACATGCACACTGCAGACCCAGCTGGGGGTGTTTGTCTTACGCACCGAGTCGGATTAATGTTCAACATGCTGTCGTTTGGCTAAAGGGTAGATTGCTTTTCAAAACTCAACTGCGTATTAACGCCGCATCCCTCTGCCCACTAATGTTCACTACATTCATGAGGTCGAGTGGGAGTGCCAGGTGATAAAACCAACTGTGAAAGCCTCCTTTCTAGTTTGGTTTATTTTCTTCAACTGTGACTGTGGGACATCCTTTTATCTGGCGAGGCAAAAATAAATAAATATGACCACAGCAGATCATTTGATTGTTTGAAGTAAAAAAAGAGAGCTTTCATGACACGAACACGTCACCACCGCTGTTGACAACGTTTCGTTCGGAGGGCCAAGTATTTTTCCTTTACCACTGGACCTCAGCCTGGACTCCTCAAGAGTTAAGTGAATAACAGCCTGGCTCTGGTTGACCTTGGTGAGCATTAGACCCGTCCCCTTTGACTCCGTTTAAATAGCCTCTTTGTAACTTCACAACCCATGAAGCAGAATATATCAGATTAATAGCAATGAGGCTAAATTGCTTTCTCAGAGGTGACTTCAAATGCACTCAAAAGAGCAAATCATGCGCAACCATGCTTGTGTGCACAGTCACAACAAACAATGTAATTAGCAGGTCGGCGCGAGTGCTGGTGAATGATGATCACACTGACAGTATTTGACAGCTTGCAGGTAAATCATCATTACCTCAGCTGAATAACACCGGTCCATCTATAAGTGAGCTGTACTTCTCCTAATTGTATACGATGGACTCTGCAGTCAGGGGATTTGTTTTGAGTTAGCCTCAACCTGAAACATATGGAGCGCTATAATTTCTTGGCAGGCTTATGTGGCAAGTGCCTGACCTCTTCCTGTGGTTCTTTTGTTCTGCGAGGGGCCGGGTGGTATCAGGGGATTGCTTATCACTCTGACACAGGATGCCAGCGGGGGTCACGGTGCAAGAGGGGAAGTGACAGTGTGGCACTTGCTTGTTTTCACAGGGAATGAGGCGATATTGTGACACGCGGGCCGTGCACCTCAACGAAAAAAACAGGAACAGCCAATGACGTCCTTAAAAGATTGTCAATTTGCGGTAGGTAGTGTTATTTTCTGCGGCGTGTTCGTTGAACTTACTGACAGTGCTGAGTTTAGCTGTCGTTTGCCGAATGTTGCACGTTCTATTCTGTGTCTGTCTTGACTTCTGTTTTCATGATATATCCAGGCGCATAAGACACTAGAAAAAAAAAAAACAAAACAAAAAACGATGCGTGCAGCAGTAGGGCAGACATGGTGACATGCTGGTTTGGGGTGTGTGTGTGTGTCTGGTGGAGGGATGTGGTTCTAAGGTCGGGCTGAGACGACGGGGAGTGATAATCTCACTCTGTCACAGGTGCATTTCCCTGGAGTATCTGTGGTTTTACACACCAGTCACACAGCTGTGTGTGTTTGCATTAACGCTGAAACAAAGACGCCACAGCTGCCGCAGTTGCAGAACAGAGAGCGCTATCATAGTGACCAAACTGATTGCTGAAGAGTGTGAGGGGAAGTGCAGGAGTGAATTTTGTGCAGAGGCACTGAGAGAAACTGTTACATGGCCCTATATGTTGTGAGGGCCTGTCACCTGTCTGCATGCTGGAGAGTGATGCTGAAAACAGTTGATTTACAACACCTGGAAATGTTGTTTATGCTCAGCTCACGAGAACTTGTGCACTGTTGAAAGAAGCATCTGTTGGTCATTTCAGTGCTTAAGTAGATACAGAAGTATTATCAGCTAAATGTAGTTAAAATTGGGCAATATTAGATTATTCATACTGACGCATCACTGTGGATGAAGCAATACTGTTGTGACTGGTTAAAGTGGAGCTGGTTTTAACTCCTCCGTGCAGTTCAGTAGTTGAGCCTGATGGTTCATGAGGGTTGCGCTCACTCCAAGGCTCAATCTGAGGTATTCTGAAATTATTAATGAAGCAGAAAAGAAGAAAGAAAACAAGCTTCGCCTCACACACTTGTACGATTTTATGGAAATTTGATAATTGCATCCTTGTAGGCCTCAAAACTATTGTTTATATCAAGCCATCTGAGAAAATTGGAGCGCAAGTATCTCATAGATATCTGACACTAGACTGCTTTTTTGCAATGCACAAGGACAAAATGATATGTGCATTGTGTTGCATCTTTAACAACAGCTGGTCCTTGAATAAATGTACTCAGTTACTTTCCACCAATGGTCCAGGTGACTGTTTCAGTACTGACTTTACAGCTTCAGTAAATAATGTAATGATGTTGACACAGTGTGGTCAGTCAATGGCATACTCAGTGCACACCAGCGGTCACAAAATGAAAGATCCTCCCATAACATATCACAAAAGATTTGTTATCATTTGCCCAGTTAGAAACCTTATTTGAGTAAGTGAAAAGAAAAGTGAAAAGTCATGCATGTAGAGCCAGATATTAAGCTGTCCAACAACAAAGGTCACGTCATGTGTACAAAAAAGAAAAATCCATTAACTCATAAATCATTGCTGAACATGTTTGTCTTGTGACTGGTCTCAACAGAAAGGAGAACAGAGGTTAGAGCTGGTCAAACGTCTCCGCCCCCCGTGACCTTCTGACCCCTGATCCCTGGGTTCCCCATCAGAGCTCAGACTTGGAGGTCAGAGGTCTGACCTCACCCGCTTTAGCTCAGCGGGCTAATGGCCTGCCACTGTCACCGCCTGCCACAGTCTGACAGCTCTATGAGCCCTCATCACACTGGGCAAACTGGAGAGCTGGGTTAAGGGGCAGCTGAAGGGGGTTCGTCTGTGGGCTTCAGATCTTTATATGCATTAGTGTGACACAACACTGATATCTGTTATGCTTGAAACACACATGGACAGAGGGGCTATAGTTATAGGCACTGACACAGAGGGATTGTGTGTTTACAGGCAGTGGAAGCATGTGGAAGCATGTAAGCCACAGAATATTAAAACAAGGGCGACTCTGGTGGTCACACGAATGGCAGCGCAAAAGGAGAATTGTGTGTGTCTGTGTTAAGAGGTCCTGTGATGCCGAACAATGGTTCCTCTTCATCTGGTCATGTGGTGTGTGTGTGTGTGTGTGTGTGTGTGTGTGTGTGTGTGTGTGTGTGTGTGTGTGTGTGTGTGTGTGTGTGTGTGTATGCATGCGCACGTGTGATTTTGTATGCAACCGTGTGTTAGTGTGTTCCTAGTAGTGCGGCTTGGTCACATGAAAATAGTGCTAATGAGGGACTACTGTTCACAGCTGGCACCAGTGGTCAGACCTCTGTTGCACACACACACACACACACACACACACACACTGCAAGGAGATTAGAAAGTCTGGCAGGGAATAATGACAGCGAGCAAGATTTTCACCAGGCCTCATAGAGAAGGTTCATCCTGTCATCGTGTGACAGAGGTCAGAGCCTCTCAGTGAGGTTTAGTGGTTCAGCACACATCACAGATGACCCACCAACTGCACAGCTATTAGCTGTACATGCCAGAGCTGATTTAAACTGGCGATTCGTTTTTCACTGCACATTATAATTGTAAATGTGTCCTGCTTTTCTGAGCTGCATATGCAGAATCCAGTAAAAAAAAAAAAAGAAAGAAAGAAAGAAAGAAACACCTGCTTCAAGCTAGCATCACCTTGTCCAGCATCAAATAAGAAATAATAAAAAAATAAAAATAATAAAATGCTCTGGCAGGTTGGTGGAGACCAAACAAGAGCTAAAAGATGAGTGAATTTTAGATTTCAGTTCATCAGGTGGCCAAACACAAGACTCATGGCTAATGCCGAGATAACACTACCACCTGCGAGCCAGTCTGCTGGTATGTTTACTCTCAGCGGACCGCTATTAGCTGTGCGAGTTATGTTATCAATGTGGGTTTCTTCTTTTGTGAGTTTTCATTTTAAAACGTAATTATTGACGCACTACTACAGGAATTGATCATTAACAATTGTGTTTTCTTGTCCCTCTGTGCCCTCTTCCTCTTCAGTATTAGTCAGCAATATGTGTTTTGCTAGCTTGTTTTAATGGTTACCTTTCCCCCACGTGGCCAAAAATATTTCACACTAGAATTGAACACTGAATTATAATAAAAGACGAATAACTGAATGATCGAAGTTACTGGTATGTTTCAGTTTTCATTGTTAATTTTCATAATTTCCAAAAAGAAAAGTCCTTAACTACTGTTGTGGAATATTAAGAAGAGGGTGCAGCAAGATGACATAATCAAAAGGATCTTAGGGCATTTTCCCATTGGGATTAATTAAGACTAATCTCTACATATCTCTACGTTACTGCCTTATATGGCATTAATAACTTATTAATCACTTGAGTTATGTTTTTTCTTCTGTTCACACATAATTTCTTTTTCCTCTTATTTGAGTGCAGGAGCCGCAAATAAGGATTGCGGGAACAGGCAAAAAAAGGATTTCAGTTGTTGATTAGCGCACACATGCACACATGTGCTCACCAGAGCCCATACATATGAACAGTCGAGGGCCTATTGCACCAGTCGGTAATCACTGTCCCATTAGAAGGCTTTTGGCCGTAGGGGGTTGTTTTAAAAACCTTAATCCCCTGTCCCAGCGGGGTGCTTTTGCTTGGCCACTGCCCAGCGTCCAGGTGATACATTATAGGAGGGCAGTGGATGCTGATCGCCGTGTATGTGTGTGTGTGTGTGTGAGCGCTCCTGGCTCACAGGGTTTCTCATTGGAAACCAGCCAGCTGACAGCATTTGGCAGTGCCTGTTGAGTCTTTGTGCGAAAACTTTCTTCGGCCAGGGAACCAAACACACTGTGTAATTGTTGTTCGTGTCAGACACTACCTACTACAATGTGCACTTACTGCAGCCAGATGAAGATGGATGGATGGGTCTCCGTGTTCGAGTCACTTCGGAAAACAAAAGCTTTTCTGGGTTTGTTTTTTCAGCTTTTTTCTTCCTTCGTTCGCTCTTCTGGTGCCTAATTAGAGAGTTAGATTAAAGCAGCGCAGCGTGACTCAAGAGCAGCCATCTCATCCCCGGCTCCTTTTGATGGAGGGGATCCGCTGCTTTAATTACTGGTCTTCATTCATTCATGTTTCACTCAAATTGCTCCACGGTCACATGACGGGGATTATCCGCTACTCGTGGTCATGGTTGGTTGTTTGAAGATCACACAGCCTCTGAAGCACTGATCACACAAACACACCAACTAACAAAACACTTTCCCTCACCGGGTTCGCCTCATCGACACATTAGGCCGCCTGACGCAACACTAAATCTTTAAGAAATCAAGGCTATCAAAGATTTTTTTTTATCTTTTCTTTGTGCCACTTATCAAAGTGCATATTAATGAATCCCAGGCTGGTAAGTCTGGTGTGGAGAGAACAGAAATAAATGAAAATATCCTGCAAAATAATTCAGTTACTGTCTCCTCTGAACTTTGGATCGCTTCGCTGGATCCAACTTTATCTGCTGTAACTCTGCTCTTCTTCATGCAACATCAGATCCTTCAGGGAAACACATGCAGTCAGTCCATACAGCACACTGGTCAATACTGAGGAAGCCTAAGAGAATGATTGCTCCTTGGCAGTGTTTCTGCTAATGAAAACCATACGAGGCTCCTCTGGCCGAGGGGAGGATGTGCAGTGGAAACAGTAGATGAGCCTCGAGGCCGTGAGTGATACATTACCGCCTAACCTTGAGGGACCGCTCGGCTGACAGTGGGATCAGAACAGTGCAATCAATGCCACATGCCACGAGGCGCGAACGCACGCAGAGTGGGAATCCATCATGTCTCTGTGACGAGACCGTCTTCGAGTTATGTTTCTGTTAAGACATGTCCTGATGGGGGGGGGGTTACTGCGTGTGAATGTACACATGTGCGGCGAAAAACAGAAAACAAGTGAAGGAACCGCTATTAAAGCCATGTGTTTGGGGCAGTGCCATGCAGCCGTGGGTGCCAGGAAGGAGAGATGGTGATTTTGCAAGCCTGCGCGTTGGCACGGGGTTTCAATCAAGGGGAGAAGTGACAAAGATTTAAGGCTCAGGGAGCAGGGGTGCATGGGGGGGGGGGGGGGGGCGGACGGGCTGGCGAGCTTTGGTCATGGGGATGTGGAAATAAAGTTTTTACATCCCCAGCTGTTTTATAGCGCCATTTACTTGGGAGCAGGTGTGAGGCTATTCAAATCTCCTCTTGCTAATAAAATCACATCAGAGTGAGTTGCGCATCCAGCCTGTGCGACGACAAATAGGGAGCTAAAGTTGCAAGTGAAGGTGGAGAGAGGCATGGAGGAGTGATCTCTGAAGGTCGGAGGCGACTCCTGCAAGAGCCCAATCCCCCCCCCCCCGATCCTCTGTCGTTCAGCTGTAAGCTCGACTCTTTGTCTGACTCCTTCAATTAAATGTGCGCCCTCAACTTCACGTGTGCAACTCTTCGCACACGGATCAGCGAGGGCAGGGGAGGGGAGCAAAGGCGGTCCCTCTCACGCAAAGAGCCGTGATTGTGTCAGTGCATCGGGCGCCATGCCAAAGGGAGGGGGAGGGAGGGGAGGGGTGAAAAAGTTTAGGCGGGGGAGGGGCCCACAGGTGCCGAGCCTTAAGCCTGGGGGAGGAGTGGAAGGGAGAAAAATCAGGGAGAGGCAAGTGGATGCATTAAAAGGGAGGAGGAGGAGAAGGAGGGAAAGAGGGAGGGAGGTAGCAGCTCCCCTCTCTCCTGTGAGGATGGGCAAATGAGGGCCAGCGCACATTTTTACGACTCCATAACAGCAAATGGCCTCAAACAGGACAAGGAGGCCAGCGGCACGCCAAGGCCCCTGACAGAAAAAAAAGTTCTGTGAGGGAATAGCGTGACATTCGAATGTGTCAACAAAAGGAACTAAGGCATTTCTCTAAAGATACCCTAGCCACGACATACGCTCGCCCACTGCATGATAAATGCTTTCCGTCAGCTTTTCCAAAAGTGCGTGTGTGTGTGTGTGTGAGAGAGAGAAGAAGCCGGAGTCACCGCTCAACATTTTTGAAATACGATGTGTGAAGATTCTATTTTTTTTATTTCAGCTATTGACTTTCCCCAGCTGATTTTTTCTCCCTTCTCAAGCACACACACACACACATACACACACACGCATGCACTCACATTAAATTAGCTCCTTTCAAAAAGAAAAGAGAGAGGAGAGAGGGAAAAAAAAACATGCTGCTAGATTGTATTTGCTCAGCAGAATTTAATATGAGCGAGCTGGAGGTGCTTTTCTTCTGAGGCCAATCCCCTGGAGACACATCCATCTCTGGGAGATGGTTGGGAGGACAAAGGAGGACTGCCCCCAAGGCTCAGCCCAGGCGTGCTTAAAACACACACACACACACACACACACACGCACGCACGCAGATATCAACAGTTGCGAGTGCACACATAGACGTGCACACAGATGCGCTTATTCACACAAGAGCAGCGCTCAGACAGAGACCGCCTTGTCTGACGACGACTACAGACTTGGTCAAACAGAGGGAGGGAGGAGGGAATCGGGGGAGAAAAAGAGTTGAAAGGGACGCAGAGAGGTAGGGACACGTACCATAAAGTAAATAGATGGACTGGAGGAGAGGGCATTTAATGAGAGGCGACATGCTGGATGGAGGGAGCTGAAGGCAAAGGGGAGGTGGCGCTGGTGAGGGGAACACAGAATGGAAGAAACAGAGGGAAAAAAGAGAGTAGGAGGAGGTCGTAGTAGGCAGTAATGCCCCGTGACAGCCCTGTCAGACTGAGGAAACTGCATGTTTATGTGTAGGGCTGTGGCAGGCTTGCCAGGCAGCTTGTGCTGAATGTTTAAACCGGCTCTTCACACCTACTTACTGTCAATCACTTCAGGTGTTTGTCAGGTACACATCCCCCGAAATGTAACTGAAAACTTTAGACCCTACGCTCCTAAACAAACTCCTTCAAACGCAGCCCGCAAACCTGCCTCAGCCTATCAAAACCAACTGCAACCTATTATACAAATGTGATATGTAGTTTGGGGAATTGGGTAATTGTGTTTTGGTTAGTTGGTATAAAAAGTCGCATAATCACTCGAGTGCGAACCCCGCTGAGGATTCATGCCCTGGAACAGCCTCTAGCCTCGCTTAGTTCATTTCCTGTTCCTGGCGGAGGCAATGAGGGATAATAAGCTCTGCGCTACGCTTACTGCTCTTGATGATGTGGTCACACAACCTCACTAATACGGCAATCAGAGGGGAGAGGGCCGGACAGAGAGCTGTCTCACTAAAAATCCCTCCCCCCCTTCTCCTGTGATGGATGCAGAGTGATCCTCCGGAGAAAAGTGTGTTGAAAACATGTCACCAAGACCACTAAATGCGATGCAGCTGAGAGGGGGATCGCCCATCTTCTCGTCTGAAGTGACGGCTGCAGTGAACCACTCCTCTTGGTGTGGTGTAGTGTGGCACAGACAAGACAGTCGGATATAAAAGCAGCAGTCCCCCGAGGAACATTGGCATAGACGGGCTGTTTCTCGACGGAAACTTAGGAAAGATCGTGTTTCTGGCCGGGGGTGGGGGGGTCTCCACAGCGCTGTCAGACAACTGTGATGGGTCATGGAGAAGGATGTGTGTGTGCATTGTCCCATGAAGTCACACTCACTCATTTTCTTAGCCCCTCAAAACAATTACAACAGGCTATAACATGTGAAACACAGCTCCAACACTCCAACAAAGCGTGATTACACAGAAACCAATAAAACGGGGGATGTGAGTGATTCACATTAAAATCCTGCAGCTTGAACCAAACTTGAATGTGAGTGCTACCGCAGCCCCACTCCCTCCCTTCCACACACACACACACACACACACACACACACACACACACACACACAGCACTCCTCAAATCATAAACAGATCCTCAGTTATTTCCACAAACGTCGCTGCTGCCTGGGTCACATTTACCCCGGCCTGGTCGCAGATACCCATGACCAACCTTATTACACACTTACCCAATTACCTAGCGAGTCCTTGGCAGGTGGGGGGAAAAGGGGGCACGCACCACACACACACACACGCATGCATGCATACAGGGTGAGCTGGAGGCTGCAGGGGTCGTCAAGTGCGAACAGAGTGCGAGTTGATATTGACAAAGTGCATCGGGGTTGCGTCCAGGCCTGGCCTCTATCCAGCTGGCTCCGGACCACGATACAGGTGCCACACTGGATCACCACCCTTCTCCTCCACCCTACTACACCCCCCTCGCCCCACCTCTTCCCCTCCTCCCACATACAGCTCTCCAGCTAGTGTGAGCCTCCACAACAGGTGCAGTAGGTTAGGCTGCAGGCCCTGACATGCGAGGAAACAGACTGTTATTGTGGGCCTTCCTTCCATCATCTCCTCTTTTTTTTTTCTTTTTTTTTTTTCCCCTCCACCTCTTCTCTTCCCGACAGCCCTGGGGAGCAATCGAGAGGTCCAACCTGAACGTCGTGTAACCCGAGAGCAGCTCGTCTGTATTGTGCAAGGATGTTGAAAAGAGGGGGGGGGGGAGATATGTTGCACATGCAGAGGATTGGACAGCTTGGCAGTGGATTTGTGTGGAGATGTGCGTGTGTGTGTGTGTGTGTGTGTGTGTGTGTGTGTGTGTGTGTGTATTTTGGAGGCAGTAATAAGACCGTGAAATGATAGATTCCCTTCCCTATGGCTGGCAGCGGCGCAGGATTAGACACACTGCTTTTTCGGTTTTGCTGGCAGTTGGATGGCAATTCATCCATCTGTCAGCGTCCACCGACAGTGCGACACTGACAGTCCCGAAAAAATGCAAAGTGTGCACGTTACATAAATACGATCGAGTTATAAAGCTCTCTTGCAAAAAAAAAAAAAAAAAAAATGGTCCAGCAAAACAAAAACCTGACAATTCACAGCGACTGCTCTCTGTCTCTACTGTATATTTGCACAGGAAAAACTTTGCAGCCTACTGCATTTCATTATGAGAAATCCAGATGTGCTTCTTGGCTGCCAGTGAATGTCTTCAGCTGTGTATGACACTGTTGTTGGCCTCCCTGCACCGAGTGCAGACAGAGAAACGACGCCTCAGGGCAAGACTTTCTGCTCTCTCCCTCTCTCTCCCTCTCTCTCCCTTTGCCATCCCTCCCTTTTGCTGATCTCTCTCTCCTTTGTCTCCTTCCTTCGCCCTCCTCCTCTCTTTACTCGTGCTTTTTTGCACCTTCCTGCCTCTCATCTCTTGCACTCTCCATTGTCCGGTCCTCCTTTTCAACCCTTCCTTCCCCTGCTCTTTCTCTCTGCCTGCTGCCCTTATCGCATCATCTGCCGCATCAGAGAGACGAGGTTGGTCTGACCAGTGACAGGTAGTCAGAGGGCATGTGGGAGACGGCTCCAGAAAGTCTGCCCCTATACCTACTTCGACACCGGCTCTCCTTCCCCCCTTTTTTTTTTCTTTTTTCCCACTCAAGCACACACAGTCATTCTCAGCCTGCATGCTGGACCTGTCGTGTCAAATGCCACATTAGTCAAAAGGAGTCCTGGAGGTTCATAGAGAGCAAGTTGTTGCTGATATCGATTGAGCCACACGCTACACGAAGTTAGTCACTGCCTTTACTCTTGAAACACCTCAGGGCCCAAGGCATTGACATTTACAGTTTCATGTTATCCTGATTCGGGATCAGTGCTTCTTGTTTTTCTTCTTGCTTCTGGGGCGAATAATGTGGAAGCAAAGGTCAAGGTGCACCAAACAGCCAAAAGCATCACAGCACCTTTTTTTGTGTGTGTGTGTTCCTGTTCCTCGAATCTAGCTGCACTGATGAAGGTTGGAGTTGATAGATAATAGCTGGAAGGATGACGGAAGGAAAGTTTCTGCTGCGATTTGTATCGATTTTCCAGCTAATGAGGCACATCACTGTTGATTTCATTCACACCTCCCAGCCTTTCGCACCGGCAGAAAACCTGTGTTGCCCTGAGGGATCACCACAGGGGAGACTCTGTCGGATGATTTTGTATTCTCTCTTTACTCAGCTGATCAATAATCACCTCACCATGCCTCGAATTTAAATTCATATTTACTCCTTTGCAAGTAAGTGACCTTAAAGAAACCCTGATTATTGGATAGTTGTATCATTCTGCCCTCTATTGATGCCATCACGCAATTGCAAGATGAATTTAGTCCAAAATGATTATTTTCTCTTTAGATACTATTTTAAACATGTTGAACCATGTCAGTAAAGCGTCCTGACCTTATAATTTGCACCTCTCACCTAAAGCAGAACCATAAAGAGGATACATAAAGAGGGCACACAAATCCATATGCTCCTCAACGGGCTGGAAAACACTGAGGAGTTGAGGGCAGAGCAGGCTGCATCAGAGTTCTTACTTCAGTGGTCTCATTGACCTCGGCCAGACAGGCCAGTGGACACGGCTGTGCACTGAATCGGATCAGACGCAGCTGACAGACCACCGTCTAGACAAAGAGCAAAACGCCTTCCTAGAATTGTTTGTTGGTTGGCTAGTGGTGGAGAGAAAAACAGGAAGAGTGAGTGACTAAGTCGGTAAAAACCTCGGCCCGGGAGGAATAAAAGCCTTCCTGCCTTTAGATGTTTCTCCTCACACGTGAGGCGACTGGCAGGCAAGGAGAAAATGTCATCGAGTGTATGTTATGTGTGATTAAAAAATAATAATAATTAAAAAAAAGGAGCCTGAGCACTGTGGGATGAGGTGCAACTAAGGTTACAATGCACTGCCTGCATGCCATCACACGGGGGCAGCACCGCATTGAGGGAAAATAAAAGTGAGCTCATGCGTTTTTTTTTCTCTCTCTGGCACTTGAAGGGGAAGTTTGTAAGACATGACTGGAATTTTGGTTGGAAGCATCCAAATTATTTTGTGCTATCAGCACAGAGTGTGAGGAGCACGAGTATTGATGTCTACATACTGGCTTTTATGATGACATATAACGTAATACCATAGAGATAAAGATATGATATCACGTGTAACAAGTGTTCCCGCTTTGACATTTTGGGAAATGTGCTTATTTTGTCTGGACAAAGTCAGCATGCAGCCAGTTAGCATAGCTTAGCATAATGACTGGAAAGAAAATAAAGTGGGGGGAAACAGCTAGCCTGGCTCCCTCCAGAGGAAAACTACATTAAGAAAAGCTACTTTTGCGCAGGGAGAGGCTAGCTGTTTCCCCCTGTTTACTGTCTTTACTGTGCTAAAATAAGCTCACTGGCTACTCGTTCATATTAAACAGACAATTCTATAAGACTTAGAACCATATAATAACCCTATTTACCAAAATGCTGAGCTACATCTTTTAAAGTCTACCCAGCAAGACCACCTCTACTTCAGAATGCTCAATAAAAAAATGTAAGAAACACTTCTCATCATTCCTTCCACTCCTTCCACTTTACCTGGAAGTGGCAATTCAGACAATTTTACATCCCTCAAGTGTGTTTTGTGTGTCAAGTAAACACAGAGTTTATGGATTCACAGAAGTATTTATACAGCACATAACTTGCACTCTCCCCCTCCTCTGACCTGTATCTACTTTCCTTAAGGCCCATGTGACTGCAAGCACGCACATGCCGGCGATGGTAATGATGTCAGCTCGCTCGCTTCACCTTCATAAAGGTCAGAGAACGCGCACATTTCTCGCATTCTTGCTCCCGCCGCCTGTCCTTCCCCCCACAAAGACAGGAGTAAATCTGTGTCCCAGACATAACATTAAGCAGTGATCATTTTCCCCTCGCAAGGTGGTTGTTTCACCTCGATGTTTGAGTTAGTGGCACTGTAATTATGCCAGAATTTACAGCTGAAACACAGGTTGCGACATTCCTCTGCCAGCTGGAGGTCGGCCTGTAAATCTGGCACCTTTACCTGAGGGTCCTCCCCCTCGAAGCCCACAGAAACCGCTAGAAACGTCTGTGTATGGTCACAGCACAGGTGTATGCGTACGTTCAGAGCGAGAGCAGGATGTGATGCGAGTTAATCAACAGGATGAACTCCGAGGAGGTGGAGTTAATTACATTCCCTTGATTCTTAAGAAGCCTCATTAGCCTGATTAATAGTCACTTAATGAACACCGCAGGCTATTTAAGACTTGGAGTTGATATTTGATGAGTGGAAAAAATCTAATGAGATGACTCACCTTTGTTTGCTCATTTCCTTTTATTTATTTTCGAGTTGGGAGAGTTTACAATCAAGTGGGGTAAAATGTTTTGGAGAGTTTTGAGGTATTATGCATATGAAACATTTCATAGCTGATAACATACAGCTGGAAATGTGTATGTAAAATGTGAGACACAGCCATGCTGCTGCTCAGGGTAAAAGGTGTTTTCCACAATCTCTAACAAGGAAGAAAGTCTCTCCCAAAGGTCTGTATATATGGTTAGAAGACATCAGTGACACATGATGGCACATTTGGACCCATTCATAATGGTCAAAGTTATGCTACTGTTGGGCTTAATTTGATATATATATATATATATGATTGGTCTTTATCAGAATAGAATTACATTTAGAAATGTCCTGAAAGTAATGTACATTAAAGCTGCAATAATCAATATTTTTACAACAAAATAGGAAAACAGGTTTGATTTTTTTTTAACGTAATGTGAAAGGAGGACAAATCCACATCCAGACTTTACACACAAAAGCTTTTTATAAACAAACTGTATGCTACCTGTCTAATATGCCACATATTTCCTTCAGGGGCTGGTGGTGACCAAAAGAGAGGTATAGGAAGCCTATCATGACTTGTTAACCAAGCCTTCCCAGTATGCCTTGCAGGAACACTTGCCCCTACTCTTTTGCCTAGCTATGCTATGATGCTAACCAGGACTACAAACTAGGCTTCTAGGTGATGCTTCTTGTCTGCTGGACACGTAAATAAACGGCAACATAGTCTCTGTGATGTCACCCATAGGTTCCCGAAGAGCCGGCGCTCAGTGTGGTGGCTCTGGTGTTGCCATCATGGCAGTGCCTACCCAGTGGGCATAGAAAAGGAGCGCAGGTGGAGCTGAGGCAGGCTGAATGAAGCCTGGTTGTTCACTGCTAGCTAGACAGTGGATAAGTGTCACTGAAACTACACTTTTGGCACTTGGCTTTGGCTTCTTTCTTCAGCCGGAGAGGTTGCTGCTTGTTTAAAATACATTCTGGACAACAAGATGTTTGGCTCCTTTACATTGAAAATCATTTAAATTGCGTTACAATGACCTCATGCAATATAATGCCTGTGAAACACAAATACATCATCTACTTTAATAAGATTTTGGTGACGAGGACGTTTTGGACATGTCTGACACCATCCATATTATACTGTTCAACAGGGAGCCAAAAGAAAAGGTCTTGCATATGCTCACGTATACTGTAAATGTACAAGACAGTTTCAGTTCATCTGCATGACAAATATCTCCAGCTACACCCACTCAAAATGGTTTATGACCAGGTAGAAAATATGGGTTACAGCCTCGCCCTCTACTCATTTGCTGTAACTGAAGACTCTCCGAGGCTCACTCGTTCAATAGACTCAATGATCCCATGCAATGAGGAGGAAGATTACACTGGCCAGGTGTTATGGGAATGGGACACAAGGGCTCATTTAGGCTTCAATCCACTGAGGAATTCACCATCATCACCTAGATTTGCAGATTAAAATTTCTGAGAGGACCACTTAACGTTCCGCTGGAGCGGGACAGGGGTGAGCAAGTATGCCACTTGTAATTGTCAAACAAGCTGGTGGCCACTCACTCCCCGAGGTCACAGGATCTCACCGGCAGAAGGGGATGGAGGGAGAGCGAGAGGCCCAGTGTTGGGCACAATCCGAGCCAGAGGATCTGAGCCATGACTGTAGGAAGGGTCCGGGGCTGAGTCATACCAACTCATGATGCCAATCGAACCCAAAAACCTTATGTGTCATTACGCTTTTA
The DNA here is from genome assembly GCF_904848185.1 of Acanthopagrus latus. Taxonomy (NCBI): domain Eukaryota; kingdom Metazoa; phylum Chordata; class Actinopteri; order Spariformes; family Sparidae; genus Acanthopagrus; species Acanthopagrus latus. The sequence continues at coordinate 15,373,430 of NC_051054.1, read as the reverse complement.
GAAAGTGTTGATGTAGTTGGTTGGTTGAAAATGCTGTAAGTCGACACTGCGCGTGGTGTAGAGTTTAGAGTTATTCTATTAGCACTAGATGTTGTAACTGTATCTTGTCAGTGCTGACATTTGGATGTTTAGCACATGCAGTATCTGCCTTTGATGTCTGCACATCTGAGTTTAGCAGTCATTTGGTTATATGTTAACTTTGCATGATCATGTGATTTTGAGAATCCATCTAGACAGGCTTCAAGCTGCGTGCTTGTAGCCAAACACACAGTGGTTTGGACCAATCAATGAGAGGAGCGCCGTGCATGCATGTCTATACCTAATTTTGCAGCCATACATCAAAAATGTCAACCTCATATAGGGAGGGGATCCTTTGTGTCATTACAATACATCATCTAGGAGCCATTAGTGCAAAAGTTTGTGCCAATTCATCAAGTAGATGTTGGGATATTTTTCACAGGATAAGACAAAAAAAACCTGTGACCTAATCTGATGGTAGATCAAATGACATCTGCCGAAGCCTCCGATCGAAAAACACCTCACTCAGCAGTGATTTACAATATTCAGGATGCACCTCCCTCTAGGTGGCCGGCCATCTGCTCAGATTTCTGTACTCTCCCCATTACCTCACAGAAAGCAGCCAATTCACGGACTACAAAGCCAAAGTGGAGTACCTAACCCTCAGGGCTGGATGAACCCACTGAACCCTAAGAACATTTACAGCTTGAAGCCAGAACAAGAGGGGCGGACTTGTAGTTTTGTGTCACTGTGTCGGCACACTGCTGCTGCGATGACTCTGGGGGTGCTGCGAGAAGACTGCAGGAGACCCGACGGTGTCAAAACACATTATTATAGGCCCTGCATGGGAAACAGCAGCTGGAGCAGACCTCACAGAGAGAAAGAAACAACACAGGGTTAGGGAGGCAGAAGAGAAGGAGACAAGAGGGGCGGCATGAACAAAGAAATGATGTTGGGTGTTTTTGTGACCTAGACCCGTGAATCAGCTCTGACAGCCTGATGCATGATGAGTTAGTCTTTCTGTTGGACTTCTGCGACTCTTTCCGAACGTTTTCGCACAAACAAGCGAAGAGAAGCAGAGTGAGAAACAAAAGCACTTGTGAGTCCCTCTGGATGGCAGTCACGGAAAAAGGGAAGTAATCATCTCTGTCGATTATTACCTCAATGTGCTGTAAACTCTCAGAAGAAAAATCATCGTGCGGGAACTTTTTGGCTCGTTTTCTTCGCGCTTTGTTCACACCTCTTTGTCATGCATCAGATCTTTTATTTCTTATTTTGGCTGCTTGCATTAAAGAAAACAGATGACCTCACTGGTTCTGGGTTTTGAAACAAGCCATTCATTAGTCTCCGCGCTAAATGCTCCGACTGGCTTTCATACTCTTTCGGCTGTGAGTATGCATCGCCATTAAAAAAAACCCCTTTACCACCACGACCACCTCCCCTTGGCCTGGATCTGTGAAGTATGTCTCCATGCGTCCACAGATAAGCTAAGCAAGGGCGATAAGCAGCACTGTACACTGATCCTCGGGGGGGAAAAAATCCTGGAGCACATCCCAGGGACTTGTAATCAGGTGTGCCGCACGCTGTCCACTCAGCGTGCACTCAACAGCCCATATCGCACTCCACATTCAGCCCAGTGCCACCTCCAGAGTTGTGTTGCTCCAACCATCATTCGCACCCTTCTACATCCCCGGGAACACCTCCTCAGCCACCGGTCTGACGCCTCCGCAGCAGTCGGGGTGTAAATCAGCTGCCTGTGCAATGGATAAACGAGAAGCAACAGGGGTGGGTGACACGAAGAGGTCGAACAATCTCTGGAACAGATTCAACGCCGCTACCCCACCAGTGATGATTAAACCCACTGTCACAAACATTGGCACGAATAGGATATCCCGGGACTTCAGTGCTGGGAGACGCTGGGAAAAGCTGGTGCCACTACCGCTGTGTTTTCCCAGAGCTCTGTGACTCAGAACATCATTAGCACACACACACTACCGTTAGTCAAAGCCCTGTGAAACGCCCTTTACTGCCTCACCTTTTCCCCTTGTTTGCTCCACTCAAAGACTCACGTGCAACACCCGGGCGCATGGTGTAGCAGACTGGGCTCTGTTTTTTACGTGAACATGGCGTCAAATCTAATTGTCTCTGTTCGCGCCTCATTCGGCACTTATTTGAAATCTCAAACAATTCAGAAATGATGGATAGTGTCACCGTGGTTTGCGGCGCCAGGTGTAACAAAAGGGAAGTTTTTCCAAATGCCAGACTCATGCAACATTTGACACAGCGCACATGCTCAGAGTGAGTCTAATGAGGGTGTGTTCTAGTCGTGTCGTTGATTGCTGCCATTCTTGAAGAACAATGCCTCATTTGTGATCCCCAACAGTATTTATACTTTTAGCAACTAGTGAGGATGGATAGAAAGAGAACCAGAAGGTGCTGTGTTGACCTTTAGGCTGGCCAAAAACAAACCCCAGGTCCTTGATAGCAGGATGAGAGGGCCCACAGAGCAGCCAGCTGGCCCCGTTTGAAAGCCCATCACCCAGGCAAATAGGTCAGTGCCGCTGGGCCACAATCTCTGAAACCGAGGCTCTCCAAGGTGCTGGTCTGATCTGTCGTCAACCAGCAGTGGGTGTCCGGCCAGCGGTCAACGGGTCGGCCCATTTGACAAGCGCTTTTAAGGAGGGGACGGAGCTGAGGGAGGGCGGGGGGAGAACGGGAGGACAAGAGCCGGGTTGTGCTGCGAGGGCTGATTATGCGTACTGCGAGGCCGCTTTCCTGGATGTTGTGTTTGTGTTGGAGCCGGTGGCTCCAGGCAGATGTTGCAAATGAAGGAGGTGCTGTTGTGTGTTGACATTGTGGGGGGAAATCGTCCCGGATGACATCTGATTGGCGTTTGAAGAAGAGATGTTTCCAATGACAATGAAAAACAAAAGATCCCTAATATTGGACCATCCTCGCACTTTGGATATGTGATATTTATTACAGCATCAATCCTTTCCAGTTCCAGTTTTTATTGCTAAGTTCTTCAGAGCTGGCAGCCAGCTTCTTGTAAAGCAGACTTTTTCTTAAGATTTGTCACGGTGGGAAATAATGTGTTTTTATATGCACTCTTTATTTTTGTTAAACAGTGTTGTTTCTCTGGGTCCTCTGCCTCTGTGGCACAATCAGCCTCCAGCTGTGCCCACTGCCCACACACATATACACACACACTCACACACACACCATCCATCTGCCAGTGTAAGCACACAAACACTGCCACAACAAACATCAGATGACCTTTTACCTCCCCGAAGCCGCCTGCGCACACACAATCGGACACCTGCAAACACGAGTGAGCACACACTCATCCGCACACAAAAGGTAAAGCTGTGGACTGATATATGGGCTTGATAAAGCCCGATGTGTTTGATTACGGGGCTCTGACAGACTTTACGGCTGCATTGTCGAAAAGAGATAAGCTGCTGGTGACAAGAGGTCTTACAGATACTGTATATCAACTCTGTCGTAAAAGTTGGTCTTAATGAGGAAGGGAGTGTATGGACCATATACTGTCCTCTGGTCCAGACGTCCTCAAAGTCCTTGAGTGGGTTCCAGTGGGGTCTGCGGGGAAAAGGGGAATCATTTATTTTTGCTAACATTCCAGCCATAAGTAACACAGTGACACAGGGGTTCATACACTATCTGTAATAAACAACTCTAAAAGCCACAGTCTTATCAGATGGGGGACCCGGAGGCTAAATCTTTGTAATGGACCTCCCTGGTCTAATTGAGTCAGTTAAACGAGACACATTATTCTTTCTTGTTTTTTTTTATTTTTTTTATTTCGGTCAGTGTTTTATATAGGTTCTTGTGCATGTACAAGAATCTACTGAGTTTAAAAGGTCAAAGTCTAACAGGACAACTAGCAGAAGCTTTTCTCTCCCACAGAAAACACTGCTCCAGAAACGCTCCATAGGTAGTACCCCCTTTAATTCTGTGACTTTGTGACATCACATCACAACACCCTGTCACACATTTGCATAATTTATAAGTAGAGGCTTAGAAGATAAATTAAGAATGAGAAAACTAACTAACTAAAGCATGTAAATGTATTCTAGTAGTAATACAAAATGATGAGCTTGAAATGAGCGTAACATGTGTTCTTTAGGGAAATGATGATCTTGCTGATTTTATTGCCATGATTTTATAGACTGTAATCAGTATTACAATATGTAACATTTTGAACTAAAGCAAGGACTGGTGATAAAATCATCCATGCTTTTCTCTCTCTCAGAACACTGTTTAAAGCCAGTAGGGTGGCAGGGTCCGCCACGTACAGTAAAACAGTGTGAAACAGTTTGCTTATTTAATTTAGGCAAGAAGCTTTTCCCCTTCTGATAAAAAAAAAGTTGCACCTTTAAATAGTTCATCACATTAACAATATCTGTTAAACCACACAAAAGGTGTGTGTTTGGTTTTGTTGACAGAATATGAAGCAGAAACACACACACAAAAGCAACTTGCACTCGGGGCATTCAAAGTTGCATCATTGCGCAACACGGCGCGGGGATAAATCAGTTCAAACCCGCCCTCCGTTCGCTCCCTGTGACTGGTCGCCGCATGTGTCAGTCAGGGGGAGGGGTGCACCGCTAATTTCTATATCCCTGTGTGTCAATTTAAGAGTCAGATTGCGCTCTCTCTCGCGTGTGCGTGGATGTCAGCCACCGCAAGACCCCGAAAGGTAGTCGGCGACAGCGAGCCTGCCCCGAGCGGACCTTCCACTGCCTCGGTGCGGGATTTCCTTGAGACCAGATGAGACTCTGGAGACGTGCGCCTACCTGCTCGCGCTGAGCCCCTCTCCGCCTCTGGATATCACTGCCGCTTCACACGCATCCTGCACACTTTGAGTCTCGTGGTATTTATAGATATATATTTTGTTCTCGTTCTGTGTCACGGAACGGCACACGCCTGAGAGAGGACTCATCAGAGTGAAACTTTGAAAGGAGACTTTTCAAACTTTGGAGTTCCATCCAGTAGCGGTGAGCTCATGTGGTTTCTCATCTGACAAGAAGAGGAAGAAAAAGAAGAAGAAGAAGGAGCATTTCTCTGGGAACTTACAGAAGGCTTTATTCTTTGGGGGGGGGAACATGTTCAGCAAGTGCTCCGTGGTGTTATTGAACGTGCTCTTTCTGGTGCGGGCGCTCTCGGCTCACGAGTGCACGCCGTGTAGCCAGCGGACGTGTTCCGGCAAGGCGACGCACGGCTGCGAGGGCGGCCGGAGCCTGGCCAGGGATCCGTGCGGATGCTGCGACCAGTGCGCCCGGCTGGAGTGGGAGCCGTGCGGCGGACAGGACTGGGCGCACGGCTACTGCGCCCTGGGGCTGACGTGCGCCTCTTTCAACACCACGGGGGCAGCCACGCTCCCTGAGATCGGAGTGTGCAAAGGTGGGTAGCACTAACAGTGTTTTAATGAAATCACTGAGAGATTGAACGTGTTGAGTTGTTTAACGGTGCTAAGAAAAGAGCCGGAGGCGTCAGTTCTTTTCAGCCGACCTCCTCATTGAAGCGTCCTGAAGGCACCACCATTCAGACGTCAGTTAAGTCCTGGCTGCAGGGACTGTGTCAGTGTTTACCTCGTCTCTGGTCTCGCCTGGAGCAGCTCCCCCCGGGGTCTGAGGGGGGCTCTTGACTGGGCCGGGGAGAGGAGTCATGTTCAAGCTGCTCTTTCTTTTACCCCCTTCAGAGCTTCATTCACTCTCAGGATGACAATAAGATTGGCAGCGGTGATCTGGCACCAGGTTACACCTCAGCTTCAGTAGGATGAGTGGTGGAAAACAGGCAGTGATTTTTAGATAAGACAAAAATGTCCGTTTGAGTCCATGTGAGGGGCAAAATAGTGGATTACCCCCATAGCGTGACTCTGCTTTTAAACTTGGACTGTGCTGTAATTCAATAAATCAGCTGCCTGCTTCTTGTCTGTAATGTTTACACCAGGGGCTTCAGTGTGAGATGTCATGGTTTGACAGCGCGATTGCAAAAGACCCCAGCAGAGTTTCATTGGCAGTCCTGTGAAGGCGCACTGCTGGGGCTTGTTTTGCCCTGGATGTGCTCGTGTTACGCACAATTTGAGCAACCTTTCTGAACTTCAAAGAAGAAGCTGGGTGTCAGATTCCTGGCGGTGAACGAAGTAAGTAGCAATGGCCTCTTCCCCTGAGGACCACCCCCCCCTCCAGGCCCCTTCACCTGCACTGTGTCCGCCCTCTTTTGGAGTGATTGAAAGGGACTGACAGAGAGTAAGCAGCTCACAGTGGGTGTCTGGATCCCCCTGACCCGGCCCTCCCATCATCCCTCTGTGGGGTGGTCCAACAAGGGTTTTTCAAGGGGTCTCGAGCCCCCAGGCCGTCCCGGGAGACGCCGCTGCTGATTGTGCCTCACACACAGGTTAGCTTGGCGTCTGGAGGACATCTCCTCCGCAAATTAACAGCTTTGGAGACCTAATGGCTCCCCTGATTGAGTCGTGCCTCTGGTGCTGTGGCTCCAGGGGCCTCGGAGCACGCCGCTGACCCCTAAATCAGACACACGAACGCACACAATCTTGATATCCCAGAGGGTCTTGGTGGGGGTAAATCAACACCTCCCAGTGTGTTTTCAGGGGCCACGGTAGGCAGGCTGCTGGAGGCTGATCCCAGATTTCCCTCCTCGAGCTCCAAGGGTCTTAAAGTGATTAGACTCGCAATCAGGAGTAGGGGGTAAATGTTTCCGCTTTCTGATCCGCTGCTTTTCTGCTCACAGTTTTGATTTTCTGGGTGGCCATAATCTAAGTGACTGTGGAGGCACAACAACCTTAGGACACAGGTGATATATTACACGAGACGTGGCGATGCATCATTGCCCAGCCTGTGACCTGTTATTCTGTGTTTAAATCCAGGCTTATATGCCATAAGATCTCAATATAATTTGGCTTTTAACACCAAAGCTGATTAATATATCAAAAAAAAAAATGCAGATTCAGGCTGCACTAGGTGATTCAAAAGGGAGTATGGAACAGGTTCCTTTCAATCATCTGCGACTATTGAACCGACTCTTTCGGTTCTGTTGGTTTCAGAGCCATCAATTCTAACCTGCACAAGCCTCAGTCGGATCATTAATGAGTCAGACGGACTAAATTGACAGGTTCCCTGTCCTCCCTGCTACCAGGCGATGGCAGTTTAACAAGGGGGTTGCATTTGGATCATTTGGCTAAAAAACAGGATGTCATCCCCCCGTGAATCACCAACTGGGTTGCATGTTGAGTCTGTTGGATGTCTCGTGACTACGCAGGCACCTGCTCTTGGGAAAAGTCATATTTGAGTCAGTGATCAGGTGAAATCATTCAAGCCTCTGCTGCCAAACGACTTGTTCTGGTGTTCTCATTGTATTCTCGCGTCTGTCCTCCCACGCCGCGCTTTCCCCGAGCTCCAGGGGCACTTAACATACCACGTAACAGAATGTCTGTTTTACTGGGACGCTATGTTCGCTGCACTCCTTCACATGCCTTCTCCTTCTCCCTTCCTCTGGTATTATCTAATGTTTCAAAGACTTCCTTTTTAGCTCGCTATCAGCCGGAGGGCCTCTAGAGGTCAGTTTTCCCATCCTGGCCCTGGATGCCAAGACAAGCAGTCTCAGTGGCTGAGAGAGGAATCCCCCTGGGATGAAGCCATAGACCCTGGCTACAGTCGTGCCAGGCCAGATAATAGATACCAAGGGCCAGACCAGACCGGGGTCAGGCTAAATGGGGCTAGACTGAGGCAGACCAGCTTAGGACAAACTGGGCCGACTGGGGTCAAGAACAAAAATGAGTTAATGAGACAATGCCCGCAGTGTCCGGCCCAGCCATTCATTAATTGTTTTGACTTCCACCTCTTTTTTCTACATGCCAGATTTAGCGCCCCACACAGACAGGCACCCCTGCCACCACCACCTCAAAAGAAAATACCCTCCCAGGCACAGGAAAGCCTCGGGATGGAAAAAATGTGGAGCCGAGGATCATTTTAAGGTGAAAGGAAATCACAGCGAAAGTTTCGGTGTGGTTTATTGAAAAGGCTGCTTGTGCTTTGCCAGCCTCGTTGGCCCATCTGGGAGAGCTATTAACAGCACAGGCTGGCTCAGGTTAAAGGTAGTATTACCTTCACCCCCCTCCGTCGGCCGGTGTTTACTGCTCTGCCTGTGAGCATCGTCCATCACAGAGGAGTCGTCCGCACCACCAACCTCAACTTGAGGAAAGTGTTTGCTGGGATGCTGCTTTCTTCTACAGTCACAATGACTCACTTCGACAGTAAAATGTATTACTGAAAGACACTGACTTTACCCCACAGTGGAATATCTGCTTTCAGTTAACAGGCATGTGTGTTTTATCATGATTTACAGCATTTCAAAGCAAAGCTGTGGAATTCTGTTTCTTTCCAATCACTTTGAGTCATCGCTTCATTAATCCTCTGACTCCTAACTGAGAATGAAAAGCATTTGAATTTGAAATTTTGTTTGAAAGGAACGCATCCAGGAATTGTTTCTGAGTTTCTTTAACAGTGTGAGATTTATTAGGGAATAATGCAAGAAATCAGGTGTATTCAGATTGCTTGTATCTATGATTGCGTACAAAAGGTTTGTTTGATCGGTTATGATGTATTACTATAGAATAAAGCAGTTGTAAGTGATATATTTTTGTTAAGATAAGTGTTGAATAGCTCAGTTTTCACTGTTACAGAGTATTTGGTTGGTAACCTGAATGTCTCTCCTGCCGTAATAAGAGAAAATAAATGTTATGGTATCCCTGCCCACTCTATCCAATCACGACAGAGAACTCCGTAAACTAGCGGTCCTGTCTGCTTGTGATCGTGCTGAGAGTTTGTTGCTTGTGTTTGTATTGGATTGCTAAACCTTTTGCACCTTTTCCTCCGCTGCATTGTTCTGGTGTGTAGCTGTTTTGAGAAGAAAGCCAGAGTATTATGATAAGCTCCAATCACGCGTCCACACTGCTGGTTTGAGGCCTGGGAGCTAAATGCTTGGGAAGGGGTTACTCTGTGTTACAGTTTGTCTCATCCTGTTTACTCTGCTGCCACTCTTAGCACGCTTGGACGACTGTGAAGGAGGGTAATTTGGGGGTATATATATATATATATATATGGGTGTGCATTCATGTGTGCATGTGAAAGGAGCACAATGGGTGATGTATATGTTGGGGCTGTTTAATCCCAGGGGTTTCGGTGGTTGTTCAGCCCACATGGCAGTAACGGGACACATTCCTTCCCATGGTAAAGTTTTCATCCGAGCTGGGCTAAGCCTCGAGGTGCCCTCCCAGGGGGGTGAGGCTCACTGGGAACAATAAAGCGGGTATGGTGCAAGTGGCCTGCGTACAGAAGAGGCGTTCCAGCAACCAGCAGAGATGGAGACCCTGGGAGGGCCCCATGCTGTGGAACAAAAGCAAACAAATGGGCTCAATGGCTAAAGTAGCGTGGCACGACGAGGAGGGAGGAGGTAGGAGGTAGGAGGGAGGAGGGACAGCAGCCCAGAAATACACTGGTCACTTCAGGAATGACGGTGCCAGGGCGATGTGTTGCAACACGGCCTGTAAGCTGGCTAACCCTCCGGCACTTTTGGGAAACCAATCTCGGCTTCTGGCACGTTTCACCTCGTGATTACGCCCTGTCCAATGTCTTTTTATTCCCAATTAGAATAGACAAGCTAGCCAGATTGAGAAGTCAGTGTTCTTTTCCCTCATGACCCCCGTTCGCCTCGCTGTCCTCCGCAGTGCTCCCTGACCATCCAGAAGCAGGCCTGGAGGACGAGCGCTGTCCCCTGATGACCGGCTGCGACAGAGCTGGAGGTCAGTGCGTGTGCGATGCCCGTCACTCCTGCCTGGGCTCTTTCGCCTACCCCGACCAAGAAACCTGCATGAAGGCCAGCAAGTCAGGTGAGCCCTCTCCCTCCGTCACGCACACATGTTGAGATGCAGACACACAAGCACAGAAGTTAGGGGGAATAAAGCTGTCCATTGAGAGGAGCTAATCCATAACAGATGTGGTTCTGAGGTGACTAACGCTACTTACATATCATAGTGATGACACACACGCTAAAAGCTTTGTCTAGCGGTTCCCCTCTCACCCTGAGTGGTGCCATTGTCTGTGACTCATTGATGACAGTGGTCTGTGTGTGTGTGTGTGTGTGTTTGGCTGGATTTCAGAGGGTCGGAGGCACGAGCACCGGGACAGACACAGAGAGAAGTATGTGGGACCATCCAACCCGGCCTGCATGTTCTCAGGGTGTAACCTGACCGCCGAGGGCTGTGTGTGTGAGTCTCAGAGCTGCCATCACCACTTCGCCTACATCAACCGCAGCCAGTGCCAGGAAGCCGCAGGTAACCTTCAAATGACCTGCGACTGGAACTGACAACCACACGGCAGCCCAGAAGCGGCTTTACTCAGCTCGAGTTATTTAGTGTTAAGATGTGGGGATTTATACCGGAGTCTGAAATAGATTCTGCAACTACAAAGTTACAGCCCACACTTAAGGACCATGCGTGTGCTGGGCATACAACATTATTCAGTATGTATCTGACATGATTTTTGCAGAAAAAAAGGCATAATTACAACACTGAAATGGCACATTTTGGACCGGAATGGACTGGGGCCAGCTGTTTAGCATGCTGATCTTCAATAGATATCTCTGCCACACAATGCATAATGTTCACAATCACAATGTTAAAACTGCTATTTATTCACATTCTGTTGCTTTGCGATGGTTTTCAACTAAATTTCTTACATATTGCCCCTTTAATATAAACACTGATATAAGCTGCTTAAGTTTGCCCTCTTGTATAAACAACCTGTCAGCGGAACACAGAATTCCTTATGTCTAAGCTCATTATGTGTGTAAGGAAGCATATTGGCGCAGACCAATTAAATGCTTGTGACTCCAAATATGGTCGCCTTTGAATATAAGTAAAGGGGACCTTTTAAAGTTTAGGGATTTTAAATCTCTTAGATGCGATTTATTTCGGAGACATATCATTATCATATATTTTAATCTGTTCTCTCATACTGTACAGTGTTACAGCACTGTATTCCCCCTCCTTAGCATCTCTCTCTTTAAGACCCCTGCTAAATACACACTCTCCTCTGATTGGTCAGCTCACACACGCCTGACCCAGTACCACTAACAACAAGATAGCAGCTGTGCTAAATCAATTTCTTACATGCCAGACTGACTGCTAGACATACATTATGTAAATATGTGAAATAGTGAAGTCACAGAATTAAAGGCGGGACTACTGATGAGGCTTTCATTAGCAGTGTTTTCTGCGGGAGAGAGGAGCTTCTGTTGGCGCGAACGTTGCCATTTTAAACTTTCACATGCACAAGAACATATATAACATGCTGAGGGAAAAGAAAAAATCAGAATGATTGAATGATTGATCATCAAATCAGTTGCAGATTAATTTGATCATTGACAACTCACTGATCATTGCAGCTCTACTTTCCATGTTACAGTCAGAGGCTGGGGCAGGTACGGGAGGAGGGAGAGAAGGAATGAAAATTAAACAAGAGTGAAAGAGAGAAGGTGCGAACCTGACTGACGGAGGAGCAAAAACAGAAACGGCCTCCAGTAGCTGCTGAGACTGATGATGGAAATATGGAGTGATTCAGATGGATAGAGTGTGTAGGATGAATGCTTTGCCCTGTGTGGGAGGTAAAAAAAAAAATTCTTTGAATCATTTGAGAGAATCCAAGAATTTATGTTTACCTCCAGCCCTAGCAGTCTGCCTGATTGACACTTCTAGGTGAAAAATCGTTATTGGCACAGAGACTTTAGTTTCCTCAACTGGATTGTGAGGTGACTGGTAGATAGACAGGCGCTAAGTGGTGGCTGCCTCCTGAGTGACTTGGATTGCAAGATTGGACAGGACTGCCAGTGAGTGATCCCCTGTGTATGTTGGGTAAACCTCATCTTACTGAGTGAGCTTTCTCCAAGCCAGAAAACTGGAAAAACCATGCTGTAAAGCTGAGCGAAACTGGTTTCGGTGTTATGGTGAACAGATTAAGTCCGAAGCATGTGACTGTGACTGCTTTGTTTTTATCCACATGTTGTTCTCCTCTGGGACTCAAGGTTCTCCTTTGCTTTGCAATTGGCTGACATTTCGGATGGAGAGCAGCTCGCTAGGAACTTCTTGAGGTTATTTAATAACACAGAGGGTTATCACAGAACAAGTCTGGAGTCATTTATTTCAGTAAATCCCACAGGAAGCGTGTTCATCAAACATCATATTGTTTAGACGTATCATTGAAGTCTAGTGTCCCAATGAAAGATCTGCTCCACTGTGTTTTGCAACTCCCTCATTTCAAAGCCGGAGCCCAAACGGATGACAGTTTAAACTCACACCAGTGAAAACTGTAAACAACATTTTTCAGCAGCTTATGAGTTCTCGCTGCGACACACACCCACCCTCTCTGATGGCCCCTCATTAAGTAAGAGACCAGGATGTGTGCGTCTGTTATGTCTGCAAGTATGCATGTGCATGTGGAACGATGCACACGTGTCTGCGCGTGATAATTATCTTGTTTGTGTAGATGTCTCGGCAGAGATTTTCCTTTGTCTGTCATCAGGAGGAGCTTCCTGTGCGACCAGACTGGGAATCTGTGGTTAGGATCCTTTTTCGCTCAGTCCTGTTGGACTCCGCAGTGACTGCGTCCGTCAACCCCTTGTTGTCCTGACACAGGCAGTTATTAAGATCTGCAGTAGCTTGCCCTGGTAATGTGCGATAGCAAATGCATCCCGTAAATCTGCTCCTGAGGTTGAACGCTCCATTTGTATTTGCATGCGTTGGGAAAATTGCTTCGTAGATGCATCGTGATTCTCTCTTGAAAGAGAGAATCGAAAATAATGTAAATAATAAAAATAGATAATAATTTTTAATAATTTAAAACCCTTTGTTTATTTTAATCATTGATCGTTAAAGGTGTAATATGTAAGAGTTAGGCCACCTGTTGAATGGGGGCAGCATATTGGTAGTGTAGATGCGAATTGCTGCTTAAGTAGCTGCTGTTAGCACAGTTAGCCGTAACGAACTGGAGCTCGGAGCACCGTGACAGTGTCAATGTTTACACCGCTAACACTACGACTTCAGACCAGGACAGGCCAGGGTGGTTCTGGTAGAGTAGAGTATTGCTCAGGCCTCTGGAAATAGCAGCTTTTGCTCAGGGGTAGAGCCAAGTTCTTGTTATCGGAAGGTTGCTGGTTCGATTCCCCCTGGTCTGCTTGCGGAAGTGTCCTTTGGCAAGATACTAAACCCTGATGTGCTGGATGGTACCTTGTATGATAGCCACCGAATGTATGAATTACTGTGAGACGTTTTGGACAAAAATGCCCTAAATGTAAATGTAAATGGGCACTGACTGAGACCCATCCTCCCTCTCACTCCTCGCCTGAACCTGCCATATCTCTCTCATACCCGTAAATCACCTCTGTACTTCATTCCCTGTCGTCAGAATGGCTGTGTTGAGTCTGACCTGAAAACCTCCTCTGTTATTAACAACACCAACCTCCAGAATGAGCTAATAGGACGGTGGCTAACAGAACTAACTAGTTAACATCACCTACAGTTAACAGCAGTTAGCAGTTATTCTGATGATATGCTGCCCCCCTCTTTGTGGGGGGGGCAGGAATTTGAATTCAACACAAGGCCAATGCTTACATAATGCAACTTTCAAAGTCGACCTTGTGTTCCAACACTTTCACAGAAACCCTTTACAGACATCAGTAGGAGCATACTGTAGATTCTCTTCTTCAGATCTCACATGTGGTAACGGTTTGGCCTCTCACTTTCTGTCTGACGCACTCAGCGGCTCATCCCTCTGCCGGGACTCACTGTGATCTGTTAAAACTCAACATCTTTTCTGCCTCACCACAGTTGGTGCTCAGTCACCTAATGCTGCCTCGTGTAGCAGCAGCGGGATCCCGTTCTCTCCCTGGCGCACAAAACCACTGATGTAATTTGGCTGCGAACGTTCAATCGGCGGCAACGTGGTGTGCTAGACGTATCACCCACATGTCAGGGAAAGAGGATGTGATAAGTGCGGGCGGGAAGATAGGAAATCATAACATTTTGTCGAGGTATTTGTGTCAAGAAGAGGCCCCGGGGTCCTTGGTTTACATATTTCATTCATGATAAGGCCCCTAACTGCTGTTTCAGAGGAATTCCCCTGTTGCCGCTCACTGACAGGAACAAGTCGACAGTGTAGCTGATTCATACATCTGGCATCACTTAATACTAATATTTGCTCAGACAAAGTGATTATTATTAACTGTGATTTGTCTCTTGGTTTGTCGACTTATTTGTCCTTGTGGACTGAGAATAGAGCAGAATCATGTAGAAGTTCATGGGCGGTTCATCAGACGATGAAACGGTGCCCACTATGATGCAATGGCGCAAACTGACCTTGCGCCCACAAATTCACTTGCCCACCTATGCCACCTCCGTCCTGCCTCTCTCTGCCCTTGTGAAAGGCCTGTTAGTTCTGCTCGGCTGCAGCCTCTTTGTGGCAGAGCTATTACTGGCCGAGCCAGACCGCCACTCACTGGCAGGGGCGCGAGACGTCTGTTTGTGTGTGCATGGAAGCGACGGCCCCTGTTGCACACCGCAAGCTGCTCGTTTCCCTGCGTGTGACTATTTGTATGTGTGCAGGTGGTGATTTCAGAGAAGGAAACAAAACTCTTGTGAGACAAAGAACTTCCCTTAAAGGTATGTTGGGACTGCTCTCAGCCCACTCGCTACTCATGGTCAGCCGCTGACCAAACCGGCCAGCGTTAGGCCAGCAGGAAAACCCAAGAGACACACTCACATGAAGTCTTCCTGCATTCCTACATGTGCGAACCTAACCCCATTCAATAGATCTGGACCTAAAACCTCAGTCGTTGACCCAGCCATAACCATTAAGAAATCAAAGACACACTGGCTGCAGCCTAAGCCAGCTCTTGTTGTTCACAGGCACATTTCTTCTATCATCAGCCAATCAGTTCCCAGAAAGGGAACAGATCCTTATGGCCAAGATCCACACATAACTCAACCGGCTCGTCCACAATTTATTTAACATCTGTCTACACCTCAGCCCCCCCATGGAATTGTTTTCTATATTTACTACCGATGAGTGTCCTCTGAGTGCACGTGACAACTGTTCAGCTTTATGCATAATGTACACTACCCTAAAGCACAGCACAGCACACTCACCCTTTTCATATGCATTTTGAGGGTAGATATAACGATTGTCGATCTCCGTTTGAGGGATGGGCCCTTCAGCCAGATAGACGTCCCGCGCGCCTAATCTTATTGGCCATCTGACGGCAAGGAAAGGGTGTGTTTCAGTGGAATGCACACATTCTATGTTCACTAACTACACACACACACACACACACACACACACACACACACGAAAAATCTATGTGCAGATTTTCACCTACATGTGGACACTCTCATTACCTCACCCAGACATGCTCACTCACAGCCGCAGCGGTGTTACTTAGGACGCTGCGATCACGTTTTTGAAATACAAATATTTAGCCAAAGAGCGAGAGAGCAAGAGAGCAAGAGAGCGAGGCGTGCAGGCAGCAGACGCAGGCCTGCTTGCATGCCTACGCCCGACTACCTCAGGCTTCCCACCACGGTGTGAAGTTCCCACCGAGCGTTTCTTCCCGGTGACCCCGTCTGTGCCTTTTGGCCTGGACCCCCTCCCAGGCCTGCTCCGCGCTCCTCACACGTACACTCACACACGCTGATACACACGGCGAACAATGCCGACTCTCTCGCCTGTAACTGCTGGTGGGCGACGGGCCAGGCCCCCACAGCTTTACGTGAGAGACGGCCCTGATGTGTCCCTTTGCAGAGCAACTTTATAAAACCTGAGGACAGACCAGAAACCCACGGAGGGCAGCTGGACTGAGACAGCTTTGTTCTCAGCTGACTTGCTTCCAAAGTCAGTCAGCGAACAGAACTCACATTGTGCGCTTTTTCCATGAGTAAACTCAGGCTGTCAACACAGCCTCCTCTGCCTGGCTGAGCCGCTCTGGTTCGGGGAAAGACTGCGCTCCTTGTACAGCGGGGCTTGAAGAGAAGAAAAAACCCATTTAGATAGGAGGTGTTTTTCTTTCTTTCAATGAGCTGCTGAGATGCCAGAAATATGCATTGTTAAAAAAAGAGACTATTCCGTGGTAATGAAGCAATTTCCGTTCCTCGCCTCTTCCAGACTAGTGTCAGGTGTGTGTGTGTGTGTGTGTGTGTGTGTGTGTGTGTGTGTGTATGTGTGTATGTGTGTATGTGTGTGCCTCTTGCAGGTCAAAGGTCTCCCATTCTTTGCTATCTTACAGTCGCACAAGTGCATGTGTTGCCTAATCTGCACAGAGAACTTATCAAGCATACCAAATCAGGCTTTTTGTGTTTGTGCAAGCTGGAGTATGGCCACCATTGTGATACGAAGATTGGTTCAGTGGTTGCTGACTCACTAATTACAGCCATTTATGCTCAGAGATAGAACACAAACAGCGCAGGATAAAATCCATTTGCCGCTGACTTTTTCCATCCTCCCTGTCTGCCTATTGTGTTTACAAATGCGGCAGCGGGAAAATTATATTAATTGGACCTGCAAGGGTTGGACCACTTCCACGGATGGATACAATTCTATTCATTTGAATGACAATGGTATGTCTGCCAGCTGCTTTTCCCAGCGCACTCTAACCCCATCCATTATCACAACTGAAAGAGTAATCAGCCTTCTCTGGGACTCATACAATTCGCGGAAAGTGTTTTTTCAGTGCAGAACGTTGTGCAGGATCGTCCCAGGGTGTTTTCTCTATGGCTTTAAACACTGTGAGGTTTTCATATGCAAAACCAGTCTTCAGCTGAGCAACAGCAGCGGCGGCAGACTACGTTTGGACTTTATTGGAAGTAAAACATTCGCCAATCAGCGTTTCCAACTGAAGTTTATTTAACTCCGGCGCAGGAATTAGGCCAAAAACCGTTAAAAGGCTCGCAGCCTCCCTTAATTTGGGGGTTTTCCCCTCATTTTCTATGACACTATTCAGCCACGAAGTTTATCAATGAGAGCTTTGTGGTGGGCCCTCACTGTTCCCAGGTTGCTTGAGTAAACAGTACAGTACAGATACCTCACACTCCGGCTCTATTTATCTGGAGCCAGAAAAATTCAACGTTTCCCTTATCCTCAATTTCATCTGTCAGAAATGTTACCTCCACCCACCGAAATACAGCAGGCGCAGTCTTACAGTCCCCTCTCCGCCATGTTTATCCTGAGTCAGGCAGACATCAAACAGCTCCTCAACTGCGACGCCAGCAGAGCATCGGGTCGGAACAAAGACGATGTAGTTACGGGGAAGAAATTCTAATCAGAAGAGAAAAATCTTCTGAATTTTTTTTTCTTAAACACACTAAATACACAACCTCTTCGTTTTCTCGACTGAATAAACTGAATAAGCAAACGGACCTTAATGGGCAACACAATTTCATACTGTTTTACTTGACTTGTTTACAGTTGGCGGACCCTGCCACCTTTTCTAGCTTTAAACACTGGGAAACTTATTTTCCTCTGACAACATCTTGTTTATTCGGTTATGGAAAAGATAAATGTCTGAGTTTGTATTATTACCTCACCAATATAGTCCAAATAAAATGAATTAGAATTTTCTTCTCCCAAACAACACAGTGCCCCTTTTCGACAGTATACAGTGTAATTCAGAGGTCTGTCTGTTGAGATGAGGAATCATTATCGGAGGATCTGGAAGTCTGGACCCTGAACCGCTCGCTTCGGTTTCCCCGTCTTTTGGCGAAACCCAGAGGGATCCACTTACAGGTCTTCAAATGTCAGGGATGAGGCACATCCTCTGAGAGACTCGTGTTGCTCCGTGGAGCCAGCAACGGTCTGGGAAGACCATCAACAGAACTTGGCTTCTGGAAACACTACCAAAACCCCAAGCGCAGTTACGCAACCTCAGCCCGTATCATTTCCTCCCCTCAAAAACCCTGCGTATGCAAAGATCGTCGAGCATTCCCAATAACTAAATCACTATCCCCTTAATTGAACTTTCCTATAAGGCAGTCATTTGTTGTCACGTTTTCCTCCTTTAAATGCCAGGGATGATTTAAACTACATGGATAACTACCAGATTATCCTCATTCTCATCCATCATCCCCGCGCATGTTAATGTTTCCGCTCTTCCTCTTCAGCTGTCAGAGTGCTACAAAGTGTGTGTTTGCTGTGCTTTCAGCGGGGGGATCTGGGAAACGACTTAGTGATTGACAATCATGGGACGGGACCCGAGTCTGCTTCGCCGCAATCCTTCTCCTCTGCCTGCACTGTATACATTACAGCGACACTGAGAACCAAAATAAACACGTCTTTGGTTCGGAGTAATCCAATCTTTGTAGGTAGCTACTGTTCTCATACAATGTCTGCACAGAGGGGCGCTCCACTTTTCTTTTCCTGAACAGGCTCCAAAATACACCCCTGAGCCCCAATCCCAGATTTCCAGAACCTCCTGCACCCCCTTTCCTCGCTAACAAGGGGTATCAGAGCTATTATGTGAATGAATAGACAAACACAACCTGGTATGCTTAGCGAAGAAGGGGAGATTCTAGACTGGCAGGAAGAAAAAAAAACACTCTGTTGAAGGTTGGCTGGTATTAATGACTGCTTTTTAGAGCGTGAGGGGCTGTTTGGGTTGCGAGCCAGGCTGGGTGGGATCAGAGGCCCGCAGACAGGATACGCATGGAGCCTTGTCGTGTCTATGGTTGCCGCTCACGCTTCTCTGGCAGGATGCTGTGAAGCTGTCACGGACTGAAGTGGGGATCTGATGGCTGCACGGGGTTTGTGTTGGGCCAACCGTGTGAACTCCGTAACACGAGTAGCGCTGCTCTGAAGTGTCTTAGCTGACACTAAGAGCAGGCAGCCCTCGCACACATGCACAGAAAAACCGGTACTTGCTCTTGGAGAGCAGCGTCGGCACTGTCACAGCGAAAAGCAGCCAATGTTTTACTAGCATTAATGTGCGTCCTTGTCTGTGTTTCAGAGGAGCTGCGGTGCGCCGGAGTGACGTGCCCCACTCTGCAGGTGCCCTCCTGCCCCAAGGGCTCAGTCCTGACCAAGAGCTACACGCCCCCTGCTGGCTGCTGCCCCTCTGTGCCGCCCCAGTGCACCTGCGACCTCCGTGCCTGCCACAAGCCTCAGTGCCCGAGCGGACAGCGCGCCGTGCCGCTCAGCCAGGCCAGCGGTCAGCCAGGAGACTGCTGCGACATCTTCGAGTGCCAGAAAGGTGATTACACAGAGCTGCACGCCGCTCTACAAACCATTTCGATTGGCCTCCCGCTGGGAGTGGGTAGCAATGGCACAGTCGGTGTGAGATTCATCGCCTTTGAGGAAGCAATTATTTCCCTTAGAGTAAGGCTTTCCTCCCTGCTGACTAAATGTCCACAGATGAAAAGCAAAGCTGCTGATTGGATAATTGCTGTTGGGCTGTT
Organism: Acanthopagrus latus; assembly: GCF_904848185.1. Classification (NCBI taxonomy): domain Eukaryota; kingdom Metazoa; phylum Chordata; class Actinopteri; order Spariformes; family Sparidae; genus Acanthopagrus; species Acanthopagrus latus. Next base: position 15,353,881 of record NC_051054.1, on the reverse strand, counting down.
TTTGTCAGGCTGGGTCAATGCCTCTCAGGGTTAAGACCATGGTTCAAAGGCATTTTTTCAGGGGTGTATCCACAGATTTTTACTGTTGCCTGAAGCAATATTGCAAATATAATGGATTTTAAATACGCCTGTGCACCATTTTCTCACCTGGTAAAAAAGAGGAACTGCAAGGAAAGCGAAGCAAAGGGAGATCACATGCAGAGCATACCTGTCAACACTCCGGATTTTCAAGGGAAGTCGCCCATTTCTAACCCTGTTCTCCCACTTTGCTCCCAATCTGTATAATCTCCTGTTGCATGCACAAAAGACCCTCCTGATGTGCATCACTCATCGCTGCGCCCGCTTAAGCCCTACGCTGCGCTCCGATTCCCGCTGAAGAAATTGATGAAACGGGTCCCAAAAAGAAGAAATATGCTTCCAAATCTTCCCCCTTTTTTAAAGTTAATTTCAGATGTTGGCTTTCAATCACTTTGCTTCACTTTTATGTACTAATTAACTTTACTGTGAGCCCTGAATTTAAGACTTATTACATGTAATTCTGCTTTATTCTGTTAATCTGGGGTGTTAGGTTATATGCAGGTGGTCTCCGTCTTTTCCGCAGCCTTATGTTGGCAGGTATGATATAGACGTGGCCCGGAGGCAGCCAGGAGAGTCAGGAAGGCAGGGAGGGGACCTGTGGTATTGGTCTGTTTACTCTGTGCTCCCAACAAATATTCGCTGTTTTACCAACAGAACAAATTCCCATTCTGGCCCCTCCACATGCATAAATGAGTGCCGTGTCCCGGAATTAATGGACTTAACGAGCCCAGTGACCAGAAAAGTGCTTAGGCTACGAATTTGCTCAACAGAAGTGCAGTGTCAAAGGGTTCCTGTCTGGTCACACGTCCAAAGGGAAAAGGTTCAACAGTTCATTGATGGGAATGCTTTTTATGTGCTCCAGTCTGCCAGTGGGGAGGGTAATCGAGTCCGGCAGGCCGGCGGGGGCTGAATGGCAGCCGTGGGGGCCATGGGATCAGTGTTTTGATAACAAGTGTCTGCTGCTCTTTGGGCCCGGGGCTTGATGCCTTTTGTGCTGCCCCTACCGTCCGTTAGGCCTGCATGACTGCGCGCCGTGTCAGAAAGCTCCACAGACAGGGACACGGACAAGGACACACACTGGGGGCCCCCCTAGTCACCTCCCCGGCCCCTAAAAGCACTGGCTCCACATACTGTATTCATGTCAAGTCTAGGTTGCTCTCAAATACCGTACCTTTTCTCTAATGGAACACACTTTAGCACGGCCCCCTATTGTCTCCGTGTGTCAGGCTTGGACTGATTAACTTGTTTCCATTGCCCACTTGGCTGAGGGCTCGTATTTAGTCAGGGTCAGTGTGTGCGGTGACAATAAATCCCACCTGTGTGTTTTGGCCGCCGTCGCAGATATAGTCTTTCCACTGCTGGCCGGAGAACGGCTGCAACTGGGTGGCAAACTAAACCTGGCAGCTCCGTCCTGACCTGATGTCATCTGATGTCACAGATAATCCCGTTAGATCCTGTTTAGCCGCGCTCTGTTGTTTATCAACACGTTAGCTGTAACATACACCGCATACGTCCTCTGGATGCCGCCTGGGCTCGGGGCTGAGATCGTCACACCGATGGTTCTCAGGGCTCATCTAAGAAAAACACACAACAACCATGTTCTCAGAAAGTTGATGTTAGGGACTTAATCAAAATGTATATCTCTACATTGTCATTTAATATTCGGAACTAATCAAAAGTCTGTAAAAAATGATTTTAATAAATCCTGCCACTATTCCTCCCTGGGGAAAGTCATGCTTCCCTCTGTGGTTTTGCCTAATTCGCCTCTAAACCACAAGAAGCGCCAGTATGACAGTCCATTATGAATGATTTAGACCTGCCTGGGGTCAGTGTTTTATGGCCCATCCATCTCCGCATCCAATCCTCACCTCAATTTAGAGAAGACTGAACATCACAAAGCATGACTGGAATTTAGACTCGGTGCCGCAAGTTGTTTTAGGGATTACCATTAACAAACACTGCGGAAATCACATGCGAGCGTCCCCTCGTGTGACTTCCTATTGCTTCTGCGAGCGTTAGAAAACGTTGCCGCGCCTTTTGATTTCGGCCAGCTAGAGTGCTTATTGCATTTTCTCTGCTTGGCTTTGCACGCACGCAGAGCGGAGGCCGGCAGGAGGACTGAGGAGGAGGGAACACAAAGACGGCGAGGAGGAGAATAAAAGATCAACAAATCCCCGCTCCGCTTTCAGCTAAGTTGGCCCACCTGCTTTGCGTTAGAGCGCGGCGCTGCTCGTCGGGAAGGCGCGGGGGTCATCGGCGCGGACGCTTTGAGTCTGCGCTCAAAGGCGTGCAGATGCCGGCCACCAGCCTCCACTCTCGTTTATGGGGAAAACCGCTGGCCCCACATCTGCTTGCATCTGTGCAATGCATTTACTCGCCTAACTAGTGCAGCTACTCATCTGTGATTGTGGAGACTTTCTTACATAACCACGTTGCCTCACCTCCCTCATGTTGGAGTGTGTTTGATGAAAAGTTAGTGTGTGGTTACTTGAGATCTCCGAACGATGAGTCACCCAAACCGCCGTGGTACATTTGAAGACGTAATCGAGCATTACCCACTGGGACGTCGTGTTGTAATCTTCCTGTTCCCGCGGCTATAAAAACTACCACCATTAATTTTAAACGATTAATTATGTTTGTGTCATTATGTGGACTGAGGATGTTATTATTATGTCTTTTAGCTTTTTAAAAAACTTTACAAACACATATTCGGCGTGTAATGATTCTCCAAACCCATGGTTCAGTTCAGACCTTGATTTTTGTTTGTTTGTTTGTTCCTTTGTTTTTTGGGGGTGTTGAACAAGAATCTCAACAAGACTATAATTCCATTACGTCAAAGCCATCACTCACATCCATTACATATATTTACTATGTAAACAAAAGCAAATGAGTCACTAAAAAACTCTTCTCTTCAGACCAGCGCAGTGAAAAGTGGGATGGGAGTGAAATGCAACACATTTTTAGTTTACAAGCAGCCCCTGAATGCACCGTGAAGAGCACAGTCACTTAACAATAGCAGGCAGTTTTTCACAGTCCAACAAAACGTTTTAGGGAGACCAATTTGAGGAGAAAGGCTCTTATTATTTTTTTTTGCAATAATTGTTGCCCTTTTGAGTGCAGGATTGGCAGCAAACTGTTGTAAGTTAGTGTGAGTCAAGTAAAAAGTGAAAATAAAGTGTTTTGACGCGGCCCGTTTTCTGTGAACGAGACCAGACTCAGGTTTTCCAGCGGTGCTGTAACTAAGCCCATTTATCTCACAGTAAAAGGGAGCAGGTTCTGAGTGCTTGGATGCTTCTAGAAAAGGCAGTCTGGAGTACTGATTCACTCCACCTGCCACCAGCACACTGAGCCCAGATTCTGCCAAAGCCTCAGACCCACTACTGTTTTCTTTTACTCGGCAGTGCAAGAGCCCAACGCCTTTTCAATACTTGATAGATCCCTGTGAAATTCCTCCTCACGGACTTGGCTTCATTGTCTGATGAATGCCATTCCTCCCTACAGGCTTTCACCTCGGCACCATTTGGTTCAGATAAACATTTCCATCAATCGTGGAAAATGAATGGATGTTTACGGATTTGTAATTCGCTGTATACAGCTGTGAAAGTCTCTCACCGATCAGCCTTGACGTTTGTGATTAAAATCTGTGTTTCGTCTGTCACGCGGTCACGAAAACAAAATTCGTGTGTTAATCTCTGCCGAATGTGACGGACACCTGCCCGTGTGCTAAGCGTCACAATCCGCACATGGTGCCCGGTTTGATCCGTCTGATCATTCTTTTCCCTTGTCTCTCCTCCGTAGTCTCTCCCAAGTGTGTCCACAATGGGAAGGAGTTTTCCGAGGGCGAGGTGTACCGCATGGACCCCTGCTGGCTGTGTCAGTGCCGGGGTGGGATCTCCTTCTGCTCCAAGGCAGAGTGCGCTGAGCTGGACTGTGAAAACTTTTACATTCCTGAGGGCGAGTGTTGTCCCGTCTGCATAGGTACACACATTTACCTTTTATTATTATTATTATTATTATTATTATTATTATTTAACCTTTATTCTGTTAAGATATAACAACATAATTCTTAATTTGGCCAAACGATAGACTGTTAAAACAGGTGGAGTTTGATTCACGGTAGTGTCTTGGATTTTTTTAAAGGGATAGTTCACCCCAGAAACAAAAGTACATATTTCTCCAGTTTCCTGTATTGCTATTGATCCATCAAGATTCTTTAAGTATGAGTTGCTGAATTATGGAGATATAGATGCCTTCTCTCTGAAATATGATGGCACACAGTGTATCTTTCCAGAAATTGTGACCCGGTTACTCAAGATTATCCACAGATCTTGTTGTAAAAAGTTTAATGTCAGAGCTGTTTTCTTTCTGCCAAAAAACACCCGGCAACCATATCACTACGCAGGAGGAAGCGTGCATTTACTCACGGACAAGAGGCTCAGGTTCATGACGGCATGGGGCGCAAACATTAATGCTGTTCTACTCGGCTCAGATATAATGTTAGCTAGTTGGTTGGCTGAAAACTTGGGAACTCCCACTAAAGCAATCTAGATAGATAAATAGCACAGCTGGTAGCACCCACATGAGCTCAAAGCCATGTTGGGAGCTCTGATATGGCCCATATGGCGACCACATCACAGCCTGCTAAAGACAGGAGATGCAGACGGTTGCCAGTTCTGGCCTCGGCCCGCTCGGCTACAGTTGATCGGGCGTGTGAACGGTGAGTGAAGAAGACAAAGAGCGAGGCTGCGTCGGAGATCATGTCAGGTCACCGTTGGAAGAACACCTGGAATACGCAGGCATTCAGATGGTATGGAATGCTTTCATCTTCTTCCTATGGAAAGCTGCTCTCCGCTTACTGTACGGTTCACTGCGGAGAACATTGGCTGAAATACCCTCAATCTGGATCAACCATCGTATCTAAGGTTACCTGGTTGTGGTTACACTTGAAGCTGCATTAATCGTTATTTCTGTTTTAAAGGTATACTTTGCAGAATTTTCTGGGAAAAAAATGCAAAACAACAAAAAAAAAACAATGTAAAGGCTCTTACAAAAGTTATCCATCTCAGTCATCACTTATGATCCACTAGAAGTGCTAGAAGTGTGTGGTGCTGTCTTTTCCTTAAAGAGCTGCACACAGACACACAGAGGCATGATGTGACTTTTAAAGTAATGCTTGTGAAGGTTGTTGATTGTTGAGTCTCATTTCCAGATTTTCAAATACCAAGAGATGCAGCAATCAGCTGTCTCTCTGCATAAAGTTACACAGTGTTTCTTTAAAGTGTTTTTATTATAAGGGTTGTGGTGCTGAATACAGGAGGTGTCACAGTTAGACAGAGAGAGAGACCAGAGGAGAGAAAAATAGATGCTGTTCAGGTTAATCACAGCCTGATTAGACGGAACCTCTACGGCCAAAACTCTGCCGGGGTCTGACAGGGCAAACAGGACCCCCGGGTACATAACAGCGCAACCCCTCGCCCTCCGACACGCATTCAGCAAGCCCCATCAAAAACATGCAAACGCGCAGAAATATGAATACACCTTTGTGTCAGGCAGGGATAATGCTGAGACCACCTTCTAACCTGCCTCTGTTAGCAATAAACAGTGGAACAAAAACAATGAACACTGTTTATAGTAAATGGAAAAAAGGCCCGGGCACTGTGCATCACCTCAAGCTGAGCAGAGCTGCTTAATGGTTCCTTCTTAAGACTAATGGCTTACACATCAAAACATTTCTTGAAAGTGCTTTGGAGTGAAATTTATTGTATCATACTGTGATACAGGGTTAGGGTTCACAGCTGAAACTCGCATGGATGACTTCAAGCTCTGGGACCGGCCCTTGTGAATGTCATCACCCTCGCCGTGGTCCCGATGATCAAATCTCGCTCGGGACGACACAGTGATACCCCGAAACTCATCTGTCTCGTCTCAACTTAAATCCCTCCGTACGTCGCAGCCAGAGGCCTCTCCTCACTCGTAAATGTAAATGAGTCATTTAAATTCAACTCCACAGGTCTTGGTGATGAGCCAGTTTGCATATCTTGTTAGCTCACTCATGGGGCATCCTGCATCCTCTCAGCCTGTCTCCTGTTAATTCAATTACAGTAGAGGATGGACTGAAGCTATGGCTTTAAATTCCACTCATGGCAGCCAAACCAAACTGTACATGTGATTGTGCTAAGAATCAGATCCAAGATTCTCCTCTTTCCTCTGATTTTCTTCTTTAACCCTCAGTGTGTATCTCCCCCCCCCAGATGTGGAGTTACTGTCGATGGACAGCACCAAGGCGAGCTGCTGGGTGAACAACAAGCTGCGAGCCCACGAGGAGCAGTGGAAAGAGGACGACTGCACCTTCTGCCAGTGCGTGGACGGAGAGCCGCACTGCACGGCCATGGCCTGCAAACAGAGCTGCCAGAACCCGGTCAAGATCCCCGGAGAGTGCTGTCCCTTCTGCGAAGGTACGGCGCAGGCCTTCAAAAACCCGCCTGTCTCTTATTATTTATCGTATCTTAACATATAACCCGGATCTATGTGAGGCACACATTAGCCCACATACCACATGGAGGAGGCTCCTGTGTCCCCGCAGCTTTGCCACAGAGGCCATGTCAGCATGGGCTCATTAAAGGGGAGGCCACGGAGCATTCTTCGAGCTGCAGGGTTCTTTGTGTTCCTTTATTACTGTTGCCCGCCAAAATGAGACCCACCTGTGTGTGCGAGGCTGCGCCGGGCTTTTAAGGCAGGAGGCTGCGTAATTGAAGTGGATCCTTTTTTTTTTTTTTTTTTTTGTGAGCGTAATTAGTTACAGCTCGTTGGGCTGCTCCTCCCAACGAACGTGGCAAGAGGGCGTCTGACGGGAATGGCCGCGGTGCATGTGCGCTGCTGTTGTTGACTCCACAATGGAGCTGGCCCAGATTCAAGCGAGTCTGGGCAGTGCTAGACACTGTCTCCAGTCCAGGGGGACACTCTGTTATCTCCACGTGTAGACTAACCAAAACTAAAACATGCTCTTCAGATGCATTTGACTTATTAATAGGAGACGGTTCCACACAATAAGAAAGAAAGGTATAATCCCCCCTTACAGTGCGACCCACCCTGGTGTAATTGCTCTGCATTTATCCGTAATTACTGTTTACTCCAGAATAGGAGCACCGTAAATAGGTAGCTATTACAGTTGGCACAAATAGCACAGATGAGGTGTTACACCTGAGGGGATCCTGGCACACGTATCAAAAACACAAAGAAAATCATAAAATAAATCTGTTCTTCGTTGTGTCTTGTGCAAACTTTTTATCCTCCATCATCTCTTTTTCTTCTCCAGAGCCTTCCTACGAGACAGTCAGCCCCATGCTCTGTCCTCCCCTGGAAAACTGCTCCCTCTCAGGAAACGACTGCCCCTATGGCTTCCAACAGGACAGGAACGGATGTCTGCTCTGCCACTGTCTCAACAGTAAGTTTACTTTCCTCCAGAGGGTTCGAGTTTGACTGGCGGGAGCTTGAACGTGACACACTTCTCGACATGCCGCCTCTTGTAGCTTTGCCTTAAAATGTGTGGACAAACAACGTAGTATCTACGAGTTCGCTCGTGCTGACGTCAAACAGTCGCTCGGTTTGGATATCAGCAAAGACATGTTCGCATTCAGGACAGCTCATTTGTGTCCATGGCTGCAGTCTTTACAAGAATGTTCCTGCCTTTATGCCTCGTAGCAACTCATGCTCATGCCTTTGATGGATTGTTGTGCCCATGATCAGATGACCTCTCCCTCAACTCTTTCAGATGACTCCTGCCCCGACCTGGGAAAATACTGTTCCCTGAAATGCCCGATGGGATACGAGAGGGACGATTTCGGCTGCGAGGTGTGCGAGTGCAGCATCCCCATGCCCAAGTGCCGACCTCTGACCTGCACTAAGACCTGCCCCTATGGCTATGTGTAAGTACACCCAGTGAACCTGTGGGTTTCTCTCTTCTCCACCCCCCCAAGTCCACATTTGCTAATTTTTCATCTGTGTTTTCAGCCTGCTTCACAAGCATCTGTGGCTGTTGGTGACATCACATGCAGATATATCATTAAATATGCTCGCTGCATGTACATGCTCATAAAGAATAATCTTAGTGGGTAGTTGTCTTTATTTTACTACTGAGAAAATGGTTTTGGGGAAGAAATTCTAATCAGAAAAGACTGATTTTAATTGATTTGATCTGTTTCAATAGGTAGTTAAAAACGTAATAACCACAGGCCAGTGCCTGTTTGGTCCTGATCAGCAGGAGGTAGAAGAGGCTATGGTAACAGTACCGTAGTTTGGCATCACAGATCAAAAGGCCTACCTTGGTGGCCGGTCCAAGCCAGGTCTCTAAATCTGTGTGTCAGAGTGTGTGTGTGCTTGTGTGTGTGTGTGTGTGTGTGTGTGTGTGTGTGTGTGTGTGTGTGTGTGTGTGTGTGTGTGTGTGTATGTGTGAGAGAGAGTGTGTTTGTGTGTGAGTAATTCACTGTGAGGTCCTGCAACTCCTTTCCTCATAATCCCATTTAACCCAATCAAACATCTGGAAGTGCTCTCCAGCAGGACGCTCGGTCCCCAGGCGACGCTCTCATTTCATAAATCATCGCTCCGTCTCAAAACGACGATCAAAAACACATCAGGACAAAAGCTGCCTTTATGAAACGTATATAGTTGGGATTCTTCTGGTATCTCAACCATGCTATGTGGAGCCACGGCTCAAGATGGGCCTGATATGTCTGTGCAGGAGAGGAGATGAGGAGAGGAGAGGAGAGGAGAGGATGAGGAGAGGAGAGGAGAGGAAAGGATGAGGAGAAGAGAGAGGATGAGGGGGAGCCCATGGGGAAAAGAAGAACAGGAAGTCCCGGCTTTATCCTTCATAAGCAGCTGTTTAGGTCTACCCTCAGAAGTCAGAAATCCTCTGAGAGCCTTCCAGCCTCACAATGCAGATCTGTCTACTCACACAGGATCTCAGCATGCAGCCACCACAAAGCAACAGAAGGCACAAAGGATCTCTGTGTTTATACTGTTGATGACATCCTCTGTGTACTGTAATGCACATATCCAAAACTGCAGGCGCGGGATGAATGTAAACCCTGTAAAGCAATGCGTGCCCATGTGTTGAACACTCCTCTCCTGTGTCCAGATGAAGGGCTTTTCTCAGGGTCGCTCTTACGACTGAAGTTGTGTCTTAAAAATCCTCCATAGCTCAAAATCATCACTGTGACCTCACAGGCCATGAATGGCATTCTTCTGGCCATCACACTTGCGGCACACTGGAAATTGTGCCGAGCCAGCAGTCCCAGGGCCGGGGGGCCCCCAGTGCCTCCCCGAGCCCCTCTATCCCCCTGGAGCCCAAAGCGCTGCTTGGCATTCCACACACCATCTTTAAACAAAGCCTTGCTCTAAGGTCGCAGCACTCTCTGTCTCTGTATTTGTACAGTGAGGCTCTGGCCAAACCCTCACAATGTTGTTTCAATAGCTGTTATTGCTGTTTCAGCATAGATAGGGCGCTCTGTTTTCTGAAGGCTGACATGCTCTGTCCTCTTTATGGGACACAGCACCCATCCATGGGTTCGAGGGGCTTATTTTATTTATGCTGGCCTGGCAGATGAAGATTAATCGAGCAATTACCCAGACCTAATGAGGCCACTGCTTCATAAAATGGGTATCATCACTTACCCTGAGAGAGAAAGAGAGAGAGAGAGAGAGAGAGAGAGAGAGAGAGAGAGAGAGAGAGAGAGAGAGAGAGAGAGACAGAGAGAGAGAGAGAGAGAGAGAGAGGGGTGGAGAGGAGGCTTGCTGGGTTAAAGAGGCCCGAATGTTAGACAGAGAGGGATAGAGAGTGAGGCTAGAAGTGTGGATGCAGGTCACTGTTTCATCTGTGTTTTGACAATCTATCAACCTGCAGCTCATCCATGTTTTATCAGGCGGATAATTGGATCCGACCGGCCTATTTCCAGCCTCTGCAGCCTCTGCACTTAATACTGCTCCGCTTTCTTTTTAGGTGAAGGTATCCCTTTAATTAGGCTTTGTTCCGACAACTGGACTCATCCACCGACAACAAGGAACAAAATGTGATTTAATTCATTCATTTAGTCTATAACGGGGTCAGGGACCTGAAAGCAGATAGGAATGGTGTCAGGATGCCTTCATTTTGGATGACACAAGGATGACAGCAACTCCCATGATCCCATGCACCATACATCTTCTGTCTAGTTTTGATTGAGAGAAACCCTCTTTATGAATTGTCACTTATGCCTGACCCTCAGAAGGCAATATCTCTCTGTGCTCCTCAATCAACATGCCCACATTAGTTCTCTTCTGGCCGCTGCTCTTTGGCTCTCTTATATGTCTGCCAAAGGCTTTTGGAGCAATAAGGATGGCATCAAGGGCGAATTGAAAGCATCTGAATTGGCTTTAGATTGCTCCATCCACAGTCTGCGGGCTGGTATGATGTGCAAACCACAGGGAGCTCACGTGTTGGCCTTTTTATTTGGCTTTTCTTTAAAGGCAGCTAATGTAGAGAGAGAGAGAGAGAGAGAGAGAGGGGGGAAGCAGGTCCAGATGTTGATTATACCAGATGTGAGCATCTGGTTCTCAATCACAAACACCACGATGCTCTCCTCTTTTATCTTGGAGATATCCTCGATGTGGCGCGGTTTTCATTTGGACAGCACAGGAGTGGCATTGTTTAAGCTATTTGATTTTTTTTTTGTGATTGTTGTCCCCTCAGGAGGAACAAGCACGGCTGTGAGATGTGTCGCTGCGTCAAGTGTCCCCCCTTCACCTGCGACAAGCACTGCAGCGACGGCTATCGGCAGAACAGGAAGGGCTGCTCCGTCTGCATGTGTAAAGGTAACCGAGCTCTGGCCTTGCTGCAAAGCACAAGACGGTACCTCAATAGCAATTATGTGACAATAGATCAGGGGTGTCAAAGTGGTAATTTTAACACGATGATTGCCATGTACTTAAGGGCATTTACTCTATCGATCTACACAGGGTCTTAACTGCAAGCGGGACAAAAAAAAACCCCCACAAACATCTGGTTTTTGTCTTCAGTGTAAAAGGGTACAATTGGCATTCATTCCCAGACCAAATGACTGCTCTGATCAGTGGTGGTGGAGTTGGACATCTGGAAGAACACCCTAGTTTACACCCATTTTCCGACGCGGTGCTACGACACATGGATGTTGGCACACAGAGCTGCAGACAGGGGAGAACGCTGGATGAGTAGTCCCAGGCCGTTGGTCGTGGAAGGCCAGAAAGGGCCTTAACTTAATCTGTTGGCGGGGCCCTTTGGAGATCACCTCGTCCTGGGCCCGGGCAAGACCATTGGCAGGCTTGCTGACACGTGAATAACTTTACATCCGTCCCCGTTCAAGCAGCGCTCGGGCATCTTTTGGTGTGCCAAACAGCCAAATCAAGTGCAATGTAACGAGGAGGAGAAAGAACAGAGATGTCTCACACCTTCTCTACTTCCATCATCAGCTCCAGAAAGACCCTGTGTAATTCAGAATGTTATTAAGTTATCTGTTGCTTTCTACCTTCCTGTTGTCAGGAGCGTATGTGAGGTCAAATGTGACACAAGACACAGAGTCTTAGGTGTGAGCTGTATAAAGGGTAGAGGTTGGAAGGAGATAGGAGAGCTCAGTTAGCAGAGTTGAATTTCTGCCACTAAGCTCCAGCTTATGTTTCCTGTGACCTTCTGGTGCTCCACTGTGGAGACTTTTATGAAGGCTTGTTTTGGTCCTTGTCGGTGTGTTGCTTTATCCAGCGGCTGTGTGCGGAGCTCTAATTAGATTCCCTCAACCCCCCTGAGTTTGAAGCAAGTGTACAGACTCCATATTTATGCGCCACCACATTTTATGCGATGTGTTTATTTTTTTTTGCCAGTTTAGCTGCATTATAAATATGTCTGCCTCAAATATACCTCTGGTTTTCCTGCATGGCGAGATGATCAGTAGGACCAGCTGGCTCCTCGTCTCCGCAAACAGAGCTGCGACCTTCTGCAAATACACTGCTGTTTACCTGATTCTGAACCCTTGTATCGGCCTCTCTGTGGACTGCTGAAATATTCAGGGATGGGAAACTTATCTTTTTTTGGAAGTGCATTTTTCACTGTGCGTTGTTTCCAAGCCAAGGTTTCACATGAAAGAGAGAGGAGGCATCTAAACATAAGCCTGAACTCTGCAACGTAGCACTGCGTTCGGCTTTGTTCCAGATCCCAGCGGATCCCTGCAAGCTTTAACGGCCGTACTGTGTTTAACACGTGCAGGGTTACTGGCAGCGTGGGCCCTTCATAAGTTGTGATTGGTCTGCATTTTAGGTGTTATGTGATGATATGACGATATTTGGGGATTGTGGGGAATTCATTAAGCTTTATTCAAGGTTTGATTGTGAACTGACATTTGGTACGCATATGCAATAAAGTAATTCCAGCAAACAAAACCACAACCACTTAGCTCTCACTTAGTCCTACAGTGAAATTGGCCCCTTTTTAACAGTAAATCATAAATGCACTTAATGAAATTTCCACGGTGAATTTACAAGGTTCTTAACTTGAATGTTTGCACAGTTCCTCCATGGGTCTTTCCTCTAATCCCCCTCTAAGGTCTGTGCCTCTCTCGTTTGTGTCTCATTAGAAAGTGGCCATGCCCCGAGCACCACTGTCCCAGCACCGATGCCCAGCTACTGCCTCACCTCCAACGGGCACCGATACGAGGAAGGCGACGGATGGCATGACGGCTGTCGTGACTGCTACTGCCACGCCGGACGGGAGATGTGTGTGCTCATTTCGTGCCCCGTGCCCAGCTGTTCTCATCCAGTTGTGAGGCCTGACCAGTGCTGCCCCACGTGTGAGGGTACGTCAGTTACTTCGTTTTGTATCCAGTTAATACCATTTTCAAATCCTATCCAGATTTGGCCATGCTTCCTTTTGGCAATAGTGACATTGTGCTTGCCAAGTTAGTTTGTTGAGATGTGGCGATGTGGTGACATTGCTCGAAACAAACTCCGAGGTTAGCTTAAATGTGCAATATGTAAGAATCTGGGTTAACAACAAACAGACAAATACAATCATTAAGTGAAGAAATAACGTCTATGGGTTGTGTTGCAGAGATATCTACTGAAGTTAGCATGTTAACCAGCTAGCCTCAGCCTGTCATGTCCTGTAATACCCCTGCATGTTCCAAGCCCTGACCACTAACTGCATGGCTAACTGAGCTAACTACAGTTAGATGCATTTAGTAGTTATTCTGGGGATATGCTGCCCCCTTTCCTGTTTGGAGTGTCCTTGCCTCGACAGGTGGCCACTTCTTGCATATTGCATCTTTAAGTTTTTGCTGAAACTGTGTGTTGAAAACATCTGTCACAGTTTGCAGACTTCCTGGTGCAAGACTTGACCTCCCACACGTGCTATTATTTAGCTGGCAGTTTTGCATTTTCCACTTGCAACTGAGGGCTCATTACCAACATTATGGGTGCGCTCATGTTCAACGACTTTATTGCAGAAATATGTTTGCAGATTTCAGCAGTTACTTGAATTAACAGATGACGTATTAAGGACAAAAATGTAGACAATTAATTCAAATTTGCAGTCAAAATATTAGGTTTTTCTCAAGCAATAAGGATTTTCTTGGCAAAACCTGAGGGTTTGACTAATACAATCAGGACATTCCCACAAGGTTCTCATGCAATATAGGGAAGTAATGAACACTCCGGTATCGCTCATAATCGATTATTCATCCACATCATGGTGTGATCAACAAAAATGAAGGCCCAAACGACTAAAAAATGTAATGATCCTTTTGAATCTTCCCCTCATTAGATAAAGACAAACTCAGACGTGTTTGGCCTTCTAAATGAAGATCTGAGGCCTTTGTTGACTTAGTTAGCATGTGCACACTGCACTGCTTCACAGTTTTTAACACACACCCCAAAAATGCTTTAGGACTTACTTTGACATTCAATAACAGTTAATACACATGCTTCCTTGCACATATGCACACACATACATCTAGCAACACACACTATACAGCCTCCTAACAGCTCATTCAAGCGAGAGCTTCAGATCATTAGCTAGCTTCTAGGCCTTAGACTTGTCGGCCACTTAAACTCTCAAACACACAGTCTCTGTCTGTCCGTCTCTCTAAAAATGGAAGGCACACTGATCCACACCCACACGTTTTTTTATTCACAACCCTCCGACTCATGCGGGATATTTATGGAGGAGTGACTCAGTTGGCTGTTCAAATATTTAGGAGTGAAAGAATGTCTACAACTTTCAGAAGCTACGCACACTTTGCAGTCAGGGGACAAGGGGCTAACTCTTTGCAGATGTCTGCTACTCTGCTGGACACAGAGATGTTTTCAACTAAACGAGTGTCAAAACACGAGTTGGACACCGCCCTGCACTGCCCGAGGCTTCATTTTAATGGAGGATGGTCTCCCGTGCATCCTCGTTCGTGTAACTTATGACCCTGTTTACTCTTTCACTCCGTCGCGTTGCAGTGGGTGTTACGAGCTGAATGAATGTTCGTTTGGCACAGGCCAGAATGTGAAGTTGACTGCAAACCGCTAACATGACTGTTTCATTTCTTCTCCTCTCCTGCACTGTAGACGAGTCAGGCAGCGGTCAGCCAGAGGGGATGGACATGGTGGTGTGCAGAGCGCCCGGGGGGGAGTTTTACGTGGAGGGGGAGACCTGGAACCTGGACGAGTGCACACGCTGCACCTGCAGGAAGGGACGTGTCCTGTGCGACACTGAAGTGTGTCCCCCGGCCCTCTGCCAGATGCCAATCAGGAACAAGGACACCTGTTGCCACGTGTGCCCAGGTAATAAGAAAAAGGGCAGGAAAAAGACCCAGGGGGGTGGGGGCTGGGGGCGTCAGAAGAAAAGAATAAAGCTGTTTTGGATGTGCTATCAGCATGTGGTTCTGGAAGGTCTTGCATGTTGCACTCCGCCGGGCAGTTTTATGTCAGGCCCACAGACTCATAAAGAAACCAGCCAAGACCGGTTGGGTTTACATAGCAGCACATGTGCACCGCTTTCACCCAGCAGTCCTCGCCGAAGGTTCATCGTAACCTCTCTCATAGCTGGAGGCACAAGAATGTAACTATGTGATTTGCACTCAATCTGCGCTATTCCCCCCGGTTATGGGAATAAACTCCGACAACGAATGTCTACGCAAACGCAAAACCACACGCATATTTTATTTACAAGCGCACCCAAACACTCGAGCCTCTCTCATACACTTAGAATCAACATGTCCCGAGCGCTCCCCCAGCATGAGGCCCACAAATCAGCAATGCATGACTGCGCCTGGGAGCTGCTGCTCCTTGAGAATGCCGGCCCGCCTTATCGCTGCATCTCCCTTCACAAAAGCAGATTGTCAGAGGCCGGCCTTTGATATATGTATGGGTCTGGTCACCAGGAATGTGGGAATAATACACATCTCACTGACAGGCCCTATGATGTATGTGCACTGTAGAGCAGTGCGGTGTGTACATGCTAACTAACTCATGAGAGGGCCTCAGATCTCAGGCCTGCAGGGGTCTGATGAGACGGAGAGATAGGGCCACAGAGCTGACATCTGACATATGGAGCCACTTGTGTTTGTGTTTAACATACAGTAAAGCATCTTTCCCTTGGCGTCACCGTAAAGGCCCCATAACTTCTGTGGATTGAGATGTTATACAGCAGGGATAAATGGAGTCGTGTGGAGGCTGTAGCACTCAGACAGAATTAGGATTTTCTTTGAGAAATTCTCTTCAAGCTAAACTTCAACCTGACATTACAAAGGCTTATCAAAGGTGCAATATGTAGGAATGCTATCCAGCTAGCCCCAGCGATCCAAGGCCCTTGCCAGTCTGGCCATACTCATGTCAGAGTACAGGACTGCTGGCTACGTGGCTAACTAAGCAAACTAGCTAACGGCAGCCACAGTTAGCAGCAGCCAGCTGTTGCTCCTCTGATATGCTGCCCCCTGTATGTCTGGAGTCTAAATTCAACAGCTGGACCGTTCCTACATACTACACCTTTAAGTGAGGAAAGGAGTTGGAACCTAACCCAGCAGGCAGCTCCGTGTCTGACCTTATCCTTTAACTATTTTCGTTAATAACTTTATTTGAACCCGTGTGCAACCGCAGACGAGACCCAGAGCCCGCTGCTGCCAGTCAACAACAGCCAGCAGGAGTACTGCATAACCAACGACGGAGATGTGCTGCTGGCGGGAGACTCCTGGAAAGCCAACGCCTGTACCAGCTGCACCTGCAACAACGGCACCATTCAGTGTTTCTCCCAGCGCTGTCCGGCTGCCAACTGCCGGGTGCCCGTCTTACGCAAGGGCCAGTGCTGCCCACACTGTCTCGGTGAGTCTCAGTCAAGGGACGGCTGCCTTCAAGACTCAACTTTGAGTATTTTTATGGCTAAAACTCAACCCTGAGTTTATACATTCTGAATGCGGTTCATGTTACACACTAAATAGTTGTTTATGTACCACTTCCACAAAGTAAGAACAAGATGTCAAAGTTGTGGTACCACTGGAACGAAGCCCAGCCCGATGTTGTTGTTGGGAAAGTCATAATTTATAGCGCCACACGTCAAAAAGAGGGCGTCACCGAGGGGTTTCCTACACTGACTGCGCGGGTATGTGTTTGTTCGTTAGACACAGCCACTCTGGCGCTTCTTAGGCAAACAGAGCAAGCGTTGGCAACACCATTCCATGTGACATGCACACACGGGCACCGCTCGGAGCGAAAAACATTCCTCGAGCATCCGCACATTCACACGTGTTTCCTGTCCCCGACTGAATCGGCCCGCGTCGCCCCCTCTCCGTGGCGGCACAGGAAGGCAAAGCTCCATGTCAGCTTTTCCTATAGAGGAAAACCTCCGCAGAGGCACCCATTGTTCACCCTGACATGGAGCCGTTTCACCAGGCCTTTTGTTTTTGTTATTTGCCCGGTGGAAAACAGAGCTTTTCACGCAATGCGTTTTGAAAAAAAAGCAGTACAGAGGAAGTGCTTATAAACACACCTTATCAATTTCGACACCAGGGAGTTGGTACATTCCCTCGCAGTTATGTCTGGAATGCTTTGTATTGCACTGGTGATATCAGTAAATGGATCTTATTCTTGTCTGAACAGAAGTAACAACGTCGGTGCCGGTGATGGTGTCTACCAGCGCCCCCAAGACAACGGCCTCTGTGACGGTGGAGAGTGCAGCGTGGATCACTACTGTCACTGTACCGCCCATCATCGCTGAAACAGGTACCTGCTCGTTAAATCATCCACATATCCCCACTTACATATAACGCCCCTTTTTTAAGTTGTTCTCCAGTATAACGGATAGGCTAGGAGCTTGTCAGGCGCATTTAGCTGCCACCGCCCAGTGGCTTGTCTTGGTTGCCTGGAACTGACCAGCTGGATCTCATGACAGAGATTTGGTCTTACTCAAGGAGCTGGTTAACCAAGACGTTTTGGCTAACCGCATGCAGTGATGCCAGCGCTTTATTTAGCTTCCCCTTTCCTCCTTTTTCAAACATCCTCAAGCCCATCATGGATTCATCCCAGTTATTGGCATCACTCTGTAGCCTTCTTCCCCTTGCCAGTGTTTGGAGTTTGTAAATGTTTATCCTGATGGAGGGTGTTTGGTGATGCCTTGACAAATGAGCGAAAGGGAAATTAACTCATGCTGCACTAAAACGATAATGATTAATGGACGCGGGGTAAACATGAGCTCTCTCTCTCTCGAGTCAGCCAGTGTTTATTTTTCCATGTTTAATACCGAGCTGTGAAGCGAAGAAATAAACTGTTTTCAGATTAAGGGGCGGGGCACTAATATCGATGTTGTCTGTGTCCCACAGATGAGCCAGGTCTGGGTGAAAATTACCCCAGCCAAACAGAGATGGCCCTCATCTACCAATCGGCAGCCTGGATCCTGGCAGGTCTCCTGCTGGCCATCATCATCTTCCTCATCGTGGCGTTACTTATCAACAAGAAAAAGAAGTGGGTGCAGATGTCCTGCTACAGCGCACCAAAGAAGGTGAGAAGAGATCCGTAAATCACGTTAATCGGCTCATTATTTTCAAGCGCTGGCTTAAAATGCTCCTTGATCTTTTCGCTTCTGCTACCTGCAGCACTAAAGCCGTCATGACGTTAAGATTAATGCCGTTTCCCCTTTGCCCTGCACTTTTAACTGGAACAAGGTCATGGCCATCATGGGGATCTACAACTCGACCATGAAATGAGATTGTAGCCCCAGAAGATCCCAAATTTGTCAAGAGAGTATTGTCAGAGCAAACAAGTGCAAGATGAAAAAAATTAGAGAGGAGTCATCTGACCTGAGTTATGGCTCCAAGGGCAAGAAGGGCATTGGTGGAAGAAGTGTTCAGATCCTTAAGTAAAAGTACAAATACAGTTATCTAAAAACACACAACAGTAGAAGTTACAGTACAGTTTGTATTTCAAAAGCTTGTCATATTATTTCTTATTTCTTGTTTAAAATCTTCCCTTTCCACGACCATTTGGACTGAAAGTTGAAGTTTTGTAAGTATGCAAAACGTTTTTTCTAGAGCTTCACAGCAAAACCATGCTGCAGCATTCTCTGAAAACAGCTGAAATCACCCTTTTTTCTGTTGTTCAGGAGAATGCTGCAACATGGTTTTGCTGTGAAGCTCTAGAAAAAATGTTTTGCATACTTACAAAACTTCAACTTTCAGTCCAAATGGTCGTGGAAAGGGAAGATTTTAAACAAGAAATAAGAAATAATATGACAAGCTTTTGAAATACAAACTGTACTGTAACTTCTACTGTTGTGTGTTTTTAGATAACTGTATTTGTACTTTTACTTAAGGATCTGAACACTTCTTCCACCAATGCCCTTCTTGCCCTTGGAGCCATAACTCAGGTCAGATGTGAAGCTCCAGAAAAAATCATTTTGGGATGAACTTATCTTTTAAAATTAACTGGTGTCTGAAGCTGGAAAATGCTGTGGAGAAAAAATAGTAAAGTTAAGAACAAGTGGCACAAAATTTACTCCTTAGGTACAGTGTTTAAGTCAATCTACTTTCCGCCACTTAACAAGGGGCTGTGTTCTTTTTTTCCTGTCCTGCTCAGACTGTGATCCTGAAGAAGCATGTGAACAAGAACTCGGTGGTCTACATGGAGCCCTCCAAGGAGAACAAGTTCCAGAACGTGAAGAACGACTGCGGCATCATCCACTTCTCTCCGGAGATGAGCTCCCCCTGCCCGGACAAGATGACCATCCCCAGGGCCAAGCTGAGCATGGGCAACGACTGGACGCCGCGCTAAAAACAACAACACCGCTCCAGCTCCTACCCCCCCCTCCCCAACCCCCCAGCAGAGCAGCGCTGTCCAGCACCTCCCACTCTCTCTCACCTCTGTATCCAAGGCGATTGGGTGACGCACCTTGGGTGCTGCCCGTGTTCCCATCCTTCCTTTTCTGAGGATGCTCGACGAGAGACAACACAAGCGACCTCTGTTTTTCTTCTACTATGTGTCCATATTCTTCTTTGGGTGCAGTGAGACGCTGGGAGGTGGACGGATGCACGGACATAAACATAAAAAGGACTCTGCTTTCAAGCGGAGAAGGAGGCAGCCGGAGAGGCTCCTCTGTCAGAATCAGACTTTGACTGTGAACATTGTAATATTATTGCTCGTTATTGCCTCCTTTGAAACTGGAACGCTGAGGCAATAAGAGGGGCATTAAAAAGCTTTAGGACAGGGGTTTGGGCTGTAGTTTAAAGGGGCTGTAGAAGATGAAGCCCCCCTGAGATCAGCAGTGCTTCGTGGATGTAATCATTTTCAGCAGCAGGGAGGCCAAAGGAACTGATAATCCAGTTGGATCACGTTGGGGTTCAGCAGCCAAATCATAACAAAGTCAACAGGCTTTATGTAGACCCCCAGATCCAAACCCCTGCCTTAGAATGTGTGGTTTCCATCTTAGTTTTTTGTATATTTCTACAGTGTTTGTACTCGTTGTAGTGTTGTTCTTGGCCACCTCTCGTTTTTATTATGGGTGTCTCTGTGGGGCCAGCTTGAAAACATTTTGAAAATGCCAGTCCAAACATTCCCCCCCAAGCCCCAATCGAGTTCAGGAAGGACACACTTCCCAGATAACCGCCTCGTTTTCTACCTTCAACTGACCTGAGTCGTCCCATTCAGAAAACTCTGGACGACAAACAGCAATGAAACGTGAATTTCACCTCCAGTTCCTCTCTCGCCTTTTTTTTTTTTTTTTTTTTGCTTCATCATCATCTCAAAAAATCGCAAGAGCTGAGGTGGTGTGACGTTCATCTGGGAAGAATCGTTTTAGCTGTGCCAGACACTTCATCTGGCCTTTGATACCTCGCCTCACTGCTTCATTTACAGCTGTGTGTTTGTGTTTTGTGTGCGTGTGTGTGGATCTTCCGTTCACAATGAATGTTAGCGATAGTGATGAGTCGTTTTTAAAGCCTTAATTCTATAGCCTTAATGCATTTTCTCTGTTTCTCCATTTAATAACCGAGTTAGCCCATATCAAGTAAGCCTAAAAAACAAAACAAAAAAAAAACTAATATATTCAGATTTAGTTGTACAGCGTCACTGATGGTTCTAATCAACTCTGAAAGTGAAATTATGTGATGTGGAGATGTTAAAAGTGTATGGGGAGCTTGTTTGGTACACATTACAAATTAAGAGCATGTTAAAGAGACGTAGCACTTTTCTTTGGAGCCAGTGTTTTTCTTTTTGAGAGAGAGAGAGACAGAGAGTCCTGCAGGGATTCCTGGAGGGATAAAGGCCCCTAATCAGGGATTTGATAGGCATATTAGCCCCGCAGAGATGTTAAACCACTCAAGTGAACACGCTGTTGCAGCTAGAGGCTCTGTACCAATCTGATCAGCACGAGGGGAAGGAGAGAATCTGAGAAGCATTACGAAACAAGGAAAAAGGTCTTGGATCGGAGGTTTCGACCCACTGCCAATTTCTCAATACAAAGACCAATCTGATGCCAAAATTGGTTGGAGACCAGTTTTATATTGAAGTGTTTTAGTAACTCGGTAGATTTGTGTCTGTTTGAATCATGACTATGTGCTTTAAAAAAAAAAAAAATGAAGAGGTGACTGTAAAAGCTTACGCAGTTCTTTGTTCTTCTATGTGTAAAAAAAAAAGTAGTTTAAATTAGTAGGACAGAAGAGTACCTTATTTATTTTTTCACATAGCTTTATTTATTAATACTATAGGTTGAGATTTTTTTTTTTTTGGAAAAATGAACTTTTTGGTAGCCAAAGCTGCTGTACATTGTAGACTATTTACCATTTCTATCTGCTATATTCTATACAACCTTATTTATTTCACTGTTGCAAACCCTGTAAATATGTTTCCTAGATGATGAACTGTAACATTTACACTTATTTTGAAAAATAAATGTGTGAACCAAAGTAGCCCCTGCATCGATGATACTTAAACTCGGTCGGAGGAGCCATTCCCAAAAGTGCCGTGATGTCAGCCAAGATGGTATCTGTTAGTGGTTTGTACTCGCAGGCTTGTTCACATCTGGTCCTGGAGTTCTGCTCCAAATGGGAATTTGTCCTCTCTTAGTTGCTTTAAATGCTTAGCCAGGTTGTTCCCTTATCTCAGTAGCACTTGCATATGTGTTTAGTGATATTACTGTATGTTATTCCTGATGGGGGGGGGGTCCTCTGAGATTTAAGCACCAGTGAGGAGGACACCTCATGTATCCGGTGTGCTAATAAAACACTGGAAAACACAAAGACAAGCAGGCCAGACCTGGAAGCCTGGATAATCCTCGATGCAGACTGGGCTGTTGTTTTGACTTGTCCGTCAGAGCTCTCTCATAAACTTCAAGGTGAGGAAGCTTCTACGGAAGGATCAATAAAGCAAACAGTAGGGTCAGTTTCCCAGGCTGTGGATGTGTCTGAAGCTGCCACGCAAAACCCTCAGACCATCAAAAGCAGTACGTTTTGACTTGAGATATTTTCATAATTCCCCAAATGTTCTCAACCTGTGTCTCAACTGAGCAATTACTGGATTCATAAGGTATCTGTTACAATAAGGGAGTAGCTAGTGTCCAGAATGTTCTACTCAATAAACAGTTTAAAAAAAACACAGCTCCACGTGGGAAAAACATATTTATTTCCAGTATTGATCTTGCTAATAAGAAATGTAAAACTGCTGTTTCTAAGACACTTAATCTCTAGTAAAAAGTCCTCCATATTTTAACTTCCATTGTCCTATTAAGGCATTGAAGTCCAGTGAACCACTTGTCCACATAAAGGGGTTTTCAGAAAGTTATGGATTTTGGGTCGCCATTCAGTACAGTAAAAAATAAACCATTTGTCTCTGTTGGGGGCTCGCTTTCCAAATGGAAAAGGTATGAATCTGTCACTCCTCAAGCAGATTCTGCAGGTCCCAGGATGGAAACAGTCTCTGGGACTTGACTGAGCCTCAAGGGATCTCTCCAGAGTCAGTTGAACCACGCAGGTTTTCACAGAAGGATCTTGTAGTAGTCGTCCTTGTAGCTGTACAAGACCACCACGGCAAGCCTGCGAGAGGACAACATCTGTCAGTTATGAGATTCAGAGCAATGTTGAAAACATTATGGAGGACTTCTAAAATGGGACATTTGAACAGCTGATTGTTGTTGTTACTGGTAGCACGGGAGCACTGGACTGTGATGGACTGGGTTAGCGTGCTAAATTTTGTACGTACCTCTTTCTTCACATTCTGTTGAAAAATTTAGCACATTTTTGAATGTCGTCAACTAAAAATCTTACATATTGCACCTCCAAATACATGCTAAACAAATGACATTAACTGCAGCTGCACTTTGTAAAATCTAGCATGCTAACACAAAACAATGATGGTAAACATGGTCATTTTGTACTTTGTATTAACGTGTTTGCACCGTCATTGTGAGCATGTTAGCATTTAGCTCAAAGCACCAAGTGCCTATTGTAAGTGCTGTCTCACAGAGCCACTAGCATGGCTGTAAACTGTTAACAAACAGGTGTTACCCAAAGTAGTTTTGGATCAGGGAAAACTCGGTGACTGTGAATTATGTCTCTTCAAGGGGAGTGAGCTGAGCCGAAAAGAACAGCTTATTGTTCTTTTAAATTCTATTCATCTGCCAAATAATCACTGGGATAATGACAGGGTTGGATTTGGATTCAAACTGAGATACCCCACCTATAAAATGCAATTTTGCATGTGTGGACGAGGTTTAGCAGCACTGAATGACTCATATTGCCAGATCCAATCTGCTCCACAAACCTTATACAAGGTGGCAGTATATCCCTCCGTTTTGACAGTGAGTTTGCAACTTGAATTTACCCTCTGTATGAAATGTGTTGTGAAAAGAATGCCAAGACTCGTTCCCTTCATACCTATCAAACAGCCATTGAAAAGAATGGGATTGTTCACCAATGTAACATCACTACATTGACTGGAATAATTTCACTGTGTTGCAGCAGCCAGGTGACTGCCTGTGCCCTTTACCCCACTCATCTGGCCTCAGTTGCCTGCACCACACATTCACTGAAAACAACTAAACAAACACATAAAAACACATGCTGAATATATTCATTGTTGCCTCTGTGACGCTCATTTATCAGCACAGACTTTTACCCCCCCCCCCCCCCCCCCCCCAATGGCAAATAAAACACACAGCAGAGACAGGAAATTAAAACCAACTGCTCTGGAGAGGCGGACGGGAAGCCAAAAAGAGAAGCTTTGATTTTTTTTTTTTTTTGTTACCATCTCATTCATGAAAGAGAAAATCCGCTGAATCCCTCACAGGGTCGCTCTCTATGGGCATTCACAAGCGTCACAACACTGAAAGCAAACACTGAGGGTTTAGCCTGGGCTTTGAAAAAAAACCTTCTGCCGGGAAAATTGGGAATAAACCGCACCAGTCACAACCACTGTTTTGGTTTAAGCTAACCCCCCCCCCCCCCCCCCCCCGGGTGTTGCAATCTCAGTGTCAATCAACTTGGGTGTTAAGAGACAGACATCAGAAGACCAAACAAGGCTAATCCTTCTCCAGATTTCACCTCAGGAAATGGGATCAGCTGAGGATTTGATGTTCTTCAAGGCAGTAGTTATCCGTCTAACAGCTCCCTTTGAAGAACTGACTGTCACTGTTACACCTGGAGTGCGTGGGCCTGCTCTGAGCTTTGGAGTGGCAGCTGCCCATAAAAGGAAGTCTGTCTTTTTTTAAGTGGTCTTTAATATATTCTACTGTTTGCTTCAGGTTTCATTTTAATAAAAGTAAGATGTCACTAATGGATGGAAACGTGGGAGCAGGCAGAGAGGTGAAACCATGGGGTCTCTGGTTCATCTTCCAGGAGGACCCCCGCCGAGACAAGACGTCTACAACTGTTTGTACAGAAAATGTCTATACAGTCTCAAGTTCCAGCTGTTTCTCCAATATTGAGGCGGAAACAGTTTGGATGCTGAAGACAATTATGTGCAGGTAAATACTATGTTTGAATTGGACTTTTGAATTTTATGTTGGACCACATTTTTCCACATCCATTGAACAAATAATTGCTTTCATTAATTCAAACACAGTATCCCAAGGAGTACATCTGATTGACAGGATGACACATGGGATGATATTTGCTCTCTGGTTGAGTGTGTTGAAAATGTTGCTGCATCCCCACAACTAACACCAGTTTTCAGGGAACTTAAAGGGAAGTAGCTTATTAAAACACGAAGCTCATTTGGTGACAAATTTTTGACCATGAAGTTAGCACAGTTGAATGGATTGTATATGTCAATCGAACATTTTAGCACTGACGGATACTTATTGGATGATTTGCAGTGATTCCAGGCTTCAGCGCCCTCCAGCAGAGTAAAATATTTGTTTGACAATTATTGGACCAATTGGGCGGCCAATAAAATTGATCGATGGTGCTCAGATGATTTTGCCAACTAAGTTTGATGACAATAAATGATTTAGCAAGATACACGGGTAGAGCCTCAAGAATCTGTTTGGCTTCAACAATAACAAATACAAGCAAGTCAAAAGCGCAGGATAAGACAAATGTGCAAAATAATCAACTTACTTTTTCTTTATTTTGTAATGGTGGATCTCTTCGCAGATGGACTTCAGGTAGCGTTGCTTGGGGAGACGAGACAGCAGAGTCTTCACGCTGTTGTTGAACTGGTCTTCGCTATCAAACTGGAAAGAAAGAGACAGAACAGAGGTTAAAGAATTGAAAGCTAGGTGACAAAATATTAAGAAAAAGCTCAAGGACATTAAATAGTGCCTGGTACAGTAGTTTTGCTGATGAATATCATTGAGACTGTCCAACTCAATGTCATTACAAGTTTGTTAGCAGACTTCAGAATGTAAAAGAAGGGAATATGGAGTAAAAGGGTTTTTTCACATGCAGCCTTGAAGTATATTTGTGCGTGTCAAGTGTAGCGGGCCAGTGGAGGCACAAAGCAACACTGGGTTTATTGAGTTCTCTGGTTCCTTGTGTGACTTGGGGTAATTTGCCATATTTAAAACAGGCCTTTCCTGCATGCCTGGCTATACACTGCACACTGTGTATTGTCATGTGCTTTATATACTGAATGTGTTTTCTTTGACACATGTGCTACGGGGCTGACTGTATAGGTGGCCCATTCATTTATGGAGTGGAGGCTTTTGCTTATATAACAGTGGTGTAGGGAGCATGTTTCAGCTTTCTTTCTTTTAGCCTTCGTTTTTTTTTTTTTTTTTTTTTTTAAACCTCTGCGTGCAGCCGCGGTCAGGAGTTTGGAATGTGAATATTAACACCTCTGAAGCATGCATTTTGTTAACTGCAGTATGTGTTTGTGCCATATGTGAGTTCAAGCTAAGACTCTTGAGCAGAGCTGTAGGCAGGGGTGTTCCCTCAATCCACTCCTTGACAGGACTGTAAGGAAGGAGACGGGATCCCCTCTTCCTGTCTAGGAAATTAACCTCTACTGGCCATTCTTTCCACTTCCCCTGCCCTCTCTTCCTTCACTGGGGCACAGCCTTTTATTAACTCTGCAATGCTCTCGATGAAGCCAGTATGGAACAAACCTCCAAAGACAGGAAGTTGATCAGAGTTTCCTTCGGCAGGTCCACCTGCGGGATACAAAACAAACAGGGTTACATAAAAAAACAATGGAGCCTTATCTCAGGTTGCAACAATTCAACAAATGCAGAGAACAAAGTGCACGTTTCGCTTGGATGTGGCCACCGGTGCTGCCAAACGCTGTTTTCATAATCGAGCTAAAAATATCAAGCGTTGGACCAGCTGTCCATTAAGTTGTGTAATTCTTTCAACACATTGTAATCCAGTCCGGTAGAACATCAGTAAATTACTTATAATTCCACTTTCACAATGCTCTCTGACAGCCCCCCCACGTCCTTTTTACAGGAAGTGGCTAATACCCTCTTGAGATTATCATTAGAAAATAAGTGGTGTGTTCCAGTCTGACTGACGGACATGCGGGCCGTTGCAACAGCTTACCGGATCCAAGGTGATTATGCCTGTTATGTTTCAATAACTCTGCCCGGGTCTCTGATGCAATCCAGACCCCAACAGGGATGACAGATGTATTTGGAATATACGCCGACATGGTAAATAGGACAAGCAGGGTTGATTTACTTTAAGAATATCTGGCCATAAATCTACATCGCAACCACAAATAAATCCAATATGGCAGCCCCGGAACGACATGCTTGCTGCCTTCTGTTTAGTGTTAATTGTTCTGTAGCAGCTTCACAGCCATCCTACCTCCAGCAGGGGATTTTAGCGCGAGGTAAATAACTATAAAAGGGCAGCTCGCAGTGATGTTTGCTGTTTTAGTTATCAAAAGCGCTTTTTGCTCGCTCTGTGATTTCACACATGGTTTCCAGAGATAAGGTGGGAGAGCAGAAAAAATAGGGGGAGCAGGGATTTGGGGGTAAACAAACAAAATGACTTACTGCCAGAACTTCAATGTCACTGCTCTTGTTCTGCAAATTGCTTCCGAGATTCTGTAATCTGGTTTGGATCTGAAAGAGAGAGTTGGAGAGGAAGAAGGTGAGGAGAAAGAAAAAGGGAAAAGGGTAGAAGAAAATAATAACTGTTCCCACAGACAAAATGAACCAGCAGGAAAAAAATCTTGACATGCAGTCATTTCATAAGCAAAACAGTGGCCTAGTAGGGACATGTTTACTGTCGGTGTGGGTGACTGGCGACAAGAATTGCTCCAAACTAGGCGTTTTCCTGAGTATGCCTCTGTCGTGACCTGTCAGATGTCCTTATCATGATCCATGTTGTGGAATTCTAATTATCTGCAAATATTTATTATAATTTTGCATACTGCACACTTTGTATGCATTGCCGGGCATGGGGGACAACCCCTCTTCATGTCCAGAATAAATAAAGTAAGTACTAAAGTCTAAATTCAAAGTTTCAAATCAACAGCTCCTTGCAGTCAGCATTTACTTAAATATTATACTATCATTGTTGTTATGGATGCAATAAGACCTGAGGAGGAAAGACGGGAGACATCAGCCACCATCTATTCACTCAATTATTGCCTCCGATGTCTCAACAGATTAGCAAGCGAGTGTTAGTGTTTAGCATCTGCAAGCACTTGTCACAGCTCACGCTGACCACAGCCCAGTGCTTGAAGGATTGCATTTGCGCAAGCCTAGCAGAAATTCTCTCTCCCGACACTGCTTTTACACATGCAGATAAAGTTCTCTGCTCTCGTACCACATTCAGGTGCCTTTTGTTTTTATTTGCGCACATTTTGAGAGGAGCTCAGTTCCTTGCTCTTTAGCAGTCTTTTGCCTGTTTTTTGGGGGTTTTTTTGTACTGCAAATGATGCTTCTGCTTCCTGTTACAAAACCTTAAACCTTAAAAACTTCCCCTTTAAACCTACCCCTGTTGCTGTGTTTCCTTCTCCTGCTATGCTCACTGTCCATTAAGGTATTTTCATGAGTTTCTGCCTACTTGAAGAACAGGTGCGACTAATTTTGGATGACCACATCAGAGTATCTGGCCCAGCACATCATTTATTTCAGTAATGGTAATAATCCATCAAGAACAGGTGGGTCTGTGCAAGTGTGTGTGTGTGTGTGTGTGTGTGTGTGTGTGTGTGTGCATCGCAAACCTGAGTATCATAACGTCGTCTGGCACTGGATGAAACCTTTTCTGGGCTGATGATGTTCACATTAATGTTACTGTTGCTACTGCTCCCATGCTGCTCTGAAGAGCCTGGAGAAAGAAAAAGGAACATTTCCATATGTTATTAAAAAAAAAAAAAAAATCATCATAATTCAAATCAATCATAATTATCCAATTATGAAGGATTTTTACATTTCTGATATCCAATAGATAAATGTCATGTGAGACGTTTAACTGTTGCATAAATTAAAACATGTTGTTGGCTACATGTGTGGATCACAAAAGCAATGTGAGATTTAACATTTATTCCAATAATGCACTAATTGTCCATCACTCTGGGTAACATATCAGTTAAGTATTCCATTTCATAATTTAATACTTCTAGTGTAAGGAGAACATTGGAGGAATCAAAGCTCAACTGTATAAAAACAAAGGTGCAACTGTTTCATGCTGCAGTGAAACTTTAGGGTGACAAATGTACAGTTGAGGCTGTATATAGAGGCTGTCTGTAAGGAGTAAGTGGAAATCAGACTGAACTGAACACATTACCTGTGGTGTTGAGCAGTGATCCTTTAGGGTTCTGGGACAGGCTTTCAGAAATTTCTCTGCAGGAGCACGAGGACAAACATTATATAAGAACAGCCTCATTCAGACATCCGAGCTGCGCTTAAAACCAAAATGTCTTTACCTGATGTTTCTCTCCTCAAAGTATTTGGTTCGACATTTCTGAATGATGTGGTCCACCAAGTCTGGTTCGGGAATCCGCTTCTCAGACTGTCTGTCCTTCTCAAAGGATTTCACCTGAAGACAGAAAATGACTTTACCAGGCGCTGCTGAAAACAACCCTCTCATAACTCTCTTATCAAAGCAGTTTGGAAGGCTGTGTGACCTGTAATGCTACTGAAGGAAACAGCAGTTTTTCTCAAAATGTACTAAAAAAATGCTGTACAACACTCTGATGCACTGTAAAAGGTGCAATGATTAGTTGATTAATAAATTAGTTGATGGACAGAAAACTAGTTGCCATTTGTTTGGTATACTGTTTCATTGTTTTGCAAAAATGTTAAACATTTGCTGATCTCATCTTCTTAAATGTAAGAATCTGCTGCTTTCCTTATAGTGAATTAAGCTTCTCTGAGTTTCAAACTGTTGAGTTGACAAAACAAGCAATATGAAGATGCCACTTTTGGTTTGGGGAGATTGTGATGAACATTTTTTCAACATTCTTTTTTCCTTACAATATATGGAATAAATGATTGTGCAAATAGTCTGTACATATCGATAATGAAAGTAGTCGTTAGTTGCTGCTCTGCTGCACAGTAAGGCTGGTTTACCTTCACATAGATCCCCTCCTTGTCTGAGACCAGGGCCATGCAGCTGATGCCGGCTAGCCTGCAGTGGTCCATCAACGTCTCCTGAGACTAAACACACGCACAATGAGAAAAGGCTGAATTACTCACACACACATAATGTGAGTGGTGGTTTAAGGGTTCAACTCAACAGAACAATGCATTTAAAACATAACTGTCTTATCAGAGAGTATTAATTCATGCTGGATTTCTTGTCACATGGGCTTGAGGATGGCAGCCAGTTTAGAGGGAGGTGTTTACTGGAGCCGGCTTTATTTCTTAAAACTGCTGAAAGCTTGCTGTCCTCACACAAGTTCTGCTTCAGAGCGTTCTTCCATTAATTACTCAAAGAATTATGAGTCAGATTTAACAGTGTGACAGGAATTTCATAATAAAAGCATCAAAGCTGCCCATTTAACACTGAGGCTAATGTGGTTGCTGTGGGGCATTGTTGGGATACCAGTCGGCTAAAGCTTTAAGGTTGGAAACCAGTCCTGGAGAAGCAACCTCAAAAATTTGTCTATAGCAGCAGCCAGACGTTTTTTTTTTGGGACACTGGAACACAGAGTGTGCACTGAGCCGGTACTCCCGACCAAAACCAATGTGTATTCAGGTAATGCATTCAACCCTGACCATGTGTATGAATGTATATATTTGCGTCAGCCCAATTTATTCTCCAACTTCAGCCAGAGAATTATAGCTGGCTTCTGTGCGACTTTACCTCCTCATCAAATAAGCACTGAAACCTCCTTCTTTTCTCACCACTTTCTCATTGACAGAACACATTAAGTCAAAGGTAAGCCTTGAGGCCGATGGGCAGCTCTGGGCCATTTGCCTGAAGTGACTGCATGTGGAAGGGGTTTGCCATATTTGGCTAATAAAAGCTTAAAGAGTGGGACCGTCTCCTGGGGATGAATTAAAGCCGCACTTTCGGCCCGTTAAGACGCCGGCATGTGAAAGGTGTTAACAAAAGTCTAGCAAGGGGGAGCAATGGGTGAGTAGATCCGGACAAGGTGTTCTCCCCATCTCGCCACTGGTTGAGGCGCCGCCTGCATACATAATCAACAAACACGCACACAGTCCCTGTTGACAAATTGGACATAGTGCTGCTTGTTTTCAGCTAAACCCAACCTTTGCTAATTGCTTCTAAGAACTGCAGGGGGAAATGAAGGTGGCCAATCACTGATGTCCTGTGCCAGCACAAAAGACAATGAAGACTATTTAAGCAAACACTCGTCTACTGCAGAAGTGGAAAGTTAAAACAATAGGTTATAAAGAGCAAAGGAGGAAAAAACAGGAGTAGTATTTAAATGTGCCAGGGAGGGCGTCTACGCCAACACACAAACACAAGGCTGAGATCAGTTTGTCACATAAACATGGAGAATGTGGCAAAGGCATGGCATCAAGAGTTTTGGACCAGGCGATAAATAACTTTGCTTTGAAAGGACTGATCACAGCCTGGCTTCACGAGTTTCCTAAATGAGAGCTCATCAAAAAACTGTATTGGAAGCTGGTCTTACAGATGAATGACACCATCATTGAAATGATTCCATGTCGTATTGTCCTAATAAGGTATGTGAGCCTTAACCACAAAGAGCAGCTCATTCTCTGGGATGTTTACTATTTCTGATGCTGTCACGATAAGCAGCCCGCTGCTGACGAATGTGGGGCTTTTTCCTGAAGGACGGAAGTCGGGTGTTGCCCTCTGTAGGAGGGATGGAGGTATTGCAAAACAGGAAGAATGTGGAGGGGGAGCTCGGGAGATCACCCGCATTCACAATAGCTAATTTCCATTGTCTATTCAGGGATCTAGTACGTTAGAAATGTGGTTTAGTTTACGCATCCAAAAACCATGAGGGCACAGTTACATAATAATAAGGGTATGAACACAAATTCAATGAAATCCTTCTACTCAAACTACTACATGTACAGTGCAAATGTTTGTAGTCCTCTCTGCAGGTTCCTACAAAATTCTTCTTTCAACATGTCAGGAAGCAACAATGAGGGAGTGACTTACTGAGTAGCTTCCTTTAGCTGAGATATATTTAACCTTAGGGCATTCACTAGGTTTTTTCATTTTTACTGAATCATTACTTATGAACATGCTGTTTATCTGCACTTAGTGACGTTTTCAACAAACATCCTTCTTTCTACACCTCAAATCAAATACCAACCTCAATTTTATAACAAAATAAATACATTTTCTTGAAAATATGTTAAAAAAGACAAGCCCACAAGCCTTCATGGGGAATCTGGTTCTTGTGTCATAACTGTAGGCAAAGTATATGTTTATAGTTTAAAAATGTTCCCCGCAGAGCTACTGCAATGCTTCATGCACTTTTCCAACCGCCAGATCACAACTGAAGACATTCTCATTGAATTGACGTAGGTACCATGTGGAATTGTGATCATTATAGGCAACTATGGTGCAATATCTTTATGTGCACATAAAAGGTGCATGGGTGGTAGTAATGCACCAAGAAATGCAGCAATCCCCCAGCAAAGACAGTGAAGGAGAAGAATAGCTGCTAGAAGAGCAAACATAGATGCATGGATGTATATCAAGACCTGGTTAGGGCACTAACATTCAGTCTTGCTTCCACAGTGTTTCCCCCAGACACCACAATTATAAAAGGTATCTGTAAAACTGCAGGAAACCAGAAACTTCAAACTGCAATCAAGGTCAATTTTGACTCTTTCTAAAATATTTTTATTTAAATCCAAACAGGTTTTTGCAAAAAAATAAAATAAAATAAAATAAAATTGATTTAAAAATCTGTAATGTCATCAAAACGTAGTGATGTAAATGATGATGTGATGTCGTGGAAACAAGCCTGGAAGCTAGAAACCTTTCTGACGTATGTGTCAAGCAACTTACATAGAACTGAATGGCCATCTTTTGGTCCATTATCCTAGTTCTTGTAACACATCTATGATCTAAAAATATTTGTATGAGGAAATGCATTCAAGACTTCTGTTAAGACCTCAAGGATACACACAACACATTTTTGATAACAAAATCCTTCAATAACAGAATGTAAACAAAACTTTGTTTTACCATGATGAAACCCCACAGACACACTTCGCGCTTACCTGTGAGACATCATAGGCAATGTCTGCAGACACGCCGAAGCTCCACAGCTTCTGGACAACATTGATGGCTCTGGACATCGAAGAATGTCCCACTGGGACCACCAGGGCATCACATGAGCTCACTGATGGCTGATACAGAGAAAAAACAGAAGAAGTTGAAAAAGGGTCAAACAGTAAAAGATGCATCGAGCTGCAGTATAATATCTTTTTTGGGAGAAATGACTCATTTCAGTGCTAGTTTTCTGGGCACATCGTCTCACATTCTGAATGTGAAAAATAGAAAATGATGCACCTCCAAAAATAACTCCTCGGCGTCAAGAGTCACACTGATCATAGTTATTAACATGTTCCTAAAAGTGGCTGTGTGGCGGCCGCCTGCTGTAATAAGGCATCATTAAATATGTAGCTCTGTCTGCTGCTCCTTCATTACAATAATTAGGAATGTCAGATCCCAGTGTGCGTGTGTGTTAGTCTCTCTCACCGGCTCCTCCATGCTGGCCATAGCAGCACAGACTTTGTCCAGGGCCACACTGGCCCCTACAGCAGAGGGGGCCGGCACCATGGGGGCTGGTCCTCGAAACTCCAGGATCTAGCAACCACATGAAGATATCACTTGGACTGTATCATACAGAATAAATGCAAGACAAATGCAAGACAAAAAGCTATATCTCAGATGAAAAAAAATATGGCTTGCACACATTATGGCCATGTTTTTACAATAATAGCTGCAGATTTGCGCCATGACTTGACTTAAGTCACATGTGGGATGCGGATGAGTGTCAATAAAACCTACCAGGTGGTCGTAGCGTCCTCCAGCGGCCACAATATCCGGTACAATTCGCTTGCGCTTCCTGATGAAAGCCACAAACTGGAAGATGACCCCAGAGTGATGCTGCACCTTGTACACTAAGCCCAAGTTCACCACCACCTGTGGAGAGCACACCTCAGTGTTAAAAGGGGGAGAAAACACACACATCACAGCCTCTTTCAACAGAACAGCAGCACAAATCACCTGCAGTTTAACTCCTAGTTTATGCAGCAGCACTGTGACCTCCTCCAGTTCCTTGAGGCCCTGCTTGGCCAGCTGGGTCACGGCGGTCTTCTGTTTGGTGAGTGGTATCAGCAGTGGCGCCAGGTCCTGCAGATACCCCTTCTGCTCTATGTACTTGTACAGTATCTGCAACTGGACACGACAGAGAGGGGATCTCAGTGTTTATGAGAACACGAGAACACGACTGATTATTTTTTACAGACGGTTCGTGCACCGACGGGACACTCACACTGTTGGTTGACAATGAAAAGTTGCAGAACTTTGCCTCCACCTCACGTCTGGTCAGCTTTTCGCTCTGGAGCAAATACAGAAATGTTAGCGCTGCTATATTTAGGAAAAATGCTATTATGTGCGTTCATAACATTATATCAGCGACGGACACGCAATGTGGAGAACATCTGTGATGAACGTGCAACCTTCACTGACCATGGCGTCACACAGAATGTTGGCGGCCTGGCTCAGTTTGTCTTCGGGGATTCCGCTGTGGAGCAGGATGGCCTTCAACAAGCTGGTGTGGTTCAGGTAAATGTTATAGTTCCTTTCCTGCAGTCACAAACACACACACACACACACACACCTTTAACCCCCTTAGCTGCAATTACAGTCAAAAGCAAGAGCACTACTGTACAATGAGTGCCTCGGTGAATAATGACTGTTGTGTCCGGCTGCCCTCTCATTCCGTCTGACTCACATATTCTTAAAAGCTTTCACACAAAGAGCAGGGTGGTGGAGAGGATCAGAAACAGGATCTGTGAGGGATGAACTGGAGGCCAGACTCTGAGTTGACTGAGTTCATGAAACATGCACGAGGAGTGCTGCGACTGGAGACTGAGGCAGCACTGGGATGTGTGGACAGGAAATGGACTGTACTGGGAGGCAGGGAAGGAAGTGGGGAGAGCCACGCATTTTGGATTTACTATGTAAATAATAAACCCAACGTAAATCTGTCAGGCTTACACATACTTTGGTATGTTTGGAATGTGAGTGGGAAGTACAACGGGAAAAAACAAAGACAGGACAAGTTGCCATCAGGCGTCCGTAGGAAAGTAAGGAACAATGATGCATCAATAAACT
The DNA here is from genome assembly GCF_904848185.1 of Acanthopagrus latus. Lineage (NCBI taxonomy): Eukaryota > Metazoa > Chordata > Actinopteri > Spariformes > Sparidae > Acanthopagrus > Acanthopagrus latus. Next base: position 15,319,085 of record NC_051054.1, on the reverse strand, counting down.
GCTCAGGGTGAGGAAGCGCAGCACAAACTGTCAGTTCGCAGGATCATTTAAAAAACATGCAGTTCATGCGTATGACCTGGAGCCCGGGGAATTCCTGGACTATTTCAGAGATGGTGTAAATGGTCTCTGCGTCAGGGAGCAGGCTGTTGGTGACGGGTGTGATGATGTCGAAGGCACACTCCATAAGCTCCCTTGGGTGAGCGCGATCCAGCTTCCTGGGGCGGAACACCCGTTCAATGCTGTACCTTGAGAAAGACAAAGACAAAATCTGAATCAGTCAGGCTTATTCTCAACAAGAATGTCAAGTTTTCATGTGTCAGCGGCAGCAGGCCTACTTGTGATAAGGCTTGAACATTGAGCAAAACGGATCATGGTGATTTAATTTTATCTTCATTGGATTTTTGTTATATCTAAGAATATATAAGAAATAACATCCCCCCCCTAAGAAAGGGTTAGGGTTAATGTTCATGGTTAGGGGTATGTTTTAGAGGCAACTCCACCAATTTTACACATCAAGGTGTATTTACAGGTCTTGGAGAGTACCACTGCATTGAAATTAGATTACATGCACCTTCCTTTGGAGCGAAAGAAAGGCTTTATTCTACTGTTTCAGATATACAGCAGTACTCCCCATGACCTGCAAACCAACTTTAATGTGTAAAATTGGGGAGTTACCCTTTAAGTAAAAAGAAAAACATAGCATATGAGACAGGCTTAATCAGTAACATGTAAACCAACTTCATCGCTGCTACCTTGTTTGTAAGATACAATGTAAGATTGTTTTGAAGGGAGCTATTAGCCAACAAATAACCATTAGTATTATTAACAATTATGTTATTAAAAAGAATTATTGGCACAAACAAGCGTACATTCATGGAACTTTACCTTTTCAGATGTGTTATATTGTTGCGACCAACGAATCTTGCAAACGCCATCTAAAGCAAACAGAGAGTTGAGACTTGGGGCACTTGTATAATGACAGTGAAGTCAGTGCATACCAGGCTGTAATCAATCACAGTGTGGAAACAACCATTTAGTCCTCAGGGTTTCCTGAGGTGGCAGGATCTTACGGCGGCTGCTGATTGCAGCCTCACACTCTGTGTGTGTTTGCATGTGCTGATGCAAACAGTTGTATAGTTAGTGATGTTGTGCATGTGCGCGTGTGTTTGGCTCACGCGAAGGTCATATGGCAGCGTAACTAGCATTCCGCTGTGGTCCATGAAGCAAGCCACCTCGCTGCCATCATACAACTTCCTGTTTCTGGGGAGGAATAGCGGTGTCTGCAGACGCACGGCACCTGAGAACAAACATCATGTATCACTGCAACATCTGCATAAGATAATATGACCTTCACCCTGAGAGAGGTGATGCATGTGAGCAGATACTAACTGAGCATAAACAAATAAGTACAGCTGCACACCATCAGCACTGTGCACAGAAATAACACAAGCACCTGCATAGAATCTGTGCTGCCCAACAGTGAACTTATTGTTTAAGCCGCCACTCACTGGAGCAGATGTTGGGGTCCCTAAAATGGGCTTGCAGCGGGTCAGGAGTCCAAGTGGTTTTGCAGAGGAGAGTCAACAAAGCCTCACGTTCACACGCAAACAGGCGTAGTGTACTCACCGTGCTTCTTGAAGATCCTGGTGATTGTTTCATGCACATGCTGCTGCAATTTGGCACTGTTGAAGCTGAAGCTGCCCTGGAGGGAGACCAAACAAACAGACTCTGTTAGGGATCAGGAGACATCGATAAAGCACTAACAGGCCTTCTGCTGGCTGCTTATACAGACCAGATGAGTGAGGTAGCACTAAGAGGTTGGTGCAGACATTCATGAGTCTGCAGTGACATCTTCAGGTAGAGGGAGAGAACTACTTCTTACCATGGCTTTCCACTTGATTTATTTGAATAAATTAACAAAACCACTCATCTATATGTCAGACAGGTGACCGGCCCCGTGCAAAATATATCTGTCATACCTTGTGAAGGTCTGTGTCGTAGGTGTAATCCATGACTGGAGTGGTGTTCTGGGCGAAAAGCTGGCCCACCATGGTGCGGTAGGCCTTGCCGTTGATATTGGCCATAGTGTGCTGCAGCACCTCATGCAGCTCCGACTCCTCCATCTGTGGTGGGGGCAGCAGTTCGCTCTTCAGTAGCTCCTGGGCGGTGGGCCGCAGGGCTGGGTCATGCTTCAACAGCCACTCTGTCACTTTCCTCTGACAAACAGAAAGAAGAGACACAGATGTTTTGTTGATGGACTGGGAAACACAGAGAAAAAAGGTATGTACCAAATGTTGTGCTGTAGCATCCTCACCTGTGTGCCTTGCTCATATGCGGCAAAGTCCTCGGGGAAGCTGATGGGCTCCTGCAGCATGAAAAAAGATAAATTAAGTGACAGTTTCAAAGCCTCTACATAGATGGCTACCTTCTCTGAACATGGACCTACCACACGCAGCTGGCTAAGCACAGAGATGCGTTCCGCTCCCGTGGTCATGGGCCGATAGGACATCTCAAACAGGATGATGCCCAGGCTAAACAGGTCAACTTTCTACAGATGGAAGGAATGAATGAATACCAGACACTCAGAAACTAAATCATATTTATATTCCAATACTAACTGAAATCTTACTTGGTTGTAGGTGGCTTTGGTGTTCCCTTGAACCTCTGGACTGACGTATAAGGCAGTGCCAACCATGCCTGTCATGTTTCCTGTTCAATAGTGTTACCAAAGCAAAACAAAGTGTTAAAGGAAGAAAATTAATAAAATTAAATTAATAAAATTGTTATCATATTAATTACAATGTGAATGTTTTCAAACTCTCTCCACCTGTTGGGTCTGGTTTGGGCATCACTACTGAGCCGCTCTCCTCTACTTCAAACACACCTGCAGCCTGAGAAAGATAAACAGTATCTTGTCTACATTGGTTCTCATCTTCATCACTGTAGTTTGAGATTTTACATTAGATGCATACCACATTAGCTGGGTGGTCTGTGGCCAGGCCAAAGTCTCCAATCTTCACATGATCCTGCGAGTCAAGGAAAATGTTGACAGGCTTCAGGTCCCTGTGTATCATGCCCTAAAAGAGAGCAAATGGTGGATTAAAAGACCTGGCTTCATGGCTTCCATTTATGTTACTGCTATTAAAGTAAGAAAAAATTCCAGGTATGGGACACTAAAGCAAATAGGCTTATCATCTTTAAAGGAGGGTGGGCGTCAAATATGTAAACACACCTGCTGATGGATGTAAGCAAGGCCGTCCAGTATTTCCCTGAAGAGTCTCCATAAACGATTCTGGTCCCTGTGCAAGCCGCGATCTATCGTGTCCCTTAAAGTGCTTTTTGGACAGTATTCCATCTGTTCCAAGCAGAACGCGTGTATTAGATGCAAGGCAGAGAGACCTTTAGTAGTAAGAAAGGAGCATGGAGGTGAAGCTTACTTGTATGTAAAGGTAATGTGCTATTGGGGGGATTCGTTCTGAGTCTGTGCTCTCCGTTGTGTCGATCACAGGTCTTTTGCTCTGCTCCACCTGGGTGTGGAAAAGCCATCAGTTTGCTGCACTTGTGAAAGTGACAAAACAAGTGGATAAATGAGGGCTAAATATTTAAACCTGTGACATCTCGTCCACGCTTTCATCGCCATTGTCAAAGATGATGTCACTCTGTGAGTCGCTATCTGATGGCCTAAAAGCAAAAAAGGAAAAAGTGACGTTTCAAGCGTTTTGATCTAGGAAAATTCTTGTTGGATTAAAAGAAAAGAAAAAAAAAACACTTACAAAAAAGAGGCACCAAAAACATCCTCCTCATCATCATCGTCCTCTTCATCACTTGACTGGTGTCTGCTACATTTGGCACTAGAGGATCTCTCGATGGAGGTGGACCATTCCACAGAGCTCGACAGGACCGGAGGTGGTGCATTGTCCTCCAAGTTGTCGGGGAGGCCGAGCTCGTTGAGGCGCTGCCGAGACCCTTTGACCTGCGGACGCTTGTCGACGGCACTCTGAGGCTCAGAGCTGTCACTGCTGGTAAGGACTCCTATAGAGGGCGTCTCATGTCGCTCGATCCAGGCGTTGTAGTAGCGGACGATATTCTCATGGTTAAGGCGTGAGAGCAGTGTTACCTCGCCTTTGATCCGTCTGAACTGCTTACTGGCTGGGTTGACCTGGATGCGCTTCACGGCGTAGTAGCAACCATCGAGTTTGTTCTGAACCTAGAGGTGCAAGAGAAGGAAAGTGAAAGTTGAGACTTAGAAATCCCAGCCAGCTTGTCTCCCCTGTTAAAGTCAAATCTTACCTTAATTACAGCACCAAAGGCTCCCTTTCCAAGAAGCTGGAGTTCCTCGAACTCACTGAAGTAGCGAGAAAATGACCTCTGCATCCCGGAGATGAAGGGAGCATTGAGGATGTGGCTCTGTGGAATGACGGATGATGCCAAGTCAACGGCGAGATCTGAGTGGACAGAAAAATAACATTACCAACTACTGGACTGTCCTAATGGTGTAATCCCTTTTTGAGTTTTTCACAGTTGTATTGCAATATCTATTTTAGGGGCGTGTTTCACCTTCTGGGCTGGCATCCTGAGACTGTGGCAGGTTTTTAGGCGATGGAGGTTTGAGGAAGGCATGGTCCAGTAACTGCTGGGTCGTCCAGCGTTCAGCATCATTCAGGCACAGACACCTACGGCAAACACACAAACAGTATAACAGATGTGCAGTAAATCTGTACAGGCGATGAGCTAGAAGAATCTAGTTCACTGTGCTGGAGGTCTGCTGACGACACAAAGCAGGTGGATCAAAAACAAGGAAAAGATCTGAATAATTCAATAATTCAATGTATTCAATAAAACAACTGTAGTAGGATGACATCTCTATTACACTGAAATCTATGGAGAAACTACTTTTAAAACAGCCAGTAAAGTTAGACAGATCATAAAGGAATGAAGCTGTGTTTTGCATCTTTTTGCCTTATTACAATAGATAATCCTCAAGTGTCTCAGAGTTTTAAATGTGTATTTACTCCCTACCAGGCAGTCACTTGTTTCACTTAATTTTAATGCAATATCAAGATCAACTAACAGAGACATGAAACTTGCTGGTTTTAAGGTATTATATCTTTTAGTGTGGAGCTCCCATGATTAGTCAATTAATTGAATATAATAATTTGAAAGAAAATTAAATTGGAACTATTTCACTAATTCAGTAATGATTTGTCAAGCAATAATGTTCTTACATTTGAGATATTGCTGATTGCCTTGGTTTTTGGTTTTTTGTTGGGACGGTCGGAAAAAAACATTTGATGACATCACTTCGGGCTCTGGAATGTCATGATGCCCATTCTTCACTGTGTTCAGATGATTCATAGATCAAAAAATGAATTAACTGATTGAGAATATAATTTGCAGTGTTAAAATTTCAATGAGCACAAGGCCCTTTTTTGTTGGACTGTAATAATGCCTGTTGTGTTCATGTGAAATGTTTGTTAACAGAGACAAGAGCCCATTTTATTTATTGTTTTGGATGTGGGGTTTCATTATTACTAATGTTTTAGGATATTTTAACATTTCTTTTTCACATTCCAATTGGAATGTCTCAAAAAAAAAATTTAAATTTCATTTTTCTTTGAACAATCATACTTTGTAATCTTTCAGGGCAACTACAGTCCAGGCTTGTCTGACTTGTTCAGACTGCCATGAAAGTCACAGGGAAGAAAGAACACCAGTCCTTTCAGTCTATGTACGGACAGAATGTGCTTAAGAGGAGCGCAGAGAATATGAGCCGACCCATCCCATGTCCTTTACTCTGAGCACAAGCTTTTACCATCTGGCAGATGAGTGTCACAATGTCAACTTTAAACAGTAGGACATGGCCTGACACATAATCATGTCAGCAATTTGCAATACTGCTGCAGAGCGCAGTATGTTGCCAGGTGCAATATTACTTATGTATTCTCTAGTTCTTTTACTGGCCCTTGCAAATAAATATGTGAATGTATGTAATTATTATAAGTCAAAAGTGGTTTAAAATTGTCTAATCCAGCAACACTAAGCACAAGAAAAATTTTCCCAAGGGGAGGGTGAAGTGTATCATACTGTATCATACCATACTGTACCACACCAATGATACTGTACATAAGATCACAAGTTATGTTATCATAGTGTTATAATGGAAATGTGCTTATGTTCAGATTCCTTTAAAACATTCTCAACATAAATAATTTTAATGACAAGCACACATAGTGCTCATCAGCACCACACTCTACTATATCGTATCATACTCTACTTCAGTGGTGTCAAACTGATCCAGTAAAGGGCCACTGTGGCTGCAGGTTTTCATTCCAACCAAGCAAGAACACACCTGCAGCCACAGTGGCCCTTTACTGGATCAGTTTGACACCACTGCTCTACTTTAACATACCATACTACATTGTACTGTACAGTACAATATCATAGTGTATCATACCATATCTTACCATGTCATATCATACCATATAGTACCATACCGCACCATATTGTACCAGTGGCATGAAGTGGTCTTAAAATTACAATGATAGTGTTAATTGCGATTTTTTGGGGGGGGACAATGTATGGTCCAACAAAAGAAGTTACTGTGACAGATCTAATGAACACTATGTCTGCTTGTCATTAAGAACATGTTGAGAATTTTAAAATGAATGTGGATGTATGCACATTTACATCATCACATTATGATAACATGACTCTGACAGCATGAAAATCAGCACAAATGTTTGCAGTGTAGTGATATGAATGGAAATGATTGCTGGGGAAGCCAAACAAGACAGAAATCTGAAACACTGCAGCCTTACAATGCACTACAGATTTGGAAAAGGCACTGTTGTTAAATGTTAAATATACGGTAGACTATTTACAGTAAATGGGCTGATATATCCCTCCATACATACTTGTGGAGGAAATCCTGGAAGTCAGCAGGCAGGCTGGCTGGTACAGTCACTGGATACTCCTTCACCTCCTTCCCCTGACTCAGAGCCAGCAGCATCAGGCCCAAGTTCCACACATCCCCTTTCTTGCCTGTTTTCGTTGGCATCATTGTATCCTCTGAGAAACGCACATGGGCCTGCTCAAAAATGTCCTCCTTGCAGATATCAGCGAACCTCTTTGATAAGCTGTAATCAGTCAAACGAACGTGACCTTCCGAGTCCACCAGCACGCTGGAGGCCCCCAGGTGTTTGTGGACCACAGAGTTGGAGTGAAGGTAGTCAAGAGCCGCCAACAGCTCGGCCGTGTAATGGCACAGTTTATCTAGAGGGACTGGGCTGTGGGAGGTTAGGCTTTGGTTTAGGTTGATGCCGGCCACATGCTCCACCAGCATGTTCACCACGAGGCAGTCCTCCTTCTCAGTGGAGCTCAGCGCCGTATAGTGCACCAAGTTTGGGTGATCGAGCCTCAAGAGGGAGTTGAACTCATTTTCTGCCCCGTGGATCTGCACAAGAATTCAGATTTAACCAAGCATACTGGGTTTGGCTTTGAGAGGTATTTGGTCAGATTTCCCTGCTCATAGACGTAGGCACTGACTGATTATCTGATTACCAGCCTGGCCACTTTTCAGATTAGATGTCCAGCATTTTTCAGATTATAGTAATGTATGGATTTTTTCTCTGAACACTGATAAAATCAGTTAAAAATCTGCATCTGCAATAACTAGTCACTAAAATTATCAAATAAATCTAGACTAAAACGGTACAGTCCTTGTCTACTTGCCTGCTTTTTGCAGGTCTCAATCCTTTCCTTCTCCTGGCTGGTGAAGAACTTGCCCATCTTCTTGTTCCAGTGCAGCGACCACTCGTAGATCACAGCAAAGTCTCCTGAGTTCGCCTCAAACCCGTAATAAACGTTTCGGCTGAGCCTCTCACTTACACCTGTCGCAATCACAAACACAGACCCAAATGTACAAATGAACAGGTTTCATAGTTAGATTAAGGGTTCTGAAACTGCATCGAAACAGCTCTCACCTAAGCTTTTTCCTCTGTGGACGACAAGTACTCCATAAGTGTTGCTGTGGAAGTGAAGAAGCTCTTGCGGGCGGTGGTTGTCTTCATTAACTGTGTCACGCCTTGGTAAACAAGAACAACTCTGAGCATTTTGAAAGTATTTCTCCTAACAGGAGAAGCATTTGTTGTCTTCGTGATGCTGGTCTGCTACATACCTGTGGCGGGAATTTGAGGTAGTCCGGCGGCGGTTACCGACTGCTTTCCTGGCTTCAGTCAGTTCAGGAGGAGCTCTACACGGGCTGGGTGGGCTCTTCCCCAGCAGGGTGGAGTCAGCGGGGACAGACTGCTCCATACTCTCAAGTCGTTCCTGTGAATATAACAGGTCATATTTGTTCCTGTGACATTTCCACATGTGTTTTAACAATAAACTGTGCTTTTCTTTGGAGATCAAAATAAACAGGTTACCTGTTTGGCTATCTCCTTCCTTCTCTTTTCCTCTCGTTTCTCATCCTCTCTTCTTTGGATTTCAGCCATGATCTCTTTTTCCTGCACAAAATCGAAAATACCTCAGTTGACATCCTGTTCATCTAGAGCTTCTGCCTGCAATTTTTCAAACACTCAAAACACAGATGTTTAACCAGTAAAATAAATGACTGCAGACTGTGTTGCGAAAGTATGTTATTCTGCATTTATACTGTGTACTTAGATCAGTGGCATTCAGAGTAGATTTCCTGGTGGCTTAGCTATAAATAATTAATTGGCCGATAGTTTGTTTTTTTGCTTCCTATTATTGGTAAGAGTTGCACAGAGACGATAAACAAGAGGAAATTCTAGATTGTTTGTGACAAATCCCTCTGATAAAATGAATCCATCTCACCATCTCCTCCTCCAGCTTGCGCCGCTGGTCCATCCTCTGCTGCTCCTCCTGGGCTAGCTTCTCCTGCTGTCTCCGCTGGTTCTTCAGCATCTCCTCGTGGAAGGAGCGCGACGGGGGTTTGTTGTACTTGCTCAGGAAGCCCTGGATATGGTCTGCTAGCTCGTAAATCATCACCTAGGATGACGGGGAAGAAGGTTAACGGTAGTCTGTGTGGACTATTCCTTTATCTGTGTGTGTGTGTGTGTGTGTGTGTGTGTGTGTGTGTGTGTGTGTGTGTGTACGTGAGAGTGTATGTGTGTCCTCACCTCTCCACATCGTACTGCTGCCAGCTTGGTGAGCTCACTCTGAAGGTTCTGCAGGTTTTCGTTTGATAGACCTTTGGCGTTCTTCAGCTCCAGCTCCGGAGGCCTGGTGGTGCCCAAAGACTCAAGTTACTAGTGAACACTTAGGTGACATTTACAACTGCACAACGGATCTTTGTACCGATTCTGCCTGGATTAACATCTGGCATGACAGGCTACTGTTCCAGAATGTTAAAAGCTGTGTTGCCGTGTGGAGAGACATGCGGCATCTTTTTAAGTTGTTAACAATCATGTGAGCTCATGTCAGAGAAATCTAATAGTTTTCAGGCTTTGAGCAGATATAAATCTCAGTAGCTGTTGCAGTTGTGGCCGTGCCTGTGGGTCTTTTTTCTAATTACTTTCCAGTACAAAATATGCTTGTGTATTGCAAAACTGTACTTATTCCTACTGGAGATATTAAGTGCACAAATAGGAGTCAAATCTCCAGATATCCTATACCGTGGAGCTGCTTGTATATCTTAGATTTCCAACTAGTATGATATGAGGCACACTGAAAGGAAAAAGTAATTTGGAAATGATATGCTGATAAAAGACAAGGAGAGGGATCCGTTAATCCAGCCAACATGCTGCCAAGAACAACAAAATGATTTTAAATTTGCCAAGATGTTATTTAAATCAGGATCAGAGCAGAGGAAGACAAACAAGAGTATCTTCAGTCAGTCAGTGCCAGCTTTGTGAATTTTTCTCTCCTTTCTCTGCCTTTTGTGTTTTTGTTTTTCATTAACTTTCTGTTTATAACCGTAAGATAAACAGTATAACGTAGGATGTGCTGATCATATAACACTTCCTCTGATGGTTTTCTCGTGTCACAAAGCCGCTGTTTTTCGCAAAGAAAACCAGGCTCTAAGGCAGAGTGATATTTCATTTCCTGGGCTGAAGCATGTGAGTGTGCAACTATTTTGAGCCTGTAAACTGTGGCAGAATAAAAACAAGTAAACTTTGCTATCACGCACTGTGCCTTTGAACTGCCTCAGAGCTGCTCTTTTTATCCTCTGTGCCGCAAGGAACAAAACAGTGCAACCATCCATAAAAATTCAAATATAATAGTATTGCCTACATCTAGAAACAGTATTCAACCATGTAATATAGGGATTAAAAACTTTACAAAATAAATGTGTTGACAAAGTTAAAAAGAAAAATACAAGGAAACCAAAAATTGTGTTCAAGGGTATTTTCTTCCAGCTCATCTAAAAAAAAATATCCTGTGGTGCCACAAAGTCATAATCCTAGAAAACTAAGCCTTTTCTGTATTCTAAATTCTTCTAAATATTTATTTATATTACTGTTATATATTTTACTGTAGAATCCTATTCTATAAGTAAAGAATTTTGAAAAATATGGTTCAAAATTAAATGAAGTTTTTCAGAAAGTTGTTTGGAAAGGATTAGATTAAATATAAGTGTGCAAAGTAGTTTACCAAGGGTTTTGAGTTTTTCACGGTACGATGCCACAACTAATAAAAATATCATGGTCGAAAAAATGTTATTGTTGTTTTTACCAGTTAAAATGACCCTTAATTGAATGAAAGCCTTTTATTTCATTTTCACTAAATAATAAGTCCTGACAGTCAGGGAGGTGATTTATTCCTGGACGACATATATTCTTTCATCGCACTACTATGGTAGAATTCAGAACCATTGATAAACAAATGTATACAATGTGATAACTGTCAATTTCCAGACCATAAAACCTGTATATTGCTGCCCCTCTAATGCAGACAGCTAATAAATAGGTGTACTATAACCCAGTCAGTCTCTACATAACAAAAGGAACCCTGTGACATTATCTTTTCAGGAGCATCTGTTCATTGTGTGTCTGGATAAATTCATTGTGTGTGTGGATATCTGGCAGTGCAGTGGTAACAATGGCCTCAGTGAATACATGGCAGAGGTCAGGGGTCAGTGGTACTCACACGTCTGGGTATGTGGGTGGGCACTTGACCTGCAGGTCCACTGTGACGTAGCATTCCTCCCCTGTGCTCAGCCCGTTGGGCCGCAGGCAGAGGTACACCTCTGGGGGCCTTTTAACCTGGAAATGCACACTCCTCTTTAGTTGGGGCTCATCGCTCCATTACTGCAGCTAACAGAGGTCAACTTAAACCCATCAGCTCTGTTAAGGAAGTGCGCTCTGCCGAGCACGTCTAGCTACCTTCCACGGGTCCTTGTTCCGCAGATCCTGGAAGTCATCTCCAAAGATAGACGCGAGGGCTTCTAGTTCGTTTTCCTGCTGGACCGCTGGGTCGTCTGTCCCATCTGTTGGAGTGTGCTGACTGCTCATTCTTCTGCCTCAGCTACATGGCAGTGCTGCTGTCCTGTCACACTCACAGCCGTCAGACGAGAGGAAAGAGGAAGAGGGCTCCCTGCTCTGCACAGCGCTGCTGCTCCGCGGCTCTCGCCGCCGTCCTCCGCTCCTGCGACACTTGAGAAAGTCGACTTTTTGCGGAGGAATGCCTCGCTGTCACTAACTACTCGGTAACGGCTAACTCAACACTGCGCTGACCACAACAACGTTGCAGCTCGCGCATGGCTGTTCCCAGCTCTGTCGCACGTGAAACGTCATCACAATGCGTTCTCAAAAGCGGCCGCTAGAGGGCGGTGATTATCCTGAAGTGAAGGGATGCTGATGACAGAGAACGACTCAGTGGTGGAGGATGACAAAAATATAGAAATTATTCATCATAAGGAGCAAAAAAATACATCGAAGATGTTAAGAATTTGTAAGTGTTATTGCAAAATACACCTATCAAATGTAAAATGACCCCTTAGAGTAATACTATACAGTGGTGGCAAGCAACTAATTACATATACTGAAGTACAACTTTAAGGTACTTTTCCTGCAATTAAGTATTTTCAGTCTCTGCTAAACTATGACTTTAATTATCAGCAAATAAGTTAATGATGTATTATTGTAGAACACAATAAGATAAGACCTCGATGGAACCCTGGTGGCACATTCAGAAACTACCCAGTGGTATATAAAGTAATTAAAATTAGCTCCACCTCTACCAACCATCGCATTAAAGTGATGTGCACTAACATAATTATTATTTCAATAACATATTATTTTGAAATGGGCCCTTCTGCAAAATGTGTACCTTTGATACTTTAAGTGTATTTCCCATCTATCTATCTATCTATCTATCTATCTATCTATCTATCTATCTATCTATCTATCTATCTATCTATCTATCTATCTATCTATCCATCCATCCATACTATTATATATATCATTTAACTAATGCATTAATGTGTAAGTTCCATTTTACTGTTAATGTCCTATAATTTTAAGTATTTTAAATCATGTTGTGAAATGTAATGTATATAAAGACATCATATGTGTTCCTTAAGAAATCTCAATTTGTAAAGCAGAACTAAAAGGTGATACATGTAGGACAATGTTTCCATCAGAACTAGGTATGAATAGGTATGAATAGGCAGCGAATGGAAACACTATAAGCGAAGTGCAAGTACCTCACATTTTTTACTTCAGTAATTCCTCATTTTCTACAACCGAAAACCTCTATAAGATAAGAATGGCAGTGGTGTAGCAGAGAGGGTGAGGAGACAAAGGTCTCTGGGTTACTTCATGGGGTCCTGCAGTGATTTAGTGAAGTAAGAATGATGCAGCACAGGCTGACATATCCTGACCATTACCTAAAAACGCTGGATCCTGCGCTTCCCACTGTCCGAGCTGTGGAATTTTTGTGAGAGGTCTTCATAAACCCCACCCCTTCAGTTTGGAATGTAATCACTCTGTTGGGAATTCATAATTTTCGATCCAGAGCCGAGACCAGAGGTTGTGTTCTCGGACTTGACAGAGCTCTTCCTGAGCCACAGAAGACAGTAGCAACAGACTGAGCTTCAGGATTCATCAGTGAACACTGCCTCTCACTGTTGCCGGGAACAAAAGCATGATCATGAATCCCACCTCTTTTAATCATGTATCAAAACAATATTAATCCAATCTATGAAAGTCTTCTGCGGCAAGCGAATAACTATGAGATGCTTCAGCTGCATCCAGCTCCTATCTGTCCAGATAGAGAGGAAACAGCTATAAATAGGAGGCTCTGGTATCTGGTGGAGCCGGAGAGTGTTCTCACATACCTCCAGCTATGATAAAGAAAAAACTCACATATTCTATACTGCTCTTTTACACCCGAGTCATTCTTCCATAACTGAAGCTCTAAGTCAATACATTTCTTAAATAATTACAAACACATGAATGAGACTGTGTCTGATCCAACCCCCTTTTTTTTCTTGGCATGATGTTGCATCAACAAATAATCTGTCAAATCTTTGTATAATCCCTGCACAGGCGAGAGTTTTACCTCATAAGGTGCAACGTACATGGAGGAAATATATGGAAAAGTGGGTGGCACAAATATGGAACTCCTCTCCGGCGAGCTCACGGCTCCGGAGCCTCAGTGGCCGCTCAGCAGCGACTCTCCTGCTCACCATAACCCTACAAGGAGACGGCTGGGCCAATCAGCACTGAGCTCTGACACCAGCAGGCCACTCAGACAGCCAGATGAGATACAGAGGCCGGCTGGCGTTACCATCAGCTGTTGCACACGCGGTGGAGGCTCAGAGCGCATACCAGCAGCGTGGTTCGCAGACACATACAATGTTTTCATCTCCTTAACAAGACACCAGTGACGCTGGCCTGACTGGGTCATCAGAGTGGGTCTTCTTGGCGGTTATGAGCCTAGTTGCACCTCCTAAGACATGTAATAAGCGCACATTAGAGGCCCATTACAAATGAATGAAGTTCAAATTGTATATAGGCATGCCCCTTCATTATGCAACAGAAGTGACAGAAAATACAGTGTTTTAAAGTGCCGATTGCATGATATTCACACTGTCTTGATTTTTATATGTAACTTCGGGGCTAAAGATGAATGCGAACATGCATTATAAGAAAGCACAAATTACTTTGTAGGTTCATGAGATAAACTGTCATTTAAAATAGCACTGATTAATCTTTGTGTATCTTTCACAAATGAAACTGCATTTAATGAGAAGTTGAGAAGCATTTTATTCTCTTGTATTAAACGATATCATAAATAAAACAAATGGAGGAAGATGCCTGTATGATAAGCCCCCCCGGCACTTCCTCCTATCAGACAACCACCAATAATATTCCGCATTGACTTCTCAGTCATCAGCATTTCATTCAACTGTGTCAGCCAAGCAGTCTTCCATCCATGTATGTAAAAAGCACTTTCCTGCTGCTTGTTGATTTTTGCTGGCAGCTCTTATTTGGACTTGTGTGAACCCCTCAGCCCCGCCCCTGGTCCCTAGACCCGGTCCGGGTCTTATTTAAGGGGCTCCTCTCACCCTCAGCCTTTGTCCCAGTGGAAGCATCCGCCTGCCAGTGCAACTTGGTGAGTCCATTTCCCGGCTTGTTTTCTCTGAGTCACTGAGTTTGCCTGTGTCGCTCTGTGATTACTGTCATTTGTGTGATGACTGTCACAGTCTATTAGCTGTGCTTTGAGCAGATGATACATAGATGAATGAATGGAATAAGTGCTGTGCAGGGTTGCAACTGGAGTAACTGGTTATCCTACATTTATTGCCACTGGATTTTAAAGTTAACATTATAAGATCAGACTTTCTGTGGGAGCACAGGCAGAGACAGTGTCTCAAGCATACTATATGGATTTCCTTGGATCAGGGCTCAGAAAGCTGAGCAGAAGCTGACCAAACCCACCCATGCTTGAATGAATGAAGTTAAGAGGCAGCTGAGTCACGGAGCCATGTAGTAAAACACATCCCGACAGATGGGTGCTGGCCTGGCTCTCAGTCAACCTCTCGAGGACCTGAAATAGCAGGAGATGTCACTTGTTTCACTCCGTTAAGCACAGTGGGTGGTTGCTCAGCTTATAAATAGATCACAGGTTGGCTCTGTCATGCCCCTTTTTGGTGCTACCTCAGCAGCTCTGACAAGTCCCGGGAACAATCGCGACTGTGAAGATATGGTATCAGTAGTGGTCCAACAAGGTTAGCACCAGAATAGCACCCAGAGGCATGTTTTAATTAGCTGTCTATACATAGCACCTGTTGAGGTGTGTTGGTGTTTGAGGGTGGTAATAAGTCCAGAGCAGTTGCGATAGTGTTGGCAGGTCATCAAACACCATAGATTCCAGCTAATGCGTGTATTAAAGGTGCACTATGTAGTTTTGGGGATGAAAGAAAACAATCTTCATTGACAGTTTTTTTTTTTTTATGCCTAAACAAACTCTCTTCATTTTAATGACTGAATAAACAAACTACCTTTAAAGGACAACACAATTTCATACTGTTTGACTTTATTTATATTTGGCGGACCCTGCCACTTTTCTGGCTTCAAAAAGTGTTCTGGGAATCCTGTTTTCCTCAGTGATTAATATTAATTACAAAAACTGTTATAAGTAAAATGGACTAGTATATGAGGGGGTGTTATATATAGACAGCTAATTAAACATCCCTCTGTGTGTGCTAATGCAATATGAATTGCATTAGTACCTCATTAATACTGTAAATATCAAAACCTTGAGTTTGAATTCCTTCTCTAATACTACAGCCTTCCCCCTTTAATCATGTGCGTGATTTATTGATTATGTCACCGGTTCCTCCAGATATAGCAGGTCTAGTCATCACATCATCAGCCACTCCAGCCATGAAGTGTTTGTGACTGTTCAATTACAACAGGCCTTTGTGCTATGTATTCCATGAGAGGCCGTTTAGACAGCTGTTCCCTCCTAACACCCGGCCTAAACCTTCTCACCCCTCCCTCAAAATTTCAGACCAGCCCAGTGAAGCCTAATCATGTGCGACGACGACGAGACTACCGCCCTCGTGTGCGACAATGGCTCCGGCTTGGTCAAGGCTGGATTTGCCGGAGATGACGCTCCCCGTGCTGTCTTCCCTTCCATCGTTGGAAGGCCCCGCCACCAGGTAGGCCTCGATCCACCCCTGCCAAATCAATGGCAATAGCAGCTTCGCCCTCCGATATCTAATGCTACTCTTGCGCTTCTTCCCCCCAGGGTGTGATGGTGGGTATGGGTCAGAAGGACAGCTACGTAGGTGATGAGGCTCAGAGCAAGAGGGGTATCCTGACCCTGAAGTACCCCATCGAGCACGGCATCATCACCAACTGGGATGACATGGAGAAGGTGCGTGTTGACAGTCAGACTCATTTACAACATTCGTGGCAGCTGACCCTTCCGCAGCCCTGAGAATTCACAGCCATCGTGGAGGCTGCTTGTTGTTTCAGGCCAGACACCAACAGCTGTTCTTGTCCTTCCTCTGACAGATCTGGCACCACACCTTTTACAATGAGCTGCGTGTGGCCCCTGAGGAGCACCCCACCCTGCTCACTGAGGCCCCCCTCAACCCCAAAGCCAACAGGGAGAAGATGACCCAGGTACTTTATAATCACTACTCTCCACTCTGATATCATATACTTGTTCTTGGGTAGAGAGGAGCCGTTCACATTCTGTTCCCCTTTTCTTGCAGATCATGTTTGAGACCTTCAACGTCCCCGCAATGTACGTGGCCATCCAGGCTGTGCTGTCCCTGTACGCCTCTGGTCGTACCACCGGTCAGTACACTGCAGCTCTTTCACACGTGTCACATTTTTGTCTGTGGTTAGTAAAAGCAATAAGCTAAAATAAGAGGGGTCACTGTTGAACCATCTGGTTAGATTCTTGTCTCACTGTCAACTGGAGGTGTTAATCTCTGTCCCGCAGACTGTGGGCCATCCGAATTGAGCAGCATTGAATAGTTTATGACGTGAGACATACTTGAAGAGCCCAGACTTAGCTGCCAACCCTCGCCTTCACATGCATGCATAGCTGACTAACTATGGTTCCTTTCTGCTCGCTAAAGGTATTGTGCTGGACTCCGGTGATGGTGTGACCCACAACGTTCCCATCTATGAGGGTTATGCTCTGCCCCACGCCATCATGCGTCTGGATCTGGCCGGTCGCGACCTGACCGACTACCTGATGAAGATCCTGACTGAGCGTGGCTACTCCTTCGTCACAACCGGTAGGTTTACGCCACCGTGACTCATTTGTTCAGTGAGCATGCGTGAGGTGTGCAAGTGTTGTTTCTCAACATGTGTAATTTCTGTTCCTTAGCCGAGCGTGAGATTGTGCGCGACATCAAGGAGAAGCTGTGCTACGTGGCTCTTGACTTTGAGAATGAGATGGCCACCGCTGCCTCCTCCTCCTCCCTGGAGAAGAGCTACGAGCTGCCCGACGGTCAGGTCATCACCATTGGCAATGAGCGTTTCCGTTGCCCAGAGACCCTCTTCCAGCCTTCTTTCATTGGTGAGGAACTGATCGAATTTGTTTTTTTTTTGATAGACAGAAGACATGCAGCAAGTCTCAGACAAATCTCATCTTTTGACCTTGTCCTCTACCAGGTATGGAGTCTGCTGGTATCCATGAGACCGCCTACAACAGCATCATGAAGTGTGACATTGACATCCGTAAGGACCTGTACGCCAACAATGTGCTGTCTGGTGGTACCACCATGTACCCTGGTATTGCTGACCGTATGCAGAAGGAGATCACAGCCCTGGCCCCAAGCACCATGAAGATTAAGGTGAGGGAACTGCAAAGGTTTTACGTTATCAAATCAAGACAAGGTGAATTAGCGCTCATTGGAAACTAAAATGTCTATTTGTTACCTAGATCATCGCCCCACCTGAGAGGAAGTACTCCGTCTGGATCGGTGGCTCCATCCTGGCTTCCCTGTCCACCTTCCAGCAGATGTGGATCAGCAAGCAGGAGTACGATGAGGCCGGCCCCTCCATTGTCCACAGGAAGTGCTTCTAAACACACAACCAACCTCCTATCGTCCATTCATTTGTACGTTGTTGTCTCCTGTATATATATGTGTATGTTCTGTAATAAAGATAAGCCCTTGTGAAAGTATCTCTTGTACTGTTTTTGTGACTGACAGAAAATAAGCAGCATGAGCAGATAAATGCAGGGATCTGGAGAACATTGTGGAGTTAAACAATGCACCAAAGCTGAAAGCACACATTCATTATTTGTAAATATATATCTATCTAACATCTTTTCAGCTTCAGATCATCATTATAAACCAAACCATATAAAACTGTTACTGTTACTTTTCTTCTTTAGAGGTTAGATGTATTAGTTATGATGATGAACATGTATAAAAACAAAAAGATAATAATAATAGGCTGCAGCATCTAGCAAAATTGGCTTAAAGCCAGATCAGGAGAAATTTCTGATGGACGTTCAGCCATACATGATCTTGTCTTCGTGGGTTGCTTCATTCAGCGTATCAAAATAAATCAAATTATTTGATTAATTTTTGGTAGTAGTACTTCTGAAGATTGGCCCTGATCATCTGACATGTTTCAGTCATATACAGTCCTCGCACTCTGAAGTTAAAAAAAAGAAAAGAAAATAGCATAAAGATTGTTTTCATTTCCAAAGCATCATCAAATAGTTAACACGGTGGCTATTTATCATGTGCCATAAGAATAAAAACAGGTTGATATATATTACATCCGATAATAGTTACAACTTAATCAAACAAGGCCGTTTGTTTGTTACAATGTGAACAACATGATCCTTTAAGTCCAAACATTGCTTCGTGCATTTCCCATTTTAAAGATGCGAGTAGTTTCATTCACAGAGTCAACCGGTTGAAAAAAGCGTCGACTTTAAGGTTGATCTGCCGCAATAGAAACCACCCCGCCCAGCGAGGCTGCTCTGGGTATTAAAACACGCGCTCTACAAAATGCTATTCGAGCGATTTCAGCCAATCAGAGCGAACAACGTAGGGAGCGCCTCTGTTTGAATGCTCTGCGGAAACAGGCAGCCTTACAAACGACTTGACGAGCGAAACGTAGCACAATGCGGTTAGCTAGCTCGGTAATTAAACAGTAAAAAGTACGTTTTTTAGGCGAGTTCTAAAGTCTTTTTTTAAGTCGTGTGACACAGAGAGGTTCTTTCGTGTTTTCCGCGTGAGGGTTTTTAATGAGCGAATGCGAGTCGTTAACTTAGCTGGCTAACGTTAGCTAGCTAACTGCATTGCAGCCTAAGCCAGTACTGTCACGTTTGTCGAGTCGTTTACATCTCTATGGGACTTAGCAACTTTGTTGCTTTTAATATTGAGGGGGAAGTCGGCTGTTGTTTGTGAAGGTCCAGGCGTCTTGCGAGCAGTTAGCGTGAGGATGACTTAGCAGAAGTTTGGAGAAAGTGAAGCTGGAAAAGGTTCGTGTCAGGACAGAGCTTGCATAACTGCGAATGTCAAGTTTGCTTTGGTCCTGGCATAAGAGCGTGGACGAATTGTGTTTTTAAGGTCGTTTGGAGGTACAGGATAGAAGTGTAAAATGAAAGTCATGGAGAAAAATGTGATGCGTTTAGTGGCTGTGCAGCATCTGCGCACAGCGTACGGGATAAAGACAAAGAACTGGAACAAAAACAAAACAGCCAGCTGCAAGTCTGCAGCCAGCAGCTCGGTAAGTCAACTAAACACTAACCAATGTAACTTACAGCATAATTTATTTGTTTAACATGTGACTTGAAAACAGTTTGTTATTGCAGACCCAGATTCAGCGAAGTTTTCACAGTATCAGCTTCAGACATACTATTGTTAATCTGTTGAATCAGATTAGCATATTACTGAAAGCATGCCCCCACTGATGAAACCCATTTGTTCACAGGCTGTTGTCACCCCATGTCAGTCAGTGCAGATGCTTTGTTAGGGCTGTTCTCATGATTATTCACACCATAAACTTCTTGACCATCAACAAAAAGACCAAGTCTAACAAAACACAGAAAGGGTAATGTTTCCTCATAAATCTCTGTGGCACTTTCTTGTGGATTTTTGGACATTTAGGCAAGAAACGTCTTTACATTTGCAAGACAGTGACTGAATGAAATGTTGGTTGATTTTCAAATTAACTCTGAAAGCCATGTTTCTTCCTGTGCATGTCACTCATAATTGGCTAACAGGAGTCACAAGGTTTGTAGGGAGAGACTTTGACTTTTTCAAATGAATGCTGAACTTGTGGTAAGAGACAACAGACATGAACTCAGACTTGGTGAAGAAATGTGGGACTGAAATTAAGCAATTCTTCTACTCTTAAAAAAAGGAAAAAAAAAACACTGAACAGATTTTCAACGTTGTTTTCAGAAACAATTGGAATGTTTGGCTGCCAGCCATAAAACTGAATGATCGAAAGTCATGGCTGGCAATTAAATTCCTGTTTTGGTTGAAGAGGACCCTTCAGCATTTTAGTATAGCAGTAAAAAACAAAAACATGACTGAGGCGAATACCACAGGGTGCTGATGCTGCTGGCATGCAATTAGAATTAATTCACAGCCGAAAGGACATTTTTCCTCCTCGTGTTGTGTAGTTTAAATGTGATCAATATTGGATTTTAATGTCCTATTTTTCTTTTTTTTTATTGTTCCCTTAGACAAAAGTTTTTGGGGTGTCCCTGGAGAACTTACCGTACTATAATATGGAATGTGGGAGCGTGCCAAGGCAAGTTGAAATGCTTATTTACTTGAGCTTACATTTGGCAAGTCATGTCATGTCCTATATTTTGTGCTAATGAGATTTCCCTATCCTCTTTAGCTTTCTGGTCGACGCATGCATGAAACTGCTGGCACACGTCGACACTGAGGGCCTGTTCAGAAAATCTGGCTCTGTCATTCGCCTGAAAGCGCTCAGGGTGAGTGATGGCTAAAGTGGACCTTGAATTCACTGAGGGCCCTTGACCCTCAGAAAGGTCTAACACAACAGAACTGCTTTGTTTGTTCAGGCAAAACTAGACGCTGGTGAGGAGTGCCTGTCCACCGCACTCCCCTGTGATGTGGCCGGTCTAGTGAAGCAGTTCTTCAGGGAGCTGCCGGAGCCGGTGCTGACCACAGAGCTGCAGGATGCCTTTCTCAAGGCCCAGCAGCTCCCCACAGCGGAGGACAGGATGTCTGCCACCATGCTGCTGTCCTGTGTGCTGCCGGACAGAAACCTGACCGCCCTGCGTCACTTTTTTGACTTCCTCAACAACGTGTCCAAAAGGTGCCAGAGTTTCATTTAGTTGGATTCTTTTCTCTGATTCCTATGAAGCATCCATCTCTCATTTAGGACCTTTTTATCTTTACTGTTTTTTCTTTGTTTATTCACAGGAGCTCAGAAAATAAGATGGACAGCAGTAATTTGTCTGTAATCTTGGCCCCAAACCTCCTTCACTTTGGAGAAGCTACAGAGAAGATGAATGCCAACACTGAGAGGCGCCTCAAGCTGCAGGCAGCCGTAGTGCACTGCTTCATAGAGAATGCCCACAGCTTTGGTATGACTTGATTTCAGGCATTTTACCTGCAAGTCTCACATGTGTTAGTCCATACTGTAGCTTTTTAGTTAACAGACTGTGTCCATATGTCACAGGTGTGCTGCCACCATTTCTTCAAGAAAAAATTCCAGCCATGATGGGCTGTGAAGGGGGCGTTCTGTCCCCTATTCATGATGAACTTGAGGAGCTGGACTTGCACTCAGGGATGAAGAAGAGACACAGACGCAGCTTCGGAGGTAAGCCTTTTATTTGTTTGGTGAAAACTAACTCTTCTGGTGTAACCACTCTGGAAGTATTTTGTGACAGTACACAGACATTTCCATTTAAAATAGAGCACTGTATCACATTACTTGTGAATGAATAATGTTTTGCAGCAGCTTTAGTCTGTAAATACTGTTTCTATGGTTTGGTTTGTCTCATATTTCAGATTTGGTCAATGGTGCTCTAAATAAGATAAAAACTAATAAAACACCAACAAAAGCCCCCCAGTCAGACAGTTTTGGTAGGTACAGTGGTCCGATGAGATGACGTTGCCTGTTATGTAGCATGATGATACTGAAGTAATCTATTTGCTGTGCACATAAAACAACAAGCTTTCTGTCTTCTAGTGCGCTTCAAATAAAAAAGATTCACATTTACCTTGATAATGAAGAAGTCATATGAATGATGCAAAATTATGCCTGGATTCAAATGTCTTGTCTTTGCTTTTCTGCCTTCCATTTGCATGCATCATCCTCTACAATGAATGCAAAATCTCAGTGCCTTGGCTCAGAATCAACTTTTTAATGTTTTTAAATACAAAAAACAGCAAATCCTGCTCATGTAAAGACATTAATTCTCTTGTGATTCTTGCCAGTCTTTTCCTCCGCAACTCCTGTGATTGCAACGCCTTCCTCAAAACGAAAGCTTCCTCTGGAATCTGGTCACTCTTTTGGATTCTCAAACAAGAAACGTAGATCGGTCAAAAAGACCCTCGGGATTGATTTACTTCCCAATTCTTTGTTCAGCAGCACTTCCACTCCTGGATCAGGTATTTATAATTGTTTAATCGAGTGGGCATTAACTGTTGTGCAGTCTCGAAAGCTTGTGGATAATTTTGCATGTTTTCCCCCCCTTCTTTATATTGTAGCTTACAGTGCTTCAGGGGTGTTGGAGTCTTCCCAGAATATCATGTCACCAGCAGGCAGGTCTAGAAGGCAATCGGCTACATCTGTGAGGAGGAAGAGTCGACGACTCAGCAACAGACATGCTGTCAACAGGTACACATTTTCCTCTTCCTCCTGCGATCCTTAGATTTCTTGCCACACAGCCATGCATTTCCTACAATGATTCACTTTACAGAGAGACAAGAGTCGAATGGCACTGGGTCATCTCATGTTGATAATTGTTTTAATATCTGTTTCAGAGTTGAATCTGGGAAGGCTGGCTGCTTTTCTCCCAAAGTTGGCAAAAAAGAAGCACCACGCAAATCTCTGCGCTTACGTTTTAGCCTGGGGAAGAGCAGCAAAGAAGCTGTAAGTGTGGTTGCGTTTCCGACTTCACATTCTTCTGGTTCACAGATAAAATGGCGTTAATCAAGTGCACCCTGGCATTTCGAATGCTGTAATTAACTGTATTAAATCAAGTAACACATTTGCACATGGGGTGTTTTTATGTTGGGGTAACTTGTTGCACACTAGCACTTTTTTTCATTGTGTAACAGTCTAAAGTTTACTTTAAGTAGCTAACACATTTGAGCTAATGCATGCATGGCTTATAAAGAATCTGTACTTCTCATGTTACTGAATAAATTGTTGTATGGTACAAAAAGCCATAAGATACTTCCTGTGCCCCATTATCAGCGATTTACAATGTCAAACACTCAGGTGAAAAAATGTGATTTATATATCAGTAAATACATCAAATATATTGTAAGCTGTTGGGGGTACACAAGATGAGCTGTTTAACTTTTTAATGCTCTATAGTCAATGTATATTCTTCACTTAATAAAAGGTTGCTGACCAACAAATCCGATATCTTGTTTCTTCTGAGTGATTTTTGTCATCCTCTGAAGAACTAACAATAACAGTCATGGTATTAACATATTAATGGTACATTTTGGGAAACGTCTATGGGGTCCTCTTTAACCAAATAATACCCTCAATCTTAATCCTCCTACTTTCTTTCATCTTCCATTTCTCATTCCATGCTGGTGATAAAGGGATCTGAGTCCATTGGCTGGCGACTTGCCACTCAGGAGAGCACCACCAGTTTTCGTTTCACCAAAGAGACTGAGTTCAGTCCGTCAGTTCAGCCTAGAAAGGCTGAATCCAAAAGTGAGTAATGAAGAAAGAAATGAGTGAAGAAACTTTAAAAAAAAAAAGTATTTTAAGTTGTAAAACCTGCTAATATTGCACTTTGTTTTCCAGGCTCCAAGTACATCAGTAAGTCTGAAGACAACCTGCTGACCCCCCAGTGTGACTCCAGCGTCCACCGTACCTCGTGGTGTGGGGAGACTCCGGTAGGAGCCCAGGCTTTCGGTGGAGGATCTTTCACAGACACGCCCATGAACATGTGCCTAAAGAGCAGCTACAAGTCTGAACCAGCCATCATTGTATCAAAGCCCCCAGCGGTGGCCAGCCTTCCCAAGAAGCTGTGTTGCGCTTCTAGTGCTGAGAGCCTGGAGAGCGAGTGCTCCATCATTGAAGCCCAGAGCCTGACTGGTCCCACCCTGCTGAAAAAAATAAAGACCCTCACAGAGTTGGGGAGTGATCCCCAGGCTGTTATCCAGCAGCCCTGCAGCTCTCCGGGAACAGACCAAACCAAACCATCAGACAGCGTCTTGCTCCCTCCACCAGGGACTCCTACCGTCCTCCAGGCCTCAAGGTTACCTGCTCAGCAGAGCCTTCTGGCTAACGATCATAACATTACCTTTGGCCAGATTGAAATTGCAGCTTTATCACCTCTACATATTGATAGTGCAATTTTTGAGTCTGGTGTGTACTGTAGTCCAGTTGTAACGGCTGATAAATGTTTTCCATGTGAAGCTCCCAGCAGTAGCCACAGCAGTTTTACTGTGGAAGAGAGTGACCGGGAGGTGGGGCAGGTGAACTGCAGCAGGTTGATTGAAGCTCTGGACATCCAGAGCCCAGCTCTCTTCAGAGTGGGCGTCACCTCCGGCCTGCAGTCCACTCCATACAAGCTGGACCTAGAACTCAGAGATGAGATCGGTACTATAGGTGGTGCGGTACATGATGAATCGTCCCAAGAGATCGGTACCAAAATCCAAAACCAACAACCCCTCTCGCCACGCAGCCTGGAGACTGAGAAGCGTAGGGTGGCAGAACACATCGAACACTTCAACAAGCTTACCCTTCATTCACCCAGAGGCACCAAGGCTTCACACGTCCGATCACCGCTCAAGTTCCAGCGCACCCCAGTACGCCAAACTGTCCGCAGGATGAACTCTCTCCTGGGAGAAAGCAGGAGACCCACCAGAAATTCAAAACTCACCACCAGTCAGAGCAGTCCAGTGGTGAAGGCAGTGAGCATGGAGAGCGGCCTCTCCCCTCACCCACAGCTTCAGCCCTACCAGGATGATGCACGGGTGGGACTGTCCCACAGCGTCCAGTCCGTAAAGAGACCACCACCAGTCCCACCCAAAAAGCCAAGCACTCTGGCCCGTAAAGCGAAGGTCTGTGCTCTGGGCGACGTCACAAACAAGGTCCAACCAAAGCCCAAAATGGCCTCCTCTGATCCAGCAGGCGCTCAGAAGCCTCTGGTACAGCAGATAGTGGAGAAGGACACGACCCATTACAGAGGTTCACCTAGAAACCCTCTGAACCAAGGACGACTGATGTCTGCCACCAAGCCTGTAGATTTATAATCCCAAATCTGCTTTGCCTTTTACGTTTCTTCGTTGCTCTGCAGTTCTGTCTGGTATGAGGACACGACGTCAAACATTCCCTCTTTGTTATCCACATTTTCAGGGGTCTTAATTTATTTCTAAATTAGGTAGGTGCTGTTTGTGTCAAGTTAGAGCCTTAATGGGAGCTTTCATATGCCTTAAGTTTAGAAGTGAAATCTCGACACACATCAGCCTGTAAGATAATGTTGCATAGTGTCTAGACTGTAGTGTGCATGCCAGGTTTTGATTGTGATTGATGGTATGACTGGAAACGCTTAGATCAAGTCTTCTATTTATGCTTTTTTTTTTTAAATATCTAATCCTTAGATGTTTTTACAAAAATGTTTACTGAAGTTGCAGCTTTGTCTCTTATTAAAGAATATTTTCTTACTGTGTTGTCATGAACAGAAGGTAAGAGGCACACCTTTTGCTGGACTTAAAAAAAAGAAAAAAGAAAGCCAAGCAGTATTGATCATCTGTCTATCTCAGTCTATTATTTTTAAACAGCCAGTAAAACACTTTGCCATGTGAACCCGCTTCAGACAAATAAAATCAAACACTGTGCGCTGTATGTTTGTCTCCACTTGAATTCTTCTGGTTTGGATAATTAGCAGTTGTTGTAGCCACAAGGGGGAGTCGTACAACCACTGCTGCAACCACATCACACGAGGAATGATTTCGAAAACCAGAGGTTGCAACAACTGTTTAGACTGACCTGTTGCAACTGCACTCCAAATCCTTAACTGTTTGTATGCGGGAGTTTTCTTTTTTCTTTTCAGTTTGTTATTATTAATAACAAATTCAATCATAATAATCTGGTGATTCTATTATTGGAATAAACTTTTAATTTGCTTTATTTAAAACGTAATAACTACCGCTAAAATTGGTCAGTACAACCAGCTCAAAACATGCTGAAGGCATGATTTTTCTTTTCCTATTATTATTTCCCTTGTAAATAATCTGAAGAGTAGACAGTGAAAGGCTGAAGGTCAAAATCATTCTGTGTGTGATTTATGCTTTTCATGTGCAGGAAGAGGTGGCGTTCAAATCCTCTATTTGTGCAGCAGCTTAATGACATTATAGCTGCAGAGATTACAGCGCAGTGTGTAGGCTGTTATCTGTATTGATATTATTGGTCTGATTCTCCACATTCACGCGCTGCGTTATGATAACAGAAATATAACAGACTGGATGTTTGGGCTCGAGGCCATGTGTTCAGCAGATGCGTTCACGGACAGAGAGGACGGTGCGATGTTAGGAAGCTGAATACTCACCTGTCCCACAAATGAAATGCATCAATATACAACAGAGAAATAGGTGAAATCCACTGACAGACGCATTGCTAATTATTTATGTCATAAAGACAAATGACTATTCCATGAATATTCTGATCCTAAAGTAATTTAAATAGTTGGATTTTTCTTTTTAATAAATAGATCCACGGTTTGTTTGTTTATAACCATATTTGAACATTTTTAGTTGTAGCACATGCCTTTAAACATAGTTATCACTTTATTATCCGATGTTGCCTACATCATGTCATCAGGCATTAATCTCATGGTTGCCAGGTTGTTAAAAAAAATCCTTCAGCAGGGCGCCTGATTATCATTTTCCACACTTAATACTTCGACATTTTATTTAGTCACTTTACTCTAATTTGGACTCTGTGTCTGGACCAAAATCAATGAATCAACATTTTATTGACGTTTTAACGCGAGACTTGCGGCTTATTAGAATGTGCAAACACTTACATTTCTTTTAAACATTAGGCCGCCAACATCTACAGCAGCATTTTACCAGTCATGAAGGACAATCAGAGAAAAATTGCATCTGGCAACCCGGAACTGCTCTTAATAACATTGATAATTGATTTTTAGAGCATGAGTACATTACTTAATAACTTCTATTTGTGACGTTTTATAAACCATGTGCCTTATTAGAAAGTAAACTTATATTTTTCTACATTTAATTTAACACAGTAGTCTATACTTTGACCGTGCAAAAATAAACTACATTCAAAATTCCCAGTCTTCGGTTTCCATTTTTGTTAAATCATGCAGGAAAAAAGCTCTTGTTGTGTTCAGGAGTCGCATCTGTGCTGATGTGTGTTCACTCTTAAACTGCATGCTTGTTCACAGTTTTCGGGAGGACCGTGAACGCCTCCTTCCAGTTTTTATTATTATTATTATTATTATTATTATTTAATGAGGATAAATGGCACAGATTCATCATCACGCTCATTTCGATTCAAAATATCAACTGCTTTACTTTTTCCATTTGCGCACAAACCTCAGGCCTGTCCGCTCCCCGCTCGTCCCCTTCCTCCTCCTCCTCCTCCTCCTCCTCCTCTCTCCCTGCCCTCGCTGTTCCTCGGTTGTCTGCATGTCTTGAAGTGGGTTCAGGGAAGTGTTGAGGGGGCGGACAGTTTTGATTTTCTCTACATTGTGCTTAGCCAATAATGTAGAGGGAACTGTTGTGCACATCTCAGCTGGCAGACATTTAAAAGGGAGACAGTCCGGCGCTGCAGCAATTTGTATTAAACCCCCTGGCCCCTGTCTATGGAGCGGCTAGTCTCCCACCCATCCACAGTCCCGCCAGCGTTCAGTCGACAGCAGTAGGTGCCTATCACCTCGGGAAGGTGCCGTCGAGGACTGACAGGATCAGATCATCGCACTTTGTAGCAGTGGAGGCTCGCGCAGGTGAGGGAATTCGGACTATTTCTCCACGCGCAACCTTCTTCTGCCACTTTCACTTAAAGTTTTTTTTTTTTTAGTTTAATGCTGATAGACATGACACAACTGCGTGCCTGTCATCCAGTGGTGAGCGTGTGTAGATACGTAGTGAGCTGATAAGACATTTAAGAAAGTTTACGTGCTTTCGGCTAAACCTGGAGCCCCTGTGCCAAGTGATTACCGTCTAAACTTTTGTGCGTAACACACAAAACATTGTATTGTACACTCAGATGTTTAGACTGAGGTTTTTCAAATACAGAATCGACTGTTTTTGCACTTTAGTCTCGCTTTGCATTCCGCTTTGCAGAGAGGCAAAGCTGTTTCTGTGCGCTTTTACGCAGCGTAAAAGCTTTGACAGCTGTGCGTAACCCGTCCAGCGTTGAAACGGTGAGGGTGATGAATTATTTTCTTCTTCTCCCCAAGGATGGCCAACTCGACGCGTATCTTCTGCAGTATGGTTTTCATCATTGGGCTGCTATCCTCTCCCGTGGATTCCAAGAGAAACCGAGGTTCACAAGGCGCCATTCCTCATCCTGACAAAAACAACCCAAACGAATCGGAGCAGCAACCGCAGCCTCCGCAGGCGGGCTCCGGGTCCCGGCAGAGGCAGGGCGCATCCTCACCAGCCGACGAGGTGCTGGAGTCCAGCCAGGAAGCTTTGCATGTGACGGAGCGCCAGTATTTGAAACGGGACTGGTGCAAGACGCAGCCCCTAAAGCAGACCATCCACGAGGAGGGCTGCGTCAGCCGCACCATCATCAACCGCTTCTGTTACGGACAGTGCAACTCCTTCTACATCCCCAGGCACATCCGCAGGGAGGAGGGTGCCTTCCAGTCCTGCTCGTTTTGCAAGCCGAAGCGTTTCACCACCATGACGTTTACTTTGAACTGTCCGGACCAGCAGCCACCCACCAAGAAGAAGCGCATCCAGCGCGTCAAACAGTGCCGCTGTATATCCATAGACCTGGACTGAAGGCGCGCAGAAATGTGTTGTGTGTGTGTGTGTGTGTGTGTGTGTTTCATACTCGTATTCTTCGCTGTCAGGATTGTCCTTATCAAAAGAAGAGAGGCTGTCACGCAGCCAAGAACACGTGCCTGTCTCCACCGGGGAGGACGCACCCATGAGGGCGCCCTACGCGCGGGCTTCTCCTCTTACACGACGTGTGAATAAATGTGGACATGCAACTTATAAACCAGAGCTGAACCGCGTTGACCACTGTTACCCCTCACCGGTCTGAAAACAAGCATCACTGCACGGGAACGCCGACTTGGGAATGGGCACGTTTTACGCACGGCTTCCTCTCACCTGCAGAGGACTGCGCCACCCCGGTTTATTTACTCACAAAAAAACATTTTCCCCGATTTTGTATTTCTGTGTGCATACGTGTTTGTCCAACTGGATTGTTTCCACTGTGTGGAATTCGATGGATAAGAATGGGTTATTTGTAAATGAGAAAAATGTGATATTATTTCGATAGTTCCAGAATCTTTCAAAGTTAATTGATTGATTTCTTTTTCTCTTTTCTTCTGTAAGCTGGGTCAGTTGTAGAGACCGTAGTGTTTGTTAGTTAAACCAAACGGTGTGCAGCGGTGGTTTCTACATTATCGAGGTTAAATAGTTGTAAAATGTAAAGCCATCTTTTGATGTAAGCGGTTGGTTTTTATCTCTTTGATTAAATTATCCATGGAAAAAAAAAACAACAACAACAAAAAAACATCAAATAAACGGATGTTGGAATATCCTGCAAATCATCTGTTACTCTGCACCTGAAGGAGGAAGGTGTTTCTGTCTCCTCAGACCTTGGGACTCGTTTCATCGTTAAACTAGTCAGTTTTACGAGAAAAGCGGTTACCTGCTCCAGCTATCTCTTGAAATGACGCCATTTAAACTTCACTAAATTTTGTTACATGGCTCACAAATCTGTCGGAGGGCTGAGGAGAGGGGAACACGGTGCTTAAAGTCAAACGATGAGGGTTTTTTTTTTTCCAGCCTGGAACGGCCCCAATTGAACTTTTCTTTTTTTGGTTGCAGATTTGTTCTTGATTTAAAATGGCAATAAAAATCTCCCAAGTATTTTATGATCCAAGCCTCAGTCTGTGGGAGTATTCTGGGATGAGCCATAAGAGTCAAAAGCGTAAATCTACAGTCAGAAACACAACTTTGATTTTTTTGTGGCGCTTTTTTTTTTCTCTTTCTTTTTAATGACTATAACCACTTAAATGTCCATTTTAAGGTACAAAATTATTGTCGGTATTTTAGTGATACAGAATCTAGGCTGAGACACAGAAATGTGCATCTCATTAAAGGTGCATTGTGTAGTTTTGGGGGAAGAAAATTTAACCAGAAGGGAAATATTTTCACCGAATGATTTTCTGTTGCCTCGGCAAACTAAATTAACAAACTCTTTGTTTTCAGGATCAACTGAATAACCAATCTGACCTTAAAAGGACAACACAATTTCATGCTGTTTTACTTTGTATATATTTGGCAGACCCCGCCACCTTTCTGGCTTCAGACAGCTCTCTGGGAGACCTCATTTTCCGCTTGTTTATGCAGTTATGGAAACAATAAATATTTCTGACTACTTCTGTATTATTGCCTCATCAAAACTGTAAATATTAAAATTGAGTTTGAATTGCTTCTCCCAAAAGAGTGCCACTTTATATATCCCATTCTTCAAATCTTAAAACAAACCTCTTGACATGACAAACTCCTCATGTTAGTGACAATACTTGCTTTATTTTAAAAAGGGGTCTTCCAGGAACAAGTTTAATCGTCCTGGCTTTAAAACCTGACTCACAGTTTACTGAACAGTCTCGCTGAAAGAAAAAAAAACAAAAAAACGAAGCATCAGATCCTTTTTGACGAGTCAGATTTCCTACGTAAATATCACATTTGCCCAGCACAACTTCTGGCCCCCTGAAAGCCTTTCCCTACTGGACGTGCTGACAGGAGGAATATTCAGAGAAATCACTCCCGTTTGTTGGGCATCCAGTTGTTTATTCTTGAAATTTAAAACAATTCCATAAAATTACAGAGCACCTACATGAGAGCTACTGAAGGTTACATGAACCGATATACATACATACATACATATATATAGGTAGAGGCTACAGCAGTTCCTTGAGCTCATTTCATCTTTGTTTGTGGTTTTCAAACCCTCTGAAGTGAAACAAAGCATTTTAAAGTTATGAAATATCTATTTCTTTATAGAAAATAAATGGCACGAGACTTCGGAGGGTATAAAAGTAATTCAAGGTGCAGATTTACGGATAGTCTGATACTGGAAGTCTGTCTGAGGTACAACGACTTGCATGGCTTCAGATGATATGCTCAAACATTTTGACCCTCTCCAAAAATAACACGCACAAAGGTCATCGTTCGGTGCAGATTCCTCCATTTTCTGTAAATCGGTGAGCACAACATACATGTAACATCCGTGTGAAAATATATCATTCATTGATCAGGCAGCTTCAATTACAACTCATAAAAAATACAGCCTTGAGGGGAACAAAGCTGATGATTTTCTTTTGGCATAAAATACATTTCTCCTTACATAAATAGACGATTCTTGAATCTTACAGGCGTGTGTTTAAATCTTACATTTGCAAAAAAGAAATATGAGCGCAATTCACCTTTTTAGAAATAAAATAAACACAAAACCCTAATAGCATTTCATCATCTCACAATACAATTCATTTGATCTGTTTAACAAGGAAACCATATGCTTGCATAGGGAAAGAGGTGCAAAAAAGTGCAAGACAATCCGAAATAAAGCACGCGGCTAGCATAAACATGGAAGTGCGACTTATAGCGACGTACAGCTAAAGTGCTTAAACGTGTGCCGGACATAATGTGATGCACAGCGCTCGACGGAAGATTACGTTTTCATGACGTACGTTTAATATGTTGGGTTTAAAACTTGTTTTTACGTGTGTGTGTGTGTGTGTGTGTGTGTGTGTGTGTGTGTGTTTGGGGGCCCGAGGCTCGCTGCCAGCTTCTTCTCTTCTCTGGCCGTCACCCAGGAGAGGTCAGCCTGGTGCAGTGCTACACGATACAGTGGAAACCTCCACACACGTTTTTAGACCCAACGCCGCGTCTTCATCAGCGCATATCACCGCATAACGCACGCTTCCCTGCCGATTCCACAACATGACATATTTACAAGACTCTTAAGGAGCCGTGGTGAATGAAAAGCTACTCGCTACAGCAAAACAGACACTGGGAACTGCTTTTTTTTTTTTTTTTTTCTTTTACACTGTTTCCACAGAGAGAGAGAGGCATTTTCCCCTCAGGCAGCTCTATCTGATACATCTTAACACTTAGGATATGTAGGAGCTTCATCATTCTGCTGTCTGATGTAACGTCTACAGTCCAGAAAAGAAAATGGCTCCTCACAAGGAACCATTGGTGGACGTGTCAGCTGGCACTCCCGCTGACCCCTTGAGACCTTTCACAAGCCGGGCGCTCAGAGGTCACGCCGCGCTGGATGAATGAGATCGACCTTTGGCCTTTAAGACTCTCATCACTTGGGGCTGTGTCAGCCATGCATCCCTCGCTGCAGGCCCGGCTTCTTATCTGTTCAGCAGACAGACGGAGCTCGATGTGAGGGTGGTGGAGCGTAGAGGTGGGGGTGGGAGATGGGGGGGCTGGGGGTGGGTGTCTAGTACTGTTATAGTAGGGCAGAGATACGGCAGTACGGGTAGTAAGAGGTTTTCATTGTGAGTCCATACGGGAAAAAGGGAGGTTTGTTGTTGTTGTTGAGGCAGGTGGAAAACTGCAGGAGAGATGAAGCCTGCACATGTTCTGATCTCCACCACTCGTTTCTTCTTCCGCTGCGCCATTTCGCTCAACTGGATGGCACGCCAGCTTCCTTCTGCCGCAGCCTCTCTTTCTGTTGGTGGGAAACCACAAAAAAAAAGTGCATTGAGCTTTCAGTATAGTCCGTTTCTGCGCTGTGTGGAGATCAGGCTCTTACCAGACTGTTGGCGTTGATCTTCTTGGTTTCGACTCTCTTCTCCGCTGTGATCTTCTTGATGTTTTCTTGAGCTTCCTTCAACCTGAGAACGAGAAAAAAAACCCACATGGACTTGATATTTGCAGACCTTTAAAAAAACCCCAACAAAATAAAACTAGACGCTGAAATCTTTTGAGCTACATCATGAGAATATAAAGTCAGAAGCCTCTCATCACTGTGACCTTGTGAAGTTGTTTGTAAGAGCAAGACGTTTAAGTATCTCCCTCAGGCGCCCTGTGGCGCGTGCACACACACACACACACACACACACACACACACACACACACACACACACACACACACACACACACACACACACACACACACACACACACACACAGATCCTATCCTCTCAGGAGTTTGCGGTCAGTGAAAGCCCTCTAAGTGAGAAGCAGTAGAGAATGACAGTGGGTTGATGAGATAATGAGGCGGCCTTTTAAAAAAAAAACACGCTTGGCTTTTTATGAGTGCGCAAACAGTATTTAAAATGAAGTTAATTGTACGTAAGCACCATCAGCTGTAAGTACTGTGGGACACGTTCGCCTAGTAAACAATTAGGAGAGAGCGCATGGATGCATGGGCAGGACTGAGGAATCTTTAACTCCTCCGTCTCGCAGAGAGAAGAAGACTCAGCGAAACGTTGTAGCTGCATTACATTTACTCAAAATAACCCTGAAAGACCCCCGTTTAATTGTGTTGTGTTCTCCAAGGTAATAGTGTGTTTCACTTGGTCGGCCGGTGCTATAACTTTTGGGGAAACAGTTAATGAGACTGAAGGAGAAAGACAACAAATCTGACTTAACGTAACGTAAATAACATTTTACAACATCAGCTCATCCACGAACATTTCTGTCTATGTCGCGCAGTTAGAATTTCATCAGCAGTTGTTTAGCGATGAAGACAACAACTCCCATGATCCCACGCTGCTTATGTCTTTTGTTTTCAGTGGGAGGCCATTAGTGGCAGGAATTACAGACTGTGTGTTTAATGGAACTGTGCTAAATGTAATTTTCTGAGTGTGAATGGCCATGAACACACCACATGATGCTTAAAACTACACCCCAAAAACGACAATCTCGCCCACTGAACAAAAACATCTAGACACCTTTTCAACGTTTATTATTCGGTAACATGTTTTAAGAACTTCTTGTGATTCAAAATGAAGGTTTTGATGAACTTTTACTCCACACAGCAAAACATACAGCTTCAATCCCGAGCCTCGACCTCGATCTTTACCAGGTGAGCTATTTATCAGCTTTATTAAATACCGTGTTTACCACCATACCATAAAAACTTTAATTTTGAAATTTCTAAGGTTATCACTCTGACATCAATAGTGAATGTTTAAAAGACATCACAAAAATGTCATTGTGGCTCTCCACTGGACGTCAATCTGTAGTCTTTGACGACGTTGAATTGACGTCTTTTTGAAATAGTTTTGCTCAGTGGGTGACAAACAGCTTCTCTCCTCTCCTCTAATTGCAGTCTTGTTGTCGACCCTGCCTGCACAGCGCTCCTGCCCTTTGGGCTGCATGTCCAGCATCATTACAGTGTTTATCAGTTCTCCCGTAACGCGCTGCCCTTAATGGCCACAGGCCCCCGTCCGCTCGCTAGTAAAGCCAGGCGGCCGCCAGGAGGGTCTGCTGTCCCCTCAGTGGAATGCCCCCCCCCAACACGACGCCTCAGGTCAGAGGAAACATCATAAATTCAGGCCCTGGTCCTTCAGATGCAGGGCCGAGGCCTCGGCTACTCCTGTTTGCCTCCTCTTTGATGGCCTCCCTCTATGCTTTAATTCCAACCCAGCATCTGAGCGTCACTCCTGTGCAATTATTGCCAATAAGACGTGATGTCCAGAGGTCGTTAAGCACCTATCGGAAGGTGACGGAGACAAGAAGTCTGACCCGAGGATGAGATGGTTAAGCCTCAGTGATATTGGACACTAAACATCAGGATTTATAGAGAATAGTTGGGTTTTTCACATAAAGGGGCATTCCAGCCATTTTGCAATGTTCTTTCATTATGTTGGGGGGACTAACAAAAGGCAGATGAGTGACAGAGTGGTCAAATTCTACGCAGCAGAGACAAACAATTTTTACCACCCCCCCATTGTGGGTCAAGCTTCAAAAACACCGTATCCTACCTTTCCCAGAATGCACCTCAATAGCTTCTTTAATAAGGCCCCTCCTGCCACGTCTTTCTAAACTCAATACATATCTTAAATTTGTGGGTTTTTTCTAAAAGAAAAGTCTCAAAGACTTGTGACAGGAGGATTACAACTGTAAGATGTCCTCTACAGTCTCTTTTTCAGGTTCTTATGTGTCTTGGACAGGGAAATTAAGAAAAGAGCAACCTCGCTAGACTCCAACTCACCTCTCCTTGGAGATGTTCTTGCTCTGTTTTATCCAGGTGTTCTTGAAGTCGTTGCAGAACTCGTACCAGAGCATGAAAACGTAATTCGGCGCCACTTCTTTCTCCCCGGACTTTGGCTTCACCCCAAAGTAACTCACCATGTCCTGGAAACTGCAGGGGAGGGGGGGTGGGACAGAGTGGAGGCACAAATGGCGTTGTCTTATCATACATAAACACTTCTAAATAACCTCGGACATAAATAATCGTGCGTTGCGGGAAACCACTCCAGATTTACAAGACAGAAGTTATGAATAGGAAAAGTGAAGGAGTACAGAGAAGTCAAGGCATGTGTGCCCGAGAAACAAACAAAAAAAAAGAGAGACGAGAGACAGCGCACACAGAGAAATGATGGATGTAGTCGGGCGGAGAGGCGAGAAACAGAGCTGGAAGGAGAGTGTCCACCCTGCTGGGCCACGGGGGAGAGCTAGTAGCGGCGGCTCCATTATCACATTGACCTCCACAGCCTGCAGGGGAAAGACTGCCAGAGGAGACGGAGACAGCCAAGAAACAGGCGGCTGCTCCTCCACACAAACACACACAATAACCGACAAACACACAC
This sequence comes from Acanthopagrus latus, assembly GCF_904848185.1. NCBI lineage: Eukaryota > Metazoa > Chordata > Actinopteri > Spariformes > Sparidae > Acanthopagrus > Acanthopagrus latus. The sequence continues at coordinate 15,282,953 of NC_051054.1, read as the reverse complement.
ACACACACACACACACACACACAGTGAAACTCCTTCAGCTCCAGGAACATATTTACTGCCAGGCAATCTCAGATGTGAATACGATCTGATATACGCACATGTGAGCCCACTCAGATGCACATCAGATATTACGCGAATCAACAGATTCTGGAGGTTTTCTCCACCGATTGTAACCAAATCTTAACTCTTTGCGAGGCGGCCCAGCAGCACGCACAAGGCATGAAAAGCAGCCCGCTGCGCCAGATTCCCTCCCCAGACCGAACATGAAAGACATTTTCGAGCCCCTGCCTGTCAGAGAGTTGACAAAATGGGGCTATGATTCAAGGGATGCTCCCTGTCCCATTGACACACAGATAGGCTCTGACCTCCAGATGCTAGGTGGCTCTTTTTGCGACGCTAATCTAAGACATGTTTGTGCAGAAGTGAGACGGTGCAAATATGCTGCCCAGACGGCCTGCGAAAAAAATCTGGAATAAAAAAAAAAGAAAGAAAAAAAAGCCTTCTTCACGAGCCTGCTTCCCATTTCCCAGTGATGCGTCATTTTTTGCTCACAAAGCGGAGAGCGCTGTAGATCATCCTACAAAAAAAGAAATCAGAGGCTCCGGGATGTTTAGATTCACCGAACAGACTTTCCGCCCAGATATCTGTGCTGTGGCCGGCCTGGTCTGGCATGATGAACAGGGTCTCTCCTCCATCAGCTCCTCTCCTGACCCTGGGTCATCATGTCAAAGCATGCACAAATCAAGCACCAGCGCCTCCCCCCCTCCTCCTTTTACTCCTCCTGAGCACATGCAACAAGCAGATACACAACGCTTCACTCAAAACAGATGCAAACACTCTCACACATGCCAGTATACCTACGAGACATAAACAAAATCAAGCGGACCTTTGTTCGAGCGCGGAACAATTACACTCACATGCGCGCACTCCTGCAATCCACGCTATGATGCCATTGCCGTGAGAGGGTTTACTGCGGCACCCACAGCCGGCATTCCTCACTGACAGCTATAAAAAAAAAAAAAAAAAAAAGACCCATTACAAAACCATGAGAATCAGGAAATATTTAGCCAGGCAACTCTGCATTCCTTTTGTTTCCCCCGGTCAAGAGATTAGAGGAGTAAACTTTGTGTTGTTGTCCGATTCAGCAGAAGGAACCGAGTTTCGTTTCTTTGTGCCGTCACACAACACCCGGGGAAGGATAACACGCCGACCGGCATCTATGAAACCATAACTGTGTGGTGACTATAGAGGAAGGCAATTTGGGCCAAATGAAATTGAGCATGATGTGGGAGAAAGGGAACTTAATGAGATGGAACTGAGGACAGAACCAGAAAAACCTCAGCGGAACCCAAACACGAAGCAGACAAATTAGGACTGCATGTTGAGGAAAAAGGCACCGGCAGCTGCCACGGGCGGGCCGCTCCACAGAACTCCAAATAACACGGCTACAGGACGTTATGAAACGCTCAGAACGGACTGCATGGGGATGTCATGCTCGTGAAAATGATGCAGGTGTTTTAAAAAGCTGAGCTTTCATATCATATTTGATACGGGTGCAGAAATAACACCTGAGATTTAAAACCAAGACGATTCACACGCTCTTTTCCAACACTTAAGACTGAAGAATGTAAAAAAAAAAAAAAGTTTTGAAAACAGAATCCAAACTTTTTAAACATTAAAATGGTGTCTGATCACAACAAAACCACACAAAATTGCCTGAAATAATAGTCTGTAATGGCAACGGTCCGATCAAATAGTGAAGCCACATCAATTTCATTTACAATATCAATTACCTACAAATTACTTTTAGGGCTTTACAGCGGCTGAAACAACTAGTTATTTAATCTATTAATCAAGTCACAGAAAATACATGGGCAGCTATGTCATGATTAATTGTTCACTTTAATATTTTTGTATTCTTTCGTAGTTTAAATGTATCACAAGTTTAGTTGGTTGTTTCTGGAAACTGTTGTGGACTTTTTTTCCATATATTTTATATAACAAACACTCAACCAAGAAAATAATACGCACATTGATCAATCAATAATGAAAATAATCTTCAATCATTTGATAGTTTTTGATATGGACACATTTTGGTTTAAGCCAGCCCCAATTCCTGTCAATATATCCAGAAACTGGTTGAGTCACAGGCGTATAAACTCACTAACTCCTCACAAGGCCGAGGTATGAGGTAGCACTAAGGACGTGTTGTCCATTTCCTTTATCAGCGCCGAGCAGTTGTGTTGCTTCCACTGCTGCCGTTGTGCGCGTCTGTGTGCGAGGATCCCTCGTCCAGCGCAGATGTGAGAGCCCACCCAGGGCCCGGTGAGCCCGCTGACGCCCATATTCATCAACAGCGTGTCACTTTTACGAGGTGGCTCTGTGGGAACCTGAGAAAAGAGCCCCCCACCTCCTCCCCCCTCCCTCGGTCCCTCCTGCTCTACCTAGCGCCAGTCAGCCAGCCCCCCTCCATAGATGAAATTAAAGGAAAACTTCATTAAAGGCAAAAGGTGCTGTCAGCTGTGAGGCCCTTTTGATCAATACTCCAAGTTCAGCACCTTCATTACAGTGGTGTCACTCATGCAAACACACACACGTGCACACACACGCGTGCACACACGTGCACACACACACACACGTGTCAGTCTCATTCAGCGGATAGAGATATCACTTTATGTTTAGGGCGGGGGGTGAGGGGCCAGGACAGAGAGCGAGAGGTGCAGTAGTCCCTCAGCGATTCTCTTGGCTTAAGAACAGGAACATGAAACAGAACAGTTTGTAACCGTTGCCTGAGTTATAGTTTTGTCCAAAGCAATCAACTTCCTAATTGTTTACAGTCTCCATTTCCCTGCGTCCGGGCCTCTTTCACTTTCTCCTTTATGTGCATTTCGTGATTTATTCTGGAAGTGGGAGCGTTACGATATAAAGCAAACAATCCTGCTCTCTATCCAAACAAGGCAAAAATAATCTATTTGCTTTGTTTGTCTGCTCCGCCATCTTTTTCCAATATGAAATGTTCCAGATATGATTTGCGCTCGGCGGCGAGCTCGGCGGCTGCCAGTGTGTGTCTTGAGCCTATAAATCAGATGCCTCTCGGACAACTCTCAGGAGTCTCCTGCACAAAACATGGCAGATAAGAATGATGGAAAACTGCAGGGGAGGAAACAGGCTTAAAATACTGTATGCCTTATGTTACGGGTCTGTAGAAATCCACCGCCATTTCTAGTGAGCCTGTGCATTTTGTTTATCTGTCTTTAAAGTAGACATATTATGCACATCTTAAGGTTCATAACATTATTTTGGGTTACTACTAGAATATGTTTCCATGCTTTAATGCTCAAAAAACACATCAGTTTTCTCATACCGTCCAGTGCGGCAGCTACTCCCCCTCTGTCTGAAACGCTCCGCTTAAGCTCCTGTCTCTTTAAGGCTGCTCCTCCTGAATACCCAATCTGCTCTGATTGGTCAGCTCACACATGCCTGAGTCAGCACGGCTAACAACAACAACAACAACAACAACAGAGCAGCCCTGCTATATTAATTCTGCCAAACTATATGCTGGACACAAAATATGGAAATGTGTGACAGAGTGACGTGGTGTGATGTCACAAGTCACTGAATTAAAGGCGGGACTACTGATGAGGCATTTCAGGTACAGTATTTTCTGTAAGAGAGAGAGGAACTTCTGTTGGTGCGGACTTTGACCTCAACTTTTAACAAATTTCCAACAATCCAACTATCACATCTTGTAAAAGTTGGTTTGCAGTTTAGGAATTTCTCGGAAACCTTATCAGCTGATGCCAACAACTGTGTACAACTTAACAAATAAGAGGCGTTGGTGCTATCTCATTCCAGCTATGTTACCTATGTGAAGCATGCTAAATAACACCGCTCTGTGACGTTAGAGCCCAGAACACTTGGCAGAACTCTGTGTTGAGGGATGAAATCCACAGGAAATTATAAATATTTCCTACCCAAACATGATCTTTCATTCATATTTTAAAATGCATCTCAGCCTGAGGTTGTTAAGGTCCGTCTCCTACCTTTTCTGTGCTGCATTGAGTCGGTCCTCTTCAGACGAGTGCTCCGTTTGAGCTGTAAGAAAAACAGAAAATATTGGATTAAGAAGATCATGTGGCTTTTGGTGACATTCATTTCCTTCGACAGCCACTGGGCACTGATCCCAGGAGTCCATAGGGGGGCGCTGTGTTCACTAGCCATCCTCAGGATTGAGAGAAGAAGAGGGGCTCTGAGTTGACATGTCGCTGACGCAGCGAGTGTGTTATCCAAGTGACAGTTCAGCACATTGTAAAGTTTGACGTGCCTCTGCGCATTGACGTAGGAGAGTGTGAGCCTGTGACGCCTGGGTTCGGGGCGGGGAGCGGTGGTCTGTTTGAGTTGTGTGTGTGCGTTGACGTGCAAGTGCGTGTTTTTAAGCAGAGCCGACGCTGGGGCGCATGGTTGAGCAGAGAGGCTTGGGAACTGGAGGCTCCTGTGGACTCCTGCCATGTAAAAGTGTCTAAATGCAAGGCAGATGTGTGCGGCGGGCCAGGCCGAGGTGCAAGAATTTATCTAGGGCCAGAGAGTGCCTGTGATCTCAGATTTATTGCATTTTTCCAGATTCATCCTTTTTACAATGATGGGGGGACCTTTCCTACTTGAAGATTTAAGAGCGGGAAGTCTCCAAAAAATTGTTCAAAGGCAGGTTTGGGGGTCTTTTGGGAGAAGGTGAGCTTAAGCCTCCGACCAACCACCCCTTTTACTTTTACTCTTTTTTTTCCCTTTTAACATGTATGTGGGCAAGGGGGCTGAGGTAAACCTAATGAACGGAGGTTGTGGCCATGTCTGGGATAGAGGGAGGTAGGGGGGGAATAGAGGGGCCGTGACCAATGGCGTTAGTCTCAGTGGGGGTCAGGCTGGCGCCTGAGGTACCCCTCTGGTGCGACTGTGCAGAGGTGGCACTGGAGCCGAGAGGCTGGGGGAGAGAGAGGGAGAGAGTGGCCCAGAGAGAGAGAGGATGTGTGAAGTTTCTCTTCCTCCGCTCCCCGTGTAAACATGAAACCAGTAGTCGCTAACTAGAAAGTTATGAGATGTGCATGCTGAGAGGGACAATAAATTAGGGCTTTAAAACCCTGACACACTTTTCCAAACCGCTGCTACACCGAGCGGCGAGATAACAAAGAGACGGAGAGCAGTGCGAGAGGGATGCTGAGGGGTTTCCACGAAGCATCCCTCTCCGTTTCCCCACGCAGACGCGACTTGAAATCAACATCAAAAAACAGGCTCCCCCGGACGGGGAAAATTCTGCTTTGTCTACGTAATTCACAGTCATCTGAACGAGTGGAGTTTTTGGTTACCGGGGTCTGACTCACTGACAATAAAGGAAGCGCGAGAATGCGATGATGAACGTGTCTTTCCTAAGAGGAGCCGATGGAATGAGACTTGCACAAGCGGAGATTAAAAGCAGGAATTTGTTTTCAATTAGCCATGGCTCCGATTCAAGACGAGAAATATGGCCATCAGTGTGTATCCCCAGAGGTTTCAAAGAGCTCCTATTAACAAGGGAAAACACAAAAGGTGGTTGACGAGATGTTCTGATCTTGGAGGCCAGTTTTGTTTTTTCCTGATACACCTTAAGGAATAATTCGGAATGCTGTCTTGGTAGTGAGAGAGCGAGAGAGAGAAACAGATTGCAGGCAAGATTTTCTGACTTAACAATGTATAACTATAACGACTTTGCTTGTCCGTCACTGGTTTTTCTCTGCGTCTGAGCCGAGCAACAGCCTTACAAGAGAACGGATCACTGGGTTTTCGGAGGTATCCCCTGTTAGATCTGGTAGAGATCACACAGGCACGTTTAAGAGGCAGAGCGCGGGGCGTTTGGGTTCACCTGCGGGCCCTGCTGTGAGCTCCTCCACAGGCTGCGTTAAGGGTCAGCGCAACTTCGAAACACAACTCTCAGCACTCCATCCGCTGATTCACTGGTGCACTTTGATCCTCTCGCATGCGTAAGAGGTTATGCCATTTCTTACCGGTTAATTTCAATATCTCGAAAAATCATGTGTCAAACACATGCATCCGCGGTCGGCCTCCCGAGCCTTTTACCTGGGTGAGAAATTCACCCGCTCGCCGATGAGTCAGAATTTAAGAGGCCTGGGCGCGCTTTGATGTGAGAGCTGTTGCTTTGTTTTGCCTTTTGAAGTCATGGAATCATCACGAACAATGATTACACAGCGCTCCTCCCGGAGCACGGGCGAACTCTCGGAGCTCGAGGAATTCTGTTTATGAAAGAAAAGGTTTACAAGTATTCCACTGGGAAGTTTATGTTGAAGATGTGCCTCTTGCAGAAACCAACGCCGTTTTGTAGCCAGTGGCAACCACAGTGGTTTTAAAAAAGGCTTTCAAATATTCTATACTGAGAAGAAAGCTCACGGGAGGCTCTGGCACTCGGGAGTACTTAAAGGTGGATAAACTAACTAGAACAATGCCACAGCACATCTCCCCCTCTCTCAGGAGACACACTTGGTATGCAATAACAAACATATTTTCTGGATTTGCGACGCAAACATGGACTTTCCCACAAATTCTCACAGTCCGTCGCCAACATATGGCTACAATCTCCCTGCGAGATACCTCATGTGACTCTTTACGATGAGGGAGTCTGTTCTTTCGACACTCTGGAGTAACGCAGGCAATTAGTTCTTTAATAAAGTCTACTGTGTGTCTGACGGGACACTTTCCTTGATCAGTAAAACTTAGGGAAGATGTTTCAGGGACACTTTCACACCTTAGTTAGTATCTGGTCATGCAAGTAGTTTTGGGCCCTTTTTTGCCCAGATTTCTTCCTCTCAGATTTGTGCCCCTACAGTAGCTTAGAGGGATTGTTTCTGGAAAGAGAGCATGTAGTTAATTCCTGAAAACCGACCCTTTAAGAAAAAAATAAAATAAAAATGCTGTGCTATAGTTTCCCTCTGGTCTCAATTGTGGACCGTAAACCCAACCCTGATGTCACCCTCTGGTGTGTCTCTTGAAGCCTTGAGTGAGACATTATGCCCTTTGCCATCTTGTTTTCTTTGGAGACGTCAGGGACCATATTGGATGAGAGGTTGGAGCCGAGGACATGCTGTGGTGGTGACCGGTCAATCACAGCACTCTCTACACCACCCCACTGCTTTATTGTAAATTTTACTCTGAATTAAACCATAATTTACTAAATGAACATGATCATGCTGTATTAAAGAAGACTTGAAACTAGTGATTGAGACAATGAACTCATTAGGAATCGGTTAACCGAGGCAATACATCAAGCGAGAAGTTGGGTCATTTTCTCATAAGCTTATATATAATCGTGCTTCTATTTGAAACCACTGAAGTCACCCCTGATGGCTATTGAAAGACTGAAATATGAACTTGCCTGAAACCTGCATGTCAATAAGTCCACAGCCTGATGCACAAGCTGGCAATTGACAGTCTACTTGTCTGATAATTGCAACTTTATTCAGGTTAACAATACTCCCCCCCCTGTCTTGGATTTTTGCCTAAAAGGCATCAAAGAAAATATCAGAACTGGTCAACTGAGCACCTTTAATGTTTATCCAGTCACAGCTGAATCCCTGATGTGACAGTGAGAGAAAGAAATGTGGTAAACTAAGATGCCTTAATGGCATTCACTCAGATGCAGGGGAAGGTTTGTGTATAATAAAGCTTCGGTGAAACAAACGCAGAGCCACAACTGGGCGTCTAATGTCCAGCGTGGACCATCACTTCAATGACAGGGGCGCCACAACTCATGGAAATGTGTACATGGTCACCTTCATCAATGAACAAATCGAGGCACTAAATCCTCTCGCTCTACCACTCGTTTCCTGCTAAAGTGATGAAGGTTGAAAGGGACTTGGATGTGCAGGGATCTCTTTCTTGGACGCAACTAGAACAAATATTGAAGAGGTGGGAAGGATGAGAGCAGGACCAGTGTCTGGGTCAGAGAGGGGACAGATGGGGAGATGATCGGAGCATGTCAGGGGAAGCTCCTGCTCCCGTCCCGGTGGTCCACGGGCCCGATCCACTGAGGCCGGCCAGTCTTTACAAGGCCGCAGCCAAAGATGTCCCGCCAGCTTTATGGCAGCCCAGAGTACATGAGAACCATGTTAGAGGCAATGTGATCCTTTCTACAGGCCTGTGCACTCCTGTCCTCATGCTGTCTTACAGCGCACCGAGACGCCCTCTCTCAGCAAGAACAAGAACACTACACACACACACACATGCACACACTGAAAGGCAGATTCTGCACCACCCAGCTGACTGTCTGACACGGCAAAAAAACATAATTATACCTTCCACTTTTTAAAAAGGTCCCATGCTGTGCGTCTGGGTGAGAACTGGGCTTTTCTAGCTCTGTAAGCTCGCTTTCATGACAATCTCCTCGGCTATAAATCCTCTGACCAAATGAATGTTTCATCTTTGAAGGCACTGAGAATTTTCACTCCGGGGGTCCTTCACAACTTCACGCAAGACGGGCCGGCTCAGGACTGAGGGCAATTATTGTGCATTATTTTTGAGGGAGACGTAGAAGATGGAACAATTTATGCCTCCTCTTGTTTGACAATTTTTGTGATTATAGTCAGTGAGAGAGTGCACATACAGGTTACACTTACAGCAAGTGTGTGTATTGGGGCAGAATATCTAAAAATCTGTGATATAATACATTTAATCTTAGTTTTTAATTTCTTAATTAAAAATATTTTTTATTTTGCTGTGTTTTGGTGTTGTAGGGTCAATATTTCAATAATGTTTCTTCGTCAACAGTTTTCACACGGATACAAATCTTCTTGACTCACCAGAGGTGAGAAATCTCTCCATCTTCTCCTTAAAGGGCTGCAGGTTGTCCTCCGACGAGTTGGCACACACCTTCTGCACGTCTTTTTCTCGAGCTGGCAAAGAGAGCAGAAGACAGAACGGAGGGAAATGAACGTTGGTATAATGGGAGAAAATTGACTTAATAAAGGGGGAGGAGAAAAAGGGTCAGTCAGAGAAACACTGAAAAACATGCTAATTAAAGTTAAACACCGGGAAATTAGGTCAATAAAAATGTGGTGAGGAGAAAGACGAGATCACTTCAAGGAAAGTGAAAGTAAAGAAAGCAACCATATCTAACTTTACCAATATTGTAATCCCAGAAGACATATATATTATGTGTGATATGTTCTCTATTGTTATAATCTTCTTTTTCCATGACCTTCCTTTTGTTGTAAAGTGTCCTGAGAAGTGTGATTTCAGACACAAAATAAACACAAAACAGACGGCCACGGACACACACTCCTTTTTAAATGAAAACAGCAATGCAAGGAGACAAAACATTTGCCCCAGTGATTGAAAGAACATTTCTTTTCACTTCTAAGCGATCCAATTTAAATTTCCGAGACAGCAAACCAAACATTTATTTGACTTATTTACTCCTTTTCCTCCGAGCCGCTCATTTAGACGGACACCATTACTGGAGAGCTTCCTGTGGTTTACATATCAGCAACACTCGAGTGTTGTTCGGCATGTTGTTGCTGTTGCTGATGTCTTAATATCGCACATGTGAGCGCAGCAGATGTGTTTGCTGTTTGTGGACGGGTGTTTTCCGTGCGGCGCCAAATGACCCAACTCACACGAGCTCAGAGGAAACAGCCGTGACTGAGCGCGTTCCAGCCGAACCTTTCCCCAATTTCCTCTCAACTGTAAGCCCGGGTTACTACACAGACACACACACACGCAGAGACGCCTGGTGAAAGAACTTTGCCACATTCCTCCAACCTGTAAGTCATTAATGGCTGCAATAAATACCTTCACTTGCTTATGACTGCATAGCTAAGTAGTTCTGCAACACAACAAGAGCATTAACAGGCCTGGCCGACGTCTCACTTCTCACTTCGTCGCTGCTCTTAGATCCATTTTGGCTCTCATGTGCTGCACCTGCAGTTCCGTAAGCTCCCTCGTTTCCATCTTTTATTTATTGGCCGTCCAAATAAGTCAGACAGGAAGCGCGATGCCCAAGCATTAAAAAATTGAGGAATAACGATGTACAGCCTCGTAGCCTGGATTCCAGGGCACTCTTCTTCAACGTTGTGGATGGCGAGAGCCGGCGGTGCTCGAAACAAGAAACAGGAATCAGCAACCATACAAAACATGACAACCAAAATATCCTGTTTGGACAAACCGCGTTTCCTTACCAGAAATCCCCCAACTCAAAAAGACCCATTAAAACAGTGTTCAAAACAGCAAGTCTACAATTTAAAAGGCGGCTCTCTTCCAAATGTGGTCCAGACAGCAAAGGCCACAAGGAGGAAGCCCACAAAAACACAGCAGCTGTAAAGAATAAAACTAAAACCTTGTGTTTGAGACAGACATTGTCTTGGAGCGATAAAGCACTTTTCGGAGGAGGATTCTCCTGTGAGCAAATGGCCAACGCCATGCATCAGGTTAGATGGAGGTCCTTAAGGGCCTTCGCTCAAAATATTGAAAAATGTTAACTTTATTGGTTACAAATGAAGCTAAAAATGTGTGTCAGTGGAGCAGCGAGCATCAATGTGTTGCCGTTTTGCACAAACAGGCCCCACAAACTTTAACAGGACAAAACCAAGAGAAACCTGATTCAGCAAAAGAGAAAGTTGTGGTGACGCTTCAATCTGTTTTTTTTTGTTTGTTTTTTTTCTTCTTCTCACATTGTCAAGTTTTTTTTTCTAAAGCCTGTATGTATTTATGTTTATATTCAAGGGCTGGCTAAATATGGCAAAAAATAAAAATGATGAGAAACAGATATTGTGTCCTTTGTTCATGTGGGCTTACAAGGCTTTACTGTATTTGGAATAGCTCTATATTGTGTTTTTCTCTAAATGTAGCAAGCATGTCATTTTTACTAAATGGCACATTGTCTCCGAAATTAGGTAGAGTCGAAGTATAAAGTTGTGATACTTCATGAAAACATTGTACTTTCTACTGCATTACATTTATAAAATAACTTTAGTTATTATCATTATTGGCTACTTTGCAGATTAAATGCTGCATCAGAGCAAAAGAAGCAGATTCACATCAGCTGAAAAGAAATGCTGAATCAGATCTAGCCAGGTCGGCAACCAATCATCCCATAATACTCAATATGTACATAGATGTAAATATATGTAAATGATAGTGAAGTACATTTATAGACAGAAAATTACTTTCGATACTATAAGACTCAATATCTCATAGAATATTTCAACACTGTCCATTTCACCACAGGCATGACTTTCCAATGTTCAATGAGCTAAATCTATTACAGATCACCCTGTGTAAATAACAGCTGACTCATTTTAAATCGATTATATGTATTTATTCTATTTTGTGAAATTTGATGCCTATCTTATTCTTAAAAATACATTTCATTTATTTATATTTACTATTTTTTTTCCTCTTTTTTCTTAGTTTGGTTGTTTTTGAACAATGACAAAAACAAAGACTTGAAACTTGAATCATCACTCAATTTTTTTTTCTTTTTACAACAAAGCTTTAAGCTATTTCCAACTACTGAGTGAGCAGCACTTGATGTTAAGGTAAAAGTTCAAAAGCAAAATTACAATTTTGATGTCTAAAAAAAGGCGCATTTCTAAAAATGAATATCAGATATCCTGAATTATTGTGTGTATATATATATATATATATATATATATATATATATATATATATATATATATATATATATATATATATATATATATATATATATATATATATATATATATATATATATATATATATATATATATATATATATATATATATATATATATATATATGTATAGAGGCAAACAGTCACAATATAATTACTGACAGACTGACTTGGTATCATTTCGTGTGTATTTGTATGTGAAATAAAATGCAATAATAATTCCCCCCCAATTTTTTTTAATTAGTTGAGATAAACAGCCATTCTATTCCGGCTAATCAACCCTAAATTATGCAAATATACTATTAATATTTTCATTGATCAAATCATTATGAAGCTTAATAAAATACAAATGACTCTGATCCACAGATATCAAAATGCCCAGTTAATACTGTCAGACAAGAATGATGCAATACAATTTGTCACAAGCAACTGTGCTTCGGCTTCATTTAACCTGGGGAAAAAAAAAGAAAGAAAAAAAAAAAGATCAGGGCTCATCCAGCTTGAGCCAGGGATACGACGAGCCACCCTGTGGAATTAGCAGGGCGAATGAAAGGCCTGTACAGCCGTCATATCTGAATGACAGAGTCGACTTGCCATTGCGCAACATGAGGTAACATGACGACGAGCTGCGGTGGAGTAAACGCGAAGAAAAACAAACAAGGGAGCCAAACTCCTGCTCCACGATTTACCCTGTGTGGTTTGAGAAAATGGGCCACTCTGATGTCAATATGTACTTATGATTTTTACTGCAGTAAGCAAGACCCCCCCCACTGCTGCTACCAGGAAATCACAACACACCAAACAATGCACGACTGTGTGAGGGAGGATTAAAAAACAAAAAAACAAAAACCCAAAATGGATAAAAAGTAGATTTAGAGCCTGTGGAGCACCGCAAGACGAGGGGACGAGCCTGTTTGATGAATGTTTCAGTCTCAGATAGGTGGCCTGAACACGTAGCCGCTTCCTGTCTCTGTAGCTCTAGATCATTATAAGACATGGAGGGAGAAGATGAATGCGATGATACGCAGGTGATTCCTTTTTCCTGCATGTTGCTGTTATAAAAGGATGGGTTCCAGCTCAAGTACAGCTCCAACTGATACTATAATTCACTTCAAATAGTGTTTTTCTTTGGACAGCATTTCAGCTTTTTCAGCTTGCATCAGAGGTGAAACGAATACAGTGTTCCAGCCCTGGTCTGTTCTAGTATTTATACCTGGAAAAGTGAATTCTCCCACCGATCCCCAATTATCTCCCGACACAGCGGACCGTCAAGACTTCCAGCTCCCCTTCCTACGAGCTGAGGGCCTGCTATTCCCCTCTCGGCGAGGCCAGCCAGGAGGCTGCCTCAGTAGGAGAAGGTGAAACTATCTCTTCCCCTTCCCACTCCTCATAAATCAACCCATATCCATCGGAATTAAACCCTTCTCCCACATTTTTGCAGGACAATAGTGTGCTGACGGGTAGAAACATCAGGCAGGACTTAGAGAATATGAAGTGGTGCACAACCCGTGCTGAAATTTGGATGTAAGCAACATCAACATCACTTCTTATACCATTTTTATATTAATATTATGACATTTTTATTTCAAAAAATTGGACAGCTCTGATATAAAATTGCAGACACACTCAGCTCAGATGTTCTTGACTCACCAATCGCAACAAGTCAATGCCAAATACCTCAACATTCAGCATGACTTTTTTCTCTTCTTCTTTTGGTCAGACAACTGTACTCGAGCGCGCCGACTTCACACATGCCGGTCTGAGCGGAGCCTCCGTCGTAAAACAGGGCTCAGGCTAAAGGCCCTGCCTGAACCTGACATTAAAGGCCATTTAAAATCAGGACACTGTCTGATTTGCCACAGTGATGAATGCCTAACCTGGGCCAGGCCTTCTGTGAAACACTAAACTCCCCTGAGCAGCAAATGAGCTCTGACTGTTTCTTTTTATTTGATCCTATTTCATTCGGTAGCGTCCCCTGCCTCTCTGTCCAGTCCAATTACGCGGCAGTTAAAGGGATCTTTATGTTGGTGCTCGCCGGCCAGAAACCGGTAATCTTCCGAGCCCGACCGGCAGCTTCTAGCGATGGAGCTGAAGCTGTTTTCAAGATAAACCTAAGCTTTTGATCGGGTGCTGGCTTCCGGAGCTAATTGCACTGCTATACATGACAGAAACAGAACTACTCGTCTTCATGGGAGCTGAGAGTTCTACAGTACGATCTAGGTTGCTGTGCCCTCCCACTCATCCCCCCCCCCGCCCGAGAGGAGCGCAGAGAGAGGTCATCACCCTCTCCCCAAACAGGAAGCCCCATCAAAAGAGGATCATGTTTCTACACAAGCCAGTGAAGGAGAGGGCAGCCAAGCCGGACCCGCTCCGGAGCATCACTGATGACTTGACGCTGTGCACGCACACACATACACACACACACACAGCAAAACTACTGCAAACACACTGTGAGATTCTGGCTGAGGAGGAGGCTGAATTTCTGACTACTAGCACCAAGTCTCCTGACCTTTGACCCAAGCCTGGAGGGCAAGAAACTGCAGTCGCCACCTCAGGATCAGGTGAGGGGCAGGCGGCCTCGCTACATCTCAGTCAAGCTGGAGTGAGTAAGCCAGAGCGTGATTCAGTGTTAGTCTCTCGCCCGTCAGATGCAATCCACGACGTGGATGGAAGTGATCTGTGTTAGCTTCATAATTAAGACCACTTGCTTTTCTTTAGGCTGGTTTATAATAGCCGGGCATAAATATTTATTCCTGGCGGCTGGAGAGGATAAAAATGGTGGGAGTCAGAGGTGGAGCTCGCCAAAGATCCAGAATCTGACGCCCGCCCTGTGATGCTAATGCCCCCGAGGACTACTGTGCCAGACTGCGCTGCAGCAGAGATCAAATACGAGGGCCCTTATGTTGCATTTATTGTCTTCAGGTCTTCCATTTTTCCTAATAAATGAGTGACAGCTTGAGGTGGGTCTGGGTACTTTAGTAGACTCTTTGTATTTTTCCCCCGGGTCAGAGAGGAGAGGGCTTTAACAACGATCTAAAAAACGTAGGGGAGAGCTGCAGAGCATATCTAATTGCTTTCATATGCCGTATTATTGGTTGATTTAAATAACCACAGACACCAGGGGCACTGGGGGGCATCGCCTTTAACCTCCGCATGGCCCTGGCCAAGACTGACTGGCTGGGCTCGGCGCCCAACGACACTTGGAGCACAGAGCGCCAAAATCATGTTTACTCATTTGTCCGCTGATCATCATGCTCATCAATCAGATGGAATTTGTTTTTTTTCTTTCTACTAAACCCCTCTAGAGGAAAGAAATGCTTACGATGCTTATTTAGAGAGCTGCTCTGTATTTGGTCCTTAAATAGGAGAAGTTGTGGTGTCACGATGACATGGGAAACAATGTCTGGAAACTGAGAAAAGCCGCCTCAGGCGAGCCAAGGTCATGAATACACCCACAAATCTCTCTGCGCAGGTCAGGAGCAGTACATGTGATAGGACATTTCTATTTAAACTGCTCTGGTGAAGGACGGTAACGTATACATTTACAGAAAGATCCACAACGAGAGAGTATACTTTGATAGCGACAGTAAAAAAAAAGAAAAATGACTGCACTTTTACAACAGGGCACGTCTCACCTGTCAGGTCTCTCTTCAGCTTCCTGATGTCCTTGGTGAGGTCGTCAAACTTCACCTGAGCAGCCTGGAAGAAATCCTGAGGCTCTGGCAGAGGGAACACACTCTTATCTGTTCCGGCGTGCTGGAATATAAAAGCATGTGCAAGAGCATTTTGGTAACAGATGTCGGTAGTGTGGTAAACTTTGTGAATTCAACTGACATTATCTTACCTTGTCAAAATTACGCAGGTAGTATAAAACGACATAATCCACCAGATTCATGTGATTCTCCTGAGGAGGAAACGACCGATGATTAGCTGATATTTAATATGAAATGACGACAGTGTAAAAAATGTTGTGTGTTACCCTGCTCTTGACGTCCTTTAGTTTCGGGAGGATCTCCAGCCCAAAGCCGTCCGCCTGACCTCTTGTCCTGTTCCCTCCGTTCATGTAGTTCCCAAAGGCCAGAATAAGACCCAAAATATCCCGCAAACGTTTACACTCCAAGAGATCCTGAGACACACACACACACACACACAGCCTTTGAGTTAGTAAACCGTCACATAATTTATTGACACTTTTCTGAAGCAGCATTTGCTGACATTCTTACTTTGCAGACATTCGAGATGATGTCCACCTTGCGACGGATGGAGGAGATGGTATCGAGGAACACCGACTGAAAGATGATGCACTGGGCTCGGCCCACAAAGTCGGGAATCTGGGAGAGCTCATAGAGAAACCTGGAAAACAAAGGGGGAGGAGGGGGAGGTGATGGGAGAGAACGGGGTGCGATGTGTTATGACAGGATTAAACAAAACGTCTAACAGGAAGAACTATTTTCGGGGGCGTTGGCAGGCCGTGCTTTCCCCACGCAGGCGCGCCTGAGTCAATGTTGCTGCTCACAGGCAGCTGATAGTCATGAGCGGTGCTGCTCGGCTGGGTTTGAAAGGTCCACGGGGTCGGGTGGAGGGAGAGCGGCGAGCGGCTCACGGGGGATTGATCAAAGGTAGCTCTGGCCTGATGCGGGACGACTTATGTAAACAGCGCCGTGTCAGAGGGGAGCGGAGCGGTAACATCCTGTGTGATTAGGCCCCGCTGATGGAGGGAGACACTGAGTGGGGACGACTCGGGCAGCCGCAGTGACAGCTCTGGTCAAACATGGAAGTAGGAGGGCCGGGCTGAGCGGCACCACTTGGGCCCGGGCCTCGTTAACTGACCCGGACTACTTAACCTCAACAGGAACTACCGAAACTACTGAAGCAATGTCCATTAACACATATTAATAACACACACTAAGTTGTCAGAAAATGAAGACTCTAAGGGGATTGACACATGCTGCCCTCATTAAAACAAAATGACCGATGACCTGTGATGTCCAAACAAACAAATCAATAATTAATTCTTGGATAATTTCATGTCTTGGTGGTGTGCATCTGAAGCCTGAGAAAACACATGTATATTAATGTATTTTAGCTAAATTAATGGGCGAAATACAAATATTATTAACAAATTCTGATGACACTAAATTTACTACCTGAGCTGACCTTCATTTCAAAAAGGAAACTCATGAGTGTAAAGTTGTCTCTGAGGTGATCTTACTGTTCAGGTTTGTCCAGCAGTTTGACTTCATCTTCTTTCGCCTTCTCAAAGTGCCTCATTATCTTTTCCATCTCATCGCTGGTGGCTCTCTATACAAAACAGCCACAAATTGAAATTGTACATTCACACATATTCAGAAAGAGAAATGACATGCAGCAGAAATCTGAATACTGCCGCCGCACAACAACAGCACAAAAATTGTGTTAACACTGATGAAAAGGCCGTATATTGTGGAAAAAACGATTTTCAGCCATTAGAACAATATAGTTCTCCCTCTTTTCTATAAAGCTGTCAGAGGACTTTACAGCCTCGTGTCTCTACATTTCTTTATCACCTTTGACTGCTCCTTCATACTCACATTTTCATATAAAGCCTCGATGGTCTCCAAATCCACCACAGAGTTGTCCACAGTGAGAACAGCTGGAACAGTAAAGACGTGCGTTGTGAGAAGTCAGTCTTATAAATGGATACGACCTTGGCTGACACGTGCAGCCTTTAAAGTGCTGCCAGAGCAAGAAGGAGAAAAAAAATGGCGCATAAACACATGCTATTCCTGTGCTTTTGTAAAACTTTGGTTAACAGAACGTGATATCTGTGGGAAAACTGTACGCATGACATGTTTTGCAGGAGAATGAAAAAATAAATGTCCAAACCAGGAAAAAGGGAAACACTTGTGTGTCCTCACATGTACACGGCCCCAACAATCAAAACACTCAATTACATTAATTCATTTAATTGAGGTATTAGCTGGGGTGACGAAGATGCAAGTGAGGGCAGGTTCACAAGGCAGGTGTGTGTGTGTGTGTGTGTGTGTGTGTGTGTGTGTGTGTGTGTGTGTGTGTGTGTGTGTGTGTGTGCGCCCTTCACTGCAGCTCATAAGAGAGAGCCTGAAACTGCTTCACCTTGGGCCCACAGCTCAAACCACCGCGGCCAACTGTAATGATTTTTAGACTGAGGCAGGAGAAGGTGAGCCAAGTGGAAAACAGAGGATGCATGAGGAGGCAGAGGGAAGCGAGGGAGAAAATAAAGTAAATAAAACGGAGGGTGGAGATCACGACTTAGACACCAAATGACAGAAGTAATATGAAGGCCTGCAGGCTCGGTGTTTGTTTAGATCCACTCACAGTAAAAACTAAAAATAAAGCACGTGGAGAAAGTGTAAAGAAGAGGATGGTGCACAAAGAGAAAGTGACTCCTGTTCTGTGTCTGAGGGGTGTCACGGGTTTATAGCTCGGTGGGGGAGGAGGGGGACGAGGACGTGGTGGGAGGGGTGGCTCCAGTGCTCCTGGATCAGCTGACAGTTGTCTGGTTGGTGTCATTACTGAGGAAGGCTGCACACCACCTTCTGCTCTCAGATCAGTCACTCAATGTGACAAATACATAAAAAAAAAAAATCAGCCATGGTTAAGGATTTCAAGCCCATGAAGGAAAACTGATGCAGCTACAGTAAACCAATGTATAATAAAGGCTTGGTATCAAACCTCTTCACGGCAGAATTGCATTACTAAATATATCATTATCTTGTCAACTTAAATCAGCATTAAAATCATTATTTTGTCAGTGTTATACTGACTTATTCATTGTATGGCACCCAAAACACAAATGCACTTGAGTTTTGGAAAAAAGTTTCAGCTAGAGAAACATGTTTATAGCCTTGTAAAAGAGTGCTTTTTTTAATATCAGTACCATGCATCAGGCATTATTAACAACACAGTCCTCTTCTAGTCTATCACTCACCGCGCCCAGCTAACAAGGTAATACTTTGCATTCTGGTTCCCAGCTGTTCCTGTTGCAGGGAAGCTGTCAATGTGGTCCCAATGTCTGGATCAGAGAAAAACGCTGGAGGTCCATTTCCTACATCTTATTAGAGTGGATTATTCAGTCCCTCAGCCATGCAGCCGTCAATCACACACCAAAGGGGGGCCTGCTCCAGTGTGCACAGGAGCACTCTGATCCGAGGGGGGAGCCGGATATCTCTCCACACCGACAGATCAAAGCCGGCCCTGCCAACCGCCTCACACCCTCTCCTTCCACTTTTCACTCATCAGCTTTGGTGTGGAAGGGCATGTGTGGTGTGTGAACATGTGTGTGCGTGTGGTGAGGTGGTATGTATGTGTGTGTGTGCGGGGGGGGACGTGGGGGGGCTCCCTTTGCCCTTGAACCATGGTGGCCCTTGAGGTCCCCCAGTCACTCCGGCGGGTGCAGTTGACCCCCTCTCTCCCTGAACCAGAGTGCTACCTTCTGTCCTGCCCTCCCTCCCTCCCTAGTAGCTCTAATTACATTACATGTCCCATGTCCTTTTAATTTGGCAACAAAGGGGAGG
Organism: Acanthopagrus latus; assembly: GCF_904848185.1. Taxonomy (NCBI): domain Eukaryota; kingdom Metazoa; phylum Chordata; class Actinopteri; order Spariformes; family Sparidae; genus Acanthopagrus; species Acanthopagrus latus. The sequence goes on along the minus strand of NC_051054.1, from coordinate 15,263,729 downwards.
CAAGCAGGCGAGGCCAGGGAGTAGAGCCCTTAGAAGTGCTTATTAAGGTGCTGTCCTTCATTGTCAGATTCAAATTGTTAATTTCACATACACCTCCCATTAAGGCGCAAGGAAGCAGCCTCACGCTGGGTGTGAGAGGCCTTTTTTTAACCAAACCACCCCTACGAACTGACACTGGAACAGAGAGAAAAGGACTGAAGGAGAAAGGGGAAAGAAAAAAAAAAGTCTAAACAAAATGGGCGTCCTGGTGCTCTGCTGCTGTTTGGCTTGTGTTTGAGGTGGTTTTATGTGGTAGCGCAGTGTCTGCTAACTGTGGAAGGTGGTTTTGTACATGCTTAGATCATTAGTGGGGTGTCAGTCCCATTAGGCTTGTGGAAACCGTCACTGGCTACAATAAACAGATCTGCTGGCCGCATGCTCAGACTCGCAGGCGGCAGGCACTCTCCGCCACAGTCCCAGGACAGGACCAATTCCTGGCCCATCTGCACTGTCCCCAACTCACACATTACGTGTTTACACACATATACAGCCACTTCAACACACGCACGCACACACACACACACACACGCCAGAATTTTCCATAACCAGGCATGTCATCAATCCATGCAGCTCTTCAAATGAAGGAGATGGCAATTTCATTTTAACCAGCGCAGGAGGGGGATTTTTTTCAAGCAGCCCGACAGAAAAACTGAAAGGCTGCTTTCATCCCTGTGTTGCCGTCGTCACGTTTTGACAAATCGAGGCATTTTCTTTCCCGCCGCGGTATCTGGAAAAATCATTCTACTCGCAGAACACAAATTAATCCCAAATAAGTATCTCTAGTTACAAATTAGTAGCTGTCAAGGGGTCGGAAATTATTCTGCGCTGCGGGGCTCGCTATCTCATCCCTAAAAATAACTCCATCTGCGTTTCATCAGGAGTCAACCTCCATTTATCGTTAAATGGAAGTGTAAATGAGGTTTATCACACGCCGAATCTAAAGAAGAGCTATTTCACATGATATCATAGAGTGCAGAAGCATCTTGACGTGTTTTTTTACCGTGCTGGATGTCCTTCATCTCCAGGTGCAGGCTTGATATGAGGATGCCAACTGCTTGCGAACGCTTTCCATCCAGGAGCTTGATGAGCTGCAATGACAGAAATGAATGAATTCACATGTTAAAATGGAAGATTAGTGGGATTCAGTGTGAAAATCCACAGCATGCACTTCAGTTAATGAGGCTTAAATTGCCTCATCTTCATAATTAAGTAAGCCGGTGGTTTCAGATCTCAACAATAATTACTTTGAAGCGCTTTCTAATTACGGCTTTATATCTTTACTTTCATCAATTCTATTATTTAAACGCTGACAAACTGGAGAACAGATGGTGAATAAAAAGTTCATTTCTGTGATGATAGGCTGCGTTCAAAAAAAAAAATAAAAAAAAATCATTTAGTCACTTCCCCAGCTGTGGAAGCAGATGACAGATGAAGAGAGAGGCAGAGCGCCTGAAGCCTCACTCAGTCTGAGTGGCCTGGGAATCATCCGGATTGACCCGCAAGACCAAACTAATCAACAGGCATTGCCGTGACCCGTCATCGCTTTTTTTTTTTTTTTTCGTCAAGTTACATCAGCGAAGGGCAGCGGAGTCGAACGGGAAAAAGCACCTCCCTCCAGTTTACCGAAGAACATGTGTGAGATATAATCTGAAAAATATCAAGTCGCAGTGAAAGTACAAAGGAAAAAGTGGCACCATAAAAGGACAGTCTAGAAGAGCAGGGCAAAAGAGAAGCAGGGCATTTTTATAACAAACTATAAATTCACAGGATTTTTATTTGTGCCTACACATGGTCACAATTACTTATGACTGAATTAGCCGTAAAGCCAGAGAGAGTTTTGGCAAGGTAAAGCCCCGCTCTAAAAGTTAATGTGTCAGGCTTCTTCATTAGGTATTATGGCGTTGTCGGCTACTGGGCTGTCCACTGGGAGCTGGAGAGCAGAAGCCTTAGAAGTGGGTATTGCATTACAGGGCGTTAGTGGGTGCCATGCTGCTTCCAGCTCTATTACCTGGATCACTGGGGATCTCCCACTCTAAGGACTTGAGACGGCTGAGTACCAGGCTTTCCCAACACCTCTAATTAACCACTTTGGACGGGCCACACTAAAAGCAGCCCAGGAACCCCTTCTCACTCTGGCTGCAGAACTCGCCAATTAGCCTAAACAGTTACGCTAATGGGAAAAGACAACTGATGCTGGACGCTTGGGTTCAGACACACACATACACACGCAAAAAAAATACAGCCGCGTGATGCTGATGCTGCTGAGACAGGTAGGCTTGAATAGCACACGGCTCCCTCCTGTGGACAGGAAGGGAGTGGAGGCTCTCCCTTGACACTGATGTGGGGCACTTGAAGAAAAGAGAAGAAGAAGAAGAGAGAAAAAAAAAGCGAGCAGCTTAGGAAAATAAACAAAATGATGGAAGGAGACACTGGGAGTGTCAGCGGGCTGAGGCGAAGCAGGTGGCCGATGTTAGGGTGAGGTGTGCAGGGCGATGCAGCTTCTGAGCCCAGCGGATAGTTTACACAGCCATGGCTGAGCGGCCGGCCCGCTCCGAGGTGACTGTCTGTCTGACTGACTGTCCGGAATCACCGAGGCAGATGTTACAATAACAACTGGAATCGAGGCTTCCCATCAATAACCACCTACGATACACTCAGCAACCCCAGTCTCACCCAGTGATGTTAGTCTTACACCCACTCTCCCACGTCAGAGCCAGAGCTTCAAATATGCCTTTAATAAACGCACGGTGATCGCTCATAAGTTATTCCCATAAACCGGTTAGAGCTGCTGTTTATTTAAGGAGATCGGCTACATATAAACTTGATACACGTTTGATTTATGCGAGTGGAGGACATTGCTGTCTTCTTGCGTTTGCTGACGTGCGTATTCAGCTCGACTGACTTCTTCACCGTCATCCATCTCCACGTCCTCCCTCGAATCAAGAATGCACAGACATGCCCATCCTCTCAGATACCCCTATAGGTGCCCCATCTTCATCGCCTCCCTCAAGCCGGTGGAGTGGAGCCACATGCCTGCAATTATACCCTTGGTCCAGTCGGGTCCGGTCTGCTCTGGTCTGCTCGGGTGGGAGAGCACTCTTCCATGTCATCTCCTCCGCTTTGATATGCTAATCGGCAGGGAGAGGAGGGCTCCAGAGTAAACAAGAGCTTTGATTTTTCTATGGCACACATGATAAAGATTAACTCAGCTCATGTAGGCATCGGCTGCATCCCCCGAGTTTAAGCTTTTTGGCGTGTGGAGTCGTCGGAAACAAAAGTGGGGAAGTGGCTCATATGCATAATGTACACACACATTCCATTCCCTCCCACTCATCTCCTCTCGCCGCGCAGAGCCCCCCCCCCCCCCGGGCTGTGGTGTTAGCATGATCTGGCAACACTTTCTGAGCAAGTGCATAATGACTCGCGAGGACGTGCCGTCATCACACACGTGCAATCCGGCGAGCAGGCACACACAGAAACAAACAAGCGGCTGCGCATACACAAACATGCGGGGGAAACAAACACACTCCTGCAAAGAATCCACCTTTGTCTGAGTCAGGTAGTCTGTGCTAAAGCCCACTGATACTGGTGGTCACGCAGAGGGAGCGAGACCATCGACTGGTCACAATCTGCAGAGTTGGGTGGCCATGTTGAGGCCCCCTGAACTCTGCAAGTGTTACACTTAGAATGCTCCAGAACCAAATGAAGCGTACAAACATATTCATCACAATGTGAATGTTAAGACAGCTTTATCAAGAGACTCATTCCTACACAGAAGTGTAGGAGGGGCTCTCCAGTGATTATTCATAGGGAGGCAGAGAGAGAGTAGCCAATTAAAAGTATGGATCGAAACTATATCTGGCTATAAAAAGAATGATCTCATCTTTCGAGTTAATTTTATTTGTCTCATGAAAGCTTTACTAATCTCCAATGCCGATTAGTCCCGAACACAGAACATTTTGGGGATCTGCTTCTCAATAACCACGACAAGCTCTGGTCTCTTCTTCGTAGCCGAGAGAATCTTTGCGTACACATCCTGTCCATTTCACCATCCAGTTTGTTCATATTCACATCTAGCCCCACATTCAATCCACTTCTAATGGTCTACTCCTCTTTACGTCACGAGCACCACATTCTCTGCTCCGATCCCTTCCTCTCCACCCTCTTAGAACTAGAAAAAAATAAATAAAAAGGAATCTGTTTCTTCGTCCTTTGCTTCCCTTACTCTCTTTCCCAACCGTTAACCAGCTGAACTTCTTGGAAGCCATCATCGGCGGGTGATTCAGATGATTTCTCGCTCATATGATTTCTCTCTCTCCCTCTTTAACTCGGGAGTATAAACTTTCAGGGATAAAAAATGATTAGGTAAACATGTTTCTTTTTATTCTGATGACCTTTTCCAGCGAGTTGGACTCCCGAGCGGGCTGAAAACAACCATGCCTTCGTGTGTTTCGCTTTCCCTCTTTAATCGTGGAGTTGCACTCTGAATGCTCTTGCTGGCTCCAAAGACAGACCTGTACATTAAATGTTAGGCTCCTGTATAATCACAGCGCAGGGGGACAAAATGTCTAAACACAGATATCAACCGTCGCCAGCGTAACATGTAAAAAAAAAAAAAAAAGCGCATGTTGGACGTGGAGTTTTTCTGATTGATATGAACTTGTTTTCAGCAGTGTTTCCATTAGTGGGGTCAGACCTCTTCCAGGCTGATGTAAGTCCAGACGGGAGACAGTTGGCAGGATTTGTGTCTGGATGTGGCTGTCTGAGTTGGATCAAATGTTGGACAGTTTGCCGCTTTGGAGTGACCAGACTGAACGGAGAGCTCTAAAGGACGGAGGTCGGTGACAGGAGAACACACACACACGCACTCACACACGCACTCTGCACCCTCTGGAGCGCAGTGGAGCCTTGACAAATTGATCAGAATAGGGGATGTGTATGGATTTAGAGGGGGCCGTCTGAGGCAGTGGCCGATTTTTTAACTACTCGGACGCCACAGTGAGGACCACCAGGCAGCCAGGATGCTGACGACGCGCTGGCTGCCGCAGAGGTGCTGAGTTGCAGCATCTGAAAAGACGTCAACAAGTGTGTCTTTCGAGCGTCGGGGGAATGGTAGATCAATCCGGCACAAAAAGCACATCTTTGCTGATTTTTCCAAACTCGTTTCATCTTCAAAAACTAAACACTGAAGCTTGCACAGATGGAAAAAACATAACTCTGAAGCCGACCTTTGTTACGTTCCCGCCCAGAAAAAACAAGGGAGTGAGCTCATAAACTGATAGCCTGTGTTGGCCCGGTGCAGGACCTGGCAACTGCACACAACAGTCTGGAAGGAAGACTCGATCAGCGCGGCAATCCATTTCTTCCCACTTCACCTTTTGTTAGTTCTTTCTTTGATTTATGATTGAGCATGACAGCAGACAAAGAGCCTTTTTTAAACAAAAGCCTGATAAGAAACTAACAACGCTCTCAGGTGGTTGCAGAGAGACCATAAACAGGAAATAAGCAATGATTTCAACACAACCGGGGTCCAAGAAAAACTGAGAAGCTAAAACCCAAACTTAGAAGGAGAGTGAATTTACCTTCTTAGTTTTGGCCTTTTTCTCGTAGGTGTCCGACAGGGGCTTCTTCTTCGGCTGCAGCGTGGCCTTGGAGAAAAGATCCTCAAACTCATTGGTGTTGGTGATGTTTGGTTCCTCCAAAGAACCCCAGAGTGTGTTGTTGCTAGAAAAAAAAACAAGTGAAAATCATTCATTTCATTCATCGTTCATTTCATGGTGTTTTAACTTAAGTGTAACATCTTAAGTCATCTTTGGCTGGAGCAAGTAGCTGACGTTACCAAAGTTAGCTCAGCTAGCCATGCACCTAAGTGGCCCTCTTATCTGATTAAGTATGCCTGGACTGGAGGTCATTTCAACTGGGCCACTTCCCACTGAAAACGAGGACTGGGGCTGAAAACAGCCTCTGAGACTGACAGAGGTCAGTTTGCCGACAGGGGACTCAGTATGGAGGTGATTTACAGCAACTCTAACCTGGGGGACAAGAAGACGCAGCAGGCGGAGACATGAGAGGATTAAGCAGCAGAGGAGTGAGAGTGAGTTGGGGTATCAGCAGTGGGCGAAAATGGTGCTTAAAGCTAGAATATTTTCACATCTTACTTAGTGATATGAGGATTTATTCCAACCAAACCAGAGGCAACTGTGGAGAGACATATAGACTATTTTGGTTTTTCATTTTGTATGCAGCAATTTAAGCTCATCTCAGTTTGGAAGAGAGACTGGTGTTCAGAAGGTGTACGGTGGTAAAAGAATAATTATCTTATTGGACTACGTAGTGAGGTATAAATTGGACAGGATGACCAAGGCTAGCTGTTACCATACCAACTTCAGTAGACATCTCTGCAACACGATATCATATAATGTATAAAATATTGCTACACTGCTGTTTGTTCATTCTGTTGATAATGTTGAAATGTTTAAAAAAAAAAACCCAACAACCTGCGTGTATAGATTTGAAGGGGCAATTTGTGCGATATGACCAAAGTGAGGTTACAAGATGCACACTCACAATGACAGTGACTTACAGGGCAGGCTTGAAACATCGTTTATTTGAGCTAAACAAATAGTGTTCTATTTGTGGAAGCTTGTTTGATGTTTATGCACCCTTCCCCACTGTTTTTTTCATTTTCCATTTCGCCGTCCGGCAAAAACTTGGCAGGAACAGCCGCGATCCCAAACTTTAAAAAGCACTGTTTATGAGCGAGGTGATAAAAATAACAAAAGTTTAAGGCGAGCTTGTTTCTGCAATAAAGCTCCATTTCCAGCAAACAGAACACAGAATACGGGAGGCAGTGCTGTGTGTCAGAAGTTGCTGAGTAACGTGGAAAAAACAAACAGAGGCAGAAATAAGAACAAGAGGTGTCTAAAGTCAAGAGGATGTTCGGGATTGTAAGCACTCGGCGGACTTTTCTCTGTTTTGCTAAAACTAGACACATCTGTCTCTGCTTTCCCTCCCCATGTCTGTTAATCAAACGGACATTAACGGCATAATAAACACGCTTACTTGGAAATAAACTTATTCTAAAGAAAGACTTTGGAGTGCTGACACATGCCTAATTACCGGTTTCCTTTATATTTTCACACACACTGCAGTTGTTCTTGTGGGTCATAGTTTACTGACACTACATCTCATCTGTGAGCTCATGAGACTGGCGGATTGATCTCCCCAGAGTCAAGGCTCATTTATGGCGAGAAAAGAGAACCTGGACACAACGTGCTAACACAAGCGCTTGGCAGGCTTACTGTGGCTTAAATACGTGAACAATCAACAGACTTTCCAGTGACTCAATTAGGGTCAAGCAAGTCCAATGGCACTGGTGAGGGGATTCATCTGGGGGAAGCAAAGAGAACATAATGATACCTCCCCACAATCCTCCTTTGATTTCGCACTCCCCTTCTTAGAGACCGAGGAAAATAAGCTCAACAAAGTGTGCAGGAATTCAGCTCAGAAAAAGAAAATTGCATCCAAAAGCTCAAGACATATTTCCATGCAAGACAACTTTCTAATTGACCGGATTATGAGTCTAATTGAATTCAAATCCCCCTTAAAGCTCTGCTCCCCTTTTCTTGAAGCAGCTTCCCAGGAAAGTCTGCCCCTGCGTGCTGCCAACTGTACTTGCATTTAGACACCTGGCATCATTTCAAAACCTGATGCTGTTCCCCCCCTCATAACCTCACACCATTAACAGAGATCACACAGCTGATCCAGCTACAGTTAAACATCTGACCCTTTTAATGCACCTTAACTTGGCCCTTTACAGTTAGATTTATAGCTGACATGAAACTGCTGTAGTGTAGTCAGTCAGTCCTGCAGTGCTGGCCAGGACCAAAGAGAGAGAGGGAGAGGGAGAGGGAGAGAGAACCACAACTCAGCTTCCCCCCTACTAATCCAGCCATGGAAATACAAGGCCATAAAGCCTGGCACTCAGAGGCAGCAACCACAGCCTCTGTAAATGGGCTGGATAATCCACTTACAATTACAGAGTATCTGGTGCAGCAAGCATATCTTTGATATCTGTCCTCTGAACAAGAGTGACCCCATTAGAACCAATGAGGCAGAGAACCTCATCAGCCCCGCGAGTACTGGAGATCTTCATCTCAGATCTTCAGACTTTGTGAAAACTCATTTAGATGACACTGCAGAATCGCTCAAAACTAATCAGCTAATGAAAATCAATCCCAGTGAAAACAACTGATTGAACAGTGAGTCACATTAAACATGCCTTCTGATGATTTTAACAATTATTTCAGATTTTCTTTCATTTCATCCTCTCGTTTGAAAAAATTCCTCCAGAGTGTCTTGGATGCTTCTACAGTAACTAAAACATGATGAAGTGCCCTGTAGGATGCCCCTCCAGTGCCTTTTTGGCAAGCTGGTGCGCCCCTGTCTCAAACATTCTGAGCCTGCCTCTGGACACATCCACCTCTAAAAAGATAGACCTGCAATATGTGACTACTGACGATTTTAGATATAATCCTTAATGCAGCGTTTTTATAATTATAAAAAAACAGCTATTTGACTATTTACACCTGGCCTCATCATCCAAATCCATATATATTGTTTTTTACTTTGCATCATTGCACATTTTCTTTGTGCTGTGACTGCAAGTCCAGATACTGGCAAAAGGGAGAAGTTTAGCAACAAGGTTGTGGTGGATGCATGAGTCCGACACAGGATTTCCACACAGCAGACTGAGGTTTGTGTTGCGCCTGAAGCCGAAAGTCATGACTTCTAATCTTTTAATCAACCAAGTCAGCTCATATCTTCTTCTTAACAACATTGCTGATCTCTGAGCTAGCAGCGTATATCATGATTACTACTATATGAAAATAAGACACATACTTATTGTCCTGTATCTGTATCCTGCTCCAGTACAGAGGCTTCATGGGACAGGCCGGCTCAATGGCAGGTTTCCGTGGGGCCTTCTCCTGCTGGCCTAGACTGAAGCCCCCCATAGGGGGAGGAGGTGGCAGGCCACCGCCTGGAGGAGGGGGAGGAGGAGGTGGACCAGCTCCAGGTAGGCCAGGAGGGGGAGGCGGAGGCGGTGGGGGTGGCGGACCGCCACCAGGGAGAGGTGGGGGTGGTGGGGGCGGTGGCGGGGCTCCCATGCTGCCTGGCATAGGGGGAGGAGGTGGAGGAGGAGGCGGTGGTGGTGGAGGTCCTGAGAGGCCTGGTGGGAGAGGGGGAGGAGGGGGAGGAGGTGGAGGTGGAGGTGGTGGTCCAGGAGGCCCCGGGGCCGTTCCAGCGTTTAGATTTAGTCCGATAGAGTCCAGGTTGAGTTTTTTGGGTATGTTCTGGCTGGGGCTCTGGGTACCCTCTGGGCTCTTGATGAAGGTCTCCCTGTCCGTCTGGATGCTCACGTTGCGGAACATCTTGCCGATCGGGTCATCTGCCGTGGACACAGCAACGTCGCGGACCTCGCCACGCTCCTGGCCCGCATTATACCCTCTGTCTCTCTGCATCTTGGCAATAATCCCTTCGAGATGTGATATTGAGACCGCATTCTCACCTCGCAGTTGGAAGAGCTGGAGCTCAAAGTCAGACTGTAAGAAGCAAGAGCGGGAGAAAACAAACAAATAAAATTCAGGCATTTCTATCACATAATATAATGAACCATATTTGGTGGCAGATGATGTGTTTCATTAAATGAACTTGGATCAGACTGTGTAATCATTCTTTTTAAAAGGGGCTTACATGAACGTGATTCTATGTCGAAAAATACAAATCGCATTAATTCGTCTCAGCTTTGTTTTTAACTTCATTGTCATTATATTGGTTTATTAGTAAAAAATCTTGCAACTCCAGATTTCATTTGACATTTCAGACAATGGCAAATAATCCAACCAAAGCGAAGTATTGATTTGATGCAGAAAGGAAGTTGTTTTGCAATAAATCTTACACATGTTCCTGGTTAGCTCGTGTCCATTTAGAAATAGAATTAGGCACGTTCCCGCCCTTTCTTGTGGGCCGACTGCGGTGCATGTTTCTCGGTGTCAGCATGAGTGCCCTAAAGGTCGACGTCAAATTAAAGGCTTTAAGCGGACGGGCTGAGAAATCAATTCTGAGGTCAGACTTTTTCAAGGAAACGCTCCGTAAAGCAATTTATCAGTGGTAGAAATTATGTAACGTGGCCATAATAACTATGTTCTTTGGGTTTTCCGAGGGTATACAGAGAGTTTTACTCTTGATTAAGTTGACAGATGAAAAACCCCAATGCAACACTTTGCCTAACCTCAGCTTTTGATGGATGAAACAGACACCTTTAAAATGAATTAAGGAGAGAGCTGTCAAACAAAGAGATGTCTATCACTGAACTCTGTGTGGCATGGACTGATCATCTGGAAGTGACAGTGTTAGACATTATACAAGAAATATAGGTATTTTAATAAACATAATGTGAAATCACTACAACACTGAAAAAGATGATTAATATATGGTATTTCATTGCCGTAGTTCACTTTTGGTATAAAAAGTGCTTGAGGTTACAGAAGGCGTTATCGATCAAGACATGAAGCCATTGCAAAGAAATTGTCTTATGATTCAAAAGTTTTAAGTTTCAATGGATTACTAAATGCTCACACTCAGCTCTAATTTGATTATTTTTGTTTTTAAACATTTCAATTCAATTTACAATATCCCCAGAATATCCTACAACCACACTGACATTTGACCACAGATATCAGAGTTCCATTTAAATGTATTTCAAAATTGTGTTTACCCCAACTATACCATCTTTCTAGGAGAGCCAATGTACAAAAAAACATAAAATAATTCACATTCAAAAGACATTTCATTGTATTCAATTTACTAAACACAGTTTTAAATCAGCTCAGCTGCACTTGAACATTTTGTGCTCACTCAGTGCCATCTTGTGTTCAGGAGGCTCAACTGCGAGGACAGACTAGCTATTCAATAAGTGCCTTAAAAATGTTACTTTTCATTCATCTTCTTCCTACACATGTTTTAATTTCTCTCAAAAATGTATTGCTAAACTTTTGTTTCACACACCCCTTATTTCTGTTTGACACTATGCATCAGAACCACATTACTTGGCTTTAATTAAGTGCTCTGAATTGCCACGTTGTTGAAATGTGACATGCAAATCGCTTGTCTTGCCTAGTCTGCCCTCACAGATGCCTGAGCTAGTTTTCCCTGCCACATGATGTGTTTTCAGTCAGTTTTTCACATGTCTGCTATGTTGATAACATACTTACATGCATCCTCTCCAGCTCTTCTTTGCACTCTCTCTTCAGCTGCAAGAGGGCAGCCTGGTGCTCTGAGAGAAGGCAATACCAGAACATTTGCATTAGAACACAACTCACTCTGCTGGCAGTTTTGATTCAATACATAATACTTATGCACTGCATGCTATCAGCTCAATAATTACAACACATGAGCTGGTGCTTCTCTGCAAATTAAGAGCAAATACTTTTTTTTTTTTTTAATCTCTGCCAATGAGGTTATTATTAACGGTTGGTCAGCATGATAACAAAACTACAAAACTACAAAACTACTGAACAACTTTCCACAAAACTTGGATGATGGATGAGACCTGGCCCGGAATAGACCACATTAACATTTGGGGCAAATCTGGATAAAGAGACGGAATCATCATTTCTTATAACTTTTCTCTAAGAACATTTCTCAGGGAATCCAGCTTGGATCTTCTAGTTAGGTGGCTGGTCTCTTGGAGCAAGTACAGAAGTGGACTGACTGGCCCCTATTAGAGGTATGGGCTCTACTAATAAACTATTCAAGTTAGCATAGTTCTGTAATCTTGACCTAAGGGCCGAATGATTGGCATGTTAAAGCATTATCAAGCTAATCTGCAAGACGAGACACATTCCAACAAGATGAACATTTTTTTTGTGGCCAGCTTCTTCACAAGGGTGGGTCACTTTCACAATAAAAAGCTAAATTTGTAACTTGACCGACCAGTTTTAAATTCCAGAAGTGAGAGCCAAAACAAAACATTCTGTCGTCATGTCAAAACACAAATCAAAAATGCTGATTCAGCTTGATGCAGACACACTTGCATACAATATTTTGAGCTTTAGCCCATTTTCACTGCAAAATTGGTGATGAATTGCAACATCCTGTCCTATTCTATCCCATGTGCTCCACAAAGTCACACAATGTGTTGTGTCATCTGCTGTCAAGATTGTATTCCAGTTTATTTTAGGACGAGTCTGTTTGGAGCTCATCTTTTTTTTTTTCATTTGAGAGTTTATCATCATTCCATTTGAGACTGATTTAGATTCAGATCCACTTTATTGTCCCACATGGGGGAAATGATTTGATCCAGGGCTCCAGACATGAATCAAATAAAATACAAGGGCCTTCACAACAAGACCACAACATAATGATGACAACACCTTTGAACACATTGAGACAGATTAAACAATAAATTCAAATAAAAGTAGTCAAAGCGAATCAGTAAATTTAAGTTTGATATGAAAGGGCAGAAGTTCAAGTGATTTTAGACGAAAGCTGCATGTAATACAGACTGATGGCCCAAGTAATCCAAGGCTTCTCGTATCTACTTGTTCTGATTTACTTCAGAAAAAGAAAATCTTTCCCCGGGTCAGACTGCAGCTAACCATCACTAATTGTGGAGGCCATACGCACAAGCAATCTGTTGTAATGATGATGATGGTACTGCAGCAACGATTCATCTGATTCAACGATTAGATTCAGGCATATCAAAAAGAAATTCAATCCCCTGTAACTACCCAACAGACTGGGTAATGCGTAGTCATTATTTACGCCAGTTAATCTGTAATTGGCCATACGATTAAGTGTGTGACGAATTAACAGACTCTTGTGTGAAGCAGGAGATATGAATGTGCATGTGTTGGCTTATCTATATGGCTCACAGTCTGGACTTTTGCTCTGCTTCCACATGACAGCAAACCCTCACAAATCACCAAAATAATCCACACTTGCTAATCTATTCTCGTGGATGAAGCTGCACGGCACAGAACATCCAACAGATGTTAGTCGATAACTCCACCGAGAGGGAAAGGCTTTTTACCTTGTAATGGAATCAGCCTGCAGACGATGGTGTGCGCTTTTAACCCAATGCCGAGTCATTACACCTGTAGAGTACAAGGTGGGCCAAACATGGCGCGCTGCCCAGAGCATACTCGATCCCATTAAATGACTTCACCGAGGGCCAAATGCGCCATCCTGTTGGGCCGCAGCTGCACAAACGGCAGCATTAAGGTGCAGACACTGCCTCGCTGTGTTCTTAAATTGATTTAAAGGATGTTTTACACACCGCTGCCGAAGCTTATCTAGCTCTGCATGGTTCCTCTCCGAGTTTAAAAGTAAAGTGTGAGTGCTGAGTGAGGGTGTGATATCAGTGACTTTTCTTTTTACAAGAGATCAATTAAAAAACACAAAACAAAAACACTATGATATAAACATGATATCTACAATGGCACTTATCCACAAAGCCGATCGGTGTGAGGTGTGTCAGTGTGAGCCGGACTGTTGTGATCATCCATCAACATTCCTGCAGTGAACGCAGACAACAGCGTCTGAAGCAATAAGCTTGTGGCTCTCACCTGCCTCGGTGTACTTGAGCCCCACCTTCTCTTCTTCATCCTTGGTTTTGGGTGGAGGCCACACAGCCTGCAGACGACCTGGAGTCCGGTCCTCGCTGTCAGCTGGAGACGTGACCTCCGTCTGTGGGGAGAGAAAAACGCAAGTGAAAAACGTCAGTGTCATGTCAGTTTTATCCATGTTCACACAGCACATTTGCTACTTACAACCAATACATTTTCTAGTAAATAAAAAGAAAGATGACTAATAATTCAGTGAATTTCATACATTAGCCTCTGTGGGACTCCTGTCCTTGCCAGGGGATTTGGAGGCTCTCTCAAAAATGGACCTTAGATTTTCCTTGTCAGTCTTGATTTTCTTTTTCACCGCTTCCAGATCCACATCTTCCATTTTTTCCTTTTTGACAGCTTTGGGGCCAAAGATGTTCCTGAAAGTTTCATAAGCCAGGTCTGAGGTTTTCTTTTTCTCCGGCGTGGATGCTGGGGCTTCTGCGCCTGCAGGTTTCTCACCCACAACCTCTTCTCCGGTCTCTGACTCTTTGTTGCCTTTCGGATCCACATCCTTTCCCTCCTCAGACTTTTTAGTGTCTTTTTTCGTGTTTGGATCATCATCATCATCCCGACTGTCAGACTTCTTGGTCTCATCTTGGCTGTCTCGGCCGAGCAGGTGACTCAGCTGTCCCATCACAAGGCTTTTAGTTCCTGTGGCGGGTTTAGCATCTGGGAGTTTCTTGGTCGGAGAGACCGTCTTCTGCTCAGGGTAGAGCTTGGCCTTGTTTACCGACTTCTTCAGGTTGAGCAGGGCCAGGTCAGCATCCTTCTCCCTCTGCTTGATCTCGGACATCGTCTCCCTTTCTTCCCCAACTGCTCCTTTCTTCAGCACCCGCAGCCCACTGAAGAGAGCCGGCATCTGGAAGGAAGGGGACGGAGAGAGCGACGTGCCCTTGGATGGGGACGAAGTGGAAGAGTTAGGGGAGCGGGTAATGGATGAAGCTGGCGGCGGCGTGTTTGGAGAGGTTGTGGCACTTGGCTGAAAGTCAACGGGTGACTCTTTAGGTGTAGATGGCAGAACCGTGGTTTGATTTGTGACACCTGTAGAGTCTGACTGCTCCTCTGGGGTTTCCGGGCTGAGGGGAACAGTAGAGGACACCAGTCTGTAATGAGATTCATCTGGTTCCTCCTTTTGTATATGATCCAAGTCCTCCATCTGCCTTAATGGAGAGGCCATGGTGGAATTACAGCCAGCATCCTCCAAAGTCAGATGCCCAGAGATGATGGAAGGAACAGGCAGAGAACAGTCTACCGCAGTATACTCGTCGCTCTCATCTGCCCTCACATTGTCGTCACTAATCTTTCTAGCACTGGATTTTTCTACATCCGCATGCATGGTTGATGGGCTCTCCTTGAGACTACAGTCATCACCCTGTTCGGCTGTTTTTGAGCCCGATTTGCCGCTGAACCTGCTGGTCTTAAATAAAATGGATTCTACTAAGGACCTCTCCCTAACGTTGTGAGTTCTAAACGAAGGAATTTGATACTCTTCATCTGCCTCACCGGACTCTTTAAGCTCATATCCATCACCATAGTCCACTTTGTTATTGTCCTGAGCAGGTAGGGTATTTTTCCTGGCCCTGGCAATCGTCTCTAACAGTCTAGAGCTGCTGCCGGTTGTGCTCTCGTCCTCATTTTCTGTGTCACTGTATGTTTCAACTCTGGTGACCTGGACCAGATCAGGGTCAACTGAGGCTCCAGTTGCCGTTTTAACCTGGTCGGAAGACTCCTTGTAGCTTTCTGATGATTCAGCCCTCTGCCGTGTATCACAGGAAGCAGTACCATCATCCTGATGGATATCTTGGAGCTCACTATTCTCATCTGCAGGAAGAGGATTCTCCCCATCTGGCAACTCCTTGAAAGACGTCAGCCTGGCTGATGGTATATCAGAAGAGGCAGATTGATCTCGGCGAAAGAAACCAAAGCTTAAGGCATTCAGGAGGGAACCAGTGGGCTGCTCCGCAGGCCCCGAGTTCTTACTTGCACTGTCCATTTTTGTTCAATCTGAAAGTGAAGCGAGGCAAACCGAAACAGGTAGCAGCTCCGGTAAAGTGTCCAATGAAAATGTCACAAAAGGAACATCTCCCCCACCTCCAGTTATCCAAGCTGCTCCTATTCCACTTCTGCCACTGACTGGGAACAAAAGGCCTTTGTACAGACAAATCTCCCCAGCTCCCCTTACCTTCTCCAGGAGCACACCAAATTCAACAACACTACCCTGTATTCCCCTTTGGTGACAAGCAAACAGGTTGCATATAGTAGACTCATTAGATCACGGTACTACTGACAGTACAGCACGTTGTCATTAGTACAGTTCGGTCTCGTCAGTGTGAGCAGGATTCCCATGACGCTGCAAATGAAATCGAGCTGTTCACCGGCGGGAAGCATGTCCTGCTGTAAGCTTCCTGGGAGAACAGGGGAGCAGAGTTCACCTGCCTTCCACAGAACTGTTCCCAACTGTTCCGGCAAGTTGAGCGGTGTTATCCATTAAGTTGCAAGTCCCTTCTATTTGCTGGTATACACTGTGGAATCCATGACCAAACTGTTCCTGTAGTTTCTCTAACTTGTGTCCCAGCATACAGGAAAGTCCTGTGTGCCTCTGTGTGAGAAAAAATATCCCGCAGGTTGGAGAAAAAAAAAAACAGAAAAGTGTCTTTCTGGTCTACCCAGTCTGGGGACGCCTCCCTTCAGGTTCCTCCCTTCCTGGGAGGAGACCTGCAGAGACCGACACCACAGGTGTCTGATTACCTCTGCTCACTCCTGTGAAATGGCTGCTGAGGTAACAGGGCAGACGCGGAGAGGGAGGCAGCCTGTGGTCAGGTGGAGAGCTGCAGAGGTCTGTTATCCTCTCGTTGTGGTGCGTTAGTCCAATACAGGGCTTAAGACCTGGTGATTAGTCAGCCTGCCAGCTCTAGCTAACATGCTAAGAGGCTAATGTGTGTGGGAGGCAGCTCATGAGCACTCAGACAGAGCAGGAAATCAGTAAGAGAAAAAAGACAGTTTGATTTACTTACCATAAGTCTGTATATAGGTTTGATTCAGTTTAGTTGTGAGGAGGTTTGCAAGCCAAATCCAATTTGTGTGTGGGAAAGACTACCTAAAAGACTTTTTATAAATAAACAGCAGAAAGAAACAACTGTACTGTATAATCTTTTTCAGCTTATCCTTGATTGAACCTGCTCCAACCTTTGATAGATTTCTGTATAAATATCAAGGAAGTGCTTAGAAAAATGCAGCATTCTTCAAACTGTGGTCGCCCTTAGCAGCCAAAGGTCACTCTCCTCAACTGCATTCCTTCAGGCTGTCTGAGCTGGACGCAAGTTTGAAATCCAGTCCATTGAGATGGACAAAATGGTCGATTTTGGTTTCCACAGCTCGGAATAGTGACGTTGAAAACAAACCCGGCTGGACAACCGTATGAACGATGGGAACACTGTCGTACAGGCACATTCCCAACAAGTATGTCTTTGTTATTGATATGATTAAATGTTTTATTGGTTATCTCCCACCAATAAAAATGTAAGTGAATAAAATACCACGCGTAATTGTATTTTCCATGGATTGTGGATTATCATTTTGTTCCCATCATCTGTAGAAAGCCACAAAGAGAGAAGGGGGGGGGGGGGGTTCTGAGACTGAGGAATTAACTTACATAAGGGAAGTGGTATTTCCAACACACACACAGTAAATCCCCCTCCCAGCCCCACCACCTAGAGCTTATACCAGAAAGAAACTCCACTGAGGCAAGACTGCGCTGTGAATGTAGATCTCACAGCTCAAAACAGGAGGTGAAATCATTTGCAAGTGGCGTATCATGCAAAAGACTTACACAAGTGTATCCACATACTTGGATAAATCATCACAGCCCTCTGTCTGTGTATTCATTTGTTATGACACACTCAGAATATGTCATGTACAATAGAGGTGTGTGCACTTCTAAGGAATGTAAATGGCCGACACGACAGATGGCTGCCGCTTACGCAGCAATGCAGAGGGCATAATTTGGTGTGGCGCAGCCTTTTGTACTGGTATGTTACTTGATCACTGTCACAGTCAGGCCAGTTACTGTGTGTTGGGCAAACAACGTGCGGATTGTGCTGATACACCACCCTCCTAAAAAAACTAAACAACACCCCAGTAATGTGGCTCATCTGCTGCAGGAATGAACACCAGACGGCATGACGGAATCTGGAAAGACTTCACAGACGCAATCGTTTTTTTTTTTTCTTATCGTCGATTTAGAGGTGTAGCTTGGTGGCCTGCAAACACCTGCAGACAAACAAGGCATTGTTTGCCGCGGGCTTATTTTTAGAAGACACACATACAGGTCAGGAGGATTACATCGCTCACATGCTCCGTGGCAAACTGAATATCGTGGTGCAACTTCACCTCTGAAAATAAGATTAAAAAATGTACAAGGGAAGGAGAGATTTCCTGTCTTTGTTGTGAGGTTTGAGTGGAATTATCTCAGTCAGTTTTTGGCTCAGGACCCCAAGTCCACAGATTAGAATCTATGACCGGTTAATCCATTTCAAAGAATTCATGATCAGGTGATTAAATGCCTGAGTGGAGAGAAATCCCCCTGAGTCCCACGAGGGGGAGAGAAAGGAGTGCTTCGGGTGTGTAAATATGCATGACAGCTACACTTTGTGTTTGCGCTGCTCACCGTGCACTCCAGCTTCGGGCAGTAGGGTGTGTCCCCGATAATGTCGTCCTCAGGCGGCGTGATGCGCAGGAAGTCCAGGTGATCGGGCCGTGGGACGCGGGAGAGGGGCTCATGAGGGTCGTCGCCATCCAACATCCAAATGTCTTCCTGGCGCAACAGGGAGTCATCTGCAGAAACACACAAGCACACACAAGCACAGGGTAATTTACATGCTGTGTTGGAGCTGCAACATTCAATTCAGTGGTTTTCAACTATTAAAGGATAAATTCAAATAAAAAATGAAAATCCAGAGATTATCTCCTCAGCCCCAGGCTGGTGGAAAGGTGGGTGAAGTTTCAAAGGGCATGGGGGTACGTGGATGATTACAGAAGTTTTCATTATTGGGTCAAACTATCCATTACATTTATGGCCAGCTATTTGGATATTTTATTGAATTGGTTTGAGTAATTTTTTCGGATTAAAAAGAAAAAAAAATGTTAACGTTCTTCAATTCCAGCATTTCAAACATAAATGTTTTCTAC
Organism: Acanthopagrus latus; assembly: GCF_904848185.1. Taxonomy (NCBI): domain Eukaryota; kingdom Metazoa; phylum Chordata; class Actinopteri; order Spariformes; family Sparidae; genus Acanthopagrus; species Acanthopagrus latus. The sequence continues at coordinate 15,244,827 of NC_051054.1, read as the reverse complement.
TTTCTTTACCTTAAACTGAATATCTTTGGGTTGTGGACAAAACAAGACATTTGAGGATGTCATTCTGGACTTTCAACCGACTTTTCTTCTTTTCTTGAATCAATTAAACCCAAGGAAATAAATCGACAGACTGATCAACAATTGAATATAATCGTAGGTTCCAGCTCTACACGCTTTGCTGCTAGGAATAACAAATGGCATAGCAGGTGTGATCGTGCTTGATGAGGCTAAATAAGCGCGGTGACTCCAGGCAAGTCGTTTTCCTGTGTAACTTGCATGTGCGATAAAAGTGGAACGAGGTAGAAGGCAGGCATCGGAATCTTTTAGCATCAAACAGGCAGCGAGAGACAAAGAGAGAGGGAGAGACCCCCTGTTTCTGCTGCAGGCTCGAGGGCAAAACAGCTATTTTTATCTGCACTTAGACGGCCCTGTTCCCACCGTCGACACCGGCAGAAAGCCATCCAGTAAGGAAAAAAATGGCTGCAGAGCACTGGCCTCAAATACCGCCGCCTGATATTGATTTGCATTCAGGATGCGTTCACTGTAACAGTGAATGTGTGCCAGCGTCGCTCTGCACTGTAACGCCGCTGGAGTAAAGTCAGCTGCAGATAGCTGTGTGCGATTGTGCGTTCAGTTATCCAAAAGGCCCTCGAGGAGGAATTCATTCAGATTGAGAAACACTGCCCTCTCCTGACCAGGCAGTCACACAGAGGCCACTGATGAGTGAGCTGTGATGATGCTCAGGAAACAGCTTTTAACAGGGTTGTTGTCTTTGCTGCAGTGTTGCGGTGAGGCTGGATTCATTTTGTACATGGCCTTTAATATTTACAGCTCAGTGCGGCGCAGAACCCTCCTCACGCACTGCGTCCTGAACAAATCACACGCTGTTAACTTCAGGAAAGCAGGCCACTGCCAAAAAAAAGAAGCAATTTCACGTTCTTCTCATGTGCATGGGAGCACGGTGTATCCTACCTTGATGCATGCATTCACTTTCTCAAGAGATTCAGTCATGCAAGTCATATGAGCTTAAGAGATATAGGACAGGGGACAGTGAGGTGAATGACTAAGGAGGAAGGAAAAGGAGGTAGAGAAGGTGGAGAAGAGGTAGTGTGAGTGAGAGGGGGGAGGGTGTAGCTCTTGAAGCTGGGTGACCTCAATTTCATCCAGCTGTAAGACAACACCTCGTCCAGGGCAGAATTGTGAGCTGGAAACGGGGAAAATCACACCACTTCCTGTTCGATAAGATGCTAAAATAGCCCGACGCAGGCCTTTGTAATGAGTGGCCAAGAACAAAGCGCATGTCATTACTGCACAATTGATAAAGAAAATTATTAAATTACTGAAAATCGTAAGATGGCCGAGTGCAAAACTGTCCGGTAGTCAAATAGCAGAAGCTGCGATTTTTTTGAAAAAAAGGACAAATGTGTGACAACCAGCATTAGAATGAAATGCTGTGGCACTGCAGAAATGCCCTGCCACACAAATCATCATGATCACGTTTGTTGTCTTTGGTGCAGGCTTCAACAAATGTCCCATCATAACGACTGTTCTTTCAGTGAAAATAAAAATGTTAATGCAAAATGATCATTCCGACCGATTGAATGTTACCACAACCATAAAATGTCAAAAGTAATCGCAGTGTGATGGTTTTATTTGCAGTATTGTGCAGCCGCAGTCGGATGTCCCCTTGTATAACTCCCTGCCAAATGTTTTAAATTCAGTTATGAGAGCCCACACACACACACACACACACACACACACACACACACACACAAAGGAAACAGGGGGGCCCCATTGAAATTCAGCTTCAGTGTTCTACCGTAATCACTCATTATGAGACGGCAGCAATGCCTGCAGTCCTTCCAGTTATCTGGGACTTGGACAGCAGGGGGAAAAAAAGCAGTAGGATTAGATTAATAACTTTTCATTATGATAATGCTGCGCCGCATGGACCCGCAGCGGGAACTGCTGACTGCAGGCTGGGCCACTTCCAAATGCAGAGTAAAGCTCGGTCCTGCCAAGGAAAGAAACCACTGAGCAGAAACAGCCCTCGTTACAGTTCCTGCTTCCAGCTGAACTATTAGATATATGAAAGAAGATAATGAACACTTATTTATGTATGTATGCCATGTTCCTTCACGGGAGCCCTCACAAAACTTTACAGTCGAACAATTTCTAAAGCTTGCTTGAGCATGTGTGCCTCTCTGTATGGACAGCCAACTGGTCACCCAATTAAACATGCATAAGCTGGCCCACACTGCCACCATCTGGACAGGGAGCTGGAGGAGGTATGCCTGGCCTGTGTACCTGTGGTGAAACACTGCAGTGAAGCTCCGTCGTTACTACTGTATGCTCAGAATAAGACTGTAATACACTGCAGGATTACGAATACACTGCAATGACATGACGGGCATGGAGAGACAACTCTCTTAGACCAGGTGTGCCCAAACTTTTCTCCTTGGGGGATGGGGGGGTCAAAACTCAAAGTTAATGGACAACATCTGCTATACTGTATTGTTCAGAAAAAAAAAAAAATCTGAATTCTGCCACGACTCACACCCTGCGCATAGATTAACTTTGCCTGTCGAGCTCAGACTATGGAAAGTAGGGATCCTGCATATCTAAAAAGAGCTTTTTTACCTTGCAAAAATAAAACAGAATCAACAAATGTCAATTATAATTCCTCTTAATTTGCAATTTTTTTGCCAAATACAACCTTTTGGCTTGCCAGCTTTGGCATGCGGGCTCCACTGTGGGTAGCCACGTCTTAGACCCATTAGGAAATGAATGCACTGCATTTGTTGTTTTTTTTTACGATAGTTGTTCCATCACTCTCTTACATGCACTCACACACAGTGAGCTTAAGTTCACCAACCCCGGGGAAAACTGTGCGCTTATTGCAATTTAATCTCCCTCACTGCTGCTCTAAAAGCTGAGACTGAATCACAATGTCCATAACTGAGGGGACAGCGGGTGCAGATGGGATTGGGTCTGACGGTGATGCAACTCTAACTACATCATCCCAACCCAAGAAACGGCAGTCTGCCAAATACTGCCGAGGTCTGTACAAAAACACTCTTTCAGCAAAGTCAGTGTGCTTTAATAGAGCCTCCGACATCTACAGGTGTTTCCACCGGGAAAACCTGCAGGTGTTGAATGACAGTGCAGTAATTTGACAGTGGAAAAAAAAAAAGAAAAAAAAAGAAAGATCACAGTGTGTGAGTGAGCAGCTGCCGGACAGCACGGGTGCTTCTGTGCTACAGTGAGCATCATCATTTCAACAATAAAGTATTTGTGTTTGGGGCAGCTCAGAGTCCATCAATTGTCTGATCCCGACAGGTGGGTGTTGTCGGCGGCGATGGATTAAACCACCTGTCACTGTGTCTGCCGGCCATCGCTCATCCAGTAGTCAGAGAAAGATGTGGCGGAGGATGTATTGATCACAGCAAAAGCAGCGGGAGGAAACCACAGAGTTTTTCTTCAAACCATTAAAAGCGCAGACCATCTTGTTTTTAGTTCGTAAGCAGCAGTTAATGAAACCTGATCGTTTGTTTGGTATTAAAAAGGGGACTACAGTCTACAGCACAGAGAGCTATCACAAATGAACAATAGTCTAACGCCTCCCCCGCTACAGATTCTCTTTCTTATTACAGACGCAACAGCTTTTCCCAGTGCGCTCAATTATATCCACTTAAAATCTATAGCCTCATCATTTGTGGGCCATGTGGCATGGTGAGTGCATCTGGCAGCCTCCACCCCCTCCCCACTACACTTTTAGTCAGGAAGGAGGATCATAGATTTTAATATAAATCATGGAAAATGCAGGATTAGTGAATCACCCCGTTTCTTTCCTGCCTGTCACAGCGGTTCCTCCACGTAGGCCTGTTGGTTGTGGATATCTGTTTGTCTCTTGCTTATGTAGTAAAAGAGAAAATACGTTTTTCTGATATCCTCCAGCCCACCAACTACATAAGAGGCGATTTGGTCTATATCAACAATGGCAGAACAGGGAAACCTATCAATTCCAGTGCCTCCAGTGACAAACAGGCAACGTGATGAAGAACACTGGATGAAAAGACAAAGGAATAGTGGTGAAACTGTGGTGACATAGAGAGGAGGGAGGTGATTGGTAAGGGCAAAACAGACAAGAAGTTAGCTACAGTGATGCCTACAGCAGCTTTAATCACCTTTTTATTGGCCATACCACAAGTGAGCAGTTTGTAACCTGATGTGCAAAATGAGATCTGATGATCTTAGCTCGTGCCCCCGACAAATACCCTCCATAACATGCAAAGATAAACATGTTAAACAACGCTTCTATTATTTACCTTGTTGGTAATAATCACTGATAGTGCTGGCCCGTGTTTATCCGTTGTGTTGAATCAATTTGAAGCCACTATTTTTCATTTCTCATGCGGAAGAATGCAATATTAACAGTTATCTTTCAATCATACATGCTCTTTGTAGATCACTTTAAAACATTTATTGTTATGAGGAGGATTTCTTTGTTTCCCTGGCACAATATAGGCAGTACGTAACAACAAAATCAAAATCAACAGCAAAAAACAACATTTTTATTTTAAGCACCAGTAGCAGCTTAGAATTAAAAAAAAAAAAAATCGGTTCATGTCTAGCTCATATTATGAAAAAGATTAAAAGACAAACAAAACTACTTCTGAAATTAAGTGAAAGTGAACTGAATTGAAAACAAAAAGTGGAAACTCGGTAAGGAGCTCTGTGGCACTCTGAGGGCCAGCACAGTAACGTAGCATGACATGATGCCCACAGAGTCATCATTACTGATTTGAAATGCAGTTCTGCAGGCTGATGGGTTTACACAGAGCTGAGGAAGAGGGAAGAGTGCTCTCATTGTGTCTGGCAGGCCATTGACTGGGAGACAGTGAAATTTGGTTAGGTTCGCTTCAATCCACCGGGTGGGTGTATCTTTAAAATAGTGGAACGCTGAGAAGAAGCATTAAACAGCACGAGATGGAACATTGCTAAAAGCAGCATAGCAGTCAATTATTAAAGGAAACAAGTTACACGTTATACGATGATGACCTTTGTGCACTGTTTGTCCGTCTGCAGTATGCAAACGAGAGCAGAAGTGGGAGACGGACTGGTCTGTTTCGGCGGAATCCACTTCATTATTTGAATAGAGCTGGGCCTTGTCCACACTGGGTGGAACAATGTTGCATGGCAGGGCACTTTGTGTTGAATGACAGCTAGCAGGGAGGGCAGGGGTGATACACTCTTGCTCTGCACTGATCAGTTTCATATGACCTTGCAGGAACGCATCGAGTAATCTGATTATGGTACTGGCTGCCATATGTCAGACAATAAAATGAGTAGGGAACTAAGAGGAGGCGGGTGGGGACATACTAAAAGCTGCTACAATCAGTAATTTTATAAGGACATAAGATCATATGACTAACGTGCAATATGAATAGGAATGCGCAGGTTGTTAGCACCCAATAGTGTCTTTTAGCCATTTGTTTTGGTTTTGCTATTGCGGGTTTAAAGTTTCGTTTTATTTATTTATTTTCTTTTTAAAAAGGTTGATTATGTTGACTGCCCTTATCATAAAGCTGATAAATATAAGAACAAGCAACATGAGCGCTGGCACAAAGAGGAACTAGCAGGCGGGCAACCAGTACATACTGTATAGACATTGTGCAAACACACATAAAACAACCACATACACCCTCAGCAAACACATCAGCTATTCGGTTACACAGACCGCATTAACACATGAAACGAACAAAAGAATGCATTTCTTAAAAATAACCATTTTCATCTGCATAATAATGACAACACTCGTTTATAGGCGCCGAGCTTCAGCGAGAGATTAAAGAGCCCGGGTCATAATTAGTTTGACATTTGCAAACCATGAAGGGCTTCACACTGACCCACTTAGCCCTTTTGGCTGGACCCTGTGATGTTCATTTATCTGTGTTAGCGTCTGAAGGATATTCAATTATCGGGCAACACAAGGCCGATCTACTGAACAGCTAAAATGCAGCAAAATCGACAGAAGGACTTTCTGTTTTGGATTAAGGGTTGAAGCTTTCACTGTGACGGCTGTGTAGCATGAAGCATTTGGTTGGCATGAGGTACGCAATTACGTGTATCGTGCAGAGTTTCATACCAACAGCTTATCCGTCTTAATATCACGCGGTCACATCTGATGAAGAATTATGATATCTGGCCTTGCTGCTGCTGAGCTGAGCAGTGCTGGCTGATTTGGCAGAGTTGGTCTATGACGTAAGGACTCAAACGCTCTTTCCGTTTTCGATGACTTAAAAAAAAAAAAGGGAGTGCAACCACTGTCCATGTTCTATCTGTAAATGACATAGTCCATGGAAGGCCCTCTATTTGCTGCTGTAGATTAAAGCAAATATTGTCTTCTAGTGACTAAAAGGGATGATTTATCATGTAACAGTGGTAGCTGATTAATAAATAACAATGAAGTCTTGAATAAGCATTTGAATAAGCATCAAACTGGCTGCAACATCATCAATTTGGATCGTGCAGTTTGGAAGGATTCCGTACAGTGTACACATTTTAACACTTTGAAATCTTCTCTTAAGTACTTCGTAAATGCCTGGACTGGCTGACAAAATCAAATATTACAATATTTTTGACCAACTACCTCAATATCAATATTGCAATGATAATAAAAGGGGTTACTATTGGCACTTTCGCAGAATATTATTAACACAAGTACAAGTACATGTTTCACGTCACCATCCTGACTGTTGTATTTCTCTGGTTGATTTCAACATACAACTACTGATGGACTCAACTGTTGTTGCATTCTCAGATATTGTTTTTGCACAAGGAATTTAACCTTTTAATTGGTCGAAGGTTGCTTGCTTTCCCATTTTTCCCCCAGTCATTTTTGATGAACAATCACCAGTAAGGTGGACAAAGACCAAGTGGGTAAAGGCAAATATCAGACCAAGTACAACATTACATTACTTTACCATGATGCAGCCTTTAAAACCAGGACAAGATGACGCTTAAGCCATGTCAAGACATAACAATATTCAAAAACTAAGAAAGTATATCGCCTCATATAAAGACACAACATAGGCTTGATCTGCCTCTTCATGGAGGTATCTGTCTGGATTGAATTAAGTGGGTAGAGATAACGGAAACTCTGTTTTCTCTCCCACAGGGGGAGTACAGACATGGGTTACTGAGCAAAAAACGACCAAACACTCTACTATAGCAGTGATTGCTTTTGGAATATAGAGCTTAAGACACTTATTTTGACAATACATCGCTTACAGCAGCTTTAATCAAGGAGAAAAGGGCCACAGAATCGCATGAGCAGTTATCCTATAAAGACTTCTGAAAATAAGGAAACTTGAATCCTGTCTTGTGTAGCCCTTGCGCCCAGTGGATCACTGATCCTTTGTCAGTTTCCTGCGAACTGGATAGGATGTGGATTTCGGGGAGGGCCAGCAGATCCCTCAAAGTCTAAATTGGCAATGCTTCAGTTAACACTGTGCTCACATGAACCCCAGTCAGGTTGAACCCAGTGTCAACTTTGAGCCTTTGATCTGGGACACTCCCACTAATCTCTGCCTTCCCAGCAGCACTGACAGGGTTAACGGGATCATCAGCCAAACTATTCTCAGGCCCTGCTTGCCCCTTGTACAACTCTGTTGGGTAGTTTTTAATTTGTGGTCACACGTCTGAGCCAAGATGGGAACACAGCGGCTAAAGACTAACAGGGACATTCTAGAAAACAGTGCTTATTTATTGGTCTAACCAGTTTATTAGATAACAGCCGGAATGACAAAGTAAATCTCTGTCAGTTGCAATGCTGCAGAGTAAACTGCTCGAGCGCTTTAACAACAACAACCTCAGGCAGTAGGTCTGACACACTCACGCAGAGACACACACACATTCACACGCTTGAATCTCTCAAGGCATCCTTTTTCTTTGAAATCCAGCAACAGCAATGCCAGATGAAGGGCACGTTCTGACAAACGTTTCACGGTGCTGGGATGATAAAAGAACCGGTGTCAACATCTAGATGAAGGCAGGATGTTGGAACATGAATCAGCGTGTTCAGAGTAGGAGCATCTGATAACTCACCTGTTGTTGTGGAGTTGCTTGAGGAGTTCCACTTGGAGTTGCTGGGCCGCCTGCCGAGGTTCAGATCCAGACGGGTGACGGTTCGCTTGTTGCCGTTCTTGTCGATGACCTCGCTGAAGATTCTGGCCTCGTCGGTGTTGCTGGAGCTGTCTTGTTCGGGGTCCACATCCTTGTCTGAGAGGAGTACGATGCGGTGGTTGAACTGCGGGCTTGCCTGCTTCGAGGACAGAGGGGACAGGACTGGGGACATGCTCTGGAGACTGTTGGAGGCAGGGAAAGATGTATTGAAGACCCCGGCGAGAGAAGGTGAAGTAGGGCTCCTTAAGCGTGACTTGGTTTGAGTGTAAGGTTCGGCGGTATGGGATAGAGGCAACCGTAGCCCCTCGGAGAGCTTGTTACTCGTCTTGTGGTCTCCATTTGGTCCTCTCCACTGTCCATACTCTTGCTGGCAGCTGCTAGTCCCTGGGTGCAGCATGGTCGGCCCTGCCCTGTCTGAGCTTCTATGGCTGACATGTTGCACCTTGCCTTCTACCTCCTGCACTTTGGCCACCACCCTGACCGCTGTATTACTCTGGTTGATCTCATCATACATCTGCTGAGCAGACTTGACTGTGGACGCACTCTCGGTCTCACCCAAGGAATCAAATCTCTTAAGAGGTCGGAGATTGCTGCCGCTTTCCCGTCGGGTCAGACCATCCATCAGGCTGCAAAATGACGATTCAAAGCCCAGCTCGCCATCGTATTCAGAGAAGTCGTTGCAGAAATCCATGTCAGGGTCAAATGTCCGGTTGTCCTCCATGAAGTCCCAACCCTCACGAGAGATTTGGAAGGGCTCCTCCATGGGCAGGATGGGATTGCTGACTGCACTAACATAAGAACCGGTGACAGGGCTGTCAGACATGAGGACAGAGGGTGGGGTACCTGGGATCCTGTCCACGTCTGAGGCTGAAGATACAGACACATTGCTGTCAGCAGGAAGCACAATAGATGGAGTTCTGTTCGTAACTTTCTTCTTCATCTTACTGTGCAGGAAATTCTCGGCACTATCAAGCTTCTTGCCTCCCGACTTCTTTAACTTTTTGCTCTTGGGTGCAGCTTTCTTATTCTCTGGAGGCACTGTGGGAGAAGAGTTGCTGCTGCTGAGAACCTGGCCTCCAAGGTGAACCTCCTGACCCTCCATGTAATCCTGTAGTTTCCCATCCTGGTTACCCATCCTGACTTTGTTGGCACAAACCCTACACAGCGATAAGAGGTCCGCCAGCAACTGGTGGTGCTCCGCCGCCAGCCAGCAGAGCTCTGCAACAACTTCCTTTGTTGCCTGCTGGGAGTTAAGGAGTCCGCCTGAGGAGCTAGAAGACTGGCCTCTTTGTTCGGACACTGCAAGATCCTCCTTTCCCCAGCCATGGTCATTACCGGCCCTTTCCGAATGAGGGGCGCGGCTCTTGTACTTGAAGCTCGGGGCCCGCCTCTTCGGGAAATACAGGCTGATGTTGCTTAGTTCACGGATGGGTGCATATAGGAGCAACACGGTGTGTGTGCCCTCCATGATCGGTGCCATGTTATTTACTCAGACACTCTGGGTAAGTGGTCGGACCCCAGACAGAGTGACTGGGCTCGAAATGCAGAGGAGGATCTCTGGCTATTCATCACCCAGCCTGTCCAGACGCTGTCAGAGAGAAAGAAGCACATCAAGTATAAATCTGAAAATACAGTATGTCAAAGAAAATGTTAGTTCCACTAGACATTTGTACACAATCCTGCTGCCAGACTGCTTATATTCTTGTGTGAGTGTAATCTGTAGACAAAATATAATCAGCGTTTCCTCTGTAATGGTTTTGAAGCTGGGATTTCAGGGGGTGATTTGTGATTTGCTCCACATCCATCCCTGTTGGTCCTAGTGTTGCAACCAATTACAGCACAAGAACCAAAACTTATATTTGTCATATCTGTTTACTTGATCGTGATTATCTGGCTACTTGTACACACTCGGCAGAATGCTTGTTTGCTTGTGTGTTTTGTTTTATAAGATTAAAAGGGGCACTTTGTAGTCTTGAAAAGAAATCCAAATTCAGAATTGTAATATTTACATCATCAATGAGGTAATGATACAAACTCAGAAAGGTTTATATTTTCCATAACCGATTAAACAAGCTGTTCTCAGAGAAAGACACAATCCCCAGAGCACAGTTTGAAGCTAGAAAGGTGACGGGGTCCGTCACATATACACACAAGTAAAACTGTCTGAAATTGTCTTGTCCTTTAAGGTCAGTTCACTCATTCAATTCAATCATTTATGAAAAGTCAGTCAAGGAAGATCTTTCTCTTCTGATTACAATTTCTTCAACATATAGCAGGCATTTTCTCACAGATAGAGCCCTATGGACTCTATGGATGACATTGCAGAGGTAGTTTTTAAGGATAACAGTACTGGCCGCTCCTGTCCCAGCAGCAGGCTCTCCATAATTCTCTGTCAGCCCCATTTGCTAATCAAAAATTAAAACAAATCCAACACTGACACTGATGAAAACAGGACAGATTCTCTTCCTAACCCTGTCTTACCTCTACCACCACCATTCCCCTCCTGCTCCTCTTCACCGGCCTTGTTGTATAAGTATTTCTGTCCTGAGCCGCATTTCATCAACATTTCACAAGCTGCCGCATGAAAAAAAAAAAAAAGAAAAAGAAAAAAAAAGTGTCACACAAGGTGACGACGCACACACAGGCCAATGTTACGGGATGCCATTTAAGATGTTTTCAAGCATAACAGGCGCATAATGCACTAGTGCTCGCTTTCGACGGACGTCCTCAACCCCACTGGAACTGTTTACATCATAACATAATCCCGCGGGTTTACTGTCACCTTGCAGGCGTCGCGGGTGCACTTGTCAGCGTTAAGATGGCAGCGCAATTATCGTTATCCTGCGTGACACTGCCACGACTCAAACATAAAACAGTCCATCTAAATTTAAAGCATATTTAAATCCAACGCATGAAACTCCGCATCAGCCCTAATGTCACCCTCAGTTTGTTGTCACTCACTCAGCCGCGCGCTGAAAGAACGTTTCCGGTGTGCTACACCTGCAGCAGGTGAGGGAACGGCAGCAATCCCCAAATATAAACAGTTTACTCACCCGACGCGGTGGCATGGCAGGTATTTCTTCACATCTCTGTGCTGCAGCCGGGCCGCTGCTCACCGCTGCTTATCTGGGCTTCGTCCGCCGGGATTGACGGGACTTCGGTCCAATGGATAAGCTCAGCGCCGGCCCGCTGCTCTCTGATTGGTCCTCCGGCCTTCGTCCACGTCCCACATCTTGAGCCAGTGCAGCTGCGGCTCTCAGGTGGGCCATGTGACGGGCTTCGGCGCGTTCGGCGGAAAAAAAAGTGTGGTTGAAATACCGTGTCGTGGCAGTTTCCAGCGTTTCCCGGGCTCACACACGCATTTTGCTGTACGAGGTGGGGAAAGATGAGGGAGATGAGTGTGTGTAAAGGAGCACCTGCTCTGTGAAGGCCCCGGGTGGCGCCATTTCTAACGAAACAGAGACACCTAGTGGCTAACACGTGTATCACAGGTAAACTCTTCTCCATTCAAAACAGGATTTTCTTCCATGTTATAGTCACCTCCACATAGGAGGTCATGTTTTAAGAGCTGTTACGCTAATATTTCATAAATATGGCATATAGTTGTGAATAATATGAGCGTTTCCTTATTAAATACTAATAGATTACAGATAAAAATGATAACAACAAATAACATAGACATATACATAGATTTAAAGGATATACTGCGACAGCACTGGCAGGAAATTGCCAGAGAGCCAGTCCCAAAGCACAAAAAATATATTTAAAAAAACAGTATTCATGGGGACATGTTGCCTCAATAATAATGAAGACATGCCTCTTCAGGGGTAATGAAACTTAATTAACCAAACTGACTGAAATGGAGACAAAGAAAAGATGTAGAAAGGGGCTTGGGTGTCAAGAGGTTCAGTGAAGACAAACAACAAAAGAAATTTGCAGGCGACCAGCTATCAGGCAAGCCAAACTCTTCCAAGAAACAGCACTGAACACAACCCTGATGCAGGTAAACTTGGTGAACTTTTGTTAGTCAGGTTGCTCAAAATTCCCCGCAACCAGGAAGAACAAAGCACAGCAAAGGAACCTCAATTGGGCCTCAGCTAACTAGAGTGATGGTGTGCCATTCCCAACCTTTGCACAAAAAGGGCGCTGTCACACCCTCATTGGTCACGAGGGGGATGCCACAGGCTCCCCTCAGTCATTAGTCTCCACACCCTGCACAACAGGTGACCTGAATCTGCCGTAATCGATCCAGAGGGATTATGACATTCAGCTAAAATTAAACTATAGCTCAAGTTCAGTATAATGGGACTGCTTAAATACATACAGTAGATAAGCTGTAGGAGATTTCAGTGAAATTTGGTGGAAAGCTATGCATGGATATAAGGGTTATATCAGTGGAATAAATCATGGCAGGAAGAGTTTGTGAACTCACAAGGACAGAAGATAAGAATAACATGCCACTCACTTTCACGTCAGATGACCCACATCCAGAAGAAGGTGCTGCAACCATTAGTCGATTAATCGGTTTGTTGATCACAAGGAAATTAATCGCCAGCTATTTTAATAATCGATTGATTGTTTCAGTCATTTGTCAAGCAAAAGTGTCAAACATTGCTCCCTAAATGTGAGGAGTTGCTGCTTTTCTTTGTCATTTATGAGAGTAAATGAAGAGTCTTTGGGTTTTTGACTGTTGGTTGAACAAAAGAAACACTTTGAAGATGTCAGTTTGGGCTCTGGATAATTGTGATAAGCATTTAAATTGTTTTTCTATCATTTTATAGACTGGAATAATAATTGGCAGTTTAATGCATGATTTTAAAGAAATCCCTACAGTACCTTGAGTTATATATTTATTTATTTTAACTAATAAAAGCCCAGTAGCAGTGACACACAATTTAATAGGAAGAGAATATTCCAAGAGGTACAAAATAAATAAATGATACATTTTTTCATTAGCCTGTTTCTTTCAACAAGCTACCAATTGAGCAATGCAAAAATGAGGGAGGGAATAAATTGTAATAGTAAAGGAAGGAGGAAATAGGGGAAGGGGAGGATCTAGTAAAAAAAGAGGGTAGGAAACATGCATCATGATGACACTAGGGGGCGGCATCGCACCAGGATACGGGCGCTTCTATGTTTATTTAATGTGGTTGTAGAGAACAAGCAGGCGTCATTATAACCACGCTGACAGTCAGCTGTGATTCAGATGTGGGTTGACCGGACTGATCACTGCAGACAGTCCACGGAATGAGAGTTAAATGAACTTATACATTACATCCATTCATTTTTTATTGAGCTTAATCTCATTTAATGTTAATAATTTAACGGCCGTCATAATGCTTTGAATATTTGAACACATGTACAATTAAATGTCACTCCTGCAGGCTGGGATGTGCTCCGCAGCTTCTCAGACTCTAATCATGACACTCGCCGTTTCCTCTGAGGTTTTCTTGCAAAATGCATACAGTATACGTCATAAAAGAACATTGTATGTTTTATGAGCAAATGCAATACTTTTCTTACAGGTTAGATAAATTGGATGATAATGTCATTATTAGACAGGCACTAGTACTGCTACCACTAATATACTCCACCCCCTTCAGATACTGCAGGTAAGACTGCAGTACTTTGGGGGTTGGGTGGAGAAAAAAAATACTTGACTGAGGACTTGACTTGCCTTAAAGGATAAGTTCACCCAAATAGGAAAATCTGATCATTATCAAGTCACCCGCATGCAGATGGAAAGTCAGGTAAAGTTTCATAGTCTGCAAAATCTTTGCAGCAAGAGAGCATTGCAGCATTCGCCTAAACAACTGTAGTTAATGGGGACTTGTTTTAAAGCTTAAAAAACAACCATAAAACAAACAAACAAACAAACAAACAAACAAACAAAAACGGCTCCATACAGCTCATCCCGCGCAAAGTTGTTTCAATGTCAGATCTCAGGGAAAGCCCTAAATACCAATTACATCTGACGCTGCTGTCATCTTATGTTTTCTCTCTTTAACAGTTTAAAACAAGTCTCCATCTACTCAGCAGAGAGCGGCAATGCTGTTTCACTGCAAAGCTCCGGAAATGTATGTATGCAGACTGAGAAACCTCACCCGACCTCACATCTGCGCGGGGAGCGTGGAGATAATGACACAATTTTTATATTTTAGGTGACCTTATCCTTTAAACAAGGACTTAACTTGACAGGACCAGGATACAACAACATGTGACCTGACTTGGCTTGAAGAAAAAAAATAACCTAGGACTTGGACCAAATCACCTGAATTACATATCTACTATTTCTTTATATGGACACACTGTAAATAATGACTAGCATTTGTAAAACATATAAAAAATAATCGACAGCCTGTGAAGGAGGCAGCGCTCAGTATAGAGGCGGGTCTGCTGCTGTCCGTGGTGCTGATCTGTAGCAGCACCGCCAACAGCAGATGCATTTCCTGCATACCATCTCCTGATCCCACATCTGCATGCTCTCTGTGCGTCCGCAGGTAAAAAATAAAATAAAATGAAAAAAAGAGTCACGAGACAGCCGTCGGACAGTCATCACTCCGCCGCATCTACAACTCCCGCGTTTGAATCTTCGCGCTCTCACGCCTTGTGTTAATCAGGTCCGCCGGTGACGTCGAAGATAAAGACCCCGCTCGCCGCTGTCTCTCTCTCGGCTGCGCGGCTCGCCTCTTCCACCGGTCTCCCCCGCCGCACCGTCCCCCCTCACAGTCGCTCCAGCCCCGCCGATGCTGACACGCACTCCTCCTCCGGGCGGCGAGCACAGGGGCTTGAGTGACACATGCTGCGGTAGTCTCCCCCGCTGTATGGCCGTGGATTAGCTATATATGCTAATATCGACAGGAGAGAGGAGCCAGCGGAGGCTTCCCGAGTCTGAACAGGCTCCTTTGCAGCCATGGCTGAAGGTGGAGAAGGAGAGGACGAGATCCAGTTCCTCAGGACCGTGAGTACACTCTCCGCCGCACCGGTGACTGTAGAGAAAACGTGCAGCTCTGGTTTTTTTTTTCTTTCTTTTTCTTCTTCTTCTTTTTTTTTTTCGTGGCACCTTGTGTGTTTGTGTGTGTGTGGGATTACGCCTGTCACTTGTCCTGCCTCACAGATGTTGTGTGTTTTCTGCCGTAGCCTCTGATCACCCCGCGCCTCCTCGCAGATCTCTCAGGCGGTGACAGAGCTCCATTGTTTTGCGCATCGCTCGCTGACAGCTATTGTCTCTCCTTGCAGCTCCAGAAGTTGACAGCACTGTTTCCACCGTGCCCTGTGTCGAAACTTGCAGATTGCGCCTCCATGCATTGTTGGGGTCGCGGTTGTGTGGCGATTTCCAATAAACTCTCTCTTCTTGTGGGAGCCTCTTCTTGCGTGCATGCGTGCTGTTTAATAAATTCAGACCCTGGCAGTGTGGGCTGCCTGTCCAGACCGTCACCCCAGGGTTCCTGTGCAGCAGCAAAGGCAAATCTTGGCAAATTAATATTGAGATAAAGACAGTGTTGCTGCACCCCAGCAAGAGCACTAATGCTGTCTTTCCTGATTTGACATGAAGTCAGTGTAGATAAAAAAAAAGAGGCTTTCATTTAGAACTGAGACTCTATCATATTTGCTCTCCTTGTCTCCAGTCCTACACTTCAATGAGAGAATATGTGTCACTCTGTAAAAAATGCATTGGAAGTGAGCGGTTAGAGACAGGGACACTTTTACACTGTTGACAAAGATAGATGGTGACACGATCTGCTCCTCTGTGCTGAAATGCACCGAGAGACGGATCATGTCTGAAAATACACACAGTCGTCTAAGGGCGGATGAAGGAGCGGAGTGCTGGAGGTCTTCCAGATAGACCCCGAGACAGTAGGAGGTGTTTGGTTGCACATATCGCTGGCTCCGCCGCTTGTGGTTTCCCTTTATTAAGCTGCTCGCTGAAGCGCAGCCTGCTGTACTTTTGAGGTAAACGGAGCAGGGATTATGACAAGCCAGCCATTTGTTGTTGAAATTTCCCATTGATGTCCATTTTAAGGGCTCGGTTGAGGTGTTTCTAAGGCACTGTCTTGTAGCAATCAACCCAAAAAATAACTGTGTTAACATGTCAACATAGATCCATGCAGACAATAGTAAATAAGTGATGGGTTCTGATATTTAGGCAGTGTAGGTCTTGGCAATATTATTATCGTGATATGAGACTTTGTGTCTTCGTAAAATTTGGATATTGTTACGTCATGAAATGGAATAAGAGTTATCCGGCTTTTAAAGGCTGCATTACAGTTAAGCGTTACCATTTTCTGAACTTACCAGACTGTTCTATTCATTGTTAGACTTGTCTTTACCCATTTAGTCATTATATAAACATTACTCTGTACGTTAAAACATCTCATTGTGTTAGTAATTTGTAAAAGAACCAACCCAGTGACCATTTTCCCGTCCAAAAGATGCATAAAAAAATGGCTATTGTCACTGGTGAAAAGGTGTTCCGAACTGGTTCCAAAGTGAACGTTATCGTCACCAACTATTTGATCCAAGTACTAAGTTCACCAAGCGTTCACACCAAGATCGATACTTGCTTTCAGCTGAGACGTTTGCATGTAGTTCCTTAGGGGCCATTCGTTCCCCAGTTTGTCCGCATGATACCGCTGTTTTGGGGGTCTGAAAAGGTAAACTTTTGAAACTTGTTTCCAGAGTGCAATCCTGTGAAAAATTTCTGTTATGCACAAATATGCACTTCCTGTGAAAACTGTGACGACACAGGTGTATGTGTATTATGTTTTTCGGAATGTGGGCAATAGCAGTGGCGGCCCATCTAGCATTGTTTGTGCTGCTGACTCGACTGTGTACATTGATATTTGGTGCACTCTGATGCTTCAGTTTCATGTGCCATCACTCAGGCAGGTGGTGTTATGCTGTTGTGTTTAATTGAGCTACACCTCCACCTATGGGCCTGGCATGGCTGCTGCATCGCTTTCAAACGTTTTTTTGCGGATCTGTGTGCTCGATGATACTTTTCACAGACATGTCGTATGAACATGACAGTTTCTGAAACACAAACGACAAATCTGTTTTTAGATAAAGATGTTCCGTTTTGAGCAAGGCCTCAAAATGATGATCAGCCTTTATCTGCACACTGGATGAAACATGTCTCTGCATCCTGATATAATACAAGGAACAGCACCCAGTTTTCAACTAGAAATCTACATTGTAGTCCCAGTTGGTGCTTAATGCACCTTATACAGTATATGTATCGCAATGTCATCATGTTATTTTAAGGCCACATCGGTCCTAAGTGGGTGTTTGCACTGAAAGAAAAAGCAAAGGAAAGAAAGAAAAAAGCTGCCACCTCCTCCGTGTCTGTCCCGCAGCCACCCCAACCTTTTAACCACAGCACATAGAGGTCACCACATCAGCATGCCTGCCACTCTGTAAAAAAAGAGCTGACATTTTAGCACCGCTCCTCCCCTACTTTCTGTGGTTTGAACTTAAATGCCACCAAATCCACAATCAGGATCTTTAGAAAAATGAGCTACAGAAGAGTTGTGGATTTTTTTTTCGCCTACTTGACAGTTTTTTTGTCCTATTTGTCGGATTCACTGTGAACATTTTTTTTTGTGTTTTTCAGCAGATGTAACCCTGGGAGAAGAAGCAAGATGACATTGACTAATAGGGAAATGCTGTTGCTTTAAAAAAGGGCTTAGCAGCTTGTTGCATCCCTCCACACAGGGCAGCAGCTGACAGGCTGGATGGTGTTGGGATTGGGGGGGGGCACAGGCAGCAGTGAGCGGGCTTGGTGTTCATGAGTGTAAAAGTCTGTGTGTGTGTGTGTGTGTGTGTGTGTGTGTGTGTGTGTGTTGAATGCAAATGCGGAGCCGTAGCTGTGTGGTGCAGTCAGGCTGCACCAGACGTGCCACAGCAGAGCACAGTGCAGAAATTATTCATCAGTCCAAGCATGGCAGCGGCTGAACTGCTCGCTGTATGGGAACAGAGCAGATTCACACCAGCACGTACATGCACGTATGCATTTATTCAGTACATGACCAGAGTCAGTCCTGCAGAAACACAAGCTTACACGTACCTTTTTATAGACCCGTGCCTGCACACACAAACACTGGCTCCGGGCTCGCCTTTTACAGCTTGTAGCACCAGGCGACAGGCTGTGCTGCGAGGATGCGCGGAGGTTATGTTTCTTTTGCCGGCAGCCCAAACGCTGCTTGTTATTGGAGCCGAGGAGCTTGATAAAGCAGTTCACAAACTGCCTTTTCTCTAACAACGCAAAAGTAATTTCCCTGGAGTGGGAGCAGAAATTACCCCTGCCGGACTGCTGCCTATAAAGCCAACTCAGTGGGAGGAAAAGGAAGGGGAGTGGGGCGGGGGGGGTACAAGAGCGAGGATTTCTCGGCCACGGGTAATTTGATGTTACAGGAAGAAGAACAGTGTTGATTGTGAGCCGGGAGACGCAGAGAAAATCTTCCCCTCAAACTGCTGTTTCATGTCAGAGGGGGCAAAGGTGGCGGGGCTGCGTGGAGAGTTTAATATGGCTGCATATTCTACAGGAACTTCATTCGTCCTGTTACGAAATTGGTAACTTCCTCAGACGCACCGGCTCGGGCATCAGCGCACAGGCTTCA
This sequence comes from Acanthopagrus latus, assembly GCF_904848185.1. Lineage (NCBI taxonomy): Eukaryota > Metazoa > Chordata > Actinopteri > Spariformes > Sparidae > Acanthopagrus > Acanthopagrus latus. Next base: position 15,226,021 of record NC_051054.1, on the reverse strand, counting down.
TTATAAGCAGTATGGTGGATAAAATATCATCTTATGGTTACATAGCTCGGGCGGCTCATTATGTAAGAGCAGTTTTCTAAATGAATCGCTCGCCTGCTGTGCGTTGTGTCATTAGAGCTGGCGAGGGAGAGGAAGTGGAGGAAGAAGAGGGGGGATCTTAACAAACTTCTGTTCTCATCTCGCTCGGCTTTTTCTGCCTCTGTTTTAATTTGTGGAGCTGCCCTGACAGAAGCCACTTGTAAGTAAAACACGCACAGCATCCTTGAAGAAGCACAGATGCGCATACAAGCCCTCTGATACAAGTTTCCCCACAAGGCGAATATTAAAACCGGGTGATCTGTTAGCAGTTGGAGTGGGAGTCGAGGCTTTGAAAAGGCCAGACCGGGGCTTTGACTGATGCACTGTGGCAGCGGCGGGCTTGTTTACGTGGCAAGGTATCGGTGTCAGTTTGCGTCCGGGCGACGGCCACGCAGACGTAATTCATTGAGGTAGAGCTGGCAGAGAGAGACGAACAAATCTGAGTGAGACACGGGGCTGTAGAGCAGCAAAGTGTTCATCTGTGGCTGCGCCCCCGTGACATCAGCGGCAGAGCTGGCTGCCTCCTCACCCACTCACGTCTCTGCGAACACCCTGCTGGGTTCCTCCTTTGTTGCCGTCACTCCTCTCCGCTCCACGTTGCGTCTCTGTCCTTCCCCTTTCGTCACTTTTTGCTCCTCACATTTTCCCGCTTTTTCACTTTTATCTCCCTCTTTAATCTCTCGTCTCCCCGGGGCACTTCTGCTCTCCATGGTGACGTGTTGTGGCTTTGCTTCTTATTAACAAGGGTGGAACGTAACATCGGCACAACACGAGCGCAGTACTTAAGTAAACATTTTAGGTACTTGTATTACACTCTTTACTCCGCTATAATTACCTTACAGATAAAGATATTGTTTTTTTTGACATGTAAATCATATGAAAAGTTTATCAATTATGGTATTTTGTTGTAACTTAAATTGACAAGATTAATTGGAAATGGTTCCAATTAGAGGATGGTGTATTGTGGATTTTCAAATGCATTATGATACCATAGTTTCGAGCAGGTAGGATCATTCATTGGCTGATAATAGTCACCGATAATTAAAAAAAATGAGACGACTTGCTTGATTTCCTTGTAATTCTTTTCAGCAGCAAATTGTTTGGGATGTTTGAGAAAAAGGGGCCCCTGATGGCGACCTGTGAAGGTGAAGGCTCTCCCTGAATGCACCACGCTGCCGGCCCAGAGGCGTCCGAAGGTGCCCTTGGGACGTTACTCCTTACTAAGAAACTGTCCGGAATCATCTTTGGTTCGCTTCACCAGACACCGTGACGGCCAAATTTTGCTGACCTCTCATCAAGCGCCAAACGAGGATGACTGCTCGCCGATGTGTCCGATATCTAATTGAATGCCCGCTTGTACACGACTTTCGTGCCACAAGTCTCCCCGACTTGCTTCACTTCTGGTTCCTCCCGTTACTGTGTCACTTGCCCCGTGTATAATTATAAGAGATTACCATGAAATTATTTTCACTGATGGGAATTCAGTCCAGCACATCATCGCATTCTACTTGACACTAAGGAGGAGAGCTTTAATGTTATTATGATGGGGTCTGCCGTCATTTCATGGTTGAATTAAAAAAGTAATGGCTCAGTTTCATTAGCGAGCGAAAGGCATTTTGAGCATAATGGTGCAGATTCCGGCGCCGAGATTCACACCGAAATAGCTTTGTGACGAAGTGATTTCATGAAAACGGAAAAAATGTTTTGCTTTTCATGCAAATTGTCGCCGGGAATATTGCCTCCTCTGGTGTGTTTGGCGTATGTTGTTACCAGCTGTTGCTGCATGGGTACTGAGACGCAGAAAACTGACGCTGCGTTTTGAACGCTTTGACCTCGATTTGTTTGTGCAAGTGTGAAGTCGAATGGATTTATTATAGTTGTTTTTCCTGGAGGAATTGGGTATAAGTACGGCGTGGCTTAGCTCAAATACTCGTTTATGCACTGCGTATGTACGTCCTGCCGCTGTGTTGATTCTTCTCATATCTCCCATTAGCAATCGCCCGAGACTTGTCCGCAGCTCTCGGCGTTGCACTTTTTAAGAAACTCAACTTGCAGAAAAGTACGTTGGCGTAAGGTTTAATGAGGAGGGAGTCGGTGCCGCAGAAGGCTGTTTCTCTGCGTTGCGTGATGAAGATGGACAGCTCAGATAGGACTGTGATGTAGAGGGAATGAAGCCAGCGGGCCTGCCCAGAGACAGCCCAGTGTAAAGCTGCTGTAATGAGCTATTGATCGAGTCACCAAATGAAGAAATTTCCTCAGTAATGTCAGTGGCATGCAGTAAACGGGCCTGATTGATCTGCAGTTTCAGATAATGAATATTTAATATGGCTGTGTTAGACGCCTCCTCCCAGAGGGGACCCCGTTGTTAGTCGTGGACCTCCGACATGTCCGCCATTTACATTTTCAACTATAGAATGAGAAGGTAGCACCTTTATTAAGACAGGTCTGACTAATGAATGCTGCAGTGGTCCATGTTATTGAAGAAACATATTATACATCAGAGATTAGAGAAAGACAGGGCTGCAACAGGTTGCTATTTTCATTATTGATACAAGAGACAAACGGCTTGTCTTTAACGACTCATGAATATTTTAACCAACACCCAGTATTAAGACAGTCACTGAAGCAATGATCTGAAACAAAAGCAGCAAAACACTGACGTTTTAAAGGTGAAATATGTAATTGTGGGGAATATATTCTTCTTTTTTTTCAAAAGAGAAAGCTTGTCATCGATTATTTTTCACATCAAAACAAACTAGAATAACAAACTCTCTGTTTCCATGACCAGATAAACAAACTGACCTTTAAGAAAAACACAGTTTCATCCTGTTTTACTTTGTTTATACATGGCGGACCCTGCCACCTTTCTAGCTTCTGGGGACCTTATTGTTCAGCTTGTTTGTCAAATGTAAACAAAATAAATATCTCTGATATATTGTATTATTACCTCATTATTATTGTAAATCTTTCTTCTCCCAAACTACATACGCGCTTTTTAAATATTTAAACAACAACAAAAGCAAGTAAATAAGCAAAACACACACACACAAAACAATAAACACACACCACATAATTTAGTAATAAGTCATATTAAGTGTAATACTGTAAACATTCAAGTAAACTTTGGGAATTTTTTATCATATAAAAAGTGACCTCATACACAACATCTAAGAGAAAACATCTGTAGGTTGTGATGAAATTCAATATGCTTAAATAATGCTGGACAATTAATCACAATGTGGCCAAGTGCAATATCCAAATTGCAGGAACAGCGAGTTTTTGACAAAGGTAAAACGCGTCACGCCGTGGCGTTATAAATGAAGCACTGTGGTGCCATTGAGACGCCCCAGCCAACAAATTATATTCTCAAGATATAAGGGAGCATGCATGTCTGATAAAGACCCCAGCAGTGATCACATCATCACGACTTTAACACTTTTTTCAGTGAAAATGAAATGCAGAAATTGCAATTCCCGCTTATACCATGAATTATTTTGCAATATCTTTTCTAATGATCTCAATTTGATTTTATTTGCATATCGTTCAGCCCTACGCTCAAACTTTTTTCATGTGGCCAGCATCTTCTTAAAGCATATTCAATGATGTGCAGTACACCCTCTACATATTTAGAATAAACACCGTACGTACTGTATATTAAACCCCTGCTGTGCAAAGAATCAGTAATGATTAGTGTCAAGACGCCTTTGGGGAAAGACTTGAATGAGTTTACAACTTACACTCTAATGTGTAGATCTAGTTAGAAGCTGAATGAAAACAATTACCAGACTTGCTGAAGTGGATTGTATTAACAATTCATATTTGCCCGCCTGTAATCAGATGTAGAGAGTTTAAAAACAAGGCCCGGTCTGATTTGAAATTTCTTATTCATCCAAATCATATGCATGTGAGGACAACGAGCTTCCACGCCTCATCAGCACTCATGAAAGTTTCATATTATTTTAAGCTTTTGCATAAAGAAGGGGCTTCCTGCCAACTGATGAGACTAACATAAAAGTTCAGATGTGTTGTGTTTACTATCACATTTAAATAAAATAAAAGCAAAACCTACCTTTTTTTGATTCTGTTATTGTCTTCTTTGTGTATAACAAGTTCATTGTTATTCACGCCAGGGTGAAAAGAGCCATTGAACCCAGACCGGTGCATCCCTGGCACTTTCAGCAGGGACAAAATGATTTCTCTCTCTTATCTTTACAAATAGCACTGATGTCAGTGAGTCATAGCCCTTTTTGGTTTCCTGGAACTTCTTTTGTGCTTCAGCCACCTCTCTGATATCCACGGCTTGCTGCTTTGGACCAGCAACAATGCGGTGCAATTAATCCTGCAGGCTCCACCGACGGCATACAGAAAAAAAACAAAAAAACAAACAAACATGCAAACATAAGACTGTTGTGCACCACTTCTGTTGTTTTGGAGCAGGGTGTCTTGTTGGCAATGGAAGATACATTCTATTATAATTGCTTTTGGTGTGCCATCAGTAGTAGCGGTAGTAGTGGTGTGTAACATCACACCTCCCACAATAAGGTTTAAAACATAAGTTGAGCTCATTTACTTAGAAGACACTGTCTGAACCAATTAGCTCCACGTATCCTTCTGTAAGTCAGCGTGTGTGGTTCAGAGCTTTTGTTCTGCTCTCCATTTCCCTTCGCCTCTTTCCATCTTGTTTAGTTTTAACCCTGAATAATACTCCCAACACCGGAAGGCTGAGCGCACACTGAGACTCCACCCCCACCAGCCCCTGTCAGCTGTGGTTAGCTTCTGCCACCTCCGTGGCTCGCAGGGCCATCTCTGTCTCTGCCTCTATTCGCCATCGCTTCTTGGCAGTTATTGTTGGCACATGAGAGTCTGCATTTCCCAAAAAAATCTGTGGCTTTCCATTAGTCATTGGTCGTAGTAAAGCTGTGCCCTCCACAAATTCTTTCGCTGGCGTGGCTCCCTCGAGAGTAGAAGTAGCAGTCGAGTTCAGGTACGTTCATAAAATCAGCATGGCTGTTGTTTTAGATGTCATTTAAAAATACTGCATGTACTATCAACTGGATATCAAATATATGAGGTAGCTACCACTATTTTACGCCTTCAACAGATAAGAAGTTTGATATTTAGACTCCCCAATTTGTATGCTGAATAATAGTTAATAAATAATTAGTTCAATTAATTACTGATCATTAATGACACCTATATGCCAGTATCCAACAATGGCAAAAAATAATTCTGTAGGAATTTGAAATGGTATTTTAGAGGTTTTAAGTTCCCCAAAAATGGATGATTGATGACTCATCCTGCACTCGAGGGCGGGTACTAGTTTGGCATCCAATGAATGCTCTCTTAATTTTTGTGATGCCACCTATACATATTATATATAATAACATATGTATGAAAACACAGCTGCATAACTGTATTTGCTGTTTTGGTGGTGGTGGGTGAAGGAACATCATCCGAAACCGGGGCCGTGCGCAGCCCCCTGAGACAGACAGTATCAAACATTGCTTGTCGTGGTTCCTAAACATGAAAAGGGGAACTACAGTAGGCTTGCGTCTACCAGCGTTGTCAGGCGCTCTCAGTCTTATCTTTGTTTTCCCAGCCATTTGATGATGAGTTGCTTCACACCGCGATATGGTGCACCGCATCAATTATATCATCCTCCAAGGTGTCACCATCTGCTGCCATTTTACCCAAAACAAACCCCCCCAAAAAATTGCTTCCTAAATTCTAATTAGCGGCGGGGCTAGTACCGCATCCGTCCGGAACAGAAAAAAATTTTTGGCTTGCTGAAAAGTTTCTGCCAAATGAAACGTTAAGCCGTAGCCTCGACCAAACAGTGTGCAGCTTGTGATGGGCACAAGTGAACAGTTACACGGAGGGTTCTGGTGTAGTTACCAAATCAGAGAGGAAGTGTTGCATGTATTTCTCGAGCGTTCCTCTCTCAGCTGACAACCTTAACATTTTCGGGTTTCCCCACCTCTGCAGCCGACATCCCTGTTACCACAGAAACAATGTCGGTGTCTCTGACATTTTACCACGGATGAACACCATTAAAACTCTCTCTTCTTTTCAGCCATGCTTGTGAATCACTCTCCTCCTACATAAAGCAGCTCCGGTATCTGCCGTAATTATGTCCAATGTTCTGTCTCCCCACTGTGCTCCTAATAGGCCATTTAGACGAGTGTTTACTGCTGCAATCTGCTGCTGTTGAGCTGCACTTTTGTAGGAGAAAGTTGAGTCTCTTTCTTTTTTTTTCTTTTTTTTTTTTAAAAGCAGATGTTGACAGCCTTCCCTCGAAAATGTAATGTGGGATCGCTATGCTGCTGTCAGTGGCACCAGTGCATGTTAGCGAAGAATCCTATTGACCCTGTAATTGAGTAATTTGCAGCATCTTCACACGTAGGTGCATCCGGCGCTACAACAGTTGCTGTGCTGAGCAAATCCAGTGTTGTCCCCCCCCCACCGCCCAGGTCAGGTGCCAAAGTCTCAGGCTTTTCATCTGATATTGACAACAGTGGCGTTTCCACCACCTCATAAAAGATTCATACCTCTTTAACAACCTCTGCGTTGCACCACGCCAGCACAGACAAGGCGATATCGTTGCTTTATTGGGGCTTGTTGCTGCAGAGTCAACTACGTGTGTTATAAAGAAACGCGCTGTCCTGCCTCACCGGCAAGCATGGTTGCAAGGATGCTCGTAAAGGCCCGCACATGCATGCAAGCGCATATTCAACCCCACGTATTTGCACCTTTTTTCGAGAGCAAACACGCCATTATTTTGCTGCTTCCACTTTCTTCCGAGGCTCTGCAGTGCTTCTGTGGAGAGCTTTTATAGCTGGGTCTATGTCTAGCCCTGCAGGTGAGGGAGTGCATAGAGACAGTGGAGCATTTTTTATACCTCCGCCGGGTCTCTGCAGCATTGCTCAGTTTTTTTTTTTCTTCCTTTTTCTCAGCACTCCCTCCCAACTTACAGGAGTGTTGCCGTGGCAGTATAGCTGACGAGCTGACACTTCAAAAGTGCCTCACCGAGCTCTTAATGGCCTCTTCCTGAAACGTATGACAAATCAGACTGCTGCCGGTTGATATCTGATGCAGTAAAAATTGCCCTACAAGAGGCTGTCTTCTGACTCTGAGCCCCAGATGAGTTGAGATGTGATTTTTTTTTTTTTCCGGCTCTTTGTGTTTTCCACCTGCTCTTTCATGACGTGTAGCTCAGGGTGGCATGCCCCTAAATTCGGCAATTGCCATCGAGTCAGACTGTGTCTACGCTCGCTATTTGCCTCCGTCTGCCTTCTCTCCCCTCGTGTGATGCTTTTTCTCCGAGGCTGCTCCGCGCTTTAGCTCTGACACCAGAACCTTTCACCTGGGCATCATCACCAGTCCTTGCACAAATAGAGTTTGACGCAGCGGTGTCTCAGCTGCAGTTCAATCTCGGCTCTCTTCTGTGCCGGGGGCCCCAGTGAAGCTATACTTACGAGCATGTGTATGAGTGCTCTGAAGAATTTTAGTCAGGTCAGGCCTTAAAGGACAATGGATATTTTTATCCCAGAGAAGCTGACACTGCGATCAGTGTTATTGCACATATAAGGAATAAGTGTAATACCTTTTAAACACATTTCTGTGGAACATTTATCTCTCCGATTTGTGAGTAGAAAATCCCGTTAGAATATTAAACAGTGTCTTTCTTGGCAAAGTGTTGAGGGCACGTTCCCTTTAGATATTTAATATGTGTAATGATATAGCAATGGACACCAACTGTGAGTTGTTATTCTTTCATGGCTAGCTGTTTCTGATTTATTCTAAGCGAAGGTAACTCTTGGTCACGGCTTCACATTTAATGGACAGACATGGGAGTTGTATATATTGTCTCATCTAATGCCAGCATTAAAGTGAAAAAAAAGCTTATTTCCCAAATTGTCAGACTATTCAGGGCTCGAGACTGATGGCATTCAGTTGCCGCAGGGACAGTAGAAAATGTGATTAGAACGGACAGAGTTCTTCCCCGGGATGCCTCTGGGACGAAAGGGATTTTTGGATGCACCTGTGTATAACTATCCCTGAGTACATGACAGACTAAAGCAAGTGATAACTACAATAAAGGGTCTAATGAAGTCTAGCAATGCTGCATTTTTAGTGGCTATAAAACTATCATGTGTTAAAATCTACACAATATACTCCCCATCTACAGAAGACGGGCCCGGACAGAAGATGAGCGCCAGTTAGCTGTTAGCTTTTATCAGCCGGTGGGCAGCAGTGTGTTTTGGTGTGTTTGGCTAAGGGAGCAGACAGCTGATGGAGGTGCTACCTCACAGCTAACAGAGCTAACAGAGCTAAGAGCTAAACACACAGCAGGACTGAGAGTCACCGGAACATGTTGAGTCTTAAACAGTGAACTACAGTTTAATGTGAAAACACAGTAAATATATGTATGGAAGTACTTTGGCCTGGTACAGCTTGGAGATAAAAGTACTTTGAATAATAATCCTTTTTGACAAACAACAAAAGATGGTGTTAACAAAGTAAAGAAAAACAGGACTGTGGTTGTTGACATTCAGGTAAGTTTTTTTGGACAGTTCCTGAAAAAAATGAATAATATGGAGTCTTGCATATTTCCTAGTAGACATAGCAGAAGCTGAACTTCTGTAGTTTGATAGTCAGTACAGTAACAGTACAGTTCCATGTGGACGGAGCACAAGCCTTGACATTGCAGAAATACCTGCCGGCCACTGCTCCCTTTAATATTCTAGGCCACATATACAGTACTCCTGCTTCCCTTGACCCGAAATCAAAGCATCGTCTCCATCTCTTCCCCACTTAGGCCTTCCTTCCTGGCATCCCACGGTTGAAACAGAGAGTCAAAATTCACGGTTCGCTTCCTGGACGCAGGGTGGTTGCAAATGCACCTGTTAGTGCTGCTCTCCCTTTGGACCTCCCAAGTAAAAATCTCTTCCTCTAAAATTACACAGCGCATCACTTGTAGAGGCGGCCTGTTTTCCCCTCCCTGTGTTCTGCCACAAAAAAAACCTCTCAATTCCCTCGGTGGATGAGGCTACTTTGCGAAGAGGAAGCACAAGGACTAGGAGGCGGTTTGTTCCTTTTGTTCCCCGGTGGAAACCCCAGCTTCAGTGCCATCGTGTAAACAGTGGAAAAAAAAAAGGCAACACTGCCCTTATCTTCTTGCATCGTCATTGTATTAGCACTTAAAACGATCCGGACGAGGTTTCTTTTCCCCGTTTTTGTTCAGCAGTACGGACAGTGGACGCCTAAAGCTAGGAAGTGATGAAAATGCTTACTTTAGCCCTTCGCATTAAAGTAACCGCCGTGGAGGAGAGGCGGTGCTGCGAGGTGCAGTGAAACACTTTACAGCCTCCCTCCTCTGCTCCCCTGGTGCTGAAGCATGCAGACAGGCTTAATACCTCCAGCCCTGGGGGTGTTGATCTGCCTGCAGGGCTCGCTTAGTAACACTTGTTTTATAAACTTTCTCCTCACATGACCCCTAACGGAAGAAATACGTCGGACTCTTTTTATAATATCCACTCTCTGACACGCTGCCACACCGCACGGCTTTACAGCAGCTACAAACATTCCGTGTCCATTTAAGGTGGAGCCATTTTTCACCCCAAGCTATTTGGTTCGCAGTGATCGCCCTACCTGTCCAATCTTCGAGATGGATTGCCCCGGCCCATATGGTCGCTGCTGTTCACAGCTGTATAGCGCGAGTCTATGGTGATTGGGTAATTAGATTGCCCGCAGTGATTAGACAGTCCGGGTCTGAAGTGCAGTATGAGCCAGATGACTGTTGCGTACACACAAGCAAACAAGCTGAGAGGATCAAATATGAACAGGATTATTGAACCACCACAGATTAGATTATCTCCCAGTGCCTTGGTGGTATCTTCTCTTCTGTTTATTCCTAGATATTTGACCGAGCATCGGTAGAGTCTTATTTCAGAGTGCAAAAATATGTTGATACTCAAAGTTGCTGTAGTGTAGATCTCGGCGTAGAGAGATTGGACTGCTTCAGGAAGTATTGCTGATGTGGGCCTTTAACATTCTGGGGATGCACGACGATATCAGCATGTCGTCAGTATCGGCAAATAAAGGCTACGACCCAAAATGAACATTTCTGCTGATATGACATTCGAATTACATGATTCTTTAAAGATTCTTTAAATTCTTTAACTTTTGCAACACAATGCACGGGTGTCATAAGGTTAAAATTGTTCATTCTTCACGTTCTGTTGATAATATTAGCGTTTAAAAAACTTTTTTCAACTGAAATTCTTAAATACTGCACCTTTAATTCTGGGCATGCAACACAAAACCGTTGTCTCAGTAGTGTTCTTATTTTTACTTGTGAATACGTACATACAAGTGTTATTTGTCTGCCCCTGCTAGTGGGCAACTGCTATAACAGTACGTACAGTATTTGATTCCGCTCCGGGAAAGACTTGATGATGTTCTCTGCAATTAGGTGGAAAATGATATGCGCATATGTCGGTATTGGCATCCGGAATTGCCTAAAATGACTTGTAAAATGCTGGAGTATTGGATTTTGGCAAAAATCCAATATCCTGCATCTCTTAATACATGCAAACAAACTTGACCTACATGACCTGTGTTTAATGAGTCTTCAAACAACATGCTGTGTCCACGCCAGTGCAGTCTACAATGCAGCTGCGTGCATTTTGTGCCAGCGTCTGGTCACTGACACTGTTCAATAATGAGCTGTAAAGCTGTCATCCTCAGCTCCCTTAGCAAAGCCTTTAAAGGAGGCTGAAACTTCAGTGGATGTTGGGATTAATTTATGGTGTCACCCCAGCCTGGGGATTTTAATGATCTTTGTGTGTGTGTGTGAGAGAGTGAGTTCCTTGTTCTCTCGATGGCTCTGTTTGCCTTTCATTCTGCCTCTCTCCGTCTCTATCGTCTGTGCTCTGGGGGCAGCTTGTTCAGCAGTGGGCCTCGAGATGAGCGTCAGCGCTCCCATTTACACAGCAACACTGAGTCACGAGGAACAAAGCTCCGCTCCTCTCGTCCAGCGTTTTTTCTCTTTCTCCGTCCATCTCGGCTTGTGTTAGACCAGAGTATGAGAGAGAGAGAGAGCGTGAAGCTACAAGTCTATGAATCACAGTAAATCTGCAGATAGCATGTGTAACAACCACCAGAATATTCTGGAACAAACGCTTCTTGACTTATAGTGCTTCCTCTGACAGTGGAGGACCATTACAGTAGAGGAAAATATACACACATATACAGTCATTGTTATGTGAGTAGTTTTAGTCCAGTTATGTAAATAATGATATCTTGATTTGATCCCCATTAACAAATACAGAGAGACAGGTTATCAAAATTGTTGTTCATTGGAGAAAAGTTGTATGTGGCTCTAGACCTGCTCCTTATATTCTTGCACAGCCAGGTGCCTAATGAATGGCAGGCTCTACACCAGCAGTCTACATCCAGTGAGTCAGACTATGCACTGTATGAAAAGTGTCATGAGATAACGTTGTTTCAAAATTGACTTGTTGAGTTGAGTTTATCCTGTCTTCCTTTTAATGCTACATCGTGAACAAGTCAGCTGTAGTAGTCAGCAGGAAGGGCGCTAGTTAGCTAGTTAGCAGCCTCTGGGCTGCAGAGTTTGGCTAAGGGAGGTAACAGCTAGCAGAGCCAGTAGCTCACAGTGGGCTGAGCACGCAGCAAGACTGAGAGTTTGATGTGACAACACTGCTTAACAGTTAATACATGTGCTTCAGCCGAGTGTTAAGGTAAAAGTAGTGTGAATGCTAATACATTAGCAACCGTCGCCTCAAGAAAAACATTTTGAGTCCACGTTTACTTCAGGATGGTTAAAGTAGCCATGTGAAGATGCCCGGGAAACACATTGTCTTTTTCCTGTTTTTACACTCTGAGAGTTGTTGTGAGTAAAATTTGTCGGCAGGAGAGAAAGCTTGTAGGGGGTACAACCGCTGCCCAGCTGTATTTTGTACTGCAGTGCCTGGCCAGCTGTACCAATCTGTCCAGAACAAAGTCTGCATGTGTGAGCCAGCCCTCTGTACACTGTTGACTGGCAGCAGCAGGTCCCCGGTGATGATGGAGACTTATTACCTAGTGCGCTGTTCAGCGGTGTCACACCGGGACAAAGGCAAGTGGAGGCAAGTGCTGTGGTCTGCTGTGTACGTGCGAGGCATTGGCTTTGCTTGCAGGATCTTTTCCATCACCTTTCCTTTTTCCTCTCCTCTCCTCTCCCTCTTCCTCCCTGTGGTGCTTTACCCTTTAGCCTCCTCCCAGAGGGCCGCTCGGTGCCACCCTTGGATCAGTTTGCCGTTGATTCACCAGATTCTTTGGCACAAGATCAAGCCGAAGAAGATAGACCAAATATGACCTCAAAGAGTGAGGCAGAGAGCTGCTGCAGCTGCAGGAATGGAGTCTGGATTTTATCGCCACAAGTCTTTACTTTGATGGGGTATACTTAGCAATGGTAATTTCTTCTTAACAGGAGGTGTAATTGCCTCCCCTTTATGAACTCCTTTAGATATTTACACACCCTCATGCACCAGTGCATTTTTGTGAGACTCAGGCATGTACACAGACAATTAGTTTGGGTTGAGGCAATTTTCGCAATTCGGCTTCGTGTGCAAGCTTTATGTACTGCATTTTAATGAGGTGACAGAGTGGATCCTTGTCATGATTGCATGGCTTGTGGCTCTGTCGGATGTCAAGGCATCTTAGAAGGTTAAATCTGAAGACAAATGAGTGATGACACTCTTTGTCATGTTGTTGCTGCCCTATGGGAGTTGTACTACTACACTCCTATAGTCCTCATTACGCAGTGTTTGTTATGTTCTCTGCAGCGTTTATGCTCTGAACCGAGCTAGAGCATCTCACATGGACGGAGATGAGCGACGGTAACGTCACGAGTGAACAGAGTGCTGCTGGCTGTAACATAGCGCAAGCTGTGGTAACACAAGCCTTATGGGAGGCATTGGAGCAACGCATGAAATACCCGAGCAATTCAATTGCCATCACACCCGGACTCCCAGCGCTCAAAAAACAGCAAACATACAATTTCTTGCCGAGAGGTAGTTTGCTCTTTTACCACTCCAGCTCAGGCTCTAGCTTTTTTTGTGTGTGTGTCTGTAAGACATTTTGTAACCACAGCTTTACATGAGGTATTGTAGCACCTCCAGGATGCACTTGACTTGCGTTGCCAAAGCAGTGCAGCCCTGGGTGGCGCATGATAAGGTGGTAAGAGGTTCTTTGCACTGCACTACCTGCTGTAATGCTGTAGACATCTCCTAAACCAAAAAGCTGCTCCAAACCACTCCTGAGATTGTTTCGGTCCAGGCACTCCAGTCCGTCAGGGATTTGTTTGGGATTGTTATGGCCTAAAATGCTGGATCTCACTCAACGTTTCCAAAACATTGCAACGCATGTTGCAATATTTACAATATTTTCCTTTGCCAAGGAGATTATGTTTTCACTGATTGTTGTTTGGTTGGTTTGTGAGCAGGATTACACAAAAAATACTGAATTGATTTCCATAAAACTTGAATGGAGGATGGCCCAGAAAAGACTCAGTTAACTTTTGGTGCAGATCCTGAAAAAAGGGATGGAACTTTTCCTTACTTACTTTTGTTAACATTTCAAAACAGGCATATTTAGTTGTCAATTTAGGTAATTACTCAGGGGAATAATGCATGGATCTTGATGAAAAAAATCAGGGGCATTTAACTGGCTGGTGTCTATGAGTGAGAACAATTTCACGCAAATCCAAATAAAAAAATCCTGATCAAGCGGCTTTAAATGTGTTCTATCTGATACTGGATTAGGCTAGATTGAATTAAATGGGACTATTGGGTCTTTGCAGATGTACACACTCTACTGATTGCTGTTCTAGTTTACAATGAAACTCTTGGAGAAGGTGTTTAATTAGCTCTAATTTCATTGCACATCAGCTTTGCATTTTGGATAAAGTTTTCACACCATGTTTAAACACTTTATTTGAGGCTAATATAAACTTAATAAACTATTTTCTTGATCACACACACACAGTTTGTCATGCAAACAGGCACATATTCCTCGATCAATTTTCTTTTAGCACTTGCAATAGTTCCGGACATAATGGCCTTTCCTTCTTGTTGGCCAGAAATAAAGAAATGAGTTTGGTGAAATGTGTGGCTTAAAATTGCTATGATTGGTGAAACTATAAGGATCGGTCAGATTTGCAGCAGAAAGTTCCAGTGATTGGACCAATTCGCAAAGTTGTGCTGAATTCACAGGAAGTGGTTAATGTTGTCTGTCTTACACAACTTTCCTGGAGGAACTGACTTATTCCAGTACTTAGACAAAGCCATTATCAGAACGACGTTACAGTCCACAAACCCTTTGACTTCTCATCTCTGCTGTCCGGAGGGCTGGAATAGAAAACTAAATATGCAATCCACATAAAAAGGAAAACAGAGGAGGGGAGAAAAAGGAGATGCTCTTTAAATGATTGCACTCTTGTAAGGGCCCTAATGCCAGGATCGTTTTTCTCACAAGCCATAGCAACCCGTTAGTTGCCTCTAAACTCTGTAATCACTCCATACGATCATCAATGATGATAATTTATTTAGAAGCAGTATTGTAGTGCAGTCCATGCCAGCAACACTACAAGGTCAGACCTGTAGGGCACTGCTGGCATGTTTACACACCCTGGTGTTTTAAAGGAGAAAGTCTTTCGTGTCAGCCTGGATTCGTTCACAGCTCACCACAATGATTGGCTCCCGCTGCCTTGTTGAGAAGACCTTTGGTGTGCCTACCTGTCACTATGCAAAAATCTCCACCAATGTCATTATTCCCCCCCACCCCCCCGTGCACCAGGAGAGCGTGATTGGCTGAAACCGGGAGAGTGAGCTGTGTTGTCATCACGGCCCCGCTCATTGATATGCTCCAGCGCTCCTCACACAAGTCTCATAGGAGTTTTACGCTATTGTTGTGCACACACGCGCTCACGTATACACACATAAGCTCACACATATACACGGTGGAGATGACAAATGCATGGATTTGCACAGAACAAAGGAGAGAAGAGGGAGCGAGTGTGAGAGAGGGAGTATTATGATAGAGTGAAATTCAATCTCAAGGTGCCCTTGGAGACTCAACTTGCTTCTCACATTCAGGAGAAGGAATGATTGTTTTCTTTAATCTACAGAGAGCTGAGGCCCTGACGTCACAGTTTGGTTAGTTGTTCCACTTCTGTACTTCATTGCAGTCTTGTAGAGCCGGTCTGAGACGACTGGATGTCAACAGGATGAATTCTATTGACTCTGTTGATTCCCCGGCTTTTCATCTAAAGCCATCAGTGGGTTGACATTTTAGAGGGAGAATGTCTCAGCTGCTGTTGCATGGATTTAAATAAAATGTGCTGCACACATTCATGTTCCCCACAGGATTAATTCTAACAACTGTTGTGCCATATGAATCTCAAAATATCAGTTTGTCCAGTATTTTTTAGACAAATATACCAGCAAAGCTATGTTAGGTGTCCCTGACAACATATGACGTACTGTTGGGCAAGGCTATGGTAAAGGTCTTTCTTTTTATTCATTTGCATTACAATGTATGTAAAATAAAAATGTATGTGACAGTTGAATTAGGTTTTCTTTTTACCTACACTTCTCCTTGGCTCTCAGAATACGACTCATAGATTTTACTTGAATGTTTCTAATTGTTGCTCACAGTCAGCCAAAAATAACAGAATCCCATAAAGTCTGATGTTTTCTCCAGATTTTTGAAACCTACCCATCCTGTGTTGAGGAGTGCACCGTCTCTCCTTCCAGTCAGGCTGACATCACTCAGTGCGTGACTTTATGAATGATTGATAGGAGTGAGCACCCTCTCCTCCTCTGTGGCGATAGGGGACGAGGGTCTGGTGATGGAGGGAGGAAGAGACAGACAGAGACCACGTCAGATACATAATCGCACCCCGGTGTCGGGGTGAGACGGCGGGGAAAGCGTCCAGTCGCGGGCTAGACAGAGGGAGAGACATGGGAGTTAGCCTCGCTGATTGAAGATACTTGTTGTGTGTGTGTGTGTGTGTGTGTGTGTGTGTGTGTGTGTGTGTGTGTGTGTGTGTGTGTGCGTGTGTACGTGCGTCCGTTGTGTGTGCATCTTGGCACTCAGTCAGGCAGGAATGCGATGCGTGGGTCGATACTGTCCTTATAGGACCCAAATCAGCCCTGCGCTCACCCTCCTCAACGCGGAGACTGATTGCATGTTCTGACCCAGCCAAGTGTTGATTTACCATAGAGGGCTATTCATTTCAATCTGCATCTAAGTTGAACAAGATTTTCCTATTGATCCAAGACTCTTAGCATTATCCAAAGTCTTTCCCATAACAGTCCCATGAATGGCGCGATCAATTCCAGCAGTCAGTATTATCTCAATTATGTCTGCTGCCGGCTCCACTGTACAAACACATACACATGGATACCATACAGTTCTCTGACCAGCCATACAATAACCACTTACAGGTGAAGTGAGTAACATTTATTATTTTATGGCAGTGGCACCTATCAGTGGGGGGGATGTATTAGGCAGCAAGGTGGACATTTTGTCCTCAAATTTGATGTGTTTGAAGCAGGAAAAATGTACAGGTGTAAGGATCTTGATGGATGTTCAGGGTCTGCAGTGGCTGGTACCCACAAAGAGTGGTCTAAAGAAGGACAACAGTTGGATGGCTCATTGATGTGCGTGGGAAGGGAGGGCTGGTGCATGTTGTCCAGTCATACAGAATAGCTACTGTTCCAGTTGCTACTGTTTCCAAGTTCTGGTCAAGTTGATGCCAGCTGCCTGTTCATGGTCATAAGTGGCTACAATGGGCACGTTAGCATCAGAACTGGACCATGGAATATCATTTTCTTGCACATTACATGGGCAATGTTCTGTTGGGAAAACTTGGTCTGGAAGGTGGTACATATGAAAGTACCATCCACATGAATAGCAGGACCCAAGTGCAGCCTCTTCATGGAAATGGTATTCCCTAATGGCAGTGGCCATCTTTTAGCAGGATACCTCTCCCTGCCACGCTGCGAAAACGGATCTCCATCCAGACCTCTATCCAGATCTGTTGCGAACAACATATTTTTATGAGCACTTTTTTTTTTTTTTTTTGTATAGACAGCAAGCTTAGCTTTACAATCTCTCCCTGAACCACATCTGAGGCGCACGTGAGCGTCAACTAGGAAAAAAAAAGGGGGTCATGCGTGCTATTTGAAGGCCCCGAGGCTTGTCACATTGATTCCCATGCTGGTCAACACAAGTGTCAGAAAAAAGGGCTCTATGTACACATGCACTCAGAGACACGCAGGGGCAGATGCTAGACATCTTTACCCTCTCTCTTTATCTCTCATGCATCATGCTGCGCTGTAATGGAGAGCTTTACTGTTACTACTACTACTGCTGCACTCTGCTCTCAGCACAATTCCCCCTTACATTAAATAATGCAGCTGGCCATTGTGCAGCTACGTCCCGTAGCAGCCCATATCAGCAGATTTCCGCTCGCTCTGCTATCTCGAAGAGTAACTATGTCCAATTCAGCATTTACGGGGCCAACGCTATAAACCCAATCAGTCCATTTACACAAGAGCAGCATCAGATGTTTGTTTTCAGCTGTTGTTCTCCCAAAAGAGATGCATATCAGGGGGAATTTCTCTCTACTACGCCAACCTTTTTTGATGCATATTATTACTACAGTTAGTATACCTTCACAAAGACAGCGAGCCGCCTTAAAACCCACATGGCTCATCCGCATTAAAGATTTAGATTGTTTACTTATTTATGGCTCCTCTTTATGCCTTTCTTTGTGTGAAATGTTATGCATAATGTTGTCGTTAATCATTGATAAGATGGTAACTTTTCCTCCATTATCCCTGTGCCGATGGCTGTTTGTGCCCATGTACCTGAAGCTAATATATTCGGAAAGGCTTGTCCAGTAGTCACTGGCTGATTCTTTAATGCAAATATCAACCAACAAATCATTTTTTAAGGTCAATTTATCCACAGTTACAACAAATACAGGCATACATGCTCAATTATATCCACACATACAGTGCATTCATACGCAATTACTACTACAACATCAAAGCGATCCCTGCCTTCACATACATAAATGCATCAATTTGCGCATACCATTACTTTTTATCATACAACACTCCAATCAATTGCCTCATTTGTACCATTTAGCTGAGTAAATAGCCTTAAAGGAGATTGGGTCAAATCAAAGGGATCAGCCATGGATGGTCTCTGTTTGATCATCGCATATATACTACTAGTTTAGTTCAACACATACTGCACCTTTGATGTCAAACTACTTAAAGTGCAATACTGCTGCAAGTATTAGATATCAGTTTTTTCTTCTCTTATTTTGAAAGTGCCTCATTAAAGGAACAAACAGTACTAGTGGTGCTGCTATACCATTGTGCTAGACCTAATTTAACCTAATTCAACCTAATCAATGAATTGATGACTCTTTGCATTTATAGTCTTGTTATTGCGTCCTGTAGTTTGACTTGTCCTGTTCTTCCCCTCCCACTGTGGTGGTGAAGGACCAGAGATGAAACACTTGAAAGGCCTTCGTGCCAGATTGGTCAATGTACTAGGATATGCATGCGCATGTATGGGTGAATTTGTGTTCTCCGTGGATGCGCTCTCCACGCTCGCACACACAGACTGAAGTCTGTTTTGTCTTGACAGGATGATGAAGTGGTACTCCAGTGCGTGGCCTGCATCCAGAAGGAGAATCGCAAGTTCTGCCTGGCTGCCGAGGGGCTGGGCAATCGGCTGTGTTACCTGGAGCCCACATCTGAGGCAAAGGTAAGCACAGTAACTCCACTGTTGCACGATTAGATCCTCTCTCATCTGAAAAACACTGTGGAGAGAACACAGCGACGTCTTCAAAGCTCAGCTCCTTGATCAAAAGTCATCTACGTTTGGTTACTTTGCACTTACGTAGTCAATTATATGTTCAGGCACAGAAACTAATGTATTCGGCAAATGTCACATGAAGCAGTTTTTCAGGTAAGTGAGTAGGATGAAAGGAGCCGAGGGCTCCATGGAAACCAGACATCCATTTAGTTCATCCCTGTTGAGGTCGAGCAAAGATTCAGTGAAGCCAAGCAGGGTTGCACAGGAAAGCAGCTGAGCCGAAAGCCGCAACAGCATCCACTGTGGTCTCCTTGATGAGCTTTTCTTCCCAGGGTTCACAGACGATGCCGCATCTCTGGGGGCCCGTCGTCAGATGATAATTTCCTGAAATTACGCCCCTGGATGTGTTTGATGGATTGTTTCATAAACAATGCTGTCGTTGGCTTTAATTGCCTACAGCTTTTATTGCAGCTGAGCAGCACACGGTTGGAAGCGCTGACGCATTTGCTCGTTTTGTGCGACTAAGTGCAAAGTTTTAATTACGACAGTCGAGTTAAATTTAATTGTTTGCCTTCGGAATCAGCAGGTTGCCACCCAAAAGCGTTATGGAAAATTATGAAGCACATCCTCAGCCTTTTTCTTCAGTAAGCTATTAGGCAGACGATGATTGGCTGTCAGAGAGAATCGTGACCATCCCGAGACGCTCTCACCTTTCGCTGGCCCCTGTTGCTGTGTTGATGATCCGGCATTAATGTTTTCCTACAGCAAAGCCCGTTGACAGCAGGCCTAATGGGCTTTTTCCACATTGATTGTCTTTTAATCATAATCCATTAGTATTGTGTGAGATTAATTTTGCTCCAGCTCTGACACCAGGCATATACAGTGTGTAAATGTGTGAGTCACGAGAGGGACAACATGAGGAGGCTGGAGGAGGAATAAAAGATCCTTGTACCTCCTGGCATTTAGAATCTTTTCCTCTTTTCAACCACCTCCTCCAACGGCTCAAGCGAAGAGTATCTGTGTGTGTGTGTGTGTGTGTGTGTGCGTGTTATAGTCCACAGAGGGAGGCGAGGCTTTCACCCCATATTGGATGGTAATTATACCTGACAGGTGTGATGGATGTTCTCCCTGTCTTGCACTTTGTCTTCATTGCCTGCCGGTTTTATGAAAAGGCATCAACCCACCTTTGGGATCGGCACCAGAGAGTTGGAAAAAAAAACCACACGATGGCAATTTAGAAGTGGGCCTGGGCAACTGAATCGGATTCCTCCCTTTTCCTTGGTGAGCCGGACTAGTAATGGGGTACAGAACCAGCACGACAGGATGTGGTTGATTTAAGGTTTGCACAGTTTAAATGGCAACATCAATCAGCCTGTGAGGAGCTGGTTGATTGTGATGTACGACCAGCAGCTCCTGCCTGTCAGCGACTCAATATTATGACCACTGGAGAGTAGATGCCCTGATACCATAATGGCGGTGATGCTGTGTCATAGAAGCGTGCCAGTGTGCGAGTCAAGAAAGCACCATTTGATATTTGGTTTGTTTTAGTTCCTTCCTTCAACCCGCTGATTAACAGTTTTAACGACTTCCAATCACGCTGAAAAAAAGGAATGGCAGAGTACGAGGTCACCTCCTCAAGGCAAAAAGACTTTAACCCTTTTTGACCTCCTCTCTGGAGACTGGAACAGAGACATGATCCATCCTTACCCACCATCTAGCTACACTCCTTCCCTCGTTACACTTCTGCTCATAAAGAAAAACGTCGGGGCATGGCCGGGCAGCCGTAAAGCTGTCTCCCTGCTCTGCCCTGTGAGAGGACATCCTGACAGGGCTGGATACTCATCATCCCTTCCGGCTCTTATGGACCTTCATTTCGCTGCCTTGCTCTCTCAAGATGGTCCCCTCCCCACCAACTGTTACAGTCCTGCGCCCGGCGAGAGAAAAGGTCGGCTGTTAGTCACCCAGAGAGATGAGGGCGGGGCAGGATGGCTTGACACCAGCACAATTTTTTTCTGATTCCCCTATAATGACGCTGCTGGAGAGAAGGCTGACTAATGCGGAGGCCAGTATTGTTAGATTGCAAACAGACTGCGGGAGAAGGATGCAGTATTCAAGTTCAAGCAGGTTGACGTGGGAAATATACCTTTTTGTTTTGTTGTTGAGAGTTTGATGAAAAGATAAATACCTCTCTCACATTTCTATATTGAATATGAAGGTCTACAGGGAGACATTTAAGTTAGCATAGAGAGTGTAATTTGGGAAACAGAGAAAAAAAGAATATGCTTCCATAATGAGATACAACAAACAAAATAAAACATTTCGTTGAGCTAAAGACAGGCTGGTAGGCACCGCTGGACTCTCTTTAGCTTTGTTCTTTAGCACCTAAATGCTACTCGCCAACTGTGTTGGCTGGAACAACTGCCTATTGTTGCAGGTAGAAAAACAACGCTAGCCTTTGAGAGTGGTGAGACTGAACTTCAGCTGTAATTGCTGTTGTAGTTCTCTGTGGGTTCTTCAATTTGGATGATACCTGCCACATTCATATTCAGTCATATTCAGTGTTCAGAAGATTTAACACATATGAGAGAGGCGTCATGCTCTCCTGTTTCTTTGCATGAATGGAAAATAATCGCATGAATTAGACATTTCAGATGAAAATTAAAGCATCTCTCAAAATTAAACCATTCCATCAATCTGTAGTCCACAGCTGGCCATTGAGAGCCTGCGGCAATAAATCAAGTAACCTCTATAAGGCTTAGAGTTAGGTTTCACTTACCTACATTGTAATTTGCCATGGCTGTGCACAGCGGTGGTCATTTTAGTCTTGCAGATCTAATGCAGGCATATATAAATATATCCTTTGATGCTTCACCCTAAAATTGGGTTGTGTGAAGTTGAAAATGAGGTTAGCTATACCTGTGTGAATGAACCAGTTTGGGCGGAGTTGAGATACTCAGTAAGGAGGTCAGTGAGGGTGTTTAGGTTGCTATCATTTATCTTGTAGCCGCACTTCTACTTTCCTCATTGTGTCAGTGAATTTCCTCTATCCTCCCCTGTCCCGTCCTGTGCTGTCCTGGTTTGGGATGCAATTTGGCATCTCGTGCCTTTGTCTAATAGCACTCCGTCCAAGACATGGCTTATCTGAGCACCGACTGACCTGAGAGCACTTAATCTGTTTCTAAAG
The DNA here is from genome assembly GCF_904848185.1 of Acanthopagrus latus. Classification (NCBI taxonomy): domain Eukaryota; kingdom Metazoa; phylum Chordata; class Actinopteri; order Spariformes; family Sparidae; genus Acanthopagrus; species Acanthopagrus latus. The sequence goes on along the minus strand of NC_051054.1, from coordinate 15,203,856 downwards.
TACCTTTTAATGAATATCGCCCACTTGATTAAGACGAAATTGGTTCGAGAGTGGTAAAAAATGCAGTAGTCAGCATGGACTTTAGGGCATCTAATCAGAAGATCCCTGTAGATTCAGGGGGCAGCTTAATTTTTTTCTGGCAATGTGTGAATGTTTTGCTTACATAGCAAAAAGTTCATTGCATATTAAATCAAAATTGTTTTTGGGACAGGTGACCGTAGTGATCATTCCATGATGACCAAAATGAAAAGCAACAAGCCTTACATAGTGTATGTACTGTGCAGGTGCATTGTAAATCTACTCTAACTACAGCAGTGACATCCATTTCAAGTAGCTTTAATCAATGTTTTTTATTAACAATTATTCAGACAGACAACAGAACAAACAGGTGAAGGGTCACTTAACTAGTGATGCAGCCTTTAATGAGCATTTTAGCATCTTTTAGCCAATTGTTTTGTTTTTTTGGGCCCCCTGCTCTCACTGCACTCATTTTGCACCCTGGTGGTCTCACAACAATCCTTGGACTTGTGTGAAAATGTCCCAATTTTCGGGCCGACTGTGCACCCTCCCTATGCTGTTTAGAGAAAAATTTGACTCAGTAACAACACACCATCAGGAATGAACTCTGGAATAAATCTTCTAAAGGTACTCTTGTCTTCTGCTTCGTATTTATAGGCTGTTAAAATCTGCTTCATGCAGCTGGAAAGTATTACTATGAGAATGTGTGGGAAGAAGATATGTGAGTGCTGCATGTAAACCCACCTCCCTGTTTTTTGCAGTATGTTCCTCCAGACCTGTGCATCTGCACCTTTGTGCTGGAACAGTCTCTGTCAGTGCGGGCCCTGCAGGAAATGCTGGCTAAGAGCGGACAGAACAGTGAAGGGGTAAGTACGCTATGTGTACACACACACACGCACACACACATACACACACGCACACGCACACAAACGGATAGGATAAAATCTTACAGTCCATACTTCAACTCTTTTCATAAGCCATCCCTGAGTCATGTACTGTACGTCCCGTCCTGTTAGATGTTCAAACAGGAGGTTGTAAAACAGTTTATTGTAATGAATGCAGTCAGCTAGGTTGAACACTCTTAACTTGTTCAGTCACAATAAAGAGATTAATGGGCAAAATAGGCCCATTACAGTGGCCTGGGGACCCCGACTGCAGCGAGGTCCGGGCCCCCATGAATATTGATGAGGATGCCGTGGTATTACTGCAGCTTTTCCTCAAGTGCCTCGTGCACTTTTGCCCATTTGATTAACACCAAGCCTTGAAGGAAAACAGCTTCATTTCGCTGCATATTTTTCTTTGTGAAATAATGTCCCTACAAGCAATTCACGCAGCTGGCGGTTTATTTGGCTTTTTTCAACAGCTCCAGGAGTCTGTCAGGTGGATGAATGTGCACAAGTAATCATTGTTTTTAGTTGTCTCCTTTCAAGTGTGTTTGCTTCTCTCTCTCCCTGCTGTGACACATGTGTAACTCTCCCATCTTTATCTTCTATCTTCTGTGTATAATCTCCATCTTCTGCATGATAGACACGTGGCCCGGATCGATGGGTATGTTCAACACTCATACCATTCCCCTCTCATCCCTAATGCATGCCGCAGTAGATTAGTCACAATACACAATTTGTTCTCTTACTCTCTCCCCCCGTTGGTGTCCTACAATATGACTTATCCTCTATCACACGTCATCTCGGAACATTCGTCTGTGCATCAGAAAGCAGTAATAATCTTGGATTATGCAGACACCAGGGCCGATGCTTCGACGTTACTAATGATCGTATGGATTTTTTTGTGTACACTGGGTGAGAAGATTGTGTTCGAGCTCCTACCGCGCTGACAAAGACAAATAGAGTTTTGTATAGACTTCCCAATAAGGTTCCCTGCACCCATCAGCTCGCACACGACTCTCTTTCCACTGCTGGAGAACTAGAGCGGCACCAATGCTGGATTAGCGTCAGATTAACATTAGTCTTGTCCTCGGGGCATTCAGATGGATGCTCATTGCAGTATCATTTGTTTTATGCAATCCCTACCATGTAGGATAAGCTCTAATTTGTCACAGTATCTTCTTTTGCTCACTCACTCTTGGCTGTGCGCTACGAGATACGACAAGATGATGCAAACGGCTGAGGCCAAGACTTCTGCAACAAGGCAGAAAATGATCGTGAGTGATGTGGTCAGAACGGCTCTCAGTTTGAGCCAGGTCACTCTATTCACGCCACACGGCTAATGATGGTGAGAATGTCCATTAATCCTCACCGTCTCCTCTTCTACGGTAAATGAATGTTTCAGCGCTAGAGCTTTGCTGCCGCAGTCGAATCTGCTGCAGCAGAGGGACAGAAGTCAAAATCATTGGTTCCATTGGCCCTGCAGGGAGTCTTGGAGCTAGCTGGCAGGGAATTAAGAACCACAGCAGAGAGAAAGGGTCTTCAAAATATTAAACGCTAAATTAAAGCTCAAATGGACCCATTTTACTGCTGGTCCAGCTTCGTTCCTCTTGCATCAGCACCTTCTTAAAGCCTTAAGGAAACACTGGAAGTCCAACTGAATTAAGATTGCATCTTTTTTTCTGCTGCAGCATATGTAGAGTATGTGTTCTGTAAAACACTTTGTCCTGTTTTATCCTTTGAGAAAATCTCAGAAACCAAAAGGGAGATAATGATTTTGGATGATCTTTTTAGTCTTCTTGATGGTGCCAGCATTTGAAATATTTTTTTCTGAATACAGTTATTTTTCTGCTGTGTAGATGGAGCCATTCAAACAGCTCATATTATATTAGAGGTGGGACTGTTGGAGTTTATCAGTTTTTTATCAATCCCCCAAACAAACATTCACTGGCAAAATAGTGTACTGCTAATGTCATGTTTGCAGGCTGGATAGCTAACTGCATAAACAAGCTGCATATACACATCCCTCATCCTAACCCTTGACTTCAGCACGGTCCTCACTCTTCAATACCAACACTAGCAACACACTTTGAGGCTTGTTAGCTGCAGCGCAAGTATTTTTACCTGCCAACACAGGCATGCTCCTCCAGCAGCTGAGTGAAATTAGTATTTCTCATCCCCAAAGACCTTTTCCATTCATTTTCATGTAAAGTAAGGGATTGAAAATTCTAAAAATGACTATTTACTTATTTATTTTTGACTGACTTCCAGTAACTAAATGTGATTTCATTTGGACTTTAATAGTGTTGCGTTTCATACTTGCTGTCAGACTAGGAAGATTTCACACCTTATTTCCCTTTATAGCAAACACCCCAGAGGCTTACTGATGACTAATATTGGCCATTTTTACTGTGTAACCTCAGTGTTTTCTCTCTGCTCACTTTTATCTGTTTTCGATATTGTCTACCTATTCATCATTCTTCGCCCGCGCTGAACTGCCACTGGAGGAAGCGCCATTAAAGGGGAAATGGAGGTTGAATATGTCTCGGCTGTGGCTCTGAAATCAATACGTCTTTGAACAGATGGGCTTATCAATAGATGGTGGCTGGAGCAAATCGGTAGTGCAGGCTGTTTAGCTGGAAGACGCTGAGGAAGACAACACACTTGCAGCTCGTGTAAATGCCAACCGCTGTTTAGCTCGATATCCACCAGCGAGCATTCTTGTGTGAATTTGTCGTCCAAACCCAAAAGGCGCTGACCTGTTTGATTTGAGGGTCACTGGTCAAAAGTGCAAATGATGACATCAGCCGGTCAAAGTAAGAGAGATGCTCTGACAACATCTGGCGTGCCCTAGTTTCCTCTCCTCCTCCATCACTGCCACTTCTTTTTCTTTTAGCTTTATTGAGAGAAACCACAGCACTGCGCCCACACACACACACACACACACACATTGTAATGTGCTACAGGGCTCACACACTGGGAGGCTGCATCCTGCTAAATGTCACGCCTTTAAATTGATATGAGGATGTCACTTGTGGTCAACAGCTGGACAGGAAATAGAGCACACTGCTTGTTTCTTCCCTTACACCTCTTTGATCCAATTGTCTTTCCCTTTATGGTTCAGCGAGCTGAGGGTAACACAGTTTTTCTCATTGCAGTTGCTCGAGGTTGTATTGAGTTTTTGCTGCAATGTGTCTCCACATGTAGAGGATTTTTTTCCCCCACTTATTCGAGCCACAATTTCCCTGACTCCATTCTATCTGTATGACACAGCGCCCAGCCGTGGGATAAGGAAGTAAGCGGAGGACTCAGGGTTTATTGGTTGTGGTGATTGCAGCTGGATATGCCTCGCCGCATTAAGCTCAGTACCTCAGCCAGGGTATAGCAGTAGCCAGAAGCACAGGAGAAGCCTGGAAGCCAGTGCTGCAGTCTGCACGACACAACTGCATCAAATCACAGGCTGGCTATTGTCCCTGTAGCCAGTCGAGGGGGATATAGGGGGGGAAGAGAAAAAAGAGAGAGAATTCAAACATAATCAAAGACGGGCTGTGCATAGTAGGGTGTTTTCACGAAAACACTGCCATGATCCACGTGATTTGTGCATCTCAAGAGTATTTTAGCTTTGGTAAGTCTTCTTGACCACATGCAGTGGCCATAGTTTGAGTTTAATGTGAGATTTTATGGTGCTGGCATTGATTCAGAAATCATTTCTGGATCTTGTGCCAGTGGTGTTGCTCTGTAAAATGCCAGAGAATGTTTTCTTCATCCTTCTCAAAAAAAATGGCATTTATACATAATCCTCCAGAGTAGGGCTGGGCAAATAATATTGCACTATTTCCCTGCTATAACACGATAAACAATACATGTTACAATTTCGGTCCACTCAAGCACTTCAAACTAAATCAAATATCACCACCTTACTGTGTTTCCCACACATAGACTTTACTTTGGCAGGCCACCCAGGTATATTAACAGACATCAATTATGCCACATCACAATTTAATGAGATCCAAATCTAAGATGATATACAGTCTTACATCACTATGGCGATATAATACCATTATATTGCCCAGCCCTAGCCAAGGACTTTATATTAATTTGTACCAAAGACAGAAATAAGGCAGGTGCAGGCAGAAAGGCTCAGGAGAACAATAGTCCTTTCTTAATAATGACACTCTTTCTTACCTTAATGCTTCCTAGAGGCTCATAAGGAAGGTGAGTAACATGGGAGCTGCTTGCCGAAGAAAACCAACAATAGCTCCTCTTTATCCCCTCTGTATCTCTACCAGTAGAGATATCATCTGTTCCCCTCCTGCATCCTAACCCAACCCCATAAGCAGCGGAGTCACTCCCTGCTAATATTGACATTGCATCGGAAAAACTGACAGTAGTTGTGCATCCTTCCCACATTCCTGTAGTCGGAGTGCTGGAAAGATGAGTCCGTATCCTGTTCGCTCAAGGATACAGGAACCAGTAACACCATTTCTGACTTTGGCAAGTCAGATTGCATGTCTTCATTGGCGAGATGGGTGGCAAACCCTTCCCAGGAGATGTGT